>NC_133404.1:4028367-5325051 GCF_047511655.1 Castor canadensis
TACCTATGATCACCTACATTAAAAAAATGAGATGTCAAATAACTTAAAATGATGTACCATAAGCCCTTAGAAAAACAAGAACAGGCCAAACCTAAAAGCAGTAGATAGAAAAAAAAAAAAAGAATGAAGATCTGGGCAGAAATTAATGAAATGGAGAACAAAAGAACAAGACAAAGAATCAGTGAAACAAAGATTTGGTTTTGGGAAAGATAAACAAAACTGACAAATCCTTAGCCAAATGAAAAAAAGAAGGTGAAGACTCATGAATAAAATTAGAGATGAAAATGGGGATATTACAACAAATGCCAATGAAATTGAGAGGATCATTAGAGAATAGCTCAGAAACTTACATTCTAATAATGTGGAAAATCTAGAAGAAATGGATAAATTTCTAGATGTGTGTGACCTACAAAAATTGGAACCAAGAGAATATAAACCACTTAAAAGAGATCTATAATGAGCAATTTATAAAGAGTCTCTCAATAAAGAAAAGCCCAGTACTGGACAAATTCTTTGCTGAGTTCTACCAGACTCTCAAAGAAGAATACCAATGCTCCTCAAACTATTCCATGAAACATAGAGGGAAGGAAAATTACCACACTGATTCTATGGGCCTAATATTACGGTGATACCAGAATCAGGTAAGCGTGCAACAAAAGAAAATTATAGACCAATTTTCTTGATGTACATAGATGAAATAATTCTCAACACTTGCAAATTGAACTCACTCATGAACACATTAAAGAGATTGTATACCATGATCAAGTTGTTTTCATTCCAGGAATGCAAGGATGGTTCAGAATACACAAATCAGTAAAGGTCAAAATACAGCATATAAACAGAATAAAGGACAAAGATCACAGGATCATCTCAGCAATGTAGAAACTGCTTTTGACAAAATTCAGCTTCCTTTCATGATAAAAGCTCTGAAGAAACTAGAAATAGAAGGAATGTACTTCAACATAATAAAGCCTGTATTGTACTAAAAAACCTATCGCCAGTATTGTACTAAATGGAGAAAACCTGAAACCACTTCCTCTAAAGTCAGGAACCAAGACAAAGGTGTCTGTTCTCCCCACTCTTACTCAATATAGTGCCTGAATTCTTAGCCAGTAAGGTAAGAGAAAAAGAAAAGGAATACAAATAGCAAAGGACAAAGTAAAATTATTCCTGCTTATAAGATGATACGTTCCTATACTTAAAAGACCCTAAAAACTCCCCCAGAAAACTCATAGATCTGATAAACACTTTTGACAAAGTAGTGCGATACAGAATCAACATACAAAAACAAGCTTTTTTTATATACCAGTAATAAAGTTGGAGAAAGAAATCAGGAAAATAATCTAATCCATGATAGCCTCAGAAAATGCTTAGGAATAAACCTAACTAATAGAGTGAAAGACTTCTGCAGTGAAAACTATAAAACATTGAAGAAGACACTAGATGATGGAAGGTCCTCCCATGTTCATGGGTTAGCAGAATATTGTGAAAATGGTTATGCTACTGAAAGCAATCTACAGATTCAGTGCAATCCCCATCAAAATCTCAATGTCATTTTTCCCAGAAATAGAAAAAAAAATTCTAAAATTCGTGTAGAAGCATAAAAGACCCCAAATAGCCAAAACAGTCCTGAACAAAAAGAACAATGCTATCAAGCCAAAGTAGCAAAAATGGCATGGTACTGGCACAAGACAAACATGTAGACCAGTGAAGTAAAGTAGAAGACCCAGAAATAAACCCACCCAGCTATAGCTATCGGATTTTCAATAAAGATGCCAAAAACATATGTTGGGGAATGGGGTGGGGGTGGAGGGCTGGTGGAGTTCCTCAAGTGGTATAGTGCTGCATAGCAAATGTGAAACCCTGAATGCAAACCCCAGTACCACAAAAACAAAACAAAACAAAAAAAGAAACAAATGATGTCAGAGAAACTGGATATACTGAATATCCACATGTAGAAGATTGAAACTAGATCCCTACTTTTCCCCCCTGTAAAAAAATCAATTAAAAATAGATTAAAGAGCTTAATGTAGGATGTGAAACTTTGAAACTACTACTGGGAAGTAAAGGGAAATGCAACAAAATAGTCACAGGTAAAAAGTTTCTGAATAGGATTCCAGTTGCTCAGAAATAAGAGCAAGAATTGACAAATGGTATTGCATCAAATTGAAAAGCTTCTGAACGTCAAAGGAAACAATTACCAGATCAAGAGACAATCCACATATCAGGAGACATCTTTGCCAGTTATTCAGTGGATAAAGGAGTAATATTCAGGATATACAAAGAGCTAACAAAGTACCAAAAGAATAATCCAATTAATAAATAGGCAAATGAATTAGACAGTTCTCAGAAGTACAAATGGTCAATAAATACATGAAGAAATGTTCAATATTCTTAGCCATAAATGAAATGCACCTCAAAATGACATCGAGATTCCAGCTCACCCCAATCAAAATGACTGTCATCAAGAACACAAACAACAAATGCTGGCAAGGCTTCTACACTGTTGGTGGGAATGCAAATTAGTTCAGCCACTAGGGAAATCAGTATGGAAGCTTCTCAAAAACTACCAGTGGTGGGAGAAAATGTTTGCCAGCTACACATCAGACAAAGGACTGATAACCAGAATGAACCAATAAAGAAATGGGCAAATGAACTAAACAGAACTTTCTCAAAAGAAGAAATTCAAATGGCCAAAAAACCATGAAAAAATGCTCACCATCTCTAGCAGTAAAGGAAATGCAAATTAAAACCACACTAAGATTCCACCTCACCCCTGTTAGAATAGCCATCATCAGCAACACCACCAACAACAGGTGTTGGCGAGGATGCAGGGAAAAAGGAACCCTCTTACACTGTTGGTGGGAATGTAGACTAGTACAACCACTCTGGAAAAAAATTTGGAGGCTACTTAAAAAGCTAAACAATGATCTACCATTTGATCCAGCAATACCACTCTTGGGGATATACCCAAAAGACTGTGACACAGGTTACTCCAGAGGCACCTGCACACCCATGTTTATTGCAGCACTATTCACAATAGCCAAGTTATGGAAACAGCCAAGATGCCCCACCGCTGGACGAATGGATTAAGAAAATGTGGTATCTATACACAATGGAATTTTATGCAGCCATGAAGAAGAATGAAATGTTATCATTGCTGGTAAATGGATGGAATTGGAGAACATCATTCTGAGTGAGGTTAGCCTGGCCCAAAAGACCAAAAATCGTATGTTCTCTCTCCTATATGTGGACATTAGATCAAGGGCAAACACAACAATGGGATTGGACTTTGAGCACATGATAAAAGTGAGAGCACACAAGGGAGGGGTGAGGATAGGTAAGAAACCTAAAAAATTAGCTAGCATTTGTTGCCCTTAACGCAGAGAAACTAAAGCAGATACCTTAAAAGCAACTGAGGTCAATAGGAGAAGGGGACCAAGAACTAGAGAAAAGGTGATATCAAAAAGAATTAACCTAGAAGGTAACACACACGCACAGGAAATTAATGTGAGTCAACTCCCTATATAGCTATCCTTATCTCAACTAGCAAAAACCCTTGTTCCTTTCTATTATTGCGTGTACTCTCTCTACAACAAAATTAGAAATAAGGGCAAAATAGTTTCTGCCTGGTAGCGAGGGGTGGGGGGGGAGAGAGGGGGTGGAGTGGGTGGTAAGGGAGGGGGTGGGGGCAGGGGGGAGAAATAACCCAAGCATTGTATGCACATATGAATAATAAAACAATAAAAATAAAAAAAAACTACCAGTGGTACAGTGGTCCTGCTGTATCACTCCTGGGCATTCAGTTTCTCCTGTGTTACCCGACCCTTCTCACAGAGTGAGAAGCTGTTCCTAATCTGCCATCTTGCTCACTGGGATTTTTCTTCTTTTAAAATCATACTGATAGCTTAACCTACTGGTATTTGTGGAGATGTTACATTTTCCCATTCGTTTCAATGAGTTACAGTTACATTATACAGAATATTTACATTTGCAGGTGTATAAAAATGCTCTGCTTTTCTGTTCTTAAATTTTGAACGTCTTCAGGCAGTAGGACAGACAGATTTTATTTCTGCTGGTATTCAAATACCATATGTTAGTTTTTTTACTCTGGGTACAATAAAATTCAGTTATTGGCCACACAGTTAAAGATTGCTGGTGAGTGATATGATTTGTTGATATTTGGGGAGATAGCATTTACAAATGATAGAAGTTCCCTGTTGATATTTTCCTAAGATGAAATTCTATCAAGAGGTGTGAAGTATTCTATCAGAAAGTGCAGAAGAGTCTATTAAGAAGTGAGAGCTCTTCCATTAATAAGTGAGAAATTTTCAGAGACTTGGGAATGTAAGCGACATCAAATAGGACCGTTAAGCTTATTTCAGAATAATTTATCCAGTGACTCTGGCCTTAGTAAACTAATATTAAGCATACTTACAGGGACAGGAAGCAGGACCCTGGTGAGAAGTAGAGGACAGTTCTTACACAAAGTCAGCTAAGGAGTGGAGTTGATTACCCTTCTACTGTGACAAAAGTGGTTAACAAAATACTGACAGACCTTTTAAAAAATAACCCTCTGTTCCAGGAAATGATCGTTCAACAACAACCTGATTTTTATTATGGAATTTCTGTATATGCTTGGAAATTTTGCCTCCCATCCTCCCATCTTTCCCCTCCCAGTAAGCAGTGATAACAACCTGATAGGTACCCTCCTACCTTCCTTATTTGAGGTTATAGAATTCACATATGAGGTAATATAATTCACATTATTTGTCGATGAACTAGAAACATAGTTTGTTTTTTGCTGGATAATACTCTAAGGCAGGTGGTGATCACTGAACTATAGTCAATGGATCAAATCTGTCCTGCCACCGATTTTGTGATAAGGTTTTATTGGAATATAGCCTCACCCATTTTTCTTTTGGGCCTTTTAAACGTTTAAATTCTTTATCTGCTGTATGTGACATGCTTTTTCCAAAACCCCTTGCTTGTCTGTTGCCATGTTTTGTCATAAAAAAGTATGTGTGTTTGTTTTTAAATGCGACAAAGTGGTGCTTGTCTACTTTTCCTCCTGCTAGCCTCGAACTGCGGTCCTCCTGAGTTTAGCCTCCCAGGTAGCTAGGATTATAGGCATGAGCCACCAGCCATCAGTGCCTGGCTAGGTGTCCTGTTTTTATTTAGAGATTGCCTAAGCTCCAGGGTTATCTTGTATTTTCCTGAAAGTTCTTCTTAGATTTTTATTACCTACTTCTTCTATAGGTCTCAAATGCATTTTTATACATGCATTCAGTGGTTAAGATGCAGAGTCTGGTGTGTTGCTACCTAGGTGGTCTTTGACCTCGTCACTTAAAATTTCTTTGCTTCAGTTTTCTTTTCTAAAAGAGGGAAGATACTAGGACTCATCTATCTCATAGGGCAGTGGTGACACTTAGCAGAGTGGTTTATATCTAGGAAATGTCCAGAACAGAAGTGCTCTACCATTATTGTGTGCTGTGGATAGGCATCTCATTTTTCTCTCATAAGTAACCACTTGTCTTGGTAACATTCATCGAGTAGTGCATTCTTTTCCCACTTGTTTTAAAATGTTGGACAAGGGCATAGCTCAAGCACAGTTGCCTAGTAAGCACGAGGCCCTGGGTTCAGTCACTAGCACTGCGAAAAAAATATCGTCTTTTACATAGCACGCATTCAGGTATCTAAGCCTCTGTTTTTAGGCTGTGCACTATGTTTTATGACTCTGTCTACTGCTCCTAAGCCATCGTGGCTTTATTACCATCTTTATAAGGTGCTAATAACTTACAAGTGGAGTCCCTTGTTCTATGAAGTTATTTTGACTCTTCTTAGCTTTCTTTTACTTTTCCATGTAATTTTTTTTTAAAAAGCATCAGAATTTTAAAAAAATACCGTTACTAACTTTTAGTATGGAAAATAGTGATACTTGGTAGTATTAGAATGAATCGGTACTCACACTAATACCCACCAGTGGAAGTTTTCAGAAATTCTGTGTTACGTGATCTAGTGGTTGATATTATTCACTGTACTAGCAGTGGATACTGCATTGTATACTGGCAATGTGGTTGGTAAGAAAATTGCAGACAGGGCTCCAGCTCTCTTGCTGGGGACCCCCTCACAGGACCACTTCTCCACAATAAACTCTGTGCTGGGCTTGAGCTGTCTCCCTGTCTATCCATTCTGCACCTCTTTCATTTCTATCAGATTGTTAATTATATGAGTTTCCTTGAATATTCTAGTTCTTAATACTTTATTAGAAGAGTTGTAAATATTTTGTATTTATTGGTTTCTTGTCTTTTAACTTTGTGGTATTTTTAGCAATAAATCTGACTTTTTTTTTCTTTTATGAAGAAAAGAAAACTGCAGACAGATAGATCTTTAGCCTGTAGTTTATGACAGTGCCCCGAGGTGCAACCTAAGGCACCTCAGAAAACTCCCCAGGTACTTCAGACATTGCAGGAAAGCAGAGCAACATGAATCCACACTGTGGACTTGCAGCTTGGGGTAGTTTGCACGCATGGCTGTGTGTTACCTCATTTGATTGGGTGCTGTGATAGAAAGTCAGGCTGAGGAGTTGTGTAATGAATGCCCAGTAAGCACTCACATTCCATAGTAACCAACTGTGGTTGTTTGAAAATGAAATGAAAATTTTCAGTTTGTGTGTAGTATTTTTTCAAAAAGTTATTAACTAGTTAGGACATAAATACTTAAGATTAAATAATCACTACTTTTGGCCTTGAGAATTTGTGGGAAAAAATTAAGAAAATAGGCATCAGACACTAAGAAAGTTTGGGAAGCTGTTTGCCTCAACAGAGGGTGTAACAAATGTTTAAGACCAAAACAGTTGAAGTGCTTGTAGCTGGAGGCGTGTCATACTTGTTTTGCAAAGGGGCAGGTAGCACTTCGGAGACAGTGGTGTTTATGCTGAGCTCCACTGGTGTGGGGCTTGGGTATGGATTTTTAAAATGAAGTAAAATAAAAAAACAATGTGAAGCTATAAAACATTTAAATTCATACAATTTTTTGGTATTTTTTTAAATGGCAAATTTTTTGTCTTAATGTTTAAAAAATTATGTGTTTTATTAGTATTTGTCATAAAATATTTTAAGTAATTTATTCTAGCACATTGATTTCTTTTAAGTTGCTGTGTGAAATTCAGTTGGTATAATAAACAATTGTATAGGAAAGGTAGAAAGAAGCTAGTTTAACTATCATTTCGTACTTCTCTTTTGTTTGTATTTTGATTTAATTTTACTATAACTCCATTAAATTAACAAAGGATTTTAATACTAATAAGAAATAAAATCACTGCAGGTTACTTTTGAAAAATTCCTAAACTAATTTTCAAGAGTTTTAAGACTTAAGCTGGGCATGGTGATACATGCCTGTAATCCTAGCTATTTGGGAGGCAGAGAAAGGAGGATTACAAGTTTGAGACCAGCCTCAGACCAAGGTTGCAAGCCCTTACCTTGAAAACGAAAGGGCTAGAATCTTGGCTCAAGTGGTAGAACCCTTCCCTGGCATGTGCTAGGCCCTGGGTTCAATCCCCAGTACTGCAAGAGTGTTAAGACTTGACAGATGCATTTCATAGTTAACCAAACAGAGATGTGGACTGGAATCTCTGCTCTAACACTCCTTGTGATGTTGGGAGAGGGTTACTTGGTGTGACTGGAATGGAATTTGCTTATTGTTTTAAGTACTTAGGAAGCTTTTTAACAATTGAGTTATGACTCCTTCCTTCTGCCAGCATGTTTTGTATTTATTAAGAACTGATCAATCATTTAAAAATATTTAGAAATATCATCATCCTAAGATTTGTAACGCAAATAAATTATACAGAGGTGTATGTGACCCGAGCTTCCCTGATGAAGAAGCCCAGTTACAGCTAGGACTGCATAGCTGTGAGCTGCTCAGCATCTTTCTTGAGGAGAACAGGTGAAGCTTTGAGTTAGAAAGCTTTTCCTAGCTGAGATACTGTTTATAGCGAATGTTTTCCTTAAAGTTTTTCCAGTAAAATAATGGTTAAAATGTATATATAGTGAATTCATAAAAGGTATACGGATAGCCAGTAAACATTAAAGGATTCCTTATTAACAAAGAATCATTTTAATTTCCTGCCTACTTTGTGTTCTATAGAAAATTTCAATTTGGTATAAAACTAGAATAACAAAGCATGTTTAAATTGTTTTAAAAGAGGGGAGAAGGGATAAAAAAGAGTAATACAGGGGATGAATTTGGTCAAAGCACATATGCACGTATGGAAATAACATAATGAAACTTCTTTAATATATGCTAATAAAAAAGGGGAAAGAAAGAAAATTCCACTTTGAGTATAGTAATTTTAAATACTTGTAAATCCCATTGTTGGATTTTAAATAAAATTTATTAGCTATTCAAGATCTAACCTGGCTTATCTCAGGTAGAGGTTTTGTTTAGTTTGAGTTTTGGATTTCCAAATGAGTTAGATTTTGATTTCCTAGGAAGAAGTAAATTTTATTTATACGACATTCACAGTAAGATGATAATATTTCTGCATCATACTCAAGGAACAGAACCACTTAAGAGGAATTCTTTATGGATTTGTTACAGAAGCAACAGGGGATAGTTCTGCTTATCTTTGTTCTTTTCCTTTGTCTCCGCAGGAGCCAGCTTTCGAACATTCACTCCATTTTATTTTCTGGTGGAGCCGATGGACACACTCTCGATTCGAGGCTCCTCTGTTACGTTAAATTGCTCAGCATATTCTGAGCCTTCTCCAAAAATTGAATGGAAAAAAGATGGGACTTTTTTAAACTTAGTATCAGATGATCGACGCCAGCTTCTCGCAGATGGGTCTTTGTTTATCAGCAGTGTGCTGCATTCCAAACACAACAAGCCTGATGAGGGTTACTATCAGTGTGTGGCCACCGTTGACAGTCTTGGAACTATTGTCAGCAGAACAGCCAAGCTCACAGTAGCAGGTAAGTTTTCTTAAGGGATTGACTTGAGTTTTCAAGTTTTTTATAAACAATAAATCTAGACTGGATGTGGTGGCTTACATCTGTAATTTTAGCTACTTGGGAGATTTTGATCAGGAAGATCGAGGTTTGAGGTCAGCCTGGACAAAAAGTTAGTAATATCCTCCATCTTAACTAACAAGCCAGGTGTGGTGGGGGCATAACTGTAATCCCAGCTACACAGGGAGGCATAGGTAGGAAGATCATGGTCTGGAATCAGCCTGGGCAAAAAGTAAGACCCTATCTAAAAAATAAATAAAGACAAAAGGGCTTTAAGTATGATTCATTGGTAGAGCACCTGCCTAGCAAGCCAAAGGCCCTCAGTACCACCAAAAATAGATAAATAAATAGATAGTAAATCTAAATAAAAGCAGTATTAGCAGTAGTACCCTATAATTTTCACTTAATGGGTCAAAAAATCATTTCACATTATCAGTGGTGCATATACTTTGTAAGGGACTACACTGGGCTGCTCAGTGCTGTACAGAATAAATCTGCACTTTCTACTTGTCCAGTGGCTTTAAGTTGGAATCAAAGGTCCTGAGCTGTTCTTCCTTTCTTTTAAACTTGGAAATGGCAGAGGAAGTTACATAGGAAAATCGAGTCATTTTGACAGCTTTTATTCTACACAGCATAACCACTTAGTCTGGGTTTGTGAAACTTCCGGGAAAGCCAGAATCCTATTTCCATAATGCCTTCACCGAGGAATGGATAATTAAGTAGATCAGTTATTTTAAAAAATCTGTAGACTATCTATCTATCAATCTATCTAATATATCTGTATAACTAAATCTTAAGGCAGGGAGCAGAAAGTTGCAAAGAGGGCACTGTTTGCTCCATTTCTGAATATCTTCATTATAGTAACGACAGCAAGTGTATGAGAAATGAAGGGTCTGGAGGAATAAGATGTGGTTCCTAAATAGGTCAAACCTGTTGTGTGGTAGACACCACCATTTCTCAGATAGTGTTTCTTGACTACCAGATGAAGTAGTTTTTGCAAAGGACATTTTCTTTAAGTTCTGTGTTTATTTTCACCTTGGAGAGAGACTAGCATGTGACAGTGGAATGTGAGACAGCCTCCCATCTCTTCCCCACTTCAGCTTACGGCTTCTGATGGGCTCTCTCCAGAGTGCATTTCCTTAGTTTCAGAGAATGATGGGTCTTTTTGTCTTTGACTTGAGTATTTGGCTCAAATACTCAAAGATGAATTTGGGTATGACATGAAACCATTGTAATTATTCTACAATCACAGATCAAAGGTAGAAAAATAAAAGGAAAAAAAAACCCTGGCTCTTCTGGCAAATTTCCTTTTCTCTCCTCACTCTAATCCATTTGTTATACTTTCTGCAATGCATGTAATAAATAAATTGGTATAATGACTTCTTCTACAATGTCATTTAGGCGAGGCTTCTGTTTATCATTTATGTTATTAATTATCTCTTACCTGAGCTTTTATTCATAACTGCTTCCTCTCAGCTGTCTACTATATCCTATCACCAGATCCAGTGAGTCCTGCCTCCTGACTTCTGTGTTGACCCACTTTTCCTTCCTGCTGTGCCTCCTCAGCTTCCCTTCTCACAGCCTGTACCTGCTGTGTGTACCTTAATCTTCCTTTCCTCTGTGTGGTATGCACACTGAGGTCAGCACTGTCTCACCCTGTGGTGGCTCACCGGTGCTCCAATCACACTGTCCAGTTAACATCTTGGCTCTTGAACAACAGGCCTCTTGGTTCTTTTATGAGCTGGCACCTACTTCTTCAGCTCCATTTCTTTTTTTCACTCTCCTGCCCCTTCACCTCCTTACCCCCTCACCCCCTCACCCCCTCACCATGGTCTTAGCACTTGCAGTACTGAGTGTGGCACTCCCTTTCATTCCTTCCATTTGTTCTCTGCCTTCTGGCCATGCTCCTGGCCTCCCCACTTAGGATTAATTCTGTTTTCCATCTTCTCTCTTCTCCACTAGGTTTGTCCTTCCTTCCTCTGAGCCTTCAAGTTCTTCAGGAAGCATTTTTTTTTTGACCAAGTATTTTAATAAGCAGGCAGCTTTAATACAAGACATTACATTCTGTGATAACTGCAGGCAAGGTTCTTCGCATGGGCGGCAAGGGAAGAACAGAAGTGCTTTGTAGTAGTTGCATGGTACAACATTGTATTCAGATGCTTGTGATTTAGAGTCCCTTTTTGGTTTTTTTGAGATTGAATCTTGCTGTTTTTAACCTAGACTGACCTAGTACTCAGGATCCACCTGCCTCATATCCCAAGTGCTGGGATTGCAGGCGTGCTCCAACATGCCTGACCCTTAAAGTCCATTTTTGATGAATAATAACTTGGATTAAAATTGTTGGATGTTATAGGCAATACTATAGTAAACTACTTTCTGTACATTTTTATTTCTGTAGAATAGGTGGCTAGAATTGGGATTGCTGGATTATAGGGTACCCTTTTGTGTATGTGTAATATAAAAAGATACTAGTTCATTATTTTCTCAAAATTTTAACCCTAGAGTTAACCATATGACCCCATAGTGTTATCAACTCAAGAGAAATGAGAAGACATGTCCACAGTTTGCATATGATCATTCATAATGGCATTACTCATAGTAGCCAAAAGTAGACATATTATCATGTCCATCAAGTGATGACTGGATAATCAAAGTGTGGTATATTTATACCATAGGGTATTCTTGAGCAACAAAAAGCAAAATCCTAATACATACGGCAGCTAGATGAATTGTAAAAATATGCTAAGTTAAAGAAGCCAGCCATAAATGATCACACTGCCTGAGCTCATTTGTACGAAGTATCCAGAGTTGAGATTGAAGGTAGATTAAGTGGTTTCCTAGCGTCAAAAGACTTGGGACTAGGGGAGTCAGGAGCGGGTGTACAGAGAATGGGGAAGTCACTAAAAGTGAGTAGAAAGTTTCTTTTGGCAGTGACACAAAGGTTCTGAAATTAGGTTATGTAGATGGTTGCACAACTCTGTTCATACAGAAAAAAACATACAGACTTCTGTTAAGATGTTTTTGATTGCAGACAGTAAAAACTGATTCCAGCAAAGTCCAGCAAGCAGGGAAATTTTTGAAGAAACATTAAGTAGCTAGTTCACAGAATTATATATGAGGCTGCTCTTTCTCTGGACGGTCTCATTTCTCCCACAATGAAAGTTTCTGCTTTCTTGCCTGGAGAACAGCTGGTTTTGTGTTTTGTGCCCAAATGAGGGGGAACAGGGTGGTCTAAGTACAGTGTTGCTAACCCCTTCTTGCCATTTCCATGTCTCCTCCCCTTACTCTCTTGCAACTCTGCAGAGGCAGCAGGACCACCAGCTTCCCTTGGAGCACAGGAAGCCTAAGCCTTCTCTGCCTTCTCAGTATGTCAGCTCCTAGTTCCTCCTGCTGCTTTCGATAGTCAGAAACTTTCTAAAATCTCTTGCCTGCCAATTCTCCAGATGTTGTTGTGCATTTTTAGGAGGGAGTGTTTTTTAATTAAAAAATAGAATCAGTTACTGGTTTTAAGATTTTTTTCCCCCACATTTATTAGATTCTGCATTTGTCTTAATCCCCTTTTCCTGATTTTCTGGTTTCTTACAAATAGATATTTGGACAATTTAATTTATTTATTTGCTTCAAAAAGCACCTTGAAATTTAAAAAAATGAGGAAAAATGTGTAGCAAGCTAATAAACCTATGTGTTATTTGTATTTGGACTAATTCACTATAATTTGTTTCCTAGTCTTAAAACAAATACTGTATTCTGAGCATAGCAGTCACTTTTTAGATGTTGTTAATAAGTTAGCTGGTTGTGTATACACCAGTTCATGTTTAGCAATACTAAAAAAGAATTACTTATGTTAAATATTTATTTTAACAACCTATGGGCTCATTACTGCACTCCTTTAACTGATGAAGAAACTGAGACTGGAGAGAAAGTTAAATACCCTGCCAATCTCATGCTGCCACAAATGGTACACTTGCGTTCAGATTAAGCCCCTGGACTCCAAACTGATGCTTGGTGGAAGCTACCACACCACAGTTCAGGACCACGGTTTTGGTTACAGTTTTATTTTGAAGTAATTTTAAACTTAGAGAATAGTTGCAGGGGTAGAGCCAAGAAATCTCACATATCATCACCCAGATTGTGCAGTTGTTAATACTGCATCTGCTTTGTCATTCCTCAAGTACGTATTTTTTCTGAATCATCAAAGGTAGCAAGTTGCAGGCATATTGCTCTATTACCCCTGCCTAAATTTGGCAGTGTGGCATTTCTGAAAACAAGGACTTTCCCTTAAGTACCACAGGCATTTGTCAAAGTCAGGAAATGAATCCTGATACAATAGTGCCATTCACTTAACATTTCATGGGTTGTCTCAAAAATGTTTTTTTAATAGCAAACAAAACCAGAAACTTTGCCTGTCTTCCCCTTTTCCTTTTGGTCTAGACTCACATGTATCATTTAATAGTTACAGCTCTTAAGCTCATCTGATATGCAGAGTATCCTCGGTTTTCCCCTTCTAGTCCTGTTGGGAGCTTCATTGACCCTGTGATTGGATAGATGAAGGTTTTGCATTTTGGGGAAGAGCATCACAGAAGCCATCAGTGCTCTTCTAGTGCCACATGCTGGGAAGCAGGGATGCTCGTTTTGCTGCTGGTGATAGACCACCTTTTATTACTTAAGATGGTCTTTGCATATTTCATCACTGTAAAATTAGGTATTTAGACTTTTGTTAATTAATAAATATTTTAGAAAGAAATACGTTGATACTTTGTACATACACTGTTTCTCATCAAATCACCACCTAGTTTTAACATCCATTGAAGATCTTGCCTGAATCAGTTATTTCTACAGTGGTTACCAAATGGTTATTTTTCCTTGTTCCATCATTTCTGTATGATAGGTCTTTCCCATCTCCACTTCAGGCATTCTTTGTTAATATTGCCATGAACTAACAGATTCTTGTACAGTGGGTTATAATGCATTAATCCCATAACCCAGATTTATCCAGAAGCAATTCCCTTCACTCTGGATTTCCATGTCTTTTTTGAAATGTGTGCATTGTTCTTTGAATAGTTACTTTATGTCATAAGATAGAAATTGATCTTATCACATAAAGTAAGGAGCCTAGTTCATTTTGTACTTTCCTTATCCCGTTCCTAGAACCAGCCATTATTCCAAATAGTAAAGGTTCCTTATATGAAGAATGACATTTAGAAATCAAGATAATATGGACTTGTTGCTGCTGGAGTGACATTGATTCTGGGCCCTCTGTGTGGATGGGGCTAGGGAACATATAGGTAGGTGTGTATGAACAGGAATAATAATGTATATAAACCAGTGCTTACAAAAGGTATACACATTTCATACATGTTACATTTATATATTTTTAAGTTATATAAACCTATAGATTATACTATGTAAGATCACACTGATCCCTTCATCCTAGACCAGTACTATAGTGTTGATTCCTATCTTTTTCAATATTTGTTCCTTGCTTTTCCAACTGTGAGGAATCTAACTCCAGTTATCCTTAATATACTTATTTATTTGTTCTCTATTCCTGTATATAGCCAATTTCCTGATACATGAACCTTCTTTGTGACTCTGATTCTAATATATGTTGTAGCCACATAGATTGGCTTGCTGCTGGCCCCCAAGACTACATTTTAAGTAATATTTAATGACTTTCTATTCTTTTCCTTTATTGTCCAGGTCTTCCAAGGTTTACAAGTCAGCCAGAACCTTCCTCAGTGTATGCTGGAAACAATGCCATTCTGAATTGTGAAGTTAATGCAGATTTGGTCCCATTTGTGAGGTGGGAGCAGAACAAACAGCCCCTTCTTCTGGATGACAGAGTTGTCAAACTTCCAAGTGGGACGCTGGTTATCAGCAACGTGACTGAAGGAGATGGGGGACTCTATCGCTGCATAGTTGAAAGTGGTGGTCCACCAAAGTATAGTGATGAAGCGGAATTGAAAGTTCTTTCAGGTATAAATTCATGGTCAGGACTGATGGTTTTCTGTTTATTAATGGGTAAAAATTGTTACAATTTTTAAAATAAACACTGTTAATATGTGGTATGATTTATTACTGATGGCATAATTAGACTTGGTTTTTTTAAAGGGGTAAAAAGAAAATATGCTGTAACAATCTAGTCTTTAGTGAATGTATTATTCAAAATTGGTCAAGTAATAAAGTTCAATATCTAATGACCTTCTTAGTCAAAGCAATATTAGCCCCGTACTCTTTAGTGAATGTATTATTCAAAATTGGTCAAGTAATAAAGTTCAATATCTAATGACCTTCTTGGTCAAAGCAATATTAGCCCCGTGTCTTTTTGTCAAGCCTGTATCTCGTGCCTCCCCACAACAGGATACTTTCAGAGTTAGGTATTGTAAGAATTAGAGGTGTGTGGAGTGGTAACTTTAACATGGCCACTTTGGAAGCACTGGCAAACAACAGTTCTTGGGTCTCCCTGGTGCTCCCATTTGAACATAAACTCAGCTCCACTCTTTCTGTTTGTGTCTTACTCTTTCTGCTCTTACTGGCTTTTCTCATAATGGTTTCATACATCTTTTTTCAACTCTACAGCTTCCCCTTGCTCATGACTTCCTTTAACTTGTAGATCATCATGATCCTCCTAAGACTCTTCTTTATTTTAAATTGTGCTGCATGGGGCACAATTGTGGCATTTACAAAACTTCTAAGACTCTTTATATTTCTACCTTTTGTTACCACAGCTGGGTACCTGACTTTCCACATTTCTCATTTTAAATTCAAGTTTGTGAATATAATTGGAACATCCGTACATTGTTTGGGCAGAGTTGTTTTTTTTTTAAAGTTAATATATGAACTATTCATAGGCTCATTTTTAACCTATGGGCTGGCTTGCAGAGTGAGACCAATGTTAGGGCTGCCACTTTTGAGGGCCTTGGACTGACTTCTTGTCCCAGTGCAATCTCAGCAACCTTAGCAACCTCAGTTATCTTTTAAGATGGACACCTTTGCTCAGAACCTGCTAATGATTTCCCATGTTGTCCATAGTTAAAGTTCTTGGTCTGTGAGGCTTTATATAGTCTTGCTTCAACTTCCCTTCCTCGCTTTCCTCTCCCTTCTGTCTCCTCTTCTCTCCCTCTCTCTGCCATTGTAACTGTCTTACGCTTTTAGAACATGCCAAACATGTCTTTAGAGCCTTTCTATAGACTTGCCATTTTCTCTGCCTGGAATGCTCTCTGCCTGGCTCACTCGATTCTTCAGCTTTCTTTAAAAAGAGAGTTACCGCTTTTTTTTTTTTTTTTTTTTTTTAAACAACACCTTCCATTTCTACTCCACTGCTTCCTCCCTCCTCCTCCATTTGGCTTCAGAACACATCACCCTCTGATATATCTTATGTATTGTCTTCTCCCCACATTAGTATGTAAGCTCAATGAGAGTAGGGAATTTTGTCTGCTGCTGTGAATGGTTCCTGGCACAAAGAAGTCAAATATTTGTTACGGATTTGTTGATTTATCAAAATTTGATTAAATATACTTAAGTAATTCAAAGTGGAGCAGAGAACTATTGCCACATAATAATGTCTTTCTAGGTTTCTTCCTGACTTGCTTGACATGGCAGAGGTCATATTTCCTGTCTATAGCTGGGGTAGCATTTAAACAAATCTTCAGAATCTGATCCAAGAAAACAATGTTTACAGTGTCAAAGGCTGAGACCATTATTCAATATCTGGTATGAAAATAAAGTGCTAGATATTTGCTTATCTAAGTACAAGAAAGCTCTGCTCGTAAAACAGTCCTCTTGAGCAAAGCTAAATGCTGATCTATAGTTTTAGAAAAGACGTTTTGCCTTGTGTGGGTTAAGAGGCAGAGGTGGGTCGATGCCAGTCATGGATGCCTGTTTTGGTGTTGGTTGCAGAGGCGGGAACAGGCTAGCACCAGCCTTCGAAGCCAGCAGCTGACTCTAACTCTGATTAGCTGACTTTTAAAGCCTGAGCTTGTCTCTTATTGGCTGACTTTCCAAAAAGCACATTCACTGAAGTGAATTGCTTCTAATCTATTAGAGGTGTTTGCTTTTTTCCATGGCTACAGAACTGTCATTAATTGACTAGGCAAGTTTAAAGGTGGTTCTGGTGGTTGTTACTGTGTCTGAGAGTTGGGTACAGGAGTTACATTTCTACCTGAGAGAGATCTGTCTTGTCAAAACTCAACATTAATACCACCCTATTAAGTAGATAACTTTATTACTACTGTTATTACTATATTTTTGACCATATGTCCACAGAGGACAACTCTATAAAGTGAGCACCCACTTACGTCATGTCTGAATAAGAGAGAAATCCATATAGTGGTAACTAGGTAGATGGTTGCTGCATTACAAAACCAGAGGGTTGACTAAGTGAGCAAGGTAAAGAGATGAAACTCAAAGATTTTCAGAAATACCATAGATACAGGGAAGGAAATGAGCCCTTACTTCCCTGTAAGTGGGGAAGGCGCCAAGGGCCCTAAGCTTGCTCAGTATCTCCACTGTTTGTGCCAGTCCTGTGGCATTTGTACCTTCTTATGTAAAGTGAAGGGGATGCATGTAATAAGCACCCTGAAGGTCAGGACCCCTAAAGAGCCTACACAATGCTTTGCATATAGAGATTACTTAGGAAACGTTTGCTAATATAAATGGAGTTTTCTTGTGTTGCCTTTGCTTGAAGTGTTGTGGCACATAAAGCCACATATAGTGAATAGGATATAGCTATTCCTCATGATTAAAGTGATAAAGTACTTGGTATTAATCATTGTGTTTCATGTAAATTCCTTTTAGATCCTGAGGAAACCCCAAACTTGGCATTTTTGAAACAGCCTTCTTCCTTAGTCAGAGTTATGGGTCAGAATGCGGTGTTGCCATGTGTTGCTTCAGGATTTCCTGCTCCAGCCATCAGATGGTTGAAAAATGAGGAGGTGCTTGACACAGAAAGGTAAATCTTGTCTGCCTAAAAGCCTTTTCAGCCTTAGTATGACACTTAGCCTAATCCTATTTGGGAACTCTTGATTAGTAAAAAATGATTTCTTTATTTAAACACATTACAATGCTCAGATGTCATCATTAAAATATGTGTATATGCTGTAAATGATTAGGATATTTAAAGAAAAAAGGAATAATTATTCCATTGATTTTTTTTTTTTAAATTAATACTAGGGTTTGAACTCAGAGCCTTGTGCTTAAGCTTCTCCTCCAGTCCTTTTGGCTTAGGTTATTTTTCAAATAGGGTTTTTCTTTTTGTCTGGATCAGCCTAAGACCATGATCCTCCTATCTGTGTAACTGGGACTCCTGTGTAACTGAGGCCTCAGGTACAAACACCATGCCTAGCTTGTTTGTTGAGATGGGGTGGGGGGGAGTCTCACTAATTTTTGCCTAGGTTGGCCTTGAACTGCCATCTTCCCAGTCTTCACCTCTGAGCAACTGGGATTATAGACATGAGCTACTGTGCCTGGCATTATTTGTTCTTTCTGAAGCTTCAGTTATACTTAATTTACAGCTTTTGGCTCTCCCTCCTTAAATTGTTGCAAGAGCTCCCAGTCCTGACAGCATGAGTCTTCTCTCTCACTCTTGCATGCATTTTCATAGTTTTTTTCCTTTGTTCAAACAGGATAAACAAATGTATTCCTTATCCTTTTGTTTTGCCTTTTAAAGTCATACCAGCCTTCTGCTATGTTCACAAGTTCTGTGTCTTTCACAAAAGCCTTGTGTGTTAACACCACCCATCCAGTCATGTGTTCCTTCCCCCTCGTTTCTCTCTTACTTTTTTCACTCATAAGAGAACTGTGGTGATAGTGGTAGTGCATTGTTGGTGTTTACTGGTACCCCTGGCCTTCATCTAGTTGGTCCCAAAAGGGCTTCCAAGCCCTACAATGTCTGTAGCTATTGCCAGATGTCCATGGGGGACAAAATCACCCCCAGCTAAGGACCACTTTTCTAGAGCAGTATCATCCAATGAAAATAATGCCTGCCACATATGTAAGTTGAAATTTCTCTAGCCATAGTAAAAGAAAAGTATGCACTACTAAATATTACATTACTATTTCATGTGATGTCCTGCTTAGAGTGAAATACAGTTCTATCAGAAGAATAAAGTTGTGTTTAGTGTTTTTGTTTGTGCATTAAAATTAAATAAGTTTTGAGGATCAAGCAGGAGGCTTTGGAGACTGAGTAGACCTTTCTGCCCATACTACTTTAGTCTCCTGAATATCAGGTCATAGGGTAGAAAAGTCCAAGGAGCACTTCTTTGGTGTCCCTGTCTTAGAAAGATTCAGGGCGTGTCATTGTTGGTGGTATTCACCTTGGTCTTTCCAGACCCTCACAGAATGAGGGGTAAACGAGGATTTTGGTTGGATCAATGAGTGTAATGTGAGACAACATAAGCAGTAAATGGAGCCCTGGAGTGCTTCAGGTTGGATATAGGTAACCACTCATAACATCTTTATTTTTGCCAGATCCTTAGTGCATAAGGGGAAACTTCTGTTGATGTATTTTTCCCTGTTCCTTTCACTAAAAAACAACTGAAAACCCCGGACTTTATATATAAAACAAACATAAGAACACTAAAGGACTGGGTATGGTGGTGCACCCCTGTTGCCCCAGCTACTCAGGAGGCTGAGATCAGGAGGATCATGGTTCACCAAAAAGTTAGTGAGACTCTATCTCCACAAATAAGACAGGTATAGTGGCATAAACCTGTAATCCCAGCTACAAAGGAGCTGTAGATAGGAGGATTGAAGTCCAAAGCTGGTTCTAGACAAAAAGTATAAGACTTTATCTGAAAAATAGTTAAAGCATAAAAGGGCTTGGGGACCTGGCTCAAGTGGTAGAGCACCTGCCTAGCAAGTGTGAGGCCCTGAGTTCAAGTTCCAGTACCTCCAAAAAGACAAGATGACTGTGAAAGGTGGAAAGAGTAAGACTGATTGGGCAGGGGCCTTGAGACCCAAGGAACAATATGATGATTAGTTTCCTGGGTTTTGTTTTTGCCTCATATGTCCCAGAGTTGGAGGTAAAGAAGCCAGAAACTTTAGAAACACCAACAGGCACATACAAAAAAGTCTGAATAAAAACATATGCTCTTTAGCCAAAGGTCCAGGAAAGGGGCAGCCTCATAAGAAAACCTGTTAGACTAAAATAACTCTTACTCATCCACACACCACAGAAGGGACTGTGGCCCCACTCTCACCACACCTGCAAAGGCCAAGTGGGGAGCCAAGGCTTCTGCCCTGACCTCCCTTTTGGATGGTATCAGAGGCTGGTAGGGAGCTAAGATTTTCTTGCTAGGCAGTAATGAGGGTCTATTCCCTTTGTCAATGGAGAACACCTGGGGAGCCTTGGTCTTCCGTCCTGCTGCCAGAATCAACCTTAGCCTTTCCACTGGGGTAGTATCAAAGGAGGCCTATCAAAAACAATTAGGACTTTACTAATACGCTATAGCAAGGCTCTCCCTTTAGTGTGTGTGAACACCATGTGGGGACTGTTCCCAAGATGCTCTTACCAGTCCTGTTCACCTAGCTGGGGAAATATCAGTAGGGGCCTAGTGGGGAGCCAGAACTCCCAACCCCACTAAATAGTAATGAGGAACTTCCCCACCATTTTAGTTGTCAGTGGATATTGGGGAACACACACCTGGCAGTAGTGAGGCAGCACCCTTTCCCACTGTGCTACAGTAGTGTCATAAAAAAATAAGCTGAAATAGAAGGTCTAAATAAGATTCATCTTTCAGGTGAAAATCACTCATGATACCAAGAACCAGGAAAATCCCAACTTAAATGAGAAGAGACAGTAGATGTGAACAGATAAAGATTTTAGAATTGTTTGAAAGATTATGAAGCAGTCATGGTAGAATTGCTTCAGTGAGCAATTTATAATTTGTAACACACTCAAAACAAATGGAAAAAACAAAAAAAAAATCTCAGCAAAAAATAGAAGGCATTTTTGGCATCCAGTGGGGGTCTTGGAATGCAGCCCCTTGTGTCAGTGGAGAGCCCATGGGAGCCTTGACCTTCCCTCCATCCTGGAGGAAGAAGCACTCCTCGGAAAGTAGAATACTTAGAGTAATTGGATGGAAATGTTCCCACTAGACAGTGGCCAAAGTAAAAACTGTTGGGGCTATGGTGGAACTCAATAGAGTGCTTGCTTGGCATGTGCACAGCCCTGGGTTTGACCCTCAGCACCACAGAAAAGCAGTCTCAGTCAGTGGTTCAATAGCAGACTGAGTGAGACAAGGATAGAATGAACTGTAGAAAAAAGAAGGCATAAGTGAACAGTATCAGGACTGAAAACGGGAGGAGGTCACTGCAGACCTTGCAGGCATCAAAAACCTAGTAAAGGAGTGCTTGCAGCAATTATATGTATGCACATAAACTTTACAACCTGAAATAGACCACTTCTCAAAACAAAACAACTCCCCAACATAACAACCACATCTACCTAAATATGAAATAGATAATTTGAATAGCCCTTTCAGTCATTAAGGAGATTGAATTTGTAATTTCAAAACTCTTGAAAATGAAATCTCCAGGTCCAGATGGCTTTACAGGAGAATCCTACCAATGTTTAAAAAAGAATTGACTTCAGTTCTTTACAGTCTGTCTGGAAAATAGAAGACAAAAAAGTTGAAACTAGTATTATCCTAGTACCAAAACCAAAGACTAGAAAGAAAGAGAGATGTGGTGGTGGGGAAGGGAGGGAGAGAAAGAGAAAGAAGACTCTTGTATAGAAAGATATAAAAGTCCTTCATGAAATACTAGCATAGAATTCAACAGTATATAAAAAGAATTACATACCATGACCGACTGGAATTTATTCCAGGGATGAAATATTAAAATCCATCAATGTAACTCCCCACATTAATAGGCTAGTAGAAACACCCTACCTGTTAGTCAGTGGAGAAAGAGCATCTGGCAGAATTGAAACATTCATGTGTGATATTTTTAAAAACTCAAAAACGTTACTTAATTCAGAACATTTTGAAAAATCCTACATCTCACATTAAACTTGACAATGAAAAACTTTCCCCCTAAGTTCAGGAACAAGTTAAGGAAGTTCACTATTACAGTGCTGGAAGTTCCAACCAGTTCAGTAATGCAAGAAAAAGAAGTGGTTTAGATCAGAAAGAAAAAAAATAAAACAGTCCTTATTTACAGATAGCACGTTTTTCTACATAGAAAATCCCAAGATACAGGGGAAAGAAAAACCCTTAAAACTAATAATTGAGTTGACCAAGCTAAGCATAAAGATTGTTTTTCAAACTGGGCACTGATGGTTCATACTTGTAGTTCTATCTATTCAGGAGGATAGTAGTTCAAAGCCAGCCAGCCAAATAGTTCACAAGAGTCTATCTCGAAAAACCCACCACAAAAAAAAAAAGGCTGGCGGAGTGATGCAAGTAGTAGAGCACCTACCTAACAAGCATGAGGCCCTGAGTAAAACCCCAGTACCCCTCCCCCCCAAAATTGATTTTCTATATACTAGTGAACATGTGAACCCTGAAATTACGGATGTAATTTACAATCACTCACAAGAAATGAAACATTTAGGGGTAAATCTAACCAAAGTCTAACAGTAGGCACCCTGCTAGAAGTGCAAAATGCTTGTGAAAGACCAAAGATTAAATAAATACAGAGACATACTGTGTTTATGGATTGGAAATCTCAGCATAGAGATGATGTCAGTTTTCTTCAAAGTGAGACAAGTTAACTCAATTTCTGTCAGGTTAAGATTTTTTGTAGATGTTGGCAAATTATCCATATGCCTATATGGAAAGGCAAAGAACTGAAAATAGTTAAAACAAAACTTAAAAAGTGAGAAAATGAGTCTGCCTGGTCTGAAGACTTACTGTGGTGCTACAGTCATCAAGATATGCAGTACTGATAGAGGAATTGGCACACAGATCAGTGCATCAGGATAGAGAGCCCAGGCCCAGACCCACGCAGATATGCCCACTGATGAAGAAGGCACGAGAGGAGTTCAACAAACACTCCTAGAGCAGTTGAATATCCATCCATAGGGAGAAATACAAACCTTGGCTTAAGACTGCCCTCATACCTCATAGGAAAATTAACTCAAAATGGGCCACAGACCTAAATATAACACACACACACACACACACACTCTCTCTCTCTCTCTCTCCCTCTCTCCCTCTCTCTCTCTCTCTCTCTCTCTCTCTCTCTCTCTCTCTATATATATATATATATATATATATATATATATAGGCGTGGTGGGGGTGGAATAGGATCTAGGACTAGACAAAGAGTTTTAAGTTTGACACCAAAAGCACCATCTAAGGAAAAAATGGGGTCTGTGAAATACCCCATTAAGAGGATGAAAAGGAAAAGCTACAAAGCAGAAGAAATATTTAGAACCACACATCCAACAAAGAACTAATATCTAGAAATATATAAAAATCTCTCAAACTTAATGGTGGAAAACATGTAATCCACTTTAAACATGGGCAAAAAACCAAACCAAACCATGAAGAGCTGTTTTACAGACAAAACTAAACAAAATAACAGATGACAAATAAACATAAGTGATTTGGTTATCATTAGCCATTACGAAAATGCAAGTTAAAACCTCAGTGTGATATCACTACATACTTGTCAAAAGGACTTTAAAAAAAAAAAAAGTGGCAGTTCTAAATGTTGGTGAGGATATAGAGAATTGGGGTGGATCATTCTGACATTGCTACTTTGGAATGTGAAGCGGTATAACCACAGTGGGAAAATGTTTGAGTTTCCTAAACAAGTTCCATACAGCCTAGCAATTGTACTCTTAGCATTCTTGGGCATTTCTCTCATAGAAATGAGTTTACATTCACACGAAAACCTGCACGTGAGTGTTTTAACAGCTTAATTCTTGATAACCCTAACTAGAAACAAACCAGATGACTTTCATGGAAAGAATAATTAAAATAGTAGATCCACAGCATGGAATGCCAAATGATTAAAAGAATAAACTTTTGATAAAACATTACAAGTTGAACTTACCTCCAGAGACTATGGTTATTAAGAAAAGACAGTTCCTAAAGGTTCCTACTGTATGAGCCTATTCATATACCATTCTTGAAATGGTACAATTATTGAATCGGAGAATAGGTTATTGTATGCTGGAGGCTAATGAGTTGAGGGTGAGAGAGAGGGTGGGTGTGGCTATAAGAGCAGAATGAGGGAGCCTCATGATGATGGAAATGTTGTCCTGACTATGTTAGTGTGGGTAGCCTGTTGTGATACTGTACTATATTCTAATAGGATGGTACCAGGGTGGAAGCTGTATAAAGTGTACAGGGCCCACTCTGGATTACTTCTTAGAACAGCTATGAAACTGCAGTTCCCCCAGAATAAAAAGTTTAATGAATGAAGGTAAACAAATGAGAGAATGAATTTTAATGCAGAAAAGTATATATGGCTCAGCTTTCCCCTACTGTCCTGTCCTGCTGTGGAGAAAGAGGTGTCTCAGATATCCTTTTGTGCTTCAGCTCTTACTATTTCCCATCTCCAGTGCCATTAGGGATTCCCTTTCTAGTGGCTCTGTCTCTTTTGCCTATTAAAGTTTACCTCCCTTATTCAAATAACCACAACAAAGAACCTAAATTAAGCAAGCAGTTTTTCTTTACTTCTCCCTTACCCTTACCTGCTCTGTCTTTGGTGTCTTTCTTCCCTATCTTCTCTATGTAATTCATCTATAGATTTGTCATTTCACCTTGTAGATAGCTCTGCATTCCAGCGATATTGCTGTAACCTATTCTCAGCAACTGTCACTGCTGTTTACTGACTTGGCTCCCACTTCTTCCCATGTGTTTCTTGCCCTCATTACAAATGTATTTTCACACTCCTGCTACAGCAGTCTTTTCAAAGCTGCAGTCTTAGCACATCACTGCTACCCTCAACCTGCTTTTAAAAATGTTTAATGGATTTCCATTGTCCTATGTTAAGGAACTCAAGTGAATGGATGGACCTGAAGAACATCATTCTGAGCGAGGTTAGCCTGGCCCAAAAGACCAAAAATCGTATGTTCTCCCTTATATGCGGACATTAGATCAAGGGTAAACACAAAAAGGGGATTGGACTTTGATCACATGATAAAGTGAGAGCACACAAGGGAGGTATGAGGATAGGTAAGACACCCAAAAAACTAGATAGCATTTGATGTCCTCAATGTAGAGAAACTAATGCAGATACTTTAAAGTGACAGAGGCCAATAGGAGAAGGGGACCAGGAACTAGAGAAAAGGTTAGTTCAAGAAGAATTAATTTTGAAGGTAACACACATGTACAGGAAAGCAATACAAGTCAGCTCCCTGTATAGCTATCCTTATCTCAACTAGCAAAAACCCTTATTCCTTCCTATTATTGCTTATACTCTCTCTTCAACAAAATTAGAGATAAGGGCAAAATAGTTTCTGCCTGATAGCGAGGGGGTTGGGGGGAGAAGGAGGAGGCAGGGTAGGTAAGGGAGGGGGAAGGGGGGAGAAATGACCCAAACATTGTATGCACATATGAATAAAAGAAAAAATAAATAAATTAAAAAAAAAAGGCCTCGTGTAACCTGGACAGCTCTTTTTTCTTCTAAACACCTTTCTGCACTTGTTTGTTTCAAACCCCCAAACCATTGATCCTTTCTGCCACAATCCCTTTGCATGTGCTGGTCTGTCTTAAAGACTTTCTTTCCCTCTCATTATTTAGCTAGCTCCTCCTCATTCTTAAGGTCTCAGTTTAAGGTTAACTAGGCCTTAATTTCCTGGCAGGTTCTTTTGGCATGCCATTTTGTAGAATTATCTTTCATACCCGTCTTTCCCACTAAGTTGCATGACAGTGTTGATTGTTTTTTCTCATTGTTGTGTTCCCA
Organism: Castor canadensis; assembly: GCF_047511655.1. Classification (NCBI taxonomy): domain Eukaryota; kingdom Metazoa; phylum Chordata; class Mammalia; order Rodentia; family Castoridae; genus Castor; species Castor canadensis. Next base: position 4,054,236 of record NC_133404.1, read on the forward strand.
GATGCTGCCTGACACATGAAGGTATGTCTGTATGTTTGTTAAGGGAAAGAGAAAGCTTTCTTCTCATGCTCATCATCCAGCTTCTTCAGCACTGTCAGTGCTTTTTGCCTTCCCTTTACCCCTGTTAATGCTGTAGCCAATCTCCTGTTCTTTAACTCTGGACCATCACAGTACCTGTAATTTTAGCTTCCAGTCTTTTCCTACTCTGTGTGTTTCTTCACAAAATGTAATCATGCCATTCATTTGCTTAAAATCCTTTCCTTGGCCAAAAAAAAATCTCATTAGCACACCAAGCTCTTGCAGACTAACCCCAGCCATGCCATGTTACTTAGGGACTCACCCCTCATGTCCGGTTGTACTAAACTGAGCTGAACTTGTGTCCACTCACCACGCATATTTTCACATACCTTTCTTTTGCTTGTGTATTTGAATGTTGGAGTTCTGAAGGCTTTTCTTTTTACTATGAGTCATGAACAGGTTAAATGAATTCTATCAAGCAAGTGGACCTTCTTCTTCCTCCCATCTTCCTTTAAAAGGAGTAAAATCAAACCTATTTAAACAAATTACTACTATATTAATATCAGGGAAGCCAGCGACGGTGGCTCACGCCTATAATCCTAGCTACTCAGGAGGCAGTGATCAGAGGGCTCATGGTTCGAAGCCAGCTCAGGCAAATAGTTTGCGAAACCCTATTTCAAAAAAAAAAAAAAACCATCACAAACAAGGGCTTGTGGAGTGACTAAATGTGTAGGCCCTGAGTCCAAATCCCAGTACTACAAAAAAATTGTTGATAATCAAGGAAAACTTTCAAAAATTACTATACCACCTTGTGTTTCATATTATGTTTGTTTTTGCTGGGTATCATTTGTGTGTATTGCTGATTTCTCGTTTACAAACATTCAACTTTTAATTTCTGAAGCTTAGAAGTGACTTTGTCCATGTGTAAAATGTAGGATTATAATTTATGTAAATTTTTCTTATTTTATGACACACCAAAACCCGGTTTTACTTCGTTTCTTTCATCTCAGTCATTCTTGGTCTATTCCATTATATGTTGTCTTACTTGTCTATTTCATCATATAATGTATTTGAAGGTATAATTAATACAATTCAGATAGGAAGATTACTTGACAAAGTTTAATTGTGACCTTTCAGTGTAGTATTCTTGGTGAAGTCACTAAATCTGATTCTAATTTTATATCCAGAGACAAGCTTGTTTATCAGGTTCAGGAAGACCAATTACATTGATTTACAGTGTACTGAAATTTAGGTCACAGTAGCACTTTGTTTACTTAGAATGAACATTATAAAGGTAGCAGAGACTAGTTATTTCCTCTATTTTTTTTTTTTCCTTCCTAAAGAATTCTGTGTGATCTGGGCACTGGTGACTTACACCTGTAATCCTAGTCACTTAGAAGGCTGAGATTGGGAGAATTGAGGTTCAAAGCCACCTTGGGCAAATAGTTCACAAATCCTCTTCTCCAAAATAACCAGAGCGAAATAGACTGGAGGTGTTGCTCAAGTGGTAGAGCACCTGCTTTGCAAGTAGGAAGCCCTGAGTTCGAACCCCAGTTGCACCAAAAAAAAGAAATAAAGCTGTGTGGCTGGGCATACAGCTCATGCCTGTAATCCTAGCTACTTGGGAGGCAGAGATTGGAGGGCCACAGTTTGAGCCCAACGAGACAAAAAAAAGTTTGTGAAACTTCATTTGGACGTGGTAGTGCATGCCTGTCATTCCATCCACACGGGAAGTGTGAGTAGGGGGATCACGGTTCAGGCCTAGGCACAAACTTGAAACCATTCCCAAAAGAACTAACATGAAAAGGACTGCGAGTGTGGGTCAGGTTGTAGAGTGCTTGAGTGCAAGGCCCTGAGTTCAACTGCCAGTATGGGGAAAAAAAAACAAAAAACTATTTGAAAAGCCAAATTATAGTAAAAACATTTTTTTGTTGTTGAACATAGATACAAATAGAAGTATAGCAATGTTAAGATTTGGAAGAAAATTCTAGACTGTGAAAACTAGTTTAGACTGGCTTAAAATAAAGACGTACATGTGTACATTTACTATTGTGTTGGTACTATATCTTGCATTTGCTTGTCCATGGAAGTGACTTTTAACGTGGCAACTTTAATGACACTTGTAGAATCAATTGCATCCTTTGCTTTATACCTTTATGCCAGACATACCTTTGTATGTGTGATTTCATTTGTAAGTCACTACATGAGCTACACTTGTTCACTTTGCAAAAATTTGATTAGAATATTGATTTGTGATTTCTTCCTTGATGGTTTATGGGATTGGTTTAGTTTTTCCTTAAATAGACTCATATCACTCTGTAGCTTTGAATTGATACTCATCAACATCCTTGTTGATAATGGCATGATTGTGTCTCATTCGTGCCCAGTACCACACCCCTGTGACTGCTCTCTGGCAGTTGACCTCCTCTCTCCCCTCCCTTCCACTTTTCCTCCGGTTTCCTATCCAAGCCACCATAGGAAACTTGTCGGCACTGTCACCTATGCCTTACTGTTTCTGGTCTGACATTTTGCCCTCTTTTCTTTTCTATTAGTAATTTCAGTTGGCATAGCTATGGTGAAACCAGTCTCAGAAAAATTCCAGACTTCAAAATTACATAATTTCCAAAAAGTTGGCCAGAGCAGGGAAAGTTGGAATTGGTAACAACACAAAAATTCCCTTTGGGAATAACTAGAAGTGCCAGGGATTGTAACATTTGATTTGTATTTGTGGTATTTATGCATGTGAAATATGAGCAAAGCAAATTGAAATTTTAATTTTATGTTACTCTCAGTCCATTTGTAGCCCTATCCACAATAATACCGTTTTATGTGGGAAGTTTCTCATTATTTTCCTCACATTGAAATGTATTGATTTTTTTTTTTTCATACAGCTCTGAAAGGTTGGTGTTGCTGGCAGGTGGTAGCTTGGAGATCAGTGGTGTCACTGAGGACGATGCTGGGACTTACCTCTGCATAGCTGATAATGGAAATGACACAATTGAAGCACAAGCAGAGCTTACTGTACAAGGTACATAAGTAGTTACTGCCTGAGTGAAGAAATCCCTGTGCTCTGTGGGTCTGCTAAAGGTGTAATGGTAGTGAGAGAGATGCAGTACAACATCACTTTTACACCAGACAGCCTCCTAAATATATGACTATAGGAAATTTACTTACCCTTTCTGAACCTCATTGCCCACATTTGTAAAATAGAAATAATAAGAGTACTCACTTCATTGGTATTGTTTTGAGGATCAAGAGCTAATCCTTACAAAATCTCAGAGTAGTGACTAGAATATGCTCAATGTTAGTTACTGTTATATTTTAGTTTTTTGGTGGTGGCTGCAGTAACAGTAGTCGTAGTAATGTGGGGAAGGAGGGTGTGACCTGAGGCATCTGGAAAGTTCTGTTCACTTTTCTTGTCTCAGGACACTTTCTGTTCTCTTGACCCAAAGCCATATCACTCCTTAGTGTTCCTGTTCCTTTGTTCCAGGCGAAAAATATATCACCCGGGAAGGAGTGCATGGTGGCTCTCTGTGTTACTTGGTTTGATAAAAATTTGATATTTATTTTCTCTTTGTTAAGCTGATGCTGGTCATCACTGCGAGGATAGCTGTTCTCTTTCTCCATATTCTTCCCCTTTCCATAGAGGTTGTTTGAATTAGAAATCAGGAAAAACTAGACATGACATGTATACATAGTCTTCTTTATGCCCATCTCTCCTACCATTCTCCCATATAGGAAGGTACTCTCAGAAGAATATTTGCTTGCTCTTTTATGACTTACTTGTGCTCTCATCGATTGTTGTTTCAAATAAAAATCCTTAGGATCTTTTCCAGTACTTTTAGAGAATTCCAGCAGTGCTTATATATGTGGAAGTGTAGACTGGCTTGTGTTACTCATAATCAACTTGTTTCAAATTGCATTTGAGAGACTACATTATCACCTGTGGTTTGATATCATTAGCCACTCCTTAGTTCTAACATTTATTTTGTTGGTTTGTTTTGTGGGTTTCAGACCTGGACATAGAGTAGCTACGTTCTACTCCCAGTTGTCACCAAAGAACTCAAATGTGTTTTTAGAAGAGTTAGCACACTGCTTGGGATTCAGTGCTGGTGAAGGCATCAACTGCTTACGTTCTCTACTGCTTTGTGCAGGTGGATTGTTGTGCTGTGGAGTGGTACTTAAAGTTGACGACTATTACATCAATTGAGCTCAGCCTTGGTCAGAGGGAAGGAGGGGTATAGGGCATACTTGGCATCGTAGAATGACCAGTTTTGTTCTTTGTCTCTATAAAGGTGAGGTTAAAAAGTAAAATATTAGCAAACTCCATGTTCTTTAGTCTCTGTGTCCTCCTTAATGGAATGTTTTCTTTTTTGTCTTTTTAATTAACTAGATTGTTACCTAACAGTCTCTTCCATTCACTCCCCTCCCCATACCTCAGTTTTCTTCTACCTTGTTAATTTGCCAGTTATTATGATCCTCAAATAAGATGCAGTATGTACTCTACTTTTTATCTTCTCCTTTTGCCCCATTTCTTCATGAGGACATTTGTCCATATGGTTTATTTTCTGGCTTTTAAAAAATTTTTATTCATTAAAAATGAATTAACTGTCAACTGAATTAACTATTTAAAAATATCTATAATTAAATACATCTTAAATTTTATAATCAGTTTCATCTTGAGAATCTGTGCTTGAAAAAAGTACCTTAACTCTAAGTGAGTACACTATAGAAAACTGAGAGAGGACAAGGGGTCCTAGATATTAAAAATTACCACAAACCTTCTCTATCAAAACAGCATGATACTGGCCTAAGAACGGACAGTAGAAAAGGATAACATACAACTATTACATGTAATTATGCAACTTTAAAATAAAATAAAAGTGGAAATTTAATGGGGAAAAGACCTTCATTTAAGAATGTAATTATTGGTATAATAGACTTTCTACTGGAAGAAAATGAAGTTGAGTCTTTTTCAAACGAAAGGTCTGCATGTGACAAACATGGAATAGTGTGTATTATCTCTGGTAGGAGATAATATCATAAGAAAAACACAAATGGCATGCCGTAAGCAAAATTCAAACAAAATTGACTCTGTGCTAGAAGTGCTCTTAAAAAAGTCATAGAGGAAAAATCCTCTGTCCATATACGCTTAGTGCAGGTGAAAGACTGGGAGGAAATGTTTGTAATACACATAACAGAGAAAAGTTAACATCCTTAAAATACAAGGCACCAGTTTTTAACATGGAAACAATTTTCAGTTAGTCGATCAATTTGAATATGAAGAAGGAACGCATAGGCATTCATTAGCCATTTGTATTTCCTCATCAGTGGGAAATGCACACCTAAAAGACATCATTTTCCCACTCATGATAGTGGCAAAAATTAAGGTTTTTTTTTTTTTTAAACTTCCAGACGAGATCAGGCGTGTTCAGGGTGGTATGGCCGTAGATTTTTTTTAAACTTCCAGAGCATGAGGTACATTGCTCAGAACTGAAAATAGTTACTGCAGTCATCTCATCAGTACAGCGTAGAGCAGAAGTGTTTTCTTGCTTGGTACTAGACATTTTATTTAGTAACCAGCTAAAAAGTTGAATTAGTTTTTTTAACAATTATAAGGACCAGTCAAACTCATTCATTAGCCAAGTCCTATCAACAGCCTGTACCTCTCACCTTTGCAACTTTAGGAAGATATCTGAGGTGGTCCGTTAGGGTTTTCCATTTCTTGCTGTTGAGGGGGCACCCTACCTCGTAACTTATCAGTTGCTCGTACAAGTTTCAGATTGGCATGAGGTAATAGGTACACTGTATGTTTGGGAGTGCCAGTGATGACCTTAGGGAACTGGAGAATTATGGCATGTAGAAGTGCTTAGAAGGCAGTATTTGGTGAGCAGAGTAACTACAGGGGAGGAATTTTAAAAAATTTCACCCAGGAATTTACAAAGTGCTTATAAATCCATGGGTAATGCAAAGTCAGGAAGAAAAAAACTTGTTTTCAGATGTAGTAGGAGAATCATTGTGAGTGTCCATGAAGGAATCAGGCAGTGCTTGCTTCTACTCTCCAAACAGAATAATTTGGTGGCAAATTATTCTACTATAAAGTGTAACTCTTTGTTGATTTGCTTTTCTCAGGTTTCTGAACTGGATTAGGAGTGGTTGAAATTGAGTAAAAAGTTTATAATTTGATAATACAATTTCTAGACTGGTTCTGTGTCCTATGAAATTAGTCCTAACTATTGACTCCCTTACTTAAAGTCAGCTGTGAAGAAATGAGAAGGTGAGAAGGAAGGAGAGAAGGCTGAAGGCTGCCTTGAGCCTGTCTGTCTGGGTTGATGGGTGAGTGGGCAGTGCTGTGTTAGAGGTGTTGGCTTACTTGGAACTAAGAAGGCCATTAAGTTCTATTGTTCTTTCTCACTGGTGTTGCTTTCGTACTGTCTTTCCTGTCCTTTCACCAAACAACAACAAAAACCCCAAGCAAAAAAAAACAGAAAAGAGTAACAATGCCCAGGCCTCGCTGTCCTTTCAAAAAATCTCCTGGGACTTTGATGGCATTGATGTAAACTGGAGCGGCCTATCTAGCCGCAGTGTCTAAAGGCACTTAGGAGTTCATTTTTCTATTTCTTCTTCCCACCTCCTTCAAACTCCCAGATTGGTAGGTTTCAGCCTAATAAGATTCTGTTGCCAGAACTGTCTTTCCTAAAAGTTAAATGGGAAGCCCTAATCAGAATTTTTGCCTCTGAAATGCCCACAAGGAGGAGTAAACTGCCAAGTTTGAGAGTCCTGGGGCTCCTTGCTCGGGGCTCATTCTCCCTTTAAGTTCAACAGGTTGGATACGGTTATTTTCTGGCCATTAGTCCTTTCATCATGCATTTTACCACACGGAGTGACTGGCACCCCAGAGGAACCTTAGTTTATAGCCATACTTACACCTGAACTCTGGTTATGCTCAAAGAAAGCAACTAAGTAAATGAGGTACACTATCTCATGGATAACTATTGAAAAAGATTGACTAGGAATTTTAAATAAACACAATAAATACATTAAGGGTATAGGAAAGATATTAGCAGTATGATGCAAGAATAAGATAACGTAAAAACACAGAACCAGGTGGAAATAATTAAGTACAAAAATACAATAAAAATAAAGAATAAAGCAACCTGGATGGAGTTGAACGAGAACAATTGATGAGCAGACTCATGAGTTGGAAGACAACACTGAGGAGCTCTCTGAGAAGGAAGCCTGAATGACGAAGAGAGAACACAAAGTGTAAATCCAAGAGGCTAGAAAGGAAGCCGTGGAAGGCTTCTGCTAAATAGGAATCTTAACAGATTAAAAAACAAAGGCAGGTACATTTCTCAGAATTAAAAACTTGTAGAAACCCTTAGACTGAAAGGGATTATCCCAAGAGTTAGGGAAACGGACATGAAATCTACATAGAATTTATATGCATCTGAAATGTGAGGCAGAATAAAAACTCTCACCATGTAATCCTTCAGAAGGGTTGATGTACAAAGACACACACACTTGGGATAAATACCCAGGTAAGAAGTGAAAATCCAGGGAATGTTGGAAAACTACAGGAGTTGTAAAAACATAGTCTCCCAAATCTTCAATCATCCTAATAGGGCTGGAGTTCTCATGTGGCCAAAAATATACAATGGGGAAGGGACAGTTCAATAAATAGTGCTGAGAAAACTGGATTATCACATTGGCAAGGCTGAAATTGAATCCTTGTATCATATATAAAAAATTAACTCAATGGGTTAAAGACTTAAGGTGTGTATCTGTAAAGCTTCTAAAAGAAAACAAGGAAAAAGCTTCTTGACATTGACCTTAGGAAAGATTTTTTGAATATGACATCAAAAGCACAGGCAGCAAAAGCAAAAATAGACAAATAGTATTACATCAAACTAAAAAACATCTGCACAGCAAGAAAACAACAGAGTGAACAGACAACATGTGGAGTGGGAGAAAGTGTTTGCACACCATACACCTGATAATGGATTAATATCCAAAATAAATAAGGAATCCAGTAGCAAGCAATCAAGTCAGTTTTTAAAAACGGATAGAAGACCTGAAAAGACATTTTTCAGAAGAAGGCATAGGTTTATGGAAAAATGTTCAACATCACTAATTGCCAGAGAAATGCAAGTTAAAACCTCAGTGAGACATCATCTCACCCTGTGATAATAAATGTTGGTGAGGATGTGAAGAAAACTCTTGTACAGTGTTGGGGGAAGGTGAATTGATCCACAGCTGTTACGGAAATTAGTATGGAGGTTCCTCAAAAACTTAAAACTAGAATTGCCATCTATTCCAGCACTTCCATCTATGGATGATATCCAAAGGAGATCACCATGTCAACGAGGTAGCTGGATTCCCATGTTCATTGCAGTGCTGTTCACAAGAGCTAAGACATGGACCAACTTAAGTGTTCCATTAGTGGTATATGTGGTATATGTACACAGTACATTCACAATGTACAGATTCACAATGACAGATTGAACCTGGAAGACATAATGCTATGTAAAATAAGCACAGAAAGACAAATTCTGCATGATCTTTCAGTGGAATCTTAAAAAGTTAAGAATGCAGAAAGCAGAATGATTGCCATAGCTGGGAATGGAGAAAGGGATGAGGGGATTGAGGAGATGTTGGTCAAAGAACCCAAGATTTTAATTTAGAAGAATAAGTTCAGGTTGTCTGTTGTACAGTATGGCACCAATAGTTAATAACAATGTCTTGTATATGTGAAAGTTGAGAGAATAGATTTTAAGAAGTCTCACCACAAAAAAGTATGTGAGGTAATTGATATATTAACTAGTTTAGCCATTCTACAGTGCTTACATCAAAACATCATGTCTTATGTCTTAAGCATATACAGTTTTTGTCAGCATAAAAATTTTTAATTAAGAATTGAAATTTATACTCAGAAGGCAGAGATCAGGAGGATCACGGTTCAAAGCCACCCCTGGCAAATAGTTCCATGAGACCCTATCTCAAAAAACCTTTCACACACACACACACACACACACACACACACACAAACTGAAATTTACAACTACAAGGAGTAGACAAAAAGGTAATCCCGGCAATAGAGTCTTAACACACAGCAGTAACTGAGAAGATACACAGACCCAAACACATACACAGACAGTTACACTACACAAGAACTGGGCGGCACAGTGCACAAAACTGGCTTAATTGACATTTGTATGACAAATAAGTCATATAGAATAGAATAAAATAGTCATAGAGTCAAATAGAATAAGTCTATTTTTATAAGTGCCTGTGATACAGTTAGCAAAATATACCGTACACTGACCGTAGAGTAAATCTTAAAGAATTAAAATTCTATGGATTTGACTATTAAGGAAGTATAGTTGGAATGGGGAGAGTTTGAAGATCTTCTAGTGTTTGGAATTTAAGTGAATCACTTTGAAATAACCATGAGGCAGAAAAGTAACAATGAAGGATGGCTGTTGCGCTGCACACCCAAAATGCTAGGCAGGAGGATTTCAAGGTCAAGGCTAGCTTGAGCTATATAGCCAGACACTGTCTCAAAAAACCAGGAAAGAAAAGAAATAACAATGAAATTTAAAAAATAGTATGAACTAACATAGATAGGACCAATCAAAACTTGTGAAAGGTATAGGGAGAAATTTTAATCTAAGTATGTACATTAGAGAAGTAAAGGTTCAAAAATCATTGATTTAAATATTAATCTTAGCTAAAATAGCAAATTTAAACCAAAGAAAGTAGAAGAAAGGAAATAATGTCATGGGCAAAAGTTAAAGAAATGAAAAGCATTGAAAAAAAGTATCAGCAAAGCCAAAACTTGATTCTTTGCACGAATAACAATGATATCCCCCTTGCAAGACTTCTGCATATAACTTGATATGGTCTTTATTCCTGGGGCTGGCAAACTACAACTTGTGGACCAACTCTTCCTGACTTGTCAACAAGTCAGGAAGACATTTTGAGTGGTTGAAAAACATCAGAAGAATACTTTGTGATATATGAAAATTTTATGAGATTCATGTTTTATTGTCCATAAATCAAATTTTATTGACACACAGTGACACTCATGTATATGTTGACTATGGCTGCTTTCATGCTACAACACAGGACCTGAGTAGTTGGCAGAGACCTCATGGCTCACCAAGCCTAAGATACTTACTGTTGTGGTCCCTTTCGGAAAAGATTTGCCAACCCCGGTGCAGACTTGAACTCCTGCAGATCTGTAAGGTAACAAAAACAGATAAAGCAGTAGAAAAAGGGCAGAAGCTATCTCACAGATGTTCAGGTGACCATTAAATATCTGAAAGTAGTCATGTTCCTCAATCCTCAGAGAAATACAAATAAAAATCAGGAGATACCACTATTCTTCACTGCAGTGGCCGACATTGAAAAGACCAACAGTGGCAAGTGTTGGTTAGGATGGGGACTTCAATGAATTGCTGATTGGAGTATATACTAATAACATACTTTTTAACTCATTGGGGGGCTGGGGATATAGCTCAGTGGTGTGGTGTTTGTCTAGTACTCACAAGGTCCTGGGTTCGAGCCTCAGCATTGAATAAAGAAAACTGGTGGAATCTATTAAAACTGCACATAAAAATACCCTATCTTACATGGATTTCTTAAGTATACTTATCAGAAGTATATAAATACATGTACCAAAAGTATGCACAGTAATATTCTTACTACCTTTATTCACAGTAAGTCAAAATTTAAGCATGGAATGGATAAGTAGTGTTCTAGTCGTGAAAATTGACAGACCATGGCTACATTCAGTAACATGGGTAAATCTCACACTCTTGAAAGAAGCCAGACGTAAAGCAGTGCATGCTGTGTAATTCTATTTTCATAAAGTTCAAAACCAGGAAGGAGAGAGATCACTCTTGGACAAAGTAATGACTGAGCATTGCACAGCCTGGCTTCTGGTATGTTAATGTTTTGTTTCTGAATCTGGGAAATAATTACATTGTAAGCTGTGCTACTCATGTGTGCCATGTGAAATAATCTCTTTATTATTTACAAACAAGAATATTTTATATCAAGCACATTTGGAAAATTTCGTAGTTAGTCTTGTCTCATTAAAGTATTTAGTGTTTTTCTGTGATTTTGAAAGCAGTTTATGAGAAATAATTCGGTATATATATGTGTGCATGTATATTATTGTACTTATATATTTATATTTATTTTATACATGCATTATACATATATAATACATGTTATATATGTATATATAAACAGTAATAATTGTCTGACTTGTGGGGTTTTTTTTTAAGAAGTTACAGCTGCAGGAAATGCCATAATGAGGGTTAATGCAGAAAAGGTTGTAAGTTCATTATTCATCTGTTAAATATTTCAGATTTATTGTCTTATCACTAACTCCTGGGATTGCTACACATGCTGTGACGTGAATTAGCCGGTGGTGTATTTCCTGTCATGTCAGATTGTTGATAACAGTTAAAATGGGTCACGAGTTGCTTTTTTTTAAAGCAGAAAAATTTCCTTCTCTCTTAAAACAGTTGTAGTAGTGTGTTATACACATGTCTCCTACCAGTGAAAGAAAATTTTCCGCTTGTGTTTTTCTAGAACAAATTGATAGAGTGTAAGTTGGCCACGCTCTTGTCGGTAACCATAAGTAGTCTATAACTGAAGCTGTAGACTCCTCCATCTTTCCTGAAGCCACAGCCCACTGCCACTCAACTTGCTTCTTCCTTGTGTCCTCCACTTCCCTCTAGCTACATGAAGACATTGGTCCTTCCTTTCCTCCATGTCTTCTTTATGATGATCTGTCACAATATTCTCTTAGCTGCACAATAAAAAGAAAATTCCTTATGGTATGTGTACACCCTTCATAGTCAGTGTCGGAAACTTGTGTACTGGAGAGCAGTCTCCACACATGTGCCTGGAGGCAGTCTTGCCCTATCACTCAGCTCTGTGAACTTGGCCAAGTCATTTAACTTAACTTTTTTTTTTTTATCAGTTAAATGGGTTCTTTTTAAATGTTAAATTAAACCCCTGGCACTTACCACCTACACTTGGGATGGATATAGTTACCTTCACCAAACCTCAAGTCCTTTTTGGAACACACTGTGCTATATTAGACAGGAAGTTTTCCCTCTTCCCCCACCCACAACTACACTTTCCTGTTACTCTTTAAGTTGGTTAACCCAACTTCCTTGTGAAGCTTTTGTTAACCATCCCCTCACTCTCTAGCAAATTGGTCTCTTTTTACCAGTAGTATTTTTTACTGATTTGTTTATATCTGTTCCTACTGCTATTAGACTGGGGTTCTTATCAACAAGGATTGATCTTAATATGATTAAATGAATAAATGATGAATGAAACTTTGTTTTGAAATTGTAAAATGTATCATAGGATGATTTTTTTGTTTGCGGTTACTTACTTACGTTTTCCTTTGTACCTTGTTTCTGTGTTCATTCCTTTCATTTTTTTTCACCTAATAGGAGTCTTTTTTTCTTTCTGCTCATTGGAATATTGGTTCTGTCTTTAACTCCTGCTCTTCACGCTGCACTCTCATATTTTCACGTGTAACTCATTTAACAGTAACTCCTGAATTCCCAGACAGAATCACCTGCTGAGCTTCAGGCATTTCCTGTTGTGTGCCCCCACAGACCTCAGAAGTTCAAAATTCAACTTAACATTCTTCCCTCAGAATCTTTGTCTTCTGATTTTCTGTATTTCAGAGGTATCAATGCCTACTTACTCATTGTATGGTAAAAATCCATTTTTTAAAGCTTTAGTAATATATTTCATTTTATCAAACATGCAGAATATTTTCAGCCTATAAATATAAAAATTATTGGTATTTTATGTTCTTTTTTTCATACTAAGTCTTAGAATACCAGTGTGTGTTTTACACTTAGGTATATCTAAGTTTGGACTAGCCACATTTGAAGTGCTTAACAAGAGCCAGCTGTAACTTACGGCTAGCAAATTAGCCTTAGCCAGCACAGGGTAGATGATTGTCAGTCAGTGTGCCCAGTGTGAGCTGTTAAGGTAGCGATTGTGACACTAGTACAGTTCAGATCACTGCTTCTTTTTATTTATCTTTTCAAATAGCATGTAATAATTGTGCATAATTATGGAATACAGTGATATTTTGAAATGTGTGCATTATGTTCTGGTGAAATCAGGGAAGTCACCATTTCCATCTCCTTATCATTTCTTCATGTGTTGAGCCTTCAAGCTCTGCTAGGTCTCCATCAGGTATATAAAATGTCATAAGTGATACTTACAAAAATTAACCAGAGCAACTTGAATACCTCAGTTAAAAAAGGAGAAAAGATAATACACTTTTAAAAATGAGATAACAGTGGTCAAATGACTTCAAAAGAGTTCAGCCTCCTTAATAGTACTAACAAATATAAATTAAGACAGCATTTTTTTTTTTGTTCATTAGTAGATTTTAAAAGTATTAGCCCACTTTTGGCAAAGTTACAACTAGTGGGAATTCTCTCATGATGCTTGTTCCTGTGCAGACAGTTTACTGTTTTGGAGGCAGTTGGATGATCTTATCAAAAACTTTAGAACTTGCACATCCTTTCATCAGGAGTTCCATTTCTAATTACTTGTTTTAATGAATAATCAGGTATGTGTGCAAGGATTTATGCATGGAAATGTTATTTCAGGGATTTATATATTTAGTGGAGAAAAATTAAAAACCACTTAAATGGCCCAAAATAAATAATTGACTAAATAAACTATGATCTATCTACATACCAAACACTGTGTGTGCAACAAAAGCACTTTGGGCGTGTTAAATGAGGTAAAATAGATCCCAATGTAACATGTAAGAGATACAGTTTGTGTCATGAGGTTATAGTATAAATTGAGTCATATCATTTGACTTTATTTTTTAAATTACATCAAATGAATTAGCAAGAAACTTATTTATCATCCTCTTAAGGCCTTCTCTGTGTAATTTCCAGGGTAGTAGATGTTGACTTACATTGAAGAGGTCATTTTTCTTCCAGACTCCAAGCACAGAGAAAGCTGAGTCTATGTCTGATGAGTCATTGTTGCCATCACTTCTCAAGGTGGTTCAATCTCAAGGCAACAGCTAGCTGCTCATGAACACCATGCAGTCCTTTTGCTTCTCCTTACCCTACTTGCTTGACTTTCCTCAAAAACCTCTGCTCACTGTCCCTGTATTCTTCTCCCTCCTTTCACTAGATGCACTTGAATTATGCACATGTGCCTTGTGCATCTTTTTTTTTCCCCCCTAGTTTTCGTCTTTCTATACTACTAGACTGAGATCCTTATGGGCAGAACTGACTTCTGTCCACCCCTGATCCTTATCACTTAGTGTAGTACCTAATGTTGTTAACATTTGACAACCAGGGACTTCCCATGTCTAGTTGAGATATTGGATAGTAGATTATAACACATTCTTATAGTATATTGTCCTTATCCAGAATAGTTCATATTTTCACTCTATCAACTACATTTTGAAGACATCATTATGAGTTGAAAAAAATCTTTGCAATTATTTAATAATCCTATATAGGGACTGAGTCATTGTGGTTTTGTTTATAGTTCTTACATTTTTATGGTACCTGTAATTATACTAGCTTTCAGATAAATTCCACAGTTTTTACAGGCTTGAAATAATTTTCTAATGGTTATGTTCATTTCCATAGTAACTAACCACCCTCAAGAAAGAACTTTCAGGTATTCTACAAAAGACCAGAAATGTCCATGTGAAATAAAATGAAATTATGATATAAGGTTAGAACCTACATTTATGTGGAATACCAGATGGAGGCTTTCTGATGATGAAAATGTTGTAGAGTAAAAGAGCCATTTACTTGCCTAAAGATTCTGCCTGTGTGCTGTTTGTGCATTAGGCAAAATTAATACAGGAAGAACTCAACTCTAGTGTGACTTTGTTACTAAAATAACCCTAATGAGGAGGTAACTTTGTGGGACAAGTAAGCAGGCATCTTGGTGCAAAAGAGGACTTGTGGTTTTTATAACCCTGTTAAGAGGTCACCTCTGCACTTCACAGAAGGAATATGGTATGATACTAAGATCTTGACAAATTGGTATGGTAAAACATATTTTTTTTTATTTGTAAAATGGGGTTAAGAATGTCTTCTCTGTGGTGGTGGTGTGATGAAAATGCTTAGTATGTGTCTGGTGTGCTGTGGGCCTTCAGTAAATGTGCCTCAGAGAATGTCCCTCAAGTGCAAAGCATCTTTTCTTTCTGTCTGAGCTCTCTTCCCCTGGTTCTGCTTTCTTTCATTTCTTTTTTGCCTCCTTATCTGGATTCCACTTCCTTCTTGGATCATTCAGATTGACATCTCAGATAACTTTGTTTTAATTTTATCTCTTGCTGCCAACTATACATGACCCTGGTTCCATGTTTTGTGGTCTGTGAGTCAAGCCTCACGTCTAGGAGAGCTCTTGGGCTCTCACCTATGTCTTGTATGCTGGGCTCCTGTTTGTCTGAGACAGCTGAGTTGACAAAATGTTAGTAAATCGTCCTCATTTCCTTAAAGAACGTAAGAACTGCAGTGTGAGAGCAAAGTCATGCCCCTTCCATTTCAGAAGTAAGTGAGAAAGTTTTGACTGTCGTCCTTGGCATTATAGCCATTTCTTCTTGAGCCTCATTGAGGGAGGGGCTTCCTATAGCACTCACTGTCTTTCTTTTACTGAGCTGTATTTCTTTACTTCAGTGGGTGCTGTCAGATGCACAAGCTTAGACCACGACAGCTATGCCAGGAAGAATTTTAATGACTTTAGTTATGTTATGAGTTAGTTTCTCACATTCAGTATACTAAATCTCACAAACATCCCATCCTGTTCTTAAATTTTGGTTATTTTCCTCTTTGTTTATTAAAGAGCTGAAGGAGTTAGTAATAGCAGGAAAAAAAATGGAACCACTTCATTAATTTAAAACACTGTCTCACTTACTAAAAAGTAAACTTAGAAGATCCAAAATGGGCAGTAGAAAGATTTTCTCCTTGTGAAAAGAATATCTAAAGCAGACTTTCTCTTGATTTTAGGTTTCTTTTCTGCTTACTCACTGATACCCCTTACTATAGAGTGTTCATGACACTTTCAAATAAACCTATTTACACACTGGTATGGGATCTCAGCAGGACTATCTTATCTCACTATAGCACAGTTATCTTCAGTTTGTTTGAACACCAAACACATCAAATGGTGATTCTGAGAATGACTGATAAAAAGCTAAATGAATGTGTTTGTTCTGCCTTTTCCAATCCCTGTTCTAACGTTAACCAGTGTTTTATGCATTGGTCTTTTTGTCCAGTGGAACCCCTTGGGTTGAGATCACATCAGTGTCTTTTTTGTTTTGTTTTGTTTTGTTTTTGGTGGGGGGAGAACTCAAGCACAATCACAGTTAGAAGCCAGATATTTAAAATAGATACACATTCATTCTGATGAAGCTGGGCAGGGTAGAATCTCCACACCTCACCCCCTGCATTCCTTGTATCAGTTTTATTCTTTTGGTGATTAGAAATACAGGGTTCCAGTGATTGTCTTAAAAGTAACACCTTAGATGTTTTTCAAGCAATATTTTTTTCAATGCCCATTGCAATAGAAGACAGAATCTGTATCACTGGAGCTAGGACAGCAGATCGGGCTTAGTCCTCATCCTCAAGGATACATTGGGTGGTGCAGAGAAGTATTTAGGCCTTTCTAGCCTAGGACAATAAAAGCTGCAATACTGTGTGTCATTTATGGCTCTGAGATTCATTACTGTCCAGTTGGTTTCAGTGATTCTGGTACAAGAAAGAATAGTATAAAGAAAATATGACACTTTTTTTTTTGTTTGAGATGGAGTCTCACTCACTGTATTGCCCAGGCTAGTCTCAAATTCATTAGCTCAAATGATTCTCCCACTTCAGTCTCCAGAGTAACTGAGACTACAGTGTTACACCATGTAGTGTGATAACTTATTCCTTGAATTCTTGGCATCCCAATATGATTCAGAAATGGGTAGTCAGTCCAAACATTTTTTTTAAATTTTATTTTATTCTTATGTGCATACAATGTTTGGGTCATTTCTCCCTCCTTCCCCCCGCCCCCTGCCTTACCCCTCGCTACCTGGCAGAAACTATTTTGCCCTTATCTCTAATTTTGTTGAAGAGAGAGTATAAGCAGTAATAGGAAGGAACAAGGGATTTTGCTAGTTGAGATAAAGATAGCTATATAGGGAGTTGATTCACATTAATTTCCTGTGCGTGTGTGTTACCTTCTAGGTTAATTCTTCTTGAACTAACCTTTTCTCTAGTTCCTGGTCCCCTTCTCCTATTGGCCTCAGTTCCTTTAAAGTATCTGCTTTAGTTTCTCTGCGTTGAGGGCAACAAATGCTACCTAGTTTTTTAGGTGTCTTACCTATCCTCATACCTCCCTTGTGTGCTCTCGCTTTATCATGTGATCAAAGTCCAATCCCCTTGTTGTGTTTGCCCTTGATCTAATGTCCGCATATGAGGGAGAACATACGATTTTTGGTCTTTTGTAGCCCAAACATTTAAAAAATATGTTTAAGAAAGGAATTTTTATGTGAAAGATTTAATTCAATAATGATTATAATCCTAAACTGTTTTCTTCTGTAGTTTTTATTTTATTTTATTTTATTTGTGGGTACTGGGGTTTGAACTCAAGGCTTCACACCTGTTAGGCACGCTACTTCTTGAGCCACACCCCCAACCCGTTTGCTCTGTTGTAGAGATTGGTCTCACTTGTTGACTAGATTGGCCTGGACCATGATTCTCCTGTTTTACACTTCTCACCGTACCTGGGATAACAGGTGCATGCCACCATACCCAGCTCTTTTCTTTTGAGATGGAATCTTTCCAGCTGTTTTTTTTTTTTTTTTAATTTTTGACCCAGCTGGCATGGTCTGGAACTACATTCCTCCCAACCTGAGCCTCTACCCCAGCTTGGGATGATAAGTGCAAACCACCACGCCCAAGTGTTTTTGTCTGGGCTGGCCTAGAACTGGGTTCCCCCTGATTTCAGCCTCCCAAGTAGCTAGGATTACAGTTGTGAGCCACTGGCTCCCTGCTGAGACACAACACTTTTTAATAGGACACAAAGTATCCTTTGGATTCTTTTGGAAGAACTAGACTTGTCTTCATTCTCTTCTATGTGTTGCCCTCTCCACCGTCTCAGACAGGCTTACTTATAACCATTGATTCCATTTTCAAACCTCATGACATTGACTTTGGTCTCTTTCCCAAAGACAGGTAGCTATCAAGCATACTAATACCACTGTCTCATCCAGGTCCCAAACTATGGAAAAGTGACCTTCAGAAAATGAGCACTGAGTCCTCAGGTGAGAGGGTGCAGCAGGACTGAGGTTTGTGCTAAGGAGCTGCTTAAGACAACTTTAGTGCAGTAACACTGCTGACACTAGGTGGCAGAATAGGCACACCATCAAAGCACCTCCTTTGAGGCAGAGGATGAGGCCTGTGCTGGTGAAAGAGCTTAAGAATGGGAGCAAAAGCATGGATGGAAATGTATGCTGCAGTAATTCTACAGATAATGTCCCCCTCAGTGCCTGCACCAGAACTGTCTGCACTCACTGGACTGCCCTTGGTGTGCCAGTGGGTCAACAATTTGAAAAACAAATACTCTGCTTTGTACTGAACTGCTGAAGCTTATGTTGAACAGCAAATCTAATGATTTATCGAACTTCTAAGAGCTAAAATGCTCATTTTCAGTTGCTGTGTGGAATTTTCTAACATACATACTAAGTTTAATTTGCATATGGAAAAACCATGCAAAGATTTTTCTGTGGTAGGCCAACATGGAGAATTTTCATGAGTAGTGGGGGGCGAAAAATAAATATGCCCATAGCAGTTTGGTAGAGAACAAGCTTCTCATCTTGAGGAATTGGATAATTTAGAAAAAGCTTAATGCCAGGCATGGAGGGAAAGCTTCATTCATAACCCTGTGTAGGCCAAGGCAGGAGGTCTGTGAGTTCTAGGCCAGCCTGGGCCACAAAGCAAGACCCTGTCTCAAAATAACAACCATAAAAAAAACACAGAGAGAAAACTTAATGATTTGCTGATTTTGATTGGGTTATTCAGGGAATTGCATGCACTCATTCACATTTTGTGATGAAACTACAAAATCATTTCTCTGGGCTATAAATTGATATTACAAAAATAACAATTTTACCACTTTTTCAGATTATAAGAATAATTGATGTTTTATATTGCCTCAGAAAACAAAAGAATAGTGAAAAATATAAGGAAAAAAATTAAAATCACCTTTAATCTCGCCACCCAGAAATATTGCTTAGTCTTCAGTTTTATATTTCAAACTATTCTGTAAAACAAGTTCATGTTTTTATAAAAATAAAAAGATACTCATTCTAGATTTTTGTGTTTTTTCTTTTGCATGTCATGTTACATCTTTCTATGTGAGGACATACAAAATTATATTCTGTATCTAGTGGCATTATAACAGAGTCAGTAAACATTAGCTGTATGGGCCTTGCTGTGGCTGTGGCTGTTAATCAACTCTGCCATAGTAGCAGGAGAGCATCCATAGGTTGACCTAATCTGGTGAGTGTGGCTGCCTTCCCTATGATCTTTTTTATTGTCTAGCAAGCCCTGAGTTCAAATCCCAGTACCACAAAAAAAAAACTTAAAATTTTGACTTGTACATTTCTCATATGAGCGAGGTTCAGTTTCTCTTCATATTTTTAAAAGTTATCTTTTTGTGCATTGTTATATCTTTTCATTTTTTTGTTTTCATTATTCATTGGACATTTTATTTATTATGGAGTTTCAGACCTCATCTGTTCCCCCCTCCCCCAGTCTGTTACTTGTTGTGTTTTTTTGTTTGTTTGTTTTTGTATTTTTTTTTTTACTTTGTGATGATTTTTAGTCTCATAATAACCTTTTTATATCTAGTCTTGTATATTGGCAGGGGATGGGGGTGTGAGGCCCAAACTGTTGTTTTTTCCTGTCCTCTACTCAACACACAATACCTCTGTGACCATAGATGGGAGAGTTCTTTCCCAGCAAGCAATGGAAGTCAGCTGTGCATCCTAAATGCAGTTTAGGTCTGACACTTTCTACCTAGAGCTGTCTATATCAGCTGTCCAAGGTTGAGCACTGAGCTTCAAGAGGCTCGGTCCTTTTAGAGACATGCAGGACTCTAAAGACCTGGAGAAGACCTCCAGGACTTCTGACCAACAAGCTTCAATCAGGGTTCCAAGTAATTTGTTGCAGTGGCTCAGAGAACTGAGGGAAACACTTAACTTCCTTACCATATAAAAGAAACTACAAAGGAATAGCCAAATGGAAGAGGTGTATGGGAAAGGTTTGTGGATAGGCCACAGATCACCACCCTTCAGAAGCCTTCCCATGTTCAGTTCTCTGGAAGATCTCTGGAACCCTGTCCTCTTTGGGTGTTTAGGGAGGCTTCATTACACAGGCATGATTGATTTTTATCAGTAACCATTGGAGACCACAATGGCCACTTTCCCTCGTGGCAGGTTAGGGTGGGGACTAAAAGTTCCACTCCTCCAATCACATAGTTGGTTCCTTTGACAGCCATCCTAAGGAGTTGCCTCATCAGAACAAAAGAAGCTGCCTATCTCTGGAAATTCCAAGGGACTTAGGAGTTCTGGGTCAGCAAAGAGGAACAAAAGCCTGACACATCTTCCCAATATCAAAAGTTCAGTGTGTTTGTCTTTCTTCTGTGGATTCTGATTTTCGGTCACATTTAACTCTTCCTTCAGGAGTTTAAAAAAAAAAAATCATGTTTTCTTCTAGTGCTGTTATGGGGCTATTTGTTTTTAACCATTAAATCTTTGATATGTATAGAATTTTAGTATAAGGAGTAAGATATGAATGTAACATTATTTGTTTCCAAGTGGTTATATAGTTTGTAAGATTATTGAGGTCATATATCTTTTTCTCTTGATTTAATGTGTCCTTTCAGTCATATGGGAATTTCTTACATACTTGGAACTACATTTTGTGCCTCCATTCTTTCACATTTTTTTAAATGTCCTTTGGTAAAGTTTCATAGTTTTCTTAAAGGTTTTATACTTTCCTTGTTATGTGCATATTATGTTGTGAATTAAATTTTTAAATTTACATTTCCTAATTTTTTGGTTGTTTAAGAATATGAGCTGAGCACAGTAGCTCATATTCTGGAATATGAGCTGGAAGGTGGAGACCCAGAGGATCATGGTTTGAGGCCAGTACAGGCAAAAAGTTTGTGACACCCTGTTTCAATCAATAAAAGCTGGATGTGGTGGTCACGCCTATCTCCCCAGCTACACTGGAAACATAAATAGGATCGTGGTTCATGCAAGCTGAGCATTAACAGCAAGACCCTATTTGAAAAATAACTAAAGTGAAAGGGGCTGGAGATGTGACTCAAGCAGTAGGATACCTACCTAGCAAGCCCAAGGCCTTGAGTTCAAACCCAGTACCCCCAAAATAAGTGTGTGTGTGTGTGTATGTAAAAAACAACAAAAAACATGTTAATCATTTATTCTGCAAGTTTGTTTTTCTGCCTTTTATTTTTCTGGGGTCACAGAGCCAACTTGTAAACATGAGCATAATTGTGGGTGCTGAGGTTACATGTCTTAAGATTTTACAATATTGTGAACATTTAAAAACTCAAGCAAAAAACTCAAACCCAAGGGACAGACTTGTGGAGAGACTACAATATAAAAACATTGAATCCCTGAGGAATCTTGAAAAACATTCTTAACCCTGAACATCTAATTCTCTGCTAGTGCTAGTTAGAGGAATTTTTAGTATTCAGGTAAGCACTTACTCAACTAATACTCAACTGAGTGCCTGTTATGATTAGGCCACTGGTGTTTCTGTGGTAAATTGGGCAGTGGGGGCTAGGCATGGGAGAATTCGGATCAGAAAAGCTGCTTTGAGGGACAAGTACTTGTTAGCTGAATGGAGAAAGCTGTGAGACTTGAGCGAAACATGTGCATGAAAGGAGGAAAGAAAGTTTCTAAGTCCACTGGCAACTTTGTTGCGCTGCTGCTTCAGAGTTACAATGTCCCCTATTTCTCCTGGAGGTGAGAGAACCTGCTTGCTTTCACTGCATTGGAAGCCTTTCTCTAGAAACTGGGGAGTTCTGATGTATTGTTGCTTTGTTAAGGAGTCAGTCTGATCATAAAAGACTTACGATTAGACTGGAAAGTTTTCCACCTGTTAAATGCTTCATTCATTCATTTATTTTTTAAAGACAGTGTCAGTTTGTGAATTGCAGAAAAGAAGAACAAATGTGCAGTTTAACATAAATGGAGAAAATTGTTTCTCTAGTTAAAGAGCTTAGTGAGAATTTCAGTGCTTAAGAATGATTAAAATCAAACAGTAGGATTCCAATGTTTTAGAGCTAATGTAAATGAAAACCATTGTTTTCCAAATCATAGCATAATAAAATACCCTTTAAGCATTGGTGTTGGCCCTATGTTATTTTCTGTTTGAATCAAGTGGCATTTTCCATATTATGTAACAATGGGGTGGGGTTATGTGATGCTTCTGCTTAAAGCATTGTGCAAGTAAAATGCATTTTAGTATTAAATTCCACTTGTACGTTTAGCAATTAAAATTACTCTTGTAATGATGATGGCATTAGAAGGGATGGGGATTGTCAAGAATTTGAAGCTTAATTATCTCTGTGGTAACAAAATGCACAATCTTCCACTACAACACTTATTTTCTTGTGGTAAATTGACTCATTCATTCTCTGTTTATCAATTTAACTTTCCAACCACAAACATCTGCTCTTACATTGTATTTAATTGGTGTGAATACTAGTTAAGATCTAGAGAACATTTTAAAGGGTTACTTTGAAATGAAAGGGAAAAGTAAATGTGGAATTGAAAACTGTTTATGATGTTTCTTTTTTCTAATAGCCTGTGGAAGTCTGTTTACTAAAAATGCATAGTAAAATTACAGTAATTTGATTTTCTAAAAGAGGATTTTGCTGTTTTCCAGAAATACTCTGCCTTAGGGGGAGGAGCCACAATCATAGGGGCTCAAGGAATGCCAGTTCCTTGTAAATAGTACCATCTTGTTGAAAGTACAGGATATGTTAGGATACTATATATGTTGCCATATGTATGTTGCTAAAGAGAGATAGGGACAAGTTGTGTGTGAAGGAGTATTAGCTTATAATTTTTAAGATAATAAAAGGATAAACCATAACAGTTTCAAAAAAATTGTTATTTATAGGGGAAGGGGAGAAGAAGAAAGGAAAGAACAGAAGCTAGACTTGTTTGAATATACCTTGCTTTTGTAGATTTAAAATTTTACCAAGTAATTTCTGAGAATGAAAAGTAAAAGGAAGCATATGACTTTGAATGTGTATCTAGTTGGTAGTAAAGCCCCCACAGAAAGTTACAGTTGAAATGGAAAGTTACTATTCCAGATAAATTGGAAATAGTAGCTGGACTGTATATAAATAGTGGAATATCTTCTAAAGAAAAACAAGTGCAAAAGTTTTCAATGTTAAATTGTTGGTGGGCATTTAGTTATAAATTTTATTTGTTATATTGTTGGTTGGAGACCAAGGAGGTATAAGATAAGGCAAATGAGTAATTATGTTAATGTCAAGGTTAAGAAGATTCAGTTAAAACCTGTAGTTTTGAATTTAATTGGAAATTTAAATTAGAAAATTTTAAGAAACATCTAATTGCTGACTTTGTTCACAGATAGGGTCTTAAAGCAGTGACCAAAAATACTGACAGTGGGGTCGTGACAAGCGAGACTTGGGTTTCCAGCAGGCCCAGGCTTTCTCTGTTGGTCAGACATGGGGTAGTTTCAGAATCACAAGAATAATAATTTCAGTCAATTAAAACAAATCAAATGTTTCTCAAATCCAGAACTTGTAATGATGCTTTAAAAAAGAACCCCTGTGATTGCCTAAGGGGGGTTATTAGAAATTTGCTCATTGTTTTGAAATATGTAAATAAAGGGAAAGAATCAACCATCCTGTCCTTTTATAAGAACTATACTTTAGGATAACCAGATCATTGAAGGGTCGTCAAAGTAATTAATTGGAGGAATATAATAACAAATGAATGGATGTTTCCCTTTACAGAAAGAATGATAGATTAAGAATATTACTATTTTGCATCTCCTTGTAGACAGTGCTTATTACGGGCTATAAACACCACAAAAAGAGAGACAGTCATTTAAGACCCTCCTGATGGAAGGACAGGGAATTGCTTATCAAGGAGTCATGAAAAATAAATGAGCTGACTGCACATGCCTGCTTTTAACTACACCATAGCAGTGCAGACAGCCAGGGAGACCTGCAGGACACCCTACAGAACAGATGACTTGGTTTCCTAACAAACAAATTGCAAACAAAGATAAAAAGATGAGGGGGAACCTATGGATTAAAAAAAATTTAAGAAACAAAACGAAGCTGGGTGTAGTGTTTTGTGTCTGCAGTCTAGCTTTCAGGATGCTCAGGCAGGAAGATTGGAGTTTAAGGTCAGCTGGGATACACAGACCCTGTCTCAAAAACAAACACATAAACAAAAAACTTCATGAATGCATTTTGTCTAACCCAATTCAAAAGCAAATCATTTTTATTTATATATATTTGGCAGTGCTAGGGTTTGATCTCCGGGCTTCATGCTAGCTAGGCGTTCTACTATTTGAGCCACTGTGCCGGCTCCAAAAGTAAATCATACTAAAAACCATTACTAATGAATTGTGAATACTGACTAGATAATTGATGTTAAGAAATTATTATATCACAGTTAAGTTTAGAAATCGAAGTTCTTGTCCTGTAGAGGTACTTAAATATTTATATGTGTGATAATTTAGTACCTGGATTTTGCTTTCAAAATAATCTGTGAGGGAGTTGAGGGAAGAAATGGGTTAGTGTATATAGATGAATCGGTATTGATGCTGAGTGGATAACTAATGAAACTACATAACAGGTACATGGAGAATTTTACCCTCTTCTATGAAGGGTTTTGCAAAAGAATATTGATTTTAGAGTTAGACTGCTTGGGTTCAAAATCCAGATCTGCCATAGACTAAGCTGTGTGACCCTGTGAAGTTACTTAGCTTCATTGCATATTAGTGTCCTTGTCTATAATGTGAAAATAATACAGTAATTCCTACATAATAGGATTGCTATGGGAACAAGAGTACTCATAGATGTTTGCTGTTACCATACATCAAATACACAAACTAAAGTAAAGTCACAGTGCGTACAGATCTTAGGTGTACTCACCCTAGTCAAGTTTCTCATTTAGTACAGGAGCAAACCAAAACCCATTATTTTGAAATCCATGTTTAGTAAAAGGTCCAGTGTTGGGCCAGCACTCAGCTCTGGGTCTCTACTATTAGTCATTAGCACTGTTTTTTAATAAATCATTACTGAAGAATATGTAAGAGTTCAAAAACAAACTTTTAACATCTGACCTGGGCCCATTCACTCCTCCTTAGCCTGCTCGTCCCCTGCGCCAGGAGGTCAACATATTGATGCTAAACTTCCTTAATGCAGACACCAACTCAAGTTGTCTTCCTGCCTCAGCCTTCCGAGTAGCTGGGACTATAGCTATGTACCACTGAGCCTGGCTAGTTAAGTGATTTAGTTGGCTTTTATTAGTGATTTATGAACCAGGCAGTATCTCATCTAAAGAATCTATAAGTGCTACAACTGGGAGTGGGTGGGACTTTGTTTTTTTTTTTTTTTTTTTTTTGGTTTTTTTGGATAAGGTAACTTGAGTTGGAGCAAGGAAACAGCATAATACAAAAAGCAGATGGATTAGCATAAATTACTTCTTGTTACTTTTCTTGTAAGGGTTAAAACAAACTAGTTTCAGTTTGAAGATGTGAAACTTTAGTATGAGTGACCCGGTTTCTTAGATCCTAGTGTAGGAGCTCAGTCCAAACCAGTGACCCTCCTATAAATTTTAGCATAAGTAAACTTTATGAAGTAGGAAGGCTCAGTGTAGCAAATGTTTATTTTCCAATATTTGAAGTTTAGTCCATTAAAATAAAAAATCTTAAGTTCTTCTTAATTATCTGTTTGCTTTGAGAAGAGAGAATGAAACTTAACATAAGCCAAGTCTAAGTATATCTGGGGGTGGGGAATTAGCAGGAAATTTTTGAAGAAATAAAGGAATCAAAGAAGACTACTTGTTCTACCAAGTAATAAAATATTTATAATTCATGGTTCTGGTCTGAGAATAGACATATCAGTGAACCAACTAGTACTCAGAAATAAACTCCCCATGAGTTCCAAGGATTTCATTATTAAAACTTTCATGTCAGGTGCTCTCACTGGGTCTACTGAGCTTGCTGTTTCAACCAATCTAGATTGTCTCATAGAAATACTGGGAAGAAATATAAGTGAATATTAAAGTGTGGGCATGGGGAAAGCCTTTAGAGTATAGGAATAATGAAATAATGATGACAAAGGGAGAGGAGTTACACATTTTACCACATTTACATTTAAAAATGTAAGACTGCTACAATAGTGGTGCCATAGGCCTTCAAAGACAAAAGAGGACACTGAGAAGAAATATTGGTAGCATATAGACAAGGGATATTAGTAACTTACTCTATTAGGGTCCATTCAGGAGCCAGAACTCACACCATTTCACAGGGATAATTCAATGCAAGGAATTATTAACTAGTAAAATGTGTTTACTGAAATGGATAAAATCAGGACTGTAAAGAATATAGAAATAGTTATTAGCCACTATTATCTTTTGAACTGAGGTAGAAAATCCAAAAAGAAACAAACTTGGACAAAATCTCTTCTACCCACAACAGCTGTTCAGACCTTGTTGGAGAGAAAGTAGCTGCCACCCGAGGACAGAGCTGTGGATCAAAGCTGTCCACAGGAAATGTCTGCTAGGATGCCATGGGCCCCAACTGGTGAGCAGAAAGCCACTGGGGGTGCGATGGGCCTGACTGATTGATGAACCGAAAGAAGCCCACAAGGGAGTCGTGAGTCACAGCCGCTGTGCTAGACCCTGTCCAGTGGGATGCTATGAGTCAGTCCTATGTGCAGAAAGCCACCTGTTGGAGTAAGCTGAAAGAAGTTTTGGACAGCAATAATCATTGGGTCTCCTGCAGACCTCCTAGTAGCATTGCCATAGGTGGAAGAAAAGAACCTACCCCAACCTGAAAGTTAAGTCTCTTGCTCTGCAGTGCCTGGCAGTGCCTTCTAATGCCCTCTGTTAACAAAGCAGCAGCTGGCTAAGGCCCGTATCTTTCATTAGAAGGGACAGTAGACTTGCAGCCAAGAGGCCTTTCACTGATAACTGGCATTTTGTGAAAAGTTCTTAAATAGAGATAAGAAAGTTTCCAACATAGTAAGTAAAAAATGGCAGAGTACTTATGTAGATAATTCACGAAAGAATAAGCACAAATGGCTAGTCAGTGTCTGGAATGATAGTCAAATTCACTATTATAGATTTTTCCTGATGTTATCTCGTTTTATAGACTTCCATTTTCTGGATCTTGCATCATCAAGTGTGTATATTGCTTCTTAAGATTGTAATTCTTAGCCTTGTGCAAGTGGCTCAGGCTGTAATCCTAGCTACTCAGGAGGCAGAGTTCAGGAGGATTGAGGTTCGAAGCCAGCCCAGGCAAATAGTTTGTGAGATCCTATCTCCAAAAAAAAGGTACATCTTTTCCCCCCTTTTTGGGGGAGGTTTTGCTTGCTTGGGATTCTTCCTGCTTTCAGTACTTTTATCTTTCTTTACCTAAGTTACATAAGTAGTTTGGTCTTCTTTCTGGGTATGCCCCTGTCTAGACAGTGAAATAGGCAAGAAGAATTTTTAAAAAGGGAAAAGCAGATTGGAAATGAAGAAATAACACTGTCAGTATTTACAGAAAAAATGATTATGTAGATAATCCCAAAATTGTACAAAACCTATAGAACTAACAAGTTAGCTTAACCTGGCCACAGGCTAAAAGGTCAGTTCAAATGAGTGAGTCACACCTCTGTCTACTGGTAGCAAACAAGTGTAAATTTTTAAAACATTAGAGCACTTACCTAACCTGTGCAAGGCCCTGCCTTCAATCTCCAACACTGCCCCCCTCGGCAAAAGTACCAATTACAACAACTCCAAGATTTTTTAAAATACTTAAATACCTAACAAAGTATGAACAAGGTTTGTTTGATGAAAGAAATGAAAGGTCTAAATAATTGGAGAGATAAGCCACGTTTGTGGAAAGGAGGGCTCAGATTCAACACTATCTCAAACTTGCGGCAGCCTGGGCACTGCTTACTGCAGCTGCTGTTATCACCAATGTTATTTCATAGTACTAGCCTAAGTCAAGCTTGCTGCTTTGTGATGTGGGAAGTTCCTTCTTACTTGATCCGATTTTTCAAATCAGATCAGTAAGACCTTTGTCAAGGCTGTTGTATAGGAAGTTACAGCATTAGATAGGAAATTGGGCTAAGATCTACTTTGATCATTATCTTTTTTTTTTCACCTTGTTTTCCTGCAGCACTAGGCTTTGAACTCAGGGTTTCACGCTTCCTAGGCAGGTACTCTACTGCTGGAGTCATACCTCCAACCCTTTTTGCTATGGTTATTTTTGAGACAGGATCTTGCTTTTTTGCCCAGGCCATAGTCTTCAATTTATGCTTCCTGTAATAGTTGGGATGACAGGTGCATGCCACCATGCCCAGCTTTTTTCCATTGAGATGAGGTCTTACGAGCTTTTTCTCCGGGGTTGGCTTAGAACTTTGATCCTTCCAGTCTTAGCCTCCCACGTAGCTAGGATGACAGGCATGTACCACTGTGTCCAGCTATTGGTTGAGATGGGGGTCTCATGAACTTTTTGCCTGGGCTGGCCTCAAACTATGATCCTTCTGATCTCAACCTCCCAAGTAGCTAGGATTATAGGTATGAGCCACCAGCACCCAGCTGGTCATTTCATTTTCCTAATGAAAAAATCTTTTGAATCTACTATTTTTAAGTGATTTGTGTCTTTGGGGCAAGGGAAAAGGGAGATACTGAACTATTCAGTCTTTCAAATATACTTACTATTCTCCAGATTCTGTTGCTTTTCTTCCTACCTTTAAAACCATTTCATGTAATAAAGAATGTTGCTAATGGGAGTGTATTGCATGAGTGAGCCATTTGAAGCCTCTAATATGATGTTCATTTTACTTGTTTTGCTGTTCTTATTGACTGAAAAGGAAGATTTGTGACCAACTTTTTATCTCTGAATTTTTATGGCTTTCCAAAATGGCATAAACATTAGTCTTTAATACATTTTAAGATAGCCTGTACTATTCATATTTTCAGTTTTTTCAATATAATTAACCTACTAAATATTTCTCAACAAGTAACTAGGGAAACTTAGAAACTATCATTATAACAATTATACTAAAAATTAATTTTTAAAGATAATATGTTAGCATTTTTAAATATATGTAATTGTGAAAATATCTGACAGCTTCAAATAAATAAAAATCCTTCGAATTCTGTGATTTAAAAAAATTGGTTGATACATGAATATTTTTACTTTTACTGATACCTTAATTTCCATTCTATTTTAAAGCCCAACCTGAATTCCTGAAACGACCTGCCAGTATATATGCTCACGAGTCCATGGACATCATATTTGAATGTGAGGTGACTGGGAAGCCGACCCCCACTGTGAAGTGGGTCAAGAATGGAGACATGGTTATCCCAAGTGACTACTTTAAGATTGTAGTAAGTATTTTTCAGAGAAGTACACTTAGATGTTTTAAATGTAACCACTAAAAAATCAGTTGTCATATATATACACCAATTTATGCACTGCAAATGAAGAAAAAATTCAAAAATCAAAGAAAGAAAACAATTTCATAGAACATAATTTCTTCATTGACTGAGGAGCCCAGAAGTATTTTGGTAGCTTATGTGAGATCACTTCTTGGGGAATTATCAGTGTATGGACACACGTATCTTCCCAGGGTCATACTCTCTGATTAAGGAGCAGAAACCTGTCCCTTGAGGTGTGGCAAGATGATCCTTTGGAAAATCATTATCAGTGAGCCCCATTTGGCCAATCATGTTTAATGCCAGCTATGCAGGAAGCAGAGATTGGGAGGATGAAGGTTTGAGGCCAGCCTAGGCAAAAAGTTAGCAAGACTCCACCTCAGTCAATAAGCTGGACTTGGTGGCATGCACCTATGATCCCAGCTACAAGGCTGAAGGATTGAGGCCCAAGCTGGGCTGGACAAAAATAATGTAAGACCCTATCTGAAAAAATACAAAGCAGAAGGACTGGGAACACAGCTCAAGAGGTGTAAAGCACCTACCTGTCAGATGTGAGGTCCTTAATTCAATCCCCAGTACCATAGAAAAAGAAGAAAGAGTTACCTGTTAATTATCCAATAGACAATACAGAACTTACCCAAAAATCGTACACTGATGCCCAGACCCTTTAAAATAAGGTTGACCCAGTATCAGGCATTGTTGTAACAATAGGTAAAGATTACTTTTGAAAGTAAATGCATCATATTGTGCCTCATGGATTTGTAAAATTTTTATATTTTTATGTATCAGTTAAATTTTTTTTTTTTTTAAAAAGTAAATGCTAACCAGGCCTGTAATTCCAGCATCCAGGAAGCCAAGGCAGCAAGTTCAAGGTCAGCCTGAGCTATGGAGTGAGACCCTGTCACACACACAAACACACACACAGAGAAGTAAATGTATTTAAGAACCATCAGCTATAATTGCTTTATATATTAAATGCATAATAGGTATGATTTACTAATGTTATTATCCTGATGTCTAGTAATGTAATTATTTAAGTTCTAATAATAACAGGTATAGTGACATACCTTAAGATCTCTGTATAGTAATCATAAAAGAAGATCAGCAGTAATTACGGTTGTTAACGACTTAATATTTCATTACACATTTGTTGAAGAAGTAATTCTTAGCGAAGATGTATTTTCTGTTTTTGAAATGGGTAATCTTATACTACAAAAAGTAACTCAGAATATTTAACATGAAAAAGCAACCTGTTGTGGTTAAATTAGCATTTACTTTTATCAATATTTGCACAGTATTTTGAAAACCATATTTTTTACACCAATAACAATAGTTGATGTTCATGTAAAACTTTGTAGTTTATGAAAAAATTGAGTATTATGGCTTCATTTGACTTATTGAAGTCTACTCTGTTATAACTATAGATATTGCAGATAATCTTAGGAAAATAATACTTTAAATTCACAAATTGTAGCTTAGCATGGTCACATTACTTTGCTTATCAGTTATTTTTCCAAGCAAAGGTGTAAGTTTACAAAGAGTGAGGGTGTGACTTTCCGTAAGTGTTAAGTTCTTCATTGTTAATGACAGTATGTGTTGTTCTAGTCAGTTAGTCATCACCTTGCCAATAATATAATATAAAGTTAAGTTAATAGGTATATAGGTAGATCGTATCCAGTAGTTAAATCATAAAATTTTACTTGTTTTTCCTCCCCCAAAAAGAGCCTATTCTTGAGATTTTGAACTCATGCTTATCAATTAAATCGTAAAATTTTATGTATGTTTTCTTCCTTAGAAGGAACATAACCTTCAAGTTTTGGGTCTGGTGAAATCAGATGAAGGGTTCTATCAGTGCATTGCCGAGAACGACGTTGGAAATGTGCAAGCGGGAGCCCAACTGATAATCCTTGAACATGGTAAGAGGCTGGAGCAACAAGAGGTGCAAGGAGCTGCCACTGCAGGGTGCCTATGGTTCTTAGCCTGTTTGGAGCCCAGAGAAAGAACAGCAGTCAGAACGTCTGCACTTAAGGTGACCCAGAAACACACCTGCAGATAACATGGAAAGATAACTGATATTAGGAAAAGAAAAAATGAACAGTTATAAGTCTTACATAAATGAAGTTTTTCAGAATTCAGTCATTTTAATCTCACCTATTTCTGTCCTACAAATAGAGAAGTCTTAAAGTCATGTTATTTTGCACTGAGTTTTTCTTTTTTTTCTAAAAGAAAACTAGCTTACCTTTTCTGATTATCACCAAAAAATACCCATGAATATTACAAAAAATTCAGTCAACATTGAAAAATATAAGGAAAAAAATCTGCCAGTATGTAAGTCAGAATTTCAGCAGAGAAACCTTATTGACTATAATAGGCTTGCGGTAGCAGTATTAGGTAGAAGAGAAGTCTAAAAAATATAAAATGGGCAGATAAAAGAGCTACCACCCCTAGGTCTAGATGGACTGTACAGGTTGGGATCTCCTCTAGGGCTGAGATGTAGATGTAGTGGAGAGGCTATTGCTGTGGCTTACTGGATGTCAGAGTTGTGGTGCTTTGATGTTGAAACTTGCTCACAATTTACTTTATTGGGTCTGAGGAAAGATAGGGAAGTATCTCACCAGAAGCTTCCTGCTGCAAAAACACCCCAGGGGTTGACTGTTGGGGAAAGCTGCTGGCTACAGAAGCCTGCCAAGACAGCACATTGGAACAGTATATCCCCAGTGCTTATGCTAGTAAAGCTTACGAACACACACACACACACACACACACACACACACACACACACACTCCCCCCCCCCCCTCCATTTTTGCAGACATTGAAATCTGATTTGGAGCCGAGAGGCCATAAATTGATAACTGGCACATACTCCCAACTACCACCTAGGAGTATTGCATAGAAGCACGCACACAGATATATATGTGGTTTTATAGTCTTGTGTTTTCTTAGAGCAGCATGCTTTGGACATCTTTTCATGTAAACAAATATAGATTGGCATAAACTTTGTGTTAAATATTACATGTGTGCAGTGTTATATAACTTACTCCTTATTAGTTGACATTGTCTTCTTTTTTTTCTTACTACTATGAGCAATGCTGTGTTTTATATGACTATTTTTCATACAAAATTTACTAAAAGTTGAGTTGTTGGATAACAGTTCTGTGTTAAATTGATGAGGCATTCATTTTGAGTATTTCCGTTTATCAAATATGGTCAGATACCAGTGTGACCTCAGGAAGAATTTCTCTGACAATCGTAGTTTGGCCAAGGGAGCTGACTGACAAAGATAACACCTACTCAGGCTTTTCATAAAATAGGAGATAGGATTTTTAATATGGTGCTTTAAAAAATACATACTTAAGAGCACTGTTATAAAGAGGCATAAAATATTAGAACTGCTTTTTCTCTGTGTCTGTGGTTATATCCTTCCCTTTTCACTGGAAATGATTTTAGTAGAAACATGCCACTTTTCCATTTTTGAAAAATGCCTGAGTATACCTACCAAATAAGGTATCAGCAGGATCTGTGAGGACTTTCTTATTACTAATGGCAGTGACTTTCTTAGGAAACTTCATAACTATCCTGGGGTATGTTCACACTCACCTAAGCAAAGGGACTTTGGTATATTTATGTTTGGGATTACCATTATAAGTCTAACTCTTAGTATAAATGGTTAGCTATCCTAAAAGGTCCCTAAATTCATCCTAATTGAACTTTTTTCTGAATGTACTTGGATAGTATAATAACTGCAATCATAGTGTATGGGCTTCTGTCTTTTTGAGAATGTTTTATGGGCTGGTGGAATTTTTTAGTGATCTTATCGGGGATATACTAATGATGTATAGATTATAAGAAGGAAAGTAAGTGTCATGTTATTAATTTTGTTTTCTATTTTGTTATTTTATATTTACTTATTTATTTATTATGTATAGTTGCCCAGACTGGTCTGAAATTCCTGGGCTCAAGCTATACTCCCACCTCAGTCTCCATAGTGCTGGAAATAGGCATGCAGCACCATGCCTGGCTTTTGCTGTTTTATTTTGATTTGCAAGATAAATATTTATATGAGAAAACTTAAAGAGGGACTATAACAATTTATAAGATCTGACTTCTGCCTTTCTGGAGTTTATAATAAAGGGTGTAAGGGATATATACAACTTCAGTAGGATTATTTTTATATTTTATGGTATAGATGAAGCAGCTTATAATTCAGAAGAGAGGAATTTTGTGTGATCAGGGGATTTTTATCATGTGAGATGTCCCCCTTGTGGTAGGCCTTGAGTGATTATTTCCAGATACTGATTAACAAGGGGACCTGAATCCATATGGAAGTAGAGTGCCTGTTCCTGGGAAGGTGGCCTGTAAAGGCAGACTAGGATCATGTTGCCAGTGGCATGACTGAAAGTCAAAGCGTTGCAGCAGTAAGACACCCTAACAGTAAAATGGTGCTTAATTATAGGAGGGAGGCGTGCAGGCTGCTTGAAAGAATGTGATTACGAGACCATTGTGAGATGACAAGTATATGTACTAGACAAATGGAAAAAGATGACCTGAGAAGGATATATTAGCATTTATCTGATGCAAATAATTGTCAGCTGACTGGATATTAGACATTGTTGTAGAAGTCAGAGGTACTTCCAAGGCTTTATCTGGGTGACTAGAATAATGAAACCTTAACAAAAATAAAAAGAGAGGTAAATCAAATTGGAAGAGATTTGTATTTCTACTCAACATGTAAAAAGTGTACAAGCAAAGTGTGCACACACCTATGATCCCAGGACTGAGGAGGCTGAGAGGACTGTGAGCTTGAGGCCAGTCTGGGCTACATAGCAAGACTATCTCTTTAAAAAAAAAAAGTGTGCAAAGAACCTCCCTCTGTCACCACAAGAACAAGCTTAATAAGCTACAGAATCATAATTTCTCTCAAGTCCATTGCTACACTTAGAAAAGCACTGACATAAATTCTAAAAAGGCAGCACAGTTCCCCTACACCATTCCCTGAGAAATGGGTCATATGAATGGTTTCACCTTTGGCACAGCACAGGTGGGAGAGATGGTTGCCAGAAAAGTGAACAAGAAGAAAGTTCTTAAAATTTTAACTGATCGTTAAAGACCAAATGTGGACTAGTTTGGAATATCTGGGGATCCCACATACAAAAGGAGTTCACATTTGCTTGCAAATACATTCTTCCTTGTGCTCCAGAGGGTACGCCCAGCTAAGAGGCAAAGCAGGAGACTTAAGAAAGCTTTCTCTGTGGCCTAGAGATGAGATATTCTGTCCTGCTGAGAGACAGACACAACACTCCCACCACAACCACCACCATCATTTACTCAGATCCTCATTTAACCTCAAACCAGTAGAAGAGAGGCAGAGGCCTTTTTATTTCATGTTTCTGGAGTAAATTTAGAAGCCAAACTCCTCTACATTTGTGGGGAAAGACCCTCTCCATATGTGTATTATATGTGCTATTTATGTATTTATTACTTAGTTTTTGGTAGTACTAAGGATAAAACCCAGGACCTCACATATGCTAGGAAAGCACTCTACCCCTAAACAACATTTCCTTTGAGAAAAACCCTTTGGATAAAGAATACAAACAAAAACTCATTATTGCAGAGGGGAAGGGTAGAAGAAAAACACTTTATCTTTGAATGAGGGACAGAAAACCATTTTAGGTTCCAGAATCCTACACTGATAGCAAGAAGAGGTCTTTTACTACTGAGGAGAAGTCAAACTCCCACCTAAGGTCAACATAAATACAAAGCACATTTGGGCTGCCATAGGAGGAACCATAAGGTCTACCTATGATCAAGACTGGACCAGGGCACCAGAGAATTTCATCTGGTCCAACAACAAGCCTAGAACCAAGGCACAGAGACTTGGGAAAGGTAAAGAACATGAATCCTTGAGGCACTGGAATGTAGGAACAGCTGAAAACAGAGAAGAAAGCAGAAAACTGAGGAAAAACCTCTGCCTCCAGACCCAGCACAGTAGTCTCTGCCATGAGACACTGAAGGTAGCCATAAGAGCGATAGCATCCACAACAAACTCAGTTTCTGACTAAATGGCTGAACTCTACACTAGTAGTTTGAAAAACAACAAGCCTAACTGTGTTGGGTGTAAATAATCCTTGCTGCTATTCTGTACATCATGTCCATCACTCAGTCAAAAAAGCAAAAGGTGAAAAATGAAGCAGTCAACAGACTCAAACTCAGGCTTACATAGATTTCTCTGTAGAAAGGCTATAGAAAGGTATTCGTAGACTATCTACCATCCACATACCATATATCACATACCACTACTTATGTATCTTTCTCTTAAAAATTGCTCAGCGCCAAACGCTGGTGGCTCATACCTATAATTCTAACTACTCAGGAGGCAGCGATCAAGAGGACCACAGTTAGAAGCCAGCCAGAGCAAACAGTTCATGAGACCCTACCTCGAAAATACCGAACACAAAAAAGGGCTGGCAGAATGGCTCAAGTGGTAGAATGCCTGACCAGCAAGCATGAAGCCCTCAGTTCCCACAGAGGAACAAATATACAAATTACAGCCAGAAATAAAGTACTTAAGAAAAAAAAATAACCCAAATTCTATGCCCAGCAAAAATATCTTTCAAAAATTAAAGTGAAATAAAGACCTTTTCAGAAACAGAAGCTTAGAGAAGACATTGTTGACACGCTTGTGCTACAAGGAAATCTTTCAGGCTGGGGTAGGATGGTACCTGACTGAAACTTGGAGAATCTTCACAAAAATTAAAAGCAGGTATAGGTTTTGTCTTTTGATGTTTTCTAAAGTACATGAACAGTATAAGTTGGTGATCTGGAAAGAATCCAATTACATATTTACCTTATGATATAAAAGTAAAATACAGGAGAGAGCTAAAATTTAAATTGAATCCATAAAACACTGGAAGAGGATAGAAGATGATCACCATTCACTTTTGCAAAATACTTTAAAAATATAGAAGAAAAATTTGCTATGTTAGAGTATAAAAATGAACACCTTTGCTAAATTAAAAAAGAGACAAGCTAGGGAAAAATGTTGCAAGAATCATTTTAAATATCAGAAGAATAATTTTGAATGTGCCAAGAACAGGCAAATGAAATGATAAAATAACATAAGCATTCAACTCACAGTAGAGCAAAGTTAAACTATTTCTGGACAGATAACAAATATTCCACCTCACAAAAACATGAAATTCAGTACGTACAATTTTTTTTTTTTTTTTTTTTTTTGCCATGAAGGGTTTTTTTCAGTACTGGACTTCATGCTTACTGGGCAGGGCAGGTGCTCTGCCACTTAAACCAAGCCTCCAGCCCTAGATTTTGTTTTTAAGTGAGCATTACTTTGTAATGGCTGGCTAGTATGGTTGTACCTAATCACCTCACTCAGTGAAAATACAAATTTTTACCATTTATTAAAAACATTTTGAGAGTGCCATGAAACTCTGGGCTGACGCGGGATGATTGGTTGTAATTAGTTTTCAATAGAAGTATGCTCTTTTCTTAATAGAAGATATTAATCTTGGAGAATGACCATGGAAAAGGGGATGAGTTGTGGAGAAGGGCTGCCTTTGAGATCATCTCAGGCTTCAGTTATTAAAATAACAGTAAAGAATTGGAAACAAAGCAGTCCTGTAAGGAGAAATGAGGGGGCTTTGTGCTGATGTGTGCAGGTGCAGGTTATCATTCTGAATCCAAAGTCAAGAAATATAAGTACGTATGCAAATAAGCTTGTCGGAAGACATTTAAAAACTACCTACCAGTTACTGCACTGGTACTCTTGTGGCCAGTGCAGTAATTGCACCTCTGATAGAACTTGAGGTGTAGACTTGTACCCAGCCCAGTGTCCATGTTCTTCTTGTGACGAGGCAGAGAAAATCACCTCTCCCACAAGGGAGAGGTGTCTTGAAGAGCTGTACGCAGATGGCAGGCAACTTGTTTGTTTGTTCTGCTGTTAGAATATTGGTTTAATTACAAGTCAGACTGTGGGCAGCCATGTGCAGACAAAGAAGCACCAGACAGAGTCCAGACAGTAGCCTGAGACAATAAAAAATACTTTGTGCCAGATCAACAAATGCACTAATGAACAAATACCAACATTGGTTCCAGGTTTTCTGACATTTTCAGAAGATCTTGGGTACTTCAAGAAGATCATAGAGGCTGGGCACTGGTGGTTCCTGCCTGTAATACTAGCTACTTGGGCAGCTGAGATTTGGGAGGATCAAGGCCAGATGGGGCAAATAGCTCTGCAGACTCTCATCTCCAAAATAACCAGAGTAAAATGGGCTAGAGGTGTGGCTCAAGTGGTAGAGCACCTGCTTTGCAAGTGGGATGTCCTGAGTTCAACCTCCAGTCCACAAAAAGAAATCATAGAAGGCTTTTCTAGTACATATGTTGCTGTCTGAGGTTTTCTGTGTGTTTGTTTTTAGTCTTTTGTATAATCAACAATTTAAAAATGAACAGGTAATAAACGTTGGTATTAACATTTGAAAAAAACCATTTTGACAATTACATCTTAAAAACTACTGACAACCCATTAATTGTCCTTTTAGGAGTTTTTTTTTTTCCTAATGAAAGAATCAGAGATTTGGACAAAAACTATTAGTATCATTCTGAGCAAGGTTAGCCAGACTCAGAAGACTAAAAATTGTATGTTCTCCCTCATATGTGGTCTTTAGGTCTAGGACAAATACAGCAATGTTTTAGGACTGGAGTTACGTAACAAGGGGAGAACATATACAGGAGGTACGGGGTTAGATAGAAAACCCAAAACATGAAAGCGTTTGATGTCCCCACTCCAGAGGAATTAATACAGAAACCTTAATAAAGAGACAGAGGTCAACACGAGAAAGGGGATCAGGAACTAGTGTAAAGGTCAGTTAGAGATGAATCAACCTGGGTTGTAACACATTTGTACATGAAAACAATGCTAGGAATCTCTGTATAGCTGTTCTTATCTCAACTAGCAAAAATGCTATGTCTTTCTTACTATTGCTTATGTCTACTCTTCAACGGAACTGGAGAAAAGCGCAGAACAGGTTCTGCCTGGAAGGGAGGCGGGGAGAGAGTAGGGGCGGGGGCAGGAGGGAGAAATGACCCAAACAATGTATGCACATGTGAATACATGAATAATAATAATAATAAAACCTATTAATATCAGTCTAAGTAATTTAAAAAGAAAAAGAGATAGGGATAGAGAGAAAGAATAGGAAATTACTTTGTGTTGGAAATAGAGAAAGTAATTAAAATAATTATAGTACTACCTTAATGATGGAAAAATTATTTGGCCATTAAAAACCATGGCTTTGAACACTTTTTAATGATACCAGAAAAATCTCAAATATGATTTCAAATAGAAAGCTGTGTGTATCAGATCTGAATTTATTTTTTAAAATTATATACACTGATTTAGACGTTCCCCTACCAAGATGTTAACATTAGTTATCTTTAGGTAGAAATGTTTTATCAGTGATCTCAAGTAACATATATACTTTTATATAATGTGTAAAGATTGTACTGAACTTACCTTTAGTCAGTGCTGAAATGTGAAAAGCCCCTAGACTCATAGCATCAATGACCTTCCAGTAGCATCACAGATGGAAGGTAGGCGTTCACAGACAGGCCACGTCACAGAGAGTTGTGTTGTGCTGCAGGCAATGGAACAGGTCTAGTAGGTTTAACTGGACAAGGCTTGGGAACCTAGAGGAGGAATGGTGAAAATCGGCCCACTTGGAGCCTCTTTCCCTTTGCATGAACTAGCACTGTGAACCCCCGAAGTGCAGCGTGATGCATGCATGCAGCATTTCCCAAACCTTTGACCATGGAACAACATCTATTGTTGTTGTTTAGTTGATCCATTAATATTCTAAAGGGCAGTTGGAGAACGTTGATATATTGATGTAGGGGTATTCAATGAAGAGTGGACTACGTTAAGGATGGCAAACCATGCCCCATAGGCCAAATCCAGCCCATCTCCTGTTTTTGTAAATAAAGTTTTATTGAAACACAGCCGCACACATTTGTTCTCATATTGTTTATGTCCTGTCTGGTCATTTTCACACTATAATGGCAGAAGTGACAGAATGGCCTGTAAAGCCTACATTATTTACTCTGTGGCTCTTTGCAGGAAAAGCTACATGATACATGTGTATTGGCCCTGATAGTTTGTGCTTCTACATTATCTCTCATCAGTGAAAGTCTGTTCCCCTTCAAGCTTTAAATAAAAAAAGTTGGAGTAGGAGAAAGAAAAGACAGAAAGGGCAGCACAGCACATTGTTAGCAGAGAAAAGCAGATCTGGTGATGAATAACTAGGAGGAACTGTGCTCCATGACATTAGGAACTTGGGAGAGCTAGAGCTACAGGGAGAGTGCCAGCATGTCCTTGTGGTGGCCTCAGAGAGATGCCGCCCCAGGAAACACAATGGAGGAAGCCATTGGAAGGGAAGAAATGTGTGCTGATGGCGTTTATCTTCAGGTACCTTCTTCAAAAATGTTGACAGTATTTGAGCAATCTTTGACACAGTCTGTTTCTATGCGAGGAGTTTCCTGATTCCCACCTGAAGTGGGTAGCTGTCTGTAGTGGCCATCAGCCTGCTGGAACATTAAATGAAATTGCATAACTGTAGTTAAAATATTTAAGACATTTTGTACCACATCACCAAAAGACAGAATTCCTAACCATATTAGGAAGTAGAATTTTGAGAAATTTGTTTCAAACATATTTTCTTAAAACATTTTAAATAAAACAGTATTTGTTTTTAATGCAGTTTCAGTAACAAGAACTCTTTTTGTTTCTTTGGTTGGTTGGTTTTTGTTTTTGAGATGGAGTCTCTTCATAAAGCCAGGCTGGCCTCAAACTCGGTTGGCTTTAACTTGTAGTCCTCGGGCCTCAGCTTCCCCAGTGCTAGGATTACAGATGTGTACCATCATG
This sequence comes from Castor canadensis, assembly GCF_047511655.1. NCBI lineage: Eukaryota > Metazoa > Chordata > Mammalia > Rodentia > Castoridae > Castor > Castor canadensis. Next base: position 4,094,949 of record NC_133404.1, read on the forward strand.
CCCAAAACTGCAAATATTATTGTTACTATTTTTTTTGGCAGTACTGGAGGTTGAACTCAGGATCTCATTGCTTGCTAGGTGAGCACTCTACCACTTGAACCATGCCCCAGCCCTTTTCACATTGGTTGTTTTTGAAATAGGATCTAGTTTTTTTATATCACCATCATCCTATTTATGCTTGCCTACATAAGTCAGATGACACTTCACCTAGCCATTGACTGAGATGGGATCTCCCAAACTTTTTGCTTGGGCTGGCCTCAAACTGCCATCCTTCTGAATCTCCACCTTCTAGGCTTGAGCCACTGTGCCCAACCAGCAGCAACTCTTGATTTTAGATTTTGTATCTTTTAAAATTTTTAAGTGCATGTAAAATAGGATTATTTTTGTTTGGTGCCATTTCAGATAATGTAACCTGTTTTTAATTGGCTGCTAAACGATATTTTCAAAACACTTGTCATTTAAATTGTTGCAGGTAAGTGGCCCAGTGTGATGAGGCCTGCTTATAATGCCAGTAGTTGGAATTACAGGAGGCTGGAGGATTGAGAGTTTGAGGCTAGCTTGGGCTACATAGTGAATTCTAACCCAGCTTGGGTTACAGAGTGAGACCCTGTCTCAACAAAACAAAACAAAAAGGAAATAATTGCACATGTGGTAAAACTTAAGGGAAAATATCTGTGGTTTTTATCCATTAAACTTTTTATTGGCCCTTCTTCCTGTAAGTTGAATTTAAAAATAGATTCCAAAATTATCATGTAAGACTGACATATAAAAACAGAAATACACTTTTTATGTTTGTCTTTTCATACCAAATCTAATAACTGGCAGTTTTATAGCTCCAGTAAAGGAGGAGGGTTGACGAGGGAGGAGCAGCATGAACTTGTTTTTAGTAGAGGAAATCCATACTTCACCAGCCTATTAAATAGCTTCTAGGACATTATGGCCGTGGGAGATAAGGATACAGATTGAACATGAACATCACTTTTTTTTTGGGACAAAAACATTTGTCAGAAATTCCATATAGTATGTGAGGTTAATGGTGAATAACAGAAATCCTGGAATAAGTGACTAATGGCCTGGCATGATTAAAAGTTGGCTAGATCGCAGGAAATTATTAGTCATTAATGGAATATTTTAAATCTGGAGCACTAGAATATACAATAGTTGTGTTGATGTCCTAATCAATTATTTTGCTTTTTTGTGCTAGTATTTAAAACTTTAGGAAAAGTTTTACTCAGGATAACTGGTGTAACTGACTTCTTAATCATGAATTACATGTTTAGGAACTTGCCAAGATTGAAAATATATCTAATGTCAGTGTAAAAAGAATGAGCGTATATAAGACATTTGTAACCCATAAGTACTTTGATTACAGAGTAGTAATTTGAAAGAACATATAAAGGTAAAGCACTGGTGGGAATTCAATAGTCAGCAGTGAAATAAATGAAAATAAAGGTAAAAGATTAACTTCATGAAGCAAACTTTGAAGTTTTTTTTCTTTTATTTAGGCAACAAAAATCCACTTAGTGTTTATTTAAATCTTCTATATTCACAAAACAGAATAATTTTACATGACCAAATTGCAAGGCATCTAAAACTTGCTTTAAAACATTTTAAAATAAACATAACACATTTGTTGTCAAAAATAAGAGTGTATAATTGACTGATATAAAAGAAAATTTACTTTTCAAGTCTTCTGCAGTCTCATTTTCTTGAGTTGGCCCTTGTTAACAAACATTGTCTATGTATTCAGTCTGTAAATACATGCTGAGCAAAATCCTGTATGCCACATAAACTTGTATGTGTGTTGTGCTAAGTGCTGGGGTTGGAACAGCCAACAAGCAGAGATGATCCTTTGCCTTCAGGGAGTTTACAGTCTGTTAGTGCAGACAGTAAGCAGATAGAAATAAAGTAATTACAGCTTGTATGTCTACTTACAGAAAATAAAGAGAATGCTCTGATAAAGAATTACTGAGATGAGAGTGGGAGTTATTTTAAATAGGGTAAGCAGGGTTCTGCTGAAGACTCAGTTAAGTGACTTGTCTTAAAATAACTAGTTAGCATGAAAGTAAGAACTGATACCTATGTTTTCAATTTCAAAATTCCTTGTACCACTTCAGCAAGTTTTAATGTTTTCAAGACAGAAATCATGTTCTGTTCACCATATACCTTCTCTTAACTTCAAATTTAGTCTTTTAAGTCAGCATTGAGGTAGGTCACATTTATCAACAAGGTGTATCATTTTGATAAGATGATCATGAATCTAGTAGGTTTGAGACTATTTCAGCTATGTCTGTCATCCCAGGATAATTGCCAAAGGTACTTTTTTCATTCAGAAGTATCAGGGTATGAACAGTAAAGGTCACTCCAATTACTGCCAATTTATTGGGTTTGAAAGGCTCTACATAGTACCAGAGTAGAGGCTTTGGGCTGTGAATCTGAATAATTGTAATGCAAGATGTGCTGGATGCCAGAGCACCACTCTAATTATGATTAGAAGAGAATCATAGAGGGAGAAGTCATTTGTATCAGGTGTGACAGGCAAGGAAAGCTTTTGAGCTGAACTCAGAAGGATGAATGGAATTCTAGATTGGTCAGAGTACATGAGAATGGAAAAGGGATGCATTTCACATGCATAAGTAAGGAAAGTCAAAGTGCACTGGAGAAGAGCAGGCAACTCAGTTTACCAGTGTTCCAAGAAGTATGAGTATCAGGTTTGTGTAAACCAGATTACTTAATGCCAGATCATCGTGTTAGGACTTGAGGAGCAGTTGGAAAATCTCAGTAATTTTCAACTGCATGAGGACATAAACAGCACATTACAGGATTAGTGTTTAAGCGTGGATTCCAAGAGGAAAGTAAGGAGTCTATGATACCAATTAGGATTTTGTACCAAGTCAAATACAATGTTGAAAGCCCTCTCTACTAGGTGGTATCAATGAAAAGAGAGACTCTTTGTGGTCTATGGTAAATATTTATTAAATGTTGGGTAGATGTTCCTACAAAGGATAGGACCAGATTTCTCATTTATTGGATATTTAGAAGAAAAGATGAGAGTTGTACACTTAAACAGAAGTAAAGGGATTCTCTGTATATCTAGGATTATAGTCTTTATTTAGGTTAAGAAAGTTTATCCCCAATACTCTTGAACTGTAATAGAATGATTGCTGTTTTTAAATAGCTTTGATGAGGTGTAGGCATATAATTAAAGTATAAATAGTTTGTTTAATGCTGAATATTAATTTCATCTTTACCAAAAGTCATGAATTTTTAAGACCACAACTTGGAAGTTTCAGATAACATCTTAGTGCCTCAATAATAATTTTTGATACTTGGTAATTAAATAGAAACCTGTAGGTGACCTTTTTGGACACAGAGGTGGACTTAGAAACTAACAGAGAGCAAGCTTGAATTTGAATTCAGTGCTGTTTTGTTTTGTTTTTTTTTTTTCTGTAAAGGAAGAATCCATTAGGCAGTGCTGAAACACCAGAAGGATAGTATACATGACTACCTTAATTAGAGCTATATTTAAAAGATGCTAAATTATACAATAATGTCATAGTTGGCAGAATATCATTTAGGTCTGAAAGATACCCACTGACAATCTGGCTGCTTACAGACTTGATTTGATAGATTCAGTGCTAGAATCAGTATGCTTTTCATTTTAGATTGTCGTGTTGGCATTGAGAGTATCTCCCAAGTGATGCATGCTTAAGAGACCACCAGAAGTAAAAAGTGTACATAATTTGAAAAGCATTTTGAAAAATGTTGTTTTTTACTATTAGCATATTAAATATTACTACATTGATAGCTGTGTGCATATTTTTAAAGACCTTTGCCACCAGAACTGCTGTCTGAGTTTCCCTCACATAGTGTGTACTTGAGCTTTGTCAACCCTAAGCAGTAGAATGAGTAAGGCTCTAGCTGGATTCCAGTTTGCTCATGGTTTTGGGGTTTTATGTTCTTCACAAGCATAAATTTGAATAGTTTAGCTTAAAGTCATTAAAGAGCTTGATTAGGACTTCTGAATTCTGTTGTTTTTTGTACAATCTGAAGAGATAAAAACTGCTAGAATTTGGGTATCTGAATCTTTAAAAATGCTAATGCTCTTTTTCTAAAAATTAGTTTTGATTAGAGTTCATGGAAATCATTAAGCTCATTGAAACAAAGTCAGTTATTCCTTTTTATTGGCAATGGGTAATGGGTAGAAATGTCTTTTCACATTTTGTCTTCCTTCATTCCTGTGAAGCATTGGGACCTCATTTAGGAGACACATTTTGACTTAGGATGAAAGGGGAGGCTATCTTTTTCCTGGGCTCACTGCTGTGATAGGTGCGTCATTAACATCTGGCACACCTTTTTTAATGAGTGCTTTTGATGTCAGGAAAGTGTCATATGACTTCCTTCAAAATGAAACATCCCTCTTGCACACAAGAATGGGAGGGGTATTTTGTGTTCATTTTACTTTATAACTTCCTTCAATTGTTTATAGGTCATTTGTTTAAACCAGCAGTTCACTGCAGGGGCTGCTTTATTAGAACACAGGGAAAACTCCCAATGGAGTGCCTTCCTACCTTATCAGAGTGCTTTTCTCTGCCTCTTCAGACTAAGTTCCCTAGAGAAGGAGCTCTAAACTTTGTGGGAACACCTTGCATCAATTACTCCCTTGCATTGAAATTGTTTGAAGGCCAAAAATATGCAGCCTTGGCTCTGTTTGTGACTTTGTGGTCAAATTGTATTTTGTCCCTAAACAGTCAGCAGTGCTGATGGACATTTTAGGTGTAGCTACTTTTAAATACCCTCATTTTGTAAGTAAATATATTACTGTCTTACAGCCAGTGAGACTGGGGTACCAAATTCGTAAGCACTAACTTCAAGTGGCCCTCTGAACTGCTCTACTTCCTCTTCTTTTCCTCATATATCCCCATCCTTTATGCTTCTCAAACCACAGTCCCTAATTCAACAGAAGACCCTGCATTCCCCTAGTCTTGGACTTCGAGATTTTTCTTGTGATCTAATGCAGATTCAGTTTTTTGGTGTCAACTCTATAGGTATTTTCTGCATATTACAGTTTATAAATACCTTTTAGGTATATCTCTGAGTTGTATCTTAAAATTCTATAGAGCCTTACCTAATTTTTTGCCCACCTAACCTGTCAATTTCTGATAAAGTATGATTGCAGATTTGATCAATTCTTGAACTATGATTGCTTTAAATATTCAGAAGCTATGTTGTTCATACATGAGGACTTACATTCCTGTGGATTACTGTTTTTCATTACATCTAGGACACCATGGATTATCAGATGCATCCTGATCACAGGGATGTTAAAATTTGAAAAGTACCTCTCAGAGTTAAGAAAATGTAGTGCTTGCTCGCTCTGTCAGCAGGAATCCATTTCATCCCAGTTAATTCTCCTTGCCTTCAACTCTGTTTTGTCCAACAGTGACTACTAAACTTCTTTCTTATTTTTGCTTCTTTTTTTTGATGGTAGCATTTGAACTCGGGGCCTCACTACCTCTTAAGCCATGCCCCCAAGCCCTTTTTGCTTCTTCTTTTTTTTTTTTTTTTTTGAGATAGGGTTTCACATTTTTGCCCAGGTTGGCTTGGACTGCAGTCCTTTTATTTGTACTTCCTGTGTAGCTAGGATGACAGGTATATGCCACCATGCCAAGCTATTTGTTAAGATGATGGTCTCATGAACTTTTTGGCCACACTGACCTCAAACCATAATCTTCCCAACCTCCACTTCCTAAGTAACTAGAATTACAGGCCTGGGCCATGACTCCTATTCTTTTAAGTTTGTTAACACATGTCTCATGCTTCAGATACTCTGTCTTGGTGGATTTCCATGGCGTTTAAGAACAAAATGTATTCTGCTCTTGGACAGAAGAGTTTTGTCAATTAGATCAAATTGATGGATAGAGTTGTTCAGGTCTTCTATATAGTCTTACTAATTTTCTTCCTTTTTCATCTGTCAGTTCTAGCAAGGTGTTCACACTTTCCAACTATGTAGTAGTGAATTTTGCTGTTTCTTACTGAAATTCTATCATTTTTTACCTTTTATACTCTTCGGTGCTCCTTTTTGGGTGCATACATGCTTAGGATTATGTCTAATGGAAAAAGTGACAATTTTATCCTTATGTAATGCTATTCTGTACCACTTGTTCTAACATTAACATAGCTAATTAGTATATCAGTACAATAAATCTGTGCTAGCTTTCTTTCATTCTCTATCCTTGTATTTTTTTTAACTAAATTGCAACTTGTAGTCATGCGATTTTATGATTTTTTTTTTTGTGTGGTGCTGTAGGGGGTTTAGGGCCTCAAGCCTACTCAGTAAATGCTCTGCCACTGAGCCATATCCCCAGCCCTTGTAATTTTTTTAATGAAAGCATAATATAATCACTAACACATGAAGTTCTTCAAAAAAAGTATACTTACGCATAAAGAGATCTTCCTATTCAAAATTCAGAAGTTATTGCTTTAATGCATAACAAAAAGGTGTTTCTCACTTCACCTCCTTGGAAAGGACCTCAGAAGAGAATCTGCAATGTGCTTCCTGCTCACAGACTTCATCTCCTGAAGCACAGTTGCCCTTGCCCATGCCCATATTCTTGCTATCCTCATCCTCTACTTCCTCATCTGAGTCTTGCTGTCTTCTGCCAGTATGTCCCCCTGGTATTTTATTAGGGTGAGATACATACAGCATGAAATTAACTACCTTTTACATTTTCCTTTTTTTTTTTTTTTTGGCAGTACTGGAGTTTGAACTCAAGGCCTTGTGCTTGCTATGCAGGTGCTCTACCATGTGAGCCATGCTGCCAGTCCTTAAACATTTTCTGTGTATACTAAGTACATTCGTATTGCTGTGTCAGTACCATTGATCTCCAGAACTCTGGAATGCTGTACCCACTCAGCAGTGATCCCCCATCCTGTTCTCTTCTCTAGATCCTGGTCCCCCCGTTCTACTTTCTGCTCTGTGATTGTGACTATTCCAAATACCTCTTGCAAGTGAAATCATACAGTATTTCCTGTTTGTGACTGGCTGATTTCCTAACATAACGTCCTCTCTGTTCATCCCTGTTGTGGCACTTTGGAGCTCCTTTTTTCCATGTCTGTCACAGTTGGCTCGCCCTTTACACTTGAGTTGCTTCCACATTTCAGCTACTGTAACTAATGCTACTATGAGCATTGTGTTCAAAGGTCTTTCAGAAATATTTCAGTGTTTTGAGTTTGTTCCCGGAAGTGAAATTGCTAGGTATGATTCTGTTTTTAATGTTTCTGGGAATTTCCATACTGTTTTCCACAGCATCTGTGCCATTTTGCATGCCTACAAACAGTGCAGAAGGTTTCAGGTTTCTCTACACACTCACCACCACTTGCTGTTTTTTTCTTTTTTATAATAGCCATCTTAATGTGTGTAAGGTTGGGCTGGAGGTGTGGCTCAAGTGGTAAAGCACCTATTATCAAACTCAATTGCAGACCTGATTTCAAACTCCATTACCTCCAAAAAACAAGATTTTAGTGGGTGTACCATGGTTGCATTACTTTTCATCTATCTGAATCTTTATTTTTAAAGTGTGTTTTCCAGCTGGCACTAGTGGCTCATGCCTGTAATCCTAGCTACTCAGGAGGCAGAGATCAGGAGGATTGTGGTTTGAAGCCAGCACAGGTAAGTTGTTTGTGAGACCCTATCTCGAAAAAACCCAATGCAAAAAGGGCTGGAGGGGTGGCTCAATTGATGGAGTGCCTGCCTAGCAAACGTGAGGCCCTGCGCTCAATCCCTGGTTCCCCCAAAAAATAAAATAAATAAAGTGGATTTTCCTGTAACATTAGTTGTCTCTTGGTTTTAATCTAGTCTCTGTCATTTAATAGTCTCTGTTTAGGCCATTTGCATTTAAAGTGATTATTGATGTAATCAAGGTGATATCTGTCATGTTTTATTCATTGCATTTTTATTTGTTCTTTTCCTCCACTTTCTCTGCCCTCTCTAGTTTTTAAAATAATTCTGTTTTATCTCCATTTGATTATATATTTTACAGAATGCATCTTTCTTGCTTATATTATTTTCCCTCTGCTTGAAGAACTTCGAACATCTCTTGTGGGGCAAGTCGCCTAGTGATTAATTCTTAGTTTTCATTTCTCTGAGAAATTCTTTTTTTCATTCACATTTGAAAAATAATTTTGGTGTATATAGAATTTAAGCTTGGTAGTTATTTTTTCTTACAACTTTACATATGTCACTTTATTCATTTTCACATGAAATCCACTGTAAATTTTACTGTTCTTCTATAGATTTCAAGATTTTCTCTTTGTCCATGACTTGCAGTTTGTCTGTAATAGGCTTATGCATTAATTTTTTTAATATTTATCATGCTTTGTGTTCTTTGAGCTTTTCCTGATCAGTTGTTAGGTGTTTTGTCATGAATTTTGGAAGGTTCTTGGCTCTTACTACTTCAGATATTTGTTTTGCTCTATTCCCTTCTACTGGTACTCTATGTATAATATACCTTTGATATTCTCCCAGTTTTTCTTTTTTTTTTTTTTTTTTTTCTCAGTTCATATAATTTATTGCAGTTAGCACACAGTTTAAAAAATTCACCAACACACCAATAGTACAAAACTAAACAGCATTATAAGTTATTCCCCTCAGGAAAATAAAACAGACTGTGATTGTCAAAGCTAGTTGTCAGTCTAAGTTTTCGAACAAAGGAAGAATGTGAAACTAAGTAAAGGAAAAAGCAATCACTCACAACGACCACAAAAAGAAAATCCAAAAGAAAGTCCGTTTTCTCACAGACATTGATTGTCTTCTCTAAATTAATACAAATTATTTAACATAAACTGTATTTATTATAGCATTATTTCTATGCTCTGTTTCTTTCCTTTGCTTTTCTCTTTTCCATTTAGGAAGTTCTGTGGCCTTGTCTTCCCTCATCCTCCAAGTCAGCCATGTTGAATCTACTGAGGAGCCTTTCAAAGCCGTGCTTCATTTCCTTTACCATATTTATCTCTAGCATTTCTTTTTAAGTCTTTCTTAAGTTCTGTCTCTGCTTTGCTCATCTCTTTCTTGTATGGTTGGTACCCTCGTTTTTTATTAGAGCCTTCAGTATATTGCTTGTGTTTGTTTTAAATTCCCTGAATGATCATTTCAGTATCTGTGTCATATCTGTCTCTTGTGCTGGTTGGTGGTGGTTTTGTTTCTTCAGACCAGTTTTTTTCCCTTGGCTTTTTTGTAATTTCTTTTTGAAAGCTGGGCATCTTATCTTGTATTGGTTAATAGGAATTGAGATAAGTGGACTTTTAGTGTGAGGATTTGCATCAATGTAGCTAGAAGCTAGATTGTGTTTAGTGGTTGTTGTAGCTACAGGTGCTAGAGGCTTTAAATTCTTTTCTTTTGGTCTTTTGATTCTGCTCTTGACTTTGTAACTTTCCTATATACTAATGGGAGAGTCTTTTTCCTACAGCTCTTTTTCAGCTGTAATACACTATGATAGTCTAGCCTCAATATTCTGTAATCTTTTGATTGGGTCCTAGGTGCTTAGTAGGCCTGTGTCTGTGGCTGTGATCTTCGTAACTATTTGTCTAGTGGGCTAGCTTCCCCCTGCTTCCTACTCCCTTTCGTATCTGTGGTGTCCCCAGTCCCTTTCCTGTTCTCTATTGACTGGGTTAGTTTGTATTCACTGCCATCCCTCCTAGGTGAATGAGGAAAGCTGAAGAGAGTTGAAGGGGCAGAGTTTCTTCCTTCCACTGGACGTAAGGTTTCAGAATTGTGCTGTAGGAAAAGCTCAGGGCATGTTTTTCAGTGGTTATCTTTCCTCTTATGTCAGACACAGAAAGATATCTTTTGTATCATCATGCTGACAATGTGGTGGAGTTTCTGGAAGGCCCACAGAAATGTGGGGTTGCCCCTAAGCCTGTGGCCCCCAGGATGTTGTCATTCTCACACTAGTCCACACTCAACCTCCAACAGTTCATCAGAATTATCATTTACATAAGGCTGAAAAGCTTCTGCTTCATGTAAACAGGTCTTGGTTCTTCATATTTCTGGATGTGCCTGTCTCTCCATACTTCAAGTGGGTGGTTTGCCCCATCATCTAAAGCTGTCTGAGGGGATCCAGGAAAAGTCATTTTCAGTTTGCACAGCTTTTTTCTTTTTATAAGGATGACAATGACAGCTTTCTAGCTTTTTACATTCCAGGGCTGAGACCAGACCTCTTACCTGTGTTTTTAATTTCCAAGGTCTCTAAAAGTTTTTTAAATAATAGCTTATTCTTGTTTTATGGTATTCTAATCTTTGATGTTTATTGAAGTTTTCTTGTTTGTTCACTGACTCTCTCAAGTACTTCTCCTGTTGTGTTTTGTAGCTCTCTTTCATTGTGTCACTTCCAGGTGATTCAGCTTTTCATACATGAATATCTCTGATTAGCATTGTTTACCTGTTGTTGACCCGTGAAAATTCTATTCATAGAAATTTGCCATAAGTACTTTTTTTGGGGGTAGGAGGGAAGTTTAAGGTTTTAGCTTAAGAGTAAAACTAATGGAAATTATAGTTCATATGAGCAAAAATGAGAAATGTTCTCTGCCTTAGGTGTTCCAGAGTTCTTTATTTGATCATGTGTCCTTTATGGAGCATCTCTAGCCTGTTCTTTTCTGGTCATTTGTAAACTGTTTTCTCCTCTGCCATATTTGGGCGTAGATTTTTCCGTATTTTTTTGTTTGTTTGTTTGTTTTCTTTTCCCCTCCCCTCCTCTTTCATTCCCTTCCTTCTACGGGTTATCACCGTGTTGCTCAGGCTGGTCTCAACTCACAGTTGTACTGCCTCCTCCTCCAGAGTAGCTGGGGTAATAGGAGTGCACTGTCACACCTTACTTTTTGACTTTTAAGAATCCTTCAACATATTATCTTTACAGATACTGTCCTTTCTCAGACAAATAGAACTTTATGTAATTTAGAGACTTTGTAATAGACATGTATGCTTAGTCCATCTTGATGTAGTTTCATTCACTTTGAGTTAATGAATAAATTTGTTATTAATAATAGTGTTAATGTTTATTGAACACTTACATGTACCAGGAAACATGTTAAATACTTTAAATGTATTACCTCTTTTTAATCTTTTTATCAACACAGTAAAGTGAATGCTGTTATTGAGAGAACTGAAGCTTAATACTATTTAGTACTCTGCCCAGAATTGCACAACTAGTTTATCTATTGGAGCTAGGAGATGAATCTAGCCCGTCTGACTTATGGGAAGACAGATGCATTTAAACACTGTGATATTATGAAGTATAGCTTCTGCTCCACCAAACTCACTTACCTGTCATGCTTCACTCATCTTACACTTTATCACTCACGTTGTTTTGGTATGTAAGATGCCTTCCTTCTGCCGGGATCAAGTCCAATATATCTTTCAGGGCCCAGTTTTAAATGCCACTTCAGCTGTGATGTTCTTGGCTTTCAGTAAAAGGATAAGCCTCACTTTAACCTTTTAATGTTTATTTAACCTCCTTTCTAGCACTCTCTACTTTATGATAGTTATTTGATACTCATTTTAAAACTGATCCATAAGATCACTGAGAACAGGATTTGTGTCACACTGTTTATTCCATTCATGATATTTAACTTTATAAATGCTAGGCATATACCATTTCAGTAAATATTAATAACCAGTAGGCATAGTGTTAATTCTGCCTTTAACCTCTGAATGTGCCCTCTGAAATCACTTTCTACATCAGACTTGTTGACTCATGAGTATTTGTATAGATTTCATGTAAATATGAATAAGGGATCTTGAGCATATCTGTTTTAATCCTGCTTTGGAGATTAGTATTTATGAACATTGAAAAAAATGGCAAAAGGTTTTAAAATTAATTAGATAGGCATTCCTTATTATACTGGCATCAGTAAAGATGACAATATGCCTGAGAATCTCAAGGAGATTTGGGATATTTGAGTCATTTTCATGCTAGCTAAATATTTTCGTTTCTCCTTCAAGTTAAATAATATTGATGATAATATGGAAGGTGATTCCTACATCAAAAGTAAGCAACAAATAAATCATTGTTTATGTCACACAGCCTGTCTGGCAAGTCTTAAAACTCATGTTAGAATTTCACAAAGCAATTTGATTAAAATTATCTTTCTTTTAAATAATATTCAGCAGTGAAGTTTGTGCTGTATCAAGTAAGTGCTACATTAGATACGGAAACCCTGAAATTTATTAGCAAGAATATTTTCTCTTTCAGAAAATAAGAATCTTTAAAAAAATGAAAGAAAATCAGAATCTTAGAATTACAAGACTTCCAGCCAGGTATGGTGGCTCACATCTTAATCCTAGCTTCTCAGGAAACAGATTGAAAGGATTGCAGTTCAAGACCTGCCTGGGCAAAAAATCAGCAAGACCCCCATCTCAACCAATAGTTGGGCATACTGGTGCATGCCTGTCATCACAGCTACTGTGGGAAGCATAAATAGGAGGGTTGTGGTCCAGGCTGGCCCTGATAAAAAGCAAGACCCTATGTCAAAAATAATCAGAGTAAAAAGGGCTGGAGGTGTGGCTCAAATGGTAGAGCACCTGCTTAGCAAGCGTGAGGCTCTGAAGAAAAAAAAAAAAAGAATTATAAAATTGCCCTGTATGGTTATTGTCCTTATGGTAATCCCTAACCATTTTTCAATGATAGGGCATTCTTTCTTACAAAACATTCTATTATTCAGTATAACTTTATATTTTAAAAAAATTCTTTATTTTAAATTAAAATCTGTCTCTGTTCTGTGTTTTGTCTTTTTGGCATAGTACTGGGGTTTGAACTCAGGTCTCACATTTAGCTAGGCACACCTCCAACCCTAAAGCTTTTTTTTTCACTTTTGAATCTACCAAACCTGTAGTCCTAACATCTTCACACTTACTCGCAAGACAGCCTTGGTGGGGTATCCAGCTGAACAGGATAGAGCATAAACACTGGCAGCATAACTGTTCCTTGGAATGAATCTCCTGAAAGTAGATGCTTATAAATTAATTTATGATAGTGTAATAAGATGTTATTCCTAAATCATTACCTTCACATAGCATTATTTCTCTGCTTTAGTATTCTTTACTTAAGGATCATATTTTAAGTTTGGGAATGCTACTGAATTTTATTAGTTTGGGAACAGAGGGAAAAAAACCTGTCTTCTCTTAGCTTTTCACTCACAAGCTTCCATAAAATATGGCTGATCTGTTGAGACACACCCTTGGGAGCACCAGCATACAGCTTGAGCTCATTGTAGCTGCCACATATCTTTGAGTGGCTCCTTTACATGACAGATTACTCTCAGGAGCAAGCAACATGCAGCTCTCCTCACATTCTGTTAGTGTTTCTATTTTTAATGAAGTGCTATGATTAATAGCCCCAATGTAATTGCTCTTCCCATTGAGTGTAAATGCCTTATTTAAAACCTTTAATTTCAAAGAACAGTTGTTTTACTGGACTCTAGTTGTTTTCTGCGCTTCTCAGGAGTCTTTGTTGTTGTTGTTGTTGCTTTCTTTGAGCTGTTTGCAGTGGGAGCATGTGAACTATTCTATCAGAATTACAGAGTAGGACGCAGTAGAGAAATTTTGAGGATGAATACTGAGATAACATGAACTTCAGAGGTACATTTTTATGCCAGTTTTCAAATGGGACAGGTGCCTATAGCAATTTTGATTGATTCTCCATTGTCAATTATAAATATAGCTTATCTCTTCCCTACTGTTATTGTACAAATATTGCCTGATAGATGTAGATGCAATCTGAAATGCCAGGATGCTTTTTTACCAAATCTTTTTTGTTTTTTCTTTTCTCTTTTTTTAAAGTAGAGAAATCATCAACTGAACTTTTGCAAGAATATGGTACCTTATTCACCATAAGACAGCTCTTTATCGTTTTTGCTCTTGATGTGATATTCTTCACCTTGATGATTCCTACGTTCATTCCCAGGAACCTGGGTGAGATTAGCATTGTTTCCTGCAGTCAAAGAGCTATTTTTCCTATTGCTCAAGAACCAGAGTGCCACTTAGGCCTCAGTAACCATTGAGCTCATCATTAGCCCTAACCAGAGCCAACCAGATTATCCATAGTATAACTGAGTTGAAAGAAACCTTGTATGAATTCAACACTATTAATAAGACCTTCACACCTCCCACAATATGGTTTATAAATAAAGAAAATATTTAAGCAAGGGCGAGAAACTACAGCATAGGTGACATACAGTTTTTGACAAAATCTTTTGTGTTTTTCAGAGATTTACCTGAGTGACCCCCAGATTAGCAGACAGCACTATGCTTCTATTTTCCATGGTACCTGTCTATGTTTTCTTGACCTGGCTAGAATTATTGTCTGGCTCTCTCTGACTCTCCCACAGGACCTTTTGAAGGAGTCAAGAAGGCTCTAAATTTACAGATCTCAAGAGATTTGCAAAGATAGCAAAAGTACGTCCAGGTGAACACTGCCATTGTTTGAGACTTGATGTCAGGTTCATTTTTATCTGTCCAAGTGGGAGTACAATAAAAATGTTCTAGAGAAAAGAAAAAGACTGGGAAGTTTATCTTGTGAAATTGAGTGATGAATGCATGTAACTTCTTTTTTTGAAAAAGCAAATAACTTGGGTGAAATTACAGCAAAATAACTTACGGTTTATTTGGAAGTTTAGTAGTATCTCATGTAGTTTTGAACACATAGTATAACATACACATTTATGTTTACTTATATGCAACCATCATTCTGGTCTTTTTTGGTGTTTATCTTAGAATGAAGGAGGAACTAGTGTTGTCTTTTTGTACAGGTAAGTTTATTTGGTGAGGGGCAGTGTCAGGGCGTTAACTCAGCCTTGTGCTTGCTGGTCAAGTGCTTTACTACTTGAGCTATTATCACATTTTAATTTTCATGAAAACTAATAAGTAAATCCTTGTTAGCAACCCAGCCTTCAGTATTCTTCATATATAAATTCATATTTTAAGTCCTTGATATCCTCTGAATTAACATAATTTTGTTCTTAAATGTTTTCTGAGTTTTTATGTATTCATTCATGATGTGTAGCAGATACCAGTTTTATTTTAACTGCAACAGTTAAAATAAAAGCACAGAATATTCCCTACAATGATCATAGCTTAGAAATATTTTTTGCAGTGATTTTTTTAAAAGATTATTTAAAATAAACATTTAAGTACACTCTGGAGGCTGGCTTTGGAGGCTGAGGTAGGAGAATCACAAATTTGAGGGGCCAGCCCAACTATCTAGTTTGAGACTCTGACTAAAAAAGAAAATATCAAGTATATAAGACATATGGTTCTAAAACTATACAATAAGGTTCATTGAGAAGTCTAGCTAAGCTAATCTTCATTTCTTCTATCATCTCCTCTTTGTTGGCAACTTGTTTGCTCTCATTTATTGTTTTTTGAGTCGGGATCTCACTGTATAGTTCAGGTTGGTCTTAAACATGCAGTTCTCCTGCTTCATTCTCCCGGATGTTGGGATTGCAGATGTATGCTACCATGTGTGGCTGGTAACTTTTTTTTTAAATTATCCTTTATTGTTTTTCTCTTTTGAAAATAAATGAAAGCAAACATTTTAAATCAAATAATAACAGGCAGTTTATCAAGTAAAATGGCAGATAGTTTGGAGTTTGGCAGTCTTGGATATGTTTCTTCTGTCGTCCTTTCTTACTACAAGGTTCACTGTGCTCCTGCTCTTTGTTTTTGTTTCTGTGTTTTTTTACTTAATAATGTATTCTGGTGACTGTCATGTAACACTGCTACTCATTTGAAAGAAGCTATCTAATAATTACGTGGCTGAAGCACTCGTCCCTTACACTTGTGGCCACATGGAGTGATTAGCTCTCTTGCTGTAAACAGCGGGAAATTAGACAAAATATAGGAAATAAATGTTTTTAGACATTTCAAAACATTCCAAGACCGCAATCACTTAAGACTAGGGAAGACAATAAGGTAAGGCATCTTCCTTTCTCTCTCTCTCTTTTTTTTTTTTCGGGGGTGGGGGGTCCTGGGTTTGACCTTAGCCCTGTACTTGCTAGGCAGGTGCTCTATCACTTGAACCACTCCCCTAGCCCTTTTTGCTTTAGCTGTTTTTCTAATAGGGTCTCATGTTTACGTCCAGGCTGGCCTGGACTGTGATCCTCCTATTTAAGCTTCCTGTGTAGTTGGGATGACAGGTGCTTGTCACCATGCCCAGATTTTTATTGATTGAGATGAGGTCTTGCTAACGTGCACAAATGTATAGGAAAGTTTACAAAAGCATTGCTGGAAGTAGCCAAAAGCATTAATGGAAACAGCCTAAATGTAAGGAACAGTAAAGGAATAATTAAAGAAATTTTAATGTAGCTAAGCCAGGAGATACTTGGTAACAGTCAGGAATATTGAGGTTTGTTTTTATGTTTTGATGTGGGAACCCTTAGACACTTAGCACTCTTTGCAAAATAGCATGTTTGATGCCATTACATTTCCACATCTCCATTGCTGTAACACAGTACCTGAGATAAACAACTATAAGGAGGAAACATTTATTTTGGCTTATGTTTCAGAAGTGTCAGTCCATGGTCATTTGGCTCTGTTGCTTTGGGGCTGTGTCAGCAAAGTACATGGTGGGAGTGCACAGCAGAGGAGCCTGGTGGCTGCTGAGAAGCAGAGGAGGGGGTGCCGAGGTCCCAATATCTCCCTCAAGGGCATGCCCCCCCGATAACTTCCTTCACCTAGGTCCTATCTAAAGGTTTCTCCACCTCCACTGAGTGGAGACCAAGCCTTTAACACATGGGCCTTAGGGAGCATTCAAGATCCAAACTATAACAGCGTCATGGAAAAGAAAAGTGTTTGAAAGATCATACATTGGTCTGTGTACTACCAGCAGTAGTATTTTGGAGGTGATGAAAAAGAGAACCTTAATCCCTTTACTATCTCACATACATTATTTTTATGACAAGCTCATTGCATTTTTATTTTAAAATAAAAATTTGAAATAGACTGTCCGTAGCAGTAGTTAAGCAGCCAGAGGCACAGGCCAGGCAATCTGCTATACGCTATCTCAGGTAGCACTTAATCTAGGGCTCCCCAAACTGATTACTGTTTAGGGAGGAAGAAATAAATAAGAATGAGAAAGCATGCTTTCTCCTGTAGAACTGTTAGAGGTCTTTAACATGCATGGCAAGTCTCCAGTCACCCACAGTTGAGTATTGTTATTTTTTTATGTCATTACCTGCTAACATTTCCCAAAAATAGTGCTCAGTGGAGCTGTATCTTTGTTCACACTGTACCTGTGTAAATCTGAGCCAGTTCTGAGTAATGCTACCATGAGCATTCTTGAAAAGTGTCAATTTAATAGATTCCTTTACATAAGGAAATAGACAACCTTTTCCAAGATACTCTGTTACCTTTTGAAGGAGTTTAGATACTTGAAAGAAATCCCAAATTTAATTCCAAAACAAGAACAAATTTTGCATTTCAAAAAGAAAAAATGTACCTACCTACTCACAACTACTTTGCTGGTGTGAGTAGGTGTCGGAGTAGTTGGACTTGCTTAACCAGAGCAACATCCCCAGCACAGCATTCAATGATGTCCACTTTCCAAACCGGTTTCAGATACATGCAGTGTGTTGGTTGAACTCATGAACTACTGCAGTGAAGCTCCATCTTCCCACATCTCATGCTGTGTATGACCTAAAGATAGCATGTGAACAAAGATGCTAAAAGGTCTGCTTGTACAGTGACCAGCAGATCTAGAACATGGCAGCAAAGTCTTATTTCCTAGGCTGGAAAGTGAGGTCCCCGTGGGTTAGGACCACTCTGTGAAGGACTTTGAACCCTGCTGAGGTTTTCATTTTTATTCTGTGGGAGGTTTTGGAGCAAGAGAGCGAAGATCTTTCACTTTCAGAGTGAACTCTGGTGGCTGAAGGAAAACAAACCAGCATAACTCTTTTTTCAAATAAGGTTTTTTTGTATATTTGGTCTCAAGGTATGTGTGTTTCACTTATGTTTTGGTCCCATGACAACTAATTGATATTTGTAGAAATCTTTGGGTAATTTCTGGAGATTGTAATTTGTGGAAGACTTTAGTTAGGTTGATTTTGTTTATTCACTTATTTATTATGGGACTGGGGTTTGAACTCAGGGCTTTGTGTTTGCAGGTACTCTACCACTGAGCTACACCTCCAGCTCTAGTTAGGTTGATTTCAAGGTAGGGTATTTTAGGCAACAGAAATGCCCCGGAGCTCTGTGTGACTGTTTCAACTTTACATTAGGAAAAGTATGCTTGACAGTTTGAATGAGTCATTCTTTTTTTTATTTAACAACTTTAGTGAAGTATGGCTTGCATATCATAAAGTCCACCAATTATAACTGTACAGTCTGATTTTTTTTTTAGTAAATCTGTAGTTGTGCAGGCAGCACCATGATGATACGTGTGTAAAATGTTTGCCACACCCACAAGAGTTCCCTCCTGTCCATTTGCAGCCAGTACTCCCACTGCAGGTAATATGTGATTTGCTTTCTGTCTGTGAGTAGCTGCTTTCTGTAGTCATCTTGCATCAGTGGAAGCATGCAGGGTAGGCTTGTACCTAGTCTCTTTCTTTGATTGAGCAGAATAGGTTTAAGGTCTCCATATAGCATCTGTTAGTATTTTGTTCCTTTTTGTTGCCCAATAGTATTTCTATCTCTCTCTACTATTACAGATATACCTCATTTTGTTTGTCCATTTATGAATTGATAAGACATTTGAATTGTTCCTAGTTTATAATTACTCTTGATAGTATCCACACAGTCTTTCTGTGGATATTTGTTTTAACTTTTCTAGGGTAAATTTCTAGAAGTAGGATATCTGAGTTATATACTAAGTTTATATTTGACTTTTTAAGAAAACTGCCAATAAAATTCTATTTATAAATGATGTCATTTAATGTATAATATCAAAATACACCAAAAATGACTTGAGCAAGATTCTTTATCAGTATTTAAAAATCAGTTGTTTCTATACTCTTAAAATGAATAATTTGAGATAGAATTAAAAAAAATTTCGTGGGTGGGGGCATGCGGGAGAAATGACCCAAGCATTGTATGCACATATGAATAATAAAACAATAAAAAATAATAAAATAAAAAAATTTTTTGTTTACAAGAGCAGCAAAGTTAAGTAATAAATGTATCAATTTAGAAAAACTGTGTAGTAATATCTCATTGTGGCTTTAATTTCCTTAATGACTGGTGGTACTAAACATTTCTTCTGATTTGTCTGACTTCGTGGCATAAATTTGCTCACAGTCATTCCCTAAGGTATATAGGATTGGTAGTAGTGTAGTAGAACTTCCACTTTTCATTCTTGGTTTGGGTAATTTGTATCTTCTCTTAGTCTCCTAGTCATCCTTATGTCTTCAGATAGA
Source organism: Castor canadensis (assembly GCF_047511655.1). Taxonomy (NCBI): domain Eukaryota; kingdom Metazoa; phylum Chordata; class Mammalia; order Rodentia; family Castoridae; genus Castor; species Castor canadensis. Next base: position 4,114,350 of record NC_133404.1, read on the forward strand.
AGCTTGAGTAACTCATTTGAGCCTTTTTTTTTTTGCTATAAGTACTTAAAGCTGTAAATTTCCTAAAAGTATTGAATTAGCTGTGTCCTATAATTGTGTTTTAATTTTCACCCCTTAATAATATTTAATTTTTTTCCTTGTGATTTTTTCTTTGTTCCTACAGTGATTTAGCAGCCTATTGTTTAATTTCCACATATTTGAGGTTTTCCCAGGTTTCTTTGAATCATATCAGGTTTTGCTTCTTGTATTTTGGGGCTCTGTTGTTGGATGCATATGTATTTATAATTACTATATTCAAAGAAGAAATATATACTCTAATAATCATAGTTGAAAATTTCAATATCCTCCATTCAAAAACCAGACAAAATCAGAAAGGGTATAGAAAACTTGAGCCACATGAACCACCTTGGCACACCTAGCATTGTGGTCTCCATCCATCACCCACAGATCACTCTCAAGATAGATGATAAGCTGGATCACAGAACAAGACTCAATAAACTTAGAAAGAATGAAACCATACAAAGTATGTTCTCTGACCACAGGAGAATTAAATTAGATATCCTCAGGAAATACACTCTTTCTCTAGGGCTTGACTCCCCTTCTACAAAAGTGGTAAACATCTCAAGCTCAGAGCTTCTCGGGTCACAAACTAGGTTTATTATAGCACGTGCGGGCCTCGTCCTGGGCCTTTGGCATTGCCTCGGGTCGGGGGTCCAGGGGAACTGACACAGACCAGCAAGGCTCTCAGGTTGCTGCCATCCCTGTTGATAAAAGTTTTGTCTCTGATGTAGCGCTTGTCTTCTGCCAGCACCCGTGAAATGGTTATAGGTTAACATGTTGGCTTATAAATAAGGTAAACTCAGGCTCTGCATATAGTTCCTGAGGTTTCATTAGTTCTTAGAATATATTTTAATAGCTGCATTGAAGTCTTTATTAAATCCAGTATCTATAGGCCTTCTAAGACATTTTGTATTGACTATGAGTCATACTTTCTTGTTTGGTTTCATGTTTCTTCATTTTCTGTTGAATATTAGATATTTTGTACAACACATAGCATCTATGGATCCTGACTCTTCCCCCTACTCCTCTAGCAGTTGTTGTGCTGCTTAGTAACTTGCCTAAACTAAATCGGTCTCTCCCAGAGTGTACAGTCACTTTTGTTTCATCTTAGTGTTTGTTTTTTATTTTCTCATTTTTGTTCTCTAAGCATCTGTATCTAGGTAGATTTTGTTTTCTAGGAATAATTCCTTTGTCTGTCTGTTAATAAAAAGTAGAGCTCGCTGTGTAGCCCAGGTTGGCCTTTAACTCATGATCCTCCTGCCTCAGCCTCCACCTCCCAAGTATTGGGATTATAGGTTTTGCCACCATGCCTGACACCTCTGTGTCTATATTAATTATTGCTCAACCAAAGATTGTTCAGAAATTGTGCTCAAATATTTCAAGTCAGTAAGCCTACTGCTCTGACTTAGTGGATCTTTGTGTGACTTGAGGAGTACATTCAAACTCATGTGGCTCAGCTTTTGCTTTCTGCCTGGCACACTTGCTTGTCTTCTACGTTGGCAAGGGATATGTGGGTGTGGGTAGCTTGGGTCTGCTGCCATCTTTGGAGCATATACACCTGTCTTCCAGTCAACCTGAGGTATGACGGAGAGCTCATTAAGCCTCTTTTATCACTTTCTTATTCATGGAACACTTTGTTCCATGCTTGTCTACTGTCTGTTGCTTACCCCTACAAAGGTCACAACTTGAGGCGAGGGGAGCACTGGACCTTCCCGTACATCACATGAGCCCCCTCTGCTAACAGTTTCAAAAGCACTGATTTTCAGCACCTGCTACAGATGGCTAAACAATTACTCCAGCAGTGCTTGGGCAGTTCTGCAGCACTGTGTTTACCTGAAGTGTGGTAGGTTCATGAGTGAGTGCTGCTCAGCCTATTGTGTGCCTTTGCTCAGTTTCTAGTCTTTTACAGTTTTGCCTGTCTTTGTAGTTGCTTTGGGGGATGAGAATTTGTCAACCTCCTCAGACCATTATGCCACAAGTCCAAAGTCCCAGAGTATATCATTTTGCCATGGATTCTGATGTAACTTAACTGCCTACCTACTTCTCTGTGGTCACATCTGGGAAAAGAACACTGGGACTATAAGACATGGATTTTTTTTCCCGTGGTTAATTAGGAATTATTTATAGTATTACAATAAGCTGGCCTGTATAACAGGTAAAATATGTTTGTTTTACAAATGGCATAAATGAATTTTATGTAAATCTTAATTTATATAAAGATTATTTTATATAGTTTATTAGCTAAAAGGATTAAAATGTGTAGTGAGATTCTAGAAACATTGGTCTCAGTTGACTTAACTTTCTTCCTGAATTTTCTTTCATTTATTAACTCAGAAAATAGACACTTACTGGTTATCTAAAGTAGACAGAGGCACAGTGAAGGACTTTGAGATAAAGCAATGTAGGTCTTGTCCTTGAGAAGCTTGTGGGTTAGTGTGAGGGACCCAACGTGAACACCAACAGTGGGAATAGCAAGGGCGGGCTGGGTGCTGTTGATGCAGAATGGGTCTGTGCTATAGAAGGTGAGGAGGAAAGTTGAATTACCCCACTTTGAGTGATCTGTTACGATCCATTGTTCCCTTTACCTGTCCTGCTCACACACCCCCTCCCTAGCTACCTTTGTACTTACATACTTGGCCTGATACCCTTTTAGAACTAGTTATGGTAGTAATTAACTTAGACATAGTGCTTCCACATGCACTTTCTCGTTTGGCACATGTCTGGTTCATATCAGCCTGGGACACAGGTAGAGAGCATTCCTGCTCCCAATCTGTAGATAAGGAAACAGATATCAGACAGGCTGACTTACCCACCCTCACATTATTAGGACATGGGTCTTTGTAATCAATGCTGGGTCTTTCCAAAGTAGGCTCTCCTGCCTCTGATCTGACAGACTTTCTCTCCTCTCAAGCCAGTAGATAGAAAAATTAGGCTTGGAAAGTCAGGTCAGACTTGAAGGAAGCTTAGTATGTTCCTAGACAGGCACAGAAATATGGCAGCAAAGCAACTGTATTTAGGCCACCTTTGATCTCCGTAGGGGTTTTTAATGATTTTTAATTTTATACTAATCAGATCCATAGCTCAGTTGGTTTTATAAATTTCTTGTGTAGGTGTTGAGTTGTTAAATTAGTATGTTCAAAACTAGATTCATCATCTCCTCTGCAGTGTGTTGTCTCTTTCTAACGTTTCCTTTTCTTCATTAATGATACCTCCAGCTGCCCAGTCTGCCATGCCAGAAACCTGGATGTGCTTGACTTCTTCCTGATGCTGTTATTTCTACCCACAGGACTGCTGTGTGAATGAACTAACATACTTTAAAAAACAGCTCAGAAAGCTTTGAATGAGAGGCATTTATTTCCTCTGAGACAACCTGTCTATCCGTGTATTCAGGGCAAGAATTGTGTCCTCAGCCATTCAGACTTGACTTTCTTACATCGACGCTTTTTCCAGTAAAGTGTGTGCTTCCACCTGAAGAAAAACTTAATAATCTTACACTTTAATAGATTATCCTGTTCCATGGAAGTAGGGTAAAAGGAGAAAGTGACAGAGAGTAAGTGATTTGCCCAAGGTGATACAGCAGTAAGTGGCTCGGCTCATCCAGACTGGAAGTCACGTTCCCCACCTCCTCCTATTGGCTAAATGCAGAGGCCTCTTAGACTAAAAACCAAAGCTGGTTTTACCACTCCACTACTTACCATGACCAAGTGATTTTAGCCCTCTAAGACAGAGATGTGATGATAATACCATTTCATGGAGTCATATGCATTGAATGCTCCGTGTAAATAGAGAGTGCTATGTGGAAAGTGCTCAGTCAGTGGTAGCTGTTGGATTCCCTTCTCCTTCCCCGTGTATCCAGGAATCCCAAATTGGCCCTCCTCCACTGTTTCCTTTACAGAACCCATTTCATCTGGCATATTTATTTATATGCTTCACTTTAGACTTCTACTGTTCACAGATGTTTCCAGGACATTATTGCCCTACCATTGAATTCAAAACTAGATCTGTGGGCTGGGGGTGTAGCTCAGTGGTAGAGCAGATGGCTATCATTTTTGAGGCTCTGTGTCAGTCTCCAGGTACTGCCCCTCCAAAAAGGACAAAACAAAATGAGTATGCAAATTTCATGTTTTCCTCTTTGCCTGTTTTCTACTAATTTCCCTAAGTTTAAGGACTTTTTTTTTTTCCCTTCAGTAAAAAGGGGATCAAACCCAGGACTTCATGGATATTAGGCAAGCACTATACTACTGAGCCACACCCCTGGCCCTTTGACACAATTCTAATTAGTGAACCCTTCTAATTAAAAAATGTGAGATTAGCTGGGTATGGTAGTGCACACATATAATCACAGCACTCCAGAAGTGGAGGCAGCAGGTTTATAACTTCAAGGCCAGCCTGGGCTATGTAGTGAAACCCTGTCTCAAAAGAAAAAAAAAAAATGTGAGAGTAAACTTGTGGTTTCTGACTCTAAAGTGAAGATTTTAGGTTCAGTACTAGGAATGAATTTCTAAAATAGAACTGTTCGACAGTAGAACAGGCTGCCTTGGGAGGCAAAATTACCCAGGGCTGCAGGAATACAGACGGTGGCTGTGACCAGTCCACTGCGTCATCAGTCCTATCCAGTCCTTGGTGTTGGTGTACACCGTAGTGAGGAGGAACAAATATTTCTAAGCTACCTATTATGTTTTTGTGACTTTATAATTTTTGATTTGGGATTTTATACTGTCATGGTTACATGAATTGATGTGATGGCAGATGAAGTATAACTTAGCAAAATTAGGGAAGTTGTCAGTTGCCTAGGTATGACTAATATAGAGAGCAGAGTTCAACATTAGACTAAAGATGGAGACTTGATTCACAGTTCTGCAGTGGAATGACCTTCCAGAGCTTTCCTCGGGGCCACTGTGGAACGTGACTAGGCTTAGCCATCCTACAGGCACTGCAACTAGGTTTGTCCATACTATATACATTCCATATCTTGGCAGTACTGATGTCTGTCATATTAATAAGAGTCTTACATGCAAAGTTTAGCAGATGTTGCATGGTACTTCCAGTATTAAGAGAATTATCTGGGCATGGCTGTGTCCTTCTGTGAGATGTGTTATTTTTAGCTGTCACCCTCCCTGTCCCTTACCCACAACAATAATAGTGACCAGAAAGTCTGCTTGCTCCCCAGTGATGTGTCTTGAGTAGTGCCCATTAGTTTTCAGTGGTTGCCCCAGGCCTGCATGTTAGCCTTCAGTTTAATGGCCTTTTTTATGTTCACTCATTTTATTTTATTTCCCATCGTGGTTTTGTTTATTTTGTTTTTGTTTTTTCTGTTCTCTTTTTTAAAACCGTCGTGGTTTGCCCTTCATATTCCCCAATGTTTGCACATGACAAGATGTTGCCATCCCAACATTACCTCCCACTTCACTGACCAGTGCCACTACTGACCATCTAGCACCAGCCACAACAGGACCACTGCCTTCAGCTCCTCGGGATGTCGTGGCCTCCCTGGTGTCTACTCGCTTCATCAAATTGACATGGCGGACACCTGCGTCAGATCCTCATGGCGACAACCTCACCTACTCTGTGTTCTACACCAAGGAAGGTATCGCTAGGTAAGTGTATGTCTGGAGCCAGGGGCTGCAGCATGGCCTCCCCTGCTAGAGTCATCCTGGCTCTTTGTTGCTTAGGATCTGTGCCGTTTTCAGTCCAGAAAAATGTGTTCACTGAACTGTGTCTTTCCTAGTTTTAGGTCATTAAATAAATCCCAAACAGACAGAGGTCCTACTATTCTTTCCTGCTTTTTGATAATGTGCGGTTCCACTATTTAGGTGGAAGCATTCAGACGTAACCAGGGCTATACCTTTGTTTAGTTTTGGTATTTTTGTTGTTGTTGAGCTGGAGTGCCTTGTGCATGGTAAGCAAGTGCTCTATCTCTAAATCACATCCTTAAGTCTACAACTATGCCTTCATAAGATTCATTGAGCACTGAGTCTAGTGATTAAGGAAGACTTCATTTATTAAAGTATGTTAAATACATGTAAGCCTGCACCCTTAGGTGATGTGATCTGATGAGCTCTAAGGGTCTCCCTGCTGACCCAAGAGTACTGATGACTAATTGTCCTAAAACAGCGTCGTGGTTAATCCTTTGCATCTCCATGGTGTCTCCATGGCTTGTAGGAGAATCTGCAGGACCTTATCTCCTCAGGCCCTCCTGAGTGCCCACCCAGACTTAGCCCCTGGTCATATCACACTGAAGAACAGGAGCAAGCTTGTTTCCATGCCAATTGTTAAATTGTCAGGAAATTTTGCAAACCTGATGAAATGGTTTGGCTGCTAGAAAAGGGGTATAATGGAGTATTTGCAATGGCAAATGATGTAAACAGTTGTGAAACATCCACCAGAACATTGCTGCTTCCACATCACTCCATTCTGTGGGTTTGGGGTTTTTGCTTTTGTTTTGTTTTTCTCAGCACTTACCATTCTCCAAAATTTCTTTTTTTCACTTATTTATTATGTCTGTCTCATTCAATAGTGTCCCCAGCACTGGAGCAGAGCTCAGCATGTAGCAGCACTAGATAAATACTTGTTAAGTATTAATAATTTCAGTATTGATTTCCCTCAGTGAATAAATAATAGATTATTTGTGAAATCATGTTGAGTACTTGACTGTTCGTTTGACATTCAAGTTATTTTACATTGTGCTTAACGACAAATTACAGATAGAGACATATAAACCTACAATGTATTAGAATTATAAAACCTACAATGTATATTAAAAGCAAATATAGAAACTATTTTTATTTGGGAGTGGGCAGTGCTCTTTAAAAGAGAGAAAACCCAGAAGCCATAAAAAGGAACATAGACAAAGTTTATTATATTCCAGTATAAAATTTCATGTGCTAAAACAAGATCAACATCTCAAATAACAATCTGGAAAAAAAATTTGTAGCATTATATAGATTGCTGTCCAGTCTATATGAAGAGCTCCTACAAATCATAAGGCAGATACCCCAAAAGACAAATGATACAAGCAGGCAATTCACATAACTTAGTTGATAGCTCATTAAAGTTTAAAAACTTTTCATCATCACTGGCAATCTTGGAAACACAAAACAATTGAGTTATCGCTTAATTTTTAACTATAAGGCTGACTTTTTTTTTTTTTTTTTTTTTTTTTTTTTGTGGTGCTGGGGTTTAAACTCAATGCTTTGTGCTTGCTAGGCAGGAGCTCTGCTGCCTGAATCATGGCCCCTCAGCCCTTTTTGCTCTGGTTATCTTTGAGTTGATCTCCCATTTATGCCTGGGTTGACCTGAACTGGGATTCTCCTATTTTATGCTTCCCACAATAGCTGAGATGATGGGCCCAGCTTTTTCTGTTGAGATGGGGGTCTCATGAACTTTTATGCCCAGACTGACCTAGAACCACTGTCCTCCCAATCTCAGCCTTCCAAGTATTTGAGATGACTGAGAAGACAGGCATGTACCACCATGCCCAGCTAATGCTGACAAAAATTTCAAGTGACAATATTCAGTATTAAATGAGCTGAAGGTTGGGAAGAAATCCACTCCAGGCTGTTGGTTTCAGTATTTCAAATAGGCTGCAGGGAAAATGATTCAGCAGAGTTTGTAAATTTTTTTACCGCACATGATATTTAATCCAACAACTGTACTTCTTGGTGTCTTTCACAGAGATATGTAGATGTACATATGCCTAAGACACTCACACAAAATTTTTTATTGTGGTATTGCTCATAAGATTAAAAACAGGAAACAGTGCAGACACCTAGATAGAGGAGTGGTACATAATACTGTATATCCATGTGGTGTTTGATGCAGCAGTTTTTAAAAATGATATACCTGTATATTCCATGTATTTAAATGCCAGGGACAGTTTTGCACCCCATCCCTCAGGGAACATTGGCAATGTCTTCCACATTTTTGATGGAGAAAGGTGGGATGTTTACTGGCATATAGTGGATAGAGGCCTTGGATGCCAAAAAACATCCTACAGTACACAGGACAGCTTCCTACAACAAGTTCTGCCTCCATCTCTGTAGTGCTCAGAATTAGAGTGCTGGCATGGACAGATCCAGTAAGACACACATCACTACCTTTGCCATAGCTAAGTCTCAAGGTAGAATGTGTTTTTGAGGAAAGGACTTGGATTTATTTTTTAACTCTGTATATACTTTTGATTCATATGTTTTTAATGAAAATCCCTTACATAGATTTTTTTTTTTTTTTTTTTTTGTGGTGCTAGGGTTTGGACTCAAGGCTTCACACTTGCTAGGCAGGCACGATGCCAGTTGAACCACACCTCCAACATTTTTTGCTCTAGTTATTTTGAAGATAAGGTCTGTTTTTGCCCAGACTAGCTGGGCAAAATCCTCCTATTTTATATGTCCCACTTTGTTGAGGTAACAGGTAGGTGTACACCACTATACCCAGCTATTGGTTGAGATAGTCTTGTGAACTTTTTGCCTGGGCTGGCCTGGAACTGCAATCCTCTGAATCTCGGCCTTCCAAGCAGCCAGGATTACAGACAAGAGCCCAGCTCATTTAAAAATTTTAATTAATGGGTCATGGGGTGGAGTAAGCAGGTATGATTAGTAAATGGAGTTGGAGTTGAGAAAAATATAGAAGTTAAGTTGGCAGGAGCAGGCAAATGAGATAAGTATGTATAAAAAAGAGAAAATGTAAGGTCAGGGTCTCGTTCCACTTGGGTGTCTGGTGTGAGGAGGAATTGGGTGGCCAGAAAGCTATCCTGACTGACCCAGAAGTTTTTGGTAGGAATTAGATATTAAAGTACAGTGGCAGTTCAGAACTAGATGTTGGAATGTCAGTAAGAATATAGACATAGAAAAGAAAGCACCATTATAGACTCTTGAGTAACTGTGTGCTGTGATTGCATTACCTAGATTGTATTATGAGTATTACACTTTGGGAGTACTCCACAAGATTAGGAACCAGGAAACTAGGGAGACAAACTAATAGCAGATATGTTCATCTCTACATGTAAGCCCAGAAGAAGATGAGAACAGTGACTTGGAGTTGATGGGGTAAATTTGGGAACTATTTAAAAGGAAGAGTCGTTGAAATCCTAATACTTTTTGTTACTTAAACTATTACTTTAAGTTTGTGGGTTTGGGGGTTTTGTTGTAACAACAACTGTTTGGTGGTACTGTTAATGGCAAATGGTGTTTTGAAAAGACCTTGGTTCTTGCATTCCAGTGTGGAAGAATCCAAGCAGAATGTGTGGGTGTAACTGGCGTTTATTAAAAGGGAAAGGAAAATACAAAGGGAGCATGGTAGAGTGCAGGTGGAATCTGCTGGCCAAGAGAGGGTGCTTTTCTTTTTCAGATGCTTTTAAAACCTACCCTAACCCATGGAGGGCAGATTCCCACCCAATGATGAACAAGTGGGGAGGGGCATGGGCGTTTCCTAGCCAGGTGCATGTGGTCTAGACCTAGCATAAGTTTGTGATTTGAGTCAAAAGAGTATATCCTGCTTACTTGTATTTCTTTAAAAACAGTATTTATTTAGCCATCCTAGTCATAAATTTTCTCATCTAAAACCAAGGGTAATAAATTAGCTCACAAACTCATTATACCTCAATGAAAGGATGTAGGCCACTACCTTCATATGCAAATCCCCCCACTTCCTGCATTTGAAAATTCATCCATCAGGTGGCACTATGTGATTTAGTCATGAGCAATAGTTCTGTTGGGAACCTGACCGGGATTCCAGAGGATCCCTCCTCCTTTGCCTTTTCAGGTATAAAGTTTTTATCTTGTTTATTATTTAATGACTTTAACTTAATCCGTAGTACTTTTCTGGTACTAGCTATTAAGTGAAGATTAGAGAGTACTTCTTTCTGATATTAATAGCATTTTAGAGATGGATGAAGCCTTAGAGATCTATAAAGCTAGGCCAGGGGTTGGCAAACTATGGACCCCAGGCCATGTAAGAGGTGTTATTTTATAGCTCAAGAACTAATAATAGTTTCATATTTTTATTTTCTTGATTGCTGATCAAACCCAGGGCTTTGGGCTAGGCAAGCACTATAATACTAACCTACATTCCAACTATTTCGTTTTTACATTTTTAAATAGTTACATTTTGAAAGGTTGTATTAGTAAGAACATAATGTTCTGCATTTTGCCTGTTGATCTGTAAATATTTATTATCAGGCACTTTCAAGACCGTCTCATGTCTCATTCTTTCATTGAACACTTAAGGAAGGTGGGGCTCAGGAAGAGCTCGTGCCTTACCACCACCCTGGTAAACTGCAGCATTGCATAGCTAGAATTGGGTCTCCTCGCTCCTGGCCCAGCACTGACTTAATGTAAAGCGTTTCCTTCTGTTTTGATCCTTCGGCATTCCATTCTAACCTAAATCCCATTGTAGTCCCACATATTTATGAGGATTGCCCTTCCTGACTCTCCCCGGATCTTGTCCTAAATCAAGGTTGTTTCTGGGACCATGGGCCAGGCCAGTACCAGAGCTTTTGCAGATGCTGTGCTCTTATCTAAAGGAGCCACATCTCAGACTGATTTCCTTTCATAGTAAGGCTCCTGTAGAGATTTGTTTCAGTGCTTTCATTTCCACATTTTCAGAGAGGAGCCAACAAGATCTGCATGATCCTGCCACTGTAAGCGTCACCCACCAGAAGGCAAATCTCCATTCATCCATTCAGTACATATGTGTGGCTTCCCTGGGGGCACAGCCGCTCAACGCTTCTGTGCATGGGAGCAGGAATGCAACAGTCTTCCACTTTGCTTTAAGGTTTCTCTCTAGGAGGGAGGTCAATTAAATTTTTATATGCAGAGTGAGCAAAAGGGACCCAATGTGTGCTCTGTTGTGGAGCTTTTAGTTTAGTGCAAAACACAATACTTCCTATTAAACAGCAAGCATTTGTGATCAAACCCAGTATCAGAAACCTCACAGTGTAAGAAATCAGTTGATGCCCTCCTTCTAAATCCTGTGACGTAGAGGTTCAGCCAAAGACAAAATAGTTTTATAGCTATCTCAAGAATATCTGAACAATCATTTTTTGTTACCACAGTGTTCTTTTCCAGTGGGCCTAACCGATTATACTGTAAGAACCTATGAATAGTATAAATACTGTGTGGGTACTGGGTTTTTTGGTTGTTGTGTATAAGTTTTAGTTTTGCTTTTTATTGTTTTGGCCTTTTGGATGCTTTTGTTGTTTTTGTGGTTCCATAGATTAAACCTAAGACTTTGCTGGGAACTAGGCAAGCACTCTTACCCCGGAGCCACACCCCCAGCCCTAATGTGTTATGTGTGTGTTTAATGAAAATGAAGTACATTGAAGAACTATAGAAAGCTATTTAAAACTATTTAAACTATTTAAAACACTTAAAACTACTTAAGACACTTAAATCTCAAATGCAGCTGTTCACGTGTAATCAGACAACTCGACATTGTCACATGCTCCCAAACAAATTCTAATCAGCAATTTCAAGACAACTTGGCAATGTATTTGGTGGGAGGGGGAAGGAGTCCTTGTTTGTTATTTTGGGGGATTTTGGGTGGTCCTAGAGTTTGAACTCAGGGCCTTGTGCTTTCTAGGCAAGCACTGTGCCACTTGAGCCATACCTCCAACCCTTTTTGCTATAGGTTATTTTTAAATATGCTTTTTGCCCTGGCTGACCTGGATTGTGATCCTCCTACCTATGCTTCACACATAGCTGGGCATGTACCACAATACCCTGCTTATTTGTTGAGATGGGGTCTCACTAATTTTGTGCCTGGGCTGGCCTCAAATCATGACCCTTCCCATCTTTACCTCCCAAGTACCTGGGATTATAGATATGAGCCATCACACCCAGCTTAATGTAACAATTTTAATTTAACAGATTAAGCAATTCAGAATAGTTTCTGCTACATAATTTCTTCCAGAGTGCTTCTGAGAGTTTTCATTTCATTTTCAAGATAAGTACAGCTCTTTTCTTACATGAATGACAAAGGCCAGCTGTCTAAAACAAATTCCTTTACATTATTTGTTGAAAACTCATTTATAACATAATCTGGTTTTCATTATAGAAGGTACATTAAACTAAGCATAATTATAGACCTAAGTTGGACACACAAACCCCCAGCAGAGAGCCTGGAAGCTACCTTTTTGTAAGGAATCTAGATAAATGCTCTTACATTTTCATCTCCTAATACCACACTCCTCCATTTGTCAAACCTATAGATCAGCTTGAAAATCATTCAAAAGGAATATTAGTTTTAAGAATTAAATTATAAGGGCAGGGGACATGTGTCAAGTGATACTGTGCTTGCCTAATAATTGTAAGGTACAGAGTTCAATCTCCAGTACTGCCCCCTCAAAAAAAAATTATAAAAATTAGTGTCAGCCAGGTAAGCCTGGGCAAAAAAGTTCAAGAGACTCCACCTTAACCAATAGCTGGGCATGGAGGTATGTGCCTCTCATCCCAAGCCACTTGGGAGGCTGAGAACAAGAGGACTGTGGTTCTGGCCTGAGCAAAAAAGTTTGCAAGACCCTATCTCAACAGAAAAAAGCTTGGTGTGGTGACACACAACTGTCATTCCAGCTGTAGTGGGAAGCTTAAAATAGGATTGTGATCCAGGCTGGCAAAAAGCAAGATCCTATCTTCAAAATAACCAAAGCACAAAGAGGTGAAATTGTGCCCAAGTGATAGAGCACCCATCTAACACATGTACAGCACAGAGTTCAAACCCCAGTACCACCCAAGGAGGAGGGAAAAATCAAGTGTCATGAATCACCTTTTAAAAATAGATTTAGTTACATTTAGATTTTAATAATTTTGCTCCCAATTTTTTAAAGAGCGATTACCTTGTTTTCTTTTTATTGAGTCTCCTTGATAGTTTCTGTGAAAATTAGATGATACCTATAACCACCTTCTGTCCATTTCCCTTAGAATCACTCCTTAAAACTCAGTGATTTTAAACCTACAAAGCCAATGACCCCTGCCCCATTTGAAATAGCACTAAGAGCCAGGTCTGCTCTGAAATGGCTGTGTTTGTGATCTGTGATGTCAGCAAAGGTTCAGCAAGAACATCAACACCCTGTCAGCAGCCTGCTCTTCCGTCACACTTCTGACTTGTAGTGTACACTGTTTACCCCCAAGAGTTTCACTTTTTTGAGAGTTAATTTGGCTTAAGTTATTAGACTTTGATGTGAACTAGAAGTTGAAACTAGAAATTTCCTAATTGATATTATTTCTTTCTAAATCCTTCATTGTCCAAAGGGAGCGTATTGAGAATACCAGTCGCCCAGGAGAGATGCAGGTAACCATTCAAAACTTAATGCCAGCAACTGTGTACATCTTCAAAGTTTCGGCTCATAACAAGCATGGCTTGGGAGAGAGTTCAGCTCCACTACGCGTGGAAACACAACCTGAAGGTAGGTCTTCACCTGTCTGTCAGCCCCATCCAGAGGGAGACCTGTATAAAGGTCTGCTTTACGTTTATCCTTGTATGTTATAGGGAATCAGAAGAGAACAGTTTCTTATTATCAAGGTCTTTTATGTTTTCTTGTGGTGCTGGGGATTGAACCCAGAGCCTTGCACATATAGGCAAGCCCTCTACCATTAAGCTACATCACCATCCTTGGTTCTTATGAGTTAGGGAAGACAAGATGAATTTCCATTGAACAATAACAAATAGTATAAGACAGTGTAAGTCTATTATCGTTTTGTACATATTCATATTTACTGATCCTTAAGAAAGATTAAGAAGAATCTTTCTTCTAAGCCTAGGTAATCTTATACCTCTGAAATTCTGAGGTACATTATCACTTTATTCTTTCATTTATGATTATGACTATTTCTCGCTTTTCTAATGGTTAGTGCTTTGAACATGACCCTTGATATCCACCTGTCTGTTCCAAGGAGCCTGTCACAGAGGAGAAACCATAAATACTTAGGATACATAGAGTTCAGTACTGTACTGTAGATGCTTGATTCATTTTTCTCATAATGCCACCCAACTTTCACTAAAGACATGATGCATTTCAACAAATCTCAGATTTTCACTTTATCACTTAAATTAAGCACATTAACATTTGCCTTGCTCTTGGGGAACCATTTGCTTTTTAGAAGGCAGATTTTCACAAAATTAAGGACAGGTAAACACTCAGCAGATAACACAAGGATTTAAACACAACTGCCGGTAATAAGGGACTGACAGCTTCTCCACATCCATCAAGCTGCATAATGCACAAATTTTTTTTTAATTTCTTTTGTTTCTTTAATTTTTCTTGACTGGTCAAAACCATGTGTAATAAATCACGTATAAGACAGGCTTTCTGTATTTATAATTGTCACCAACTGTATTGTCCTATCTTCATGCATACTTCGCTCACTAGAAACTCTTGGAGCATTTATTTTGAAACTGCTCTTTTGTGTTAAATAGTGCTACTTCTAATTACGTATCTGAGAGTTTCTGTGACTGAGATGAGTCAGGTTGGCTTATATTATAAATACCCTGTTGTACTTTTAACTGTTGGTTATAAACTTTGAGCCTAAAATGAGAAACAAGTCATGATTTATGTTTTTCCCACTTTAACCTTTTTTCCAGACTTAAGACTTTTAACACAAGCACTGTTTTTTCCTCGGCACATTCTTTAGTCTGCCTTTACTATTAGTGCACTAGCTTTTCTGTGTTCACAAACCTCAAAACATGCTTTGAGTAGGGTACTGTATATAAAAACTACTGACCTGAAACTCAGCAGAATGAGCTGAATGAATGAATTTACCAGTGAGGCTGTGGAAGTAACTCAAGAATAAAGTCAGGAAGCTCTGCGACTGTGCTTTTGAATTCTATAGCAAACTACTCATCAAACATTTGAGTACCTTCTATTCCAGGCAAAGCATTACAAATACAAGGATGAACAAGATAAGATTTCAACTCTTAAGACATGAACAGTGAAGGGCTGGTGGAATGGCTCAAGTGGTAGAGCCCTTGCCTACCAAGCACAAGGCTCTGAGTTCAATCCTAATACTCAAAAAAAAAAAAAAAGGCAATGAAGATAGGAGGCCATTGACCACTCCAGTAATAGAGATGGAAGTTCAGGAATCAAACTCAGACGTGAACACGAGGGTCATCAAAAGGTCCAGGGGTTGATTTAAGGGAAGAATAGATTCTCATTACAGAAAAAGGATGTTGCATTCCATGGTTACGCATATTAGTGAGGGGGTTCTCAATTAGAGTTCAAGCTCAGTTACCTTTCATTAGCTTGTAAGTGCAGGCATCATACATGAGAGGTAACGGGGATTCAGAACAAGGAAGAATTACTTAAAACAATAGCTAAGTCACGGCAGGATTGTAGGAAGGATGAGGATCGTAGGAAGGTTGGTCTTGAAGCATGGGACTTGTATAGCCATTTTTGGAGAAGGAAACTGCATACGCAAATCCCAGAAATAGGATCACTGCACATGCAAGGTAAGTCGTGGTAAAAACAAAGGGAAGACCCCAGGATTTGATCCAATGCCAGATTCTATCCTGGGACTGTGAGCCTTCTGAAACTATGTGAAACTGTTTGTGTGTCAGCCAGGTATTGTGACTCACACCTGTAATCTTCACAACTTGGGATACAGAGATCAGGAGTATTGCAGTTTGAGGCCAGCCCTGGTAAAAAAATTAGGGAGATTGCATCTCAACAAAAATAGCTGGGCATGGTGGTCCACGTCTGTGATCCCAGTTACGTAAGAGGCAGGGTGGTCTGAGACTGGCCATAGGCAAAAATTCAAGGTCCTACCTGAAAAATAACTAAAGCAAAAAAGGGCTAGAGATGTGGCTCAAGTGGTAGAGCACCTGCCTAGCAAGGCAAGGCCCTAAGGTTCCAATCCCAGTGCCATAAAAAAAAAAAAGAATTTTGTGTTCATATATATTTACAATAAATCTATAGCTTTCATCGTCTCAGACTTTTGTGAGTCAAATTGTTGAGAACCACTCAAGTAAGGGTCATTGTCAAGTTTAGAGATGAAAGAGAAGAGGTCATGAAGAGTTGCTTTATTGAGTGCCTGCTGGGTGCCAGCAATCATTGTATTAGGCAGTCAGGATGTAATGATGAAAAAGCCTTTACTTGTCCACGGGAGCTTATGGTCTGATACCAGAGAGACAGATAAATGTACAATACTGTGAGGTACTATAATCGGCACAATCATTTGTTCAAGGGGTCTGGTTAAGAGACGGTAGTTAAGCAAGATTACAGATGGAAGAGGCAACAAGTTCTAGTGATGGTATTTTGGAGCAGGGAATGGAGAGATTTGCACTTCATCTGGAGGTATTCAGCTTGTGTGGAGGAGGTGTCAGTGTTGGAGTCAGCCCTTGGAAAATATTTCACATGTTTAGCCTCCCAAGCCCACTTAAAACTTCTATTTATTATGCCACTGTATGGCTGAAATGAAAGAATTCATTAGGTCTTTTTTAGGATCATATTTGCCTGCACTTAGCCAATGAATATATTGACAGTAATTTCAAGGGAATTTAGAATCTGTTTTATTTTCTTTCCCCTTTAGTTAAGTTAGAGGAAAGTTTTCCATAGCAGCAGAAGTGTGACAAATCCCACCTGTCAGGCTACACAAAATATACTGTTAACATTAAGTGAATAACTTAACATTAAGTGATTCATGACTAAATAAAGCAAACAGCTGTTAGAATAACTATATTCAGGTTTCTCTACTTTAGTAGCAAAAAAATTTTTAAGTCATAGTGCTGTTATTGAAGAAAGCTAGTTTGCTTTACATTTAGTTAGGGATTTTTTCCCCTTCCTAGTCTCTAATGGGTGTCTTATTACAGAGATACTAGTGCCAGAGAAATTGTTTTCAAATATAGAATGTCTATCAAAGTATAGGCATGGGCAACTACCCAGGATTTGTATACAAATTTGAACTAGCACCTGTCAGTCAGAAAAAATAATATAGTGTAAAGATTAGGGTGTAAGCCACTGTAGAATTGGATGTGCAGTCTGACAGTCAACAAGTCAAAGGTACTGCACAAGTCTCCTCACTGGTCTTGAGCTCACGTTTTAGCTCAGAAAGTGCCCAACTTCTGGTTCTACTGCTGTAGCTTCCCCATCACTTGAAAAGGTTCTTGGCCTCAAATCCTCACCTGTAAATAAGGGTGGTAAAAGTATCCATCTCATTTGTGTTAGTGCAAAGATTAAATTTTAAAAAAACATGTCAGTGTTGAACTTGGATGTTTCACTGATTATAAATATTCAATAAATGGCAGCTATTTTAAAAATTGAGATTATTCCTTTATCCAGTCTTGCTCCTTTACCATTACTCTTCCATGCATGTGTTCACATGTCCTCCCCAAACACAGACCTGATCATGTCATGGTCCTGCTCCTCTTAGTCAGTGCCTGGCACTGGCTAGAGAAAATCTGAACTCCGTAGCAGGACCTTAAAGGCTCTTCACTCTGGGTCCTACCATCTTCACCACTCTCTCCCACACCCATTCTGTGTTTCTGCCATCTAAACCACAGGCCATTGTCTTTGCATATGTCCTCCTAATTGACCCCATTGACAGAGTAATTTTCCCCTTGGTGTCTGAGGAGACTGACTGACTTTGCACCTCAGAGTCTTCATCAATTCTTCCTTTCCCTGTCCAGCCCCTCCCAGATCAGAATCTTGCACTCTTCTCTCTTGTTCTCACTGTAACCATTACAGAATCTGTTCACACTTACAACATGGTTTGTAAGTATGGGTATGCCTGACCTCACACTACACTGGGAGTCCTCTGCAGGAGAGACTGCCCATCACTGTGTCCCCAGGGCCTATTACACCCTCTGGCGGAGCAAGGTTTTCTTCTTGCGGTGGGTGGTTGATGTGATACCTAGTCTCACTACAAACTGGGATTTTTATAAACCAACAAAAGAGTTCTTTCATACATTCTTCTCTTTTTGAATAAATTGGAGATTTATTTTTTTACAGATAATACCTGGCTTTTATTTTTTGAGTCATAGAAAGGAAAATACATATTTCCTAAAACCACTTGTCAAAGCAATTATTTTCGAAGCTTTTACTGATTCTAACAGCATCGCTGAGAGTGGTTGTTGAGGAATGAGGAAATCTCATTTACATCTTGCTTTCTTGAAATTTCCTTTGCAGTTCAGCTCCCCGGCCCAGCACCTAACATCCGAGCTTATGCAGCATCACCTACTTCCATCTCCATTACGTGGGAAACACCACTGTCTGGCAATGGGGAAATTCAGAACTATAAACTGTACTACATGGAAAAAGGGACTGATAAAGAGCAGGTATAAAACAAAATCATTTTTTAAACCATTGGTTGTAATTCTGCTACTATTTTCAAAACTCAGTAGTTGCTTGACTAGAAAAGGAGGGGGGGAGTTGGCAAGTTTGTTTCATTTTACCAGGATTTTTTCCTGTGGTTTTTACCAGCAAGGGTCATTAAACATCAAGTAATATTTCTAAGTAAATTGTTAACTGCTTATGATTAATTTGCTTTGACTATTAAATAACATTCTGTAAAAAGTAAAAACTGTATATTGTAGAATATAGAACTTATTTAGATAATTATTTTGTAGCATTTCTTTTAGCTTGAGTAGAGTACATATGCAGTGTTTTATTTTATTTAAGGATGTTGATGTTTCAAGTCACTCCTACACCATTAATGGGTTAAAAAAATATACAGAGTATAGTTTTCGAGTGGTGGCCTACAATAAACATGGTCCTGGAGTCTCCACACAGGATGTCGCTGTTCGAACATTGTCAGATGGTGAGTCTTTTTTCCTGTCTTGATGCCCCATGTGGTATAATAGTAAGATTGTGGGCTTTGGTGTTAAGAAGGTTCAGCTCACATTCCAGTTGTACACCTTGCTGGTAGTGTAGACATTGGTCAAGTCACGTTTCTGAGCATGTAATATGTAGGGAACACCAACTTCTTTGGGTTGCTATAAAGATTCACTGAGAAAGTATAGAATATGTGGTGGCTGATACGAACAGGTTATCAATGTTTGTAATTTTTAGCTGAGTCTTCTCTGTAAGTAAATGCTGTTGCTTATTCATAACACAGACCATTTCAGGGCTATCAGAAGACTAGCCTATTCTGCTTAGCAGTCATATTTACTTGCCAAATTGGTGTTTTTAATTCCTTGGAATTTTGTATGTTTCATTTTTCACCTGTGACTGAATTGTAAAGTTACATACACATATCCATGACCTAGAACAATAGTTTTCAAATTTAGCTTGCCAGACAGATTAAGTAGGTTAAGACCACCATTTAAAAAAATAATTCAGAGCAGAAAATGTTAGTAAGGGTATCTGTTATTTCATGAAACTTGGCTAAATTCAGTGTTTTATAACAGTGCCTTTTAAAAAGTATGTCTATATGTATATAATACACAGACACATGTGTGTGCTTTAGAAGCTGTAGTATAACTCTCTTAAGCAAATGATTAAACCTTAACATCACCAGTAAAAAAAAAGACTAACATCTTGTGCCTCTGATGTGATACATCAGTCTCACCCCCATTGTATTCCTGCCCGAAATATTGAACTTGAATCTGATCACGATAAAGTAGCCAGGCATATTCAAATTGAGAGAAGCTCTGCAATTTTTTTAAAAATTTTTAAAAACTGACCTTAATTCTTAAAATGTATTAGCTTGTAAAAGAAAAAAAAGATAGATTAAATAAGAGCAAAGGACACATGAAATAAAATAAAACATGTATAATGTTTAGATCCTGGATCTGGAGGTAAAAGCAGCTGTATGAGACACTGTTGGCATGCTTAATGGTAGATATATACAGTACTAGGCAATGTTGCTAGGTGTATTAGATAATATTTTATGTCAAGATTATGCTTTCCAGATATGATCATTGTATCATAGTTCTGTTGGAGACCATCCTTGTTCTTAGGAGGTAAAGTACTGAGTTAAGAATTTAAGAGTAAAGTGTCACAATGGCATAACTATTTCTCAGATAATTCAGAAATAACGTGGATAGAAATGTATATGTATACATTTGCAGTGAGAAAAGTAAAGCAGATGTTGCAGAATATCAATAACTAGTAAAAGAATATAGAATGGCAATTGTACTATTCTTGCTGTTTTTTTCTGTGGACTTGACATTTTTCAAGATAAAAGGTTGGGTAAAAGAAATAGAAACTATAATTTGGCTAGCCAACTACATAAGCCAGTTGTTCAAGATTTTTAGGAAACATTAAGAGAATAATGCTTATTACAGGCTTTTAAATGGACATGTGAGCCAAATTTTAGCTACATTAAATGGGTCAGCATGCTGACCACAGTTCTATGGAAACTAAGTGGTCTGAGTGTGTCTTAGTATGGTGGTTTAGGGCAGCACTTTGGAATAATGCAAATCTTGGTCCTATGCCAGCTGGAACAAATACCTAGGGCAAGTTATCTTCCCTATGTCTATAAAAATAGAAATAATAGTAGAAACCTCTTCGACATTGTTGAGGGGATTAGGTACTGCCACACAGTGAGCATATAACAAAGCTCAGCTGTGAGGATGGCAAAGAGGACAGCAGTCAAAACTATGTTGGAGCCTCTGCAGCTGAGTCATTTCTTAACATGGAAAGGATTGGAATCATTGGTGGACTATTTTCAAAACACAAATACCTGGGTCCTACTCTAGACCCTCTGCACATGACTCTGGCTTGAGGCCTAAGGCATTTTGCTGGACACAAGTTACAATAACCACAAGCAAGGCATATTGTCTGCCTTCCAGAAACTTGAGCAGGTTGCCAAATGTTAGAGAAAGGAAGAAAGAAGTTCTTGCGGATGGATTAGGAGAGAAGGGCTAAAATCAGCATTTTATGAGTGGAGAGAAAACAAAACAGGTCTAGTTAAAGTGTTCTTCACTTGCTGTCATCACTACAAGGAGATGCTGGGTAGTGTGTAGTCCCTGGGCTTTCATATACCCTGTGTTACTTTCTAGATGTGAGGAACTAAACTCACGCAACTGTTTGTTTAACCCACAAGCCCTAACTTCTATCTAAACGAGTGCTTCTGATACGTGATTGCTTGGGAAGCCAGATAGTTCACTTTCCTGAAGCTGTCATTGCTGAAGTCTCTCCTTAAAAATTGCCTTCAAAACAGAGTAAGAACCCCAGAAAAAAGCCAGCTCACTGTTTTATGTACATCTCATTTCGGTCCGTATCGTCATTACCCAGTTCAGTCACTTTCCACATACAGCAGACTTGGTTCCAGAAAATGCATGACTCTTACCCAGGATGAATATTCAGAATATGTTTGCAGTTTAGAGTATATTGGAGTTTAGTAACTTATTGTCTAGAAGAGTTCAGAAGCACTGCATCGTTGAAATGAGGATCTGACTTGGGTATGGATACCTGTTCGTGTGAATCAGACATGGCCATGCTTCATCCCCTGGTACCATGGCAGCTGGGTTGAGTCCTATGTGAAGGCTGCCAAGAACAACCACTTGGTGGGTGATATGTGAGTGACTAATTTCTCTCTTTCTTTTTTTTTGCCTGTCTAGTTCCCAGTGCTGCTCCTCAGAATGTGTCCCTAGAAGTGAGAAATTCAAAGGTAAAAGTTAGTAGTGTTGTCGCTCACTTTACTGGTGTACAGCGCCAGAGGGGCTTATAGAGCAGAGATTCCGAAGGAAGACATCAGACTAGTGAATGCTAGTGTTACAACACTTTATTTGGTTTTACAAATACTAACCTATTAAATTGTAACATAACTGGAAAAGTTTACAGTTAACCAAAAAAATAAGTCAATGTAGGTGTCACACTTGCTAATAAAGCTGAGCTTAGAAACCATCTCATTTTAAGTTTATTTCCTTTTTTCAATGCCAAAACTTCTTTAGCCTGCTATAAATAAATGGCTATTTTATATAAACATGGCAGCTTATTTATTTTTTATGATTTCTGTTGTTTAGATTTTTCTTTTTCTTTTTTACTATATTGTACTGGAGTACATTGTGACATTTGCAAAAGTGCTTATAATATATCTTAGTTAGATTCACCCCCTCCGTCATTCTCCTTTGTCTTCCCCCCATTATTTTAATAGTTTCAACAGGTCTTATTTTTCCATTTTCATACATGAGTACATAGTATTTCTACCATATTCACCCTCCTACACCCTTTCCTTATATCTTCCCCCCTCCCACTGGTTCCAGCCCCCATGCAGGATGTGTTTTGCCTTCCTGTTCTCTGTTTTTTTAAAAACAGACATTTTTGTATATTTAAAGATAACATAACATTTTAGATCTTAACTGTTCAAAACCTTGGTGATGTGGCAAAAGGAAGTCAGTTGTTTATGATGACATGGACCCTTAGTACTGTGAGATGAGCCCAGTGTGTACCCAAGGCAGACACTTGTAGATTTGGTTGTGTCTGCTCACATCATTCCTCTGGTCAGATCATTGCACATGGGGCCACAGATGCCTCTCAGAGGCCTAGAGCCCCTTCTAGCTCCATAGACAAGTGAAATAGTCCTTTCAAAAAGTACTATAGGGATCTTTTTCTTCTTCAAGACGCAACCAGCTGTTAGTTAATGATCCTCGTTTTGAAGAGTTTTAAATGGAAATTTTTTTTCTTCTCAGCTGTTTTGCATCAGGCTGGTGGAGTGGCTCAAGTGGTAGAGTACCTGCCTGGCAAGCATGAGGCCCTGAGTTCAAACCCTACTACCGCCAAACAGAAAAACAAAATTGTTTTGCATTGGATGTGGGAAAGAATCATTAAACCTATTTATTTCCTAATCCATGTGCCTCTGACCTTCTTTTACTTTCCTTCTGAAAATGTTTTTGGGGCTTCTCACCAACCAATACCCAAGAGAGTAAGGGTCCAGAATGTACTACTTGAAAATGTAATCTCCCCATTTGACCATTGAGAGTGTTAGAATTTAAAAGTATTTTTGAGTGACGGTGAAATCACTTTGTGAAATTCTAAAAACTCGCTGTCTGTATGTTCCTTCTTTCACACAGTGATGTCAGGGTTAATAATATACACAACAGCTAGGACTAGCCCTTCACTGTGTTCAGTCTTTTCCCTATATTGCTGTCTTTCCCAGAGTATTATGATTTACTGGCAGCCACCTTCTCCAGCCACACAAAATGGGCAGATTACTGGCTATAAGATTCGCCACCGAAAGGCCTCCCGAAAGAGTGATGTCACTGAGACCTTGGTAACTGGGACACAGCTGTCTCAACTGATTGAAGGTAAGCTGCTTTGTAAATAGGCAAAAGCTAGGAGGTGGTATCTTTGTCAGACATTGAATTATGCTAGTCTGAGGACTCCTAAGCTGTTGACTTTAAACAAATTAAAAACAGATCCCTCAAATTTTAATAGAAATTAATGGAAAATACTTTTACAGCTTCCACCACCTCTGAGGGCAAGATTGTATTTGCTTTTATCTCCTTGTATTCTCTACATTCTCTTTTCTAATTGATATTTTGCTTTTCTGTAATCTAAGAAAAGTAAAATAGAGCTATATAAGTAAGGAAATTACTCACTTTAGTTAGTAACAGAGGTCCACAAAACTTTTTGTAGCACCAGCACCACTCATGTATGTAAGCCTGGAAAAATATTTGTGAATAGCTACAATAATGTAATAATTATACTTGCTACCAGGGACACTATGAAAGTTTTAGACAGTTCTTCCACATATAGTTCCCCCCCACCCCCCCGCCCCACCCCCATCCCCTGTGAGGGACACCTGGAAAAAATGGTCCCAAGTGTATATCTAATAATGGGTTCTTCCTATGGGTCACAAAGAATTCTCCTCTTTCTTCTACAAATAGGAGAGATAGGAGAGATAGAGGTGATAAGCAGGGGCAAGGTTCTTCTGCAGGAGAATCTTGGGATTCTCCTGCAGGCTGAGGAGAACAGAGTCTAGGCAGTGCTAATCTAATGAAAGAGAGGGCAGGATGGGATCTGCTCAGACTACAGTCATGATCTGCTGTTGAATTAAGCATCTGTTTAAAAAAAAAAACCTACAGAATAAAGACAGCTGTTCTTTGTAAGCATGTTCCCAACTGAATATATAAATGGTGAACAGAAGTGGAGATCCAGGAAACAAAGGGAGGGAGGGAGAGAATCCTTGCTCTCCTGAAGCATTAACTTGAAGCTTGATAAGTACTAGGCAGCGATACAGATTGCCAAGATCCTGTCCTCAATAATAAATTACGTGATTAAGTTGTAGCCAGAATTGTTATAGCACTTAACACATTCTGCCATATCTTTTTTTATATGTATTGTATGCCTTAGATTTGTAAACTCAGTTACTTACAGAGAAACTCTTAGTCTCTTTACACATACCTCTACACACACACACAGGCACACACACATCAATGTTATATTCTAACTCTCCTCAGTAGACAGGGGATGATAATATTACTGGTTGGATTCTTTCAAGATCTTAATTGAGCCATGTATGCTAGTAGTCCAGGCTGTTGACTATTTACAGTTACACATACGTGTGCAGCCACTCTAGCACTTTGTCATTTGGTGTGTGCTGAGACAACACAGGGAGATAAACTGTCTTGGTCCCAACTATATCGCTCCTCTTTGTGTCCTTGCTTTCTTGTGGGCAGACAGATTCAGGACCTCCCATACAGAGCAGAGCCTTCCATCTCTCCATGTGTACCCTATGTCAGAATTGATTAACTGAGCCATGGTGTATCTTGCATCCTGGCCAAGTTATTTACATTCTCGATATTTCTGTCTTTGGAGTTTCTGTACTGTGGTGCTTTCCAAAGGCCTACCAGAATTTTATGTTTAAGTGCTCTAAAAATGTATGCCTGAATGTGTGAACATTATTCAGATTTATAGGGTAGACTGTTATATGTGGATCTTTGTTGCCTTTGATGCATTGTAAATCATGTACTTTATTAGCTGGTAGTAAATTTTAAATTGCATAATAGAAAAAGTTTGAAGGTTTTTTTCTTACTATAAATACATGTGGGCAATTGGTTATTGAGAACTAGATTTCTAGGCCATATTTGATGGTGAAAATTTTTCTACTGTGGTTGTGGGAGGGCTTAGAGAACAGAGGTCACCTGATAGGAGTTACATCTTTGCATTCTTTTCTGTGTCTTCTGAAACTAACTGACTTTGTTCCTTTGTAATAATTCTTTCATTGTCTTTGGCCTTAGCTCCCTTTGCAAAAAAAAAATAAAGGGTTGCATTAAATGAACTCTAAGGCACTTTCAGGCTCTTAAGCAAACATCTGTAACCTTCTGGAAGCTTTAGCCATTTTTTTTTTTTTAATCTTAGCCTTTTCTGCAGAGACAGGAGCTACTCTGCTGCATGTTTTGCTTATTGTTTGTTAGACTAAACTATATCAAGCTATGGGGCTGAGTTGGTGGGTGGGATGTTTGCTTTGATGAGAGGTTATTTTTTTTTTCCTTTTTTTTTTTCTTTTATTGTTCATATGTGCACACAAGGCTTGGGTCATTTCTCCCCCCTGCCCCCACCCCCTCCCTTACCACCCACTCCGCCCCCTCCCTCTCCCCCCCACCCCCTCAATACCCAGCAGAAACTATTTTGCCCTTATTTCTAATTTTGTTGTAGAGAGAGTATAAGCAATAATAGGAAGGAACAAGGGTTTTTGCTAGTTGAGATAAGGATAGCTATACAGGGCATTGACTCACATTGATTTCCTGTGCGTGTGTGTTACCTTCTATGTTAATTCTTTTTGATCTCACCTTTTCTCTAGTTCCTGGTCCCCTTTTCCTATTGGCCTCAGTTGCTTTTAAGGTATCTGCTTTAGTTTCTCTGCGTTAAGGGCAACAAATGCTAGCTAGTTTTTTAGGTGTCTTACCTATCCTCACCCCTCCCTTGTGTGCTCTCGCTTTTATCATGTGCTCAAAGTCCAATCCCCTTGTTGTGTTTGCCCTTGATCGAATGTCCGCATATGAGGGAGAACATACGATTTTTGGTCTTTTGGGCCAGGCTAACCTCACTCAGAATGATGTTCTCCAATTCCATCCATTTACCAGCGAATGATAACATTTCATTCTTCTTCATGGCTGCATTTCTATTGTGTATAGATACCACATTTTCTTAATCCATTCGTCAGTAGTGGGGCATCTTGGCTGTTTCCATAACTTGGCTATTGTGAATAGTGCCACAATAAACATGGGTGTGCAGGTGCCTCTGGAGTAACCTGTGTCACAGTCTTTTGGGTATATCCCCAAGAGTGGTATTGCTGGATCAAATGGTAGATCGATGTCTAGCTTTTTAAGTAGCCTCCAAATTTTTTTCCACAGTGGTTGTACTAGTTTACATTCCCACCAACAATGTAAGAGGGTTCCTTTCTCCCCGCATCCTCGCCAACACCTGTTGTTGGTGGTGTTGCTAATGATGGCTAGTCTAACAGGGGTGAGGTGGAATCTTAGTGTGGTTTTAATTTGCATTTCCTTTATTGCTAGAGATGGTGAGCATTTTTTCATGTGTTTTCTGGCCACTTGAATTTCTTCTTTTGAGAAAGTTCTGTTTAGTTCACTTGCCCGTTTCTTTATTGGTTCATTAGTTTTGGGATAATTTAGTTTTTTAAGTTCCCTGTATATTCTGGTTATCAGTCCTTTGTCTGATGTATAGCTGGCAAATATTTTCTCCCACTCTGTGGGTGTTCTCTTCAGTTTAGAGACCATTTCTTTTGATGAACAGAAGCTTTTTAGCTTTATGAGGTCCCATTTATCTATGCTATCTCTTAGTTGCTGTGCTGCTGGGGTTCCGTTGAGAAAGTTCTCACCTCTACCTACTAACTCCAGAGTATTTCCTGCTCTTTCCTGTATCAACTTTAGAGTTTGGGGTCTGATATTAAGATCCTTGATCCATTTTGAGTTAATCTTGGTATAGGGTGATATACATGGATCTAGTTTCAGTTTTTTGCAGACTGCTAACCAGTTTTCCCAGCAGTTTTTGTTAAGAGGCTGTCTTTTCTCCATCGAATATTTTTAGCATCTTTGTCAAAGACAAGTTGGTTATAGTTGTTTGGCTTCATATCTGGGTCCTCTATTCTGTTCCACTGGTCTTCATGTCTGTTTTTGTGCCAGTACCATGCTGTTTTTATCATTATTGCTTTGTAATATAGTTTGAAGTCAGGTATTGTGATACCTCCTGCATTGTTCTTTTGACTGAGTATTGCCTTGGCTATTCGTGGCCTCTTGTGTTTCCATATAAATTTAACGGTAGATTTTTCAATCTCTTTAATGAATGTCATTGGGATTTTGATGGGAATTGCATTAAACATGTAGATTGCTTTTGGGAGTATAGACATTTTTACTATGTTGATTCTACCAATCCATGAGCATGGGGGAGATCTCCACTTTCTAAGTCTTCCTCACTCTCTTTCTTCAGAAGTGCATAGTTTTCCTTGTAGAGGTCTTTCACATCTTTTGTTAGGTTTACACCTAGGTATTTGATTTTTTTTTTGAGGCTATTGTAAATGGAATTGTTTTCATACATTCTTTTTCCATTTGCTCATTGTTAGTGTATAGAAATGCTAATGATTTTTCTATGTTGATTCTATATCCTGCTACCTTGCTATAGCTATTGATGATGTCTAGAAGCTTCTGAGTAGAGTTTTTTGGGTCTTTAAGGTATAGGATCATGTCGTCTGCAAATAGGGATATTTTGACAGTTTCTTTACCTATTTGTATTCCTTTTATTCCTTCTTCTTGCCTAACTGCTCTGGCTAGGAATTCCAGTACTATGTTGAATAGGAGTGGAGATAGTGAGCATCCTTGTTTGGTTCCTGATTTTAGAGGGAATGGTTTCAGTTTTTCTCCGTTAAGTATAATGCTGGCTGTAGGTTTGTCATATATAGCTTTTATAATGTTGAGGTACTTTCCTTCTATTCCTAGTTTTCTTAGAGCTTTTATCATGAAATGATGTTGGATCTTATCAAAGGCTTTTTCTGCATCTATTGAGATGATCAAGTGGTTTTTGTCTTTGCTTCTGTTAATGTGGTTTATTACGTTTATTGATTTTCGTATGTTGAACCACCCCTGCATCCCTGGGATGAAGACTACTTGGTCGTGGTGAATAATCTTTTTGATGTGTTGTTGAATTTGGTTTGCCATTATTTTGTTGAGGATTTTTGCATCAATGTTCATTAAGGAGATTGGCCTATAGTTCTCCTTTTTGGAGGTGTCTTTGCCTGGTTTTGGGATAAGTGTAATACTGGCTTCATAAAATGTGTTTGGCAGTGTTCCTTCCCTTTCTATTTCGTGGAACAGTTTAAGGAGGGTTGGTATCAGTTCTTCTTTAAAGGTCTGATAGAATTCAGCAGAGAATCATTCAGGTCCTGGACTTTTCTTTTTGAGGAGACTCTTGATTGCTGCTTCAATTTCATTTTGTGTTATAGGTCTATTCAGGTAATTAATTTCCTCGGTTCAGTTTTGGATGATCATATGTATCTAGAAATCTGTCCATTTCTTTAAGATTTTCAAATTTATTTGAATATAGGTTCTCAAAGTAGTCTCTGATGATTTCCTGGACTTCAATGGTGTTTGTTGTTATCTCCCCTTTTGCATTCCTGATTCTACTAATTTGGGTTTTTTCTCTCCTCATTTTAGTCAGGTTTGCCAGGGGTCTATCAATCTTGTTTATTTTTTCAAAGAACCAACTTTTTGTTTCATTAATTCTTTGTATGGTTTTTTTGGTTTCTATTTCGTTGATTTCAGCTCTTATTTTTATTATTTCTCTCCTTCTGTTTGTTTTGGGATTTGCTTGTTCTTGTTTTTCTAGGAGTTTGAGATGTATCATTAGGTCATTGATTTGGGATCTTTCAGTCTTTTTAATATATGCACTCATGGCTATAAACTTTCCTCTCAGGACTGCCTTAGCTGTGTCCCATAGGTTCCGGTAGGTTGTGTTTTCATTTTCATTGACTTCCAGGAATTTTTTAATTTCCTCTTTTACTTCATCTATGATCCATTCTTCATTAAGTAATGAGTTATTCAGTTTCCAGCTGTTTGCATGTTTTTTGTCTTTGCTTTTGTTGTTGAGTTCTAGTTTTACTGCATTGTGATCAGATAGTATGAACGGTATAATTTCTATTTTCTTATATTTGCTGAGACTTGCTTTGTGCCCTAGGATATGATCTGTTTTGGAGAAGGGTCCATGGACTGCTGAGAAGAATGTATATTGTGTAGAGGTTGGATGAAATCTTCTGTAGACATCAACTAGGTCCATTTGATCTATTGCATATTTTAGATCTTGGATTTCTTTGTTGATTTTTTGTTTGGATGACCTATCTATTAATGATAATGGGGTGTTAAAGTCTCCCACAACTACTGTGTTGGCATTAATATATGCTTTTAGGTCTTTCAGGGTATGTTTGATGAAATTGGTTGCATTGACATTGGGTGCATACAGGTTGATAATTATTATTTCCTTTTGATCTATTTCCCCTTTTATTAGTATGGAATGTCCTTCTTTATCTCGTTTGATCAATGTAGGTTTGAAGTCTACTTTGTCAGAGATAAGTATTGCTACTCCTGCCTGTTTTCAGGGGCCACTGGCTTGGTAAATCTTCTTCCAGCCTTTCATCCTTAGCCTGTGCTTATTTCTGTCGGTGAGATGGGTCTCCTGTAAGCAACAAATTGTTGGATCTTC
The DNA here is from genome assembly GCF_047511655.1 of Castor canadensis. Lineage (NCBI taxonomy): Eukaryota > Metazoa > Chordata > Mammalia > Rodentia > Castoridae > Castor > Castor canadensis. Next base: position 4,143,991 of record NC_133404.1, read on the forward strand.
CTTTTTAATCCATTTCATCAAGCAGTGCCTTTTGATGGGTGAATTAAGTCCGTTAACATTAAGTGTTTGTACTGATAGGTATGTGGTGATTCCTGTCATTTAGTTGTCTTAGTTGTTTGAAGGTTTGATTGTGTGTACCTAAGTTGAGGTTACTCTCTTGTCTTGCTTTTTCTTTTCCTGTGTTTTGGTGCTGCCTGTCTTTTCATGGTTAAGTTGGGTTTCACTTTCTGTGTGCAGAATCCCTTGCAGAATCTTTTGTAGTGGTGGCTTTGTAGTCACATATTGTTTTAGTTTCTGCTTATCATGGAAGACTTTTATTGCTCCATCTATTTTGAATGATAGTTTTGCTGGGTAGAGTATCCTGGGGTTGAAGTTATTTTCGTTCACTGCCCAGAAGATCTCACCCCATGCTCTTCTTGCTTTTAATGTTTCTGTTGAGAAGTCTGCTGTGATTTTGATGGGTTTACCTTTGTATGTTACTTGTTTTTTCTCTCTTACAGCCTTCAATATTCTTTCCTTAGTTTCTGAACTTGTTGTTTTAATGATATGTCGTGGGGTAGTTCTATTTTGATCTGGTCTGTTTGGTGTCCTGGAGGCCTCTTGCATCTGTATGGGAATATCTTTCTCTAGATTTGGGAAATTTTCCGTTATTATTTTGTTGAATATATTATGCATTCCCTTCGCTTGCACCTCTTCTCCTTCTTCGATGCCCATGATTCTCAAGTTTGGTCTTTTGATGGAGCTGGTGAGTTCTTGCATTTTCTTTTCACAGGTCTTGAGTTGTTTAATTAATAGTTCTTCAGTTTTTCCTTTAATTACCATTTCATATTCAGGTTCTGAGATTCTGTCTTCTGTTTGTTCTATTCTGCTCGATTGGCCTTCCGTTTTGTTTTGCAGTTCTGTTTCGTTCTTTTTTCTGAGGTTTTCCATATCCTGGGTGGTTTCCTCTTTAATGTTGTCTATTTTTGTCCTGAGTTCATTTATCTGTTTATTCGTTGTGTTCTCTGTTTCACTTTGGTGTTTATACGGTGCTTCTATGGTTTCCTTTATTTCTTCTTTTGCTTTTTCAAATTCTCTATTTTTGTTGTCTTGGAATTTCTTGAGTGTCTCCTGTACATTTTGGTTGATCCTATCCAGTATCATCTCTATAAAATTCTCATTGAGTACCTGTAGTATGTCTTCTTTTAAATTATTGTTGTGGGCTTCATTGGGTTCTTTGGCGTAGTTTATCTTCATTTTGTTGGAGTCTGGATCTGAGTTTCTGTTTTCTTCATTCCCTTCTGGTTCCTGTACTAATTTTTTGCTGTGGGGAAACTGGTTTCCCTGTTTTTTCTGTCTTCCCATCATTGTCTTTGGTGTTGTTACTGTCCCTGTACTGTGTGCAATTATGTATTTTCTAGCTTGTAATAATAACAATGGTAATATTTAGAATGGAAGGGTGAGCTGAGATGGAAAGCAAGAAGTTAAAGAAAAGGGGAAAACAAATACACAGACAAGAGGGAGACAACAGAACAAGGTTTCAGACAAGAAAGTTTCAAAGGTATAAACAGGAAGTGTTAGTGCACTAATTGACAGTAAGCTGAACAGACATTAGAAAGAGAGAGGATTGAAAATCAAAACTAAAAAAATAAAGATAAGAATAAAAATAAAAAATAAGTGAATGAAAGAAATATCTACATATAAAAATGAATTAAAATAAAATGGAAAATAGAAAATTAAAAAAAAAAAAACCAAAAAACCTCCAAGTTCAAATGCAATGAAGTTTCAGTCTTAATAATTTGGGTGTCCGTCTCAGTCTCCAGTCCTGGAGATGGTGCCTCAGATGTTGTTATGTAGTTGTCTCATCAAAGGGGACGCATAAAGTAGAACAAAACTACACACACACACACAAAAAAAAAACCCACCAGGTGTCCCAAGTTCAAATGCAATACAGTTTCAGTAAGTTTTTCAGCATGCAGGTGTAATTTGGTTGTTTGATGAGATGTTATTGATCTTGTGTTTTCCAATGCTCTTGCTTCAGCTTGTCTTGTCTTTTGGTTCTTAGGTCTCGATAGAGGAACTGAATATAATTTTCGAGTGGCTGCTCTCACAGTCAATGGTACAGGTCCAGCAACTGATTGGCTGTCTGCTGAAACTTTTGAAAGTGACCTAGATGGTAAGAACAATTAGAGAGCTGGCATGTGATAGATAATAACTGTAGCCAGTGGCTTTGACTGGAGAACTGCATGCTTTGCCCTAGAGCTGTGATTTGGAAAGGGGTATAACTGTTCTCTTTCCTGTAAAGCAGCGAGGCTCCTCAGATAGGTTTTTTCCCCCAGTGGCTTTTAGAGAAGTGTCTAGTTAAACAAAGCCAGAATAGATGAAAATATGCAGGTGCTTTAGGTTAGGGTTTTTACCAAGGCCATTAAATAGATGGATAGTCTGAAATTTAACACTGATCACATCAGTTGTGCCTTTTTTCAGTTGTAGTTTCCCTTTTCCTTAGTCCTAGGAACCCTGCCTTTTTTCTCACCTGTTTTTTCAATGAATAACTCCACATGGGTGTATATCATCACTTAACCAGTGACAGGTGCTGTACTTGGGAGCCCAAAGACCTGGATTCTTACTCTGAGTCTTATTTCACTAATTTTTAAGTTAAGTAGTGATGTATACCTTGAAGTATATGAAAGATATTATAAATTACCCACCCTTTAAAACCTCTTGGTCTCCTACCAATTGAATCAGTTGTGGAGCTCAAATTTCATTTTTTCTGATCTATGGATTATGTAGGGGAGTCACAATGATTGGTCCATTGCTGTAATGTGATGCTCAGTCTTCTGTTGACACCAAGTTTCTAATTTCTTGGTTGTCATACCTTTCTCATTACACCTGGTAGAACAGGGAACAAAGTGTGGGACAAGGTGCTACGCATGCTGAAAGGCATTTTCTTCGTTTTTCTCCATTAGGCAGAGGTTCTGAATCTCTTTGTCTTCACTTCCAAATTAATATTGCAGTGTCTTGTATTTAAGGCTGCTTGGGTTTTGCTTTCTTCATATAATGTGTAAAACCATGGACCATATTTCACTATACATACAGGTTCTGTTTGAACTCTTGGACCCAAGTAGTAAGTTTGGCAGGAGGCTGAACCCTGTTCCCCTAGGAAATGCTGATGTATTCTAAAGAGTGATCTCATGTTGCTTTTCTACTTTCCTTCCCAGAAACTCGTGTTCCTGAAGTGCCTAGCTCCCTTCACGTCCGCCCTCTTGTCACCAGCATTGTAGTGAGCTGGACTCCTCCAGAGAATCAGAACATTGTGGTCCGAGGCTATGCCATTGGTTATGGCATTGGCAGCCCTCACGCCCAGACCATCAAAGTGGACTACAAGCAGCGCTATTACACCATTGAGAATCTGGGTGCGTTTGCTAAGTGCAGCAGTAATTATGTACACGGCTTCTTTCTTTTTAGCTTCCTGTTCATTTTTAATTTTACAGAAAAATAGCAAACATGCAGAGAATTCCTTTTACCCAGCTTCCCTCGGTCAACATTTAACCACGTTTGCTTCCTTCTGTCTTTCTGTATTTTCCCCAGAAACATTTGAAAGCAAGTTGTAGACATGACATAACCCTCCCATTAATAATTAATTTTAACATGTAACTCCTAAAATAAATGTCTAACATGCTACAGTTAATCAAAATCAAAATGCAAACACTGAGACATCATCTAGATGATGAAGTGCTCTATTTGGCACTTTTCTCACCAATGTCCTTTATGACAAAAAGAAATCATTGTTCTCTGGTCCAGGATCATGTGTTGTGTTTAGTTACTGTGTCTCTTTAGTTTTCTTTGACAGAACCAATTCCTCCACTTTTTCTTGACTTTGATGACTGACAGTTTTGAAAAATACAAGCCATTTATGTTCTGTAGAATGCCCTCAGTTTTGACTTGTCTAACATTTCCTCACTGCAGTCAGTTTATGCATTTTGGGGATGAATGATGTGGAGGTGGGTTCTTGTCAGTGCATCATATAAAGAAGCACAGGATAGTCTGTTGCTAGTGCTGTTAACCACTTGCTTAAAATGGCATCTGCCACATGTTCCCACTCTAAAATTATCACTTTCCTTTGTAATTAATAAGTACTTTGTGGATAGACACCGTGATTCATGCCTGTGATTCCAGCCTCAGGAGGCAGAGAGTGGGAGATCATGGTTCACATCCAGCCCAGGTAGAAAATTAGTGAGAGCCCTATCTCAATCAGTAAGCCAGGTGTGTGCCTGTGATCCCAGATATGCAGCAGGCCATAGGCAAGAGGAACACAGTCTGGAGACAGACCCTATATGAAAAATAACTAAAGCAAAAAAGAGCTGGAGTGTGGCTCAAATGGCAGAGCACCTACCTAGCAAGCACAAAGGTACTGCCCACCAAAAACAAGAAAAGGAAAAAAGAATAAAGTTAGAAAAGTCATGTTATCTGATTTCAGGATGACTTACTAAGCTATAGTGAAGACATTGTATGGTACTGGTGTAAAGGAAGATGTTACAGGTTTGTGGAACAGTGGGGAATCCACAAGTAGAGCTGCACATATATGACTAATTGGTTTTTTGACAAAGGTACTGAGGTAATTCAGTGGGGAGAGAATATCTTTTCAACAAAAGGTTTGGGCATAATTGGACATCTGTATGAGAAACAGAAGGAACCTCAACTCTTATGCCATACACAAAAAAAGACCTATGTACAAGAGCTAAAACTATAAAATTTTCCAGAAGAAAACATAAGAAAAAAAATTTCATCACCTTGGAGTAGACAAGGACCTCTTGGGATCCAAAACAGTACAAACCATAAAATTTTAAATTTGATCAAATGGACTTCATCAAAATTTTAAGCAGCTACTTTTAGAAAGACACCAATAAAATGAAAAGACTTGGAGAAAATATCTTCCATTCAAATATCTGACAAACAGTTTGAACCTAGAATATATAAAATCTTTTACAACTCAGTAAGAATAAAACCTAATCAAAAAGTGGACAGAACATTTGGGTAGGCACTGTGCCAAAGAAGATACTTGAGTGAACAGTGAGCATTTCAAGTTAAAGCTACAATGAAATACCACTTACTGCACACAGACTAGAATCAGTAAAACGTAATAATTTGACAATACTGATATCAGCGAGGATGCAGAATTAGAATTCTCTTACTGACTGTTGGGAATGACTTATTATGGTGCAACCACTTTGTGAAATAGTTGGAGGTTTCTTACGAAGTGAACAGTACAATGCACCAATCCCACTCGTAGATATTTAACCAGGAGAAATGAAAACATGTCTGCATAATGGTTTCAACAATAATGTTTATTGTACTTTTATTTATATAGCCCAAAAGGGGAAATAATAAAAATAATAATACTCCCCTTAATAGTAAGTTGTGCCATATTCATGTAATGGAATACTAGTTAGTGATTAAAGGTAATAGGCTGTCAATACACACACTTAACAGAAATGAGTCTCATAAACGTGCTGAGCAAAAGGTGAAACACTAGCAAGTACTTACTGTGTTACTACATTTTTATGAAATTACAAAGGAGGAAGAGCTTATCCACATTGACAAAGTGAGATTAGCAGCTGCGTAGAACCAGGAGTGGTAGGAATTGACTGCAAAAGCACAACTATTTGAGTTTTTTGGACTGTCTTATATCTTTATTTAGGGTTGATTATACTGGTATGTTAATTTGTCAAAACTTAATGTACGCTTTAACTATGCTAATTATCCTCATAGTTGACCTAAATTAAAAATTTTTCAGAAATACTAATATTTTATAATGAATGAATCAATTTTGGGTATCATTACTTTTCCAAATTGGATTATCGTTGTAAATCTTTGTTTGAAAGATTTGTCTTTTAATCAGAATCTTCCCTGATAAAATTTTTATTCAAATAATTGCTTTGTAGATATCTTTCCTAAAAACAGCTTCAGGAGTCTGACAAATGAGTTACTTTCATCTTTTCCGGTAGAAAATAAGCAGCAATTTAAGTCTAGTAAAAAAACAAGTAGGCTTTCTTTTTTTCTTTCAAAAAGAAACAGCACAGCTAACCACAGAAGTCCTTCCCCACAACAGCAGTCTTACAAAGCAAGGAGGGCTTTGCTGGGGGATAAAAATGTCCCTGTGATGACCAGCCTCCTACTGCTGCTTCCTTCATGAAACTATTGAAATGAAAATCCTTTGCAATGCAGTTAGGACTTGACCCCTGACCTTCAGGCGCTTTCAGTCTAATAAGAGAATGAAGTTACACAGGAAACAACAAAGTGAGTTGAAGGGAAGCATATTCAAGAGATGTACAGAAGAGCAGTTTGGGAAGAAACTTACCTGGGCTTGAGAGATTGAGCCAGAATTGTGTTTGGAGTACGGAGTTGAAAAAGAACTGCGTGTGTGGCAGAAAGTAAACAGGTGAACTGTTGGTAGAGGGTAGGAGAGAAAGCACAGTCCACCTCCACTCCTGAGACTAAGCCAGCCCAGGAAGTTGACCCGTCGGGTTCTGTTGTGCTGTGTGTGCTGCTTTCTCCACATCTCACACCCCAAAATAATCCCATATAAAAAATGTAAATTTCTCTTGAGCTTCTCTGCAATTAAGATTATACATAGTCACCCTTGACTTTTTAAAAATTCTAATCATTTTGACTTCTTTCCCTCAGACCCAAGCTCTCATTATGTGATTACCCTGAAAGCATTTAACAACGTTGGTGAAGGCATCCCCCTGTATGAGAGTGCGGTGACCAGACCTCACACAGGTAGGGCATCCCAGCACTGTTCCCTGCAACTTATATAGAGTATTGACATGAGGTCCCCCGATAGGTGCTCATGAAGGAAAAGTGCATGGCCATTGGAGTACAGACTTCAAATGGGAGACTAGTCTTCAACAAGAAGTGCTGTTAATCCCTGTTACGCATGTTAGAAAATATTAAGCTCAATCATGTAAGTTATTCTGTCTGGATATATACATATTTTTAACACGTTAGAATCCAGAAAGCATAGTTTCAAGAGAATTAAAAGTGATTTTTCATCTTTCAGGCATGTTATAACTAAAATGAGCCAATAACTGAAAGGAGCTCTGTGTCACCAGAGGAATTCTGCAGGTGACTTGTGTGGCATTAATACATGGATTGGTGAAGCCAACATCTGTTTTATTGGTCACCTAAGTTGGCTTGGAGAGTATTTTCCTGTGTCTTTTTTATAAGCTTCCTATTTACATAAAAGGTCTAAAGTCAGGCACTTTGTACTTTTGACCAGTTATACCTTTATTATAAGAGAAATCAGATGTTCCTTATTTTTTTCTTTGAGTTATGTATTTTAAATATTGCTAAAATAATGTAAGATTTCTATAGTGATCTAAAACATCTAACTTTGAATGAAAAATTTATCAAAATAAATAGAGTTCTAACTTTTTAAAGGGTCCTAAAAAAACAAAGGGTTTCTTTGTAATGATACTTTTTCCATGTGTTGCCCACAACTTTGAGTCAATGTTGTCTGATATGTCTGCTAGCTGCTCCGTATACTCGTATAGTCTGGCAGTACTGTTAAAAGATGATCTTGTCCTGTTTTAGGAGCTGCTTCAGACCAGCATCCTACTGCATGTTCAGTAGTTTTGTCCTGTCTTCTCCTATTTATAAGTTCTCTAGAAATAACTTTAGTATTATAAGGACAAAAGGAATATTTAAATAGTGGTCTTCTACTTTCTTTAAATTGAGCTGTAACAGAAAAACATTGAATTTATTTTCATTTATGTGGCTAGAAATATACAAAGAAATATTCCTTATAACCTAGTTTGTATAACCTAGTTGCCTTTTCCAAGAGTTGGTACATATAAGAAAAGATTACTCAGCGTTCTAATGACTTCTGCACCCAAAGGTACATTTTCTGTCACTAACTGGTATAACTCCTGCCAGTCTTTGAACAAAGGCCTGGATTACGTAGCTGTTCCTCTTTTATTTCTGATCCTTGTTATGCAAGAAATATACACAAAGAACCTATTACCTTCAGCGTGGCAGTCATTCATAAACAAGGTCTGTGCCTTTTCAGATTTGAGATACAGGAAGAACCAGTCACCATAGCTACATGGAAAACACATTTTAAACCTAAACTTTTGAAGTAAATGAGTATGCATACTTAGAAAAACTAATCGAGAATTGGGAAAGCCAAATGGATCCTGCTGAATTGTCCCAGTCCTGACCATTATCTGTGGTCCTGATGCTTTTGTACTTGTTCTGGCCTCTGTTTTTGCAATGACTCAAGCAGAATAGCTGTTGGATAGAACTCTGCACAGCACATGTGTATAGGCTTTTCTTTCCATCAAATAAGTGCTCTGATTTCTAAAGTTCATGAAGGCTGTATCCCTTGGACCCATGTTGACCATGGGCTCTCCCTTAACTAATGGAAACTCATCACTACATGGTTCTCTGACTCTGCTGAAGAAAGTACAGCAGATGGTCCAACATGGTGTCAGCTTTCCTTTCTCAAGGAAGAGAAGTGGAATGTCCTTGAGTTACTGTGGGTTTATTCAGCTGTGAGGCGTATCAACAGGTCTGAACTTGACCCACTGACTGACAATCAGGACACAGATTTGAGAGAAGAATGCTTACATGTCCACTAATATGCACTGATAACAAAAGCCCAAAAATTCAGCCACATTGACTGAAATCTCAAAGCAGTGAGCTTTGAATTGCTTGTTCAGAAGTTATACCATTCATTTTTAAAAGCAATTTTAGTTTTTTCATGATCCTTTGGACAGGAGGTAAAGTCTTCAAGTAATTTTTTAAAAAATTCATGCGTATAGTAACATAATTATTAAATTATCATATTTTAATATGCCTATAGAATATAGTTGGAAATATAGTTGATTACTGCCTTACTCAAATTTTTCCTACCAATGTTTTCCGGAAAGAACACAAGTAGAAATATTCTTTTAAATGAATGAGGGTTACCTATTAACTATGATTTTCTTTCTTTTTCTCCATTTTTCATCTTTCATTCCATTATACTACCCTGCATTTCCCTTTTATTTTTATTTACGTTAAAATGTCACTTCCCTTTTTAAATTACTTTTTGCCCAGACGCTTCTGAGGTTGATTTATTTGTTATTAATGCTCCATACACTCCAGTGCCAGATCCCACTCCCATGATGCCACCAGTGGGAGTTCAGGCTTCCATTCTGAGTCATGACACCATAAGGATCACATGGGCGGACAACTCGCTGCCCAAACACCAGAAGATTACAGACTCCCGGTACTACACTGTCCGATGGAAGACCAACATCCCAGCTAATACTAAGTACAAGGTACTGACACATTTGCTGTGGGTGTAAACAGCTGTTGGAATTTCCTAATCTTAAAGTTCTTGATTCATGTTTTTCTAGAATGCAAATGCAACAACTTTAAGTTATTTGGTGACTGGTTTAAAACCAAATACACTCTATGAATTCTCTGTGATGGTGACCAAAGGTCGACGATCAAGCACATGGAGTATGACAGCCCACGGGACCACCTTTGAATTAGGTATGTGTTGTTAGAACCCATGTCATGTGGCATTTCTTCTCTTCGAACCAGTTGGGAATTCATGACAGTCCACTGTCATATTCCAAGTCATGAGATTTCCTCATTACCTGCTTTTACTGCCCAAGGCATGTGTTGAGTACATGATGGACACATTTACAGAGCACAGTGAGATGGTCTGCTCTTTCAACTATATGTTTTCGTCACTATAGAAGAACATTAACACATAGCAAGATAATAGAATGCAAAACACACTGGATTTTAGGAATCAAGAGACTCGAGGTCAATCCTAGGTCATCCGTCTCTGTGATCATGAGCAACCCATTCAGTGTCTCAGAATCTTACTTTCTTCCATCCTGTGAGGAATAATAATCACTGCCCTTCCTACTTTATAGGTTATTGTAAGGTAAGATAAGGAACAGATGGGAAAGCATGTGGTAAATTATAAAGCATTGGTAGATGTAAGAGATTATTGTCATTAATCCTGCTTTACTGGTAAATTGAGATTGAAAAAATGAAATGACCTGCCCTTGACCAAGCAGTTGCCCAGCCATGCTTACTAGAGCCTGAAAACTTTACTGGATGACCCCAAAACTGCCCCTGAAGACTTTCTTGGAAAATACTTAGTATCTTTGCAAAATCTTTCACTGAAATATCCTTTAGGGTTTTGTTTGTAAGTGGACAAGAAGGAGAAAAGAAAATTAACTGAGAAAATTAAGGATCAAGCAGGCTGTCCGGGTTTGAGAGTCTGTTTGCTTTTTGCTTACTTTTAGACTTATCCTTCCACTCTCTTTGGGCTTTCCTAATATGGAGGTTTTTGCCACCAGTGCCTTTTGTGAATAATGAAAATCTGGACATATATATATGTTCTATACAAACTGACTTAATCCTTCTGCACAATTGACTGAAATTCCTGTAGAAAAAGAGGGATTTGGAGAGGTAGAAGTATACATAAAAGACTAAATAGAAATTCAGTTTACTTTTTTGCCAATGTTTTAAGAATGTCTTTTTGCTTTAATTCAAACTCATTACTAATAAATGAAATTTGTATTTTCCCTTAAAATTGTAGTGTTTCCCCAAGTTTCCTTCTGTCTTATACTACAATTCCAGTACTTTAGGAAGAGAAGAGTAAATTTGAGAGTGTACTTGCTGTGTACACTTCCCTGCTGATACATTAAATGTGTTCGGCTGTAACATAGAAATACTGTTGTTTTCATTTTGTTTTTCTGTTGTACAACTTTTCTTTTAGAGCAGTGATCTCGGTAGTTGGCACCTTGCTTTCAGTATAAGTTTAAAAAGAAAAAATGTCAATTGGTAAGTTATTTCTTTAGGAAATCAAACTTTTAAGTCATACTTGGTTTAGAGAGCCAGCTACAAGAAAGCCATTTTATACTTAAAAACATTCTAACTAAATAATCCAAATTGAGGAAATCATCTTAGACAAATTACTTAATTCCTCATATTTTTGGTGTCCTGAACTTTAGGAGGCAGTGATAGCCATCTGTCAGAATTACCATAAATGCTAAATGAGATGCTGTTTGTACAGTGCCTGGCACATAGTATGAACGTGGTGCCAGTGTCATTTTATTCTCCTACCTATCGTATATGTCCTTACTTCTAGCCAGGGTGCCAATTCTGTATTCTCATAGTATGGTGATTTCTCTTTGGCCCTTTACATATTCTTTTTACCATAACTACTTACACATAGACAATGAGTTCTTTGAAGCCAGGAGACTTTATCTTTTTTTCGTCTTGTTCCTTTATTGTACCTTACAAATGGAAAGAGTTTAAGGAAATGGTAAATTATCCTGACATGGACAGGAATCATTGAAAGACTATTATTTTGTAGTTCCTACTTCTCCACCTAAGGATGTGACAGTTGTGAGTAAAGAGGGGAAACCCAGGACCATAATTGTGAACTGGCAGCCTCCCTCTGAAGCCAATGGCAAAATTACAGGTAAGATGCCTTAGAGTGTGTGTGTCTGTGCTGCTCCAGGCAAGTACTCTGTTGTTAAGAGAATTGGGAATCTGAAGGCTGCCTTGCACTCCTTAAGAGTGGTATGAATCATGGTTGTCCTTGAAATTACAGTGAGGATAGACTGTCTACAGTGGCATAGAAATAGGTCACTAGCTGGTGGCTGTACCTGCAGGTCTCATGGGGATGGTGTATCCTAGACAGCCTTTGTTTATACTATAACCTTATTATATGTGTATATTTATTTTCCTTGGGAAAGCTGTTCACTGCCTAGGTGACCAACTTTGGAGTTGTATACCCCTGCTTAATTCTACTAGGCAATGCCCAATAAATATAAATTGTGTTCTTTTATCTAAAAGCCCAAAAAAGTCCATTCAGCTTTTAATTCCTTCCCCCTCCTCCCTTGCCCTCGTAGACCTGCTACTTCAGCTTCCTCTACTCTTACAACTAGTTAAAAGCTTGAATTGTCCTAGCCCTTTGAACGGACCCAGAATTTTCCCTTGGACTTCCAGAGTGAAACTTTGCATAGTAGAAAGGACACTGTGCCCTCCTCAGCCTTATCATGGAGAATTGGCTGTTGGTCATTCCCTTTGGAGCCTGTGCTCCATGTAGGAATGTGCTTGAGAACCAGTTTGCCTTCCAAAGTGTGAAGATACTGGCCCAAAGAAACAGAAAGTGTTTTGTTTTTTAGCACTGTCTTCCTTTTAACTTTCAGTAAGAATCCCATTAAATATATTCTGGTCTTTATGTCATTTTTTTAGGTTTTGACTTTCCCTCTCCTACTTTTTACTTTTGTCTTTTAAAATCAGAAACCATAGTTTCTTTGCACTTTGTGGTTTAGGTAATCTTGTTTGCAGTGCTTCCTGTCCCACTTGTGGGAATTGAGTGCCCCCTAGTGAAAACATACAGAGACTGTTCACTGTGGCTTTACCCACACAAAGTCTGGGAGAACTTTATCAGAGGTTGCTGCCAATCTGCCAGTTTTTCTCCTAGGAGATCACTTTGAAAAGAGCCAAAACAGCATACTATGCCATTACCAAGTTTCAAAACTGCATTATTTTAATTGCAGACCCTTGATATTCAGATTTTATGCTGCAGTGTGTGTGTGTTGTAATATGCATTTATTGACTTCCCAATTACAAAAAGAAAAGCGATAATGAGATTTCCCATTAACTCATTTGGACAGGTTACATCATATATTACAGTACAGACGTGAATGCAGAGATACATGACTGGGTAATTGAACCTGTTGTGGGAAACAGACTGACTCACCAGATTCAAGAGTTAACACTTGACACACCCTACTACTTCAAAATCCAGGCCCGGAACTCAAAGGGCATGGGTCCCATGTCTGAAGCCGTTCAGTTCAGAACTCCCAAAGGTAAAGCTCCCCCAGCTGAGGGATTTGTTGTGTCTCCTTAGTGGGACTGTGCTTCTAGGCTTTCTTCAGCATAAGAAACTGGGTATTTTGAGAAGTCCTAAGGATGAGTTTGTCAGCCACAGCATGAAGATTTATACCAAAGGATTCCTTACCTACCCACTGACCAAATCAGTGTTCACCAGGTGACTGGCCTGTTCATATCGCAAACAAGGACACCTTGGCTCAAGTTATTTGGGGCAGATGAATTGCAGTGATACATAAGTTTTTACCAGACAAATCAGATGTGATTCATTTGGTTCTGTAGAGAGCAGTGCAGCATATTATTGTGATGGATTGTTCTCTTTTAGCCTAAAAGGCTTATTTGTGAACCTTTGTAGAGAACAAGAGACTAAAAAGGGCCTTTTTTGTAAAACTCAAAATTTTTAAAATGGAGATGAAGTATTGAAATAAGCAAGTATAGGCTAATAAAATTTAGTTGGGGACTGAGTCTGTGGAAATATGGAAACCTGTATTTCTTTTCTGTTAGTACCAAAGCAAGACTCAGTTTGTTTGGAAGTTTGTGGGGATTTTATTTTTTTCCTTTAAAGCTTTTGTCTATCACACCTTCAAAGCTTGTGATCTTTGCTCTTGTTTTTTCTTCCCCTGTGCTTGGCCTGTTAGCGGACTCCTCTGATAAAATGCCTAATGATCAAGGTAATGAGTAGATGACCTCTCTTTCCTTTTCTCTCTTTTGTGACCTATTATGAGCTTTTTGTTTTTGTTCTTTTTTTTTGTTCCCTGAAAATCAGTACCATGTGTTAAAAATCACATATTTATTGCCAAAGTGGAGTTGAGTCCATGTCTGTGGCCCTTGGGGTATGTGAAAAGCTGGGAGATTCACTTAGGAGCTGAATAGACTGGCAGAAGAAAACTGAGTTGAATAAACTGAGCCCTGAAGCCATAGGAGACTGACCTTATTAGCCTAAGTGTTAAAGTACTGAAGTTGTGTAATAGTGACAGAGTCACAAAGAAATTAGTCATACCGATTTCTCATATTTATAGCATCTAGAAGTTTATTAGTGTCTCTGAATGAAATATTGTAACCAAATTCAATGAATACTGTATTTTCCTACTCAACAAAGAACCTACAAATATATTGTACTAAATTATGTAATTGTCCATGACCAAGAGTTGCTTCGTTTATTCTGTTATGATGAGTTAGTCCTTATCTCTTTTTCCATATCTTCTCCTAAATATATCTGATCATCTTAAAACTATTTAACATGAAAACGTGAGGAGCATGGTCCTTGATGTCACCATTCTGGAAATCATATATCAGCACTCTTTTCTTTTTTTTTTTTTTTTTTCATTTTTCTTTTATTATGTACATACAAGGCTTGGTTCATTTCTCCCCCCTGCCCCCACCCCCTCCCTTACCACCCACTCCACCCCCTCCCGCTCCCCCCCCCCTCAATACCCAGCAGAAACTATTTTGCCCTTATCTCTAATTTTGTTGTAGAGAGAGTATAAGCAATAATAGGAAGGAACAAGGGGTTTTGCTGGTTGAGATAAGGATAGCTATACAGGGCATTGACTCACATTGATTTCCTGTGCGTGTGTGTTACCTTCTAGGTTAATTCTTTTTGATCTAACCTTTTCTCTAGTTCCTACTCCCCTTTTCCTATTGGCCTCAGTTGCTTTAAGGTATCTGCTTTAGTTTCTCTGCGTTAAGGGCAACAAATGCTAGCTAGTTTTTTAGGTGTCTTACCTATCCTCACCCCTCCCTTGTGTGCTCTCGCTTTTATCATGTGCTCATAGTCCAATCCCCTTGTTGTGTTTGCCCTTGATCTAATGTCCACATATGAGGGAGAACATACGATTTTTGGTCTTTTGAGCCAGGCTAACCTCACTCAGAATGATGTTCTCCAATTCCATCCATTTACCAGCGAATGATAACATTTCGTTCTTCTTCATGGCTGCATAAAATTCCATTGTGTATAGATACCACATTTTCTTAATCCATTCGTCAGTGCTGGGGCATCTTGGCTGTTTCCATAACTTGGCTATTGTGAATAGTGCCGCAATAAACATGGATGTGCAGGTGCCTCTGGAGTAACAGTCTTTTGGGTATATCCCCAAGAGTGGTATTGCTGGATCAAATGGTAGATCGATGTCCAGCTTTTTAAGTAGCCTCCAAATTTTTTTCCAGAGTGGTTGTACTAGTCTACATTCCCACCAACAGTGTAAGAGGGTTCCTTTTTCCCCGCATCCTCGCCAACACCTGTTGTTGGTGGTGTTCAGCACTCTTTTCATTGTAATTGCTGTGGAGGGTAGCCGTACTTGGTGATTTTTACCTCTGGGAAGACAGCTAAACCATGATTTCCAAACTAAAAAAGAACACTGAAAGTAAATTTAATAACTGTTCTTGTGACTTGAGAGTAGTTATTAGAAAGACAAGATCTCTGAGGCTAGGCATTGTAGAGCATACCTGTCATCCCCGCTACTCAAGAAGCAGAGATTAGGTGGATCTCTGCTTCAAGAGCAGCCTGGGTTAAAAAAAAAAAACTTCATAAGATGCCTATCCCAACCAATAAGCCAAACATGGTGGTGCGAGCCTGTAATCCCAGCTACATGGGAGGCACTGGTAAAGCAAAAACAGTCAGGGACATGGCTCAAGTGGTAGAGCATCTGTCTAGCAAATACAAGGCCTTGAGTTCAAACCTCAGTTCCACAAAAGGAAAAGAAAAGAAAAAGAAAGGAAATGAGGGTGTGAGGGGAGGAAAAGAAAATACAAGATTTTAGTTAATGCAAGGAAAAGTCAGAACTTGAGGAATTGCGTTTCCGGGCTCTGGGTGTGTGTTTGCATTCATCGTATCTTTAGCATATTAGGGAATCTGCAGGCATATTTCTGCATTGTGGAAACATAAAAATATAATATTAATTATAATATGTATGCACAGAATAAAAATGTGCCCTTTGTTCTTCCACTTCATTTGATAACCAGAGTGCAACTCTTTGCTGCACCGTACCTCTGGTATTCAAATTTCTTTACCTATTGGTGTATTTGGTGCTAGGTTCATCCTTACAATTTCTTGTTCATAGTTCAAATTTTTTTTAAATAATCAGGAAATAAAGGAATAGAAACCAACCAGTTTATTGGCAAAGCATTTTTGGTGACTATTTATATGATATGGTGCTCTGGATACTGTGGCTTACAGGTAGCCAATTGGAGGGCCACAGACACCTAAATATGAAGAACCTTAAGATGCTAAGGAGACCTTGTTCAAGGGAAAAGCATGTGAAAAACAACTGGTGGTTGCCATGTGTCATTTGGGGAAAATTATGGCATCAGAAGAAGGGGATAAAGTACACAGTAGAAAAGCAGTTGTGGACTGAGTGAAATTCGAGAACATGCCCTTTTAGATAGCCAAGGACCTCTGTTCTCTTGGAGGTTTTCAGCTTCCGGAAATATAGCAGACACTGTTTAGTCTCTAGATTTGTTCTGTTAAGTAAACTATTACCAACAATTTCAAATTGGAATTTCTTTAAAGTATGATTATTAAAGGACTTGACATTGGCAGTAAGATTTTGCAGGAATACATCTAGTTTATTCATTTCTAGTCAAGCTTTTTTTGTAGAAATAACTGTCATTCTCTGCCTCTATAAAGGAAAGATTGTATTCTTCCTTGAAGAGTCATTATGCTTATACTCAATACTTCTTGAATATTACTACATATCAGGCAGCATTCAAAATGTTTTATAGTACTAAATTTCCATTTAATCTCACAAGTTTTGTGACATTGATACCATTAGTATCCCTGTTTTCCAGTGAGGAAACTGAGGCCCAGAAAGAATAGTTCTGTAACTTGTGCTATGTGAATAAGCTAGTGTCCAAGTGTGGCCTGCTAGGTACTATGCTGTGTGAGCCAGGAGGAGCAGCTTTCACTCGGCAGTTCTTTCAGACCTCTTGTCAGGAGACTAACGATGCTACTTTTTGGCTACAAACCTTGGGTTGAGTGATATCCTTATTTTATGGGGGAAGGGTTCCTTGTGTTTGCTTTACCCAAGCAACTTGGCTATAAAAGTGAAGAAGATGACTCAAGACCAAGAATAAGAATATTTTTAAAAAACTGATATTTGAGTTTTCTAAGGTTTGCTGCTAGGATGGCTGCAAGCCTAAGGTCAGCAGTCACACTGTGCCTTGTCACAATGGATTAGGAGACGTGACCTTTGTGAGTAACTTAGGAGGATGAGTTTTGCCATCTTTGAATGCTTAGATGACAGAGGAAGAACTGAGAACCCAATATGACCCTTCAGTTACTTTCTTGCTCCTGCTCAGGCTAATTAGACTCTTGGAAAGACAACTTTATAATTGAGAAAAGAATTGGAATGATACTGCCACTGACTAGGCCAGATCAGCACAACTGGATCCTGGCAAGAGCACAGTTCTTAGTGGTTTCTTTTCCAAAGGAAGTTACATCTGCCATAGTCCTCTCTGAGCAGCCCTTTGGGAGCTGTTTCCTGGGCTAGCAAAATGTCTGTGTCCCACTTCCTGAACAGCAGAGTAGCAGTCTGGGCATAGCCACAGAACTAAGGTGTCAGCCTTTCAGATGCTTCATTGCATAGAAGGTTAGACCTTAGTTTGCCTTGCACACTTAGGCTTATATTTCCCATTATTTGTTATTTCATTTTCTCACAGAGTAGACTGAAAAGATTATGTTTTGTAGAAAGCACCTACTAGCTGTGAAGTGGACTGTCACACCAATGTGTTGGGCCATTACTAACATGATTTCTTCTCTTCAGCCTTAGGGTCTGCAGGAAAAGGAAGTCGGCTGCCAGACCTAGGATCTGACTACAAACCTCCAATGAGTGGTAAAGACCTTCTTATGGCTTTTTCAGCCTACTCTGGACATGAAGCAGTTTTGCTTAAAATATTCAAGTGTGTTTTATAGCTTGCATGGTGGGTTTTAGCATGTTAATTTATTTCCTTTTTTTTTTTAGCAGATCTAGCATTAGGCATTTTGGTGGTAAAGTTTAGCTGAATTAATACAAGCCTGATCATTATAAGATCTGTAAATAAAATTGTTTCCCCACATAGCCAGCTTAAGACAAGATTAATTCCTAAACAAATGACTCATTCTGTTGTCCATTAACTCTAGAAGATGTTGAAAACTTTAAAAATAAGTCCTCTGGTAGGATTTAGCCATCAACCAAAGCTAGTCAGGAAAACGCTTTAGAATCATTAAGTTATTCCAATACTACTTACTGCACTGTTTTTAGTTTGGGGATTCTAGAAAGTTCTTTCCATTCTTACCACCATCCTAAAAACTAGTGTCTTCTAATTTAGAAACACTTTGTTCTCTATAGAACTTCATTCACATTTCTACTTTCACACTTGAAAGCACATTTGATCCTTACAACCCTGGGAGCAGTGAGAACAGATTCCGTTATTCCCAGTTAATAGTTAAGAGACTTAGTGCAAAAGTAACTTGCCTGGGGCTACCCACTAATTCTGGCACAGGTCCTAAATCCAGGGTTCTGTCTTTGGATTGTTCTTTTTACACAGTCACATGCAGCCTAAAAACCAGGATTCTCTGCCAGATGTGAGAATCTAGAATGGCAAAATGTCCACAAAAGTAGTTACTAGAGGCCAGGTAAGATGGCTCATGTCTATAATCTTAGCTACAACCAGGAAGCAAAGGCAGGAGGATCAGGAGCTCAAGGGCAGCCTAAGCAAAGTTAGCGAGACAACATGTGTGAGGTCCTGGATTCAATCCCCAGTACTGCAAAGGAAAAAGAAGTAGTTAGTAGACTTGATCTTTACTGTCTCATCAGCTTTTCTCACAGACATACAGAAGAGAAAGGCCTGTCCTCTAGGGCCCCGTAGTCATAATTGTGGGGATACAATGATCTCTTAATCTCCAGCTCCCCGTTTAAATCAAAAGTGGCACTGCCCATACTTCAGTGAGATCAGCCTGCTCTTAAGAGAACAGACAGACTTGCATGCCTCAAGAAATTTTTATGCTAAGAATTGTTCACAAGTTTCTCCTCCTTTCCTTTGTTAACGTTTTGTGCTAGCCACAGTATAATATCCAGGCTGTGAGAAAAGTAATTATGTCTCTCATTTATGCATTTGTTCATGCCTGTGTGTTTTTAAAGGTTAAGTTCTATGCAGCAGGCTATAGAAGGAAGAGGAGTAACAAGTACCTATAGAGAAAAGGGAAAGCTTTGGAGAAGAGGTAGTGACTACCCCAGGTCTTAAAGGACGCATGGGAGATTGCTAAATGTCAAAGAGGGGACTCAGACATTCCAGGAAGCACTAACAACATGCCAAGAGGCATAGCAATGTAAAACCAGCTGTTCTCTGTAGGAATCCTCGCCTAGAGGAAGGATAGAATTTAAGCTGAAAAGGTAAGGTAGGTTAGAACCAGCCTGGCAAGAGCTCAAATACCAATGCTAAAAAATAAGAGCTTTATCCTATAAATAACCTGTTGAAAATATCTGATACTTCTTGTATATTACAACTTCCATTTACTCAGTATCTACTGTTATTTTACTGTGAGAACATGAGTTGGAGGCCAAGAGTATGAAGTCAGGGAAAAGCAGTTAGGAAGCTGTTGAAACAATCCAGGGGAAGCATAAGAAATGCATGTAATATGATCTGGGGTAGCAGTGTTGGTACCCCTTTTGCCAGTTCACTCTTGCTCTATCCAAGATGGAAACTTTGTCCAGCTTGTATTAGAGATCAAATGCAGTTAAATGAGAATTTGTCTGTGTCAAACGCAGCAAAGAACTACGACTTGACTACCCTTGCTTACCTCCCATATCCCAGCTCCCAAGCTTCTGATTTGCAGTGGCTGCCCTCACCAAGTACCCAACCCAGTAACTTAGCACTTTTGGTAATAACAATGTTATGTAAAGCCCTGCTCTGATATGAACAGTATGGTTAATTTTTTTGGCCCCAATAAGTCTTTCCCAAATATCAGGTGTTATTTTATTGAAGGTCACCATGTACAGTTTGTTGTCTGTCTACTTACCATTTTCTCAGAAATAAATGATAGAAATGATTGAATCCAAATGTAGAAGAATAAGCTCTTAAGCCCTTCTGAATCAGCTCCAGATTTAGTACTGTGCTTAGACATAGTCTATAAAATCATAGAATCAAAGTTGGAGGATCAGCTAGCTAATCCAGTGTTGTGGAAAGGATTCTCACAATGGGTAAAATTTTGGATTAGATCATCAATGTATAAGCCAGGTGGTATGAGAATCACCTGAGGAATATTTTTCTAAAAGCACAGACCATACCTTCCTGGTAGGAATTTCTTTCGTAATATACCACACTAATAGGATGCCTCTTAATACTTTTAGTAACTACAGACTCACTATTTGGCAAAGCAGCTCATCCCATTATTGTACAGCTCTGATTGTTAGATAAGGGAGTGATTAAAAGGAAAGATACCAGATATCGTGATATCTGTGGTTACATCTGTGTGATGGATTGGCCACATTTTATAATGTGAGCATGGATGATATAAGTAATGAAGTGAGAAAACTTAAGAGCTACATAACAGACAACCTTGATTTAAAAAAAAAAAAAAAAAACCCTGACGTCATCTTATAAGCATTGGGAGATAGTAATACTAGAAGTAGAGAACCTGGGTTTCTTTCAGTCCTAAGTGATCTGACCTCTGCATACCTCGCTGGCTTCCTCTTTGTCTTTTTCCTTCTTTCTTCCCTCTGCCTTGCATCACTCTGTGATTAAGCCATGCTGGCTGCCTTTTTCTGCCTTGGGGTACTTCCATTAGCTTGTCTGTCCTCTTTTGGAAGTGTTCTTCACTCACATCTTTGTGATGGGATCCTTCTTGTCATCTAAATGTTAGCTCAAATACCATCTTCTCAGAGAAGTTCTTTTCTTTTTTTTTTTTTCAATCTACTTATCAAAAGAGTAGAGCAAATTAAACTTAGAATTCAGATTGCATGCTCCAGAGATCTGTGTTCTTCAGGGTTTGTCTCTCCAGTCACTGTCCATAGAACTCAGAAGTTGTAGGAATGTGCAGGCTCAGACTCAAAACCCAGCTTCTCCAGTGTCTTGAAAGGGACTGTACACTCAGAGCCCTGTGCTCCTATGCACAGAGCCACAGTGGATGACCTCTTCAGGATATCCATATTGCATTTGGAAAAGCTAGTCATTGTTTTATCCCTTCATTTTATTTTTTTCCCACAGAATTCATCACTAACTAATAATTTCTTACTTGTTTATCATTTGCCCCAGCCCTACCTCCAACATGCACATCTTTGCTGTTTACTGTTGCATCTTTAGTACCTAGGACAATGATGGGCACATATGGTGGCTTGATAGATACTTGTCAACTTAATGCATATTTGCAGACCTCCTTTTTCCTGAAGTTGAATAAGAAAATTAACTCTGCATGGTATGGTCTGTGTGTTTATAAAAAGAGATTCTTTTTCAAATTTTTTTGTAATCTCAGACATCTATATTTTGGCATATTTTGCTTTGTGTGAATACACATTTTTAAATAATTCTGAAAGTCAAAAGCCCAAATGGCTTAGAAATGGTGCTTTTCAAGATGAATTTGTGTATCTTATAAATAAAAACAAGATTTATCTTTCTCTATTTATAAGGACCCTTTATAGTCCAAGTATATCTGCAACCTTGAATGTTCAGTGCTGTTGAAGAAGCTTTTATAGAATACTGCCTTTGAGCAGGTCTGTGCTGAGCTCTGCACATAGGGTAGGCTCTCAGCTCTCTAGAAACCTGTCTAGGGAGATAGTCACCTTCATGCAGCACTTTGCAGCACACTGATGACTGCTGTAAGGAAGTTCACATGAAATACCCTGGAATGGATATATTACCAGATGGAGTGCATTCCTTAAAATTCTCTAACAGATTAACCAATGTACCATTTTCCCTGTGCAGGCAGCAACAGCCCTCATGGGAGCCCCACCTCTCTAGACAGCAGTATGCTGTTGGTCATCATCGTTTCTGTTGGCGTCATCACCATTGTGGTGGTCGTGATCATCGCTGTCTTTTGTACCCGGCGTACCACCTCTCACCAGAAAAAGTAAGGAGCCCCCAATGTAGCCAATAAATCTTGTGATATCTGGTTTTTTTTTTCTTTCTGCTAAACTCTCTCAGAAGGTTTAGCAGAAGCTTTTGCAGACCTCAAGAAACTCCTTTAAACATTTGAAAACTTGGACCCCCAACGCCAAAAGATTTGCATTAACAGAAGAATGTTCATGGTGCACCATCTATCTACAAGCAAATTTCTGATGAAAAAAAGGAAACAGACCAAGCAAACAAACAAGTGGATGTGTTTGAAGAGTGATGATTGTACCAGAAGAGGCCCAGACAGGCCTCAGGAGGGATCCAGGGGAGGGCACTGTTGTCCTAGAGACCATAGTCACTGGACAGGTGTGGAGCTGGAGGAAGTGATTGCAGTGATCTTGACCCAGCACAGACCTAGGATAATGTGTGTATTCATGTTTGTTTTCAACAAACAGTTAAAAAGTAAAAAATTTTAAGAATAGAAAAAAACTTCATAAGCATATGAAGATATTTTTATAGCTATACAATGTGTTTTAAGCTAAATGTGTTACTAAAAGAGTCAAAACTAAAAGAAATTAAGAGCTTATAAAGCAAAGAAATTAAAGTAAACATAAGGTTAATTTATTGAAGAAAGAAAAACATCTTTCATAAATATATGTAGCCTAAGTGCACAGCAGTACCCTCACCTTCACATTCACTTGGTGCTCCCTCACTCATGACTCACCAGAACATCAGCCAGTCCTGCAAGCCCATTCATGGTAAGTGCCCTATACAAGGACATTACTTATTATCTTATACCATGTGTTCACTGTGCCTTTTCTGTTTAGGTACACAAATATTTACTGTGTATTTCAAGTGCCCACAGTATTACAGTTGTACAGTAACACACTGGACAGGCTTATTGCCAGGAGCCATTGCCCACACCATATGGCCTAGGTCTATAGTAGGCTGTTCTGTCTAGGAGTGTGTAAGTACACTGTATGATATTTGCACAATGACAAAAGGGAATATACATGTTAAGTGGCACATGATTGTATTTTGAAAGGAAACAGAAATTGGTTCATGTTATAAATGTGTGTCAGTCAGGGTCCTGGCAAAAAGAAGTTCTCAGAGGAACCATTTACAAAGTTAGAGGTGAGGCTAGGGGAAACAGAGCAAGCAGCAGCAATGAGGCACCATCACCCTTAGTTCCGAAAAGGCAAGAGGAGGAAGCTGTTGCAGAGGTCTGAAGCAGTAGAAGAGGGCTTCCTGACAGGAACATGGCGGAGCTAGAGGAATGTTGCCCAGCAGGAAGGAGCAGGAGAAGAAACACCTTCTAACCTTCAGGCTCTTGCCAGTACCTTCTGTTGGCCAAATCCAATGGGAAGCTAGGGCCAGGAATGCCAAGAGGTATATAGTTCATTTACCTCAGCCTACTGAATTTCAGAGCCAAGCACAGAAGGGATGTGGAAAAGAAGTGGGTCTGTCAAGTATTACTGGTCTCCCTTTCAAGCACTCTTTGTATGCACAAGGTGCCAAGCATCCTGGGATTTGTGGATAGGCCTCCTGCAGGCTGTGTCCAGCTGATGTAGAAGAAAACCATTAGCCTCTTATAAATGTAAGTTTAGGAATGTTTTTAAAGAAGTGATACTGAACTGGGCACATGGCTCACATCTATAATCCTAACTACTCAAGAGGCAGACATCTGGAGGCTCACAGTTTGAGGCCTGCCTGAGCAAACAGTTAACGAGACCCCAGCTTCACAAATAAGCTGGGGTGATGGCATGTGC
Organism: Castor canadensis; assembly: GCF_047511655.1. Taxonomy (NCBI): domain Eukaryota; kingdom Metazoa; phylum Chordata; class Mammalia; order Rodentia; family Castoridae; genus Castor; species Castor canadensis. The sequence goes on from NC_133404.1 coordinate 4,167,678, forward strand.
CTGTCATCCCAACTACACAGGAGGGGAAAATAGAAGGATTGTAGACCAGGCCAGCCTGGGCATAAATGTGAGAGCATGGCTCAAGTGATAGAGTGCTTACTTTGCAAGGCCCTGAGTTCAAACCCTAGTACTGAAAAAAGAAATTGTCACCAAGTATAAAGGGGAGGCATTACTTTAATGAACAAGAAAGAATCTCTGGTAATCGACAGGTCAGCTCCTCTGTAAGGTCAAATAGCTGTAGCAGGCACTCCTGGAATTTTGAGATTCAGCATGAAAGGTCTAAGAGCAGATAGCAAGGGTATCAGTGCACATGCTGCATGACCTCCTACTGCCCTGAACTAGAGCGGACCCTGCACCCTAGACTACATTGCGCTCACACGCCTGACAGCAAGACAGTACAAAGAAAGGAGATTCCCAAACTGCCCAAATAATAAAAACACAGCAGAGATAATAGAACAACTTCAGTTACAGTATCCTTCAAGTTCATTAGATGGGGATCTGCTCCATAAAGAGGAAGAAATTCATGTCTGTGCTTGTGATTATCTGACTTGATCCAGGGCAAGAATGCATGTATTTAATGATGACACATTTATTTTCAATACAGGGCAGATACAAGCCACCCTGTAACTGCTGCTAGCAATGACTTTGTCATTTTCTGTAGGTTATGTGATATTTTAAATCTCTTTCTTCTCAAATAAAATAGCTCTCCATAGCTTACATTACATCACTTTTACAAGAGAATGAGGGCTCTTTTTATATGCCTCCTGACCACTGCCTCTTATAGCTCTCCCTGTCTACTTCTGATTGTAGAAAGCTGTTTTTCTTAAAAAGCCTCAAAGACTACATTTTTTTCTACTCCAGAACTTTTCTGCAAGCTTCTTTATTTGGCATTTCACATTTGCCTGTCTTTATAAACTTGGCTTTTATATCCAGTTTTAGAAATCTTGAGATCTTTATTTAATAGAAACTAAAAACCAAAATAACATAGAATTCCTTAGTGCCTCCAGAGATGTAAAATTCAAAATAAATAAAAGATAAGGTACTCAGTCTTCAAATTGAGTCTAAGAAAACAAGTTGGTAATAGAGTGTGCACTCTGTATTTGAATCTGTAAGCCGTATAGATTTGAGTCCCTTTGTTTAAAATAATTGCATCAAGTCCTCACAGAGCTTCCCTTCTTCCTTCCCAAATAAGCTGCTTTCTAAATATTCTATTGGCCATTAAAAAACCAAGGGTTTTTCTTCCTCTCTAATACCCAAAGTACCTCCCATTTAGACAGTAGCTGTTTATAGCATCTTACACACTCAGAGTCGGAGACTCTACACCATCATTGCCTCTCAGCACATTCCCTTCAGCCCTCCACTCTCAGCAGACGACCTGGGCTTCTCCTGTAAGAAGGTGGGGCCGTCAGATGATACATGAGTTGGTTTTATGTTGCTGTATCAAAGTACTCAAGATTGGGTACTTTAAGAGGTTTATTGGACTCATGATTCTGGTAGCTGGGGGAATCCAAACAGCATGGTATTGGTACCCTGGTGAGGACCCTCCGTCACAGAAATAGGGAACTATCTTTGCGGAAGAGGAATTCAGGAGCAGGGCTGGACTTCCTTACAACAACCAGTTTCTCTGGGAAACTGACCTGGTCTTGTGAGAACTTCTTTAATCAACAATAGTGATGCCTCCAGAGATCTAATCACCTCCCAGTAGAACCCATCTCTTCAAGGTTCCACCACCTGTTTTTTGCCAAAATAGAGACCAAGCTTCCCGCGTAAATTTTCAGGGCACAAACACATCCAAACCATAGCAGTTGAGAACTACCTCAGCATACTACCATCTAATCTAAATCTTTCTTATATTGCATTGTTTCTTTCCCCTTCCTAAGTGTCCTTCCTCCTGTTTGAAGCCATCTTTTCCATTTTTCTTCCGGTTCTCATTGTCTCCTGTCTTTCTAAGACCTTGTACTTGCTATTTTCTTCTCTCTGGCATAATTGACATCTTACTGTATTTGTTCTGACCTTTAAGCATTGAAGTATACTCAAACTTCTTTCATCTTAAGATAATTATAACCCTCCTACCACATGGTCATTTCCACTAGCTGCTTACAAACCTCTGTCTTTTCTTTTATCCCAAAATGGTTTGAATGCACTCCCCTCTCAGTATTCATAGGGGGTTGGTTCCTTGACAATACCCAGACTGATAACAAAATGCAGTGATGCCGAAGTCCCTTATAAAATGGCTTAGTATTTGCACATGACCTGTACATTTCCCCGTCCTTTAAGTCATCACTCGCTTACTTAGAAAGACAGTATCCTTATCCTGCACGCTCAGGACCAGAAGTGTGACTTTTCTAATTTTGGAATATTTGTGTAGTTTACCACTTGGGTACTCATTGATTAAAAAATTTTCAGATTTTAAGAGCATTTTGGATTTCAGATTTTTATTTAGTTTTTATTTTTACTTTTTAAAAAAAAAAGTTTGGTAGTGGTGGTGTTGAGATGGGTCTCACTTTGTAGCCCAGAGTGGCTTCAAACTGATGATTCTCCTGCCTCCACCTTCCAAGGACTGGGATCACAGGTGTGTGCTACACACCCAAGAGATTTCAGACTTTCTCATTAGGTATGCGCAACCTTTAATACCTAATACTACATACATAACGGTTGTCCCCATAAGATTATGTCACCTAGTGACATCCATAGCCCTTTTAGTGTGTCAGTATACTTTAATGTTCACACACACACACAAAAACTGCCTAAGAATTTCTCATCATCAATTGACATGTTAGTACAATGAAAATGCTATACTGTAAATGATTATTATGCTGTATTGTTTAGAGTACAGTTGGTTAGATCCAAGAATATAGAGCCCACATACGGAGGGCTCACTGTACTTGTTTATGCTCTCTTGGAGCCTATTCCTTCAGTCCTTTCTGACCTGGATTCTCCTTTCATTTCACCAAAATGACCTTTGCTGGGTCACCAGTGACCTCCATATTCTTTTGCTCAAGCCAAAGAATATTTTCAGCCCTCATCTTAGTCCCTCAACAATATTTAACATACTCAATTACTCCTTCCTTCTGTAAGCCTTCTCTTCTTTTGTACTCCATGGCAGTGTGTTCTTTTTTATAGCCCCTCCTATCTACCCAGCCATCACACACACATTCCCCAGGGTCTGCACCTGGACTTACTCTGTTTTCTACTTTTCCAAGTGACCTCGTCTATTCCTGTGGTCTCATCAACTCTTTGCCTCCCAGCTACTCTTGTGTTTCTGTCTCTAGCCAAGACTTCTCTCTTCTGAGGATCAGACTTGTACACCTAATTGCCTCTTTTACACTTCCTTTTGAATTCTCAGAGGCACTTCAAATTCAGCATGTCCAAAACAATTCATAACCTTTTCAGTCAAACCTCTTCCAGTCCTTTATTCCCAGTATTAGTAAGTAGCTTACACCAAAAACCTCAGCCTCATCCTTTTCTCCTTTTTCTTCTTCACCCCACCCTATGTCCATTTATTCACCTAAGTCCTGTCATTTCTGCCCCCTAAGTATCTTTCACATCTGCCTTTTCTTTCATTCTCACTGTCTGAGGCCACCATCAGTAATAGCTGAAATTATTGCAGTAACGTCCTAGCTGATCTCTTCTGTCCCCCACTTCAAAAACCATTCTTCACAACATGGTGGTTTAAAGTTGTAACTCAGAATTGATCTCCTTGCTCTCTCACTTAAAGCTGTTTAATGGTTTCTCATTATTCATAAAGGGACACTCTCATTCTTGGTCCTGCTCTAAAAGCCCTTTATGATCTGACTGCCTTCCTGACATTATTTCTTGTCATTCTCTGCATGGCTTACCACCCTCCCACAGTCAGGACTCCTCAGAATCTCTCTAATGTACAAGGCTGCTGTTCTCTGCTTCAGGGCTTTGACATAAGCTGATTTCACCACCTCCAATGCACTTTTTGTCCCCATTATGTCTCAGCTTAAATGTCACTTCACATTTTTCTTACCTACCTTAGATCCACCTATAGATTTCATTGTAACACTTGGCATTTCACTAAACTCTGAACATTTAAAAATGCTCAGTGTCTGTCTTCCTCACTTGACCACAAGGGCTGAAGCACAGCAGTGCAGCACGGGATGTGACACACAGGTGCCTGTTACATGGTCATTGAGCAGGGCAGTGAGTGAGTGAAGGAGGCATGCTGTCCGCACTCTTCTCCCCACCTCATCGGTACTCCTAACTTGGTCCTATAAAAAGTGACTCCTCATTCCTTTATAAGCTGTTGGTTATTGTGTTCCTGCTTAATGTTGCTCTTTCTCTATTAATCAGAGACTTGTAGAGGATCCTTCTGTTTTAGAGATTTGATTTTAACACTCAAAAAAAAAGAGTCACAAGGCAATATTCAAATACACCTTGGAACAGTCTCTAAATACGTGTTTATTCTGTCCAGAAATAAACTTCTTGCCTCTGTTTTTTGTTTTCATTTCTGCCTTTGCTTGAAGCATCCCTTAGAAAGGCAGTCATGATCACTCAAGCCTTTTGATAAATATGTTCAAAAGAATTAATTTTTAAAAACACTTCTTAATTTTATTTCTAGGAAACGAGCTGCCTGCAAATCAGTGAATGGCTCCCATAAATACAAAGGGAACTCCAAAGATGTTAAGCCCCCAGACCTCTGGATCCATCATGAGAGGCTGGAACTGAAACCCATTGATAAGTCCCCTGACCCAAACCCTATCATGACTGATACTCCAATTCCTCGCAACTCTCAAGATATCACACCAGTTGACAATTCCATGGACGGCAATATCCACCAAAGGCGGAATTCATACAGAGGTACCATTTTCAGTGCAGGTTTTTTCCCCAAATGTTGGGAGACTATTTTCACTTAAATTATTTTCCACTGTGTAAGGTCACCTCAATTTGGTGACTACTGTAAGAGGTTAAGTTTAAAGAAATGTGTGTTGTGGCATCTGGTTAGCATTTGATGAAGAATAGCTAGCTTATTACAAGGGAGAGGTTCTGTACCCATAAGGGATGCCTTTCTAGATCTTTTAGGTCTCTCATCAGGCTTTACTCAAGCATTTGAACCACTGAGCCCACTGCTGCACATTGCACTCTGTCACTTCTCTTGAACTACAGCTATCCTTGGTGGTCTGTGTGGTTTGGATGCTCTTACAGACCTGGCACTGAGCACAGTGGGCAGTAGATTCCTGCTCTGATGCAGAAATGCCTTGTCCCCATTGCTTTGTTTATGAGTCCCAAATCCCCCACTAGAAATGTTTTACTGTTGAGGCTACTCAGTGACCTAGGGCACATGATTGTAATTAACCTATTTGATGTCTAGGGCATGAATCAGAGGACAGCATGTCTACACTGGCTGGAAGGCGGGGAATGAGGCCAAAAATGATGATGCCCTTTGACTCTCAGCCACCCCAGCGTAAGTAAAAGCTTCTTTCCCCAATGCTGCTGGTTTGTTCTTTGTTGGTGGGGAACAACATGAATGATCTCTTTGGTCTCAACACAATAATCTATCAAAGTTGTGATTCATTGAAGGAAGAAATAGCAAACACTGCCATATTTTGCAATAAATACCATTCTTGAGAGATCTTAGCATCTTTAAGTTAAGGGTGAATAAACTTTAAAGCCAATTTCTGCAATCCACCAGGAATAGGAAAGTACCTGTTCTCCCAAAAGTGCACACCATGTCCACAGGAGACATGGGGAAGCATCCCTTGAGACTAGGACTGAACTTGCCAAATGTCACCCGTGTCCCTCAGCTTTCTGACACACGTAGGCAGTGTTTATGAGCACCAACAGAAGTTTAATCGGTACACTTTATATTTTAGAGTTGTTTAAGGTTTACAGCATGGAATTTTTGAACCAACATTTTTTAATGCCTTTTGACCTATACCTCATTTCAATAAGTATGAATGTTACTGAGCCTCCTTTTGATAATAGTTGAAATTCAAAATAGGTTAAATATCATAAAAATTAAAAAGTGCCAGGCATAGTAGTACACATCTGTAATTCCAGCACTTGGGAGACTAGAGCAGGAGGATTGAGAGTTCATGACCAACCTGGGTCACATAGCGAGTTCCAGGTCTACATGAGGTACATAGCAAGACCCTTTCTCAAAAAAAAAAAAAAAAAAGGCAATGTGGCAAATAAATTCTTTTTTCAAACTACTCCCTGGTCTTTGTGTTTAAGCTAGAGAAGTTTTTTCCGACTAACTGGCAATGTGGGGCTTCCACTTGAGGAAATACTCAGCCATCTCTGATGAGATGTCACTAGGCATGAATGCTCTGCCTGCAAAGAGTTGCACCATGGCACCCTCTCTGTGTAACTCCGACCATGCAGCTCTGTCCCCTCACCACACTCACAGTGCAGAGTTATGTGAAGCAGCAGATTGTAGATCAGCTTGAAAGATTAAGGCTGTAATCATTAACCCGTGTCTCTGCACAACGTAGCTCTGTGGTAGAAAGCACCATGGTTTCCCTCTTGTTAGAGATGCCCTGCACAGGTTCCCCAATTTTAAAGACACAAATGCCCCGAAGAGAATAAGGAGTTGTTTTCACCTATAAGAAGTAGTAGTTTTACTACTTGTTTGTTTTGTGTAAGACATCAGTTCCTACCTAAAGTGGCTTACTTTTAAAACTTACTTAAAAAAAAAAATGTTATTCCAGTTGACATTATTCTTTTTTTTTTCTTTTTTTGATGGTGGGAAAAGAGCATGCATGAATCTACAGTATTATATGATTTGTGCCCCACGCAGTTGGGTGATGGGTGGAATCTTTTAATTCACAAAAACTGAAAACAGGTGTCTGAATGCACTTTGTTTGGCTTTTGAAAGGTCTTTTTCAAAAACCACATGACTGCACACTTTTTTCATAAGCTGGGTTTCCCTGAGCTCTGAGTCCTGAGAGGAGGCTGGACCCATGTACCTGCCATCTCCCTACCCACATCTGAAAAGGCTTAGCAGTGCTAGGAAGGGATTGCTGGTATCCAGATGAGGTTCAGTCCAAAGCCACACACAAAAGCATCAAGTTCAGATTCAGATAACAGCTGATGGTTGCATACTATGTACTAGGCAGAATGTTCATATTTTATTTTTTATTGACTTATTTGAAAACTGGAAATGGAAAAGTTCCTTATTTTAAAAGGGACTGTTCCATTCTGTTTCTCTTTTGTGAGAGTCCTCTATATTACGAATGTGCTTTAGATTGCACTTCCTAGGTCAAAATCGGGGTTTTCCCCTCACCTGGGTCTGAATTTGGAAAATGCTATTTCTGAAGCTAAAACTCCCTGTCTTCCCCTTAGAAGAGATGCCTGAGAAACCCTCCTTAGCAACTTTTCTGGTTGTGTTTTATTGTTGAGGACCTCCTAGAACCTTCCCAGCTGCAGAATGAAGGCATCCATTTCACTGTCTGGGATTTCTCTTCATCAAAGTCATGCTGAATGGTCTCACAAAGACTAGGGAGATCCCTCGTAACAAAAAGACATTTTAATAAGCTCCAAAAAGCTGATTTTTTACTATAAAATTCATGAAGCCCTTCCTTAGAGGAAAAAAAGATCCCCTGTGTTCCTAGTCTGCCCTACCTATTTGGGGGTTGAGAGCTGGTTATCTTGATTTTAAACATTTTTGTCTCTACAGCTGCTCTAAGGAATACCTAAGAAAAAAATTCTTCCCTAACTCTGTCTAGGCTTCTGGATTTGTTCCTTTGTGTACATCTCTGAGATGGAACATGAAGTTTCATTACATAGATGTCACAGAAAGTTGTATGTGGAATCTCTGTGTGGAACTTGGGATTCTATAGCTAAATGTAATATATTTAATACTCAGTCAGTGAAGGAAGGAAAGAAGAAATTAGGAAAGATCCACTTATATTTTAAAATGCCAAGAGGTGTGGCTAAACCCTAAACGGGAAGCAGTAAGAAATGGTACCAGGGCCTTAGTTCATGCTCTTAGCACTAGATTGACCATCAATCCAGTTTCATTTGCATTCCTTTAAGATACAAAAATTGATTAAATAGCTACTCATTTACCCATTATTTCCTCTTTTGGCAAATAAAAGGACAGAATAAATTAGGACTATATTCAAAGAAGGAACTCCTGCTCCTTTAGCAGGTCAAAAATAATCATAGAAACCTAGGCCATTTGTTTGCTTATGGGTTTATATTTTGTGACATTCAAATCGATGTTTTTAATAACTTGTATAATGCATGTTTATAATAGAAGAATTGGAAAATACAGATAAGCCAAAAGGAAAATATTCTTTTAATCCTGATCATTCTTCCCTGCAAAACAATTACTGTCAGTATTTCATTATACATCCTCAGACTTTTTTTTTTACTCTGTACATACATAGAATACGCATAGGAGTGTGTTTATTTGTTAAATCTAAAGTCAGTGGCCTTCCCCAAAGTCCAGCCAGCTGTCACCAAAAGTGATTGGGTTATATAGGGCGGGGTGGGGGAGGGCGGCGGGGAAGGGGTGACTGTGTGTCTGTGCAAGCATGTTAAGCGTTTCTCTGTCTTGTGTTCATTCACAGCTGTGATTAGTGCCCACCCCATCCATTCCCTCGATAACCCTCACCATCATTTCCACTCCAGCAGCCTCGCCTCTCCAGCCCGCAGTCATCTCTACCACCCGGGCAGCCCATGGCCCATTGGCACATCCTTGTCCCTTTCAGACAGGGCCAATTCCACAGGTGAGAGACGAGGATCGAGCCCACATGGAAAGCATTTGCAAGAGTTGGCAGGCGGAAATGGGGAAGGACCTGCCCTACTGAGAATTCTTCACTGTTATTTATTGATCATGGCATTTCTGTGACAGACTCAAACTTATTTCTGTGAAATTCACCCATTTTCCTCCCTACATTTTAGTGCAAGATGTCATTTTTAGTAAAAACAGCAATAACTCACATAAGCATGTCTTACTCCATAAAACTTGCATCTGAATTGTCATTTTTTTTTCTAACTTGTGTATTTTTTTTAATCCTCTGATTTGAAAGGAAACCTCATTCTGGGTAGTTTCCAGACACCAATAGCTGCCTTTGCCTGGAAGTGACCCTAATGTTGGGAGGGTCCATAGGGCAGCCATGAGGTGCAGGTTACTTCCCTATGGACCAAAGTATGAACAACATCCAGGAGACAGTGGTGTTCCCAGCCACATAGAACTTGTGCTTACTGTAAACCTCAAGTTGCCTAATGGGTTGTGAAAATTGGGAAGAGGTACAGTCTCTTAAAAATTGATAGAACATTAACATAGCAAGTTAGTATATCTAAAGAAATGCATTGCTCAGCAGCCATGTCCCCATTTGGGAATCTTACACAGCAGTGCCAAACACCTTTAGGAGGAATAAATTTTATTGCTCCTCAGGAATTGCAAATTAGTTTCAGTTTTAAACTGCAAATCTAGTAAATTGTATGTATAGTATACTATTCTCCCATTGTTGGAAACTTGCCTGTTAATAGTTTTTACTTGTAGAAGTAAGTGTTGGTGATTCTGGGAAATAAGGAAGTTTCACGTGAGCTCCATTTTAAAAGAACCTCAAAACTTCTTGTTTAGAAGTTTAGGGTGCCAGTAACATTCCCTTCTCTTTCAGTTTTGATCACTCACAAATATGCCCATGAAGATGGAAGCTTTATTGAGGGATGCCTAATAACTTTTAACATTATCTGGTCCCAAAGCTGTTACCTGGTTTGGAGAGTGCTGCTAGAACCCATGTCTAAACTTGATCTTCCTATTATTTCCTTCCAAGAACAGATTGAGGTTCTGTCTTTAGAAAGATGGTCTGCAGGGCAGACATTATTCCATCTGGCTGCATGGAGAATCAAAGTCTGCCTCACAGACATATCCCATATAGAACAGAGCACCAAGAGCAGCCCTGCAATCCTGCTCTTAGAAGGAGGCAGGGACCTGCCTAGCAAGCACAAGGGTCTGAGTTCAAATCCTAGTACTGCAAAAAAAAAAAAAAAAGTTTTGTGCCAAACCCTGCTCCTCCATTTGTAGGAATCCCACACACTCAGATGTGGGTGTGCCTGAGTGGATGGCAAGTTCTCAGTCACGTTAAATCTCTTCTCCCTCATCCTGTACTAGGAGGGGCCTGGGGTTGGAGAAAAACATGGTAGGTCCCACTAAGCCCTCCTCCAAGTTCGCTTCTATGTGAACTGGGGCAGAAAGTGAAGGAAAGGGGGGAAGGTAATGATTTGCATTACTAAAGGATTCCTTGCTTTCTTGACCAGACAGATTGAGGAAGGTGAAACTAGATTGATTGGAGATCAATTTGAAAAGTAGAGCTTGTAACAAAATGGTCCAAAATCTCCTGCTCTTGCATTTCGCCAAGCTTTTGTATCTAGAGTTCAGAGTGTTGCCCAGCTCTGGACATGGGGCTAGGCAGGACTCAAGCCTAGCCAGGCAGTCCCTGCTCTGGGGCATTTACTGTGCAACTCCCACTTGACACAAGAACAGTACATCACTTGGCCACTGTGAACTTTGTGTGTCCTAACTCAGAGTGAAGTCAGGAGTTAGGCTCCTCACTAAAGCAGACATGTTAGCCATAGCCCCATGTCTATATAGACCAGTGTTGCACAGTGTCAGGAAGCAGCCCGCATGCAGCCCGCATGCAGAATACAGTGTGCCTACTGCCTTCCAGAGTATGCAGGGCAGCCCTGGTCTGCCTGTCAGCTCTTAGTTAAAAGCAGTTGAGACAGAATAGGCCTTTGTTCCCAGAGCTGACCAGTACCTGCTGATGTGGTCAGGATTTGAGCCCACTTCCTTCTCTTATCCTCCCTACCTCCCTGAGCCAGGACTACACAGACAGTGACCTGCAGCTCCCAGCCATGATGATGTGACAAGCCAGGAAGTGATATCCTCAGCACACCTTTTCAGAGGATGAGAAATGGCCCAGCCCTGGAGGGTTATGATAGCCAGACACGTTGGAAAGGGCTTGTTCATCCCTCATCCCTGGGACCCAAGACCTTTAATAATCTAAGAAGGTAGCACCCATGGCCTGTCTTCTCAGAGCCCAAGGAGCAGAGTCATTGCTTCCTCACAAAGGCAAGCAAGTAAGTTGGATTTCTGCAGATTGCTCACAGATTAATTTTGAGGTTGAGGACTCTAAGAGTCAAAGGTTTTCTGGCTATGTGGTGCAGTCTGTTGCCCAAACTGGTGTCCTCTTAACCTCTCTTGCCAGTCTGCCCACTCACACTGTGAAAGCCTTCCTCAGACAGTCCCCCAGCCTTGGTACTGCTTGTGCCCTACAAGGAAGGAGGTTGAGGACAGGAGGCATGGGCAGGAAAAGACAATATGTGGCATCAGAGCCTGGGTGTAGAGTCATTCAGGGATTCCGATTCCGCCCGCTGGTTCTAACTGTCTGTGAGTGACTTGCTGCGTTGGCTTCCCAGTTCTCTGAGGAAAAGATGAACTAATGAATGGAAAGCAGCTAGCACATGCCTGGTGTGAATAAGTATTCCATGAGCTATGAAGCAAAGAGCCTGCTCTGTTCAGGCTCTATATTCAGCTCTCTTCATACATTTCATTTAATCCTCAATGAATTACGGGCTGTCTCCCTGTTCTGTAGATGAAGAGATTTGATGACTTTGCCAGATTCACCCATCTGATCTGCCAAGACCAGACTGCAGGTGTCTCTGACTCCTGAGCTGTGCTGTTTCCGCCCCACCATGCTGCCTGCAGGATCATTCTGCCCTCTTGACGTGTTCTGAGACTGTTACCATGTTCTTCCTGAGTCTTCCCTTCTCCAGGCTAACCCACCCTGATTTCTTTTTGTAGACCAGAACACCCCACACTTGGCATGATCTTAAAACTGTGCAAAACTCTCACCTGAGCATTGGCCTTCCCTGCAGTAGCCACCAGGGGCCTCTTGATTATACCTTAATAAACACTAGTCTGTAGTCACATGTGCTCCATAATGCGTACTTTAAAGCTATAAAATTGTGACCATTTAGCTGTGTAGGTGAAAAAAATGGAACAGCTGATTGAGGTCAGGATTGTTTGGGACTCTTAGGTTAATCCATTCGTATCTATTGGCAGTGGTGCCAATCATGTTCTCTTGGACTAGCACTGATTGTAAGTGCTTACTGAACTGGTTTAGGGGACCCCTAGAAGTAGCCAAAACTCTTCCCATGTTATAGTAGTAAAAGAGATGCTAACATTTAGACTTTCCTGCTGTAGAATCCGTTCGAAATACCCCCAGCACTGACACCATGCCAGCCTCCTCCTCTCAAACGTGCTGTACTGATCACCAGGATCCTGAAGGTGCTACCAGCTCCTCCTACCTGGCCAGCTCCCAAGAGGAAGATTCAGGCCAGAGCCTTCCCACAGCCCACGTTCGCCCTTCCCACCCACTGAAGAGCTTTGCTGTGCCAGCAGTCCCACCCCCAGGACCTCCTACCTACGATCCTGCATTGCCAAGCACACCATTACTGTCCCAGCAAGGTGAGTGGGGACAGCAGCACCACTAGAGGGACCTGGATTCAGGCTTGGAGAATGACAGCAAAGATCCTTCAAGCCTTCCCTAGCAACTTAGAGTGACAGGGTGTCATTGTCCCACTCAGAGAGTATATGAGCCTCTCTCCTTTGGGAATACTTGCAGACCAGGGTATAATGTTTTGGAGAACAAGGGCTGACCTTTTGAGTTGTGGTTTACCTGCAGATTCCTTGGTGGTAAACCCAGTGACATGGGTTTGGGTGACAGATCTAGTCTTCTCAGACCTCTATTGCCGCCTTACTCCCTAAGTTGCCTACAAGCTAGAGAAGTGTCAGAGAGGCCAGGACTGGAAACCAGAGGAACCCAGGGACAGAGAGAGGAACCCTGCAGAAGGGTACCGGACTTCACACACCTCAATCACAGACTTGGCCCCCTTTTTCCTACTCTTCCACATCATTGACAGTTTGATGGTTTGTTTCAGAGTAAGTTTGTAGTTCTCATACTTTTCGGTCTCAGGGCCTCTTTATGTCTCAAAAGCTATCAAGAACACAAGAGAATCTTTTTCCACATATCAGTATTTACCATATTAGAAATTAAAACCCAGAACTTTTAAAATAATTAATCATTAATTCATTTAAAAATAGCAACAAGTCTATCCTATTAGGATATATAGCATATTTTTATGAAAATAACTTTTTCAAAGCATACAGTGAAAAGAAATGTTATTGTCATATTTTCTCTAATATCTAGCTTGATGGAAGACAGCTCGATTCTCATATCTGCTTTCCATCCAGACTGTTGCAATGTGTCTTTTGGTTAAAATATAAGAAAATCAGGCCTCACAGATCTATAGTTGGCAAAAGGAAGAGTATTTTTATTACCATTTCAGATACTTACAGACATTCTCTTTCTTTTCTTGTTTTGGTTTTGGGAGAGGATTGGTTGGTTGGTTTTGTTTTATTTTTTGAGACAGGGTCTTGCTGTACAACACAGCCTGTCCCCGAGTTTATAGTCCTTCTGCCTCAGCCTCCCATGTGCTGGAATTATAGGCATGTTCCACCACACCCAGCCTGGATATTCTTTTTTGCTATTATAGCAAAATTCACCAAGCTGTAGTTTCTAAAAGGTTTGTTTATAATGTGGAATCTAAAACTGTATCCATGAACTAGTGTTCCATTAGAATCTATTGATGCACTGAAACATCACACATTTGTCACTTCACTAACTTACCAAATATTGATGCATTTCGTTATTCAGCATCTAAATACATTCATTAATGTCACCAAAGTATATAAGTATTAAGAACCATTAAAAGGGATAGGGATATAGTGCAGAAGTAGAGCGCTTGCCTGCAGGGTTCCGTCCCTAGCAATGAAAATGATTGATTGGTAATATATAGAGAGAGAGACAGAGAGAGAATATGGTGGAAATATGTACTCATGTTAAATGGAAAAAATGAGAACTGTTGAAAGTATTCTGAGATTGTGGGGAGGGGAAATAAAGGAGAATGATGGAGGGGGAGAATTTAAGACATACTGAAGCACTTTTGTAAATGTCACAGTGTACCCCCAGCACAACAATAATACAATTTTTTTTAAAAAAAGACATACTGTCAAGCTCAGGTGATAGGTACAAGTTTTTTCAATTCTACTTCTCACTTAAAACTCAACATTGGCAATAAACACGTCCATTTTTTTCCTTAAATTAAAGTGATATGAGCCTTGGCTTTTTTTTAATTGCAGGAGCCTATCAGTGAGTGACTTCATAGCTTGGTGCCTTCCTTTGTGCTAAGGCTCTGTATTTTGTGGCCTCGGGGCAAATGCATCACAGTGAAAAGGCAGTGATGCCATAGGTGGCATCCTGAAGAGAACTCTGACCTCCCAGGCTTTCTGTAAGGGATCCATGAACCACTACACTTGGAGATATTAATTTTCTGGAGTCCATGAAATGTTTTCTTTGGCCTCTCGAATGCCCTGCTACCTCCCTCTTCCTCTCTTGCTCTAGTAACTTTTCAGAGCAGGATCCCTGCACTGGGCCTGTGTGCATCCTTCACCTTGAAGCAGCATTTAAACCTTGGGTTCTTCATGAGGTCTAGGGTGCAGCCTTGGCCACAACCTGACAGTGCCCTTTCCCCCTCAGCTCTGAATCATCACATTCACTCAGTGAAGACAGCCTCCATTGGGACTTTAGGAAGGAGCCGGCCTCCTATGCCAGTGGTTGTTCCCAGTGCCCCGGAAGTGCAGGAGACCACGAGGATGCTGGAAGACTCCGAGAGTGTAAGTCCATGGGCCATCAGCCTAGCCGGGATATCCAGGTGTGCATCCCAGGGCCTGCAAGCACACCGGCTGAGCTGATATGCCATGCAGGCTCAGGCCTTACCACCAGACCATGAAGCAGATTCACTTACCTGTTCAATGGGTGTGTTTTGAGCAACTCCTCCGAGCCAGGAATGTGCTGAGGATTTGGTCTGCTTTCTCTTTCGTGCCCACTCTGGTATATCTTAATTAAATTATCACATCAGCCCAGCTACACACACACACACACATATCTTAATTAAGTTATCACATCAGCCCAGCTATATACACACACACACACACACACACACACACACACACACACACACACACACACACACACACCACCCCCCCCCCACCCCCCCCCCCCCCGCCTCCTCCTTATCTTCCTCAGTTCTGTCTTCTGCCTGGTCCTGTCTTCCTGCCATGACCATGCATGTGTTTTTTCATCCCTCTGTTTCTCTCCATGACCTTTTCTAAGGATGCTAAAGGAAGAGGTGCTTGAGAGATTGCTCTCAAAACAAGCTCCCCTGGTCTTTCCTAGTCCCAATAATATATCTGCCTCTGCATTTTCAGGTACAGGATTCTCCACGAAGAAACTTGGGCCCAGAGACCAGGGGCATTCTAACTGTCTTGCTGTGGCAGAGACCTAGAAGGGGCAAGCAGTAGGGCCTCTGGCTTGTGAGATTATGACCTAGGAATTGTGTGTTGGGACAAAGGCATTGTACGGTGTCAACAAGTGACATCTTAGTGGCATTGGGTGCATCTTGCTACCTCTGGCTTCTCAGCCAGCCTGGGTTTAGTAGGCCAGCCTTCCAGAGTAGTTTGATCACTGGCAACTTGATTCTCTGATCTCTCCTCTGGTCTCTCCTTCCTAGACAGCTCCTTGGGTCATGCCCAGTAACAGTGTTCTCCTTTCTGTAGAGCTATGAACCAGATGAGCTGACCAAAGAGATGGCCCACCTGGAAGGACTAATGAAGGACCTAAATGCCATCACAACAGCGTGATGACCTTCACCAGGACACGACTCCAAACCTGAGTCCAGAAGTCTTGGAACTTAGCCTTGAAAACAAGGAATTGTACAGAGTACGAGAGGACAGCACTTGAGAGCACAGTGAGCCAGCAGACCAGCCATCACCGCTGCACGGGCCACTCCAGGCATGGCCACCTGCCTTCTCCTGGTCATCCTGGAGGATACCCATGTTGGGCAGCTTCCCTTTGCCTGCTGATAACCTGCAGGACTGGGCACCATGGGCCAAAATTTTGTGTCCAGGGAAGAGGCGAGAAGTGCAACCTGCATTTCACTTTGGTCAGGCTGTGTCTTCATGCTGTAGCTGCATCACGTTTATGGAGTGTAGACATTGGCATTTATGGACAATTTTATTTGTGTCCTATTTTATTTTACCTTAAAAAAAAAAAAAAAAAACACTATCAACAACCAAGGAAGTCTGTGGTGTTCTCAACAAGTAGTTGACATTTGACTGCTTGTTCCAGTCACATATGGAAAGTCATTGACAGTGTGGGTTGCTCTGGGAGTTGGCTTGTTTCTGGTTTTGTTTTTATTTTTTAATTCTGAGACATTGCATCCTCTGCCAGCTGTTATTCCATCACTTTGAGGGAGAGGAAATGTTGCATCGCTGTTTGTAAGCTTTTTTATTATTTTTTTATTATAATTATTAAAGGCCTGACACTCTCCTCTCATCACTGTGAGATTACAGATCTATCTGAATGAAATGTAACATTGAAAAGAGTTGTTTGTTGCTTTCTGTGCAGATTCAGTATTTGGGGTGGGGGTTGGGGGTTGGGAATACGAAATGGAGGGCTGCTGAGGCCCTGTGAATGTTTCCGTCATTGTACTTTCTTCCAGAAGCCTGCAGAGAATGGAAGCATCTTTATTGTCCTTTCCTGGCATGTCCATCCTACTGTCACTACATTGCAACTGGAGTTTCGTTTGAATCTGGTTAAAAATTCTGTGCAATAGGTGGGTTTGAGGCTTTAGCTGCCCTGGGGTCTTGGGAGTGTCAGTGCTGAGGCCCCAAGGGCTGTTTCTAATTGCAGAAGTGATGCCACGCAGAGCAAGAGCCTGACCCTATTCCTCAAAGTCAAACAGCTCAGGGTGGGGCCCTTTTCTGCTGTGGCAGTGGTTCTCTTTGGGGAGGTTGTTCCACATAGGACTCCTGCTTCTCTGGTGCCTGTCCTCAGCCAGGCCAGCTATCACTGCCACATTGCCCCTTCAAAAAAAAAAAAAAAGCATTGTCAAGGAGGCTGCAGTGCCCCTGAGACTTCCCACACTTTCTAAACACAGTTCTTTAAGTAGCAGGGGACAGGGCCAGAGGAGAGGCTGAGGAGAGGTAGCTGCCCCTCCCTCCTTTCAGCTCAACCAAACCCCAATGAGGACAAAGGTGGCAGGAGGTTCAAGACATGCCAAGGGCTCGGCCTTTGCCTTTGCAGAGTTCTTGTGGTCTTTTCCTTAAAAAGGTAAGCTGGGGTATGTGCTTATTTTTCTTAATATTAATACTGTATAATAAAAAATACAAGACTGACCCTCAGGCATCTTCTACTCCCCCCAACACATCCGCAGAAGACAGCATAGGAGGTGAAGCAGGCCTGGCTTCTGTAGCCAGTAAGACTGCTCAGACTACAGTGGGTGGCCCAGCCCTCCCAGGACCCTGAGCGCTGTCCACGGCTCACTTCCCCTCCTGAGGTCTTACCAAACATTTGCGTTCTGCAGGATGAGCTCTGTATTTACGTTCTGGGGGGCAGTGAGAAGCGCGGTGCTGGAACTCTCTCTGCTCGCTGGACGCGGGATGGTGCCAGCAGGGTTCTGGGAAGCAGGCACTTCAACTGATGCTGAGAAGAGCAGATTTCCACACACACTCACCTTTAGCCCAAAGAGCATGCTCAGCATTTAGGGCATTCCCTCCTGTGAACTCTGACACTTCTGTTACCTCAGGGCCTTGGTACCTGGATACTGCCACAGAATTGGGGCGGGGTGGGGACCTATTTTTTAAATAAAATAACTTCAAAGTTGGGGGATTTTTTTTAATTAAGAAAAAGGAAAGCTATTCTGTATTGCACCTTTTCACAATTTAATACATTTTCTTACATTTTCCTGTGACTTTTGAAACTAAGCCATCGTACGTCTTGTCATGTCCTAATTGGGCTGCTGTGCACAGCTTCCTTCTGGAGGACGTGGGGCAAATGTGTCAGCTCCCTTGCTGCCTGCCAGAGGGGTCTGGATGACTGCTGGGGCTGGGCTGTGTACACGCTTGTTTGGCCTTTGCTGTAGTTGATGCTGTAAACTCTATGGCTTTTTAAGAACGGTTTCATGTTTTTATTTAGTATTGGAAATCCAATACACTTTTTTAATCCAATCAAACTTGTCAGAGAGTTATTTTCCTGAAAATAACTTCAGGGCCCCTGTTCCCCAGCCTCTTAATTGACCTCCCCCTTGGTCTTCACAACTCTTAAAGCCAGGTGTTCTAAGAGGCGCTCCAGAGAGGGGGTAGCAGATGAGTCATGGGGTATCTGACCATCCACCAGCCCCAAAGATGAGTCCTGTCCCTTCCCCACTCCATTGTCGCTGCCCTGTGAAGACCGAGCAGCCTAAGGAATGGGAGGAGCCTCTACAGGGCTCATTCTGTTAACAGCAGCATGCTCGCCACCTGTGCTAGTGGCACAGGTCTCCTGGGAGGTTCCCTTCACCGGGCTGCCTGGTCACTGCATTCACTCAGATTCTTCACAGAGTTGTGGAGACCTCGGCAGCTACAAGCATCCTGCCATCTGTGAGCTTGCAGTAGAGCGAGGCCTAGACACAGAATGTAGTGTCCCTCTACCCTGTGGCGCACCTGCTCTGCTGCCAGCCCATCCATTCTCTAGGAAACCCCGATCCCATCATTCCCATTACTGGTGCCCCACTGGCTTCAAGATGAAGTCTGAGCGCAGAGATGCTTGCCTGCCACTGCCTTCAGGTCCAGACAGACAAATAGTCACCTGGAGTACCTGCTGCTCTAACCACAAAAGGCTACTTGTAAAACACTGCCTCCACAGTGCCACGTGTGCTGCTCCTTCGGCATCCCTAGGAGGAGCTCTTGGCATGCTTTGCAGTGTCAGATCTGTTGAGTTTTTCGACAGAATCCTCACTCCTTTGTGAATACCTAGTGCTGGGGACACCTCTGACGATAACAGATGTTTGTCTCTTAGATGAGTGGACAAACAGTCCTGGGGACTTGGTCTGCAGGGATTGAAAGGTTCCCCACACCCCTCCCCACCCTTGCAGGGAGCCCAGTCAGTCCCTAGTGTTTAGGTGCCAGGACCCTCCCATACCAGCAGCTCTGCCCCATTGGTATTCTGGAGTGAGCTTGAAAGATAACCAGTGCTGGCAGAGTCCTAGGGGATGCTGATACCCCAACAACTCACTTGGTGCTGGGGATTCACACAAGGTTGTCCATGGTTGGTTCTAAGGCGAGCAGTAAAGACAAGAAGTGCCTCCCCAGTCCATCTGCCTGGGGAGGAAGCACCATCAGGAGAAACGCCATGGTAATGGGGGGCTTGGGCAGGACATGGATGAGCAGGAAACAGTGAAGGGCTACCCCTGACCACAGACAAAAGGCCCTAGCAGCAAGTGCCAAGCTCTTAACCAAAGAAGAAGCCTCAGGAGTACTGGGGGAAGAGGTGGGAGATAGTAGTTGAAGGGAAATAGTTTAAATTCTTCAAGCTACATAATGTTGGAATAAAATGCTATTTAAAACTACAGTTGCCCTTAAGCCTAGCAAATAATGTTTGAGTCAGGAGGCCCCTTTACTAAGAACTCCATGGATTTGGGAAATGAAAGTGACCTAGATCTGAATCCAGGGAAGTTTAGAAGGAGTGCTTGCTGCCCTTCAGAAAAAGAATTTGGAAGTTCCTGAAATAATTGGGGGTGGGGAGAATGGGGGTTTGCTGGGGGAGAAATGGCTGGCCTTGAGTTATCCCAAAGAACTTTTTAAAACGAGACCTAAGAGGTGGCCTAATGCCACTTCCACTTCTATGAAGTCAACCTATCCGGCTCCCCAGGTCCTGTAAGACAGCTGCTCCATGCATAAGCATGAGCAATGAGTCACTCCCCAAACAGGAAAGAGCCTCTGGCCAGCACGACAGAGGGACCATGAGTGCAAATGACCTGTAAGTAGAACTGGTTCGCTGGAAGCAGAAGCTTGATTGAGAATCCACAGAGATCCAGGGGGTAAAGTGGAGGGCACAAGATCTTTACAGAGCAAAAAATGACTCCAGCCAGCTCTGTCCAGACTGTATGAGGCAATTGGTGTTGGGTTGTCATCAGGCCACATTTCTACACCTTCACAGGGTCCCAGAGAAGAGCCCCATTGCCTCGTTGCTAGGTGCCTGCCCTCTGTTAACGGTTCTACACTCTCCCAAGGGGGAATGAATCCAGAACCCATCCTAAACTCTTTTCTTAACACCATGGCACGTTGCTCAGCAAATCCTGCCATCTGTACTCAGATGTTCCCCCGAGTGCCTCCTCATCTATTAGGCAAACTCCTAGTGGACCCCTGCCTCAGTCTCACTGTCAAGCTGGTGTTGGTCTCCACACAATTGTCCAGGCCCTTTTCTAACTTACCCTGTCTCCCCTGTTCAGTGTCACACAGAACAGTTCCGTATCGTCCTGTCAACCCTTGCGCTTCCCACTGCATTCGCCCCTTCACTCCATTTGGCCCTGGCAACAGAGGGCAATTTGCCCTGGTGGAATAAGCCATGGTGTCTGCCTCTGTGTCACATTTCTCCTGTCCTCTCATCCTTAGTGATCCAGTCTAACTGTTCAGTCTCCTGACCATTCCTGTTCATATTCCTGTCTCCTCCAATACACATGACCACTTTAGGGAAGGGAACCGTGTTTGTTTGGATTCTTTACCTTAGTACCTTGCACACTGTAGATCTTTACTAAATGAGCGTGCCTTGTGGGGAAGGCAAGACTTAAATCAGGTAACTACTGCATCATGACCCAGTGCTGAAGGAATTTAACAAGGCTATAATTCTTCCTCAGAGCATATGCTTAGGATGGCTTTGCCACAGAGATGAGGCTGAGCTGAGCCTAGGACATGACAGGGAGGAGGAGGCACTGCAGAGCTGGGAAGCTGCCCACATGATATGGCCATCAGGGTGCCCAAAAGAGGACCAGTCCTGCCATCCTGTTTCAGGCCTGTGCTGTGCTTCCTGTCATTGAGTTAAGTGCCAGGGCCCCAGCAGACCAATGTAGAGACTGTAGGAGACGCATAGGCCTCGTGGCAGCCTTCAATAAACAAAGCAAACTGGTGCTTTCTGCGTCCAAAGCCCTGGAGTGCTCAAAGCCAGTGCTGGCCCCAGTCAAGCTGGATTTAGCAGGTCAGGTACCATCGCTTGGGGGCAGTCCTAGTGAGATAAGGGTAAGGTAGGTTCCTTTCATAAACTCCCAACTCAGGTGTTGCTGAGAATGCTGGGCAGCTTATGGCTTTCTGAAAGGAAAGGAGAGCAGGGATCCACTCTTGAAAGCAAAATGGATTAGGCTGCACAGACCAAGTTGCCTAGGAGACGGTGGGAGAACCTCCCTAATAAAGAACAGTCTTGCTAGCACACTAATGCACAGGAGGTGCTGCTGGAGCTGAAGCCAAGGAGAACTGGTGAGAAGAGAGAAGGAATACTTTGGACCAGTCAGAAAGGATTTTCCTTATCCTAAAATCTGGGACTCACTCTTTGTTTCCAGATTCTCCTGAGGGCCTACTGTGTGCCAGGCACTAAGGATGAGTAAGACAGTGTCTGTTGCTGATATGGTCACAGCCAAGGGGAAGGCACAGACATTTGACAGACAGAAATCAGCACCCAGCCTGGAAAGAACCAAGACACCGGAATAAAGTGACCTGGGAAAAGGAAGGAGTTTCCAATCCAGCCTAGTGACTTGGAAGTCACAAAGCAGGTTAATACTGAGAGTGATGGCAGATTCACCCAGGAAAGGAAGAAATTCCTCTCGTTCACTTCTTGAGGTCTGAAAAGTAGAGGGCTTCAGATACTGGTCAAATTACAAGTGTTTTAAGTGATTTGCTTAAGAAAGTAAGGACTGTCCCTAGTAGAGGCCCAGAAAGCTCAACCAATATGTAGGAGTTTGCTGCTATACATTTCCCTCTGAGCATAGCTTTTGTTGCATCCCATGTTTGACGTGTGTTATGTTCGTGTGCACGTGTGTGTTTGTATGTGTGTGATTTATCTCACCCTGTGATTGCTTCTTGCCCCATTTGTTATTTAGGTGTGTGCAATTTCATTTTTATATTTGTGAATTTTTCAAATTAATTTCTGCTCTCAGTTCCTAATTTCATTCTATTTTTGTGAACAGGGAACACACTTTTCATGATTGCAATTCTCTTTAGCAAGACTTGTTTTGTGGTCTAACATAAGGTCTTAAGGAATGTTTCATGTGCACTTGAGAAGAATGGTATTCTGACTGTTGGATAAAGTGTTCCAGAGATGCTTGCTAGGTACACTTGGTTTATGTCGTTGAGATTGCTTTTTCTTGCTGATCTTTGGTTGGTCGATCCAGTATTGAAAGTGGGGTATTGAAGCCTACAACTATTGCTGTTGAATGTGTCTTTCTCCCTTTCATTGTGTCAGGTTGACTTCCTGAGGTTTGGGACTCTGTTGTTAGGTGTATGTATTTTTATAATTGTTAAGTTTTGTTAATGGGTTGACCCTTTTATCATTATAAAATGTCCTTTGTCTTTAGCAGCAATTTCTGTCCAACCGACTGCTTTGGCTTTATACTAATGCTTACTTGGTATAGCTTTTCACCTCCTCTTACAATCAAGTCGTGTCTTTGAATATCAAATGTGTCTCTTGTAGACAGTATATAGTTGAATCATGGTTTTTGTTTTTTGTTTTTACTCCATTCTGCCAATTTCTACCTTTAATCTGAGTGTTTGCCCCTTTACATTTAATATAATTAGTGGTCAGCTTGGATTTACACCCTTTTTGCTTTTCAGTATTGGGTATGGAACCCAGGGTCTGGAGCACACTAGGCAAGTGCTCTGCTCCTTGAGCCATATCCCCATCCTCTGGTACTGCCTTCTTTTGTGCTAAGTAGATATTATCTAAGGTGCCATTTTAATTCTCTTGCCAGGAAAATTTTATAAATTGGATATTGTCAAAATTAAAATCTTTAATCTTTGACAGACATGGTTAAAACAAAAGGCAGACCACAAACTAGGAGTAAATATTTACAAAAAAAAAACCTTTCTTATAAAAGACTTGTATCTGGAATATATTATTTGTAATTCAATAATAAGGAAACAGATGACTCAGTAAAAGCAACTGTATAAAGATCTGAACAGCAACTTTTCCAAAAAACATATATGGATAGAAGTCACTCCACAACTTAAATTAAATCAGGAGTTACCATTCCACAACTTCTTGGATGATCAAAATCAAGAAGATTGACTAGAAGAGTGCCGGAGGCTCACACTTGTAATCCTGGCTACTCAGGAGGCAGAGATCAGGAGAATCATGGTTCAAAGCCAACCCAGGCAAATAGTTCACAAGACCATATCTCGAAAAACCCCTCATAATAGGGCTGTGGAGTGGCTCAAGGTGAAGGCCCTAAGTTCAAGCCCCAGTACTGCAAAAAAAAAAAGACTGACAATATTCAAGTGTAAGGACACGAAGGAGCTAGTATCTCATGCAATTGCTGATAGGAATTAAAATAGTCTTCCAACTTTGTAAAACAGCCTGGCAGTTTTTTCATAAAATTAAAAATACGCTTATCATGTGACCCAGGAGTGCCATCCCCGGGTATTTATAAAATCAAGGAAAAGCTGCATTCATCTTGAAAATCACTAAGTGTACATTTCAAGTGTTCTCACCACAAAAAAAACGGTAAGTGTGTGGGGAAATGCAGATATTCATTAGCTCAATTTAGCTCTTCACTGTAGTTCAAAGCATCATGTATGTGATAAACACATATGATTTGCATTTGTCAATTAAAAATTTTATAAAGAAAATTCACATGAAGACTTGAACATGAATATTCATATAGGAAATGTATTCTTGTTCTTTATTGGGACATTTAGTACTAATTACCCTGACTATAGAAAAGACATTAAAGAAGACCAAATGTGGGGAGTGGTGTCTCCTCCAGGAACACAAATTTTCAAATTAATGTCATTTGTAACTTTAATCAGAAGCCCACTGCATCTCTACAACCTGGACAATAATCCATGGTAGGGTGAAGAGAATAGAATAGCCAAGAAGAAGACAGGCACCTGCTCATGTAGACATGAACATTTTTATAAAGCTAGAGTGGCTGAGACAGCAGGCTGTTTGAACATGGAGCTAACCATGCAGAACACAGAGCCTCAACACAGACCCAGCTAGAGCACAAAGGAGAAGGGAACATGCACTGCAGGTTAGCCAAGGTACAGCCTATGAATGACATAGCAATAACTGTTGTCACCTGGGACTGAAAGAAATTATGCCTTCAGACCACACCAAGGTCAGGGTGAGCGAGGACATCAAAAGCAATGAATGACATAGAACAATAGCACATCACAGTATGACAGGGTTCTTGGGGGGGGGGCGGGAAAAGGCACTAAGAAAGTTTCTAGAATTTTTATATATTACCAAACTTGACCTTGTTAAAATGTAAAGCTTCTGTTCATCAAACACACACACACACACAAAACTATAAACCATAAACAGAAAGGATATTGGGAACCCACAGTGAATATTTGTTTTGCAAGTAGATAATGTGTGTGTGTATGTGTGTATATAAAATTCCTAAAAGTCAATAAAAAGACAAATAATAGAAAATTTGGCAAAATATATGAATTTATCTTTCTCAGAAGAAGAAACACAAACAGCAAATGAATATGTAAACAAGCTGGGTACCAGTGGCTCATACCTGAAATCCCAGCTGTTCAGGAGGCAGAGATCAGGAAGATTGTGATTCAAAGCCAGCCTGGGCAAATAGTTCTATGAGACCCTATCTCAAAAAAAAAAAGAAAAAAATCCTTCACAAAGAAAGGGGTGCTGGAGTGGCTCAAAGTATAGGCCTTGAGATCAAGCCCTAGAACCGCAAAAAAAAAAAAAAAGTTTGAGGAGAGCCATGGAGCCAGGCAGGGATTCTACTAACCGTTTCTCTTTCAAAATTCCCAGTTTGGTTTAGTGTTACTGAGGCAGAAGCAAAACCTCGGGCCTTCCCACTATTCTGGCAGCCATAAGCACGGCAGGTGTCCCTTGGCGCTTAAGCATGAGCTGGGGCAGTGGCACTGCTTTTCAGGGTGGGGATGAGAGCGGTGTTTTATGCTGACATTCTCTAGAACTGCTGTGCTTTGGTGATGAGGAAACCAATGGTCGCTTTTATTGTGGCTTTATTCTCTTTATTCTCTGCAGATACCACACCCTATATTGCCTAGACCCAGGACAATGGCTCCTTCCACCCAACCTTTGCTATGATCCCAAGGGAAAGGGTCAAGAGCATCCCTGCTCCTTCCATTCTAGCTGACGGGTGGGGGCAAGCACATTCCTACCCTCTCTGAGGCTCATTCTGAACTTGTAGGGTAGTGGGGAGGAAGAAACAAGATAGCAGAAAAGTATACAGTAGGTGCTTACTAACAGCCCCTTTGGAGTCAGGACACTAAGAGGACAGTGACTGGTATGACCACCCACTTCATAGTTTGGTTGGGAATGACAGCAAATATCCAACCAGTCCCTGAGGCTTTGCCACAGTGGCTGGCTGTCTGCAAAGTCTTCCACAGCCCCAGAGGCCAGCTCATCCTGAGGGGGTGGCTGCTGTGTCCAGCCCAGTCTGTCCCTGCAGCGCTGAGCATGGCCCTGCCTGAGTCAAGCCCACGGGGTCCCCAAGGAAGCACTGCCACCTGGCCACAGGGGGCAGTTGTCATGGAGACGCTGGGCCTGATGAGCTGCCTCTTTAGCAACAGGACTCCCAGGCTGGTTACCACAGTAATAGCCCAGGCAAGCAGTGATGGGGAACGACTGGCCAGGTTCCCTGCCCTTTTACGAGGACTTTCCCTTCGTTGGGGTGAGATGGCACTCCCTGCGCTGCAAGGAGCCTGAGGACTCCACTTTCCCAGCCCCCAACACCTGCCCTACCCAGCAAGGTCCTAGGGCCTGCAGGGACACTCTGTAGTCAAGGGCGGCAGTCATCTTCCATCAAGACCTCAGCTCTGTGCCCCCAGGCTGCCCAGCCAGACAGAAGCCCAAGAACTGTGTGCCATCCTCAGCCACCCCCGTGATGCTCTGCCCCGCTACCCCCCGCCAGCCACCTGGTGTCCCTCCTCTGAGAGCTCGCCTCGGAGGTCTGCTGGTCAGGATCTAGCTGGTTGGAGTTCATGGTCACATTTACTACCCTCCTCCTTCAGGTAGCACAGGGACCCTGGAGCCTCGGAAGCTGGGGATCCCGCCTCCCCCACCGCTACTCTCCTCCTTCGCTAGCAGTCAATGACACCCACTTTCACCCTCCTCCATCGGGACCCCGCAGCCCATAAGCAGGTGCACACATGTCCACAGCCAGGCCTCACCCACTCCCACGAGGGAGCCGCACAGACTTCCACGCTCTTGGAGATGCAGGGTCAAACACTCACGTTCCTGCCCCCTTCCACATCCAAGCTCCTGAGATGCCAGGAAACCCCATTAACCTCAGCCCCACCCCACCCTACCCCACCCCTGACCCTAGAGGAAGACAGCATGTGCTGGAATTTTTTTTATTTAAATAAAATATACAAGACGGCGCATTTTACCGTTTTCTGTTTTAAAAGTGGAAGATTTGAAAATTGCTTGTGGGGGGCTGGGGATGGAAGGGCCCACTGACTGGACCTGGCCTCTCCACGGTCGCTGAGGAGGGCCAGGCAGGGTCAGAGCTTTTATAAAATGCATCTAAGTAGAGAAGAGAGTGGCTAGGCCAGGCCCTGATGGCGAGGGGCTCCTCACTCTTTCTGCCCTTGACCTTCCATGTCCACTCCTGCCACCTCCAGGACAGGACTGTGGGCTTGGGCGGAGTCCTGCTGGCTTCTGTGAGCTGCAGTCCTTGGGGGACACTCAGGACTTAGGTTTGAGGCTGTTTAAATCCTCCTAGGGCTAAAGCCTCTCCAGCCCAGCAGAGACTGGGACCAGGAGGCTCCCACTCCTTACCTAGGGCATCAGGACCTTCTGCCCTTGCACTTGGATTATTGCTCCCAGCTCCCTGCCGCCCCTGGCAGAGGAATGGGCCTCACAGGCCAGGACAGCTCGGGGCTGAAGCTGACTGTGGCAACCTTCTGCCTTGGAGTGCGGAGAGCCCTGTGTGGACAAGGTAGGGCAACCCTCTTCATTTAGGTCTTACAACTGCACCTGCCTCACCCTGTAGGTCACGGCAGACCCCTGAAGTTGGCTCTGCCAGGGTCCTGTGGGAAGGGATGATTGAGCCTCAGGAGGCAGCTGAGCTGCTTTCACGTTGTCGTCACCCCAACCTCCGTGTTACTTCAGAACTAAGCCCAGTCCACACCTTAACCTGTTATGCAAGGCCCTCCTCTGACCTCCAGCCAAGGGCACCTGGGTAACCTCCCCACTCTGTGCTCCATCCCACCCACCACTCCCCTTTCCTTCTTTCTTCCCTCCCTCTCTCTCCTTTCCTGTCTCCCAACTCTTCCCAAGTCTGGAGGCCCAGCTGGAGCCATCCACTGGCCACATTTGGGGAGGCCCTGCCGCCTACTGAGTCCTGAGATTTTTAACTCTTGGAGCCCTCAGCTAAAGCTCCCTGGGTCCTCACCATATTCACTGGCGAATGGGCTGGGTACGTGAGGGGCAGAAGAAAGGTGATTTATTGAGCACCGACTAGTGTGTGCCAGGCACTGGACTGGGCACTTCACGTGTTCGTTTTCTTATCTGCTCCTCGTAGGTTCCTGTGAGGCAGTACCCTAATTATTCTCATTTTGCAAATGAGGTAACAGAAAGGTCACGTAGCTTGCCCGAGGTCACACACGAAGAAGAGGCTGGGCTAGGACTCGAACCCAGGCCTGATGTCCACCAAATTCTGGTTTCTTTCCTCTGCACTAGGTTTGGAAGCCATCAGTGCAGCCCTCAGAACACAGCTTTTGGGGAAAGGGACACAGGCTTTGGCCTCAGAGCTGAGGCTTGGCGCCCCAGCTGTGCCATCCCCTGCTTTGGTGATTTTGGAAAACAAATGACCCGGAACTCATTTTCCTCGTCTGTGAAATGGGAGAGTCAAAGTACCTCACAGTCTGTGAAACTGAAGGAGTTCGTGTGCGAAAAGTGCGAAACCAGTGCTTGGCACAGAACAGACTCAATAAATGGAGGTCCCCCTCCCCGCACTGCACAGCCAGGGAAGCTGACGGCCACAGAGGGGACAGGGTGTGCTTGAGGCCCTGGGAAGTAAGAGGCTTCCACATGGTGAGAGGTCAGGCTGGGACTGCACTGGAGCCCAGAGACGGAGAAAGAGGGTCTTCCGCGAGGTCCTGGGGTCCCCTTCCCCGAGGACTGGAGACAGACAGTACTTTCCCCCAGACCCTGCGGTGCCCAGCCTGCGGGCCACGGCGATTGCTGGATGTAAGGTGACCTGGGTGTCCTGGCAGCGTGGGGTGTGAGCTGCTATCTACGTGGCTCTAGAGTGCTACATAGCTATACATATACACATCTTACATACGTACATGTACATATACATATTCATATACAGATCTCGCTACGTTTACAGTTAAACAAAAACAAAACAAAAAAGCAAGGCCCCTCAGGGCGCCATTGTGGCCCAAGGACTCAGGCATGGGCGGCTCCTCAGGGACCCCATCAGCGGGCAGCCCCTTCCCGGGGCAGGGGCCCTCAGCAGAGTGGCCTCCACGTCACAGCTAAGGGGCTGATGGTAATTCTTGCCCTAAAACAAATACAATGACAGGTCTGCTCCAGGAACCCCAGATACGGGTTGCCCCCAGCCCGGCCTCACCAGAGGCCCTACCTGCTTTCCTCTGGCTTTCACCTTTGGGCCTTGCCTGTCCCCCCTCTCCCCCTCCCTCCCTCCCTCCCTCCCTCCCTCCCTCTAGTGCTGAGTATTAAAATAGTCTATAAAAGCAAGTGACCAAAAGTCTATAGCTCTAAGAATACCTGGTTATTTTCTGCTGTCTGGTTGTTCTGGTGGGTGTGGGTTTTTAAACGATAATTATTATTGTTATTGGTACATTTCCTAATCACAGTTAAACCTGAAGGAAGAAAGAAGGGGAAAAAGAAGAGAGAAGAGAGAAGAGGGAGGGAGGGCCCAGCTCATAGATTAGACGGCAGTTTGGAGCGCACTGGCTCACACCTGGCCCCAGGTTCCCTCTGGGGCACAGCAGTCAGAGGGGGCCCCCCAGAAGAGGCGGCTCTTGCCCCAAACAAAGAAAGAGGGGGTGGCAAAGAACCTGAGGATGTCTTCCGAGGCAGGGTGACATGCTGGCCAGGGATGGCACCATGGGGCCTCCCGGGGGGACCGAGGTCCCCACTGCCCCCGCTGCCACCCCCAGCCCTGGGGAAGGGCGGGAAGGCGGCCACGGACTCCCCTGAGGAGTGCGGGGAGGCTCTGCCGAGAGTCTGTGCCCCGTCCTGGGGCAGGGCTGGCTGCGAGGCTGAGATGAGCTTGAGGTCCTGGGTGAGGCGGCCTGGGGTGACGGGGGGCGTGCCCCGGCGCTGCGGGACCTGGGGTGGTGGGGGGCTGGATGCAGGTGGCAGGAGCAAGGAACCATGGGAGCCAGAGGCCCGGGGTGGAGCACTTGGGAAAGTCCTTGGGGGGCCTGGGCTGTGGCCAGGGGGGCTGAGACCTCCTCGGGGGGTAAAGGCTACAGGGGAAGCCCCCCCAGAGGCTCCAGCCATAAAGGATGGCCGCTCAGGCTGCCGTGGGGGTGTCTCTGGTGTACCTGGTGGACCGGTGGCCAGACCTGGGGAGAACTCCCCGGGGGGCTGGCCCAGCTGCCCGGGGCTGGACGAGGGGGACCTAGATGAAGGTGGGGGTGGGAGGAAGTGCTCCAGCAGTCCCAGGCCTCCTCGGACCCCCGGCAGTGGGGGTGGCAGCTGGGTGGCCTGTGGGGAGCGGGCGCCTGGCTGCAGCGGGGTGAGCAGGGGGGAGTCAGACGACGACAGGGAGCCACCGAGCGCCTTGTGGAAGTGGCCAAACGCAGCGGTGGTGGTGGTGGTGGTGGCAGCTGCGGCGGCGGCGGTGGGCGGTGTGGGGGCCGGCGGGGAGCCACAGGCCCCTGGTGGTGGGGAGGAGCTGGACGAAGGCAGCAGAGGGCTCAGGCCAGCGGGCGCGGAGAATCCAGCCAGCTGTTGGATGTGGAAGGAAGACGAAGATGGCGTATCCACCTGTGATGGGCTGCTGGCCGGCGAGGCAGAGCCCAGCGCAGAGGGGATCAGAGACTGCAGCCGCCTCGGGTGCCTCGGTGTCTGCCCAGCCCCGAGGTTGCCCAGCCCGGGCCCCGGGGGTGGGCGGAAGATGGCAGCAGGCAGGCGAGGGTGGTGGGTGAGGGCTATCGCCACAGATGTGGTAGCAGCAGCCGCCTGCAGGGGCGCCTGGATGAGCGGGGTCCAGATGACCGGCGTCGGGGCCGGGGTAGCTGCAGCAGCCTGGACGCGGTGCGCACAGTGAGCCATTTCCCGGTCGTGCTGCACGATCTGCTGGATGATCTCACTCTCCTGGTAGTTGAAGACGCCCGAGTTGAGGTCGTGCTGCACTTTGTGCAGGAGGATGGAATTCTTCTTACCTGGACCCCAGGATAAGAGCAGGTGCTCAGGTCAGAGCAGGGAAGGAGGTGGAGAGCAGGCCCAGGCCTGCCTTCCCGCCAGCCCTCCTGCCCGCTCCTCACCGATCCGGTCCAGCCGGTCCAGGGCGACAGTCTCGAAGGCTCTCCGCATCATGGGGTACTCCTCCAGCACCTCGTTGAAGTTGTCCACGCTCAGGGAGTACAGGCGGCAGTAGGTGTCAGCCCTCACGCTGGCCGTGCGCCGGCCCCGTGTCAGCAGGCAGATCTCTGCCGGACATGGGGACTCAGCACGGGGCATGCATGGCCCCTCCAGGCCAGCAGGGATGTGCCACCCTGCCTTTGGTGCCCACTTCTTGGTAGATGCTTCACAGGCTCGCTTCCAAGGCCCCACTCCCAGGCTGTGAGCGCACTGGATGCCGACCCTTCCCCCACTAAATGGGTGCCAGACTGCTTCCCATTTCAGGATCTCCCTTCCTCCTGCAATGGACTAAATGTCTGTGCCCCTGTTCTCACCCCGTCACCCCCAGATTCCTATGCTGAAACCTTCATCTCAAGATGATGATAGGAGGTGGAGCTTTGGGAAGTGAGTAGGTCAGAAGTGTGGAGCCTTTGTACATGGGTTTTTAAGAAGAGGCCAGAGAGGTAGGTGCTCTCTTTCTGCTGTATAAAGACAGGGCAAGATGGCAGCAATCTGTCACCAAGAGGACCCACAATGGAACCCGACTCTGCTGGCACTCTGATTTCAGAGTCCCAGCCTCCAGAGCTATGAAAAATGAATTTACTTGTAATCCACCAGTTGGTAGAATTTCAGCCTAAGACACTCCTGTGCTGGGCTCACAGACACCCACCTCCAGGCTGCAGCCATGAAGGTCCCTCAATACCTTTTACCTCCAGCTGTCTCTCTAGCCTATGCCCAGATCCCTAGGGGTCCCCTGGCCACCTCACCTCCAAAATAGGAGCCGTCAGCCAGCTTGGTCTCCTTGTTGCCTTTGGTGAGCACGCTGACCACACCGTGCTGGATGAAATACATCTTCTTGCCGATGGTACCCTCACGGATGATGTAGTCCCCAGGCTGGAAGACCTCGAAGCGCAGCTTGGTCAGCATGGACGTCACAAAGTTGGGGTCCGCATTAGCAAACAGAGGCATGGAGGCCACCAGCTTCCGGCAGTTAAAGTTGATGATCTCCTGCTCCACAGATGGGACGGATTGGGACACAGGAAGAAAGAGGTAAGGGAGCTGCCTGCCAGCAAGGCTTGTCTCTCACCCTCACTGCCTGCCCAGGTCACCTGCAGACTCACCTCCCGCAGAGGCTCACTCAACTCGCCCAGGATGCTCTCCTCATCGAACATTTTGCCCTGGTAGCGATGCTCGTAGTAATCATGGATTCGCTGCCGGGTGTCAGGTGGCAGCTTGTGGAAGGACATGTACTGCTCCACCTGCTTATACTTAGGACAGGGAGCAGGGAGAGAGCGTCACCTCCAGCCAGCCCCAGCTGGTGACCAGAATTGGGCTCCAACTCTGGGGCTTTCTTGGCCAACCTTGGTTGCTTGAAAGTAGAGGTTCTCCCTGTAAGTATTGCCCAAAACAATGGCCCTGATTCCCAACTGCTTGGAGGGGACAGGGTTGGGGAGGCCATCACTGTCTGGTCCTCACTGTCCTCAATCCCATGGTAATGGGTGGACACAGGGACTGACCAAAGTACAGCAGCTCACGGAAGCCAGCAGGACTCCATCAGGGCCCACAGTCCTGTCCTGGAGGCTGCAGGAGTGGCTATGGAAAGTCCAGGGCAGAAGGAGTGAGGATGCAGGAAGCCAACTGACCAGGAGGGTGAAGAGTTTCCCTGGACATCTGTCCTGTCTGCGTTATGTTGGTCACTGACCCTGGAGAGGAGGGGCTGTCTCCAACGGTAGTGGCAAATAGTCAGCAGGATGAGACTACAACAGGATTATAAGTGGAAGCAAGGACACCCCCCCATAAGCTATGTGGGCACATGTGGTCTCGGCTGAGACCTTGAGTCATTTCGTGGGTAGAGCAGGACCCATCAACAGAGGTGCAAGAGGTTTGTGACCCCAAGTCCCCAGGCTCCACCCAAGTTAAGACATGACTCTGTCCATCTTGACAACCAAGGATGGACATGCTCCACCTGTCCCTGAATTGTGGGTGCAGCATGGGTTTCTCAGAGCAGGACTAGGGACAGGCAGTACTGGTTAGGCCATCACACAAATTCCATCTCACATGGGAAGTAAGGGAAGTCCTAACGGCCCCAGGGACGATCAGAAGTAGGGGAGCCTGTTCTTAAGTCTTAGGACTCCGCAAAGCTACCAATGAGCAATTGAAGGCTGGGCTCCCCAGAATTCATCCAGCCAACCTGCCCTCATCTAAGTTGTTGCAAGACCCCAGGAGCCAGCGACTTCCCAGCTGGGGGCAGAGGCCGCAGTTAAAAGATCGCTGAAGTGGTCCAGGGAACATGTGGCAGTGGGGATAGAGGGGAAGAAAGACATCCAGGAGAGTTATGGGTGAATCAAGAAGACTCAGAAAGATATTAGCCCAAGGATACAATCAGGAGTCTCAAAGAAGTCACATGTACCTTGACTCTGGCAGTACAACAAACCCAGACAACTTCCAACCTGGTCTCAGACTGAGCCTGATGCTGGTCACAGGCTGGGCCCTTGATGCTGGCCTCAGATTGAGCCTCACCTGAGCTGGGTTAGATGGGATTCCTGCTCTACCTCCCCTCCCTAACCTGCTCACCCTAACCCGGAAATCTCCATCTCCCTTCTCCAGACTTTGCTCACTCACACCATGATGACTGGCCTAGAATTCTCTTCCACTGTCTCCTTCCTCTGCCTTCCCAAAGTGAGCTCTCTGCTTTCCCCTCCCCTGGCTCTACAGGCTCTCCTGAGCTCTCCTCTTGGTGTCATGGGACCTGACACCTCCACACCTGAATAATTACCATCTGCCAGTCACCCTGCCAGGGCACAGCAGCTGGGGCAGTCAAACAGTGAATCAATAAATTCAGAGCCCTACTATGTGTTAGGCACTAAGAACAACACAGCTGGATCCTGCCATCACAGAGCCATGGCCTGGGTGGGAAGGTGGACGTCAAAACCACAGCTCCCTGTGATCACTAGTTACCAGAAAGTGAAGTGGGGCTGAGATGTAGAAAAGGTGTCAGGAAAGAAAGGGAGGGAAATTCTAGGCCACAGCCTTGCCTAAGCCCAAGGCAAGAGAGAAGAGGTAGAGAGAAACCTGGCAAGGCTGGAATAGAAGATGTGGGGCCTGGAAACAAGTTGAGCATGAGAAAGACTAGGGCTGGATTACTGCCCCTGAAATGCCAGGCTCAGAAACAGGCCTAAGAGTTCATCTCCATCTTAGGAACAATATGAAGTCTCTGTAGAGTTTACACAAAAAAGCAATACAATCAGGGTGTGAGTGTGTGTGTGTCTCAGGCTGGCCCGGAACTCAAGATCCTCCTGCCTCAGTCTCCCAAGTGCTGGGATTACAGGTGTGCACCACCACTTCCAGCTAGATTTGTATCTTGTTAAATGCCCCTGTGACTGCTGTGTGAAGAGTGGAGTGGCAGGCAGAAGCCTGCCTAGCTAATGAAATGGAATGGCTTGCTCTGGGTGACTATGGTACTGAGGATCTGATCTGTATTACTCCTCACAAACCCAAGGACACGCCTTACGCCACTCCATTTTACTTCTCAGAAGTGCCACAGCCACATTCACAGAGCTCAGCAGTTGACAGGTGATGAAGAGACCCCAGGCAGCCCGACCCAGGCCACGGCTCTTGGTTGCCATGGTTAGGCAGCTATTGCAATGACCTGGGGAGAGGTAAAACCTGGCACTGAAGGTAGACAGAGGCCAGCTGGGTTGAAGAAAGGGCGATGCTTGCTGCTCTGAAGCAGGCATCAATGACAGCCCAGTTTCTGGCCGGGTGTCTGTTCCTGGGGTCCACAGGGAAGAAAGGAGGTCTGGGGGTGGAGCAGGCAGGGAAGATGGCTCTGGTTTTGGACGTGATGTGGGTGAGGCGTCCGGGGAGCACACTGCGGAGCTGAGAATGAGGCGGGGCTGATTACATAATTAGGCCCTGCTGCTCATACACGGACATGGCGTGGGTGAGGGCGGGGTGACAGAACATAACAGGGCTCAGGGCCCAGCCACCACGAGATGACTGAGCAGAGAAGGCAGCAGAGGAAAGCAAGGACTGGCCAGATGGACGGAAAAGCGAGAGTGGGCAGCCATGAAAACCAAGTGAATGCCAAGAAGGACTGGGAACCTGTCACACACCGAGTGGCCGAGCACGATGAGGCCCTGAATCTAGCAACACAGAGAGCACGGGTCCTTCAGAATGGAAAGACCCCCCCTGGACACCAGGAGGGAGGGAGAGGGAACTGAAAAGACATGCGTAGGTTTAAGGCCAGGGAGTTGATGGGAGTTCTGGTCCAGGAAGTACCCCCAGCTCTGTCCCACTCTGAGAGTCCTGATCCCGGGGCTGGCACTTGGGAGCCTGGAAGGCCGCTGGCTGACCACCTGTGCTCCCTCTTGCAAAGGACCAGTGGGCGAGAGTCCTGTGTGGACACGGTGCTCTGACCTACCTTCTCCTGGTACTGGCGCCGGGAGGAGTCCAGGGACTGGATGAGGGCGGTGGCATGCCCGATGAACATGGCGTAGCAGGTGGCACCCACGATCATGCTGAGCATGGTAAGCCAGACGTCAGACAGGCCCACGGGCGCCTGGCGCCCGTAGCCAATGCACAGCATGTG
Source organism: Castor canadensis (assembly GCF_047511655.1). Classification (NCBI taxonomy): domain Eukaryota; kingdom Metazoa; phylum Chordata; class Mammalia; order Rodentia; family Castoridae; genus Castor; species Castor canadensis. The sequence continues at coordinate 4,202,934 of NC_133404.1, forward strand.
ACTCATTGCTTTGAAGAGGGCGTAGGAGTACTGCCTGCCCCAGGAGTTGTTCTGTGGACAGACGCACAGGGGCACGGGCCGGGGTGAGCGCGACTGGCCCTGGGACGGGGAGGTCCTGCTCACTAGCACCTAGAAGATCCCCGGTTGCCTCTCAGCCCTCAACCTTACTCTTCCCCAGCAGCCGGGCCCAGGGCTCCCCAGTTTCACTACTGGCTTGGGTAAAGGGCAGGAAGCCCCACTTAGGTCTTCCTCTTGCAGTGATGGGGGGGGTGGGAGAGACAGGGATTAGACTAGAAGGTCTGTCAAAGGGATGGGACCAGCCTAGCCCTATCTGACCTCAGCCCTCATGGGGGACAGCCTAGAGCCTCCTGGTAGAGTTGCAAAAGACCCCAGGCTGAGCCACCCTGCTGTCCCTTGCTAGATGAACTAGCTCCACCCCCCCCACCCCCAAACAGCTGCCAAGAGAAGCCCATTTCCCCACTGACCTCAATTACAAAACCAGCTAAGCCTCCCTGGGGGGGCTGTGGGGGGACGGCCTGAGCAGCCTGAGCTCTGTCCTGCTTTTGGGTGAGCGGAAGTGAAAGCTGCGAGCTGGTTCCCCCTGCAGAAGGAATCCTGTCCTCATCTTGCCGGGCTGCTGTGGCCACTAGCTTTCCTCCCACTGCCTCTAAGATGGTTTTGACTCTGGGGTGCAGGCTGAGGGGGAAAGGAGGGGGAGAAAGGCTCCTGGTTATTTCTATCTCCAAAGCTGGCTAGTGTCACCAGGAAGGCTCAGTGTGGGAACAGTGGCTCAGAAGGGCCAGCTGGTCTCAGATGGACCTGTCACCACCACACTCAGAGGAAACTGTTCTACGTGAGGGCCCAGGCGAACCCCACCACCGGCCCTATGCCCAGTGTCTCTCTGCAGAAACCTAGCCAATGTGCAACCTGCAGCGCCCGCCCAGAACCCTGAGCACTTCTGCAGCACCAGGCTGTCCCCAGCACCTGGAGGAAGGAAGGCAAAGGAGCCCTCAGAGCCCGGGGCCACATTCAAGGTCACTGTCCTGGGGTGACTGAGCTGAGCTAGTTCCTTGGGCCTGGTGGCTCAGTACACAGACCAGAGCAGGTGGGTAGGGCTGACTGATCCCCAGGGGTGGAAGGCGCCTGAGGGGCCCAGAGACAGCCCCCAGCTGCCTCCAGTCAGGGCTTCCAGCCTCACTGCTGAGCCTCTGGGGACTGGGCAATTCACTCCATATGGCCTAAGCGTTTACATTTAGCTTATCAAAAGGCTGTTTCGTAAAGGTCTGTTTGATGCTGAAAGACATCTTGGGGTCTCTTTCAGTCTTTCAAAACCAGTCTTTCCTCCCCTGGGGCCCTGGAGATTTACCTTCAGACCAAAAAGAACTGACTGGGAGGGAGTATAGGAGAGGCAGAGAAAGGCTCAGAGGGTTAGGGGGTCCTCCGCCCCACTGGGAACCCTTGCTGCCATAGCAGGGCTGGGGAACCCCACCTTCTCTCATCCCTTGGAGGGACAGGAGGGGTCAGACTCCATCCTGCCTGTCCTCCCTGCTCAGTCCTCCATGGGTGGCCAGCTGTGTGTATCTGGGGAGACCTGCAGCCCAGCACTGCCCCTGGAGCAGACAGTGGCTGTGTACCATCTAGTAGCCCATTTGAGATGCACTTAGTGTCCTTGTTGCCTTCTGTTTACTCAGGCTCAGCCCATCTGTGTCACCATGACACAACCCCAGGTCACCAGGTCTTAGTCTCCTTGAGGGAAATCAGGCCAAATGTCAGCGCTCTCAACTGCAGCGGACGGTAAGAAGGTGGGTGGCCTCCCACCGGAGGGAGCTCTGTGAATGGCTTCCTGCCTGGAATGGGTTAGGGCCACGGGACTGGCGCCTGTCTACCCACTGGGCGTGCACTCACCACCATGTCATTGATGGACACCCAGCAGTCGCGGGGGAAGTCCTGCAGCATAGGCACCAGGAACTGCAGGCAGCCGTCCCAGTGGCAAAGCAGGAGCATCATCCCAATGAGGTTCACGATGCGTACCACAGCGCTGGCCAGGTCGTAGGTCATATGGAAGATCTGCAGCAGAGGAGGGGACATGGGCCCAGGGAAGTGAGTGGCCAGGAGGAGCGGCAGCCCCTCCTAGCTGGACACTTCCCTGCACATCCATTGTGAATCCAGGCAGGGCTGAGGAGGGAGGGCGCCAGCCAGGGCCTGGAAGAGCCAAGACTGCAGGCTGTAGGGTCCCCAAGAGATGTTTCTGGCACCATGCAGATGCGGGGGCCACAGCCATCCAGATGTGGGGGAGGAGGATACCTGGAGCCCAGTGCAGCCCAGAAGAAGGCAAAGAAGCTGCCTCGTCAGGTTGCCTGGGGCATGAGGACACAAAGAAGGTCTGGAATCTGCCCCAGGGTGTAATGTGTCCCTAAATCTGTCACCGGAATCTCAAGATCCAGCCCAGGGGCAGAGGGCTTTGCCAAAGGCAGCCATGGGATTGCAGAGGGAGCAGCATCAGCCCATAGCTCCATATTCAAACAGACTGGATCCCAGGCCTGGTTCCTACTCAACTCCTGGCTGTGTGACCTTGACAAAGCCTCCAAACCTCTCTGTTTTCTCATCTGGAAAAGGGTGATAAAAATTCATAACTGAGTCAGTCGCCAAAAAGATTAAATTATACATATAAAGTACTTTAGAACTGAGTATAGACGTGTTCAATAAATTGCAAGCCATTACGAACTGATAGGTAGTAATTAATAATTAATCTTTAGTTAATATGTATTAGTGTTTCTCTCCCTTATGCTTGAATACAGTACAGCAGCACCCTCAGCCCCTGCCCACTGTCGCCTGTCCACCTCCACTGGTGTGGCTCTAAGTGGGAGGGCCCTGAGGTAGGGGGAACATCCCAGCATCCCTGCCCTGCCTCCTTGTCCCCAAGTTGCCACACACTAGTATATGGCAGGGGTCACCATGGTGATAGAGCAGGAAGGGGATGCAGAGGTGGGGAAGTCTAGAGAGAGGTCTGTGGAAGTTTTGGCCTTGTTCTGTTTTGGGGGCCTTGGGCAGTGCTTCTAGTCATCAAACCCCAGTTCTGGTTCCTTATATCATTCCCAGTAAATGCCTCTCCTGGAAAGGAGCTTTGGGTCAAAATTATGGGACTGTCAAATGCCACAGAGACCTAGCCAAACATTTCAGAAGGGGAAAGTGAGGCGCAAAGAGATGGACCCTAGATATTTCAACTCAGCCAAGACCACTGGTGACAGCAGTGGCAGTAGCAGGCAGAACAGCAGGCTTTAGGATGCGCTTCACCAAGCACCTGGCCATGACTCACAGAGACAGGCCTGCCTCTAACATGGAAGTAACCACGATAAGGAGAGTCGCAAAAACTACAGGTTTACATACTTTAAGTCATAAATCAGGCTGACAAACTGTTGAATAAAATATAGTCTTTTGGGGGGCCATTATAAAAATTTCAAGCGTATTTGTGTTGGTCCATTTTCTGTTGCTATAACAAAACACCTGAGATTGAGAAATGTATTAGATGTTGGGCTGGTGGAGTGGCTCAAGTGGTACAGTGCCTGCCTAGCAAGCAGGAGGCCTTGAGTTCAAACTCCAGTGCTGCCAAAAAAAAAAAAACAGAGGTGTATTTAGCTCACTGTTTTGCAGGTTCAAGAGCATGGTACCAGCATCGGTTTCTGTGGCCTACTTCAGAACAGGCTAGAAACTTGAACTCAGAAAACCATACTGGAACACAACCTGTTTCTCCTCTCCTCCCTGACTCTGTCTCACAGCAAGGGACCTCAGCCCACAACCGAGCTCCATCAGTGAGTCAAGGGTGTGCACAGAGCAGGACGGTCTTCTTGGGGTGTAGACTTGGGAAGGGGCCTGCACAGGCACCCTAGTGTGGTCTAGAAGGAATTGCAAAGAGCCCCCCAGACTCCTCACTATGGGAGGTCATCCTTCTAGAGTAGGGCGGTACAGCTCCTCTTCCTTGGGTCTCAGAGGGATCCAGACGTCTACTCCATGGCCCCAGGAGGTCAGGCTGTTATCAGTGCCCAGGAAAGCCCGTCCTGTAGGAGGGAGCAGGAGCTCACAGTCTAGCTGGGGAGTTGGTCATGCACAGGAAAGGAACTTGGGAGCAAGTTCACAGAAACTCAGGATGAGACCATGTTGTCCACGTCACACAGGACCCCAAAGATAATCAGCAATGTTCCTCCTCCCCCGAGGCCCAGGAGATACAGTAGATGGGAGCAGTGGATTAGTGCGTCCATCCAGTCGTCTCCCTGCCTATTCCACATGGCCACATCCTAAATCTGTTCCTCTCCATCTCACAACTGGCATCACCATTCATCCAGTTGAGCAACAAAACCCATCAGTCAGCCTGGATCCCCTTCCCACACCCAACCCAACCTGAGTCCTTGGGGCTCTGCTTCCTATAAGCATCCCAAATCTACTTCACACCATCCCAGAATAACCCAATCTACACACCCTGATGACTGCCCCCACCTCTGGATGAGGCTCTCCTCCCTTCTAAGCCATTCCCCACTGAGCATGTAGAAAGACACCTTCAAGGCATCAAGCAGCCTCTGTCACCCCGACTTTCAACTGTCCAGTGGCTCCTCATCACCCCTCACAGCACACTCCACCTGCTGACTGTGGCCTCCCCAGCTCTCCCACTCGCCTCAGGCCACCTCCTCCAGCTACACTGGCTGTCTTCAAGTCATTCACCACCCCAGCCAGTTCTCATGTGCTGCAGGACCCCAGTCCCTGACTTGCCAACCCATCTGCCTATGTCCTTCCTCCAGCTCCCAGCCTCCTGTCTTCACCACTTCCCCGGAGAGGCTGCCTGCTCCTGTGTGAAGGAGCCCATGATTCTCCCGTCCACTCTCAACAGGACTTCACCCTGACTCATTTCCTCTGTGGCATGCGTTTACTAACTGCCATCCTGTTCTATGAGAGGGGTCTTTCCTATATTTTTCACCTCTGCATCTCTCCATGCGTAGCACAGGTAGACATCAGGAACGTCTGTGGATTGCCTAAATACATGCATGTATGTTTAAATGAATGAACGGTTACCATATGGAAGTCAAGGAAGCCTTGGGCCATGCCTACTCAATGTCCCAGACTGTCACAGGCCACAAGTACTGCTCCTTTCTATGAATCACTCTAGGCCTTAAATTCGGAAGCATCTTGGTATGTCTTGAGGCAATGGCTTTTCTTCTTTTCGCACCATCTGTTTCTCTTTCTTCTCAACTAATTTTCTTCCAAGATGGAATCTTTGTCTAATTTTGCCTTTATCACAATCTCAGCAATGAATGTGGCACAGAGCACGTGGTAGGCTCTCAGGACCTGAGAAGTGCTTAATGACGAAGGTGAAGGTGACAATGACAGTGACAGCTGGTGGTGTGCATGCGCTCTGGGAAGAATCATGATGCTTTCTCCTCCAGGTGGACAGATGTGAACACTCCACAGACAGCAGTGCCCTGTACTGAGTGAAGAAGGGCGGTGTGGACACCGGGCTGTGTGGATGGTTCTGACTGCACAGCCAGATCGGCCTGGCCCATCTGAGCTTCCTGGAAAGAGCCAGTTGGGGCCCATCCACTCAGGCCAGGAGGGTGCCCTCAGTTGTAAGGATGCTCGCTGCACCCCCAGAACTCAACAGCACCCAGGACACAGTTGCTGGGAGAAGCTTTTCAATACTATGTGTCCCCGCTGTGGGCTGGGGCCTCAGGCCACCCGCCAGTCAGCTGCACTACACAAATATTTGCCTTGCTCTTTATATTTCATAAAAACCCTGTCTTATGATGTTGGTTCTGACTGCAGCGGGGGGTGGGGGAGGTGGACTTAAGCACCTTCCTTTCCAGGCCCCCCTGTACCCTTGCCGGGTGGACAGCCTGGGCAGCTCACCTGACAGAAGCCTGAGCTCACTTATTCTGCAGTTTTTCAACTGCAGTGCAAGAATGGAACATGTCCTCCACCATAGGCAGGTGTCTCTCCTCTCAGAGCCTCAGTTTCCTTATCTGTGGAATGGGTCAGTAAACTGCTAACTGGAGTTGTCTTGGAAACCAGATGGAATAATGTCTGCAGGTGGCACATAGTAGGTACCCTGCACGTCAGTTCCTTTCCTTCCTTCTCTTTCCCAGCTCTTCAAACAGGTGATTTCTCAGTCCTGAGAAGATACTAGAAATTGGTGGTCAGGCTGCCATGGAGATTTATATGAAGGCCTCTTCTTGGAGCATGGGTTGTAGTCCCTCCCAGGGACTCGCTTTCTCCCGCGTCTCAGGAATGAGACATAGAGGACAACAATCCAAAGCCTGGGAGAGAGGCCAGTGAACAGGTATCCAGGGCACTTCCTGGAGCAGCTGGCCTGAGGCTCACACTGGGTCCCTTCCTGTGGCTAGTAGAGAAAGCCACCCAGGTCACTCCTGTGTCTTGCCTTCTTCTCATAGGTGCCAACCACTGGGGTCTGAGAGAGCTGGAGAACTGGAGGCCCACAGGAGAAGGAGTGGTCAGAAGCTACATCGCCTCCTAGGCCTGGCCTTCTGCCTCCAGCTCTCCTTCCTGCCAGTCCAGGCTGTGGCTGCTGGGAGAGAAGAGGCTTTTGGGATGGGTCACTGGTGTGCAGGGGCCTGCAGGGGAACATCCGAAGGGGGGGCGACCGAGGTTTCTAAAATAGCCTGCGTGCCTGTAACAAGCTCACACCTCAGAGGGAGGGAGGAGGCAGGCTGGGGGAGGCTCAGGAGGGAGGCTGCTGGCCTAGATCTCCAGGACAGATCAGAGGCTTCGTCCCCTGCCAGGGCAGACTGCAATTGCCCTAAACCACTTCTCCCTACCCCCTGCCACCAACACTCAGGAAATCTCTTCATGAGAAGTAGGCCTGGGAGTGGCTCAGGAAGACAGTCAAAGCCCTTCTCTCATGCGCCCTGGGCCCAAACGGTCTTCCTGTTGCTGCCTCCAGCAAGCTGAGGATGGAAGAAGCCCTGCGGCTAGAGTGAGCTGTAAACGACCTGGGGACAGGGTTCCTAAGGCCAGCTGGGAAACCCCAATCCAATTCCAGGGGACCAATGGGAGCCATTGGCTGGGCTGTGTGTTGGCAGAAACCAGCTCAAAGCAATTTCCTCCCCAGCTGGTAGGAGAGATAAGGGTGCATGTGAAGGGGGGTGGGGAGTCGTCCATCTGGGCTCCTGGGATCTCCCTGCTTGCCAACTACATTGGGTGACAATGTCCAGTTCAGGGCCTGAGGCCTCCTGGGGCCTCTACCGCCACCAAGGAAAGGCCAGGACTAAAGCCTGCCTAGTCAGTTCTGGGCAGCCCGGTGGGTAGCCAGGCCAGCGGGGCAGTGAAGACAGCAGCCCTGGGCATGAGCTCCCGAATGTATGGTTCAGGGATAATTAAAGAAGAGCTTAGCTCTGTCCCTGGGTCATCCTGTCCAGACATTGGCAACTTTGTCAACTCCCACCAAATACCAAGCTCTCAGAGTCTGGGCCTAAGAGAGGAGCAAGATCAAGACCCCCCAGAAGCCAATGCTAGAGAAGGGAAAGAGCTGCTACCTGTTTGCTAGTATTAATGACAGAGTAACTGTGGGTCCAAGTCCCATGGAAGGTCAAGGGTTGCTCAGGGTCTGAGGGAGGCACCTGGGTCCTGCCATGTCTACCCGCGACAGAAACCAGGAAACAAACCTGTCGGGGCATTCTGGGAAATACACCTCCCTCCTGTTTTCACAGCCACTCAGAGTGGGCGGGCCAGTTACCCACCCTCAGAGGTCCTGTCCCTTCTCAGCCATGAGCTCAGAGCACCTAAATGTCCCTGAGGTACCTCAAATCCAGCCTGTCCCACGCAACCCCCTACTCCACATGTCCTCCCCCATTCCATTCCCGCTGCCTGCCTTTGATCGCAGCCAGGAGTCCTGCCTATTCTGTTGGCCCGTGGTCCCCCCAGCTAGGCCAGGGCCAAGGCAAGGGTGCACCTAGCCAACATGGCAGGCTAGCAGTCTTGAAACCAGGAGACAGGAAGCCCTGGTCACAAATGCTACCACTGTAGGATGACCCTGCTGATCCTCAGTTTCCTCTCCTGGCAAATGAAGGTGATCAATCCTGTCCTGTTAACCTTGCCAGCTATTGCTAAGACACCTGGGTGGGGAGGAATGTTCAGTAATGAGTCTTCCTCATCAGCCTTCGTGGGAAGGTCCTACTTTACCCATTTTGCAGATAAAGACAACAAGCCTCAGAGAGGCAAGGTACACCAAGCCCACACAGCCAGGCGGTGTGGAGCTGAGATTTTAATTCGGCTCTGACATGTGGCATTCTAGCTCCAAAGCCCGAGAGGATCCCATTACACCAGCAGGGACTGCCATGCCAAGAGAGAGAGCGAGAGCTAAATGGATTCCGTTCTAGTTCTGCCAGAGGTCTACCTCATGACCTTGGGCAAGTCACTCCCCTCTTTGTCAGCAGGAATAGTGCAAATTTTCCAAGCTGAAGAGCATTCTGCCAAGCTGGTGTAGGCATTTCTCCCACAGCACATGTGTTCGTGACGCCTCTGACCTGAATCTGCCGGTACCCTGACCATCAGTCGTGGGTGCTGCCGGCTGGGGCCCAGACTTCCACTGGGAATGGGGGCTCTGTGTCATGGTTATGGGGCTTTCCATCCAATCAAGCAGGGGTCCATCCAATCAAACAACTTCCCAGCTCAACCCACTCCACACGCCAAGGTGGGTGTCTCACAGAACAGTCTTCTTGTAATCCCAGAACCCCAGGGTGCTGCCAAAGCAAACAACAGACCCAAGTGTCTGGCAAGGTCACCGCACTGCTTCCTACCTGGTCCCCAGTCCCCCTTTTCCCTCCTGCAGCTGGATGCTTTGGCCCAGCAAAGAGTCAGTGCTCTTCAGGACCCAATTCATGTACAATTTTTATTTAGTTTCTGAGGCCGTAACTTTGTGCACAGGACTCCAGGCTCTGGGGTGGTGATGGTGGGGGGGGGGCGGGTCTTTCATCCTCTACTGGTAGCATCTGCATCTTCACCAGGGGCTGGCCCCAGGCGGCTGGCACTGCTTTGGCTGCTGGCTCTCGACCTGGGAGCGCCATGAACTACACTCCCAGGTGAGGGGATGTAAATATTGCAATCTTCTCCTGACTGGGGTAACTTTGAGGTATGGTGTACACTGCGTCCAAGAGCTCCCCGTGGGACCGGGCCAACGTTAACCTCTATGGGACTGTGACAGACGTCCCATCTTGCTTGGCTTCCTACCTGCCCCTCTTCTCCACTCCCTTACCACAGGGACTCTTCCCCACTCTCAAATCACTTTCGTGCAAATTCTCATCTCAGGGTATGCTCCCGAAGAACCCAGTCCAAAACAGTTGCCAACAAAATCTGTACAAAAACACAAATTTCTGCATTTATCATAACCAATCTGTAGACCTAGCAACCCTGGATCCATTCCCAGACAACACCAACCAGGTAGAGCTAAACAAAGGCGGCCCACCAAGCCAGAAAATGTGCTCCGCAGTTCTCCCCAGTCCAGCACACCCCACACCATCCCCCTACTGGCCCTTTCCAGGCTTATGAGTTTATAACCCCTCCCATGTAGTGAAGCAATCATATCTGAAATCGTCTGGCATCCTAGGTTTACCAATTACCGAGCACACAACCTTGAGTAAATCACGTCATCCAGCTGTCTCTCAGTTTCCTGTGATGAACGAGTGTCTGCATGTACCTATGTGGTAAAAGGCTATTATGGACTTAAATGGGATACTGCATGTAAAGTGCTTTGGGCAGTGCCTAAGTTACTAATATTTGTCCTCTTAGAGCAGATATGTCTGCTTAACAAGGTGACAGGTCACGTCCAAGTATTTGAGATTGCTTGCTGGCTCTGCTCTCCTCCCAGGGGAATATTCCCTCCCCGAAGAGGTTTGGTGTGACCCACTCACCTCTTCCCACTGGTGAATGTATCGGATGAGGCGGGAGAGACGCAGCAAGCGCAGGAGGCTGAGGATCTTGGTGAAGCGGACGATACGCAGGGCCCTAGCAGTCTTGTACACCTCTGAGTCGATTCGTGTCTCCACAATGAGGAAGATGTAGTCCACGGGGATGGAGGAGATAAAATCCACCACAAACCAGCTTTTCAGGTACTTCATCTTGATCCGCTGTGGGTCCAGGATGATCTCCGTGTTGTCCTCCACCACGATCCCTGTGCGGAAGTTGAGGACCAGGTCGATGAGGAAGAATGTGTCTGACACCACGTTGAAGACGATCCAGGGTGTGGTATTTTCATCCTTGAAGAAGGTGATACCCACAGGAATGATGATCAGGTTTCCTACCATTAGCAGCAGCATGGTCAGGTCCCAGTAAAACCTGCCCAGAGACATGGGGGTCAGTCACTAGGAGGAGAGAGGACAGATATGAACAAGGAGAGAATGCTCCCAGGGAGAGCAAATGGGAGCAGGGAAGTCTCGGGGCTCAGAGATGCTCTACAAGACAAGCCCGAGTACCAGGACAAGATGAAGGGACTGCAGGCACAGGGAATGACATAGAAAGAGGCTCTTCACTCACGAAGGGTACCCTCCTTCCAGCCCTCTGTGAACTCCCCAGGTGACAAGTCTCCTCCAGCCATCCTCTCTTCCCCTATGAGAGTCAGGCTGAGATGCAGTGACACCCAGAGAGAAGTGAAAGGCTGTGTCAGTGACAGAAGCAGTTCACCTCAACCACCCCAGGTTCAGGCCAGGCTGCCCCATCTTCCTTGAGGGTTGCCTGTGGCCTGAGACAGGCTGTCAAGCAGACATGCCACAGACCATGACCAGAGAGCAGGGAAGGTCCAGACACAAAGCAGATGCCTGGGAGGCAGAGGCCTCAGACTCTGCCACTGATATACTATGTGACATCAACCAGGTGTCTCCTCACTCTGGGCCTCAGTTTCCCCACTGTGCAATGAGTGCTATAATTCTGATCTGACCTCCCTCGAACTGCCTCTCTGGCATCCCCCTTTAGTCAGAAAATATCTGATCAACTCACTCCCTGTAACATGGGAGTGTGGGGAAGCTGGAATAGCATCAAAGGGTGGAGTTGTTAAGGGGGGCGGTGGGATTTCAGGCACTGGTGAGCTCCATGAAGGGAGATCAGCCAGGGTTGCCACCATCATTTTTCCTAAAGCCTCAACACTCCCACAAGCCCTGAGGAAGACCCCAAAGGCTCCTCAGGGCAAAGCTCAGAGAGTTCAAACAAGGAGAAGAGACACACCGCAGGCTTTCAGGACCCTCTGTGCATTGTGCAGAAGACACAGGCAGGCCCAGACCACACCTAGAAGGTACGGCCAACCATTTTCAGGATCCCACCCAAGTACCAGCCATCCCCGGGCCACCCTCAAGACTAGAGCCTTGCACTGCACAGCTGCTTCCCTCTGATGTTAATTTAGACAGTTACACAGTGACAGACAAATGTACTGAGTCAAGCAGAAATAAGCACATCTTCTCCCAGGATAAATAACCTGACAGTCATCTTTAGTTCTCTGCTGCAGGGAAGACAGAAGGAAGCACTCCTTAAGTCCTCAGAGAGGCTCCCCAAAATTGAATCACCCCTACCTGAAGAGGTCTGTGTTTTGCAAAGAAATTACTCCACAGAAAATTATTTTCTTTGCCAGACTCAAAATGATCCTGTAAGACAAGGAGAGGGCAGGGTTGCCTCACAGGAGGTACATGACACAACTGTCCCACATCATCGGCTCAGGGAAGAGCAGCTCCAAGGAGGCTTCTGGCCACTTGAGGGCCTCACAACTGGGCTCCTGATGGCTTCGATTTCTAAAGCTGGTGCCAAGGTCAACTTCCACTCCTTCATGACCTCATGACCCACCACTCCTTCTCTATGTCTGGTGGAGAACCCACGAATGCTGCAGACACACCCTAGCCTCCACACCCTTCTGCAAGGAGCATAACAACTTACCAAGGAGTCGTGGGCCCTGGGAGAATGGCACCAGCTTCTAGGTGGTGCTGAAGCTGGGAACCTCTGCCCAGCTGCACACATGCCACTCAAAGGCTGCTGTGTATACTCATTAGAAACTACATCAAGGTATCCCCATTCACACACAGTGTGCAAACAGCCTGCACACACACCATCACCATTCCTTTCCATTTAATCTCCTGGGGGAAAGAAAACAAAACAAAACAGAAAGAACACTGTGGCTCAGAGAACCCACTGAGGGCCATGTGGTCTTCTGTACAGAAAGCTAATAATACACTCAGGCAAGAGGAGTTTCTAAAATTAACAGATTGGGTGCAAGGCGGCTGGGAATGCTGACTCGGTCAGGCCTGCCACTCCAGCGGGTTTCTACACTCCCCGCCCCCCACCAGCTCCAGTCCCCTCAATTACAGACCAAATTCAAGACAGTAATTAACAGGAGAATGTTTGCATTTAGTGGTCTTCATAAAACCAAATTACATGAGGCAAAACACCCATTTCCTTACATTCTGACTAATTATTTCAATCTTGAGTTTCCAGATGCTCAAGATATTTCTGGTGCCTGATGTGGGCTGGGGTCGGAATACTGGAGTTTTCCTCCCTGGCCAGGAATGTCACAGATCTGCTTGAGTGGCAGCATATCCCAGTAAAGGAACACAGATCTGTGGCCAGCCAACCAGTTCCATCATGACCCCAAGTTCACTCAACTTCTTCCTGCCTCAGTCTTCTCTCACGCTGAATGAGGATGACTGAAGCTGAGCAAGGTAGTGCATGCCTGTAAATCCCAGGTACTCCAGAAGCAGAGGCAGGAGCAACGTGAGTTCGAGGACAACCTGGGCAAAGTTAGCAAATCCCATCTCAAAAACAAAAAACCTGGGAGTTTTGCTCAAGTGGTACATCACTTGCCTAGCAAGCACAAGGTCCTAGGTTCAATTCCCAGTACCATCAAAAAAAAAAGAAAAAAAAAAAAAACAATCACAGTACCTAACCAGCAAAATTGTTATAAGAATGAAATGAATCGATATCTGTAAAACGTTCTGACTTATGCCCCAGATTGCAAAATACGTAAATAAATAATTCACAGATTTGCAGGAAAGATGTGAGAAAAGTGGGAAGATTAAGCCTTGCAGGGAAGAACTGAAGTCAAGCATCTATTGCATGGGTGTGGGGCTGGAGGGGGGGGATCCCATAACAAACTCAGGAAGGTCACTGGCAGAAGGCAGGGGTACAATACATGACTGGTAGGTGACCAGTGTCCAGATGCCCTGACCTCAGGAAATTCGTGATCGCATCAGAGGACAATGCTTGGGTAGAAGAGAAGCTGAGCAGAGAAACTATTCCTGCAGCTCAGGCATCTGAAAAGGTGGCTCCTGCTGACATAGACAGATGAGGCAAGGAAAGAGCTCCTGAGCAGGTGAGAGGACTCAGGCTTTAGGAGGAAACCTGCTCTTGGTCTTCTGAATTTATCCTTCCATACTCTGCCAGATTGCTGGCACAGATCTCCGAAAGCCTGGTCAGGCCAGAGCCAAAACTTGTGTTCAGCACCATGGACAGCGTCCGTCACGCCTGCCAGCCCTGCTCTGCAGCCCGGGAAGTTGGCAGCTGCTTCCTATTGGCATCCTCAGCCCCCTGGCCCTTCTTCATCCCCAGTCCTGGTGGTCAGAGGCATTTCAAGTGATTCCTTCATGCACCTGGGCTTTTTCAGTGGGGGTTTCTTGGGGACTAAACCCCCTCCCCAATGCTGCACACATATGGAGTATGAGCTTTATGCTTTCTATGAATTCTTTTAACCCTCACACGAGCACTACAGCTGCTACTGTCTGTATTTTACAGATGACGATACTGGGGCCCAAATAGAAGTGTTTGCCAAAGACCACCCAGCTAGTGAGGAGCCAAAGCAAGAGTCAGGGGAATTTGTGGGACTCCAGAATCTGAGCTCTTGGGGTTTTAGACACCCACCGTGGGATGTGGGAGGTAGACAAGGCTCTCTGACACCTTTGCATAACAGTGGGGAGGTGGCTTACCACAGCAGGTGCAGCCCCTGCCCATCAGGAGCTGGGAAGAGGATCGGTGGGCACCTAGCCTCCTTGATGCCAGGCCTCCTGGGGTTCCTCTCGGTGGGGAGGTAGGTGTACCCTCCAGTGTTAAAGGATCCCTGGCTATCAGAAATCAGTCAGTTGGGCACAATTACACCCATGTGCAGAAGGGGAAACTGAGCTCCACAAAGGAGGGAAAAGTAGCATTGCCAAAGTCTCAAGATAGACACCCAAGGCTCCCCTAGTAACCCACTGCCTCTGGAATCATTCATAAGTCCCACAATCTCAAGTCCACAACCATGGTGGCAGCCTAGCAACTGGTACTGGAGGAGCAGTCCCATGTGCAGAAGGAATGGGGATGTCTGCACCATGTCGTGGTGTGGTCTGAGAGGACAGTTATCTCCTCCAGGGAGCCCAGGGAAGAAGAGATAGGAGGCCCTGACCCCCTGAGACCAGAGACTCAAGGACTAGAGTGAGGGCCGTCCTCTTCCCTGGGGGCTGAAAAGGATGGGAAGGGTGAGAAGCTGGAGACAGTAGGAAGGTTCTAGCAGGGATAACCTCCCTTGGCTCCCCTTGTCCTCAAGTTGACGCTGGTCTTTGAGCACACACTCACTATGCACATGTCCAAACCTGTACACACACCAATACTCTGTTGTAAATGCTCTTGCCTGTGTACTCATTTTACTCTCACATGTACACCCACTTTCACACGCGCATATACTTCAACACCCACTGTGTACATTTTGACACGAATGATATCCCCTGGAATTTTTGTCAGCTGGAAGAAAGAGAATGGCATTGTTTTTGCAATTAAAATCTTTCCATCCTTCCAAATTCATCCGAACAGCTACCAGGGCCTCTCCGTGCTCTGACCAGTGGAGCCTCCATTCCTGCCTGAGCCCTGGTTTCAGCTCTTCCATGGGCTCCTGGAGGGCCAGGCTTTGTCTCAGACACTCCTGTGTTGTGTATGCTGACGGCAACCCACAGTTCCTGCTGGGCACAGCTCCCACTCAGACTCCCCTGCTAGCACCAACCTGCATTCCCACTTGCCTGCAAAATGTGTCCACTTGGAAGGCCAGCTGTCCGGACACCCAGTGAGCCTCCAGCTGAGCTCAGCATCCTCAAAGCTGAATGGCACAGTCTGCATTTCAATCACATGGGCTTAGCACCTCACAGTTGCACAGCTGTCCTCCACCACCTTCTCTTACCCCATGTGACCCTACTCTTCCAGAAGTCACCACATTTACCTGGCTCCTCCTGTAACTTCGGATCTGTTCCAGACCTGCTCCCCACTTTTCACCTCCACCTACCTGGTCTCCAGGCTTCATTCTCTCTCCCTCCACCTCATGTGCCCTGTGCACTATCTTTCCAAATTATGGTTGTCACCCTGACTTGAACCACGGTGGTAGCCCCCACTACAGAAGTGTGAGCTCTTTAGCCAACTGCCCCATCCTTCACCTTCCACTCATCTCCACAGTAGCTCATCCCCTCCTGGATACCATCTCTATCCACACCCTGGTCCCCCTCCTGAGAGCCACCTTCCCTTGTCCAAGGCCCAAAGGCCTCCTTCTCAGTGACATTTACCTAGCCATGTTCCCGCCTGGGGCTTGGGTTTCTGTTAGCGGAAGTCACAATACCGCCCCTTTCATCAGAGTCTACCTTACTGACCCTCCTTCTAGCTCCCCTCCCTCCTCCAGGAGTCTTCACATCTGGGAAAGGGATGGGAAGTTCCCCTCCATTCATGACCTTCCCTCTATTTTTCCAGTTCAGCAAAGACAGGGTGATGACAGTCAGCAAGAATGGAGGGGACAGCAGGGGCATTTGGGGTTATTCTATTTAATACTCAAAAAGACCCTAAGAGGTAGATACTGTGATTATGCCCATTTGACAGACAAGGAGACTGAGGCACAAGACCTTGAGAAATCCATAGTATATGGTGGATCAGGAATTCAAATGCAAACAGACTGACTAAGTCAGATTTGTAGGGTGGTTAGAAAGAGGGACTAAGTCAAACTGACTTATGTAAGTTCAGCCAGTGAGATCTTATTACTCTCAAACTTCCTCTCTCCCTCCCCATCCTCCCTCCCAAAAGCCTCTCCTGGGCTCTTCCATGGCCCCTTCCTCCTGAACTTCCTCACCGCTCTACCTCTTAGTTTCTCCTAGGATACCACTCTCCCAACCCCTCACATCCCAAGGTCAGGGGTGGGTCAGCCCCCTCCCCTCTTCCTCCTGCTCCACTTCCTGCCTGTGGTAGAAATGTCTACTAGATCCTGTCATCTGCTGGCCAGCCTCCCAGCATCCATCTGCTACCCTGCAGGGCTGTGGTGATGATAGCACTTGGACTGCCATCTTCTGTTCCACTCTGAGTCCTACCACCCCCCACCCCCGCCTCCCAGCACCTCTGTTGTCCATTCCAGCCCACTGCCCCACCCCGGCCATCTGGGGTGAGCCTCCTCTCCAACTTCCCTACTCCAGCTCCCTTCGCTGTGCCTTGTCCGCCCTGCAGGGTCCCTGGAGCCGGGAGTACGCTGGCTCTTCAAATTTTCCCCGAAGAGCCCACCTGCCTGCCCCAGACATAAAAGTCCAGCTCACCCACCTCTCTATCACCATCGTCACCTCCTGTGCCCCTCTCTAGAACCCTCTTCACAAAAGCATGTGCCCAGCCAGGGCCAGCATCAACCCTTTTCATGCTGCATGGGACTTGTGCAGAAAGTCCCCCGAGCTCAGACAGTTCTGCTAAATGTCCGAGTTTATTAGCTCCTTGTGTTCCACGTTCTCCTCACAGTTTCCATCCTCACCAGGTCATAACCCTGCCAGTCCATCCTTCCAGAAGATCCTAACAACTTCCCACCCATCCTCCAGCTGTTGCAGAGGCCCCCTAAAACCACCACATTCCCTCACCACCTTCTCCTCCACAGAGAAGGCAGAAGCCACCAGAATGCCCCCTCCTCTTCCTGCCACCAGACTACTCCTTGTTCTATCTCCCTGGTCCTCTTCCTCTCCTGCCAGGCACAAGGGGACCAGCCTAATACATCCCCTTCCCTCCCCAGGGGTCTTCCAGAAGATCCCCCTCTGTCTCCTCAGTCTCTCCCTCTCCTCTGATTCTTTCCCATCAGCCTTTTCTTTTAAGTTCTTCAAAGACTGCAACCAAGGCCCAGCTGGCTGATCTGTACAGGCCACTGGTGGCAGAATAACCCTCTCCTGCCCTCTCCCTACCTGCCAGGTTCCTGCTTGCCATTCTCAGAGACAGAGTCACCCTTCTCATCACCCTATGCCACCAAAGGAGCTGCTGGCTGCCAGGCCAGCAGCGTCCTTCTGCCTCTGCCCTGGGGCTGCACTTCAGCCTCCACCACCCTTCTTCACAGCTGACATAACTGCTCTCACAACCCCCTCAGGCCAGGCTGAGCTCACAGCTCAGCCTCTGGAGGGAAATAGAAGCTCTTCCACCTCCTCCACCGCCTCCTTCCTGTGCAGCCTCCCCTCCTGGACCCCAGGGTCTCTCTCCCACTACAACAGATGAAGTGCTGCCTTCCTCCCACCTCCGCCTGGCCACTAGGGCTCTATTTTTAACCCACCTCAAAATCTCTGACTCAGAATCACAGAGCTCCAGGTAGCTGCTCCCTGGGCCTCCTGAGAGTGCTGCAGACACAAGCTCAAAGCCAAGGGCACGGAGCACTTGCTTTGTGGGTGGTTTATTTGGATTCAGGATACCTTCATTTTCTGTTTCTGTCACTATCATTCGCTTTATCAACATTTTTTTTAAAAACTTAGGCACTCAAGGGACGCTTTCCCCTGCCTCTTCTGTGGTCCTAACCTGGTCTGAGATCCTGGCCCCTCAAACATACTGGTCTTGGTGTCTGAGGGCTGTAACTGACTGAGCCCTACCTGCCTTCTCTGTGATCCTTCGGTCACACAGCACCTGAGTTTCTAAGAGCCAGGCCTGGGGGGCTTCAGTAGCTGCGGGTGGGGCCTGACATCTGTATTGCTAAGCAGCCCCATGGAGATGACCCAAGGGCCACACTGAGCACCAGGTAACAACATCAGGATGCTTAGGTGCTCTGGGGTTTGACTACCCAGTTGTGTGGCCTTGGGTAAAATCACTTCGCCTCTCTAAACCTATTTTCTCGTGTGCCACCGAAGACCATCAATCCCTACAGAACGAGATTCTGGGAGAAATACATTTGTGACTTGGCCTGGGGTCGGGGACTGGTCTCATCTCAAGCAGTCCTCAGTCTGAGGGATGAGGACCCACTCCACAGGGGAGCCAATGACTCCAGGCCAGCTCCAAGTATAGATGGGGTCCTCAGCTGGAGGAGGGGCAGACAAGGAGGAGCAGGGGGCCTCATGGCCTGCTGGATACTACAGCCTCAGGTAGTAGCCAGGGGTCCAAGTGTGACAGGCTCAGCTCTGCTGCACACAAAAGGACAGGAAGCCAAGGGTCTCAGGTCTTGTCCCATCTCTGTCTAACTTGGCTAAGTGCCTGCCTCTCTCGGCCCCTTCCTCAAAGTCCTCACAGTGCAAAGAGAAGATGGAGCTGAGTCTGCCCCTAAGTCTGAAGAGGCCTGAGATGCCGGGCAGGAGAGCTGAGCAGGCAGAGAACTCGCTAAGGGAAGGGAGTGCCTCAGAGAACTCCAACTCAGTCCCAGTTTGACAATGGGCTGCAGAGAGAACCGGGGACAGCCTAAATGCGAGACCAAGGCCGGGCACGCTGGCTCACGTCTGTAATTCCAGCTACTCCAAGACTGAGGTTGGGAGTATCTTGAGTTTGAGGCCAGCCTGGGCTACTTAGTGAGACCTAATCTCAAAACAAAAGTGCTCCAGGCATAGCTCAAGTGATACAGCACTTGCTTAGCATGCACCAGGCCCTGAGTTCAATCTCCGGTACCTGCATCCACCCCACACACAGCCAGAGTGAGGCTTCTGGGGGGTCATGAGGAAGGAGCTGTGGCTGTACCTTCTCAACAGCATGGCTGAGCAAAGCCTGACCATACAGGCCACTAAGGTAACACTCCATTGCTTCTTAGTGGGCTGAGCCCTCTGGAAGCCCTAATCTGTACACACACGTACACCCACAGCCCAAACTGCACAGCAGGAGACATCTGCTCTGCTCTGCAGATGTCTGTGTTCCCTGAGGCCAGTGGTCCAACCTCTCTGTGCTTCACCCAGCTGCAAAGACCATCTGGGGAAAAGAGGAGAGAAGACCAGCAGTTGGAGAACTTAGCTCAGCTTATGAGAATCAAAGAAGGCTCAAACACCACTCCCCCAGGAGCCCTTCTGCCCTACACTTGGGAAGAGTGGAACGAGAATAGAGTATTGTCATGGAGTTGCACCTCTGGGGAAATGGGTAGGAGAGCTCACCTACTCACACAGGAAGGGGCTGCCTGCATGGAGGAGGAAATGGGTGTGAGTAGGGCTGAAAGGCATTGGGACAGGTTTGGGCTAGAATGTCCCAAAGCCAAGCAGTACTGGTCATGGACAGGACTGCTGTGGAGGCCACGGGAAGGCAGCTAAATTATGGCCCATCTTTGCTGAGAGGGGGGCTGAGGGCCAGTCAAGCAGTAAGTGTCCCCTAGGGTACATAAGCTCCCAGGACATGGGCCATGGGTCTCCCCATACTTCTCTCCAGGAAAACAGTCCAACAAGGAAGCTGAGTAAGAGCCATGTTCTCCGAGGTCCCTCCCAGCTCCAGAATTGTATGATTCTGATTCCTAAGAACGTGCGTGGAATAAAGGGGAGTGGCTCCCTGGAGAGGGAGGCCCGGCTGAGCAGTCAGGATTTCACCAGGCTCTGGGAGTCCCCGCAAGACTAAGGCAAACACAGGCAATCAGAGAATTGCAGACGCAACACGGAAGGGGCCCAGGGATGTCACGGAGCCAGTTTTGGTGCTTGCCCAAACTGCACCCGCTCTGTCTTCCTGGGGAAGTCCAGGCATGGAGATAACACAAAGCCCCCCCGGAGACTGCAGCCGCAGACAAACTCAGGCTTCGGGGTCTTGCCAAAACCCAACCCCTCTCCTGTTCCATTTTCAGATGGGAAGAGCAAGGCCCAGAGAAGTGAGGCTTGGCCTCTGATTTCACGGGCTTGTCCCCTCAGCCCTGTCCTCAGAATCTCCGGAACAGCAGGAACAGCCTTTCACATTTCTTCTCTCTGTGGATTCCACAGTGTGCAGTCCTGCTGGCTCCTCCAGCCACAGCTGCCTTGTGGGAACTTCAGTCTCCATGGGTCCTCACATTTGGTACTCTTCCGAGGCCAACTCTGAGCTTACAGGAGATGAGGACAGCCCCAGGAGCTGGGAGGAGAACATAGTTGCGATCTTTTGCAGGAGGACATCATCTGCACTAAGCCCCTGGTCAGGATGCCCAGGGAACAAGGCAAAGAGTAGGACTGTCCATCTGCAGGAGCCATGAGTCAATGGGGGGGGGTGGGGGAGGCTGAACAGGCCACACCAATGGGACACCACACGTTAGGGAACCTCACCCCATTTCCCAAGTCTAAGGGCTGGCAAAGCCTCAACAGAAAGATGCCCATAGGTAAAAGACCCCACGCACACACCTGCTCTAGGACCACAGAGGCTGTAAAACTCTAGGATCAGGCCTTGGCAGAGTCCCCAAGTCCCCAGGAAGACAGAGGGAGAGTCTCATCAGCTCCACTGGCTGGCAGCGCTGGCCCTGTCCTGCTGATTCAATTCACACTAATGGGGTCAGGATTACAGGTTCAATACCTATTTGTCCAATTAGCTCTGCTCTCTTCCCAGCCTCTACTGAGCCCTGACCCTGATGCTGGGACAGGAAGGGAGTTTGCTGAGATCACATGGCAAGACAGGGTGAGGGCCAGGGGGGCAATCACCAAGCAGGAGGGGCGGCCAGGCATAAGCTAGGCAAGGTTGTGCTCCTGGTGAAAGGACAGGGCTCCCAGTGGGCCAGCCCCAAGCTGTCTGCAGAGGCCTCTCTGATGGGCCATGCTACTTCTAAAAGCTACTAACAGTATCAATGAGACCCAGGTGCCTACAGGTCTTTCCTGACCCTGGGGAAGGGAACAGGCACCTCACTCCTCTGACACACTGAAGGTGGGAGAAGCCCTTGGCTGGCAGGGCGACCAGTAACTGGGGACTCACGTTAATCATTGACAAGGGCTGCTGCAGCCTTCAAGGGAACTGCAGGGTAATTACTTCTGGGCTCCAGGCCACACGCTCAGTGACAGGGCAGCGGTTAATACCTGCCTTCTGGGCCTGGTAGGGCAGAAGGGAATCTTCTCCCAGCTGCACACTGGGGCCCGAGCCTGGGAGAGCTCACCCGCTGCAGCACAAGCAGGCCAGGCAGTGGGGTCAGAGGCCTCAGGGGTAAAGGACAGAGCTTAAGAAGTGCAGATTCCAGGAGTTGGGGTATGAGCAACCTGGTCTCAGTGCTGGCCAGTGCCCACCCCCAACCAAGTGACCCCTTGGTTCAAGCTACCTGATATCTGCTTCCAAGAAAGTGTGTGCAGACCCAGGTCAGATCTTCCTCCAGGAAGCCTTCCCTAACCACCAATCCATACTGGTTTATCACCTGTCTGCCCTCCCCCAAGCCAGATCCAGAGACCTGAAGAGGAGCTAAACATCCCACCTTCTTTCTTTGCAAGGTGGGTAGTGACCACCCCCCCACACCCTTAATGGGTGAAACCATCCTGGAATGAACTGTATGGTCTCCTGGGGAACATGACCCCCTTAGCTTACCCCTCCCCAAACCCAGAAAACAAAGCTCCATTACGTATTAATTTCTGAAAGCCTTGCTCATGCAGATATAACACATCTACCCACACAGGTAAATGCTTAAACAGACACAAAATCATCACCAGCCAATTATCAGGTCCCCGCAGCTGCCATGATCGGTTCGGTAGGCACCACTGCTTGCTCTGCAATTTGTGGTAGCCCAGAGCTGGGGATGCAGAGGAGGCAGAGGGAAGCCCACTATGAGGCCAGCATTCCTCACGTGGCCAGCACCGAGCACGGCTCTGCTGGCGCCTGGAGCTTGCTGCCTCGCTAGTCCCACAGTGAGAGCAGAGTGGGGCTAGGAGTGGTCACGTGTAGGTTTGGTGGTTCCAGGGTTTGGTGGCAGTGGTGGCACTGTCATTTATTTATAGTATGTACTTTGCCTCCCGGAGAAGACCAAACAAAAGCAGCTGGCTCAGATGCCAGGCGGTATAGGGACTTAGGGAAGCCCTGGAGGGCTTCCTAAAAGGGAGGGGAGAGGATGGGTAACTTGGCTCCCTGCCCCAAGCCCAGGAGACATAGGGAGGGCACTGACGGTTCCAGGAAAACTTCTGTTTCCAACCTGAACCAAGCTTTTATCTTGACTTGACCCTAGTCACGACTGACCCCTGATTCTGAATACAAGCTGATCCCTGATCCCGATCCTGTCACAGACCATGTTCTCAGTCTGAGCTCCAATCTTCATCTCGGACTGAGCACTGACGCTGGTCACAGAATGAGCCCAGATGCAGTCATGTGCTGAGTCCTAATCCACAGACCCATTCCACAATGTTGTTTCTCTGAAAGACCCAATGAAGAGACGGACCATACATTTCTCTGCCGGACAGACCACAGACAGCCCTTCCCCCTAAGCCCCAGTGACCCTCTGAGAACAAGGGCACCAATGACACAAGATGCTCTTTGCGCTTCCAAAACCCCAGTGGGCTGCAAGCAATGGAGCCAAGGTTGTG
This sequence comes from Castor canadensis, assembly GCF_047511655.1. Taxonomy (NCBI): domain Eukaryota; kingdom Metazoa; phylum Chordata; class Mammalia; order Rodentia; family Castoridae; genus Castor; species Castor canadensis. Next base: position 4,225,595 of record NC_133404.1, read on the forward strand.
GGGAGCAGGTGGGCAAATGTGGGAGCGCCAGGAGAGACACCCCCCTGGGGTATAGTTAGTACAGCACACCTTGGCCACCAGACTCTGAACCTTCAGATGCAGGAAGACTCACGTCTCACGTGATGAGCCTAAATCTTTTCTTTTTTCAAGTTCTAGTAATAGAATCCATGGCCTTACATGTCAAGAATGTACTCTACCACAGTTACATTCCCAGCCCAACCCTAAATTATGAGGGACTCCCAGAAAGACAGGTGAGGCTAGGGTGTTACGAAGAAGCTCCAAGTGACAAGACCATTCAGGAAAAGCCTTCCTTGAAAACCCTCTGTCTGGAAGTTGGGTGTGTATGTGGGTGGGGGGACCCCAAACTTTAGATCTTTGCAGGCAGATACCACATAACTCAGTGATCCTGGCTTTGTCTTTGACCTGGACTTCCTCTGTGACCTGGGGCGAGTTGCTTCCCCTCTCTGATCTTCTGCCCCCATCTATGCAAGAAAGGCTCTCCATCAGGGCTTGCTAAGGCCCCTCCAGATCTGGGGTTCTGAGATCTGATAGATTTCCTATGCCCACTGATCACCCTCCCCCGCTTTCTGTTAAAACCCCTCCTCAATGTTTTAATCACCAAGAGAATATTCTCTTGAACTACTTGTGTAATTAAATTTTTTCAAAGCAGAGGAAAAAAGGAGAAGGATGAAGGAGAGAAAGGGGAAGAAGGAAGAGGAGGATGAAAGGGAAGAGGGGACAGAGGGCATAAGTTCAGAGTCCTAGAGACCAAGGTCAACTTCCAGTTCTAGTTTTCACCCTCCCTCCCCCATCACAGACTTACCTGTAAACTGAGCACAACAGCATGTTTGGGGGCTAGTATGAAGAGAGAATGAAGTAAGAGACATAAAACTCCCGTCACAGCCTGGCATGTGGTGACAGTGTGTGAATGCTCTGAGAGTCCCCCTGGTTTTAGCATCTTGATTTGAGTTGAGGTTTGCAACCAAACTCAGAAACCTGCAGGGTTTAGGTGGCTGGATGGCATGAATGACATGGCTGGATATAAGACAAACACTTAGGGCTAGGCATGGCGGTTTGAGCCTATAATCCCTGCTTCTTGGGAGGCCGAGATCAGGAGGATCTCGGTTCCAGGACAGCCCAGGCAAAAAGTTCACAAGACCTCATCTCAACCAATGTCTGGGCATGGTGGTACATGTCTGTCATTGCAGCTACTCAGGGAAACACAAATAGAAGAATTATAGTCTAGGCCAGCCTGGGCATAAAGCAAGGTCCTATCTCAAAATTAACCAACACAAAAGAAAGGGCTGGTGAAGTGGCTCAAGTGGTAGAGCAAGCACAAGGTCCCAAATTCAAAGCTCAGTGCCATGGGTGTGGGGGAGACAGACACTCTAGGAACAGCTGGGGGCTGAGGGCAAACTAGACAGCAAAAGCCAGGCTAGAGTAGCAGCTCTCGTTTCTTTGAGCTCACAGTTGAAGTGTGGGGATGTGAGGCCAAAGTGCAGGTTTTTGGGGTCTTTTCAAGAGAAGCCCCCAAATCCTGTTGTTATGTTTATCTTGCCATCTGCTGAGTATACTATACTGGGAGAACACAGCACATGGGGTCTGCATTTGGTCCACAGTGCCAGGAGCTGCCTGCCTCTCTGTGCAGCTTCCTGCTTGTTCTGGCAGTGCTGATGTGTCTCTGAGTGGCTTCCTGGCCCTTGGGACCACAGGTTTCCAGAGCCTGGCAATGCTTTCTCAGTACAGAAGCCTGGATGGCAGAGAACATCCTCTCCAAAGCCAAGGCAATGCCCCTGGCCTCCCATGGCCCGCTCTGGCTGGGAAACATGGATTCTTCAGCATCCCCTGAGCCCAAGCAAGGCTGCCTGGCCAGCCCGAGTAGCCTTTCTATTAATTAGCAACTGGCAGTCAGAGCCTTGTAAGAGTCCTTGAGCCAAGCTGGAGCTGCTGTCTCTGCAGCTCTGTGACAAGCCCATGGGGGACTGGTTGGGACCTAGCTCTAGGTGAATTCCCCTTTGGTGTCCAGTGTCATGGCAGGTGCAAAGGCCACTCAGGTTGCTATGACACATCATCTGAGAGGGGAGGCTGGTGCCTTCCAGAGTGAAGGGGCAGGAAGAAGTGACACACAAGCCTAGCCAACAGGAAAGGCTGCTGGCAGAGTCTGGGACAATGGAGGAGAGGGGGACAGAAAATTAGGAGAAAGATCCTGCTCAAGATGCTAAGGCAACTGCTGTTCCAAGATACCTCTGTCCTCCTCCCAGTCACTCTGGCCACCGTCACAGGCACCTCACGCCTGCTCACTTACTTTGTCATCTCTGGACTCTCTCCCTGACAACATCTGCTCCTTTCTGGAAACCTCATTGCAGTCCAGCAGCCACTGGTGGGTCCTGCCCCACTGGCCCCTGGCTGGGAGAGGAACTGAGGAAGTGGTGAAGACAGATGGATTAGCAAGGGTCCTCCAACCACCCAGTCTCCCCCTGCACTCCCCAACCCCAGAAGCCAGCGTCTGGGGCAGGCAGGGTCCCAGCCCAGGAAGGAAGGGACCTGTGAGTCTGCCATCCCCAGGGTGAAAGTCTATCTCTGCTGTGTGTCTCTGCCCAGTTTGCAACATCCACCTGCCCTGCTCAGCTGAGTTTGAGGCTGGAGGCCAAGGGCTCCAAGGCCAAAGGGAGAAGACAGAGGCTCTGCCCTCAGGGTACCTGGGGTGCTGGGCAGGCACAGAGCAAGCACATGAGCTGTAAGTTCAACACTTCAAGTCTGGTCCTGGTCAGAGCACCGGCATCACTTGCAAACTTACCAGATGTGCAGAGCTCACCCCAGACCTACTGAATCAGAACCTGTATTTTAACAAGGTCCCCGGGTGAGTCAGATGACATTACAGTGAGAAGCTTCATTATAACAAACACAGAGCTCCATCCAAATGCCACGAGATAGCCAGGAGGGAAAAATGGATGGTGGCCTCTCTGAAGACCTAGGAATATAGGCACTAAAAAGCCCAGGGGAGCAGGGAAGATGGACAGGCAGACACACCAGCAGTGCTGGCTCTCCTATGTGAGGTAGGCAATCCGCCTGTGTGAAAGCCTTGAGGCTCACAGCACCAGGGGAAGAAGAGGGGATGGCCAGGCAGGGGGGAGGGAAGCCCCTTGCCTTATGGGGCCACCACCAGACCAGGAAACTGGAGCCTTGCGACAGGGACAACCTGGATCCAGGAGGTCTGAGAGTCCTAGGCTTCCAGGCACCTGACCACCTGGAAGCACCAGAGTCCTGGGTCCACCAGCCCCAGCCTTTGAAGTGGAGCACGGGCTTTCGGCTAGAGAACCTGCTGCCTGCAATGCCAGCTGACAGCACCACCCAGGCAACTCACCTTGGAATTCCCCTCTGCATCAAGGCACCCTCTCCTCCACTTGCCTTCCTCTCCTCCCCTCCCCACGCCTGCCTGCCACTCCTTTTGCCCGGCTTTTCATGTGGCCAGCACACTGTGGTGGGCAACAATCCCGGGAAGACTCACTCAAGAAGGGGTCTCTGAGCCCTCAGACCAAGCCCCTTCCTCCTCATCCCTCCTACCTGAACAGTTCTTCCCAGGGCTAAAAGGGAAATATGGGGGTGAGACAGAGGAAAGAGCAAAGCAGTTTGTCCCCAAACAGACCACCTTTCCCTCTGCAGATGTCTAGTCCCTGATTTCATACTACTGGCAACGGACTCAAGTCCCTGATTACAGAGGGCCCCCACACACCAGGCTCCAGGAAAAGCTAGAGCCTGTCACCACTTAGTCCAGACTCCCTTCTTGGATGGCCTGCAGTGGGGTTCATAATCATCTGCCCCCACAGGTTCCTCATTTTAGGGAAGCCACAGACACCGGAAATTGAAGTCTGGAAGTGTGTGTATTTTTCTAAATACAGAGAAACAGTTTCCAGCAGGTTCTCAGTGAGGTCTCAGATCACAAGCAGGTCCAAAATCCCTGACCAGAGCAAAGGACAGAGGCCCACATGCTCTTCCAAGGACTAAGGGAAGGAAACAGTGAGGGTGGAGGAGGTGTGGCCCCAACAGCATCACTGCTCCTCCGACAGCTCCAGGCAGCGACTCACCTCCACATGGTAACCAGAGTGGCACAATTTGTGTCTGTCATGGAAGTAGGCAAGAGGATTCCCATTTTCTGGGTGGGAAAACTGAGGCTCCAAGAAGGCCTATAACCCAAGTAGGGCCTCATAGCAGGCAGGGTTGGGGAGGTGGTGTGAGATAAGCAACAGCAATGACGGAGTACAGGGCCAGTGGCAGGAAGTCACATTAGGGAACTCCTAGGATCCCCAGGACCATCATCCCAGTCCATAATTTCAGAGCCCAGTTGTTTCTGTTCCAAGGAAAGGCCGTTTTAAGGACCTTCCCTTCTTGCCCTTCCTTCAAGAGACTCAGGACAGGAGACAGTAGGAGAGGGGATGAGATGGGCCAAGCTTGAACCTGCTCCATGCTCAAGGCCAAGCTGTTGTTTGGGACATAGCAGTAGCACCAGAACTACTATCCCCCAATAGGGACTTCCCTGCCAGCCCATGTCCACTCACAGGACCCTAAGAAGCCCACTCAGACACAGACACACAGCACGCCCAGGCAACTCCCAGCCCCTGGAACGAAAACAGCCACACTTTCCCTTGGGATCTTCTTTCCCCTTCTCCCCCTTTCTGTCCTCTTGGAAAAACAGAATGATTTAGGAACTATGCTTTATTTGTTCCAGGTCCTACCACCAAGCCTTGGCTTTTAGGACATGGCTCCTATGGAAGGAAGAACCCACCTGGGACCAAGGACCCAGCCAGCCTTGGGCAGAAGCCTGGTGAGCAATGTCCTCAGAGACCACATGGTGGTCTCTTCTCTTAATAAATACAAGTTTCCAAGGGCTAATGGAAACTGGAGGGGTGGGGAAGCCAAGCAAGCCCACGTAGACCGGAAGAGCCGCGTAAGTAGCTGGGACAAGGTGTTGGGGGTGTGGGGTACAGTGGCAAGAATGAAAGGCAGCCAAGAAAAACCTATTATAACCACCAGGTTATGGTGGTCCCTCAAGAGCAAGCTCACTCAAGCCTTGGAAAAGGAACCCCATCCTCCTCCCCCAGGACAGCCCATCATAGCCAGCCCTGAACTCCAAACCCCACACTCAATCTATCATGGTTTGCTGATGATTCTTTATTAAACCAATTCTGCTGGATCAATGCTTCCTGCCCATCAAAATGATGAATAAATCCTCAGCTGGCCTGGGTGATGCTTGTAGCAGCTCTGGTGGGCAATGATTGGCTCCATACAGAGGCCTCAGGCCAGTGGCTGAAACTCTAGGGACAGAGGCTCAGAGTACTCAGCAGGTGGGGAGTGGGCCTTGCGGGGTTGAGGGGTGAGTTTTCTAAGCTTAGAAGACTTAGGTAGCCCTTGCCTCTTTGACCTCCTGAAACTGACTGCTTTGGCCTAGAGGCAGGAGAGGCAGACCACAGGCCCTCCAGAAGCACATAAACAGATGGTATTTCTTAGATTCCTTTCCTTCTGCCAGACCCAACATCAGACAGCAACAAAGCAGTGCACTTCCAGCCACCAGTCCCTGTTGCTCATTGCATAAACCCAAATTCAACGCCCAATTGGACCCTCTTTCTTCTGTCCATTTATCAGTCTTGCTACATCTACCCTCTCCTGTTCCCAGCAGCCTCCCCACACTGCCATGTCCTGGGCAGTCTGCAGTCAATAGGAGGTTCTTGCAGCAGGGGGACTGCAGATCCATGTACCAGGAAGTGCAGAGGACCAGGAAGGTCTAGGATGAAATCAACCCAGTCCTAGCTCTTCACCATCCAAGGTAAGGGAGGCTAGGAAGGTGAGGCCCAGCCCCAGAAGGTCCTCCATCAAGGCCTGCCGCCAGTGGAGGCTAGATATGCTGAGGTTGGCAATGAACTTGGTGACAAGAACCCTGAACAGAAGCTGGGCATGGGAGGGGAAGGCCCCTTAAGGAATCTCAAGTGTTTGATACTGGAATGCTCTATCTGTCACCACTGAGGAGTTCCAAGGGAGGAGGAGAATCTGCCCAGGACACCCGGGGGTGGAGGAGACATGGGTCCTTGTCTATTCTTCCCTAGCTCAACCTGGGAGCCTCAGATCCTAGGCCTGTCCAGGGGAAGTTTATTTACTCTTTAGGGTCCTGGCCCAGGTAACCCAGCCACGGTTCCTAAGGAGAAGGGAAGGTACCACATTTGCCCAAACAATTTGATGGTTTCAGCTCTGTTTAGCTTGCCTGCTGGCCTGCTTGCCCTGTGGGAATGGGAAGCCTGGATATCAGGGCTAGAAAGAGCAGTCCCTCAAAAAAAGAGGGGGACTCTATTCACCACCTATTTTAAGCCACAGAGTGTTGTCTGACTGGTCATTCCCAGCTGGAGAAATCTCTCATTGGGTGGAAAATGGCTTTGCTCTCATTACAAATCCAGCTTCCCTGGAGTTTGCAAAGAGGGCTCTGGATTGACAAAATGCTCGTCTATGCAGGCAGGCAAGCAGGGTGGGCAAGCAGAGCCCAGGGAGATGGAGAATGAGAAAAACCCAGCTGGAAAAAAGTGAATGTTTCCAGCCTTTCATCTCTGCCTGGTGTCAAAAAAGCCCAGTGGAGCACCAGGGACCTCGGAACCCTGACTGGGGGAAAGGCATCCCTGATCCCAACCCCAGAGGCAACCAACAATCCCTCTTCCACAAGGATATGTCCCCAAGCTCCATGTGGTATGACTGCACAGTGGCATCTGCCTCAGACGATGCAGGAGAGGTCAGGGTCCCTCTCCCTGGCTGGCAGTCACAGCTTTTTTGCCTGGGAACCCACCATTGACCCATGAGAGACCTCAAAGTGGCTACAGCTTGGGCCACTGGGATAGGGATGGGGCACTGGACCAGCTTGGGCTCACAGGACAGCCACACATCAGTTAGGACACCAGGCATCTTCACTGACCACTATGAGCAAGGTCATTCTGCCCTGCCGGTCTGGAAACCAGCTGCCAAAGGGACCTGCTCCTGGTCCACCATTCAACCTAAGGGGCTGGGCCCAAGGCAAAGGGATCAACTGGGGGCTTTCATCTTGGGCCCTAGGTCCCAGTGACCTCAGTCCTCCAGGGACTTCGCTACAGCTTCCCAGGGCACCAGAAAGCTATTAATGCCTGCAGTCAGCACCCAAGGAGCTGGCCCAAGCCCCTAACGGGTCAGTTTCCCCTCATGGCCCTGCTCTGCAGGCTGAATGACCCGGAGCTGTCTCTAGGATTGCCACCTTGATTCTGCAGGCTCTAGCGGGGAGGTGCCGCGTGTGGCTTATGGTGGCAGAGCCCTACCCTGGCTGCAGGCAAGGTTAGGCCAAGCTCAAAAACACCTTTACAGCCTGCCTTCAACGTGAGGAGCCTGAACAGAGGAAAGTTCCCAGCGCGGTGCAGGAGGAGGTCTGGGGGTGCCTGGAGTCTAGAGGCACCCCGCTTCTTTTGGAGCTCCCAGAGCAAAGAAGGAAAGTTAACTCCGGCTGGGAGGCAGGGCGGGGAGAGGAAGCATGCCCGCGAGTCCCGCCCGCCCGGCCTCTTACCTGAAGTCGCTGTAAGGGTGGATAATCCAAAACCCGGCCGACTTAACCCTCTCCTGCTCTCGCTCCACCGCTTTCTGGCTGCCGAACATCCTCAGGGAGAATTTGTTGACCCCGGGTTGCAGCATGGCCCCGAACTGGCGCTGCATGAAGCCGGCCTGGCCCAGGCGCACCTCGGCCTCGGGGAGGATCTGGTCGCCAGCGGCCGCGCCTCCCTCCACTTTGATCGCGGTGTCCGCCGAGGGCTGCTCGCAGGAGGCGGAGGCCGGCTGCTGCTGCGGCGGCGGCGGCTGCTGGGGCGGCGGCGGCGGCGAGGCTGGGGGCTGCACCGCGGCGCCGGGGCGCTCCGGCTCGGCCGCCAGGCCCGGGGGCGTCCTGTCCTCGCCGGGGGACGCGTCGCCCTCGGCGATGAGCCGCCGCTCCTCGGCGGAGTCATGCAGGTGCCCGTGACTGCTGCTGCTCCCGGCTCCGCCGCTGCCGCCGCCCCGGCTACCCAGCGACGCCAGGCTCCCGCGGAAGCGCCTGCAGTCGCCGTTCGTGCTGGACTTGCCCGCGTTGCGGGCCGGCCCCTCGCAGTCCGCCGCCCCGAGGGCCGCACCCCGGGACTCCGTGCTGCCCGCGGCCGCCGAGGGCGAGGGCGAGGGCAGCGGCCGCAGCCGGATGCTTCTGCGGCGAGGGTCTTGGCGACCCCCGGCGCCCTCCTCCTCGGCGTCCTCCTCCTCGTCCATGATCCACGCCTTGGCCCCCACCTGCTGCGGGAGGCTGTAGAGCCGCTTGCGCATGGACGGCGGCAGCTTGTCCATGGTGCCAGGGACCGGGGCCGGGCCGGGCGCAGGGGTGCGGGTGCGGCGCGGTGGGACCGCTCCAGATCCGCCCGCCGATGGGACGCGTCCTTCGCCGCCGACGTGGGGTCGCCTCAGGAGCCCATGCTCGGGCAGGCTGCGCGCCGCGGGGAGGCTCCAGTCCGGCCGCGAGTCCCCCGGCTCGCCGCGCTGCGCCTCCTCCCGGGCCGGGCTGGGCGCGGGGACCCCGCGCTCGCTCCCTCCCTCCCTCCCTCTCTCTCTCTCTCTCTCTCTCAGTCTCTCTCCTCCCTCCCGCGTTCAGGGGCGCGGCGCGGCCCCGGCTCCAGGCGCCCCGCCCCCGCGGGGAACAATGGGCGCGGGCAGAAGCGGCGCTGCGGCTGCCGCGCTCGGGGAGCCGCTCCGGAGCGCACGGCGCACTGCCTGTGCGGCTCGCAGGCGTGCGTCCCGCCGGCCGCCGCGCTGTCCGTCTGTCTCGCCGCCCCGGCTTCGATGGCGGGCCCCTCCTCCCCGTGAGCTCGCCTCGCCTCCTCCGGCGGAGTGCGGCCGGCCGGTCCCGGGGCTGCCGCCGCACCAGCGGCCCGCCGGGCTTACATCAGCGGCCGCCTCCCCCGGAGCGCCCTCCGGCCGCGCTCGGGCTCCCGCGCCCCGGAATATTCATGAAGCCGCCGCAGCTCGCGGGTTGCCATAGGAGCGGCTCCCGCAGCCGGCCCGGCCTACCTGGGCTTCTTAAAGGGGCAGCGGCGCGCGGGCCGGGGGCCAGGAGGGGCGGGGGGGGCGGGCCCGGCGGGGGGCGCGGGGTGGGCCTTCGCCGGATCTTAGGGACCTGGGTAGGAGGCGTCCTTGCTCTTGCGCCCTCAAATCTCTCTCCGTGTCCAAGGGCTGACAGCGCCCCCCATCCACCCCACCAAGTGTAGAGCTTCGGCTTCGATGGCGAAGTCCCCCAAGATCGGGGGGACGGGGGTTCGCAGCCTCTGCCCCCACCCCCCCAGCTCTGGGCGCTCCTCCGTTTGCTTTTCGCCTGGGTCTCCGACCCTGCTCTGGGGAGGCGTGGCAGTTGTGTGGATGCGGAGCTCCTGCCTTCCCGCAACTCGCCTGGAGAGGGGGTTTCCGGGAAACGCGTTGCGTCGGGGCGGCTCCCAGGGTTTTCCTATGACTCGGGCGGGGGGCGCACCCCGCTCTGGTCTTTCCCCTGCGGAGCCTCGCGGCGGCCCCGCAAGGAAGGCGTGGGGGAAACTCCCGCGGCACGCACCGGGCGCGCGGGTGGGACGCAGCCCTTGGAGGTAAGACTTCGAGGAAAGGTGCCCGCCGCGGCCACCAACGCGGGATCCCAGCGCCCGATTCCCCACCCCCGCACCCCCGCAGTGTCTCTCCGGGGGTGCGGGGGGTGGGGGGCGGGAATCCGATGGAGGGTTTCCAAGCTGAGCGGGCTGCGGCCGGGAGCTGGTGGACAGACTCCTCTGGGTACCTGGCACTCTGGGGCTGGCTTTGACCGTCTTCTCCCCGTGTTCCCATCCAACCGAGACACCTCCTATGTGGACCAGTGTTATCCGGATCCATCTCGAACCCCACCTCAAGCAGCTGCACAGCCCTACTCCCTTTGAGGCCGCAGTCGCCCCTCCAGGCCAGCCAGGGATCCCCCTGGGTGTCCTCTCTCCAGGCGTTACATTCTCCTGGCTTAAGGACAAATCCCACTAGCTCGGCCTGAGGTCTAGCTAACTCTTCTCTGGCAGCGCACTTGACGTTAGCTCAGAAACCAGGCAGGGGAGTTAAATGGGGCCTCAGAAGGAAGGGGTTGGCCAGGGAAGGCTGGGTTAATGCGGGAGTGAGTACTCAGGAAACTGACAGAAGCGGGGTAGAAAGGCGCATTCGCTCTGAGGAACAGTATGAAGTGTTTCTTCAAACGATTTTTAAATTCGAATATTTAGCCCACTGTGACTACCCTCCCCCGCCACACACACACATACACACATCCAGAACAGGACTTTTGGACGCATAATAGAGGATTCCTGGTGGGCAGCCTGGCAGAGGCTTTCCCCTCTACTCACTGGACCACAGGACCTCCCTGAGGGAGGGAACGACTAGGGTGATGACATCACACATAGCTGGCATTTCTACTGTTGAGCAGCTCCAAGCTGACAGTTTTCTGCACAGATGCTGGGAGGCCTAATGCCTGAATGTCCTTGGATGTCCTTGAGAAGGAGTGTTCTTAACTGGCTGAGAGCCTGCCTGCCTGGAGTTCCAGGCACCATAGAAGACCTCCTTTTTACTCGCTTCTTCTAGCTTCTTTGCCCACTGGGAGCTGGTCTGCCCTGACCCAGCCACAGGAACGCAGCCCACACAGTCTTCCCACTTACTCCTGGCAAGACCTCCTCTCTCCCCCGAGCTCTTTCCTGACCACCCAAATCTTGGTCACATCCCCCTTTTGGTTCCCATGGCCTGTGAGCCCCCATCTACCTGCGCACTGAGGACACAGTGCAGTCTGTGTCCCCTTATGGACTGGGGGCAAGTCTTACTCATCTCAGGGACCTTGGCACCTACACAAAGGTGGACGGAGAGCAGATCAATAAGTGTCAACTCTATGAATAAGTGGGTGGATCCTGGGAAAAGATGGAGGGAAGGGCCAAGATTCTGCTTCCTGGGAACCACTACCACGGACCAGCCATAATTAGGGCCTCCTAATTCTCCCTGTAACATCTTACCCTCAACTGGGTTAGCAGTACCTATTCACAACCATCTAGGACCAGTTCAGGGACAGAAGTGACCACTGTATAGGTCAGGCACATAGTAACACCAATTGAGGCCAGGCCTCTCCTGTTTGTTCCATGTGAGAAGCCAGGGAGGAGATCTGTGGTATACCAGCAGTTGGGGGGTTCAGAGAAGGAGGGGAGAATCCCTTGGTCTTGCCCGTTGTGGGCTCCACATTGTGGGGAAGCTAGACTCATGCTCAGAAACAGAGGAGAAAGCTAGGCGGCAGGAATGAAGTATGTGCAAAATTCAACCCCAAACATGAGTCTTCTGAGACGGAGACCTTGTTGAGCTTGCATAGTTAGGGAGGGATTCCTGGAGGAAGGGATCAGATTTGGGGAGAGATATATATTCAACAGTTTATAGTTTATACCTTATTTGATAAGCCACATGAAGTTGTCATTTTATTGGGGCAAATATGGTCAAATTTTGGTGCTTTCATCTGGCTCAACTGAACATTCTTACCCCATTTGCATGCAAGAGAAAGAGAACACAGAAAGGTTCAATAACATGCCAAATGCCCCACAGCAAGAAAATGGTGGAACTGGAACTCTAAAAAATGGTGGCTCTGCCCTATTGCCCAATGGGCTCACACAGGTGGGGTGGGGCAGGCACAGGTGCAGGAGGGAGAAGGCGTTCTGAGTCTGTCATGGCTGAAGCAGAACAAAGATGAAAAGTGGAGAGGGAATGGAGCTCCCATGTTCTACACTCCCCCCATGGCTCCATCTGGGTCTCCTGCCCTGTCCTTTCCAGCTCTGGTTCCTTCAATACAGTAGCCAGAACTGGACTCCCTGGCTTAGAACAGGGATAGAAAGAAGACCTGCTTCTCTCAGCGCCAGGGGCTGGGGGAGTTGGCAGTAGGCCTGGGTCTCCCTGATACAAACCTTGAAATGATCTGTATCTAGGAGAGGAGAGGCTGGGGAGGACCAGCTTCCTCCCCTGGAAGGCACTACATATTAGGGAAATGCCGAAACCTGCTGGAAGTGGAGTGGAAGGTAGCTGATTGTGCAGATCAACTTCAGAACTTATTTGATGGGACCTGGATGGGAAGAGGGGATGGAAAATTCCTGAAGTTTACTTGCTTAAGGGCCAAGGGCATTGTTCTTACTTGGAGAGGCAGCTCTGGGTTAGGGCAGCGGGTTCCACACCCTGTAATACCAAGCTTTGGCCAGTTCTGGCTTAAAATGAGGGAGGCGGGAAAGCAACAGAGAATAATGTAGTATATTTTAGTGTAAGGTTGCCAACTGTCCTTTCTTAGAAGACTATCTTTATTCCAAGATATGTCCTTGCCACATTTTCTGTTAAAATGCCCTTTTATGAAATCATGGTGTTTGGAGATGGTATTTTTTATGTTCTTGACCAAATAAAAAGTTGGCATAGGGTTCTGTGTTTGTTCCCAAAAATCATTTTTGAAACATAATTGGTGCATGAATTCCAAAAGTCTGGGGAACACCAGCTGTAAGCACTAGAGAGTAAGTCCGGAAAACAGAAGCTGTCAAATTCGATTCTCCCTGTCACATCCTGCTTCAGTCTTCCTCGTGTGTGAAATGGGTCTAAGGGTATTCACCTCAAAAGTTATTGTGAAGACTGAGAAAGTGAACACACCTAAGGTACAGTCTCATTTGTAGTAAGCTCTCTGCAAACACCAGAGACAAGACCATACAAAGAAACCTGCCTTAGCCAGTGGAAGGGAAGACACTTGACCTTTGGAGTCCAATTTAGGTCATATTTCATCCTAAAAGTACTATAGAGATGGAAGGGGTGCCTGACCATCCAGGACTGTTTCCTTTCAATTCTCCATCCTTGGTAAGCCTTGGCCAGGGCTCCAGAAGGCAGGGACAGGCATTTGGTCTGATTCCAAGCCCTTGCCTAGGTAGGAGCAGAGCCAACTGAGAGGCTACACCCCTGACTGACCCCATGCTCAAGAACCCCTGAAAAAGTGGCAATTGCTACCCAGACACAGGTGTGTGTCTACTTTTTCCTTTAGTGTAGTCATAGTCCTGCGCCACGCACCTTCCACCCTGATCTAAGGCAGGTTGGCTGTGCTGTGCTGGACAGAAGTTCTGACCTGAAACCAAAGCCTCTGAGAAAGAGCGCTGGCCTCAGGTCTCCTGTCCTAAGCTTCCCAACTGGAAGGGTGAAGGGCCACAGGGCCAAGCCATGCTGGAGGTAGCTGAATAGGCAGAATAAATCAGTCATCCTGTCTTAACCAAGCCTCGGGCATCTGGCTCTGTGCACAGATGTTCATGGCCGGTGGCTGAGAAAGCAGGGGGTGCCCCAGCTTGGGGAGTGCCTGGTCCAGGTGAAGCAGCAGGAGGCCGTCGCAGCAGCTTGTATCTGAGCGTCAGCAGCTCAGAGCAGTGGCTCTCCTGTGTATGGTCAGGGTGGGCTTCCTGAAGGAGGTAGAAAGTAGGCTGGGTTTTCTAGGCAGGGTTTGTGTGTGTGTGTGTGTGTGTGTGTGTGTGTGTGTGTGTGTGTGTGTTCTGGAGGAACCATGAATGGAGAGGCTGCTCCATTCCATCAATGGAGTTCATAAGGACCCGGCTAGGGCAAGTGTCCAGCTTCAGAGTCACTGTACTGTTGCCCTAAGCTGGCTGCAGGAGAAAGCCTGCTGTCTCCATAGAAGGACAACTTTGGGTCCTTCTGATCCCTCCTCCCGGCACCCTCACCCCCAGACTCTGGCTATAAAAAGTACGGCGACCTTCCCCTAACTATGTTAAGATGCTAGTGAACAAGAAAGCCAGACCGAGCTCACCTTCCTGCTGGGCTCACCTTCCTGCTGGGCTCACCATCTGCTTTCTTTTCAGCTCTGCCTGGTTTCTTTAGGATCTGGGAGCAAACGCTATTGAACTACCCTTTGCTTCATCCCCTGCCTCTATGCAGGACCCCACCTGTGAGCACCTGGAGCCCAGCAGAGCCCAGAGCCCCTTCACATCCAGGCTGGCCTTGGCTCCATTGCTTTTCATCTCAAAACTCTCCCCAATCCTGGGCACCAGTTGATCCCTGGGGACTCTGCCAGGATACCGGGGAGGGTCTCATGCTGCTCTCCCTCCCCTGGGGAGAGCTGGAGAAAGATGTGCTGACAGCTGAGCCAAGCCTGGACTGTGTCTCCGTGTCCTGCTAGGGCTCCAGGACGTCTGAGCCACCTGGACTTGGAGCCAAGCTGGAGAGAGAGGCACTGGGAGGGGAGGCCCAGAGGTGCCAGCTGAGCTGAGCTGCCAAGAAGTAAGTACCAGAGACTCCTCTGTCCCATGTCTGGAATTCAACATCTATCAGGGCTAAAGTGGGTTCAGACAGCTCCCCCACTGCTGCTGGGATTGGGGGGGCAGTGGTTAAAAACATGAGCTGGAGGCATCAGGGAGGAAGGAAGGAAGGGGGTGGTGAGGAGGCTTGGTAATGGGGCAGGTAGTGGGGATGAGAGGATGGGGGTTGCAGGAAGCTGGAGAGACAGGGCTTTTCTGAGGTCCTGGAGATGGTCTGGGAAGTGAGCCTGCCTCACAGTCCCCCACTAACCCAGGGATGACAGCTCAAGTTCATGCTGTCCCCACTGTCATCTCCTCTGCCTTCTCTCCTCATCTGTACATTTATTCTGTCCTCAGCTTCATGTCATCCTTTTATTTGTTCTGCCACTCACCCACTTGGCTAGCTAGCACACATGCAAGCACCGCCCAAGTGATGCTGCAGCATCCAGCTCCCCTCTCTAGGCAGCTCCAGGCTGCGGCAAAAATGAAATAGGGTAGGCAACTGGTAGCCATAGGGACACAAGCAAGGAGCAACTGGGGCAACTTAACATAGGTTAGGGCTTTAGGGACCACCATCCAGTTGTGCCCTGGGAGCCCAGCCCTGTGCTGATTGAGGCAGGAAAGAATAAGACACAGTCCTGCCCCTGGAGGCTCGCAGTGGGGGCAAGGAGACAAAAGTAATGCCATAAAGTCATTCTGCCATCCTGAGAGAGGCCCATGGAGTGCACCACAGCCAGGCTCGCGCACCAGGTTTGGGAGTTCTGCTCCCCAGCTCCCTGTGAGCACATCTTCTGTACAGGCCTGGGCCTGGCCTCCCTCTCACAAGCCCTGCACATCAGGATAACCTGCTATTACGTGAGCCTTCCGCTGGACGCCTTCCAGAGAGACAGTTTCACTGTGTAATGAGAGCTGTGCCCCGTGGGCCACCCTGCAGGGCACAGAGAACAGGAGGAGCCAGGGAGGGGCAATAGAACTGCGACACAGGCTGTGACAGGGCTCTGGCAGGCTGGGACAGGAGTCATGATAGAGGCAGTGACAGGGCTGTGACAGACACTGTGACATGGGCTTTACAGGGCTGTGACAGAAGCCATGATAGAGACAGTGATGGAGGCCGTGACAGGCACTGTGACATGGGCTTTACAGGCTATGACAGAAGCTATGATAGAGACAGACACAGGGATTGTGACAAGGGTTATGACATGTTGTGACAGAGGCTGTGACAGACACTATGACATGGTTCTGTGACAAGGATTCTAAAGGGGCTCTGATAGAGGCTATGACAGAGACTATGGCAGGGGCTATAATAAAGACTGTGACAGGTTATGACAGAATTGGTGACAGATTGTGACAGGGACTGTGATAGAGGCTAGGACAAAGACTATGACAGGAACTGTGATTGAGGCTATGACAGGGGCTGTGATGGGCTGTGACAGAGACTGACAGGAGCTGTGACAGGGATTATGATGGGGCTGTGACAGGAGTTGTGACAGGGATTATAACAAGGGTCGGATTACGACAGAGACTGACAGAGATTGATAGAGGCTATGACAGGGACTATGACAGGGGCTGTGTTAGGGCTTGTGACAGGCTGTGATGGGGGCTGTGATAAAGGCTGGAACAAAGACTGTGACAGGAACTGTGAGAAAGGCTGTGACAGGGCTGTGATGGGCTGTGACAGAGACTGACAAGGGCTATGACAGGGATTGTGACAGGGAATATGACAGGGTCTATGATAGAGGATGTAACCAGCTGTGACAAGGACTGTGACAGAGAATTGACAGGGACTATGACAGGAGTTGTGACAAGACTGTGACGGGCTGTGACAAAGGCTATGACAAGACCTGTGATGGGTTGACAGGGGCTGTGACAGGAATCGTAATAGATGCTGTGGCAGGGACTATGACAGGCACTGTGACAGAGGCTGTGACGGGCTGTGGCAGGAACTGAGACAGCAATGTGACTAAATCTGGAACCACAGTCAGAGTTGGGACAACAGTTCCTGGAGTCCAGGCCACACACCCACGGTTGACAGAGCAGTTGGCGGTGGCAGCAGCAACACAGCAAACACAGCCAGGCCCATCCAGGCCCAGCTGCTGTGAAAACGCCGCAGGCTGGAGCTGCTGCGGAGGACGATGGTGACAGGGAGGCCCGTGAGGCTGCTCCCCGTGTCCTGGGTAGATCTTGAATGGCCCTCAAAGGCCATGTATTCAAGTCTTTGTCACCAGCCATTGGCGCTACTGGGAGTGGCAGAACCTTGGAGGGTCTGGTGGATGAAGTTGAGGCAGTGGGCCGTGCCCCTGAAGGGATGTCGCCAAGTGGGCTTCTTGGTCTTCCATGAGCTAAACAGCCTCCTCTGCCCTGAGCTCCTCACCATGATACACTGTGCTGTCATAGGCCCGAAGCAACAGGTCTAATGGATGAAAAATCTGAAACCATGAGCCAAAATAAACTTCCTCTTTTAATTTTTATGTACTTATTCATTTTTGAGGCAGGGTCTTGCTATGTGTGTTGCCCAGGCTGGCCTAGAATTCCTGGGCTCAAGCATTCCTCCTGCCTCAGTCTCCCAAGTAGCTGGGACAACAGGTGTGTGCCACACTGGGCCCATTCCTCCTTTTAAGGGGATTGTCTCAGGTATTTGTTACCTAAGATGGGAGCTGACTACCACTCTAGCCCTCTTGGGCCTCAGTTTCCTTGATTACACCCACTACGGGAGTACAGCTTACTGAGGAGTGAGGCAGGTACAATGTGACCTGACACAGGTCCCTGACCCCAAGTTATTTCCAGGGATTTCTGAATTTCCACAGCCTCCTGATGGAGTCAGTAACACGCCTTCCTCCTATGCCAACAGCCATTTCCCTAGTGTGTGCAGATGCTGCTATGAAGGACCAAACATAAATTTGTGTTAAAAGATAGCAGAAACGACCCTTTCTAATTCACGGTCGGGATAACTAACACTGGCGGGAGGCTTGCTCTCTGCCAGGCACCATGTCAAGTGCTTAGCGTGGATTAGCTCATGTAATCCTTGCTGGCGCCCTGCTCGGGAAAGTGGTATTATCCCAATGTACAGATGATTAAATGGAGGCTCCGAGAGGTTGACAAACTTGCCCAAGCTCCAAGGTTGGAGAACAAGCCAGGCTTTGAGGGCAGTTACACCTGACCTGGGCTCTGCCCTTATCCTCACCTAACAGGAGCACTTCTCTCAGTCACAAGGGCTATCGTGTCATACAGTTGAATTTCAGTCAGAGATGTTAGTAGTGCCAAAGGGGTCCTCATAATCGCACTGGCTGCTGTGTCAAGAAGTGTTCATTCAGCCTGTGATCACTTGTAGAACTCAGTTTCCTTTCTGACTCGGCCTGGAGCGCCAGGCTGGGTGATGGACATGGGGCATGGGGAAGATGGAAATTTCTGCCTCAGATCAACTGTTAATGATTTTAAGGACTGTGGTTGGTTTTGTGCCTTTTAGTCAGGATCTCACATCAGGCATAGAAGTCCTCTTCTCTACCATCCTGGAGGGAGGGGTTCTCATTCACCCAGACCCCAGGGTCAGAGAGCATCCTAGCCCATTGCCCTACCTGCCCATAGACCTCCGCCACCCACCTGCTCCTACCTGTGGCTGTCACCCAGTTGCCTTTCCCATTTCCTGCCCTCTTCGAGAGGCTCTGCGTGAACCTTGGCCTGACTTCTGGCTCTCAGTGCCCTTCTCCTCACATTCCTCTCACCCCCACTTCCTTGACCCCACCCTCAAAATCTGAAATCCAGGCTTCCAGCATGAGCTCAGCCTCCATCCTTCCACTGGCTCTTCAAGGGCACAGTGAGAACCGCAGGGCTCTTGGCACAGGCGACTTCACCCAACCCTAGCCTGAGAGACTTAAACAAACACTGGCATGGCGTCAGGTAGCTCAGAGTTGTGTCCCCAAGATGACGTGGTTCCTGTCTGGGAAAGCTCGGGGCTGCCAAAGGGGTTTTTGTTTGTTTTAGCCAATGCTTGAGGATAGGTTGCCGTCTGTCTCCCCGTCTCTGTGTGGGGGGGTGGCCTAACTTTGACAAATGACAGTTAGTGCAGACAGTGCCACATGGGCCTGGACACCTCCTCTCCCCTCACGCCTCTGCTGTAGCATACCCCGCCCTTCACAAGCTGAGCTCAGCTCATGCTGACTCTTCCCTAAGCCACTGGGTAAAATCTGTCCTTAGCACTTTAGCATCTAGCTTTGTTTGTCTTTCTCTGTCACCTGCCATTCACCCCTCCTGCCTTTGATACCTCCCCTCCCTAGCTTACATCCTGGGATTCACCACCTCGACCTTATTTTGCCTGTGTCTTCAACTTCCTCGCCTTGTCAGCCTGAATATTTCACCCTTTTTCTCTCTTTCTTTCTTTCGTTTTTTTTTTCTGGTGGTACTGGGGTTTGAACTCAGAGCCTCACACTTGCTAGGCAAGCACTCTACCACTTAAGCCATG
Source organism: Castor canadensis (assembly GCF_047511655.1). Taxonomy (NCBI): domain Eukaryota; kingdom Metazoa; phylum Chordata; class Mammalia; order Rodentia; family Castoridae; genus Castor; species Castor canadensis. The sequence continues at coordinate 4,244,402 of NC_133404.1, forward strand.
CCCCTAGCCCTTTTAGCTTTAGTTATTTTTCAGATAGGGTCTCGTGCTTTTTGCCTTGACCACTCTCCAACTGTGATTCTTCTACCTACATCTCCCTTGTAGCTGGGGAGTACAGGAAAACACCACCAAGCCTGGCTTGTTCTTTGAGTCAGAATCTTACTAACTTTTGCTCAGGCTGGCCTTGAACCAGCCTGACCACCTATCTCCCCTTCCCAAGTAGCTGGGATTACAGATGTGTGCCGCCATGCCTGGCCCCATCATTTCAGCTCTTCATTAATCCCAGCCACCAATCTTCTCTGTAGGTACACCGGCTGTTGCAGCCCTGTGAGGTGCCAAAGAAAACCACACGGCTGCACAGATTTGTGTTCCCTCCATTTTGTGGTTTCTGTCGCACCTCGATGCTGCCTGGCAATCTGATTGTATTTTCCTTATCTGCCATGTCTTCATCTACTTCCATCAGTCACCAATTGTGCCAAAATGTCTGCCTCCTCCTACAGGATCCTTTCCATCATCATGTAAGCCTGATCAAATCTCTGCAGTCCAGAACTGTCCTCCTCGGACCTCAGTGTCCCTTTCTCTCCTTCCTAAAAGTGAAGTGAGCTTCACTTGTCACCCTTCTCCACTCCCACTCATTCCTCAGCCCTCACTCCCCATTGGGTCTGTGGCAAGAACACCAGTGATATCCTCAGTACCAAATCCACCTTTCCAACCTTCCCTATGACCTCTGAGGTCATAAGGAAGTCATGCCATGCTGCTAGCCATTTCTCCCTTCCTTCTCAAAACACCCCCTTCCCTTGGCTTCAGGAACACAAAGGAACAAACACTGGATCTTCTTCCTGTGTCTCTGGCCAATGCATGATTCCCTTGCTGCCCTGTCCTCCTGCATTGGCTTCTCACATGTGGGTCTTGGCCTTGACCCAGTGCAGGCCCTGATTCTTCTCGTGTGATCTCTGGATGTTCACACCCAGGACATTGGCTCTGGTTACTGGCCATGCCCTCAGCCCAGATCTCTTCCCTGGGCTCCAAACCTGTTTATTCAGTGGCCTCCTGGATGTCTTAAAAGCACTGCACACTCTAAATGGCTAAACACCCCTGCTCTTCTCCTAAGACCCCTCCTCTTCTTGCTCACTAGGAAGGGGAAAACACCACCCATCTAAGAGCTGAAGCCAAAAACATGGAACATTCCTGATTCCTATCTTTCCTCTTCTCATCTAATTGGTTCAAAAGTCCTAATTTTTCATAATCTCTTCCTACCAGATCCGCTGACACAACTCCTGGTGATTTCTTGCCTGGACAATGACAACAGCCTCCCAACTGGCCTCTATGCCTCCACCCCTGCTCTGCTGTAATCCATTCTCCATGATGCTGCCAGCATGGGTTTTCAAAATGTAAACTCTTCAGTGAATTCCACCAGCCTTAGGATAAAGCCAAACTCCCCTTGCAAGTAAGCTGTTTATAGCCTGGCTGTCACCGTGGGCTTAGCTTTCTCATCAGTCAGTGCCCTCCCTCCCTGGCACCGTGAGCTCACACTCTTCCTCAGGCTTCCTGTTAGCGGTGATGGTGACAGTGGTAATGGCAGAGATGTTACTTGTTGTGGATTATGGGGGTAACTTTGAAACACTGTCCACCATATTATATTTATTTTTTGGCAGACTGGGGTTTGGACTCAGGACTTTAGGCTTCCTACCACTTGAGCCACGACACCAGCCCCACCCGCCACATTTTGAAGGCAGGCTTTGGAGGCAGACTCCATCTTATGGATGTCCCTTGCTGCTGTCCCCTGGAAGGACGATCAGGCCCACCTCAGGCCCCTCTCCATGCAGAGTTGTTTAGGACCCTCTGGTCAGGGTCCCATCCTGGGTAGCTCCCACCATCTCTTGGATGTCTGTCCAGCATTCACCTCTTTCCAGCCTTGAGTTGAGCCCCAGGTGGTGGCAATGAGGCAGCAATGGTGATGACCATAGAGGAACAATGTGACAGGTATGAAGAGCTGCCATCAGCACTCAGTGGGAAGATGGACGTGGTTGTTGGGGACCATGGAAAAGGAGCCACAAGTTGGCCCAGCCAGTTGGTAACAGCCAACTGCTGATTCCTTTGGTGATCAACTGAGGGGCCTTGACCTTCTCAGAGGCTTAGTACTGGTGGTCTGATCTCCATCACTGGGCACCTGGCCTGCCAGGTGGGGCCCTGACACTCCTGACATGGACAACACCCTGCCTCAATATTGCCATTTATTTGCATCTATGAATATGCATGAAGGCTGTTTTCCTAAACTGGGGGAGGAAGCTGAGGCACAGGAAGAAAGGGCAGAAGCAAGCTGGAGGGTGATGAGAAGGCATCACCCTGTGTAGGATGAATGATGGTATCAGAGATAACTGTTTCCTATGCCCTCGAACCTATGAATACTACTTTATATGGCAAAAGAGACTTTGTCTATGTGATTCAGGACCTTAAGATGGGGACTTTATCCTGGATTATCTGGGTCAGCTCTAAATGCAATCATAAGTGTCCTTATAGGGGAGGCAAAGTGAGTTTTGGCAGGGAACCAGAAGGCGATGGGACCATGAAAGTACGAGGCTTCAAAGATGGAGGAAGGGAAGGGACCATAAACCAAGGAATGCAGCTGAGTGGGAAGAAGCAAGTAAGCCTTTTCCCCCAAGTCTCTGGAGGAGCAAACCAAAAGCTTCCAACACCCTGATTTTAGCCAAGTAAAACTGATTTCAGACTTCTAACCTCCAGAATTGGAAGAGAATAAATGTGTTCTGCTAGGCCACCAAGTTTGTGGAAATTTGTTACAGCACCAATAAGAAAGTAGTACAAGCCAGGCATAATCCTAGCAGTTCTAGAGATGGAGATTGCATCACAGTTCAAAGCTAGAGATGGAGATCGCATCACGGTTCAAGGCTAGCCTGCAAAAGCTTATGAGACTCCATCTCAACCAAAAGCTGAGCATGGCTGCATGTGCCTGTCATCCCAGCTATGTGGGAAGCATAAATAGGAGGATCAAAGTCCAGGCATAAAAGCAAGACCCTATTTGAAAAATAACTAAAGCAAAAGGGCTGGCAGAGTGGCTCAAATGACACAGCACCTGCTTGGCAAGCACAGAGATCAAACCCCAGTACCAGAAAAAAAAAAAAGGAACAGAAGGAAGGAGGGAAAGAGGGAGAAAAGGAGTGAAGAAAAGAAGGAAGGAAGGACAGAAAGAAGAAAGGAGGAAGGGAGGGAAGGAGGGAAGGAGGAAGGGAGGAAGGGAGGGAAAAAAGAAGGAAGGAAGGAAGGGAGGAGGAAGAGAGGGAAAAAAGAAGGAAGGAAGGAAGGAAGGAAGGAAGGGAGGGAGGGAGGATGGGAGGAAGGCAGGAAGAAAGGAAAGTAATACAGTATTCTTCTGTTTCCTTGCTCTGTACCCCAAGTTCTGGTTTGTTGGGTCCTGGCTGATGTAAGCAGGGGTGCCTGCCACTGGGCTACAGAGGAGGCCATCTGTAACTCCACTTGGGGCTGGCACCCTTTTCATTCCAAGAAATGGTAGATTTGGAGCAGCAGTCACACGTGGGTTGCCATCAGAGTGACAAGCTTAGGCTACTTTACCTAGCAGCAGGCATTGATAGAACAGGAGAGGGAGAATTCCAGAGAGGCCATATGGAGATGGTGGGATTGTGACTGACTGCTGATGCTCCCAGAAATACTGTCGCAGAGGAGAAAGAGGGCAGAGGTCCTGTAGGTGCCAGAAGAGAAATAGCAGGGACTCTGGGTGAGGTATGCTAATGGAACTTTATTTATAGTCACAGACTGGGAGGGTCTGATAACATTTTGTCACGTTGCTCTCCTAACTGACTGCCTCTCCCAGCCTCTATATAAGCTGATAGAGCAAATGATGGTTTTCAAACTCATCCCCTTGCATTTTCATCGTTTCTTGTTGTTGTTGTTGAGTGGAGGAAGCATTCCCTATATTGGGGCCATTTTCAGTCATTTATTGCTACAAACAACCCATTCCCCTCTAGTTGGCATTAGGTTTTGTTAGGCAGTATTTGCCATACAGAAGTGGTTTTTGTTTGTTTGTTTGTTTGTTTGTTTTTTAATGTCACCTGTTCTGTGTTACAGCTGACTTAGAGATCAAATCACCTCCAGAAATACTTCGAACTGGGGGTGTTGCTCAGTGGTAGAACACTTACCTAGCCTGTGTAAGACCCTGGGTTCAGCCCTCCACCACCATGCACACACAAAAGAAAGATACAACAAAAGAAATCCTCACTTACATTGCCTTTCGATAAATTGATTTTCATATATGTATATAATCCATTTTCCTACCACTAATTAGCAATGCCACCTTTCTTATATACTAAATTTCTCTCTATATATGAATATATATTTCTGGCTTTTATTATCTGTTCCATTTATTTGCTTCCCTATTCTTGTTTCTATACCAAAATTACTATGACATACTATTATCTTTAAAAAAAAATAAGAGTCTCTCTCATACTCATTTCTTTCAGAATTCTCCTAGATTTCTTACCAGATTCACTATCTGGTTAAAATGATTTAGTCATGTTAAAAACTTGGCTAGTATTTTGATTAGGTTTGTGAACTTATCGATTAATTTCAGGGACATAGATGATGTTTGTATGGTAGCCTCTTTTCCTCTGAGGGCTAGCTCTGCCTCTATTTAAGACTTCTTTTGTTTCTGAGAGTACCATGCTTTCAGCCCTGGTGCAGTTTTTTTCTCTCATTTTTGTTTCTTTTTGTTAATTTCTGTCAAGTCTGGGGAGAGTGGTTTTGTAAACCTGCATTTAAGCCACCATGATTCCCGGAAGTCTGTAGATTTGCCTTGAGTCAAGGGTGAAGGCGGGGATGATGAGCTGAAACTGTGGGTGTGGGTGAAATTCGGAGGATGCTAAATTCATTAGATGCTACATGAGAAAAATGGACTAAGACAAATATTAAGCAGCAGATAGAGGAGGAGCCAGGAAGAATGTAAAAAGGAAAAGTCACAGAGGAGGATGTGATCATCGACATAGAAGGCTACGTACAGGGCTGGTGAGGCTAGGATTTGGCAATTAGGATATTACTTGTCACTTTAGTGAAGGCATTCCAATAATACAGTCAGGACAGGACGTCCAGAGGAGACTCAAAGGTGAGAAAGTATAGTAGTCCCCACTGTTTTGCTTTGCATCCAGGATTTTTGACTACCTGTGGTCAACCTTGGTCTGAAAATATTAAATGGAAATTTCTAGAAATAAACAATTCATAAATTAAAAAAAAAAGATGCTACATGAGAGAAAAGCACCAGGGGAAAAATGAATACGGATGAGAGAAAGCACACAGGAGGGAGAGGTGAGAAGTCAGCACAGTGGTGTCATGTAAGCCAGGGGAGGAGGGACCTCCAAGGGCAGCAGAGTCCATTGTTGCTGGGAGGTCGTGGAGAAGGATTTCAGTGGAGCTGTGCACCATGCTGTTGGTGGCTGGGTAGCTGTGAGGTGACCATATCACTTAAGGTTTCAACTGAGACGCTTAGAGAGACTCTGGGAGAATAGGGGTAAACCAGAATTATTCCTGGCAAAGAGGGCATATGGATCTCCAGTTAGAGATCCCTAGTTAGAGGTGGCCGTCCTCAGAGGGCAGTCAAGGTGCCCGGGTTGTGTGGGCTGATGTCTTAAGATAGTGACAATAAACTGTTCTTTTTAGAAGTTTGCCCAGAAAGATAGGGAGAGCATTGGGCCATAGGTAGAGGGGGATTATGGTTGAAGGGGAATGGATTTGTCTGTCTTCCAGGTTTAAGAGTTTTATCTAGGCTCCAGGGGCGCTGTGAGGAGAGACACGAGCTGAGCTAGGTCCTGACAGTACTGTCCACCTGCCTGACCACCCTGACATGGCCATGAGGGCCGAGAACAAATGGAAGCTGCAGATTGGGGTCAAGAAACAGGTGGACCACTGTCCTATGAAGACACACAAAGGAGACATCTTGCACATGCACTACATGGGGAAGCTGGAAGCTGGGACAGAGTGTGACAGTGGCTGCCTCAGAACCAGCCCTTTGTCTTCTCCCTTGGCACCAGCCAAAGTCATCAAGGGCTGGGACCAGGGACATTTGAGGATGTGTGAAGGGAAAATCTGAAGCTGGTGATCCCATCTGAGCTGGGGTGTGGAGAAAGGGGAGCTCCCCCAAAGATGCCAGGTAGTATAACCCTGGTGCTTAAGGTACAGCTTCTGAAGATCCAGTGTCTTCAGAACTGTGGGGCTGCTGCAGAGGGGCAGAGGGGCATCAGGGACCAGAGTGTTAAAAAATCTTAACCCTCCCTCCACAAAAAAGAGTTTTGTCTATCTAGAGAAGAGAGAGAGAGAGAGAGAGAGAGAGAGAGAGAGGGATAAAGGAGTAAAGAGAGGAGATAGAGGAAGGGAGCAGCCAATATCAACAGCCTGTAGAAGACGTGGCATTGGACTGGAAGAGAAGGAAGAACAGTTTCTAACAGGAGAGGCAAATCAAAGGATGCATGACAGAAAGCTGAAGTACAGGCAGAGAAGGCAGCTGGTGAGAAATCAATGTCTCAAGAATGGTTACTAAGTCGGGTGCCAGTGACTCACACCTGTAATCCTAGCTACTTGGGAGGCTGAGATCAGGAGGATCACAGTTCAAGACCAGCCAGGACAAATAGTTCATGAGACCCCCCCACATCTCCAAAATAACAAGAGCAAAATGGACTGGAGGTGAGATTCAAGTGGTAGTCTGCTTTGCAAGTGGGAAGCCCTGAATTCGAACCCCAGTCCCACCAAAACAACAACAACAAAGAATGGTTGCTGAGAAGAAGGAGGCTGATCTGCAGGAGCTGAGGAGCCTCCACAAAGAAGGAGTGGTGACCCTCTCCTCTGTGCCTTGGGGATCAACCCTGTCTGGTGGATGGGGATCACTTGGTGGTAGACAGCTAGTGTGAGGTCAGTGCCAGGCTCTAAGCTGGCATGATTCTGGCTGATGTGTCTGGGACTGGATGCCCCTCCCGTCCTAGGCACTTTGGCATATTAAGAATGGAGAATGCCCACAATGGCTGTAGAAATAAGGACAGGTGAGAACATCACTGTATCAGTAGCAAAGATGCTCAGATGGTGCAGGACCAGGTTTGTACAGTGACACCTTGGGTGGCAGTGGAAGCCACCACTAATCAGAGGCTGATTGGATAAACCAGCCATTTGGATCCAGGAACTCTTTGGAGTTCTGAGACAATTCAAGGTGGAGGAAGTTCCAAAAAAGATCACTAGGTTTCTTGTTACTATGGGTGGGCTTCAGAGGTTAGCATGAGTATTTTTAAAAATATCAATCTAGGACTGGTGGCTTGGCTCAAGGAGTAGAGCACCTGCCTAGCAAGCACAAGTCCCTGAGTTCAAACCCTGGTACCACCACCAAAAAAAGAAAAGTAAAATATCAATCTAATTTTAACTCAATACGGTAAACCAGGTTCATATAAATAGAATGGTATGCAGCCACTCAAAATGATGTTGGAAAATAATATTGGATAACATAAAAAAATATCCAGGGATATATTCATTGAAAAGCTAGCACTAACACCATAATCTTATTTTTGCAAAGACTATGTAATATTTCTCCATAGGAACAGATATAAGAATGAAAGAATATGTACCAGTTAGGAGTGGTTGTTTCTTGGTGGGAGAATTGTGGGTGATTTTTCTTTTTACTTACCCTTATTTTCTAAACTTTCTTCAAGGTGCTTGCATTGCTTTTTAAATTACAAAGTTGTTTTGTTTGTTGTTTTTGGTGGTGGTGGTTCTGAATTTGAACTCAGGGCTTCATACTTGCTAGGCAGGCACTCTACCACTTGAGCCATATTGCTAGCCCTTTTTGTTCTGGTTATTTTGGAGATAAGGTCTCACTTTTTGCCCAGACCAGCCTAGACCACGGTCCTCTCTATCTTAGCTTCCCATATAGCTAGGAAATGGGTGACCGGCTACAAAGTTATTTTTGGAAAGGTTGCCAAGCTGAGATTTGTGGCGGGAATCAGTGGAGCAGCTAGGGCATGAGGTGGGGATCCTCCCTCCATCTGCCCTCGGCAGGTACAGCTCATGGCTGTGTAACCAAAGGAGAAACAAGCTGGCCAAATGAGCCATGCATCTAGCCCAGTGTTACTCAAAGCTCACCCAAGGGACCTGTCCACGGGAGCTACCCTGCATTCCCCATCTGGGGCTCTTCTCTGCAGACCACCTTCGAGCTGGCATGTTCAATCCAGGGACATCAGTGAGACTTTCCCTCTTTTCTGGACCCTGCATAGAGCTCTCCTGTAGCCCGTCTGTACTCTTGCAAGACCAAAAGGAAAAGATGAGTGTCTAGGAAGGCTGAAATAACCAAGGGATTTTTGGAAGGAGGGGACGGCTGTTGCTATAGCTGTGATTCTTGTTGTATGAACCTGTATTTGCCATGCTGCACAAATCTGTGGTTGTGCCAGTGGACCTGGGGAAAGAAGAGTGAGGACACAGCCAGAGACAGACGGCAGTGAAAGCATGTCACCAGCCCAGAGCCCAGCACTCGGGGAAGACCGGAGTCTCTGAGGAGTTCTGGGCACATCTGACCTGAGGCTGGATGGTCAGCACCTGGGCTGATGGTGCATCCCATCCTTCACACAGCAGTAAGTCTGAGAGAGAGAGAGAGAGAGAGAGAGAGAGTCCTTGGGGCAGCTACTGGGCCCACAGGCACATTGGAGAAAAACCTAATCTAAATGTGGCTGGAGTGTGTCAAGAAGTACTTGCAGATGTTGCAGGGGCTCCACTGGACCTTGTGGGGGCTTCCACCTTGCTCTTAGCAGACCCCTGAGCTTCTGATCCCTGAATATGATGCCCCCAACTGTCCCATGGGAAGCTGGTCAGCCAGCTGGGACTCTGTGCTCAGCACAGCAGGACTGTGTTTCTCCCAGGAGCAGCACCTTTGCTGGACAGCAGCAGGGATGAGGTGGGGCAGGTGCAGAGGGAGGGCCTCTTCAGGCCACCTCATGCCCATGTACAGTCTCCATGCCATACCTGAGCTTTCCTCTCTCTCTGAACTTTCCACAAAAACAGCAAAGGAAGCGGAGTTTATCTCTGACTCACGACAGGCATTCCATAAATATTGTTGAATGAACAAATGAGTGAGCAAATGAGTGAGCGAATTAATTAACAATGTGAGCACAGAGGCCTTATGTGGATGGATGAGGAGACAGGCTCTTCTTAGAGCAGGATCATTTGGATAAAAATACCCACAGTGTTGAGCAATGAGGAAAAAGAGAAGCTAAGATGCCAAGGTTTGTGACTGTGAGTCACAAGTTGTGTGTATTAATCACAATACTTTAAAAAGTCTTCTTCTGGCACTAGAAACACAGATTATGGAGTCCAACCAAGTCCAAGTTTCAGATAAGAAAGCTGAGGTTCAGGATGAAAAAGGAGTGTCCAAAGCCATAGGTTGGTGAATTAAAGCAAGCTTTGGGCCTCTTGCCTCCCAGCCCTGCAGGGTTTTTCTGCCCCCGTGCCACTTTGTAGTGCCCCTGGGGATCTTCTTCCCAGGGGGGAGGATATAATCAGTGCCCCTTAAAAATAAATATTGGGGTCTGAAGGCCTGGCTCAAGCAGTAGAGCACCTGTCTAGCAAGTGCAAAGCCCTGAGTTCATACCCCAGTACAGCCAAAAAACAAAATAAGTAAATATTGGTTAGGTATCCATTAGATGTGGTATGGTCAATATACACCAAGCAAGTTGCTAAGTCCTGTGATATAATGGTGGACCAGACATGAACTTGACAGGGAAGGAGGCAGGCTATTAATCAAGCAATCTCCATACGGGAAGTCCACCAGCCTTGGAAGTCAGAGAAGGAATGCCTAGCCCAGACTGGGGGTGAAGGGTCAGAGCAGGAACTTGAAGTGGGGTGGGGGAGCAGACATTCAACACACTCCTCTTAGAGTCACAGGCATGTTGTCCCCTCCCCCAGCACTCTAGACTGATCTGTCTCCTACTTGTGCATGAGTGCCAGACTCCAGGGGCCCAGGCTGTCCAGATAAGAGTCACACCGTGGAGGCCAAGGGGACAGATATGCAGGACAAGTTGCTTAGATAGAGGGGGCCTCAGTCAGGAGGGTCAGGCTCTGGAGGGAGGCCCTGGGAAGGAAGGGCCTGTTGGAGGGGATGTGGGGGAATGGTGTGGAAGCCTAAGCTCCAGGGCCCCCTCTGTAGGCCCTCCCACCCAGGCAGCCATACTGGGTTTTGCTCTTCAACTATGCATCTGTCTTATTTTGCAGGCAAAGCTTTTCCAGGAGATTCCATCTTCCTGCTTTCCTTTTCTTCCTCCCTTCTCTTGTCTTCCAACCTTCCAATGGAGCTGGGCGTTGGTGGCTCACACCTGAAACTCTAGCTACTTGGAAGGCTAAGATTGGGAGGATCACAGTTGAAGGCCAGCCTGGGCAATACTTTGAGACCCTGTCTCCAAAATAACCAAATGAGCAAAGTGGACTGGAGGTGTGATGCAAGTGGTACAGTACATGCTTTGAGAGCACGAAGCCCTGAGTTCAAATTCTAGTTCCACAAAAACAAAAATAAAAATTTCGAACCTTCCACCTCATTGACCAGTTCACCCCTTGTGCCTCCTCAGCCCACCCAAGTAATTTCTTCCGTCTTCATTGGACAGCTCTTGAAACCCAATCTCTTCTGGAGAAGTATGGGGGAGAGTTGGGGAGTAGAATCTCTGTGGTCCTCCATCTTCTCCCCTTATTCATCCCAGTACTAGCAGTCGAGTTAACACAGTCAGGAACCTATGCATCTGTCAAGGGCCCTGCAGGAAGTGGCGATAGAAAAGCCCGGGACAGCAAGATAGGGGGTGGAGGTGGGGCTTCATCATCTTCCACACCTGGACATTCTGGATAACATAATCGTCTGAGTCTGGGTTCCCTAAGGTGTTATTGCTACTGCTGCCTGGCCTGGGGCAGGCCCCTGGGCACTTTTCATGCTTCTTGGTAAGGCCTTCTTAACTGGACTACTGAGGGTCCACATGTGGCTCCGGGGGAGTCCCTGATGATGCCTCTGAAATTGTGTGCAGAGCATTCTGTATTTGCACATGTGTCCTTGCTTCTTCTAGAAGGCCCACAGATTTCATCACATTCCCAAAGGTATCTGTGACACAAAAAGAAACCTCTGGGTTTCTTCCACTCCATTGCTTCTGCAGGCAGCTTGTCCTCAGAGCCAGCTAGGGCCATGTGCCTTTCTGCTCACCTGGACAGAGCTCTGTGCCTCTGTCGACTGTCCTATTTAGGAGCTGCTGTGCTGACTGCAGAAACCAGGTCTGCATTTGGCCCCTCCAGAGGTGTTCAAATTTTAAGGAAGGGTTGAACGAAAGACTTCTAGATCTCTGGGTTTATGGCATGTGAGTTCTAGGGCCCAAAATACTTGCACTTCACCCTGGTCTTGCCACGTTGACAAGGTAGTGTGCATCCCCAAGACTCTGTTTCCTCCACTACAAAATGGAGGAGATAATGCCTTCCAACAGGGGTGTCGTGAGGACTGAACAAGGTAATGGTTATAAAACATCAGGCACTTGATTAATGTTAGCTGTTACCTGGCACAACTGGGTCCAGAAATTTCCTCTTCGGTGTCCCTGGCAGGAGGTTGTCCAGATCTTCCTGGGGAGCTGCCACCTCCTAAGGCAGCCCAACCCCCATTTAGACAGCTCTGACTGTGAAGAAGTTCTTACATCAATTAAAAAACTTTGAGTTGAAGTGACAGAAATTCAACTCACTGACTCACCAAAAAAGGATTTATTAGCTCAAGAAATTGGGAAAGGCAGTAGAGGTGACCCCAAGGGCTCTAGAGACAAGGGCTCCAGACACTCAAACAATGTTTTTAGGACTTTTTCTTCTTTGTCTCTGCAACTCCTGGCTGTGTTTTTGAGATTGGGGCAAGGCAGCCAACAGTTTCCAACATTGGTCATGACAACTTCATGAACCAGAAGAGAGAACTTCTTTCCCCTAGTGACCACACATAAACTCCCAGGGAAGGATTGAGACTGGCCAAGTTTGGGTCACATGCCCATCCCTGGCCAATCACTGTGGACAGGGCCATGGACAATTATGATAGGCCAGGTCATGTCACATGACCTGAAAGATAGTATAATCCAAGTGGTAGCCATATTGTATATCAGTGCAGTATGGAAGGTTCCTGCAAGGGAGGTCAGGGCAAACAAAACCACTGGATGTTCACCAGTTGTCTTCCTTATGTTGGGAAGATTCCCTGTCCTTCCAACAATCTCAGTCAAGCAATGAGTACTAGCTCTGTCCTCCTGCCAGCACAGGCCAAACCTATTCACTCAGCCCCACAGAAATATGAAGAGTCATTGTGACCTCTTCAAAACTCTTTTCTCCCAGCTAAGGTCTTCTAGTCCTTCCATCTTCCTGAATACAATGGGTTTCTAATTCCCCTCTCCCACTTCGTGGGGCAGAAGGCAGCAAATTGGTGGGAAGTTAGAAAAGGTCCAAGACTTGAAAATTATCCACTGGAATGTGATGAAAATTACAGGGGTCTTTAGCATCCCTTGGTGCCAGCCGCTGATCTGATGTTGCCTTTAGGTGTAGGGGAAGTTGATTGGGCCAGAAGGATGAGGAAAGGGGTGTGGATGGCAGGAGGAGGATGGTAAAGAGGAGGAATAGTAAAAGGAGGAGGAGGAGGAGGGAGAGGCAGAGGATGAGGGAGGAAATGGAGGTAACAAGAATGTGGAGAAAGCTTCATCTCTCAGGCTGGAAATGGGATTAAAAACTTTGAAAGGTATTCGGTTTGGTGCAGACTGTATGTGCAGAAGGAGTTCATGTCTGGCAGCCATCTTCTTGAGTGGTCAGGGTAAGTGTCTTAGTCTGTTTGGGCTACTATAACAAATTACCAGAGACTGGGTGGCCTGTAAACAACAGAAGTTTATTTCTCACAGTCTGGAGCTGGAAAGTCCAAGCGTTGTCAAGTTCTAGTGGGAGCCCTCTTTCAGTTTGCAGACTGCCAACTTCCAGCTGTGTCCTCCTAAGGCACCAATCCCAATCATGAGGGCTCCACCTCCCATAGCCTCACCTTAAAACCATGTCCCCGGGGACTGAATTTTGGGAGGATATAAAGTTTCAGGCTCAGGCTTCCTGGAATAAGAAGAAGATTGTTTGAATTTGGAGCCCCCTGCAAGATGTGTAGAGCCACGTCTGCCCACCTGGAGAGAGGGGCACAGGCTGACAGGGGAAGGGGCTTCTGTCCCTTGCCCCCTTTCTTCCTTTCCCAATTGGGCTGCTTTGCTGAGGTCACCCCTAGGCTAATGTGAAATCTTCTTCAAGTTTAATACCAATTAGGCGACAGACAGCTTCTGATTAGTTATTTCTCTTGATGTGAATTTTAATGAACAGCCTCCCCCTCCTCTCTCCCCACTGGGGGTTATCCAGCCTTGCTTTGCCTTGAAGAGCCTTCAGGAGTGTCTGGGAAGACTGGGAGAGGGGCCCAGAGGAACTGGAGTGGGGTCCAAGCAGTTTTCCCAGCCCAGCAAGCCCTGTCAAACAGCAAATATTTCTCCTAACACTTCAGAGTGCCTCTGGGTCCCTAAGGCAGAGGACGGTCCTCTAGGAGAACGGGTGACAGAGAAACAGTGGAACAGAAAAATGGTACAACACAGCCTTGGACCTTTGCCAGCTCACTCTAGTCAAAGAGCTGAAACCTGACACAGTAAAAGCTAGAAGTACCTGGCGGGTAGACCTAAGTCCACAAGTTGCATGGAGACGCAGAAGTCGGGGCAGGGTTACAGGGAGAGGCAGAATGGTGTCAGGGGTAGAACCCAGTTATGCAGGTGGCTCTGTGCGGCTCTGATCCTATCTTTCTGGGAATGTAGACATGACGGTCATTGCTGGGCCTTTCTCTAGAGACTCTTACGACCCTCCCGTGAGACGACACAAGGGGAAATGCATTATAAGTTGAAAGGAAACCAGGATGGGGGTGAGGGATAGAGTAGCGGATGTGGGGAAGATGGCTGAGTACTGCTGTCTTTCCTGCTCTGATCCCCCCATCCCAACAACAGCTATTGGACCCCATTCACTTACACCCCACCCTCATTTCACAGGGGGCAAATAAAGGTCAGTCCTCAGCTGTGACTCCAGTATGGACAGCAGGACCAGCTGCAAGGTCTAGGACCCAGCTCTCTCCATCCTAAAGTGGGCATCCTCTGGGATCCTTGCCCAGGCCTAAGAGGGCCCTGGGAGCAGTTGAGATCCAGAAGGGCTGCTTGGAAGCTTTACCGTCAGGCTACTTTGCCTGCACCCCTGAGCATCCTTCCCACTGAGCAGGAAACCTCTCCTGGATGGAGACTAAGGTCTTGGGCATGTGCTGGAGGAAGAAATGAGGACAGGTCTTTCTGCAGGTGCCTCTTCACTCTCTCCCTTCTCTCTTCCCCTCTCACAGTACCTCTTTCTCCTCCCCCCTCCTGCCTTGTCCCTCTCTCTTCTTCCCTCCCTAGTTCAGGCTGGCTCTGAGGGCCTCAAACTGAGGCCTTGGCCTCCCAGAGGACGCTCAGGGATTTTCCCAGTACCCCCCGGGAATTAGAGGAAAGGTGTTTTGCCTGACCCTTGGGCATCCAGGCATCTGAGAAATATCAAATTTAGAGCTTCCATCTCTCCATCAAACCCTGGCTTCTGTTTTGGGTACTGGGAGCCAGCCTGGCCTGGGAGATTGACTTCTGGCCAGGCTCTGTAGCCCTGAGCTGGAGCCAGCTGTTCTAGGCCTGCGACTCCCTTATACCTGTCCCCGTGTCACCGTCAGGCACCTGGGCCCCTTGGCTAGTTTTACTGTCCCAACTTTGTGGAATATGCTGATGATGTCTTTCTTATGAAGTGGTGATGGATGAAGGGATGGACTGGTCATGTCTTTTGGTGGCAAAGGACATACTGCCTTCAGCACAAAAGGTGGCTTTATGGATAGACGTAGTGGTTTCAGGTTGTCAAGATCTAGGTATGGGCTATTACAAATATATCCCAACTAAAAGAAGAGTTGAACAGGCCTAGGGGACAGCAGGGTTATGACTGGGCCTTGGGAACACCTGAACCAGTCTCGAGTGCTACCAGGATCCTCCTTGTATCTCTGCTGCTCTCTGACTACAGATTGACTTTCCAAACCAAATGCACTCACTCTCACCACCTTAGCTCCTGAGAAGAAGCAGACACTTTAACTCAGTGCCAGTTCAAAATATCTCAGGGAAGAAACTGATTGGCTCACCTTGAGTTGAGGCCCCTCCCCTGCATCCATCAACCATAACTAGAGGATTAACTGACACAATGGCAATTCCCAGCTGGGCATGGTGGCATACATCTGTAATCCCGGCACTTGGGAGGTAGAGACAGGAAGATCATGATTTTGAGGCCATCTTGGGCTATGTACCAAGACCCTATCTTAACAACAACACAAAAAAATAAAATATCTGTTCACATGGCAACTTATGGATGGAAAGGGGGCAGGAGCAGTTCACTCCTCCTCCCTCTGAGAGGAGGGCTGGAGACCGTCAGTAGGTGGCTATTCTCTTTGTTCTTTCACAGAGAGGACTGTGGGATTGATTTGCCAGTCCTATTATAGAGCTTTGTGAATATTCCTCTTATCAACTCTGGTTCCCAAGGGGTGAGCACAGCTAGCCATATCGCCCTCTGTGCTCCCCTCATCCATAGCTCCTGACCCATCATCCTGACTCAGGGGCTGTTCTCACTGTCACCCCAAATGCTGACCCTAGTAACCCACAGCTGTCACCTCATCTTGGTATCCTCTTGTCTTGGTCAGTTTTCCTTCGTAGATGGGATGCAGTCCAAGGAGAAGATCCCAGAATCTGGGGTCAGATATAGCTGGGTTTCAATGCAGTATAACCATTTTCTACCACTGTCTGTCTGTCTGAGGTTCTGTTTCCTCACCTGTACAATGGGAAAGGTTGTGGTGCTGGATAAAAGAAGAGGTTGAGTGCAAGCTCTTGGCGCACAGTAGGTTCTCAATAAACCACCGCTTGAAAAAAGTCACATCAAGATGAAGTCTTCCAGGCCCCCTTTTCAAACAGCAAGCTCACCAGTGGCTGAGCCCAAGCTATTTGTGCTGAGTAGGGGCAGGGTGGGGACTGCAAACCCCTCCCCAGCTAAGCCCACCCACATTTCTCTGGGAACCTTCTGCTTACTGGGAGAAGGTCAAGTGCATACCATTGACCTTAAAGAAAAGGACTGATTCCCTGGAGTGTGTCCTCAGGACAGAGTGGATGGGGAGGAGAAGCTGGCCCAGAACGATGGCCTCACTGTCAGCTGGAAGCTGCAGCTTCTCAATGTTTTGGGACCCAGGGGAAACCTGCACGCAGGGTCCCTCGGGGCTCTGGTCTGCACCTGTGCACGGGTCGTCCTTAAGTGTCAGCACAGAATGTCCTTTTCAAGGAGCAGGTACGGGATGTTGACAAACTCATCAGTACCACTCCTTGTTTGGATCACCGTCTCTGAGCACCATGGTGATGGCCACGGTGCCAAGGAGGATCAAAGACACAGACACACACAGGCAAACATATGCTCATACACACACGTGCCAGGCCCAGGAAACAGGCCCAGGCCAGAAGCCCTACCTGAGGCTTCCCAGACGTCTAATGGTAGAAATTGAGCCTGCATTTACCAAACACTTCCCAGGTGCCAGGCACTGGGCTAAATAGGCTCATTATTTCCTTGGATCCTTTCCATGGCATTGCTAGTCTTTTTTTTTTTTTTAACTTGCTCAGGATGACAGTGCTGATTTCAAAGACCCGTTCTGCTGTCCACTCTTTCTCCAAATACTGACTTGACTGGGTTGGAGGCTAGAAATACACATTTTAGCAAGCTATCTCCTGGGAAAATAGCGTCCCTGCCCATTATTTGAAAAAGAAAAGAGTCATTGTAAGATCTTTGACTCCAAATTGCTACAGGTAGGACTGAAGAATCTACACTTTTCACGTGTTCTATAGGAGACAGCTGTGTTGGCTGAAGTTCAAACACCTGCTCAGGAGTTTGAGCCCACGGCCTGGAAGGCAGTAGCTGGGCTTCCTCAGGTCAGTCCCAGGGGTCTGCACAGAGGAGGATAGGACCTTAGTCTGGAGTTGGGAAAGAGGGTGTGCCTGGCTTCTTGGTCTCCAGAAGCCCCCCTGGACACAGCCCACAAGAAGGGGCTGAGGGGGCAGCAAGCCCCACTTGGAGAGGCAGCTCTACCAGGCCTGTCCCCCGCCACCCCACCCCCCCCACACACACACAGGAAAAGGCATCAAGAGCCTCTGCAGACACCCATTCTCCCTCTGGGCTCTGCCCAGGACGCTGTCCCCTGGAAGCCTAGAGCCACCCCTTGGCTCCCAGTTCCCTGAGCTCCTCCTATACCATTCTGCCAGACACACAAAGCTCCTCTTCCAAGAATGTCCTCCCCTGGGTAATTGGACCCTCAGGCCACTGACATTTAAAGAAATATTCTTGACCTTTTCAGCAGTTCCATAAAAATCACAAAATAGAACTCTAAATATTACAGCAGACTTCAACTTGCCCAGAACCCTGGTGGAGACTCATTTTCCAGGCAAACTCAAGAATGAGAATAGCAAAACTGCTAACAAGAAAGTTCTTCTCAAATATCTCCCCTTTGGTAATCATTTCATTATGGAGGTCTCTCCTCCTCCATCATCATCACCTTCCAGGACCACCATTACCTGTTTTACCATCAACTCTTTTAACTCCACGATTACATAAAAAGGCCTTCAAATCTTCACCATACTTGTATTTTAGATATTTCATCCAGCTGCATGAAGACCTCTTCCTTTCGCTTCCCCCTCGCCCCCCGCCATCAATGTGGAGCCAGAAACAGCAGAGAGAGTAGGGACAATGGAGCTGGGTGCCAGTGACTCCTGTCTGTAATCCTAGCTACTTGGGAGGCTGAGATCAGAAGGATCATGGCTGGAGGCCAACCTGGGCAAATAGTTGGTGAGACCCCCGTCTCCAAAATAACCAGAACAAAAAACTGGATTAGAGGCATGGCTCAAGTGTTGGGGATCCTGCTTTGTTTAAGTGCCAAGTCCTGAGTTCAAACCCTGAATCAAACCCCACCAGAGAGAGAAAGAGAGAGGAGGGGGCCAGTGGCTCTGGAGGGAGACATGAGAGAGCAGAGAACCTGCAAGGGAGGAGGATGAATATGTTAAGGAATGTTTTTGAGAAAATTTTTAAAATTTGGAACTAGATTAGCTATTAGATCAGAACCACCCCTTATGTTGCTAGAGCTTGGGTCAAGAGTAGGAATTTAATTTTTTTTCCTCATGTTTCCCCAAAGTAGTTTTGTCATCCAAAGCAGGAGTTGACAAACACCAGCCTGGAAGTCAAATCCAGTCCTTCGCTGTTTTTGTGTAATCCTTGAGTTAAAAATGGTCTTTAGACACCAGCCATAAATGGGGTGCCCAGACTACTAACACTTTTATGCATTTGGTTAGAAATTTGAGAGTCGTCATGGCGCCCCCTTGGGTTCAGTATTTGCTAGAAGGACTCACAGAACCCTAGAAGTGCTTATGAGAGTCTGAAAGTGAGATGAATGATAGGTATGGGGGGCTCTGAGCCTCCATATACTACGGGCTGGCCCCCCAACCACCCAGCATCGCCAGGTGTTCACCAACCTGGAAGGTCACTGAATCTCACTGTTCAGGAGTTTTTGTCACCCAATCTCCAGCTCCCTTCCCACTGGAGGTGATGGGGAGGAGAGATTTCCCACTCACTAGCCACGTGTTTGGTCTTTCTGGTGACCAGCCCTCATCCTGAAGTCCCCTGGCACTTCCCAGTCATTTTGAGGCAGGCTAGAATTAGGGAAAGTTCAGAATTCTTAGAAATATCTGATGTCATCTTGTATTTCCGGTTGAATATTCCTCTTTCTCTGAGCCTTCTTTTTTTTTGTCAATTTTTTATTTTTATTTTATTTTTTTTTTTTTTTTTTCCTTCTTTTCAATGGCAAATGTGTGTAGGTTACTCACACCCTAGCTCAGAGACAACTCAGTCCACCCTCACCTGGCTGGGGGACCACCTATGCCCCTCTCCACTCATCGATTATTGGTGATAAAGAATCACCAGGTTTTTCCCTTCCCATAGGTTGGCATAAGTTTTAAAGGCACCTGGAAAAGAAAAAGACATTCTTGCTGCTTTTGGCTTTCACCTGTCCCACCATGCCCCTTTTATAATTCTCCTCCCTAATTTTTAGTAAACTCCACACGTGTGTCCTGCCATGGATTCTTCTGTGTGGTACACAAAGAATTTGGAAATCCTCTGATCACAGATTACATCATTGCTGTTAACAATCTCAGCAGCATAAACTCAAGTGTAATCAAAGGGATTTGTTAAAATTAACAAAAACTGTTCCTATCACCCGGGAAGTTATAAGGGTTTTAGGACCTCTGTGCCAGGAACCGAGGACAAAGACCAAATAGCTTTTTTATTGTAGGAACATTTTAAAATCCATTCATAGGTTGATGGAGAATTGAGTGGTTTCTACTTTTTGGCTACTATGAATAATGCCACTTTGAGTATGCCTGCATGAACGTATGTTTTCAATTTCTTTAGGTATATGACCCAGAATTGCTGGGTCAAATGTTTTTCAATTTTTTTTCTTTTTTGGCAATACTGGGATCTGAACACAGGGCCTCACGCTTGCTAGGCAGGCACTTGACCACTTGAGCCACTCCACAAACCCAAAATGTTTCTCTTTTTTGAAGAAGTGCTAATTGTTTTCCAAAGAGGTTACACCTTTTACACTGCCTCAGGCAATGTGTGATGGTTTCAGAGTCTCTCCATCCTTGTCAACACTTGTTATTGTCTGCCTCTCTTATTTTAGACATCCTAATAGCTATAAAGAACTATCTCATTATGGTTATCATAAAAGTTTCTAAAGAATTGAAAAAACAAAGAAAGAAAATACAGACCAGAGCTTCACCATATGTAACCTTCCAAATCTCAAATATTTATGACATATCTTTTTTTGGGGGGAGGGGCTGTACTGGGGTTTGAACTCAGGGCCTACACCTTGAGCCACTCCACCAGCCCCCCCCCCAACTTTTTTTTCTGTGTTGGGTATTTTTGAGATAGGGTCTTGTGAACTGTTTGCCTGGGCTGGCTGTGAACTGCGATCCTCCTGACCTCTGCCTCCTGAGTAGCTAGGATTCCAGGTGTGCACCACCCTGAAATATGACATATCTCTTTACAGAAAATGTTCGCCAAACACTGGTCTGAAGTGTCTGAAATTATCTGTTAACTAAGAGGCAAAATAAAAATCTTAGTAAGTAAATATCAAAACTTTAAATCCAAATTATTTAGCTGAAATTTTTATTTATTTGATAAAAATAAATATTTTTAGCATCGATTATCTTTGTGCAGTAGTTGCCAAGGTAAAAACACAGCATTCTACTTAAGTGATATTCCATTCATCTAGCATATTATGTATAATTCAATTGTTTGATTTTGCAAAATATTCCTCAGTCACCAGATAACTACTGCAAATACTTCAGTCATTTGTGAGTGTCTCCAGAACCATGAACTACAATGCAAAGAGAAGCAAGAGTAGAAGCAAGTGTCTTTTGACACTGTGTTATGCAAGAATCTATTGCAGTCACGGCCTCTGAGAGGAGAGTTTGACAAGTTAATTAATTTGTCTTTCTGTCTACTTAAATGCTTCTGCTTCTAAAATCCACAGGCTCTGGGCAGTGAACCCATGTCTAACCTGGGAACCAGCCTGACAACTACTCAGTATTTGCTGGAAGGTGGGGTAAGAAGGATGGAGAATTTCCCTGGGACCTGGAGGGAGTTAGCCCTGTGGGTTGTTGGTGCCAGGGCTGGGTGTTGTTTCTAGGGCGCTAGCACTGCCCACTTATTCTTAAAAAAGTTGTGTGTGTAGTCAGAATGGCCATATTTAAGGGAAAGGACAACCAACAAATGCTGGCGAGGATGTGGTGAAACAGGAACCCTTATTCACTGCTGGTGGGATCAACCACTACGGAAAGCAGTATGGAGAGTCCTCAAAAAGCTAGACACAGAACTGCCATATAATCCAGTGATACCACTCCCGGGCATCTACGCAAAGGAACCTAAGACCGGATGCAGTAGAGACACCTGTACACCGATGTTCACTGCAGCACTATTCACAATAGCCAAACTCTGGAAACCCAGGTGCTCTGCAACTGGTGAATGGATCACGAAACTGTGGTGTATATACACAATGGAGTTTTATTCAGCCATAAGCAATAACGACATGGGGTTTGAAGGCAAATGGATGCAACTGGAGGACATCATATTAAGTGAAGTAAGCCAGGATCAGAAACACAAAAGACACATTTTCTCTCATATGTGGAAGACAGATCCAAAGATATACACATACACAAAAACAAACATGATCATACACAAACTCAGATCTAGAAGACGTTTATGACAGTGGAAATACTCTATTGAACTTGGGGAAAGCGGGAAAGGAAAAAGGAATGATAGCGCATCAGTAATATCATATAACCTAATACGTGAAGGTAGAGGACATAAGGATGTACTGAAAGCTGTTGAAAAACAGGAGGGGGTAAAGGGGGAAGGGAGAGCAATGGAAGAGGTTGAGCTGACCAAAGTAAAGTATACAGGGGATTCACAGAGAAACTCCTTTGAACATCAACTTAAATATTAATAATGAAAGACAGGACTGTAAACTAGGTACAGTGAGTGTGTGGGGAAGGTACTTGTGGGGGAAGGTGGATGGACTTCATATACTCACATGAAATAGAGCAAAGAAACCTCTCACAATTGCTTTAAGTGGGGCAGGAAGGGGGTTGAGAGGGAGAGACGATGGGGGTGATCTATCCTATGTAAAATAGAAGCCTAATTGGAATTGTCACTATGAATTGTGTGTCTGTGTGTGTGTGGTGTGTGCACATGTGCATGTGTTAGAAATATCTGAGGCCCTCTAAAAATTATGGTAATTTTTTAAAGTCATCTGCTAACACTGAAGTATTTATGAATGAAATAAAATGATGTCTGGGATTTGATTTATAATACTGCAGCAAAAGAAGGCATCTGGGAGATGCATGAGGTCAGACTGGTAAGTATTAAGATTCATAATTGTTGAAACCTAGTGGTAATAGGTGAGGGGTTATTTTTCCCATTTTCTTCACCTCTTATTTGCTTGAAATGTTTCAAAATGCAAAATTAAAAATAATTACATGGAATGGAAAAGGACAGAGGGTTGTGGGAGGAGGGGAGCACTGGAAATGAACGAGGGAGAGGGTCCAGAAGAGTTGCCTGCTTCGCAGGTGGGTGACCACACACTTCTCCCCGAAAGTCAAGGACACAGACTGGACACCTGGGAAGGGAGCTGGGACCCAGGTGAAGGACCTTCGCCACCTAGCAGCTCCATGAAAATGGGATGATAGCATTTGGACCTGAAGTAAAGGTCTAATCAAACCTTTTCCAGGTTCTAGCTAACATCATAGTCCCTTTGATAGGACTGTCCCTTTCTCCCCTTCACAAAGAAGCCTACCTGGGGCCACAAGAGAGTCCTTCAGCCAGGTGTGGTAGTGCACATTTGTAATCTTAGCCTCAGGAGGCTGAGGCAAAAGAATTGCAAGTTCCAGGCTAGCTTGCTACACACGTCAAGACTCTGTCTCAAAAAAACAAAGTGAATAAAAACAAGAGAAAGAGTTCTTAAGACAGAGGCCTTCCCTCCATGGTAGTTCTCTTTTGTGTTACTCTAGAAGTTAGGAGGAGGTCCAGGCACCAAAGAAAGTATATAAAAGTAGTTTATTATGACATTTCCATGTATATATGTGTGAAACACCCTATATAGCTATCTTAAACAACAACAACAACAAAACAGTCTTTTTATCAAAAATGGAGAACAGGAAGGTAAAACAGGTCTAGTCTGGGGGGAGGGGGTTGGTTCCAATGAGAAGGAGAAGGATATAAGGAAAGGGTGAAGGAAAGGATGAATATACTTGAGAACATATTTCCATATGGTGGAAATATGTACTCATATATGAAAATGGAAAAATGAGACCTGTTGAAACTATTCCAGGAATGAAGGTAGGGAGGATAAAAGAGAATGTTGGAGGGGCTGAAGTCAATTATGATATATTGTAAGAGCTTTTGTAAATGTCACCATGTACCCTCACACAATGATAACCTTAAAAAAAAAAGTTTAACAAACATTGTACCATCTTTGCTTTTCAGACCTTCTTTATAAATTGAAAGAAAACAACATAAACCCAGTTAAAGCCCGTCGAAGTCAGTCATCAATTCTCTTCCCTTTGTCAGCAGAGGGAACCACGGGCTGGAAGGCGGCATACACCATTCCTTTCTAAACCACATGTGTGTGTATCTGTAAAAAGCACACAGCACTGTGGGGCGTATTTTATAAAATTATATCACACTGAAGGGTCCTTCTGCAATTGGCTTTTTTCATTCACATTTTTAAGGATATATTCACTTCTCCTGATTATATCACAATTTTATTCTTTCTCCTATTGATGGACATTTGGGTTGGATTTTGATATTTTTCTATTACAAGCTTCACTGGAATGACAAGTTCTGTGGCTGTTTTCTAGTGTGTCCCAGTGAGAGTTCCTATTTAGCTGTTAGTAGAATAACTGTTGATTTCAGGAGAATATACATATAAGTGTTTGCATGAGAGTCCCTGTCACACCACAGTTCTTAATTTTTGTCATTGTGCTCTCTTAATTTGGCATATTTCTGTTTATGAGGCTGTGTATCTTTTTCCTTTTACTGACCAATTAAACTTTTCTGTGAATTGCCTGTTTGACCATTTTTTTCTCCTTTGCATTGTTGATCTTGTTCTCAATGATTTATAGAAGTTCTTTATATATTCTCTATACTGATCCTTCATAGGTTTTTTTTTTTTATTTAATAGATTGTGGTCTATTTTTTGCACACAAAGTTTTATTTTGAAGGTAGATAATTTTTCATTATCATTGATGCTTTTCCCCTTAATTTAACACACCCTTTTCCTACTCTAAAATGTCAGAAATATCCTTTTATTTTCCTTTGAAGTTTCTAAACTTTTACCTTTCACAACTGCATCTTTAGTCCATCTTGTTTTATTTAGTCCAGTTTATTTTTGTATGACATGAGCTGCAGATCTAAGTTTTTCCATATGGATATCGAAGTTTTCAGCAACACTTACTTTTTTGTGGGGGGCACAGATTGAACTTAGGGCCTCGTGCTTGCGAGGGAGGAGCTCCACCACTTAAGCCATGCCCCCCACTCCTTTTGCTTTTAGTTTGTTTTTCAGATAGGCTCTCACACTTTTGCCTAGGCTGGCCTTGTATCATGATCCTCCTACCCCCACCTCCCAAGTAGCTGGGATTACAGGTGTGCACCACCACAGCCAAATTGTCTTGAGATTTGGCTAACTTTTTTCCCAGGCTGGCCTCAAACTGCAATCCTCCTATCTCTACCTCCTGAGTAACTGGGATTACAGGACCGTATTTTTAAATTATATTTTAAATTTATTGCTTCTCCGAATATAATTGATATTTTCACCTTTCCTTTCCTTGTAGTGCTTTTACTATGGACTACTGTAGCTTTTTCTAGGCAAACAGTATTATGTCAACAATGATGTTTTTCTTTATTCCCAGTGTTTTTGACATCTGCAGAAGCCACCACCACTGGAGGAACGGGAGCATTTCCTCCTTCCCCAGCTGTGTCAGAATTCATGATGCTGTAGACCAAGCCCCAGCAAGACTGTGTCCCCAGGCTTTGAGTCACTTTCCCTCTCAGAGAAGGGGAGGGTTTCTCTGAGGGGGACTCCCATGAGCAGAAGACTGTCATCTGCAGTCTTCCAACAAGTGCAGCACTCCCCACCCCCTGCCAAGTCGTGGGAAACGTGTGCTGTGGGGGGAGAGGAGAAGG
This sequence comes from Castor canadensis, assembly GCF_047511655.1. NCBI lineage: Eukaryota > Metazoa > Chordata > Mammalia > Rodentia > Castoridae > Castor > Castor canadensis. Next base: position 4,269,311 of record NC_133404.1, read on the forward strand.
TCACACGAGTTGGGGTCAGCAGGATCTTTGGGATGGGAGAATCTGTCGCCTACCCAGAGCAGCTGTGCAGAGATGAGGGATCTGATAATGGACAGCAGAGGATGCAAGAAGAACCATGCTCATCTCACAGCAGTAGGGACCAGGTCTCAGGGAAGCCTTGGGATCAACCATGGCCCAGTAGTGGGGATAAGGGAGTCACAGCTGGCATAGAGGTGATCAGGACTTCTTTGCGTGTTCATGGGTTGGTGTCCGCAGACCTGGCCTACACTGCTACGAAAATATTATAAAATCTGAACACCTAGGAGAGATAAAGGTGAATGATGGAAGGGGATTTAAATGAGATACATTGTAAGTACTTTTGTCAATAAATGATGGAGGGGGTGAATTTAACTAAGACACATTGTAGAACTTTTGTAAATGTCACAATGCATCCACAATACAACAACAGTATGCTAATAAAAAAAAAATAAAGGACAGGTAAAACAGGTCCTGGCTGGCGGTTGGTACCAGTGGAAGGAGGGAGGACAGAAGGAGAGCAAATATGGTGGAAATACTGTGTACTCATGTATGAAAATGGAACACTGAGACCTGTTGAAACTGTTCTAAGAAGAGGAGAGGGAGGATAAGTAGAATGATAGAAGGGGTGAATCTAAGATGTATTGCGAGCAAAAAAAATTTTTAAAAATCTGTACACCTGAGGGATGGTGGCTCTCATACGTGTTATGTGGAGAGACACTTTTATTCCCTTTGCTCATCTAGACTACAGTCTATTACAAAAAGGCATTTTACCTTCCTGGTAATTATTAAATTAGTATTTATTAACTGCTGAATGAAGGCCAAACACAAGTCAGAACAGTCACGTGGACGCTACAATGGCATCTCTGTTGTTTACTGAGACGGTAGGGGAACAGGGTTCTTCACAGACTTGAACACACAATGTCTCCTTGACCAAGCCTGGAATAATGAGAGAGCAGCTCTGACGTCCCTCCCCTCCCCTGGCTTCTGTAAACACATGCTCTGAAGGGTGGCACAGGCGGAACCTGTCAATTCACACCCACCCCACATGGTTTCCTCCTGTTCATCTTTATCTACTGTTTCATGAAGAGAATGAGATGCATGTGACCATGTGGTCGGCTTTACTCTTTCCCACGAGCTGTCAACTTGCCTGTCAGAATTTATTATTGTAAAACCATCAGTGATTGGAAAATTCTGTGGTCAGTCCTCTTTCCTCACTGTCTCCAACAGAACCACACGACAACACAGATCACATTTTTAACTCGCTTTCCTTCCCTTTCCCATCTCTTCTCCTCCTGTCTCCACTGAAGCCTCTTTTCAGCTTTCTTCTAGTTACTGATGTGGAAAAGCTAAAAACTAGGTCTTTCAGATTTCTGTGCATGAAGACTGCTGGGTTCAAAGTAGAGTTTACCAAACCAATGCACTAGAATGGTATTTGGAAGTAAAAGTGAGGGCCTTGCTGCTGCTACTTGCAATCAAGGTTGAGATACCTTCTAGGGGCCATAGCAGCAGCGTGGAGTTCTTTTTTTTTTTTTTTTTTTAATTATATTATTGTTGTACTAGGGATACATTGTGACATTTACAAAAGTGTTTACAATATATCTTAGTTAACCCCTCTGTCATCCATCATTCTCCTTTATCTTTCTCCCCCTATTAGAATAGTTTCAACAGGTCTCATTTTTCCATTTTCACACATGCAGCTCAGAGTTCTACTGTCTAGGGTCCAGGTTTTTGTTTTGGTTTGTTTGCGGTACTGGGGTTTGAACTCAGGGCCTACACCTTGATCCATTCCACCAGCCCTTTTTTTGTGATGGGTTTTTTTTTTTCAAGATAGGGTCTGGCAAACTATTTGCCCAGGCTGGCTTTGAACTGTGATCCTTCTGACCTCTGTCTCCTGAGTAGTAGTGAGGCAGGCTAGGAGTTGGGAAAGTTTGGGACTCACATGCAGGTTGCCTAGGGATGTTCCAGACCACTCACACCCGGCCAGGAACAGCCCATACCCCGCCCCAATCATTGATTATTGGCTGGGAATCTCCTTCTCCCCTTCTAATAGGTTATCATAGGCTTTAAAAGCACCCAAAACACACCCTCTTGGCTTCCAGCTTCCACCTGGGCCCCAACATGCTTCCCTTTGTATTTTTCTCTTCCCTAACTTTTAATAAACTCCCTTTACACCCATATGTCCTGCCATGGATTCTTTCTGGTGGGATACAAAGAATTTGGAAGTCTTCTGATCATAGACTGCACCAGCACTTTTAACAGAAGGGTCCAGTTTTGTAGGCTGAGTGTCGGTCACGGTGGTGGCAGCCACAGGGTCCTGACAGTGTTAGTGGTGTGGTCATTTATTCAGTAGTCCAGTGACAGAACCCTGACTTCCACACCACACATCCCTCCCAGAAACCTGTATTAAATCCCATCCTGTGTAAAATAACCTGAGCAATTTCTTTCTGATTCACTGATCTGATGGGTGCATCTACCCTCTGTCAGATCTAAACATGCAACACTAGGCCCAGGAGAAGTTATTTTGGTCCAGTTCAATTCGGTCTGTGTGCCCAGTCTGTTTTGTTGGGTCCTATCTGAAGGAAGTTCCTGGCCTGTCTGCACACACGGACTCACACAGAGGTCTGTAATCACAGATGCGTTTAGTGAGTAATCACCTTTCTCATCAAAACCCCGTGACACATGTGCACTGGGGAAGCTTTTGGCCACAAGCATTAGGAGAACCTACCACTTGTAAGGAGTAGGGACTGAGAACATACCCGGGGTAGAGCACTCACCTCGCGTGTGTGAGACCCTGGGTTTGTGTGAATCAACTAAATTGGGTCCTTTCTGTCAAAGGCCTAGCTCCATTGGTAGAGCATGAGGCTCTAAATCTCAGGATCCTGGGTTTGACACCCCCCTCCCTCAGTATCACACTATGGAACATGTCTGTCATCGTGTGGATATCAGCTACTTTCCTCAGTTGTCTGTGTGCTTGGTGGCATGTTGCCTGGCTGTACAGTTTCTGCCTTTAAGCAGAGAATTGTCCTAAAACTCAAATTGCTAGTATTAGGATAATCATTATCCAAAGGAATCTCTGCTTCAAGGTCCCCTTGGCCCATGGGTTAATTATGTACTTGGTGCTGCCATTCCAGGTCAAAGAGTTATTTCAGGCCTCAGTTTCCCCAGAATCCTAGAATTCCCACCTTATGGGTCACTTCTTTGTCCTTGAGTACACCAACCAAATTAAATTTCTGTCTGTGCTCTCTAATCATGTCTGCTCTTTCCCTATACCCTCCCCTAAACCTCAACCTTAGTCAATTGTGAAGACTGTGAACCCGAATTCCCTCCTTAGAGCAAGGGGGATAAAACAGCAGCCGCTCCCGGCCCCCTGTGTGTGCTGGCTTGCCCACCTTAGGTCAGACACACACACCCTTCTACAGAAGTAAATTTTGCCTTGCTTATCAGCTTTCAAGCGTGTGTGTCTGATTTGTGATCGTGTTACCACCCTGATATTTCTAACAGGTTCTAACCCCAGAACCACAAAACAGAAGCAAAAACCGACCAAACAAACAGAAAACAAGGAGTTTGCTTTCCTCACACAAACAGATGTCCAGGTTAGGAAATTCAGGACTGGTCATTATGAGGAACTGGGCTTCTCCTATCTGCCCACCTCACTCCTCACCTCACCATTGATTGTTGCACATATTTCTCTTAAATAGAACGGGGTGGATTCTCCCCCTTCAGACATTCCACCCAAGTTCTAGGCAGAGAGGAGGCAAAAAGCAAATAGTACAGTGCAGTAGCCTCTTGGTACAAGGCCATCCCTTTTACCTCCTGGAAAAGTCCTCCCTGTGGTTGTCTGCCAGCATCTTGTTAGCTAGAGCTGTGTCCACTTCTCTCTGCAACAGGGACTGCGTATGTAAGAGTTTCCTGGGCTGTGCAGGATTCTGTGAGAAGAAAGGCCTCAAGGGATAGTTCCACAGCAAGTAGCACAATCCTTGTCAAGGTCACTTGCCAGCAATTTTGTATGGTGCCAGCAGGGAGCATCAGGGCCGTTCAAGGAATTGTGGTCACCATTGAGTTGCCAGGCAGGTGGGTTGACAGCATTTGAGATAGCTTAAAAAAGAAATAGTGAATGAGTAAGTGGCTTGGGAATCAAAACTAGAGGAAGATTCTTTGTCCTCATTGGACTGCTTAGGTAAGGCTTGAGTGGTGCTGTGGACTGGGAGACCTGGAGTGAACAGTGACATCACAGAGAAGCACTAAGATGGTCCCAAGGGTGACAGCTTCTGTGAGGGCCTAATTACAAAATCCTAATGGAGATAATTATGAAAATTTGAGAGATTTTTAAGAGGCCCAAATAAATGGAGCCATATACTATGTTCATGGATTGGAAGCCAATATTGTAAAGATGTAAAATTCTCTGAAATGGACCAATAGCTTCAGTACAATCCCAGTTAAAAATCACATGCCAGGTGCCGGTGGCTGATGCCTGTAATCCTAGCTACTCAGGAGGCAGAGATCAGGAGGATCATGGTTCAAAACCAGCCCAAGCAAGTAGTTCATGAGACCCTATCTCAAAAGAAAAAAACAAAAAACAAACAAACCAAACCCATCACAATAAAAAGGGCTGGAGTTTGAACTCAGGGCTCAAGGTATAGGCCCTGAGTTCAAACCCCAGTAAGGCAAAAGAAAAATATCACAATATTCTTTTATGAAGTATGATGAACTGATTCTAAAAGATATGTGGACGTTTAAAAGATAATTTACCTAAGACACTCTTATAAAAGAACAAGGTCAGGGCTGCAGGTGTAGCTCAGTACAGAATGCTTGCCTAGTGTGTAGGAACCCTGGGTTTGATTCCCAGCACTGAAAAAAAGAACAAGGCAAGAGGACTTGTTCTAGCAGTAAATCTATCAGATCTACTATAAAGTTATGTAACTAAAACAGTGTGGTATTGGTGCAAAGATAGAAAACTGAACCAATGCAGTCGAATAGAGAACCTAAAAATAAATAGTGTATAGACAGACACTTACTATATGACAAGAATAACCTCACTTTCTACTAAGAGGTCATCCATGTGGGGGAAAAAGAAAATCTGACCCTTACACCCACCGAACATAAATTTCTACTCAACATAAATTTCAGATGCACTGTTGCTATACTGGAGTCCTAAAAACAAAAGACAATGTAATAAAGACTTTAAAAATAATACAAGAAAGCCAGGCCTTGGTGGTTTATGCCTATAATCCTAGCTATTCAGTAGGCAGAGATCAGGAAGATCATAGTTTGAAGCCAGCCCAGGCAAATAGTTCACCAGACCCTAACTTGAAAAAACCCTTCACAAAAAAGTCTGGTGGGGTGGCTCAATGGTAAGAGCACCTGTGTCACAAGCATGAGGTCCTAAGTTCAAATCCCACTCCCCCCCACCAAAAAAAGATAATGCGAGAGAATATCTTCATGACATTAGGGTAGAAAAAAATTTCATGACGCAAAACCATACTAACCAGGAAAAAGAAGATTGTTCTACATTAAGACATTTGTTCTTTAAAAGGCATTAGTGTGAGAGTGAAAAGACAAGTCGTGGGATGGGGGAGATATTCTGACAGGAAGAAGCTCCTAAAAATTAGTAGGAAAAGGTAAGATCATTTTTAAAAATGGTAAACTACTCCGACAGGAATGTCACAAAAAGAAATTCCAAATGGTAAAGATAGTTGAAGAAAGGGGCTCAACTTTATCATTAATCAAGGAAAAGCCACACTGTGACTCTATTACACACCCATCGGATGGATCATTTTTTTTTAAGTCTGAGAGCACTAGGCATTGACTACATCTGCTGTCAGATGAACTCTCTTTCGCAGTTGAAAACCATTTGGAAAACTGGCAATTTCTGATAAAGTTGAAGACAGGCATGCCCAACGACACAGCAATCCCCGCACAAGAACGTGTGCAGGGAGGAGTGTTACCCACAACAGTCTCAAACTAGAAACAGCTCACCTGTCCATCAACGACAGGGTGGATACACTGTGGTATATCCATACAGTGGAATATTACGCAACAATGAACGTGAACCCAGATACATACATACACCAACATAAATGAGTCTCACAAACACAATTTTGGTCAAAAGAGGCTGTGTACAAAAGAATAAACCATATGCATTTTCATCTATATGCTATTTTTTTTTCTTTTTTCATTATTGTTGTACTGGGGGGACATTGTGACATTTACAAAAGTTCTTACACTATATCATAGTTGAATTCACCCCCTTTGTCATTCTCCTTTATGCTCCTTACCCCCACTCCTGGAAGAGTTTCGACAGATCTCATTTCTCCTTCATACATGTGTACACACTCTTTCCACCATATTTTAGAGACAAGCAAGCCAAGCTACCCAGTCTATCTTGCAGACATAGGGAGGAAGTGAATACTGTAATGTGTCTCTGTCCCTCGCAGAAGAAAGGGGACTGTGATTTGCAAGGGAGCACAAGAGGTTGCTTCAGTGGTGCTAGAAATATTGGCTGGTTATCTGGGTGGCCAGTTGCACAGGGTCATTGAACCCCACGTTCATGCTTTTTGTACTTCCTGGGTATTGCATTTCAGAATAAAAAGGCATAAAACAATACCTATCAGATTTGGAAAGGACTTCAGGAAGCCCTCTGGTTCAGGTCCAGTCCATCAGGCAGGTCAGATTTCCTTCAGCTGCATCTTCACATGAGGCAGTTGAATCTGAGCACTTTAAATGGCAGGTCCCAAGCAAGTCAGGGGTAATAATCAGAGCCAGGAATAGTGCCCAGACCTCTGCCTTCTCATCTGCCTTTGTTTCTCTCAGCCCCAACATCAGTAGCTCAGTCCCCACAGAGTTAAGCAACATGGTGGAGAGGAGACTTTTGCAGGTGGCCTGGGCCATCCCTAGGGCTGGTGAGGAAGCCTTTCCCCTTTCCCTCAGGGTCCTGGCTTTATCTGATGACCAGGCAGTTGAGGGTGGAACTGAGGCCTTAGCTCTGGAGGTTCCAGCAGCTTCTGAGGGTCTGCGAGGCAGGATTGCTCTTATTTTCCTATTCTGCCCCATACTCCTGGCTGGCCCTTCTGGACCTGTAGGCCTGGCAGTGTGACCAGCTCTTCACAGTTGGCAGTTTTAGTACCCCTTTGTCAAGAAGAGAGCTCCCTAAAAGATAATAGAGTGTAAACCCTGAGAGGGCCGGAGCCATGTGTCCACAGGCACGATATTTCTAGGGTCTAGTGAAAGGCCTGGCACAGTGAAACATCTCAATCAATATTGGTCACTTATTGAATGACCAGCCTAGGAAGACTGTTGGGGAGATGAAGGTGAGGATAAGACAGGGATGGCTGACACTGAATAAAGCTGAACCATGGTCAGCATAGGGCTTTTGTAAGTCACCACTGTGTGGGGAAGGCAGAACTCAGAGAAGTCACGCTTAAGCTGAGTTTTGAATGACAAGCAGGAATTGACAACAGGAAAAGAATGGAGGACATCCCGGCATGGACAGTGGCAGTGATGTGGGAAACTCCAGGCCAGTCTTGGAATAGTGATCCATGTGACCTCAGCAAGCCATTCGCGGGGGAACACCTCAGTTATGGTTCCACCAGGGTGTCTCACTGCCCTTCCTGATGGCACCTGTGGATCTTGTCCTAGAGCTCAGGGAAGTTCTGCTGCTGGTACCACAGCAGAGGCTCCTGCAGGGAGGGCTGTGTGTCCTGCATGGGCTTAGGCTGGAACTGGGTTCAGTGGCTTTGCAGACTGTGCCCCCTCTCCCTCCCTCTGGCCATCAGACCCTCCATCAGCCCTGTCCTTCCCTGACCACCTGGGTTGCAGGTGACGCTTCTCCCAAAAGTCCTGTTTTGCATCTTCTACAGGTTGAAGTACATTATTTCATCCCTCTGTCTCACAGCCCTCACCCTTATGCGGTTGGTTGCCCCTCCCCTTCCCCCCCCCATAGTTTCAGCCACCAATGTAATTAACGTGCTGTCTAATGTGTTTTCCTGGAACTGTGATTATGCTCAAGGTATCTCAAAGCCTTTTACGGTAATTACTGGGAAAGGGCTGGGAGAGTATTCACCGTGTGTGTGGAGTGAGTTGTAATCTGGCCCTTGGACACCTAGATATTAAAAATCTCTCCTACTGTGTCTGCCTTCATTTGCGTTTCCAAATTCTCAGGTTAGAGGGTCTGCAGTTGATGGACTAATGGGTTAATGGAACCCTCCCTCTAATTAAATCCAAACTGTCCCTTTGTGAGGTGCACACTTGACAGTCTGTCTGGATCATCCTAACTGTGCTCTGAGGGCACTATGGCCGCTGTGAAGAAGGGACTGTCTGTCCTGTCTGAGGGTAGAAACTGTGAGAGGGAGAAGAGCAGGAACACTCAGAGGCTGGAATACAAGACAGGTGACAGGGACCCCATCTGTCTTATTGGCCGCCATATATACTGTGCCTAGGGCAATGACTGTTACCTAGTGCTGGGTACTGGATGCTGGGACAAATGAATGAATGAATGACTTGCAGCTGTGTTGTCATACTGACCACATAGTCGGGGTAGAGCGGATGGTCACTTGGATATAGTTTTAATCCCATATTTCAAAGATGGGACTAGGATAAATGGAGCCTAGTGCACAAGAAGGTTCTGGACACAGGAGAAGCTGGGCTTGAGTAGTTCCCGTGTCTTGGTAATGCGTGCTTCCATGTAAGTGTCTCCTCCACAAACTCCATTCCTTGCTGGCAGCCATCTCATTTCTCTGTCAGTTATGTCACAAGCCAAACACTTTTTAAAATAATATATTTTATTGGAATAAAAAGAAAAGCAGGGGGACATTTGAACAAAGAAATTGCTACAGAACAGAGGTAAGGAGAAGTGTTGATCCTTTCACACATTTCATCTTGTGTTGGATTTTTTTTGGGGGGGGGATGGGACTGGGGTTTGAACTCAGGGCCTGCACTTACTAGCAAGCACCCTATCACTTGAGTCACATCTCTAGCCCAGTGCTTTTTTTTTTTTTTTTTAATGCTTTTCTAATACCAATGTTAGCCAATCCAAAACATAATACTGCTCTCTATGGCCATTCATTTCTCTAATTAATTCTAGTTTTAAGATTTTTAGAAACTCAAATATTAACCTCAAATGCAGAGAAAGGCTCTGTGTTGCGGTGGGTCTTAGTCTGTTTTCTGTTGCTATCACACAATACTTGAGACTAGATCATTTATAAAGAAAATAAATTGATTTCTTACAATTCTAGAGGCTGATAAGTCCAAGGTTGAGGGTCCACATCCAGTGAGAGCCATTTTGTTGGTGGGGAATTTCTGTAGAGTCCCAGGGTTGTTCAGGGCATCACATAGTGAGGGGCTCATGAGAGATAGCCAGACTGGCTTTTTTAACAGACCCACTCTTGTGATAACTAACCCTCTCCCTCAATAATCCATTGATCTATGAGTGGATTAATCCAGTTATGACAGCAGAACTCTCACGATCCAATCTCCATTCAAAACACCATTATCATGACTTTGGGGATTAAGTTTCCGATACATGATTTCTGGGTGACACATTAAAACCAGGGCATGGTGAGAAAAGTATTCTGAGTGTGCCCACCACAAACACTTAGACATAAAACATAGCAAATACCAATTTTAAAGTCGAGCTATGCTTATAAGAGAGAAAAGTTAATTTTTCATTAACCGCCAGGGAAATTAAAATCAAAACCACAGTGAGACACCACTTCATAGCCACTAAGATGGGTATAATTTTGAAAACACCAGAAAACAAAGTGTGAGCAAGAATGTAGAGGAATTGGAGCCCTTCTGCATTACTGATGATAATGTAAAATGCAACGGCGAATATGGAAAAGTTTGGTAGATCCCCCAAAAAAGTTAAACAGAATTATCATATGACCCAGTAATTCCACTGAAGAAAATTAAAAACACATGTTTAAACAAAAACTTGTATATGAATGTTCATAGCAGCATTTATATATAATGGCCAAAAAATGGGAACCACATGGATGTCTACTGACAGATAAGTGGGTGAACATAGAGCCATCCAACGGGAAATTAAATACTTATCTAAGGTCACTTTCCAACCACAAAAATTGTCATCTAGGAATATGGCAGCCATAAGGGGAGTCTTTGGCACACAGCAACATGTTTGTCAAGGCATTTTGTTCATGAACCAGACCATTTTCTGCTGGTCATATGGAACTCCTCAGGAGGTCTCAGGTCTGAGCTGAGGAAGAGATTTTGCTACAACTGACAGAGGTGGCATTGGGACCAGGACTGCACATAACACTGGGTCTCCATGTATAGGGGCCTTGATGGCATTTTGTGTGCCATGGTCTCAATGTCAGCTCAGACCCTCTTCCAACAGCCTTCAGAGCTCTGGCGATTCCCCTGAGATAGCACTGAATTACTGTGATAAATGACTATCCTCCCTTTGCGGGAAAGGAGTGAGGGAACACTTTCTACACACACTTGTTGTGACATTGCAGGGTCTTCCTTCAAGGGGGCACAGTTTATTTAATTGATTGCTGTAAATACTGGCTTAGGTCTGGTTCACAGTCAAGCTTGCGCTTACTCTCTCGGTCACTTGTGATCATGTAAGTTGAGCACCATCTGCATCAGCATAGAACATCACTGTGACTCAGTCACTGCTCTGGATTCCTGCAGCTTAGGCCCGTGATTTCCTTGTGGTCTTGCTGTTCATCGTGGCAATTACACCTACACCATCTCTGACAGCTGAGTGCTGTCCCCTGGTTGATACTATTTCAGAATTCTATCATCCCACTAGGGACCCCAGTTCCACAGAACGTCTCCTATCACCGACCCTGGATGAGAGGCAGTCACCACTGAGCCTCTTACTAGCAAACCCCTCATTGCTTTAATATAGGAAGTGTCTTCTAAGCCTTCCCAGGGAGCATAATCATAAATCCTTGATATTGTACAACAAATCACACGTGTATCTCTCTGAGGCTTCTGGTTTCCTCCTCAGTACTCAGCAAAGGCCTTGCCATCTCATTTCCTATAGGTCTTCATGGTTCCAAGCTTGAGGGACCATTCCATATCCGAACCAACCCCAGCATCCTTACCAGAAAGTCAAGTCCAAGGTCACGGGACTCTCTCTGTATCATCCAATCTTCCCCAGTCCAGCCTCCGTGGTCCAGCAGTCACAGAATCCATCCTGTGTGTTTTCCCACCTGAGTCATGTCCTGCAGCTCTTTGGATTAATGATCAATTCCATGGCAAGGATGCTATACCCCTCTACCCCCATCCTGAGCTCCCCTTTCCAGGGCCTTTGTTTGTGCATAGAAGACTTGTTAGGACATGAATTCATCTTCTTTATTGCATTATTATCTTCTCCTCGTTTGCTAGGGATGGAACCCGGGGCCTTTGCATGCTAAGCAAGTGCTGTACCACTGAGCTACAGCCCCAGCCCTCATCCTCCTCTGTAACTCCTCCACTCTCACAACCAGATTTTGGCCTGATTTTTAGCACAATTTGTCCCTAGCTGCAGGAGACTAGGATCACTTTAAACACTGCCATGAGGGCTCTGTGGTTTTCACAATGTGCCCTGATTAGATAGTAGGCTGACATGAGCTTGCTGGGATTTTTTTTTTCTGGGTATTTGATGGCAGATAGCAATAGCCACCCAACTCTGTCAGTCATTTGATTACCATTGTCCCTACATTTTTCAGGTGCTAGCACTATAAAATAAGCACTGACTCTGCTTCCACCCGATCTGTAGGTAAGCATTTTGTTAATTATGTTGAGATAACATAATGGTTGTTATTACCACCCTGCACACCACCATCTGACATCTGGTTGGCACATGAATCCCAGAAGCCTATACCAAGGATCTGCTTTCTTTGGATCACTTGAACAAAAAAAGGATTTGAGGGTGGGGTGCAGTGGCTCATCCATGTAATACCAGCTATCCAGGAGGCAGAGATCGGGAGGATTATGGTTCAAGGATAGCACAGGCAAAAATTTAGTGAGACTCCATCTCCACAAATAAACTTGGCACAGTGTCACACTTCTGTAATCCCAGCTATGCAGGAGGTGTAGGTAGCATGATTGCAGTCTGAGGCTATCCTGAACCAAAATGTAAGAGCCTATCTAACAAATAACTAAAGCAAAAAAGGCTGGGAGTGTGGCTCAAGTGGTAGAGCACCTGCCTAGCAAGTGCAAGGCTCTGAGTTCCAGTACCACCAAAAAAAAAAAAAAAAGATGAAGAAGAAAGAATTTAATTTGAGTATGCATGGCAAAGCAATAGGATGGAGACAGAGAAGAGAGACCAGGAAAGGAAAGAAGTCAATAGAAGTTTCCACCATGGAGCCAAGCCCTCTCCTCCCATTCACCACGGGCAAAGAGTCACTCCCAGAATCCTTCACTCCCCAGCACTCCTGGCTTGCCTCACCCTGAGCCAAGAGGAAGCCCCCCATGGAGAGTCACGGGTGCTTACAGAGGGTACCATTGGTTTACATGGTCATGGTTTGTGTGGTGATGGGATACAAGCGTGTCACTTACAGTCTATACCACAGGAGGCTGCAGAAAAGCTGCTTACTCCCACCCCTCCACAAAAGGAGATGTCAAGGACACAAAGGTTCTTAGAATTTTTTTTTTGTAGTGTGGTTTGAACTCAAGGCCTCAAGCTTGCCAGGCAGGTGCTCTACCACAAACACTCTTTGCTTGGGGAAAAGATTATTCTTAGAGAATGTGTAACGACAGACCTGTACCTACACGAGCTGCTTGAATTTGCCCTCCTTGGTGGTCCACAAACCCAAACTAAGAAACTCCCAGAATATGTGTCCCAGGCCAGTGGTACCTATGAAGAAACACACAATTCTTCACATAACTCAAATACTCACCAAAAGGGGAGTGGTTTGTGGTAAGGCCAAATGTTAAAACAATGCAACCATCAAAATAATACTTTTAAATTTTATTTCATTTTTTAAACTGTACTCAGGATTGAACTCAGGGTCTCATGCTTGCTAGGCAAGGGCTCTGCTCCTTGAGCAAAACTGCCAACCCTTTCTGCTTTGGGTTTTTTGAGCTAAGGTCTCATTTTATGCTTGGGTTGGCCTGGACTGTGACCCTCCTACTTGTGCTTTTCCAAGTAGCTGGGGTGACAGGTGTGTGCCACAGTCACAGCCATTGGCTAAGGTGAGGCCTCAAGAACTTATCGCTTGAGCTCTTCTCAAACTGCATTCCTCCCAATCTCAGCCTCCCACATAGCTGGGATTCCAGGTATGAGCCACTATTCTTGGCCTAAACTGATATTTAGAATGAGACCTTGGAGGAGGAAGAAAGGCCGGGGGAGGATTGTTTAATGGGTATAATTTCAGTTTTGCAAAATGGAAAGTTCTGGAGGTCCATTTCACAATGTGAACATCCTTTATATCGTTGAACTGTGCACTCTGAGCCCTTCTTGCTTTACTTATTTTTCAGATGGGGTCTCCAGCTTTTTGCCTAGGCTGACCACGGACCCTGATTCTCCTACCTAGGCCTCTTGAGTAGCTAGGATTACAGGCGTGAACTACTGTACCTGGGTAATTTTATTTTTAAAATCTATTTTAGTTATGAATCACTTAGGATACTTTCAGTTGCAAGAAACAGAAAGCTCAATTTGAACTGGCTAAAGATAAAGAGATTTATTGACTCACAAGACTGAAAGAGCCGGAGGCAGGGAGAGCTGGGAGCTGATTTGGCTCAGAGGTTTGCCGTCAGGGACTTACTTCTTTTCCTCTTCCATGGCTCCAGCTTGACCCCAAAGTTGGCTCCCCTCATGGTACCAGAATGGTTGCAGTAGTTCCAGTTTGCACATCTACACCCCATGCTGTCCTGGGAACAGTACCCCTCTTGGTAGCTTTTTCAGAAGAAAAGGAAACTTCTTTCTCATAAGCCTCAGACAACCGATGCTCGAGTCTCCTGAGCTACGTTGTGTCACAGCTCCATCTCTGCATCATCATTCTGATTAATTTCAACCCAAGCTGGGCCCACTCAAAGCAGGTGATCTATAACAGAGAGGGGGAGATTCCTGAAAAAGAAGTCTGGCTATTGTTAGGAAGAGGAAAGAAGGGGTGAGTGTTGGCTGAGAAGTTAACAAATAAACATAATTAGGTATGTTCCAATTTTTAGAAGAAACTTGTACTTTTTGGGAGGTTCAGAGACCAGGAATGTAGAAATCCTCTTTTGTACTCAGACTATTAATCTTTGTATGCAGAAAAAGTAGCTGACACCTTTTTCTAGTCTTTACATAATAGTACGTAGAAAGAGGCCACCGTTCTGAGATCAGCTTTAACCTGATGATACGATTAGGAGTAGGCTAAAAATACTTAATGAGTAGCATGCATGGTGCAGTACTGATCAATCTGAGAGAGGAACCCAAACGGTGGGGAGAGGGTGTCACTGCATTGGTGGCCTCAGCCACAACTGAAGTCATTATTACTTAGCAGGCTCTGTCAGCTCAGAGTGCCACAGAAATCTGTCCACTTTACCTTCAGTTACCCAGTAGTCAGGGAATCCTCACCAACGCCAGCTCACAGGAACCCCACCACCGACAGGCAGCTTCAAGGGACACCACGACAGCCATTGTCAAACACCAAGTAAAGAGAGCAAGAATAAAATCCAGACAAAGCCTCCATGGTCCTCCGATGCATTTAGCGAAGAGATTTAGCGTTGGAGTCAAGACAAAGGAACGTCCAAATTAACTTGATTGTTCATACCTGTGTCATCTTGGGCAAGCCACCACCTCTGCCAACTTCAATGTTCACATCTATAAAACGAGTAACACAAACATGGCCTCCAAAATTGTTTATGGACATTTAGAGTCTGTTTTTTACATTGCTATCACAAAACACCTGATGCTGAATAATATAATACAAATGAGGTTTATTTAGTTCACAGTTTTGGAACCTGAATCCATGATCAGCGGCTTCCTTTGTTTGGTCTCTGGTGAGGCCCCCTTGGCTCTGTCATACCACCACGGCCTTATAGCCAGAGGATGTGTGAGAGGGAGAGGTCACACAACAGAAAAGGAATTCTGACATCAGGCTCACTCTTTTATCACTATTTGCTCTCTCAGAAACTAACTGGGGTCAGGTGCTGGTGGCTCACGCCTGTAATCTCAGGAGGCAGAGATCAGGAAGATTATGGTTCGAAGCCAACTCTAGGCAAATAGGGCTCAAGACCCTATCTCAAAAAAACAAATCACAAAAAAGGGCTGGCAGAGTGGCTCAAGTGGCAGAGCACCTGCCTAGCAGGTGTGAGACCCTGAGTTCAAATCCCAGTACCACCAAAAAAAAAAAAAACAGAAAAAGAGACTAACTGGAGTCCCATGAGAAGTAACTTAACCCTTCTAAGGCATCCCCCCAGTTACCTAACCATCTGCCACTGGACCTCACCTTTTAAAAGTCCCACCACCTCAACATTGCCACATGGAGTCCAAATCTCCAACATCTGTCCCTTGGGGGAGAAACCACATCCAAATTACAGCATAAAAGTCAAGTAGATAAAGTGTCTGGCTCAGGGCTTCCAACAAAGTAGGGAATTTAATCAGTGATAAGTAGCTCTTATGACCATCTTAAGAGACTGGTTTAAAAAAACCTTAAGGGACAGGTGCAGTAGCTCACGCCTATAATCCCAGCTTCTTGGGAAGTGGAGATTGGGAGGATCATGATTTGAGACCAGCCCAGGCAAAAAGTTAGTGAGACCCCCCCCCCCCCAATCTCAACTAAGAAGCTGAGTGTGCTAGTGTGTGCCTGTCATCCCAGCTAGGTGGGAGGAGCAAATAGGGGGATCTTGGTTCAGGTAGCCCCTGGGTAAAAAACATGAGACCTTATTTGGCCCAGTACTGTCAAACACTTGAAAAAAATCTTAAGGACCTGGCAGGGTGATACACACATATAATCCCAGTTTCTTGAAAGTCAGAGATAGGAGGATCAAGATTCAAAGCCAGCCTGGGCAAGAGTTAGCAAAATCCTATCTCAAAAACAAGCCAGTGTGGTGGTGCACACCTGTAATCCCAACTACCTAGGTAGCAGATGTAGGAAGATCACAGTTTCTGGTCAGGCTAAGCAAAAGCTTGAGACCCTATCTGAAAAACAAACTAAAAGTAAAAAGGACTGGGCACATAGCTCAAGTGGTAGAGCCGTTGCCTAGCATGTGTGAGGCCCTGAGTTCAAAGCCAGTACTGCAAAAACAAACAAACAAACAAACAAAAAACCCCAAAACAAAAAACCTCAGTCAACTGAGAAGCTTACAAATACCCTTGTAGGATGATTAGCGCTCTGAGTTCTGGAATAAGGAAATAGCCACTCCATCGTGTCACACCTCATCTTGGGTGTGGACTGTCCATTCATCCACACTGCCCCCGTCTCTATAAATATGACAAGCTGACGGCCACCAGAGCTGGCAACAGTTGTTTCTGAGCTGGAGTTTCTGACAGCTCAACTTCCTCAAGCTGTTGGTGAATCATTTCAAGGGACATTTTGCTGTCAATCACGGCCCCTGAAGTGGACTGCACAGGCTTGCTTTTCGCCAGGACCATGAGAGAGGTGGGGACATTTGTTCTTGAAAATTAGCACACTGGTTCATGACCCATAAAGGAAGCCAAGGAAGGGATGTGGTGCTAGCCAAGGAGAGGAAACTATTGCTACCAAAACCCCAGGATGCAGGTAACAATCTCCATCCTACAGGGGAGAAAGTAAAGTTCAAAGACATTAACTAACTGGTCCCAGATGGAAAGGGCAGGAGCTCAGTGTCAATCTTAGGGTTCTTTAATTACAAAATTCCTCCAGTATGTCACAGAAGTGACATTGTTGGCATTTTGGGCAGGACAGTCTTTTATTGCATGATATTGAGCAATAAAGGTCAACAGCAGTTAGCATGGTGACACACGCCTGTAATCCCAGCTACTCAGGAGGCAGAGGCAGGAGGATCACAGGTTCAAGGCCAGCCTGGGCAAAGGTAGCAACAAGACTCTGTGTCAAAAGCCAAAGACCTGGGTGGAGGGTATAGCTCAAGTAGGAGGGCACTTGCCTAGCATGTGTAAGGCTTTGGGATCAATCCCCAGTACTGCAAAAGAAAAAAAAAAAAAGTCATAGGAAATCCAAGGTCACGGCAGAGGGGTGAGATAGCACACCCCAGGCTGAAAACCACTTAGGTAGATCTGTAACAAATTGGTCCATAGTAGAACGATGTTCTGTTTCAGAATAAGATTGTGACAGAGGAAGAGGAGAAAAGGAATTTTGCACACGTGTCCATGCGCGATGTCGCCTGAGTGAGCAATGCTCCTCTATGCTCAGGGCACGTGTGCGGATGAGTGCACATGTAGGAGGTGTGCCCTCGGGAATGCACGGGGGTGCACAGGTCCAAGTCACCCAGGACCCCCTGCAACATTACTCTTTCTTCCTTCGCATCCGGTCCCTTCAGTCTGATCATTCTCCCTCTTCAGTGCAACTCTCGCCCACTCTGGCTTCACTCCTGCTGCGCTGGCCTACATCAAAGCGCCTCACCTCGCACCTGGACCACTGCAACAGCCCTGTCACTGGGGGCAGACATGGCCAGTTCGACCTCCACACCACTGCCAGCATGATCTTTCTAAAAGGCAAATCAGACGACATCACCCTCTGGCCATTGCCACTTCTATGGCAGTTCTAGAAGTGGAACCCTGAGTCTAATAAATGACATTTTATGCAGTAAGGCAATGTGCAAAGTAGGCTCTGATGAACGGTGTAGATGCCTTAGCAAGGCATGGGAGGTCTTTATGATCAGTCCCCCTGCCTACCTACAGTACCATCTCTTCTTGACTCTGAGAAGCAGCCTCGCTTGGAGGCTAAGTTTGAGGGTTCTAAGTCCAACTAGCTGAGTTCAAATCCTTTGTCACTCACTAGCTGTGCCAACATGGCGCACAGCGTTTTAGCTCTCTGTGCCTGGGTTTCCTTTATGTTAAAATGGTGCTAACAGTACTTCCTGGGGTTCTTTTGATGATTAGATCATTGAAAGGAATCTAGATATAAATGCAAAAGAAGATAGAGTTCAGTCCATATTTGTTTGCTTTGTTGAAAGTGTGACTTTTCAGAACTAAGACAAGTTCAAAAAGAAAACTGAGAGAAGTTGGTTTTGTTTGTTGATATTTTCTGATCCCGCCCTACCATCAGGAGTCACAATTGCCTGTCACGTGTTGACGTTCTCTGCTCCCTCAAATTGGAAGGTCCTTTGAAGGTGTCTGATGTCCACCCCCTTGTCTACCTGGTCACTTACTGCTCACCCTTGAAGAGTCCCTCAGATGCTGGTTCCTCCGGGAACAGTGCCTCTCCAGCTAGGTACTGTAGCTGCTGTCATTATGCTCACCACATAGAATGCAGAGCCTTTTCCTCACGTCTTTCCCAAGAGGGAGCTTGTTGAAATCAAGAGGGACTTTCTCATTTCTGCAGCCTCCACACACCCAGGATAGCCCTTGGAATGGGGTAGAGGCTCAGGGCATGTTTGTTGAATGAATAAGTAAATATAAGGTGAGTAGTTATTCCAAAATAGCAGAAACCCCAAAACCCTGTGTCTTGGCTTTGAAATGTAATTTTCTAACCAACAGACCTCCTTTTTGCATTGTGTTGGATTCATGCTGTAGCTATTTATATTTTCCTTTCATAGTTTTTGCATTTCCCTGAACATATTTTAACAGACTAATGAAAGTGAGGGAACCCAAAAAGACTCACTAGTGTGCCACCTGTGGACAACTGAAACCCTGCCGTAAACGTCTCCAACTGGCTTTCCTGTGATTGTTTTGCCCAAATAACGTCTAAGTATTTAGAAAATGTGAAATTTCTCTACCATCCCTGGTTTTTTCTGCCTTTCTGCCATTGCTAGGTTTGACAAATGCACATTTGCAAAATGCCAAGATGTTTCTGCACAAAGCATTTTTTAATGCAAAGGAAAGCTTCTTCTCAATGCTTGTAAGTTCAAAACAGTTCTTCCTCACATCAGGCATAAAAATAAATTACAGGAATATTAAAGACCTCTCTGTGAAACCAAAATGTAAGTGTATGAGAAAGGAAAATGGTATCCAGATAAACTTCCACAAAAAGAAGGATTTTTAAAAAACAAGTCATTTAAAAATCACACTAAAAAATCACAAACAATAAAGGGAAAAATTGGATTTCATTAAAAATGGAAATCCTAAGTATCATAGGAAAAATTTGAAGACAAGCAAAACACTGTGCAAATATTTGCAACGGATTTAACAGGTAAGGAGAGTACCATCAAGAATATGCAAAAGTGCTACAAATAAACAGCAAAAGGAACACACCATAGACGATGGGTAAAAGGGAAATGGTGCAGCTGAGCTGTCATGTTTGTCAGACAGGGAATCCAGACCCAAAATAATGACAGTGATGACGACGATGGTTGAGATGATGATAGGATTGGGTGTAAAAGGGAGACTGTCTGGTGGGGAGCAGCGGAGGGGTGGGGGAAAGGAGAGGTATATATAGGTACACATATATCTTCATAATGTATCTGTATACATCTATACGTACATGTGTGGATATATACAAACATGCATAAAGACATCAAAGTGCATTATACATGTTTACACATATATACACATATATGTACATATATACACATATATGTACATATATACATATCACATGCACACATATGTTTGAAGAAAGCGTAATGAAACCTACCAAACCCTGTTTGGAAAAGGTGGGGGTAGAGAGAGGGAAGGGGAGGCTCAGAAAATATAATAGAGGGATGGAATTATCACAATGAAACCCCCTTGTGCAATTAATGTATGGTAAGAAAAATAGTTTAAACATTTTTCAAAGAAAATGGGCAAAGGCTGTGCATAAGCAACTCACATAAGGGGGACAAAATGGACATGTAGACACACTTAATTTCAACAGTAGTCAAGGGAATAGATATGGAAAATAATAAAGAGGTTCTATGTTATTGGCAAAAAATCAGACAATACTAAAGTCAAAGACAAGGTGTGAGAATGGGAATTTTTGACGAGGACAATGTAAATGCATCTTACCGTGGGAAAGTAAGTTGACTGTTTCAAACAAAATTGAAAACGCACACACCATGTGACTCAGCAGGTCTACTTCCAGATTTACACCCTAGAGAACAGCTCTCAGATTGCAAGGAAACATATGTAAAAGAATAAAGCAGGACTTTGCAAAAGTGAAAACTTTGGGGACCTTTTTTGTGGTCTTAGCTTAGATTTCCCCCCAAAAGCAGAGACCACTACAGAGTCTTGCATGAGAGTACAGTCGTCCCTTGGTGTCCACGGAAGACTGGTGCCAGCACTTCTGCAGATACCAGAATTCACAGGTGCTTGTTCCTTATGTAAGATGGTGTAAGATTTGCATATGACCTCTACATGTCCTCCCTAGACTTTAAATCATCTCTAGATTACATATAATTCCAAATACAGTCTAAATATTTTGTAAATAGCTGTGATACTATGTTGTTTAGGGAATAAATGTTCAGTACAGATGTAATCATTTCTTTTCTTTTTTTTGAAGTTTTTTCTTTTTTTTTTAATTGTTTTATTATTCATATGTGCATACAAGGCTTGGGTCATTTCTCCCCCCTGCCCCCACCCCTCCCTTACCACTCACTCCACTCCCCCCCCACCATGGTTGGTTGAATACACAGACAAGGAACCCATAGGTATGTAGGGCTGACTGGTTTATTTTGGAGAGTGAATCCAGGACATGGAGGTGGGTGCCCTGGGAAGACTGGAAGGGAAAAAGGGGAGAGCCAATTTGAGGACATGTGCCTAGCCGGTCATACTGCAGGCAGCTCTGTGGAGCTTGACTCTATGAGAGACTTCACTGGGAGGCATGTGGAATTGTTTGTCCCAGGAATAGAAGGCGAATACATTTATTGGTGGGGTTCCAACTTCCATTGGTCAAGGACTGCCTCACAGAAATTTAACTCCTGCAAATTTTGAGGTTTGACATAGGTCAGAATAGCTAAGGAGGATCTCACTGGACCTCTCAGATCATTCTTTTCTTTCATGTGCTCTATTTCTTTTTTTTTTATTTTTACTTTCTAGAAGTAAATAAGTAAGAAGAACTTATTTTCCAACTCTTCTCCTTTCTTTTACATTTGTCCAACATATCTTGATTTTCTATAATGCTGTTCCTTTTTCTTAGCAACCTGTTCTTATTTTATAGATGTAATAGTTTCTCTTGTCTCTCTGAAGGTTTTATTATCTTCTTTTTCCCCTCTCTCTGTGATCACTGTTCTCTGGGTCATTTATCCTTTTTCTTGCCTCTACTTTTTATACTGGAAGTTCTGATCAAATGTTTGTTAATATTTATTGCTTTTATTTAAGAGTAAGGCACTTAAAAATCTGAGTGGAAATATGTAAGAGGTTCAGCTTTAGAACAAGTGAGCATTGTCTCAGGTTATCAGACAGGAGACTTGCTTCTACTCTGAGTGGCCCTCAAATGTCAGATAAATGGGAATTATATAATTTATCTATGCAAGAACCCTCTGCCTGGGGGGAGGCTTCTGTGGCTAGGTATTTTCCACCCACATTTTGAGAGGGTGTCCATAAATTTTCATCTCTGCCAGATATGCTGGCTTTCTTCTGGGCCCCAGGCTGCAGCTCCCTCACCCCTGCTCCATCAGTTACCCTCCCTCTTGCAGTTTTCCTCTTCAGAAACTTATTGAAATCTTTTCACTGGTTTGCTTTTGATTATGGTCTCTTTTTCTAGGTGAGTTGATATCTAGATTAATCATTATGACAATACATTTGGTCTTTTAAGTTAGTTCTTTGTTAAAATTAAAAAAGAAGTATTAACTTCTTTTTAATGGTTTACTGTATGGATATAATATATATTTTCTGTGGGTAGTGTTTTCACCTGATAATTAGGATGCTCTGATGTTCTAGTTGGTAGCTCTAATTCTAGGTGACATAATTAATTCTACTATACAGATAGATTTAAAAACTCTAATCTGACTCTTTATGTTTTAATAGGTGAGTATATTTACATTTTTGTGAATATGTATCTATTTGAATTTTTAGGAACAGCTTATGCATGATTCATGCTTATCATTTTTTCTTTATTCCTTCTTTTGTTGACTTTTTAAAAATCCCAACCCTCCATTTAACTGTAAATTGTACTTCTTTAATTTTTTGAATATATGTACACAGCTACTCACTTTTCAAACAAAACTAATGTTAAATATTTCTTCTTCTTCTTCTTGTGCTGGGGTTTGAACTCAGGGCCTCATGCTTACTAGGTAGGCACACTGCTACTTGAGCCGTGTCTCCAGCCCACTGTTACTTCTTTTGAGTTTCCATTTTATACAATACAAAAAGGTTTTTTTATAGCCCAAAATTAAATTTCTCTATTTAAAACTAATGTCTGAGCTATGATTAAATGCAAACCCTAATAATTATTTTAGTGTCTGCTAAAATCTTAGCTATTATGCTGAGAAGTGTTTAACGAGTTAACTTTTTTTTTTTCAGTATTTAGGAATTGAACTCTGGTCCTTGCACTTGAGCCACTCTACCAGCCCTTTTTACATTGCTTATTTTTGAGACAGGGTCTTACTTTAGCCTAGGCTGGCCCCAAACTGTGATCCTCCTCATCTCCCCCTCCCCATTGCAGACATGAACCACCACACCCAGCCCTGTAACCTTATACTTTAAAATAGCTAAGATAATCAGTTTCATGTTGTGTGAATATTACAAGAAATAGATGAGTCCGCCTCTGCACACCTTCCCGATGTCTCTTGTTGGAACGCATCACTTCTCATTTGCACCCACCCAATTCTGGGTCCTGTCTTCACTGATCATCTCTTATATTATATTGCAATATTTGTCATTGAGTGTGTCCCTCTACCAGACTGTAAGAATTTTTAAGAAAAGAGCCGTATCATATTCAGATTTGTATCTCTGTTACCCTGCTTAGTTCCTGGCACAGAGTGAATCCAATAAATACTTGTTGAATAAATGAAGGAACAAATTAGTGGAACTGACATGATCGCCACCCACCCCCTCCAAAATGTCACTCTTCCTCTCCTTTCATCATTAGACTTATACCCTGGGGAAGGGTTTTCATTGTAGGACATTTTGGTGTGAGGAAAATCTTTAGCAAGTGTCCCTGACCCTTTCCAGGGGCCCCCTGAAACTGACCCCCCAGCCTCATTCAGTCCTAACCTAACGTCTGCTGGAGGTGCAGTCATAATGGCTGCAGGCTGAATTATTCAAACCACCCCAGAAACTAAGCTCTGAATGCTTTTGCTGACTCACCCTCCGGCACAAAACATTCTCTTTATGAGGCTTTCATCTGTCCTCTGAGGTGTAAATTGCAAATCTTACAGCCTTGCTCCTCAGAGGTGGGTTAAATGACTTCTCCAGGGTCAGTCACAAATAATGAGATAAGTGATGCAGCAAATTGGAAGACATTTCTAGGGGGGGTTTATGCTTCTGTATTTGACTGTGTGTTTGTAGGCATCAGGGTTAGAAATTGCCCAAATAGCACAACTACCAGATTAAGATTTTGAGGTGCAAAAATTTCTTCTTTTATGTTAGCTCCCATAGGTGATATTAACAAACAGGAGTTATTAAGCATTCTTCCATGTTAATCTTCTCTACACTCAAAGTGATTCTTAAAATTGTCCCTTTCATCCATGTTAACATTTGCAGTCCTTTAAGGTCTGCAGTTTCTGTGCAGGAACTCTGGGTGAAATATAATCCCCTCTCTTCTGGGGTGAGTTTTGTAGGATTGGCTTTCTGATTCCTACTTCCGATTCTAACCCAGCTTTGTAAAAGGTACTCCTCAATTTCCCAGCTGGCAAATATTTCTCACTAGCTTGTTATTCTTGGTGCTTTTAATAAGTGGGGGAGGTCAGTGTTCATCTCTTTTCATGTTGTGTCAATAAACATCTTGTGGAGAAACTGGGATTGTCTATGCCACATGGAAATCTCTTCCATTATCTGCAATGGAGCAGCTGTGTTTTGCATGGGAAAGACAGAGTAGAAAGGAAAAAAATAGCAGCGAGTGTAAAGTTCCCAGGGAACCATCTCCTTTGTACCCAGACTCTCCAGGTGTGACATCATGGAGACAGCTCCCCTGGCTTCACTGATGCAAACAGGGCTATTCTGGAAACCTCCATAGCCACCAACAGTGCTCTGCAGTTCTCAGCCATTCTGCAGGCAGTTGCTGAGGGAGAGGGCAGACAGAGCGAAGGTGCTGATTTCTCTGTCAACCTGTCATTTAGGGGACTGAAGGAGACTGAAGGCATCCTTTCCCTTTCTGACTTAATATCTGAGGGAGAAGGGATGTGTAGGGTCCCTGGTCTGCTTTGAAAGGGACATGTTAGAATTCCAAAACCAGTTCTGCGCAATGCTCTGACAGAGATCCTGACTACTCACGCAGCTAGCATTTCTGGGTTGCAATGCCATCTGCAAAAATAGAGTGACACAGTAAAAGGCTGAAAAAGATGCTTGATGAAATAAATACTTTGCTCTTTAAATGTCAGGGGCTAGGTTTTTTGTTTGGCAAAAGACGGGATGGGGGGGTGGGGCGGGGAAATGCCTGTGTCCCCTTATCATTCATTACTTAGGACCGTGCATGTTGTTTGTCTGCTGTTGCTGGCCAGGGAGGCCTAGGAGGGAGGGGCTTCTTTGGGTGTGAGGACGGCTTTTCCCTCCTGGCTTGAATGTAACCATATTACCACTAAATGCACAAGGATGGGGATATGGGTCTTGTTCGTCACTGTCTTAGTTTGTGACCCCCCACTCCTTCCATGCCCAGCAGGCCCTGGGCAAGGATTTGGGTACAAGTAATTTATTTGAGAGATGATCCCAGGGAAGACAAAGAAGGAAAGTTAGAGCGAAAACAATCTTTACTGAATGGAGCTGAATTCCGGTATCCCACCTGAGGGACAAGGGAGCCAGGGAATTTATGTCAATTTCCACCAGTCTTCGTGAGGTGGACCAGAGACCTTTGTGGGGAAAAGAGACAAATAGATCTTTGGGACCTAATTCATATCCTGATACCCACTAAAAGTAAAAGTCCCTATCTGGTTGACAACTTATGCCCTGCCTTGTAGTTTTATTGGAGGGGCAAAACCCACCAGATGTGGGGTGGTACCACTACGTCTCCGAAAATGAAATGGCCATTGAGCCATACTTCTTAAAATATGAGGAAGAGATTTTTTTTAAAAAAATTCCATGGTCAATAGTGGAACTACTCTATGGAACTCAGGGAAAGCAGGAAAGGAAAAGAGAATAATAGAGCATCAGTAATATCATATAACCTAATATGTGAAGGTAGAGGCTACAAGGATGTGTATTGAAAACTTTAAAAATGGGGGGTGGGAGATAAAGGGATAAGAGAGAATAATGGAAGGGGTTGAATGGACTAAAGTAAAGTACTCCCATAGTGGGCATACATTGAGACACTCCTTTGAACATCAGCTTAAATATTAATAACAAAAACCAGGACTGTAAAATAAGTAGAGTGTGTGTGTGAGGGGGGTACCAGTGGGAGGGGGAGGGGGAATGAAGAAGATGAAGGCAAGGGTATATGGTTGATAGACTTCATATACCTATACGAAACAGAACAAAGAAACCTCTTGCAATTGCTTTAAAAGTGGGGTGGGGAAGAGGCTGGGGGGGGAGATGATAGGACAATGTAATGAACGTACACTATAAGTCTAATCGGAATTGTCACTATGAACCCCCCCATAATGAATATAACCTAATTAAAGATTATAAAAAAAAATTTAAACTGAAAAAAATTTAAAAATCCCATCATTATGGCAAGAGGAGAATTACTACAGCAACCTGATAGCAGAGCCTGTTCCTTCTCCTGATTTGGGGCAGCCTGAACCTCTTAGCCAGTGCTGCCCCCTTCTATCTGAGTCCTCTTCCCTTTCAATTAAAGTGTTTGCCTGAAAAGTTCTCTCTCTTTGTCAATTTTATTTCTGTTTTTACTGAGGCAGACGTTCCCATGTGTCTGATATCAATTGGTTAAAAGTTACTCCTATGTAACATTATTGAAGAGCCATATGGGAAAAAAACAAAGCTACCTCCCACCCCAATTTAATGCAAAAAAGGATCATATGTCTAGATGTACAACAGAGAACCATGAACTTTCTAAAAGAAAACCACGGGGACCAGGCGTGGTAGTGCACACCTATAATCCATAGGGTGACGATCAGGAGCATTGCTGTTGGAGGCTGGTCTAGGAAAAAGTTATTGAGACCTCATCTCAACAAACAAGTTGATGATGGCGGTGCCTGCCTGCAATTACACCTATGTGGGAGGCAGAGGTAGGAGGATGGTTGTCTGAGGCTGGCCCTAGGCAAAAAGCATGAAGCCCTATCTAAAAAGGACCCATATCACAAAGGACTCAGGGTATGACTCAAGGAGGTCGAGCACCTGTCTACTATGAGTAAGGCCCTGAATTTAAACCTCAGAGCCGCCAAGGGGTAGGGGAGAAACTACAAGGAGATATGTGTACAACTTCAGAGGAAGCAAAGTTCTCTTAGCAGGATAAAAAAATGTATTAAGAAAAATGCACCCTCCCCCCCAAAAAAAAACAGTAAGAAAGCACTTTATCAGAATTTAAACATGTTTGCTCTTTGCAAAATGGCTGGTGGAGTGGTTCAAGTGGTAGAGTTCCTGCCTAGTAAGCGCAAGGACCTGAGTTCAACTGCCAGTACCATTAAAAAGAAAAAAGAAAGAAAAGAAAGAGAATTCAAAGGCAACTCATAGAATGGGAAAAAGTTTTCATCACACTTATTTAACACAGGACTGTTATAAAGAACTCCTACAAAGCAATAATGGCAAAAGATCTGAAAAGACACGTCACAACATAAGATATACAAAGGCCAATAGCCATTGGAAACAGGGCCCAACATTATTCATCATCAGAGACATGCAAATTAAAATCACATGAGAAACCAGTACCAACACACCAGGGTGGCTAAAACTGAAGACACAACACAAATGTCGGCAAGGATGTAGAGCAACTGGAACTCTTATATTTTGCTAGCTGGGGTGCAAAATGGTACACCCTATGGAGAACTCTTTGGCCTGATTTTTATTATTAAATGTGTATCTCTCTAGGACCCAGAAAAACTATTCCTAGGTATTTATTGAAGATAAATGGCAGCACAAATCTATTTTAAAAGACTTGCACAGAATGTTCATAACAACTTTTTAAAAAAACACTGGAAAACAACCCAAATGTCCACCAAGAGATGAAGAATAAGCAAAATGTGGGGCTAGGGATGTAACTCAGTGGCATGGGGTTTGCCTAGCATTCACAAGGCACTGGGTTCAAGCCTCAGCACTGCAAAATGAATGAATGAATAATAAATAGACAACCAACAAAAACAAGCAAATTGTGAAATAATTACGTCATAGAATGCTATTCAGCACTGAAAAGGAAAGATCTATTGTTCACACCACAGGGATGGAGCTAATGATAAAACTATACTGGGCAAAGGAAGCAGAGGCAAATGAATATATTCTGTATGGCTTCCATGTGTATTGAGTCCTGGGACAGAAAAGATAAGACATACTGATAAATGTCAGTCCAGGCTTGCCTTTGTAGGGTGGAGATTACCTGGAAGGAAGCACTTATAAGGGAACTTAGGAGGGGTCAGATGATGACCAATTACAAGGGTGTATGTAGGTGTTGAAAGCCACCTCATTGAACGTTTAAAATCTGTGCTTGTACTGTATAAAATTGTACCTTAATAAATATTATAGTTCTATCATTAAAAAACCCACATTGGCTGTTAAAAATATGGAATAATTTGCTCAGCATTCTGTCCCCATTGGAGTATAAACCTCAGGAGGGTAGAAGCTCCCTTTTATTCTTCACACTCTCCCTAGAATCTGCACGTTGCTGGATACCCTGAGTGTTCAGGTCATCCTCATTTCTATAGTAAACTTGTATGCACCTCCATGCACTGAGCTGTGGCTTTATCATATCTCCTTCTGCAGACACGATCTGCTCTTGGCAGACTAGAGTAGCCCCAGAAGCTCAAGTACAGGTGCACTGTCTAGGAAGGGAGCTTGCAGGTGGGAACCCAGCAGGGCCCTGGGTGTCCTTGGGCACTGACAGCGTCCCAACTGTGAGCACCATCTGTTCCTGTGAAGGGTGTCTGACAGCAGCTGCAGCCCTGGACCTGGAAGGTGAGTGCCTCTGAGACCCAATGTCAGGTTTCCGTTCCCATCCTCCCTTCCTGGAGCGAGCCCACAGAAAGTCACTTTAACCCTGGAAACAGAAAGCACCAGCGTGCACCACTTTGCAATCAATTGAAGTGTTTTCCCACATATATTTTGCCTCATTCTGTCAATGACTGTGGAAGGTAGTTGTTTAATAACCCTATATTACAGAGTGTCTTCCCCAAGGTCACACAGCTGGCAAATGATAGACCAGGGATTCAAACCATGCTTTTAACCATTTACTACAATATTAAGCACAGCACTGCTGTGTCATTTAAAGACCTTCAAAGCAGTTTCTGAAATCTGACTCTTTCAGTAAACTTTACTAGACTAATGAAAAGATAAGTAACAAATCCCTCGCCTTTAATCCAGTTTATCCCCTGTGCCTCTGCGAGAGTAACCTCCCTGGATCATCTCTAGGATAGAGTGTCACTGCCCTATGCAAATTTCCCACACTCCTCAACAGCTGCCAAATAAAACCCATACTCCTTAGCTGTTCTTCTGTGCTCTTTTTACCTTTGTAGCCTCATTTTCCTTAAAACACTGTGTATTCTATTTTTTTATGTCGTTATCTTCATCTTTGCATCTCTGCCCAACTTCCCCTCCACATGGAATACCAATTTCCTCCACCTTCCTTTAGGAAACTTTCTCACCCGTCAAGTCCCAAGTCAAATGCTACTGTAACCCTCAAAATGCAGGGCCTTAGCTGCAAGGCATCATGGGTATATTCACACCTTGTTTTGTCTTCCCTACCAGATCTGCAGATCCCATTTCTGTAACCCGCTCCTGACTAGCACAGTTGTTTGCACACCGTGGATATTGATGCTACCTTTCCAATCATGGCTTGTGCATCGAAATGCCTTTTGACACGCAGAGTTTAAAAACCGCCTGCATTTTAATTATACTTTATACGTTCGGTTAACATGGCCTCCACCCTCTTATCCTGTGCCTCCAGTTTGCCCCAGACCGCATGCATCACCTGAATTCTTTACAAGTGAGAAGGACGGTGGAGTCCACAGTCCTGCCCTTCACTGGCCGTGTAATTCGGAATAAATCACGGCTTCTCTCCGGGCCTCCTGGGCGTCCATGTACTCTGTGGGGGCAATGATCTCGGATTTGCTTCTTTCACCTCATCACAAGGGAGGCCAAATGAAATAACAGATGCAGAGAGTGCTTTGCGGGAAGTGTCATGGGGTGCACCTGCTGTGTGACCCGGCCCCCTCCCTACCCATCTGCTCCTCGCTGGGGGAAACATGGACGGCCTGGCGAGAGCACGTCCAGGGGTGCAGGCCGACGAGCAAGTAACCAGGGCTCCAGCATGGCGGGCGGAAGCGGGCCGTGCTTCGGCCGCTCTGAGATGCCACCCGGCCTGGTCGTGGAAACACGGGTGCAGTCCGCCCTACAGCGCGGGTCTTGTTCCAGGACGGAGAAGCTTCCGAGTCAGCCGGGTGGCAACTCTGTAACTCAGAGCGATGGCCGTCTTGAGGGAAGGCGAAGGCTCCAAAGCTGCAGCTCCAGATCTGCTTCCACCGAAGTAAAGATGTCCTCTTCCGCGCTCCCGAGGTCTCGAGAGACTCGACGCCGCGGAAGCGCTCTGGGCTCGCCCATTGGCTCCTCGCCGAGGGCGGGGGCGGGCCTTGAGGCTCTTCGCCTCCTGATTGGCTGGCTGCACGCATCGGCGGCTGCGAGTGCCTAAGGCCAGACATGGCTGAGGCGGGAAACGGGGCCGCAGGTTTTGGACTTCTGGGAGAAGTGTCACAGTGGCCTCTGCAGCGTTATGGACGCTTCAGGCTCTCGGCTGCAGAAGAGTCGCCTGGGCCTGGCCCGGAAGCTGTGACAGCGCCCTCTCCCACGTGGAAGGTGAGGTCTAAGGGCAGGAATGGCCGCCAGATGCCCATATCCCAGGGGAGGGCGGCAAGACTGTGTTTGGTGACCAGGGGCTTTTGAGGGCCAGTGCCTGGTGTGGTGAATGCGGGGAGGGTGGAGGGGGAGAGAGTGGTAAAGGCACGACGGAAACCGCATTCTCGAAACAATTATGCACGTGAGCAGTGACCGTTCATACAGCCACACCCAGTGGGCTAGGGATTTAGCATTGAGCAAGATTCTGATGTCTTTAGCCTAGTCGAGAACGTAGCTTATACCCAAGTAACCAGGTGATCGTGGAAGGGAGGGTGGACCCTTCCATAACCAAGTTGTCATGCAGGACTAAATCTGAAATCTGGCTTTTTTGGGCCAGGGGATTTTGAGCCGTTGTCTCCTGCTTGCTAAACACTTGCTGTCCTGCTGAGCTACACCGCCAGCCCCTGAAGTCTAGCTTGCCACTGAATTTCCACTTGTCCTTAGCTGCCCAGTTTCTCTGAACCTCATTCATCTTAAAATAGAAATAATATCTGTAAGTTATGGTAAAATAACGATAGAGGCAACAGGGAGAAGTATCGATAATAGCTCTCCTTCATCTATGCACTGCTCGTGTGATTGATCTGTATCAATTACAATAGTGCATGGCGTATGTCAAGTTGTAGAAGGGCTTGGGGTTATTATTTTGTTCTGGTTATGTGTTTTAATGCAGTGGGTTACCAGTCATTCACTTCCTTTGGTGTGATTCGACTGTTGGATGCGGACCCTATAGTTTTGGGTTATGCACACATACAGATGTGTGTATTTATGTGTTTTGGGCAGCAGTAGGCATGAGAAGAGTAAAGGAAAAAGAACAAATATTCCAGGTGGAAGACATAACGTGTGGAAAGGTTCCACAAGTGGAAAAAACTTCAGCATGTGTACTATGTAGAGAGAAGGCCAGTAAGGCTAAAGGTCACTGTGGTTGTAGTGTGTAAATGACATTGGAGGGGAGTATGAGTGGATTCAGGAAGATCACTTGGAATGCTGTTGCTGTGTTGTAGGACAGAGATGACAACAGCTTACACCTGGAGGATGATGGCAGAGATGGAAAAATGGGGCATATATTTTAGAGACCCAAAATGGTAGGACTTGATGAATTGATTGGATATGAGTGGTGAGAGTAAGAGACTTTGGGGTTTCTAGGAGAAATAACTTAGTAGGTGGCTGGGGAATGGGAAACACTGGAGACGAAACAGTGAGGGAAAGACCTAAGATTTTGGTATATATCGAGTTTAATTTGTTGATGAAGTGTCCACATGGAGACGTTTAGTAGACATACTGTTCTGAACTCAGAAGACAGATCTGGATTGGAGATGTGGATGTGTGAATCAGCAGCATGAAGGTGATGTTTATAGTCTTGAGGCTAGATGCAATTCCAAGACCAAGCCCCAAGGTAGTCCAACATCTGTAGGTCAGATAGAGGGGGCAGAGCCCCAAAGAAGATGGACAAGGGAGGTTGAGAAGCACCCAAGACCATGAAGGTTCATCAGTGCTAATAAGAGTTATTTGAAGAGCGAGAGGATGATTGATTAGCTTTGTTGAATGATGCTTCAACGTTAAGAAAAATAATGATTAAGGGGCATCCATTGTATTTAGCAGCATGAAGGTCCTTCCTTCACGGTCTTCGCCAAGAGGTTTCAGTGGAGTGAAGGAAGAAGAAGCCAAATAGGAGTGGGTAGGAGAGTGACTGATAGGTGAAGAAGCCAAAGTGCTTAGACAGTTCTGAGAGGTTTGGCTGTGAATGTGAGTAGACACAGACATAATGAATTACTCATCACATTTTGGAATATGAGTGTAAAGGGCCCTCTAAAGCTTGAGATCAATATACCTATGTCCATTAGAAAGTATAAAACACGTAGTTTGCTCTTGTGGAACTCTGTATCCTAAAAAATGACATAGACTGAAATGCAAAATGGGACAAGAAAGAGTTAAATTCAAGGATGACAGATCTAGAACGGGATCTCATAAAAAGCTGTGGTTGTTTGAGGACATATTTAACTTTTGAGCCTGCTCCAATATGTTCCTTGATAACTTCTCATAGGACTCTTTGAACCCTTTTTCCTAAGGCATCTGTGTCAGGTGCATTGGCTCAGACATGCCAGGTGACTCTGAGGTCTCAACCCACAGGCCATGGGCACTTGACCATTTTAGGAAATTGATTGTTATTAACAATTTTTCCCTCTCTTCACAAAGCTTTTCATAATTGTTGATCAGGAACAGCATTTTTCAAGAGTGTTCAAATGTTTGGCATGAGGCCACGGCTACAGTGACAAGAAATGAGGCTGGCTTTTGCCGAGCTTTTGAAAAGTGAACATTTGTACCTTCCTTTGAATCCGTTCTGGACCAGCCTGCCTGCTGTGATCAGTTTGAGCCTTGGTCTATCATTTAAAAAAAAAAAATGAAAGCGAAATAAGATTTGTTCTATTTTATGAGCATAGTGACTATTGTGCAATAATCATAATAACAAAAGATGAACCATCTAAAGAACTGTACTCTTTAAGTGCCATGTGAATCTCTTATTTTAAAAATATGTGGTACCTGCAGTAAAAATATATGTTAGGCAAAGCACAAAAATACATTATTGTGGAGGATAGTCATTCTGGTAGTTGTTTTCTCTAGGAAACCTTCACTATCTTGGATGAACCTGGTTTGAATTTTTTTCTTTTCTTTTTTTTTTTTTCTGAAATTATGGAGAGAATCTGTTCTTCTGGTTCTGTACTGTAAAGTTGTTTAATTACAGAGAAGACTTTCATCACAGTGGCCACATGCTAAGACAAATGTCAACTCCAGAGGAAAAATGAATCCTACAGTATTTGTAAGACTTGAAGTCCTAGTTGAATGGCAACATCAAGTCTGAGGCCTAAAGATTATACATAAATCCACTATATACACATATATGACATATATGTGTGTGAGTGTGTGTGTGTGTGTGTGTGTGTGTGCATGTGCGTGCTGATTTTGATTTACTTCTGTGACTTGAGTTGTTCTTATGAAAAAGTACTGTCTGGAGAGAAATTAACTAATGTGGAAGCAAAAAATGTTTTTGTTACACTTTTTTTTTTAAAGTGGAACCAAAGCCCACGTCGGTTTACAGCTGTGCTACTCAGACTTTAATGTGCATAGAAATCATCTGGGGATTTTGTTAAAATGCAAATTCTGACTCTATCAAGATAGATTTGGTATGGGGAATGAGATTCTGTACTTCTCACCAGCTCCCAGGCCACGCTCATGCTGTTGGTTTGAGGCCCACACTTTGAGACATAGGTTTAGAAGATTGTAAGTGAAGTGGGTAGCCGTGTAGTAAAATTAATAAAATGAAAAGTTGGAGTTTTGAGATAAGTTAATCAGGTTCGTAATGAATATGCAAATACTTTATTATTAGGGTTAATATTTAAGCCATCTGTCATCATTTAAGTGGAATGAGCAAATGAAATACAAACTTGATCTTGATTTTAATTCCTTACATCTGTTGGCCCAGCCTTTCTGAAAAGATTATCATAATAACAGATTGGTCCATTTTATGTATTTTATGTCTGAATATAATTTAGTCTACCAATTTTAGAATAATTTTGAAAGGCGATGTTAATTGCAGGTTGCTTTTAAATTAAGGTTTTACCATATTTTTCAAGTTCCAAGTATTTCTCAGGCATGCTCTGATTGGTTGAACTTAACTTCTTAGATTATTTTTTCCTTTCAAAGGGAAAAAAATCATCCTTTAATTTTTATAGGAGGAACTTAAAATAATTGCCCTACTTAGAAATTAAGAAGTGGAATATGAAGTTTGTACTTGAACTGAACTTTTAAATGTGGATTCAACATAAGATATACCTTGGGTCCTTTTACTCTTTTGTATTCCTAGTGCCTTCATATGACCTAACATGTGATAAGTGCTTAGTCAATGTTTGACTGAATATGTGGCATGGTCACTTTTCTTATGAAAATGTGGATATTATGAAATGATAGCCACTACTAATTTTTTATTTTGTTGTATTTTTTCAGCAGCCCTATAGAGCAAATATACCCATTTTATAGATAAGTCTACTGAAACTCAGAGAAATTCCCTGGCTTTTCCAGGAATTCAGAGCTAAATACGAAAGAAAGAATTCAGACCTGCCTCTAAAGAATTTTCTGTCTCTAAAGATTGAGTTTTTAATCACGGTGCTCCTTGCTTAAAGATGTTTATGTTTCATATGAGAAATAGCAGTTCATTCAGGTGGAGGAGGAATTTTGAAGTTAGCACAAGGGTGAAAATGCTAAAGACAGTTCTGTTTTTGTTTTTAAGGAAAACTTAAGATTCAGTAAAACCCCAAGAAAATTATTTTTTAAAATAGTAGTTCTTTTTTGCATTCCTGATGATTTTTGATTGGGTCTCTATTGTGAATTTTACCTTGTTGGGTACAGGATATTTTTGTATTCCTATAAATATTCTTGAGCTTTTTTCTGGGATAAGTTACTTGTAAACAGTTGGATCCTTTCAAGTTTTGCTTTTAAACTGTGTGGGACCACAGCAGCATTTGGTTTAGGACTAATTTTTTTCCCACTCTCTGAGGCAAAATTCTTTAGAGAACTCTACCCAATGCCCCATAAAGAAAGAGGTTTTTCCCTTGGGTGCTATTCCTGTATGAACTCTACGGACTGCTTCCTTCAGTCCTTTCAGGTCATTCTTTCCCCAGCCTCTGGTAGTTTCCTCAACACATATGCTGACCAATACTCAGCTGGAGGGTGGAGCTTTGCAAGTACCTGGCATTCACTCTACGTAGGCCTTTCCTTTGGTATTCTGTCCTGTAAATTCTAATGTTTCTGACCATCTTGATCAGAGCTACATCTCCTAAACTCAGGGGAAACTTGCCAGGCCCCGCCTGGGTTTCTCCTCCTTGCATTTCAGCCTAGAAACTCTCCAAGAAGTAACCTAGGGTGATGGTAGGGCTCACCTCCTGTTTGCAGCCATTTCTCAGGAGTTGTGTTCTTTATTATCAGATACTCAATGTGTTGACAACCAGTGCTTCCTCTAATGTGTCCAGTTTTTTAGTTGTTTTAAACAATAGAGCAAATCTGATCCCTGTTATTCCATGCTGCTGGAAATGGAAGACCATAGTGGGTTTTGCCTCAGTTCCACTTGGTCTTTTTCCATTTCAGGTCATCATTTCAACAAAATATTTCTGAGTTATCTCCTGGATTCTTGGCTAGGCACCAGAGATGTGATGGAACTGTCCTTGAGATTTCCACAATTTTTGTTTTGTTTTTATTTTTGGGACAGGGTCTTAGAACGTAGCCCAGTCAGGCCTCTAACTCATGATCCTCCTGCCTCAGCCTTCCAAGTTCTGGGTGGGATTACAGGTGTGTGCCTCCACACCTGGCCTCACAGGTATTGACAGGGATAGACTGAAAAATGCATCATTAGACAATTTTTTATTATGCCAACAATAAAGTGTACATTTATACAAACTAAGATGTCTGCAGTATCACTAAGTGATATAGTCTTATGGATCCACCATTGAATATGAGGCCCACTGTTTACCAAAACATCGTTAGGTAGCCATTGATTATATTAGGCATTTGGGTGCAGGATTATAAGAATAGGTAGAGCCTAACCACCAAGGTCAGGTTTTTCCAGGTGGGCTGACAGCTTTCACCAGAGTCTCTCGGGGTGTTTGTTGAGATGCAACTTCATGGTTCTTAGGCTAGACCTATTGAGTCACAGTCTCAATAGTGATTCTTATGTACTACTATCAATCTTCATGCCCAGTTATGTTGGAAGGGTAGGGAGGAGGGAACAACTGACAAAGTATTACTGATGCTATGTCACTTTTTCCACAACTCTTCAGTCTTGTGGTGGTATAGACAAGAAGTTGAGGCCAGGCTAGATTAAATAGCTTGCCAAAAGTTAGCATGGGAAGTGGAAGAACTGATTCTGAAATGCTGGTCTTCCCCAAGCCAGTCCTCATTCTGCTGTGTGTTGCTGCTTCCTGTGTTGGTGTCTTTTCTCATGAAGATGAAGGGTATCATCAAGAGTTATTATTCTTTTATGGGACATAATTTTTTGAAGAGTTAGATTACATCTTGTATTAGTTAGGATTAAGATTGGCTCTGAGTGACAGAAAATGCAAAATAACAGTGGATTAAATAAGATGAAAGCTTATTATTGTCTGCATAAATCCAGAGCTGGTATGACACTCCAGTGTCAGGAACTGAGGCTCCTTCCGTTTTGTTCCTCTGCCATGCATGGCTATGGTCTCAGTCTGGGGTGAATCCAGTATTCTAGACAGCTATAGAGTAATGGATGAAATGGCCAAAGAGTACAGGTTTGCTATCTCCTAAGGAAGTTTTGTAAGCCATGCAACAGTTCCGCCTACAACATGGTGGCCAGAACTTGGACCTAAGGCCATTTTAGCTACACAGACAGCTGATGTATGCAGTCTGTGTTCCAAGGGGTCATTGGTCTGGTTACAAACTAGGGGTTCAATTACCATATAAGAAGGAACAGTGGGTATTTGAGGATAATGGGCAGTTTGTCATATACCTTTTCATCTGAATCTAGAGACTGCTAAGAATGAATACTTAATTAGGGGATCCCTGGTTGGAACTCAAAAGGCATTTCTAGTAATAGAACCGTGGTGTGGATATAGTTTGTGTGTGTCCCTAAAGGTCTATGTGCTGGAAGCCTAATCTACAGTGTGATGGGTGAGGTGATGGAACCTTAGACAGGTGAGGTCTAGTGCGTGCTAATTAGGCCAAGGGGGCACCACTCTCAGAAGGGACTGATGTCAGTCTCATGGGTTGGGTTAGTTCTTATGAGAACTAAAGTGAGGCTGCTCCACCCACTTAGACCTTCTGACTCAGCTGTTTTTCCCTTCTGCTTTTCTACCTTGTTGTAATGTGGCCAAAGGCTCCCTTATCAGAGACCAAACACACAGGACCACTTAATCTTGGTCTTCCAGCCTCCAAAACTGTGAGCTAAATAAATCTCTTTATAAAGCATCCAGTCTCAGGAATTTTATTATAGCAACAGAAAATGGACTAATAGAATCAACAAAAATAATTACTATTTGGTGAATAATTACTGTGTTAAATCCTAGAATAGCACTTGTCACATGCCTCCAAAATACTTACTTAATGGATGGATCAAAGCTGGACATTCTGCTAAACATCTAAGTCACTGTCACTTCATCGTTTTGATAATCCTATAACGTAGTTATTACCATTTTTACTTTACAGATTAAGTATACTTCTAAGTGGCAAGGCTGGGATTTGATCTGATTTGGACAATGTCGTTTATAAAGTGGTGGTCATCAGCGTTACCCACTACATATACTAAGATGTCATATCCCTGTCCTTCGAAGTTAAGTATGTCATATGACTAGTTTTGGCCAATGAAATGTGACCAGGATTGCCGAATGTCATGGGGAGAAACTTTAAGAACGAGTGCGTGATTCATCTGACCGGTTCCCTTTGCACAGTGTGGCAGATGGGGCTTCTCATGCAGCCTAGGTCCCATAGTAAGAGTGGCCGGCAGTATTAGGTAGTGTGAACATAGGTAGGTAGAGTGAGGACAGATGGGTGCATAAGCATCTGAATCTGATACATACAGATGTATTTTTATATGGTGATAATGTTTAATTGGATTCTATGTAATATGCACAGTAGTTTGCATAGGCTTTTGAAGCAAAACCCTTTAAATAATGTTCCAACATTTTTTTTTCTAAGTCAAAATCATTACTTGTGCCAAAACACCAGTTTATAAATACACATTTCAACTTTGGGGTCAGTCTCTGTTCTCTTCCTTCAAAAACAAAAGCTTAATTTGTTGCGTAACAGACAGTTTCCATGGAGGCCATGGCTTGTTTGCGTAACTTGATTTAAGGTAGAATTTATCTGGACAAATACAGTGAAGATATTTTTCAGCTTAGTGGATTAAGGAGTTGAAGGAATTTACAGTTTAGAATGAGGCCCATGAGTATTAAAATTTATTCCCTACCTAGTATGTGCTAAGTCCTGAGAGAAACCTAGACTGGAACCTTCAAAGACATAGTCCTTGGTCACCTGGAAGGCGCTTTGAATAGTTGTACTGTCAGTTAACTCTGATGGCTAGGTTCAGAAGGACTGGATGCTTTCATGATGAGTAATTTTTTATTTTTGGGTGGGGGAGTGCTGGGGTTTGAACTCAGGGTCTCACGCTTGCTAGGCAGGTGCTCTACCACTTGACTTGAGTCATTTCCCCAGTCCTGTTTTGTGTTGGGTATTTTCAAGGTAGGGTCTCTCACACCTAAAAAACTAGCTGGCATTTGTTGCCCTTAACGCAGAGAAACTAAAGCAGATACCTTAAAGCAACTGAGGCCAATAGGAAAAGGGGAACAGGTACTAGAGAAAAGGTTAGATCAAAAAGAATTAACCTAGAAGGTAACACCCACGCACAGGAAATCAATGTGAGTCAATGCCCTGTATAGCTATCCTTATCTCAACCAGCAAAAACCCTTGTTCCTTCCTATTATTGCTTATACTCTCTCTACAACAAAATTAGAAATAAGGGCAAAATAGTTTCTGCTAGGTATTGAGGGGGTGGGGGGGAGAGGGAGGGGGCGGAGTGGGTGGTAAGGGAGGGGGTGGGGGCAGGGGGAGAAATGAACCAAGTCTTGTATGCACATATGAATAATAAAAGAAAAATGAAAAAAAAAATAAAAAAAGATAGGGTCTCTCGAACTATTTGCTGGGGCTGGCTTCAAACTGCAATCCTCCTGATCTCTGCCTCCTGAGTAGCTAGGATTACAGGTGTGAGCCACCAGCACCTGGCTAATAATCTTTTTTTAATAGTGAAAGAGATAGTAAAGTTTATTAGGAAAGGCGTGCACTTTCAATAGCTTGAAAGTGGGTCATCTCTAGAGTGAGGACAAGAATAGCCTCGTGATCAATAATCTTGTTCATAGGGTGTGTTGTAAAAGAAGGGGAATCACATCTCACACTTCGGTGTGTGAGATCAGTTTAGTATGTTCTAAAGGAAAGAAAACTTCCCCAAGTCTGTGTCAGTACTTTTCGGGATTGCGGAGGGAAGGTCTGGGGATATTGTACTTGTAATTATCTTTATTGTTTACTGTTAACATTTGGCATTTTTTTGTGTGGTACTGGGGTTTGAACTCAGGGCCTTGCACATGCTAGGCAGGTGCTCTATCACTTTCTGTGGGGAAAAAAGAAGTCAAACTGTATAGTTTGGTAATAAGTATGCAGCAGGACCATGTTCATCATAATATACTCTACAGGTCTGCTGAGATAATTTATGAGACTCTAGCTTCTGGCAATCAGTGGGGGGACAGTTGATAGTCTCGAGCAATTTTGCTTATTTTTTGTATTTTCTAATGCACAAATCAGCAGTTTAGACCACTGTAAAAAGCTGTGACACTCTTTGAGGGGTCTTAAAAAGCAGAAAACAAAACTCTTGATCTAGTACATAATTTAATTCATCACAATCTGACGAACAGTGTATTTTAGCCCTTTGTGTAGATATAATTTGCTTTAAGGCAAGTACATTTGAAATATTTATATGTTCATGTACTTCTTTTGACTTTTTCTACTTCATTTTAGATTACTTTTGTGCAGATTTGCACAAACGTGCATATAAATTACAGCAAGCTTCTGTGTACTTAATAAAAATTCTGTGTACCTAATCAAAGAAAACCTGAACAGTCTCCTAACTACATGAAATTAACAATACGAATTGCTGTGACTGGGTCTGTTACCATGTTCATATAAAATCGCTGTCTGGTGCAGTACAGGTGGACACTGGCTTTTCTCCTCACCATACCTATGGATGGCACAATGGAAAGGGAGCACTGAGAAATGCTTTTCAGCCATTATGGGGACAAGAGATGGAGGTACATTTATGAGAGAACACGAAATGAGTCAAAGCCAGTAACAGTGTTCATGTGGCCACCCATACAGAATTCTGGTACCTATTCTGTGTACAAAAATCAATGTATGAGCTGTTCTGTGGTTATTTAACTGATATATAAGCTTTGGATAGGCAGACTCCAAATACATCTCACTGTGTGCCAGCAAAACACTGCAACGGACAGGGTCAAGTTGATGTAAATCTTAGCTATATTTAGGTTAGCAACTTGGAATGAAAATGTGACTGTGATTCTTGTTCTCTGTGGCACCTTACAATAAATGTACTTTTTTCATTATTTCATTAAAGATAACACAATATGTAAAGTTCAAAGAAAAAAGTTCACTTGAACATTCCAGAAAAGTACAAAATTAGTACTCACTAAAGGTATTTTTCATGAGCCAGAAATAAGCAGTTTCTCCCCCTAGATACTTGGATTATGTTAGGTGTTGTGATGCTAGAATTTTTCCGTAGATTTCAGACAGTCCTTTCAAATCCTCAGATCCTTGTCATTTGTAGTAAGAGGAATGCTTTTCTTAACATTGATTTCACTTGTCAGCAAAGAACGTGGAAGCTGCGTGTAACATGTTTTATTCTAAAGAATTTCAATGATAATCAAAGGTAGAAAGAATAGTATAGTTGCAGGAGATAGGATCCTATATATAGAAGTCTAAAGTCTTCACTAGAAGACTTTTAGACCTGATAAACAAATCCAGCAGAATATCGATATAAAAAAATCAGCATACAAAAGTCAGTAGCTTTTCTATACACTAATAAAGAACTTGCTGAGAAAGAAACTGAAAAACAATCACATTCACAGTAGTGTCAAAAATACCTAGGAATAAAGTTTACTAAGGAGGTGAAAGAATAAGGAGGTGAATGAAAATCATAAAACACTGAAGAATGAAATTAAGACACTAGAAGATGTAAAGACTTCCATGTTCATAAATTGGAAGAATTAATACAGTTAAAATGGCTAGACTACTAAAAGCAATATAGAGATTTCAGCGCCATCACCATCAAAATATCAATGGCATTCTTCACAGAAGTAGGAAAAAAAATCCAAAATTCATATGGAAACACAAAAGACAATGAACAGCCAAAGTAATCCTGAGTAAAAAGGGAAATGCTGGGGGTGTCACAAAAGCTGATTTCAAAATATCCAATAGATCCATAATAACAAAACAGCATGGTATAGGCATAAAAACAGACATGTGGACCAATGGAACAGAATACAGCACCCAGAAATGAACCCATGTAGCTGTAGCCATCTGATTCTCAACAAAGGTGCCAAAAACATGCATTGGAGAAAAGACAGCCTCTTGAACAAATGATGCTGGAAAAACTGTATACATGTAGAAGATTGAAACTAGATTCCTTACCTGGTGCAAAAATTAACTAAAAATGGATCACAGACCTTAATGTAAGACTGGAAGCTTTGAAACTGCTAAAGGAAAATTCAGGAGAACTATTTGAGGGTATAGGTGTTGACTTCCTGAATGGGACTCTTAATAGCCCAGGAGTTAACAGCAAGAATGGGTAAATGGGATTGCATCCAATT
Organism: Castor canadensis; assembly: GCF_047511655.1. Taxonomy (NCBI): domain Eukaryota; kingdom Metazoa; phylum Chordata; class Mammalia; order Rodentia; family Castoridae; genus Castor; species Castor canadensis. Next base: position 4,310,861 of record NC_133404.1, read on the forward strand.
AAAAAGTTTCTGCACCACAAAGAAAACAATTACTGGAATGGTGAGACAGCCTACAGAATGGGAGAAAATCTGCCAGCTGTCCTTGCAACAGAGGATTAATACCTAGCATATATAAAGAACTCAAAAAACTGAACACCAAAATGAATATAAAAAGAGTTTAAAAAAAAAAAAAACCCTAAACACCTCAAAGAGTAAGTAACCCAGTGAATAAATTGGCAAATGAACTGAAGTGACACTGCAAAAGAAGGTACACGTGGTTGAAAATTATATGAAAAAATGTCCCACATCTTTAGCCATCAGGGAAATGCAAATCAAAACTACATTGAGATTCCATCTCACCCCAGTCAGAATGGCTGTCATCAGGGATACAAAAAATAGTAAATGCTGGTGAGGACACTGGGGAAAAGGAGCCCTCATACACTGTTGGCAGGAATGTAAATTGTTGCAGTCACTATAAAAATCAGTATGGAGGTTCCTCAAAAAAATCTAAAAACTAAAAATAGAACTACCATATGATCCAAATTTATCATTCCTAGGAATACACTGGAAGGAGTCAAAGCATACAGTAGAGGTCCTGCAGATATAAGCTTAGAGTGCCACTGTTCACAATAGTTAAGTTATGGGAACTAACGTAGGTGCCTGCCAGTTGAAGAATGGAGAAAGGAGATAGATAAATGAGTATTATTCTGCCATAAATAAGAATGAAATCACGTCATTTGTAGGAAAATGGATGGAATTGGAGATCATTATGTTAAGCAAAATAAGCCAGACTTAGATAAGTATCACTTATTTTCTCTCATATGTGGAATCTAGAAAGGAAAAAAAAAAGACATGACAGTAGAAGGGAGACTATTAGAGAAGTGATAGGGGATCAGGTGGGAGGAAGGAAGGGTGGATATGATCAAAATATGTTATATGCATATGTGAAAAAAGTCACAATGAAATCCATTCTATATAATGTGTACAAATAAAAATGACCAAAAAGAATAGTATTATGCATCCATATGTGTGTATATATAACCCAGTTTTACAAATTACTGACTCATACGCTGGAATGTAGCTCAGTGGTGGAGCACTTGCCTAGCATGTGGGAGGCCCTAGGTACAGTCTCCAGCACTGTGTATGTGTTGGGGGGAGAATAATTACCTCTTCATTGCTTATTTTGAAGCAAATTCCAGACATACGATTTCTTGGTAATTATTTCAGTTCATATCTCGGAAAGGAAAGGACTTTTAGGAACATAGGATATTATCCCTAAAAATGAGCAATTCCTTATATTACCCAATAGTCAGTGCTCGCATTTCAAATAGTCTCTCAGAAGCATCATGATTCTTTTAGATAGAGCCACACATCATGATTGGCTGACTGATCTTTTAATCTTTGGGTTCCCCATCATATGTTTCCTTGACTCTGACCCCCTCCCTTCTTTGCAAATTGTTTATTGAAGAAGCTAGATTCTGCATATTCTGCACAGTATGGATTTTGCTGACTGCATCCCTGGTGTAGTTTCATGAGATCTTCTGTACCCTGTATTTCTTGTGAATTGGTGGTTGAATCTAGATGGTGATCAGACTCAGATTTCTTTGGGACTAGATTACTTACAAGTAGTTTGGCTTTCTTCTGTTAGGAGGAATGCTTATTCTTCTCTGTTAGGATGTTCTGGCTATTGATGCACAATGCCTACAGACATTAATTAGGAGCTGCAAAATCTTGACATTATAATTTTAATCATTTTTCTTAATTTATCATCTGGAATACTTCTGTAAAGATAAACTTTGTCCTATCTACTGTAGATTCCCTGACAGTTGAATTCTGTGGCATGGGTAGGGTAAATGCTGATTCTTTCCCTTCATTTTCTACTGGAAAAAATTGGGTTCCCTAGAATCCTCAAACATTGAAACAGGACAATTTGGTTTTGTTTTTAACTGCAAACATTTAAGATCTTTGTCTAGGCTTGGAATTTAGGAATTTCTTAGGATGTGTGTACTTGTTGATTTTTTTCTTCCACACCATTAGTGATTGGAACTTGACCCCTTTCCATCTCTGCAGTGGTGGGATGTTTTATTATTTGATTAATCTCTGCCTTTCCTCAGTCTGTTTTCCTTCCTCCACTGTAGCCCCTGTCATTAACATTTGTTCTCCTAGATCTGAGTCTCTGTCCCATTTATCTTAGGTTGTCATCCAGGATTTCTTCCTCTTTGTAGTTTTGCTCTGCAATTGTAAATATTTTCACTTGACCTTTCAGACCATTCAAAAGTGGCCATGTAAGTCTTCAACTAGCCATTGAACTTTTATATACATAAAGCTTAGTTTTAGCTCCAAGACTCTCCTTAAGTGTTGTTAATAATAGTTATTTCATAATTCAGGCTACTGATCTCCTTCAATAGTTTTGCTCCTCTAGGAGCCACACATTTTGGGTTTTGTTTGTTCTTTTTTTCCAACGCTTATTTTAATAGTACAGAATAAGGGGTTTCATTGTGACATTTTTATGCGTGCGTACTTCATCACATTAGCCTCTTGAGAATGTAGCTATTTTCCTCTAACTCCTGGCTTTCTTCACCCTGGGCTCTAAGTCTATCAGTGGACACTTGAGGTGGTAAGTGTTGGGAGGTGCCAGAGTCCTGGTCCTGTGGACCTCCTGCAGAGGAGTAGGAAGACTTGGTTACTTTATCCTGCTGTATTGTGACTTGTGGGAGCCTGGGAGATCAGTTGGAACTAGGGAGCACTCAGTCTAGTGCTGCCCTTCCTCTTGGAGGTCTACCAATTTCTGTAGGTAAGGCTCTCCCAAACTCTGCACCATCATTTCTTCCCAGGGCCTTCTCCTAGGGGTGGAAACATTAGACCAGCTCCTTTTATCTGGGCCCCGAGAGCTCAGCCTACCCTTGAACCTCTGGCTAATAATCCTAGTAACTGTCCAGGAAAGGTATTTGGATTGAATTGGGGAAGGCAGGCATACAGTCAAGCACCACTTTTCCTGAATACCCCTGAATACCTGAGAAGTTCTTAAATTGGACATTTTAAAATTGTATGGGCTTACTAAACAGCTTTTAAATGAGGGATTGTGACAGATATCTGACAGATTGGAAGTCTGGGTCTTCTTCCCCCAAATGCCTGGTTCTCTCATGCCTTCAGATGTTTGCTCAAGCCTCATCTTCTCATCTGCCCTCACCTGCACCTCACTACTCATATTGGAACTTACCTGTCCTGTCTTCGCCCTTGGATCCCCCTTACCCTGCTCTGTTTTCCTCCCCAGCTCTTGGCATTATCTTATATACAAGGTAATTTACTTATTTACTGTGTTCAGGAATTTGCCTAGAACATCTGACACCCTGAATGGATAATTTGTAATACCTCCCTCCCCTAAGTGATGAAATTGTTTTCAGAAATAATTATGAAATTAAATGAATAATATTTATTATGCACTAAAAATTTTCTTGAATTTGTTATAATCATGCCAGTTAAATAAATAAGAAAAAGAAAATTCACATTACAGTGTGAGGTAGAAAAAAATCCCACCAGCATTTAAGTAGTTTCTTTTAAAAAATCTAGTTAACTATTTGAACCATAAGTCTTTGGTTACATGCTGATATAATACATTACATAATTAATTGTTTATTAACTAATAAGTGTTTTTAGTAAAACTGTACAGCTCTAAAAAAGTGCAATTTAGTCAACTATTCATGAAATTACTATGTTTTAGTCTCTCTAGTTTTGAAACATTTAACAATTTTAAGAGAACAAACTTCAGTGTTAAAGATGTTATTTAAATTTAGCAAAATATTTTGAATGTGAACTAAAATTTGTATTTAACCAAACAAAAAATATTACATTTTGCTGTTTATGTTCTATTTCATCACTTTAAATTTTAAATACAAATATAAATATCAAAAGGTTCCCTAAAATGATAGAATTGGAGGGACGCAGTTGTTTCTTGGTCTTTATTGTGACCCTGCCATTCAAACGCAGATAGTACCGGCGGCTGGAGAAGGGAATGGGCCCAGAAGGGCTGGAGAGAGAGCCCTGTGTCTGGGCCCAGAAGGGCTGGAGAGAGAGCCCTGTGTCGAGCTGGCACCAAGTACAAGTGTTTTCAGCTGCTTCTGAGACAAGGGGGTGGTTGGGGCCAGCTCCAAGTGGGAGTCTCCTGGTGAATGTGTATGTAGAAAACAGTTTAAAAATAAACAGCAAAAATCTGATAATTTGACACATATGTACTATTTATGTTCAGCACTTCAGCAATTACAGGTGACCCTAGGTCCACATATGCAGATAATTTTTTGGAGATTTCTGACAATTTGAAAAAATTCATGGGCTAACCTAGAAAAAAAAAGAAAACAAGGAAAAGTTACACATGTCATAAATGCATAAGATACACATAAATCATAGTGCATTTTGTCATGTAATTAAATTACATTAAATTTTTTAATACTGGCTTTTGCAGACACACTGTCCATGGCACCACTCCCAGTGTAAAGGTGCAGCGTGAAATCTGAACTGTAGTGTGTACTGTGCTGCTGGAATTTGCCAGCTACCTCCTGTGGCTGTTGCAGTGAGCTCACTGTTGCCAGTGTCCCTGAAATGCCCTGCGATGCGGTCATCTCCGTGTGAGCATGTTCTGTCCAGTAAACTGCCTGTGGCAGTAAAAAGTGACCTCTCTGGGTTCCCACATGTTTTTCACATGGAAAAAATGATTTTCACAGTAAAAAGTGCTCTCTTGGGGTTTCCCATATCATACTCATGGCTTACAGAATACATGTGGCCAACTGTGTAAGTTATGGGCAAAACTTTCTATCAGCAGCAGAGTGTAGAGGCTAAGTTTGGGGGGAGTTAAATTTTATAAGTGGAACTCCATTGGGAGTGGGAAGCAGACTCTAGAGAGTTCCAAGCAGTCCCACCACCAGCCTGGTCGCCTGCATACGGGGAGGGTGGGGCGACTTGGCTGCAGAGCTGCTCAGTCCCTTTCATCTCTACCAAGACCCAGCAGCTGCCACCCTCATTGTGACCACACCAAGCCCCGCAGTGGTCTTTTGTCAGCCAAGCCTGCATGCAGGAAAGGTTGGGGAACAGCAAAATGGTCAGTGTGAGATATGGACATGGTTTTTGCAACAGAAAGATGTGTTTGTACACCAGGCTGCTGTAAAGAACAAGCCCAGGTAGCACCTTTGCAGGCAGGCAGTGGAGAAACTGGACTTCGATGTTACTGAAGGAGAAGAAAGTGTAGAGGCAGCAAATGTGACAGTTCACAGCCCTAAGCAGGCAGCAGACCTGACCATCACAGACCTGTCCTATGCATGCGTAGGGGTCCTCCACACAGTTACTAGCAGAACTACCAGAAATAGTGACGGGGGGGAAGGATGAGGGACACAGAGAGTATGCCCACAGCCATTGCCACCTTACTGTTGCCAAGACCCTTGGGTGCCACCACAGTATCACATCCGTCCTGTACAGGCAGGGTGAGGGGCTGCTGGAAGCAGGGTGCAGGAGAGCAAGGTGGGTTAGAATAGGTCTCACAGTCATAGATCCTGATTCTGCAGGGGTCCTCACCAAATATAGCCCAGAGGACCACAGGGAAGAGAGCAAGGAAAATCCAGGAGATGGGCCTACGGCCAACAGCCACCTGAGTGTCAGCCCAGCCCAGCCCAGCTTCAGTTACCAGTGCGGATGCCCAGAAAATCAAACCCAGACCACAAGATGGCGAAGAGACTAGTTCCCAAGCTGAAAATTCATCTCTTCAGATGCTGAGGGGGATGGGCTAAACAAAGGTCTGCTGACCGTCCTCACCATCATCCCATTGAGTCACCACAAGAAGAGATGAGTATGGAATTGCGGTAGTAAGAGACAAACAAAACATTGAAGCTGAAGACCTCAAGTGCTTGCCTTTTGCCTATTGACCACATAACTAGCGCTGTCTGCATTGTCTATACCACATGGGGTTTTTTAATAATGACATCGCTTTTTGGTAATGGCAGATGTGGTTTTTGGTGTGTGTGTGTGTGTGTGTGTGTGTGTGTGTGTGTGTGTGTGTGTGTGTGTGTGTGTGTGTGTGTCAGCCCTATTTGATTTGGTTATTTTTGTCATGGAGTCTCAAGATGATCCTCCAATTTATACTTCCCATGTAGCTGGAATGACAGATGTGCCACCATACCTAGTAATTGGTTGAGATGGGGTCTCACAAACTTTTTGCCCAGGCTGGTCTTGAGCTATGATCTTCCCAGTCTCTGACTCCTGAGTAGCTAGTATTATAGGCATGAGCCACTGAGCCTGGCTTGTGTGTGTGTTTTACAGCCTGGTTTTCACAGTACATCTCTTAAGGTTTTTAAATTGTTTTGTATCTGACCAAGTTGATATTTTTTAAGAACTTCATTTTAAATTTGTAATAAAAGTTTACAACTTGGTTTTTTAAAAAAGTCATCAAACTGCAAGCACCTGTTAAAGGTCTTCAGTGATATTTTTTGAAGACGTTATACATGGAGTTTTGGCTGTGTGGGTGGTCAGTCCCCAGTCCTCCTTTCAACTCGCTCGAGGCTAACTGTGTTTAGAACTTAGACAAAGGATTTTTCAGGAAGGTATTTTATCACTGACACTGATAAGAATTGTTGGCACGTCATAAGCAGCAGACTGGTTTAAGTCTGTTTAATGGTTATTTATAAATTCCATACAGATAGAGCACTTCCTGCTGCCTGCACCTGAGGTGACTGCTCCCCTGCCCCACCCTTGCTGTACCTCTCCACCCCACGTCAGCTCCGCTAGGGCAGGTGTGTATTTGTTCAGTGATATATCTCATCTAGGATAATGCTGAGTATCTAGAAGGTGTTCAAGAAATATTTGTGAGTGAACTGGTGAATGAGTAAAGCTTCCCAAATTATTTGTAGAGGGTACTTTATTAATGTTAACTGACTGATTTATATGCTTGATACATGATCTCTTCACTTTGGACTGTTGCATTTCCATATGAGTTCTGGAAGTAGCCTAGTTTCTACAAAAGTTAGGAATTGTGACCTTGGTTGGATACATCAATTTGGGAGAATTAACATCTACTCGTTTCCTGTGCTGCTGTAACAAGCTACCATGAACTTTGTGGCTTAAAACAACACACGTATTAGCTTACAGTTCTGGAGGACAGAAGTCTAATATGTTTTTGTTTGTATTTTGGTGGTACTGGAGTTTGAGCTCAGGGCTTGTGCTTGCTAGGATGCCACTTGAGCCACACCTCCAGCTCTTTTTGCTTTAGGTTATTTTTCAGATAGGGTCTTGCTTTTTTTTGCCTGGGGCAGGCTTCAGACCATGATCCTCCTACCATGTAGCTGGAACCACAGGCACATCTCACCATGCCCGGCTTACTTGTTGAGATGGGATCTCACTAACATTTTGCTTGGCCTGTCTTGAACTGTGATCCTTCTGATCTCTGCTTCCTGAATAGCCTGAAATAGCTGATGAGGTGTGCCTCATCATGCCTGACTAAAGTGGTTTTTATGGGACTAAAAGTAATGTGTGGGCAGGGCTGCATTCTTCTGGAGGCTCTAGAGGAGGATCCGTATCTCGCTTTGTCCACATCCTGGAGGCTGCCTGCATTCCTTTCCTGCCTGCCAGCAATGCCAGCAGCCAACTGCTTTCTTCAACTCCCTCTACCTTCCTCTTTCCCTACTGAGGACACTTGTGATTACACTTGGCCCACTTGGATACTCCAGGGTAATCTCCCCATCTCAGGATCCTTAACCCCATCTGCAAAGTCCCTTTTGCCATGTAGGATGGCATTCACATAGTGGTACCACAAGGACACTTGGGGGATGCATCATTCTGCTTACCAGCATCTTAATACTGAATCTTCCTGTCCAGGAACAAAGTGTATCTCTCCATGCATTTATCAGTCCTTATTTTTTAAAATTAAAAAACAAGGGTTTTTTTTCTACATATATATAAAAGTAATTGGTTTTCATTTATCAGTCTTGTATATGCAGTCTTCCTAATTCACTTACTAGTTTTAGTAAAAAGACATTTTTTCTTCTTCCTTTACAGTCTGCGTTCTTTTTATTTCTTATCTGATTGCAGTGTTAAAACCTCCAGTAAGAATGCTGAATAGAAGAGAACAGATTCTTGTCTCGTCCCTTATCTTAGGGAGAAAACTTTCACATCGTATGAAGTCAACTGCAGGCTGGCTTCTCAGCGATGCCCTCTGTCACCTTCAGAGTTCCTTCTATTCTTGGTGTACCAAGTTTTTAGATCAGGGATGGATGCTGGGTTTTGTCACATGCTTTTCCTACAATCTCTTATCTGTCGAGTGATGATGTAGTTTTTTTTTTTTTTTCAGTATGTTAACATGGTGTATGATAATTGAATTAAAAATACATCCTAATTTCTCTTAATATTTACTCGTGTTATTTAGAAGTGTGTTACTTAGCTTCAAAATACTAATTTTCAGAGATTTTTCTGTTACTGATTTCTAATTTATTTGTGATCAGAAAACATACTTTTATTTTTGTTTTTTTTAATTGGCAGTTGTCCATATTAATGGGGTACAGTGTGATGTTTTGATAACTGTATATATTATATAATATTCAAATCAAGGTATTTAGCATAACACCTTATACGTTTATCATGCCTTTATAGTGAGAGCATTCAAGACCCTCTTTTCTGTTTTGGAACACTCAATACCATGTTATCAACCAGAGTCACCCTCCTGTGCCATAGGACGTCATGGCTTATTCCTCCTGTACTGTAAGAGTGTACCCATTGACCAGCCTCCCTCTCACCTTCCTCTCCAGCCTCTGGCAACTACTCTCTATGTCTGCACAGTGGTTTCTTTAGCTTCTGCACAGGGGTGAGATTGTTGGGTGATCTTTGCAGGCCTGGCACACTGCAGTAGCACTATGTCATCCAAGTTCACCCATGTTGCTGTACATGACGGGATTTCATCTTTTTCTTTTTTCCCTTCTTCTCTCCCTCCCTTCTTTCCTTCCTTCCTTTTTTCTTCCCTTCCTTTTTTCCTTCCCTCCCTCCCTCCTTCCCTTGCTGGAGATTGAACCCAGGGCCTTCCACGTGCTACACATGTGCTTTACCACCAAGCCACATCCTAGCTGAAGATTTCATTCTTTTTTATGGTTGACTAATACTCCTTATAGCCACATTTTCTTTATTTGTTCTTCTATTGATAAACGACTAGTTTGATTCCATTTCTTGGCTATTGTGAATGGTTCTGCAATAAATATGGGCATGCAGCTATCTTTTTGACAAAACTCACTTCATTTCCTGTGGTGATACACCTATTAGTAGAATTGCTAGATCATATACGATAGTTCTATTTTTAATATTTTGAGGAACCTTTATACTGTTTTCCATAGTAACTGTACTGTACTCATTTACACCCCCTCTAACAGTGTATGAGGTCCATTGTCTCCACACCCATGTCAGCTTTTGGTCCTTTCGTCTTTTTGATAATAACCATTCTTATTGGAGTGAGGCAGAACCTCACTTTAATCTGCATTTCAGTGTGATTAGGGACGCTGAGCATTTTTCATATACCTGTGTGCAGTTTGTCTTTTTTTGTAGAAATGTCTGTTCAGATCTTCTGCCCACTTTTTAGCTGGATTGTTTTCATGTTTGCCGTTGATTCCTTGTATATTCAGGATTTAACCCCTTGTTAGGTGCAGTTTGCAACTGCTTCCTCCCACTCTGTGGATTGTCTCTTCTGACATGCGGCTGTTTCTTAGTGTGCTGCAATTCTGTTTGCTCATTTGTGCTTGTGTTGCTGTGCTTTTGGGGCCTTATTCAAAAACTCCTTGCCAGACCAGCGTCCTGGAGCAGGACTCGTTTTCTTCTAGCATTTCATAGTTTTGGGGTCATATATTTAAGTCTTCAATCCATTTTGTGTTAATCCTTTTATTTAATAAAGTTTTATTTTTCCAAATGTGCAGTTGGGTTGGGCCTGTTCATGCATCTTTACCAGCAGACAGGTATCTTCATTTTTGGTTGAGATTCTGCTGAAAAACCAGTTTAATTAAGTCCTTTAGTAAGGAGTTCCCAAGGACCACCCCAGCCAGAGAACCACAAACCTTCAGCCTCTGAGACCACAGCTGGGATGTAATCTTAGAGCTGGGACATCCTTTTGCAGTTTGTCCTAAGGATCTTTGTCAAAAAGACTAGGTTATTGAACTTCCTGTGAACTGTGTTTTTTTGCTTTGCCTCCCGCTTTGTTCACTGGGCTTCTTTCTTGGCTGACTTTCTGGCCCCTTTCCTCTTCTGTTCTCTGTGGGGGATGACAACCACTGCAACCTCCCTAAGATGTCAGGCAGAATGGAAGCTTGAGTGCGTTTAGTATGTGGTGAGAGACAGGGATCTGACTTCATCTTCTACATGTGGATATTCAGTTTTCCCAGCACCATTTGTTGAAGAGACTATCCCTTCTCCATTGTGTGCTCTTGGTAGCTCTGTTAAATCAGTTGGCTGTAACTGGGTAGATTTCTTTCTTGCTGTGTTTCCTATTTTGTTCCTTTGGTTTATATGTCTGTTTGGTCCCGTACCATGCTGTTTTGGTTACTAGAGCTTTGTAGTGTATTTTGAGCTCAGGTCATGTACTGCTTCCACTTTTGTTCTCTTTGTTTAAGATTGCTTTTTAGATGTGGATTACATTCAATCTGTAGATCACTTTGAGCATTTTAACAGTATTCTTCCAATCTATATGAACATGGAATCTTTTTTCATTTATTTGTGTCTTTTTCAAATTCATTAATGTTTTATAGTTTTCAGTGTAGAGGTATTATATCTACTCAGTTAAATTTATTCCTTAGTATTCTATTTTTTAAAAGCTATTATAAAAAGATAGCTTGTTGTTAGTGTATAGAAATGTTAAATTTTGTATGTTGATTTTGTATACTGCATCTTTACTGAATTCATTTATTAGTTCTTACAGCTTTAGTGAAGTCTAAATTTATCAAAAGATACTCTATGGCCCAGAATGTGTTTTGTCTTAGTGAATGCTCTGTGCACCCCTGAAGACTGATTCGTGCTGGTGGGGGAGCGGGGTTCGTAAATGTCATGCTGGTCATGCTGGGTGGTAGTTTCTTCTACTGGACTGTTCACTTGATAGTTTCTGTGTGCTTGTTCCGTCAGATATTGAAAGAAGGGTAGTGAAATCTGACTGTGATTATGGACTTGTCTGTTTCTCCTTATGGTTCTGTCAGTTACTGCTTCATGTATTTTTAAGCTGATATTAGAAGCATAAGTATTTAGGATGATTATGTTTCTTGATTAGCTGATCCACTTATCATTATGAAAGGACCTTCTTTATTCCTTTTGATATTCTTATCTGATGTCAATATAAGCACTCTAATTTTCTTTTGGCCAGCATTAGTATGATATATATTTCCATCTTTTTGGGTTTTTGGTTTTGTTTTGTAACTTAATTAAATTAATTTATTTAAATTAGGATATATTCATGTGCATGGGAGGATCATTATGACAATTCTGAAGAGGCTTATATTGTATATTGGTTAGATCACCCCACCATCTCTTCCCCCTGACACCCTCCCCGCCCCACTTAAAGCAATTGCAAGAGGTTTCATTGCTCTACTCTGTGTATGAAATCCATCAGCCATATCCCCTCACCTTCATCTTGTTCGTTCACCCTCATTTTTTTGTTTTTAACCTGCTTATATTTTTATATTTAAAGTGTGTTTCTGATAGGCAGTATATTGCTGTTTCTTGTCTTTTTATCTAATCTGACAGCCTCTGCCTTGAATTGGGGTGTTTAAACCATTTACATTTATTGTGATTATTGATAAGGCTAGAATTAAGTTTATCATTCTGCTATTTGTTATGCATTTATCCCATCTGTTTTTTTCCTTCTTTGCTCTTATTCTGCTTTTTTTTGAACTGAGTATTATTTATAATTCCATTTATCAATTACCTTTTAAAGATATTTAAGAAGTTTTTATTTTATATAATAACTCATGTAATTACTATTTCCAGTGTTCTTCCTTCCTTTATGGTGATCTCAGTTTTCATCTGATGGCATTGTCCTTCTGCCTGGAGGACTTCCTGTAACTTTTTTTTTTTTCAGTGTAGGGTTACAAGTGATAAATTCTTTATGAAAACATCTTTGTTTCCTTTGAAGATATTGTGTTTTCATCTTCATTGGGAATCTCATGTTCGTTTCTTCTGTTGAAAAGACATTGGGTACCTATTATGTGCCAGGCACTAGCCTAGGTATTTGGCTATAGAGCAGTGACCAAAACAGAAAGCATTCTACCTTACCTTCATGGAAATCGAATTCTACTCAGAGTAGGATGGTAACAAGTAAGGAAATACAAAGCAACAACAACAAAATCGTTTAAGCTGTGGAGAAAAGTAAAGCTGGAGAAGGGAACAGGAGCAGACTAGGTGATGTGAGGATGAAGGGAGAGTCTGCCACAGGTTGGTTAGGAAAGGTATTACCTGAAAAGATAACATGAACCCCCCAGAAGATGGAGAGAGTAATGTGGGTATCTAGAAGAAAGTTCCTGATAGCATAGCAGTTATAAATGCACTGTGATTTATAGTCATAAATGTGCCTGGTGGCACATACCTGTAATCCCAGTGACTAGGGAGGCAGAGGTAGGAGGATTGCAAGGTAGAGGTCAACCCAGGCCTCTCAACAAAATGCAAGCAAAAAAAGCTGGGGTCATGGCTTAAGTAGCAGAGTTTGTCTCGCATGTGCAAGGCCCTGGGTTTAATCAGCATACCACAAACTGAATGAGTGAATGAATGAATGAATTACTCGCCTGGTGAGCTCAGGGAGCAGCAAGGAGGCCAGTTTGCTGGACCAGAGGGCACAGGGAACAGAGGGGAGAGCAGAGAGGTGACGTGAGCCAGATCATGGAGCACCTCACAGAAGTTTGGAATGAGATGGAAGCCACCATCTCATTCCATCTCAGGGTTTTGAGCTGGAGATGTCATGATCTGACTTACATTTTAAAGGACCGCCCTGGCTGCTGTGTTGAAAATAAGCTGTGCTGGAGAGGGAAGCAAGAACAGAAGCAGGGAAGCTTATCGTAACAATCCAGGTAGCAATGATGATCACTCAGACCAGCTAATGGAAGTGGTTGGATTCAAATATTTGGATAAGAAGGATTTGCTGATGGATCAGATATGGGTGTGAGAGAAGGAGAGAGGAATGAATGATTCTGTGGTTTTGGCCTGAAGAAATGGAAGGATGGAATTTTATTTTCTGAGATGAGTAAACTGGGAGTCTCATGCCTACGACAGCTTAGCACATGTTAGGTGCTTTGTAAATGTTGAGTGAATAAGTGAAGGGGAAGGAGTTCAAGTTTGGGTTGTTAATTTTGAGGTGACTTCTAGACCTGTGCATGGACATGTTGATTGGGCCATTTTAAGGAACAGTTTGGAGAACAAGGAGAAAGCTAAACTGGGACTCTCTTGAAATCACTGGTCACCACTTGAAAAAATTATGATTTGGAAAGAATTGGCATCTTTACAATGAGTGCTCCTATCCAACAGGAGATGTGTGAGAGTGTTTGTGATAGCACTTTTTGTAGGCAACCTACACTGGGAAAATATTCACCAACAAAAAGAAACGAAAAATTAAACGATGGTACAGTTGCAGAGTGGTGCCCTACAATAATGAAAATGAACATCCATGCACAGCTGATAAAGCCACCATAAAAATTCTTCCTGCTTTCGTTTCCATAAATAAAACTAACCTGTAGTGTAAGAAGTCAGCAGGTAGTGACTGAAGACACCCTAGGAAGTGTTCTGGAAGTCTGGTAATGTTCCATTTCTTCATCTGGTGATAGGTTTTCTTGGTCATTATTGAGCCTCACACTTATGTTTGGATTCTTTTGGTATAAAAGTTAAGCTGTCATGTTAGCATATTACCTTCCAAAGAATTTGTTGTCTGGACTCTAGTTTTGAAAGCTTGCTTGACTTCTGGCTGTCCTTCTGGCTGTAAGTGGTCATGAAACATGTAAGGTAACCTAAGTAGGAACCTGTTCAAGTAAACAAGTTCCCAGTCCTGGGAAAGAGGCAGAACAACAACCTCTGAAGGAATTAGTGAGGAATTGGCATCTAAAATGTTTGTTTTTTAAGTTTGGAGATTAAAATGAGTTAGAACTCAATAGGAAATTGTGAATTTAAGACCCAAGTCCTACTCTTGTGTGTGTTTTGGTCTGACACTTTAATTGCCTCAGTTCCTCACCACAGCTCAACAGGTTAGAGCTGTAGACCAGATTAACTAAATAAAATTTAATGGGGAGAAATCCAAGGTCTTACATTTAGACTCAAGGCAAAGAAAGGGAAAAATATGATTTACCAACAGAGGCGATGAGTTTTAGGATGTTTTGTTGATTTAAGATTGCATTATTCTCTTGCACCACCCCTAAAAAGGTCATTGTGGTTGTAGGCTATGCTGCTGTAGTAGCAAGAGAAGACACAATTACACCGAGAAGATTATGGTCATGCTTTGAGTGACATTGACAAAGTGGAGCTCATACAAAGGAAAGCACCCAGATTTTGAGGGGTTATGAAAAGTTGATTATTTGGCTGAAGAAACTGGGACTGTGAAGTCTCACAGCAACCCTGAAAGTATCAATGCTACAGAAAGGAAATTGAGACAGGGAGAATAAATGATTAATTAAAATGTAACTGAAAACTGACTGGCCCAGGACCCACATCTTGGGTCTTTTAGTTTTAATTTAGTTTTTTGGTTGGTATGGGGGGTGTGTGTGGGGGTGGGGTTTGAACATAATACCTCATACTCACGAGGCAGATACTCTGCCACTTGAGCCTCGCCAACAGCCCCTATTTGTTGTTGTTTTGAGATAGGGGCTCACTATGTATTATTGTAGACTGACCTCAAACTCAATTGCAGCCTACTCTGGCATCAAACTCGAGATCCTCCTGCCTCAGCCTCACAAGTGCTAGAACTGCAGGTATGTGCCACTCTGCCTGACAGCTCTTGTTTCTCAATGTTAGAAATGAATTTGGGATATTGGAGTGTCATGAGAGAGATGACACATCTCAGAAGTCAATGGGCAAAACAAAATTTGCTTCTGCAGAAGGGTGTGCCACAAGACAAAGAGTCTGGTTAGCAAGCATACTGGACAGGATGTCTGCTCGGGTTTTAGCACTAATGCAAGTCTGCCCCTCACCCTGATTGAATGGGTTTTGGGTTCACAATTCTTCACAACTGGCTAATTTGAAAATGGGGCACATGGGGCAAGGGACCTTGGGGCAGGAGAGCAACGCTTTACTTGAACAGTAGTTGCCTTAAGCAGGCAGGTTTTGAAACAAGGCACCTGTTTTTAGCTGAGGAACTTGCTCAGCTAAAAATAACAGCCGTTTGTTTGAAACAGGAATTTACAGGGTTAAGTGACATCTCACAAGGCACACAGGCAACAATTCAGGGAAGTTAAACTGACATCTGTACAATGATAAGATACTATACATTAGTCCCTTTGACAGAAAGACCTGACTTTAGCTGATTCTCATACTCAGTCTGGCATGGTTTTTTTCAAAATGTTAGTTTTTAATTTTGTTTATCAAGAGCCTAGCTGTTAGCCTCTGTATACATGAGGAGAAACTTGAAGCTATGCAGAACTGTTATGGAGGAAATGAAAGAGAACATTTGGGGCAGGAAGACCATTATGAAAAAGTGGTTGGTTATTAGAATTGTGTTTACTAGCATTATAGAAATGTACTGCTTTTTACATATTTTTCTCTCTCTCTTTCAAGGTTTTTGATTCCAATGAAGAATCTGGGTATCTTGTTCTCACCATAGTTATATCGGGTCACTTCTTCATTTCCCAAGGACAGACGCTACTGGTATGTTTTATGCCTAATAGTCTAATATGCATGTGTGTTTCTTTATCTTTTCAACTTTATATTCATTTTTGTACCCTCAGTCTTCTTCAGTCTCACTGAAATTCATTAAATTCAACAAATTAAGCATTTCAGAATGCTATAGCAGTGGGAAATCCAGAAACATACTAAATATTGCATGTCCTAAAGGAGTTTAGGATTTAGTTAAGATTAAAGTAGATCAGAGGATGGAGATCAACCAGTATGATAAAGGATTCTTAACTTGGGAGATTGACTTGAAGATAGGTTAGACTCACAGAGCAGAGTGTGAGGGTTTTCTAGGTAGGGAAAAGAGCAAATACACAGGGACAGATCTGAGAAACATCTAAAAGAAAGCAGCATGCCATTATTAATTTATAGCACCCTCTATAAAACTCTGATTCTATAAAGATGCCTTTGTTCTTTGTTCTGAATATGTATACATTTTAGAATGAAGACATATGCAAAAGAAAAAATAAGAATCACCTTGCTGGAAAGTTGAGGTTCTATATAATATAAAAATGAATGAAGACAATTGTTAACTTTCAATCAAAGAAGTTATACTAAAAAGGAAAAGTTATGGAAGGTTATTACATCAGACCTGGAAAAAATGTCTAGGTAGACATAAATTCATACAAGGACTGGTGGGGTGGTTCAAGTGATAGGGCACCTACCTAGCAAACGTGAGGCTCTGACTTCAAACTCTAGTACCATCAAAAAAAGTCATACTACAAATACTTACTGAATATCCACATAAGTATGGTTTATTCATTTAACAAGTATTTATTGAGCAGTTAGTGTGTGCTAGGCATTTGGGGGAGGGAGGTGCTAAGAATATGGAAGGGAGCAGCACAGACAACAGTCCCTGTCATCTCGATGTATCACCATCCTAGTGAGGAAAAATAGCAATAAGAAAGTGGGGCAAATACATTTCAAGACATGAATTTTCGGTGGGTCCCTTACATGTTCTCTAAGATGTAGACAGGATCCCACATGTGTATGTCATGATAATCTATCTTTCTGCTTAGATGAGATAATGAGTGCAGTGACCTGCTAAGTCCTCTTTGTGTTCCCTGTGCCTTTTAAAACTGTAGCACAGTTGCACTGTTTTGCTGCCTGTCACTTTCAGGGCCTGAAACCACTCACTGCATGAATTAGATTTCTTTGGCTGCTAATAAAGAATCCTCCAGACAGTATCCTTGCTGCCGAGAGAGGCCTACCTTGTTCTCCCTGTCAGTGTCATGGAGCTTTGCTGAATGGTGACATGGATGCAGTTTGGCTTTCTCAAGCCCAGGTCACCACCCTGTGCTTTGTTTCTGCTCCATCTTTTTATACCCTGTTGTAGTGCTGTTACAAACTGGTAGAGGTTCCTTTGTAGCATATGTGGAATGATTTTTGTAGTGCAGTTAGAAAACCAAGCTTATCAAATTCCAAGATATTTACCACTGAGAAATATAAGGATAAACCTAACTGCACTTTGATGCGTGTTGTATATACACATAAAACTTCAATTCTGAGTAATATTTTTAATCTTCAAAATCTTTTTTAAAAATCACCTTTGAGTTATAAATTCCGTAAAATAAACTTCACTAATTTTAAGCGTTAAGTTTGATGGGTTTTGATGCGTGCCTTCAGTCATGTGACCACTATAGGAGCATGGTACAGAACATTCCATTTAACCCAAGCTTCCTTGTGCCCGCTGCAGTGACAAGTCCCCGCTGCCCACCTCAGCACCCAGCAAACACTCATCCGTTGATGTAGTTTTCTTTTTTAAAAAAGTGATTTTTAAAAAATGTACTTATTTTTTAAGTTGACAGATTATGTGTGTGTGTGTGTGAGAGAGAGAGAGAGAGAGAGAGAGAGAGAGAGAGAGAGAGAGAGAGAAGTGACTAAATCTAGCTAATCCTGTGTGCATAACCTCAGTATGGTCTTGCCCTTCTTGGGTTTTATATGATAGAATCATACAGCACGTAGTCTTCCTCTGGAATAATGCTTGTGACATTTGCCTGTGTTGCTCTGTGTTATTGTACTTACTTCCTTTCCTATGGACATACCTGATTTCCTTCTTTATTTAACTTCCGATGATTGTTTGGGTTGTTTCTGTCTTTTGGGTAACATCAGTAAGGCTGCGGAACACCTGTAGACAGGACTTTGTAAGGCACATATTTTTATTTTTCTTTGGTAAGTGCCCAGGAGAGGATCTGCTGGGTCATGTGGAATGTCTGTGTTGAACTTTGTAAGAAACTACGAAACTGTTTTCCAAATTTGCACTCCTCTAAGCAATGTGTGAGCATTCCAGAAATTCCACATCCTCAGAGCACGTGGCACTGTTAGTCTTTGTTAGTTTTTAACTATTCTGTCAATGGTGTGTGGTGATATGTCACGGTGATTTGGTGTTTCTTTAATGACTGACGATGCTGGCATATCTTCATGTGTTCAGCACTTATGTGTCTCAGTGGTCTTTAAGACTGTTCATGTCTTAAAAACAATTTCCAACTGGTTTTACCTTCTTGTACTTCAATTATGTAAGTTCATATTTTGGTTACTGCTGTTTTATCAGAATTGTAAGAATGGCATGATTTCTGGTTTTTACTGTCTTTCAAGGAATAGAAGTTTAAAATTTTGAAGTCTAATTTCTTTTTTATGGTTCATGCTTTTTGTATACTACTTAATAAATTTTTATGTACTCTAAGATCGCAAAGATAATTTTTTTTCCTCTAGAAGTTTTATGTAGTTGTAGCTCTTATATTTAGACCCATGGTCTATTATTAAATTTTTAGTATATTTAGTAATATTTATTGTTTTTATTATTTTGCATAGATTTTTCTCCCTCAATTATAGCAATGTAGTATCAATAAAAATGATCATGTTATAGAATATAATCATTATCTTAGGGAATTTGCTTCTGAAATATTTAATTTTTAGTTTTGGCAGTACTGGGGATTGAACTCAGGTCTTATGCTTGCTAGGCAGGTGCTTTGCCTCTTGAGCCACTCCACCATCCAACACTTTTTGCTTTAGTTTATTTTTCAGATGCGGTCTCTAGCTTCTGGCCTTGGACTGTGATCCTCATACTTTCCCCTCCTGAGTATCTGGGACTACAGGCATGAACTACCACACCCAGTTGAAATTGTCATGGGAAAAGAATTTCTGGTGTTTTTTTTTTTTCTTTTGGCATGGGGGAGCATCAGTTGTTCCAGCACCATTTATTTAAAAGACAGCTTTTCCTCATTGAATGACCCTGGTACTTCTGTTGAAAGTCAACCTACTAAGTATGTGTTGGTTCTTTTCTGCACTCTTTTCTGTCTGTCCTGACTCTAATAATACAGTCTTGATTACTTTTGCTTTGTTGTAATTTTTTGAAATCAGGTAGTCTGAGTCCTCCAACTGCTCTTTTTCAAAGCTGTTTTGTCTGTTCTAGGTTATTTGCATTTCCATGTAAATTTCACAGTGAGTTTTCCTACAAAAAAAAGCTTGCTGGGGTTTTGATTGTGACTACTTTGAATGTTAAATCAATTTGGGGAGAATTGACTTCTACTATTGAGTCTTTAAACTGCGAGCATGTTTTAACTCTGTTTATTTTTGTCTTTAATTTCTCCCCACAGTGTTGTGAAGTTTTCACAGTGCAGTCTTGCACATACGTTGCTAAATTTGTCCACAGTACTTTATATTTTTTATGTTATTGTGAATAGAATTTTGAATTTTTGAATACCTAATAGTTTGTTGCTAATGTACAGAAACATGAGGTCAGTATTTAAAAAATCAATTGCACCCTGTGATCTTGGTAAACTCTTTTATTAGTTCCATACCTTTTTAGTCAACTCCTTAAGATTTTCTACACAGGTCATCTGTTAACCTGTGAGTAAAGAGTTTTACATTCTTTTTTCTACTCCATGCAGTCCTGAGCTGCTCCACCCTCTCTCTCCAGGTGACACTGGCTAGGACACCCTTTACAGTGTCAGATAGAAAGGGTGAGAGGTGGACTGGAGGTGTGGCTCAGGTGGTAGAATGCCTGCCTAGAGAGCATGAAGCCCTGATTTCAGGTCCCAGTACCCCCAAAAAATTAGAAAGGGGAAGACATCCTTGCCTTATTTGATTTGGTCAGTCATTTCACCATTAAGTATGAAGCTAGCTGAGATTTCTTTGTGGATATACTCTGAGATTGAGGGAGTTTCTTGCTGTTTCTAGTTTGCTGAAAGGTATTTTCCCTTTGAGGTTCTGATTTTTTTAAAATAAAAATTGTATGTGTATTTAAAGCATACAGCATGGTGTTTTGATATACATTATGACAGATTACTACAGTCAAGCAGACTAACAGTCTGATACAGTTAACATTGTTGGGGTACTGAGAACACTTAAGATCTATCCTGTAACTATTCACTCACAATTGCCAAGCTATGGAATCAGCCTAGGTGCCCATCAAAAGATGAATGGATAAAGAAAACATGGTATATATACACAGTGGAGTATTATTCAGCCATAAAGACAAATGAAATTATGGTGTTTGCAGGGAAATGGATGGAACTGGGGATCATGGTAAGTGAAATATGCCAGACTCAGACAAATATCACATTTTTCTATCATATGCAGAATCTAGATTAAAAAAAAAAGACAGGAAAATAGAAATGTTATTATTTGTGAAGAAGAAGGGGACTTGTGGGGGGGAGGAGAGACAAGAGAGGGTAATGGGGTAGGGTTATAATGATCAAAGTACTTTATATACAAATGTCATAATGAAGCCCATCACTTTGTACAATAAAAATTATTGGGATGACAAAAAAAGATAATGTCCTCTTAGCAAATCTAGGCATACAATATACTATTATTAGCTGCAGTCACTGTGTTGTACCTTAGGACTCCAGAATTTATTCATCCTGTATAACTGAAACTTTGTACCCATAGTCCAAGATCTCCTGTTTCCTCCGTGTCTTCCCTCCCCGCTAGTATTTGCTCCTGAGTTCAACCTTTTCACATTCCACACACAAGTGAGATCGTGCAGTATTTCTCTTTCCTGTCTTGCTTATTTCGCTTACCACAGTGCACTGCAGGTTCATCCACATTGTCAAAGCCTGCAGGATTCCTTCTTTTTAAAGGCTAACATTCCATTGTGTGTACGCACACATGTTTTCCAATTTCTTTAATCCATTGATAAACACTTAGGCTGTCTCCATTTCTTGGGTGTTTTGAATAGTGCTACAAGAAACACGAAAGTGCAGACATCTCTGGGCAATACTGATTTCGTTTCCATTGGCTGTGCACCCAGAAGTGGGATTGCTGTATCCTATGCTAGTTTACTCTTAAATTTTTTAGAAACCTTCATGCTATTTTCTATAATGGCCCTGCCGGTTTTCATCCCCACTGGTAAGTGTTGCCTTTTCTCCACATCCTCACCAGCACTTGTTACCTCTTGTCTTTTTCATAAGAGCCATCTTAAGAAGTGTGGTGTAATAGCTCATGATGGTTTGATAAGTAGTTCTGTTGAGCACCTTTCATATACATGTTGGGTTATTGGCCTGTGTTTGGAAAATTGTCTCTTCAGGTTTGCTCTAGTTTGCATCTTAAGTAGCCCGCCCAAAGCCCCTATGTTGAAGGCTTGTCTCCAAAGTGGTGCCATGGGGAAGCTGAGGAACATTTAAAGGTGGGATTAGTGAGAGGTCTTCAGGTCCTTCCAGGAGTACCCCAAAGGGGATAGTAGGTAGGACCCAAGCCTCTTCTTCTCTTTTTGCCTCTGGCCACAAGATGAGTGATTTTGCTCCCTACACGCTCCCACCATGATGTGCCATCACAGGTCCAAAGCAGTAGGACCAACCAGTCATGTACAGAAATCTCCAAAACCATCAGCCAAATAAATCTGCCTCATTATAAACCGATGAGCTCAGACATTTGTTGTATGACCAGAAACTGACTGGCATAGGTCCTTTGTTTTTTAAGTTGGGTTATTTAGTTTTTGCTATTAAATTTGAGCTCCTTATACATTTTGGATATTATTCTTTCGTCAGACTTCTGGTTGGCAAATATTTTCTTCCTTGTGTAGGTCACCTTTTCATTTTGTTTCCTTTGCTGTGGTTTGCTCAGTTTTTAATCATGAATAGATGTTGATCGTTGTTGAGCACTTTTCTGCATCTATTGAGGTGATTTTTTTTTAGTTCTTTTAATATAATAAATTTTAAAGTATTCAGTTCCTACTGAACCAACGTTTATTGTAGAAGTAATTGATTTTTGTACGTGTGTAAGTGTGATAAAATAAGAATACATATTTAAAAGATATTTTTACTCCCTAAATTAAAGAAGAGTTTTTGTCAGTTCATATCATTTATTTACATTGTTTTCTGTGTGCCACAAAAACCAACACATAGAAGAGCAAATCCATTTGGATTAAATCAATTTCATGTTGATTAACATTTAAACACCTTTCCCCTCATTATAATCTAGGTTGTGATATATTTTTAGATGTTTTTTTTCTTATAAAAGGTAGGGACAGGACAACTATGGAAAGTTTTAGCCACTTCTGTTTTAGTATGGAATTCCATTGTTGACAGAGACTAAACTGTGTTACATTTATACACTCAGATTTTTATGGAAGTGGCACCCCCCACACACAAAAGTCATTTCTTTCAGGGAAACTGATGGCTAGGACCCAATAACAGCTTCGTGTGTGCTAAATTTTCTTGGAAATCCAAGCAAGTCAACAAAGCTTTGGGCTTTCTGTGTGGTCCTGAGCAACTACTTAAACTTAATTCCCCATGAACTTGGTAGGTCTCTGATTATCACCTCTTGGGAGGCTCACGGGAATATAAGGTTCAGATTAAACTGTATACGCAGTGTTTACTGATATACAGGTCATTTTCTTGTTTCCATTTAGCATCAGCATTTGGCTGGGGATGTCATTGCTGGAGGGCTCAGTGCAGACACACCACCAGGCCATTCTTCTGTCATTTATGTCATAGGGTTGATATAGCAAGAAAGCCAAAAGATCTTGGCCCTGTTCTCAAATTACCTTGGACTTGGGCTCAGCTGGCTTTCCTTTCCACCCTTGGCTTTTTGAGTAGATTCTTCTTTGGCTATTTTGGGCTTTTAATTTTTCTCCAATGTGGTAAACACAATTAGACTTTGTATCTTAAGCATTTTAAGCATTCGCTTCAAATCGCATTGAGCATTTTCCACATTGTGCCACCATCACCACCATCCATCTCCAGAACTCTTTCCTTTCACCTAGCAGAATTGCAACTCTGAACCAGTCAAACCTCCCTCCATTGTCTCCCCCCTTGCTTGGTAACTACTATTTTACCTTCTGTCTCTATGACTTTGACTGTGCAACCAAGGTACCTACTGTAAGTGCAATCAGACAGCATTTGTCTTTTTGGACCTGGCTTATTTCACTTAACATAATGTCCTTAAAGTTCATCCATGTTGTGACGAGTGTCGGTTTCTTTCCTTTTTAGGGCCAAACAATGTTCCATTGTGTCTACATACCACATTGTATTTATAAACTCATCCACTGGTGAACACTTAGCTGGTTTCTACCTTTTGCCTATTGTGAATAATCTATGAACATGAATGTATCTCTTTGAAACTCTGTTTTCAGTTCTTTTGGATCCATACAAATAAGTAGAATTTCTGGATTATATGGTAATTATATTTTAAATTTTTTGATTAAACACCATTCTGTTTTCCACATGGCTGTGCCATTTTACATTCCTGCCAGCAGTGCACAGGGCTTCTCCATCTCCTCACCACTACTTGTTATTTTCTGTTTTCTTCCCTGAGGCTGGGGGAGTGGCTTAGTAACAGAGTGCTTGCCTAGCATGCATGAGACCCTAGGTTTGATGTCCAGCACTGCCTACCGTGTTTTGGTAGCCCTCCTAATGGGTATGAGGTAGTCTGTAATGTGGTTTTGGGTTCTCTAATGTTTAGTGAGGTTGAGCACCTTGTATGTGCTTATTGGCTGTTTGGCCGGTGGGCAGCCACCCCATGGCGATCAGGGACTCTGCTCACTTTCCACTCCATCCCCTCCTTCCTTCATGATTACCATGGCAACTACTGCTGGCAGGCAATGGGTCCTGACCTCTCCTACAGATCCATATTACCCCGAGCTCCTCCCCACCAAACCTCGACCTATCCCGATGCCCCATAATACCTTAAGCTCTTAACTTCACCCAGGATATAAAAACTGGGCTGCCATTTCTCTGGCGCGACTTCTCCGGCCCTGCTCTTTGGGGACGGTGAACCTTGCCCGAGAGTGCGCTCTCAATAAAGCCTGCTTAAAGCCTGCTTGCTTTGTTATTTGGCTCCAATTTGGCCTTCCCATCAGCGTTGACCTAACATTTGGTGCCGAGACCCAGGAGGAAGTGAGCCTCATCCGACTCCAGGCAGTCGAGGCCCTGGGCCAGGCCCTGGCTTGAGGCCCTTCCTCCTGTCTGGATCGACGCTCTGGCTCAGGCTTGGGTGAGTCTCCTCCCCTGTTTTGTTCCTCCTTGGGCCCCTGTCCTAGTCACGGTCGCGCCAGGATCAGCCCCTCCGCTTCTCCTCGCTCCTGGGCATTCGGAGAGACGTCTCCCCTGTCCAGGCTGCCTCCTCCGAACCGGGTCTCCTCTTTTAGTGAGGGACGCTTCTCTAAAGGTTGAGACCTCCGACAATTCGGGGGTGGGGTCCTCCCAATCCAAGCCAGACTCAGGGACTCCCTTGTCCTGTCTCCTCTCAAACTTCAAAATTTGGGACTCTCTCCAGACCTCTGCCGCAAGCAGCTCATTTTCTACTGCACCATGGCATGGCCACAATACACCTTAAACAGCAACTCAAAATGGCCTCCACAGGGCACTTTTTATTTTAATATCCTCACTGATCTTGACAATTTTTTGCCATCAAACCCATAGATGGTCTGAGGTCCCCTATGTACAGGCCTTCTGGGAACTGTGCTGTCGCCCCTCTCTGTGCCTTCAATGTTCCCCTTCCCAGATCCTTCTAACACCCAATTCTTCTGGGTCCCCTCCCCTATCTAAATCTACTAAATTCTTCACCCTTCCCCGCCCACTGACCACAGCCACCCTCCCCCTCCCCCACCCAAGTAGTCATCTCCTTTGGCCTTGCCTCCCACACCCTCTGCTCCACCTTCTCCCTGCCCTCCTACATCCCCAATAGCCTCCTACACTCTCCACACCGCCCTTCCCCACCCTCTCGCCTTTGTCCTCTCCAAGAGGTGAGGACATGTCCATGTCCAAGTCCATGTTCCTTTCTCTTCTCCTCAGTGACCTTCTGGAAGCTGTCATTACTGTACTCCATTACCAGGCAGAGGAACAGAGAGGAGATCTGGCAGGACATAAGGCACCTAAGCCAGCTATCTGAAGCCCAGGTCTGGGTACTGTGCAGGGTCACTGGCTCCAGGGCCCCTCCACATGGCTGTCATCCTCAGTGATTATGGGAATAGAGCACTACAGGCTAGGGGCTCCTGTCTCTTCTCCACACCCAGGCTCCTCCATGCCAGCCTCAGTCCACACCCAACTTACTGGACTTGCCAAAAGCTGCAGTTGCCCTGGCCACTGCACATGTGGACCCCTGTGCTGGGGTAACAGCTCCTCCTGCAGGGCTCAGTGGAGTGCACTTCCTTCAGGAGCCTGCCCGGCCAGGTCCCAGCACACCACCAGGGCCCAGCTCCTGCCATGGGGAGACATCCTCTTTTCTGCCTCCTCCCTGAGAACATCAGGGGGTGCTTGGGAAATATTTGGGATGCACGCAGGAAGGGCCACTCTCCGAGGCTTCCTCAGAACCCAGCACTCAGGGAGGGAACACATATAAGGGGAACCCTCTGCCCCATGCAGCCCTGGGTTTTCAGCCCAGGCAGGGACACTGACATAGAGATGTGCCAAAGACCTACACAGTGGAGGCCTCACAGCCTCCCGACCCTTTTTCTTAACCGCCTCCAGGAGGCCCTCACCCAATATACCTGATTAGACCCTACCTCCCCTGCTGGGGCACCAATCCTGGCTGGACATTTTATATCTCAGTCCACACCAGATATTAGAGCTAAACTAAAAAAGGCCAAAAATGGCCCTCAAACCCCTATACAGAATCTGATGAAAATGGCATTTAAAGTTTTAATGCCTGAAAAGAGGCAGCAGAATCAACCCGTCAAAAACCACCTCCTACGAAAGGTGGCCCTCCAAACCCAAGCCTTGGTGGCAGCCCTGCGGCCGGCTGGATTACAGCCCCGAGTCAAAGGAGGAACCCGAACCCTCCCATCAGCTCCTCTGGGGGCCTGCTTCAAATGTGGCAAGGAAAGCCACCGGGCTCGCCAGTGCCCCAACCCAAGACCTCCAACCAAACCCTGCCCAAAATACAAACAGGTGGGTCACTGGGGATCAGACTGTCCTGGACAGGACTTACCCCCTACGGCTCCTCTTGGAGGGTCAGCCCCACCAGCTATTCAGATCCCTGACTTTCTCGGACTGGCAGAAGATTGACAACGCCTTGACTCAGGAACCCCAATCACCCTCGCCGAGCCCAGGGTCATCCTCCAGGTAGTGGGTAAGTCCATCTCCTTGCTCTTGGACATGGGGACTACCTATTCTCTGCTGCCTGCCCAATCGGGTTTAACAGTTCCTTCATCAGTTTCTGTTATGGGAATTGACGGCTTTCCCTTCTCCCATACAAAACTCTGCCCCTTCCTTGCTCTGCTAGAGGTATTTTTCCTCACTCTTTCCTTATCATCCCATCCTGCCCTGCCCCACTTCTAGGTCGAGATGTTGTAACAAAGCTTGGGGCCTCCATAACCATCCCTTCCCACCTACCAGAACCTCTAGCTTCCCACTCCTTCTGGCCTCTGCCAGGCACCTAACCCCTTCGCCTCCTGGACCTGCTCTGCCCACCTTTCCTCTTCCGGTCAACCCCATTGTCTGGGACATCTCAGTCCCGGTTGTGGCTACACACCACTCGCCCATCCACATTTCTTTTAAGGACCCTAACCAATATCCCTGTAGACCCCAATTTCCTATTTCAGAAACCCAGTACACTTCTACAATATGTCGATGACCTCCTTTGTGCTCCCCCTTCCAGCAGGACTCTGAAATGGGAACAGCCAACCTCCTTAACTTTCTAGCCTCTAAGGGATACTGGGTCTCCCCAGCCAAGGCCCTTCTCTCCTTCCTGGAACCCTTGTTTCACCCCAGGGGCCTCCAATCCACCATCCTTCTGGTCCAGGAGGCCTGCTCCGTTTGCTGTCAAGCAAACCCCCACGGCAGACTCCATCTCCGCCAATCCCTCCACCAACTTTGCGGTAGCCAGCCCGGTAAAGATTGGCAGATCGATTTCACTCATATGCCAATTAACTCGGGTAACATTCAACCAGATGATGCCCCAGGATTCATGACTACCAGCTCCTCCCCATGGGGTCCAGCTGTACTGGTCAAGTGGCCCAAAACATCCCTAGCCCCTAACTTCACCCCCTTTCAGCAGGAAGTAGCCAGAACCGATTCTGCGCCCCTATACCAAAGAGTCTCGGATGTTTGGCCGGTGGGCAGCCACCCCATGGCGATCAGGGACTCTCTGCTCACTTTCCACTCCATCCCCTCCTTCCCTTCATGATTACCATGGCAACTACTGCTGGCAGGCAATGGGTCCTGACCTCTCCTACAGATCCATATTACCCCGAGCTCCTCCCCACCAAACCTTGACCTATCCCGATGCCCCATAATACCTTAAGCTCTTAACTTCACCCAGGATATAAAAACTGGGCTGCCATTTCTCTGGCGCGACTTCTCCGGCCCTGCTCTTTGGGGACGGTGAACCTTGCCCAAGAGTGCGCTCTCAATAAAACCTACTTAAAGCCTGCTTGCTTTGTTATTTGGCTCCAATTTGGCCTTCCCATCAGCGTTGACCTAACATTGGCCATTTGTATATCTTTGGAGAAATGTCTTTTTAGCTTTCTGTTGCTCTGTTGGATTGTCCCCCTTCTTGTACTGTACTTTCTCCCCCAACATGTGCACATATACAACTGGTAAATGTAGGGTTTTTTTGGCTAGGTCTCTGGTGATCTTCTCCACCTGTCTCTTTCAGCTTGGGCTCATGTAGTCTGAGCCCCCTGAGACTTGGTAGGGAGTGGAAGCATAGTTTGTCTAGGACACAGAGCCCTGCGCCTTGCTGCACCATCTTCCAGACACGTAAGTATGAGACCACTCCCATCACCTGCTCCTTTGCTTTCTGCTCAGTCCTACTCAGCTTCTCTCCTTCTGATGCTGGAGTTCCTGATAAAAAAAAGATACTGAGCTTTTCCTCCACTGGGGGGAGGGGGCACATCAGGAAACCCTTCTTTTTAAAGTCCTTCAGGGCTGTTTTTCTGAATTTAAAAGCACATTCTATTCATTTCCCGTCTCAGCTTAGAAGTTGTGAAGCCAAAGTCTTGAGCCAACACTATAAAGGTATCCAAATGGAGATTTTTTTTTCCCTAAGACTTTAGCTGCTATTCCCAGCCACTCCTTTTGATCTCAGTTGGTTCTGATCCAGTATTAGTGTTTTCACCTAAATAAAATTAGACCTGAAACACCAAAGTTCAATGATCTTGAGATGGTTTTAATTCTGTTGCTTGGGTCATCCTGGAAATGATGGTTTTGTGGTTTTTTGTTTTGTTTTAGTTTTATTTTTCACACCCAGTGAAAATATTTTTCCAAAAGAAATTGTCTTTCTGTTTACTGGTGAAAATGTTGCATTTCTATTTAAGTGAACCCTGTATAACCTTTCAAACACTAATTTTAGTCTAGTTAGTTTTTTTAAATGTTCAGATCAACCTCAACTTCAGAATTTTCTAAGAGGAAAAATTGAGCACAAACTTTTAAAATCAAGTTATCCACAAAGTTAAAATCATTAAATTCATACCAGTTGTTTTTACTTGTTTATTTGTTTTGAGAAAGTGTGTATCCCGGGCTGGCCTCAAACTCATTATCCCTTGCTTCAGCCTCCTGAGTGCTAGATTGCAGGCATGGGCCACCAGAGAACTAATCTTTTCTTTGGCCACTTTTTCCAGAAAGATAAGGGGAGTCAAAGCCCTTTATCACCCCTTCCCACCTTTAAAACCATTGGCATCAGTTTGATTTCACTTCTTTGGTCTCTGTTACCTCTCCTGTAGAGAGTTGGATCAGTAAGGATTAAAGCATTTTATTACTCTATATTTATACTTTCCCACATCTAAGTAAACTTCAGATCTTACACCTGAAAAGTTGCTGACTACTCACCCGAGAGGGACATGTAGGGTCTTCCGCCATACTGTCCCGTCTCCCTGCTTGTCAGTTCCCTTTGGGAATCTGAGGTCATCCTCACCACTTAGACTACCCTGCCTTTCTGCTCGTAACTTACCCATTGTGCTCAGCTTGTCAGAGGAGGTGTCTTAGTTCACTTGTGCTGCCATCACTAGATACCACAGACTGGGAAACCTATAAGCGATAAAAATTTCTTTCTCATGGTTCTGGAAGCTGAGAAACCCAACATCAGGGTGTCATATAGATTGGTATCTGGCAAAGGTGGTCCTCTGTTTCCAAGATGGCTCTGTGAGCAGCATTCTCCATAGGGAGGGGTAGAAAGGCAAAAAGGAGATGAGCAGAAGTGAGGGAACCACTTCCATAAGTGCCCTGATCCCATTCATTAGGGCTTACCTGCATGGCTTACTCACCTCTGAGGGGCTGACCTCATAGTCACATCAAGATTAAGCTTCAGCACGTGAATTTGAGGGGACACACTCCAATCATAGCAGAGAGGCAGTCTGCTAACTCCCCTCTTAAATGACCACTCCTCAAGCAGCCTCACTTAACCACTGGAACTGCTGTGATCACCACTGCCCAGGCTTCCTCAGGCAGCAGCCTCTCCTAGTCTAGTGGCGATGACGCTGATACCAGGATCTGTGGCAGGCTCATTTCTGGTGCCGGCTGCCCATTTCAGGAGGTGGGCAGAGAAGCACACTCAAATGCACCCATCGGATTAGGTTCCTTGCCCAGTTGGCACAGAAACAGTCTTAGAAGTGCAGTGACCACCATGACTGCACTAGATACAGTGAATCCCAGCGTGGCTTTTCCAAACCCCATTTTCTGATTTCACAGGGGTTTGTCAGGCTCTGGAAAACACTTTGTTCTGGGCCATACCCCTATTTTTCTGGGGATTTAAGTCACCATTCCAGAAGGATTGAGGTTAACAGCCAACTCCTAATTAACGGAATGTTTGCAATCATTGGACTCACATCTGCATGCTTTTCCAAGATGGAGAGCTGTCAGTGTCCAGGTGTCCATGAAAATCCCTTCTCTTCATGCTTTCAGGCTGTTTGGAAGTCCAGTGTTCATCACATTTTCTGTTGAGATCTGGGGGCTTTATTGTCTGAATTACTGCTACTTTCTCTGTAGAGTAGGGTAGTAAATCTTTGAATGTATGTTGAAATCTTTTTTTGTCTCACCATTGGCTTTTCTTAAGATGAATTTTATTGGATTGTAATTTAGTTATAATAAAAAGCACTCACTGAGTTAATAGAGTTTTGGTAAAGGCATACAACATGACGTGAAGCAGTGATCTCATCCCAGAGATGCTCCCGTCTCTCCAGCACCCTCCTTCTGTCTGTCTGCTCTTCTCTCAGGCACCGTGGAGTAACTTTGCCTTATGCAGCATGTGCTCTTTGTGTCTGGCTTCACTAACTCGCATGTTTTTGGGACTGGCCCATGTTGCTGCATGTACCATGTTCTTCGTTACTGTGTTTGCATTTCGCTGTGCAGCTGTACCAGAGTCGATCACTTCCTCTGTGGATGGACATTTGGTTATTTCTAGTTCGGGGCAATTCTGTGAACTTTATGTATATTCCCTTAGTTTATCTTGGTAACACCTATGAGTAGAATTACTAGGTTACACAGTATTTGAATATTTAACTTTGTAAGACTCTTCTGTACTGTTTTCCAAGGGAATTGTATGACTTTGCTTTCCGTCCAGCTGTGTTTGACAGTTGAAGTTACCCTGTGCTCTTACTAATGGTACTGCCAGTCTTTATAGTTTTAGTCGCTTTAGTGTCTGCAGTGGTCTCCCACTGTGGTTTAGTTATCATTACCTGGATGACTAATGAAGCATATTTCTCATGTGCATTTTGGCCAGGTTAAGAAACAGAATGTTCTCAGGATCCCAAAAACCTCCCGTGTTCCCTTGCGGTGATTGCTGCATACTCTCTCCACAGAGGCCAGGCAATGTTGTGACCTCTAACAGCATGGATCACTTTTCCCTGTTGTTACACAACATGAATAGTATTGGACTTTTCTGGGGTTGAGTTTTCATCTATTATTTTGCTTATGGGCTGTGTGCAGTTGCAGATTGTCCGTTCTTGTTTCATGAATGTATCAGAGTGTGCCAACCCTTTGTATTGTTAGGGGTGTCTGAGTAATTTCCAGTTTTTAGTTACCATACATAGTGCTGCTGTGAACATTCTAGTGCATGTCTTTTGATGAGCACTCGTGTAGTCTGTGGGGAATATACTTCGGAGTGGAATGGCTGAGTTTGAAGTGGAATTGATGAGTTAAGGATGGCGCTTCTCAAGCTTGAATGTGCAGGTCTCTTGTTCAAATGCTGATTGTGAATCAGCAGGTTGGCCTGTCTTCTGAGATTCATGTTTCCAGCAAGCTCCTAGGTGGTGCTGAGACTGCTGATCTCGGACCACACCCCGAGGACCAGCCACATGGAGTGCCTGTGTTCAGCTTTGGTAGAATTTTCCAAAGTTACTTTTGTCCATTTTATATTCCAGAGAAATATAAGAGTTTTCCACATTGTTGACAATGCTCTTGGTAATTCATTTGGTATTTTCTGTTTTCCTTTTAGCCATTCTTGTAGATGCATAATGATATCTCTTCATGGCTATAATTTAAATTTTCCTATTAATTTTAATTTAATGAGATTTAGGTATGATTTGTCCTTACCAGAACTCACATTAAGCTGTGCTCCCCAAAGAGGCAGGGCCTAGTTCTGTCATGGGGCAAAGCCTCGTAGATGGATTGACTTGTTTCTTGTGTGAGTGAATCCTCCCCTTGCAGGACTGGATTAGTGAGTTGAGCTTCCTTGGCTTCCCATCCCTCTTCCACTTTCTTCCCTGAGTTGAAGCAGCACAGAGCTCTCACCAGACTCCAAGAAGATGCTAGTACCACACTCTCAGACTTCCCAGCCTCCAGAATTACGTGCCAAAATAAATCTCTATTCTTTATAAATTACCAGTGTCAGGTATTTTGTTATAGCTGTAGAGAACAGAGTAAGACTAAAAAGTTGAGCACTTTTTCTTATGTCTGTGAGCTAGATGTCTTCTTTTGTGAAGTGTTTATGAAATCTGTGCATTTTTCTACTGGGTTATCATTGATGTAGGTTTTACTTCTGTTGTGGGTTTTTTGTTGTTGTTGTTCTTATTTTTCTTAGTTCTTCAGCCTCCCTTTTTTTCTACTTTATTTAGGCAAACCTTATTCTGTTGGCCCAATATCTGATGTTCTAGCTCTTGTTTAGAAGAATCTGCATTTTCTAGATTTATTTAATTTCACACAGTATAATTTTAATTAAAATTTACTTCTATTTCTAGTTTTGTTTTCAAAACTGTTTCCGCTTATATTTTAACTACAGAATGTTTTCAAAGACATTTTCAAAGTATTTTTTGCATTCTCTTTTTTCCTCCTCCTTCTCCTTTCCCTACCCCTACCCCAATTCCTTTCCCCTTTTTCTTCTTCCATTTCTCCTTTTGTCCTTTTTAAATTCATCCTTATTCATAGAGATAGCTCATGTAGTGAGACACGTGAGTCCATAATAACCTCACTGTCCTTGTATACTAATAGGTTTTCCTTTCAAATACTACAAAAGAGACCTGGTTATTACAAATGTACACTTCTGCTCTTGGACCCAGAAGACTGGAAGGAATGAACTGAGAGGCTGTACAGAGGAACTGTTTCTACCGTCTTTGTAAAGAATCTTTGTTTGCCTAGCCATAAAGCCATTTGTATACTGTAGTTATTCACCCACCTCTCTGGTAATCTGGCCATTGTTCCTAGAGAAACTCTTTTGATTTGCTAGATTACTGTTTGATATAATGCAGTAAACGTCCTTGGGCACAGTTGTTTTAAAAGTTCTTTGTTGGAGACTGGAGGTGTGGCTCAAGTGTTAGAGCACCTGCTTTGTAAATATGGAGCCCTGGGTTCAAGCCTCAATACTACCAAAAAAACAAACATCAAATGCTTTTGGTTGGTAGTAGAACAACAGATTACAAATGGAGGTCTTCTTATTTTTTCTATGGCCCATCAGTTCCCTAACTGTGATCCCCAACCCGTGTAAGAATTTGAACTCAAGGTCTTACATCTACTAGACAGGTACTCTACTACTTGAGCCATGTCCCTAGTCCTTTTAATTTAGCTATTTTTTGCATAGGGTCTCCCATTTATGCCCAGGCCATCCTGGACCACAATCCTCCTATTTATGTTTCTTGAGTAGCTGGGATGACAGGCTGGTGCCATATGCTTACAGTCTCTGCCTTCTGTGAAGCTAGGATTATAGAAGTGAGCCACTGCTCAGCTAGGTCCCTCTTCTTAATGGTGTTTCTGCCAGTATTTCCTCTGCTTTTCTCTGAGTGACAGCACTGCCTTCTCAGGAAGCCAAGTCACTGGTTGACTCTCAGCATCTCTCTTCCATGCAGATCTGTCTTATCAGGTCTTGCACAAATTCCTCAACAGCTTCACCATGTGAATGGCGTCCATTCCTAGTATTTGTATTGATACAATTCTATTTTACTTTGTTTTAGCATTTTAGCTTTGGTGGGATGAAGTCTCTTCAAGATGTATTCTTATCTGGGAGTCTAAAACATTTAAATTATTTTTTCTGGGTTTTTTCCTTTTTAGCTAAAATACTTTAGCAAAAAGTGTACTTTTTGCACTGTAGGGTAACAAACAGTTAAAGTTTTTCAACATTCTGTGAAGTTTGGTTGTTCATGGTACCCCAGAAGAAGTTGTTTCTGTAACTGGGTACTCTGCCATCAGTGGGCTAGAATTTCCAAATATAAATCAAGAACATTTGTGTAGATGTAAATAATTCACTCACTGTAGTGGATCAGGGACATAAGGCGCTCTAACTGGGTACCTGAAGTGGTGATCTTTCACCTAAACCTGGTTAAACCCAGTGTCTTGTGAAAGTGTCTATATCCAGCCATGCTGATACAGTCATGGCTCTGGTAGGGACTCAAGGGCTTATCTAGCCTGCTTTGCTTCTAAAACTGTAATTATGCATTCGTCCCATTGCACTTTTGACCTTTGTATGTACCTCTTGCTCTGCTTTCATTAGGGACTGCTTCTTGACAACATTTTTTAAAAAGAGCTGCTATTTTGTATTTAGAGTGAAAATCTGAGGCGTGTGAAGAAAGTAATTGTGCCTACTTCTTCTTCTTCCCTTTTCTCTTCTCTTCACGGTGACTCATAACTTTGGAGCAGTGCTTTTTCCAGGGCACTAACTGCTCACAAAGACTGATTTTGATGCTTAAAAGCCCAAGTGCCTTTTTTTTTCCCATTTCCTAACATATTGGAGTCAGACATGTTTGCCAAATTTTGTAGACTGTTTATTTTTAGAGCTTCCAATTAGTTTCCTACATTTCTAGTTTGGAAGAAAAAATTTCTCTTTGACTAAATCCTGTGTGATTCCTGTGGGGTTCCTTGAAAGCTTCATGGCATATAGCTCACTAGTCTCCAGTGATGCTATCATCCATGTCATAGCTGAAACAAATCATTATAAATACTAGAGTCTTCAAACTTTTTTGCACTCCCCATCTTTAAAAAGTTTGTTTCTCTTATTTTTTTATTGTACCAAAATAATTCTTGCATTAACATATATCCCTTTTTACTCTTAACAAATTAGATGGCATGACAAGGTTAGTTATTTGGTGGTGGTCTGCCAGGCTTCTAGATTCCTTCTCTTGTTAAGAGGTTATAGAATTTAGGGCCTTTTTGAAAAGTGCATCCTTTGTGTAAGATTCCCCCCCCCCCACCACACATACGCACGCACCCAGAGTATTCAAGTCTGCACCAGGTTCAGTTGAATTAGCTTTATTTGGATTTTTTTTTTTTCAAAGTGATAGAGATTTTTGAGAGAGTGAGTGAGTGAAAGCAGGAAAGTATACTCCCCAAGGAAGGGGCGGGAGCAATCAGGCTCTGGTGAGGTGGTCTAAGAGCAGCACTGTGGCTCAAGGGCCTGGATCTTTTGTTATTGGAGAAAAGTTGTCATTTATAAAAAGAAAACAAGAATCGCTAATCATTAATGGAGGGGAAATGAGCAGATTTTACCATGACTATTACTACTTGAACTCTTCCTTTAAAAACTTAAAGTAATTTAATATTCAGGAATGTTTAGTGCTCCAGTGGAGCTTACTGAAGAAGTAAAATCTATATGCTAAAAAAAGAATATGTGCTTCCAAATAATGGGATTTAGATTATAAGCACCAGGAATATGCTCTTTCTTTAAAAAAAAGAAAGAAAGGAAAAAAAAGCTTTTTTAGGTTGCAAAATACTATAAAGAATGTCCTTACAACATCTACCTAGCTTCCCCAGATGTTAACATTCAGCACACAGAAGTAATCGAAACCAGAGTGACATTGCCACAATACTGATAACTAACCTACAGACCTTCTTCAAAGTTTAACAGTTGTCACTTTATCTTTGTTCTGGTTCAGGATCTAAATAGGATCCCACACTGCATTTAGTTTCCTTTTCTTTAATTAAATTAATTGTTAACTGTTACATAAGGTTATATATACTAATGGGCCAGTGTGATGTTTTGATACTTGCACACATGCATTTAGTTTTTGTCTCTGTGGGCTCCTCCAATCTGGAACAGTTCCTCGGTCTTTGTTTTTTTAGTTAGTATAAATCATTGGGACGGGTGGGGGGGATTTTTTGTGAATAGCCTTACATTGTACATTGGTTAGATGGCCCCCTTTCATCTCCCCGTCCTCCACAACTCTCTCCCTGTCCCACTTAAAGCAATTATAAGAGGTTTCATCATTCTGTTTCCTTTATGTATATAAAGCCCATCAAACTATTTCATTATTAATTCCAAAATCAATGTTCAAAGGGGTTTCTCAGTGTATCCCAGATGTGAATATGCTTACTTTGGTCAGTTCAACCCCGTTAACTCTCCCTTATCCCTTCCCTCCCACCACCTATTATTTCGCCACCTTCAGAACATACCGTATTTCAACATCATTGACTTTGTCATTCTCTTTTCCTTTCCCTTCTCCCTGGAGTTCCATAGAGAAGTTCCACTGTCACCAACATATTCTTCCTGTAGATGTAGATGCGCTCCTGCTTGTTTTTGTGAATACATTTATCTTTTGGATCCGTCTTCCACAAAGGAGAGGAAACATGCTACTTTAGTCTTTCTGAGCCTGGCTTACTTTGCTTAACATGATGTAGTCTTTGTTTTTTATGACCTTGACACCTTCAGAGAGCACTGGCCGGTTACTTGGTAGGGCGTCTCTGAAAGACAGAAGAGGCCTCAGCTCTTCTCAGCCGTCATCTTGGAAGTAGATGATGTCTTATTGCTGGTGACATTAACTTTGGTCACCTGGTTAAGGTGGTGTCTACCATCCTCCTCCATTGTAGAGTTGCTGCTTTTCCCTTTGTAATTAACAAGCATTTTGTGCGGAGATATCCTGAGGTGTGCAGATGTCCTCTTCCTGATTATTCTCTGGTTCACTAACTTCAGCATCCACTGATGCATCTTGCCTGCAACACTTCCTGCTCTGGCGTTTGCCAAATGGTGACTTTCTGTTCCTCTCTTTCCTGCTATATTTTTTTCATTGGAATTCTACTAGAATAAGGTCTGCTCTCTTATTTACTTATACATTCATTTATTTGATTATATCATTTTTGCTTCTAGCACCATGTTATCAGTTAAAATACTCATAATTTCCCATGTACCATGAAATCCAACTTTAGGTGAGACAGTCAACTATTCTTATTCTCAGCGCCTTCATTAGTAAATGGGAACAACACGCTGGGTATAGGATGGATTTGTAAATTGTAAGTGTGATACAAGTCATTACTTGGTTGCTAAATGCCTGTGGATGGTTGGAGACTGGTGTATTTCAGAGCCAGAATTGAAAGTGATTCTTTAGACCATCCACTGATTTTACCTGTAGGTCCAGAATGACAGTAGAGAGAGCCAGATGTATGGAGGTCAGAGGCAGATGGAAGCCAAAAGTAAGTCCCAGAAGTACAGCGGTGTACATTCTCACATTCTGCTGTGTGCAGAATTCTTTCTGAATTCCCCAGAATATTAGGCAATAGAAAATGTTTCCTTGACTACTTTAAAAACTGTTGCATATAACAAAATAGATTAGCAAATTAAATGTGGCTTATAAAAACAACAGTGACAACTTTTTCCTGCACCTTAAGCAGTTGCTTGGTTTTGAAATGTTATCTCTGGCATACTTTATTAAGGCTGTGTGAAGCACACAAATCCATATGGTGCTGTGAATGTTGTTACTCTTGGCTTTTTTTGCTTAAGAGGTGTTTTAGGCACCTATGGCAATACTGTGCGGAGCCCTTGGTGTGGCTTTCTCTCATCGTGTTTCTGAAGTGACACTGCCCGCTGCCCCGGGCCATTTGTTGCTCTGCCCTGCTTGCTGTACATAGAGGAATTTGTGATTTAAGTTGGGTTGTTCTTTCTCCCCATCTTTTGGGATGAAGGTTTTACTTCTTCCTGTCACAGCAATCAGGCAAAAAATAGTAGATCAAAAAGAATTAACCTAGAAGGTAACACACACGCACAGGAAATTAATATGAGCCAACTCCCTGTATAGCTATCCTTATCTCAACCAGCAAAACCCCTTGTTCCTTCCTATAATTGCGTATACTCTCTCTTCAACAAAATTAGAGATAAGGGCAAAATAGTTTCTGCTAGGTATTGAGGGGGTGGGGGGAAACGGAGGGGGCGGAGTGGGTGGAAGGGAGGGGGTGGGGGCAGGGGGGAGAAATGACCCAAGCCTTGTATGCACATATGAATAATAAAACAATAAAAAAAATAGTAGACTAAGCTGCTAAGTAGGTCAACTGCCTGAGCACCGTGAAGTGGCAGATTCTGATACTTCCTGACTTCAGCAGTTATCAGTGATGGGAGCAGGGAGTAGAAATAGCAGTATTTGAACTTCAAATATTCAAGGAAGAACAAATGAGTTTCTGCTTTTCTCACTGTTTGTAGCTGAGGAAATAGATTTCACAGCGTAGTGGGTTTTTTCTGTTTGATTGTAATGAACATGGCCAGGTAAAGGCATGCGAGCAGAGTGAGGGAAGAACAGACCACAGTACAGGGCTACCATGGACTCGACTGTTTTAGCTGGCACCTTCTGTGCTCTCGTCTCAGTGAACGATGAGAAGCAGGCTTGCCTCATTGTTGCACTGTGTATAGAAGCTGACCAGGACGTCAGAGCTATTAAGTGATGCCATTGGTGCCAATTATTTTGAAGATGGCTATCCCTGAAAAGTGGATTTTAAAATCCCCTGAGACATCAGATCAACAAGAAATGTGATGGTTTCTTATGTTAGCTTAGTTTTTTGCTCTTAGTTTGGAACTTCATGTTTTTCTTTTGGTAGTTTTTTAACTCAGGGCCTCATGCTTGCTAGGCAGGCACTCTACCACTTGAGCAACAGCCGGTGCTTCATCTTTTTCTTGATTCTTATTTGTGACTTGTTCGCAGAATGGTGCCCAGCTGAACTGTCCCCGTGCCCCTGGTGTTTAAATTCCCCAGGTGGCAGCAGCAAGGGCGGAGGGCACTCTCATAGAGTACCTGCTACTAAGGTGTTCACACTTGTGAGTCAGTCTGATTCTTTTTATTTAATTGAACTGAACCAGTTATGGGGGGCAGGTATTATGGAAAAATTTCTTATTGCTACAAAGGGCAGTGAATGTTTTAAATAGCAAAATCAAACATATATTCACCAGAACTTAGTTTGACCATTTGCAGTGTAACGTAGCCTTTCTTGCTAAATCTTTCATTACTGTTAGTTACCTCAGTGTAGGCTCATTCTCTCTCATCAAGGTGACTTCAGTACCACTTGCTAATTACTCTTTTTAGCCTCTGCTGATATCTGATTAATTGTTGTAAAATACAAGAGGGATCATTTTCTGGCTTGACATTTCTTAAATGGCCCCCAGTTGCCTTAAGACAAAGCTCCGTTTCTTAGCATGAAATGCAAGGACCTTAGTGGCTCTGACTTTTCAATCTTAACCCTGCCATCTCTCCAATAACTTGTGGTTCCCAGAAACTGCAGGTTTCCTTCGCATCTTTGCTTTTTTGTTTTTTTTGTTTTTTTTTTGGTGGTACTGGAGTTTGAACTTCAGAACTTCATGCTTGCCAGGCAGGTGCTCTTCCACTTGAGCCACTCCACCAGTCCTTTTTTTATATGTTGGGTATTTTCAAGATAAGGTCTTGGGAACTATTTGCCAGGGCTGGCCTCAAATGGCAATCCTCCTGATCTCTGCCTCCTGTGTAGCTAGGATTACAGCAGTGAGCTACTGGCGCCTAGCTTCATCTTTGCTTTTAATGTTTCCCTGCCTGGCCTGCCATCGTCTTACTGACCAGCTCCCAGTCATGCCAAGACACATTCTAGAAAAACTTTTCATTTCAGATATTATCAAGCATATGCAAAAATTACAGAAAATAATATAATGAGCCCTTAGGTATCCTCATCCAACTGCAGAGAGTCAACAAATCTTTCAACTTGGATTCTTTTCCCAACCTAGTCCTTATTGGAGTCTTTTAGGACTTCCCTGACCAAAGGAAGCTACTCCTTCCCTGTAAACAAGACCATCCTGCTCTGGGACGCTTATACATTTATGTCATTAGTCACTCACCTGTCTGGTCCTCTGGGTTGTAAATCCTTTACAGGTAAGCACTAAGCCCTTGTCACTTGGTGTTCTCTATGCTTGATGTAGGTACTGACATTTCCTAGGTGCCAAATAAACATGAATGAAAGTGAGCCCGGTCTCCATCTTCCTGATCCCCACTTGCTGTCAGCTGCTCCCCTCTGCTTTCCCAGCGTCTTTCCCCAAAGAAGCAAAGAAGCCAAAGAGTGTGTGCGCATGTGTGTGATGTTTTCTTTTTCATTATTTTGAGCCGGCATATATTAAGCTGTATATAGTAACCGGTTTCATCGTGACACTTCCACACATGAATATATTGTACTTTGATCATATTCACCCCCCTCTGTTACTCTTTCTGGTCTCTCAAGTGTCTGTATTATTTTCTTAAGCAGAGGCAGAATTAATGTATGTTCACAGAAGTCAGAATAGTGGTCTTGGGCAGCACGCAAGGTGGGGGTCACTGTTGACTGGAAGAGGTCATGCATGAAGGAGCCTTCTACGTTCTGGAAGTATTCTCTCTTAATCTGGATGATGGCTGTGTGCACAAAAATGTATCCAGTGGTACACTGAATCTTTGTGCACATTGCTGTATGTAAGTTGCAGTTTTCTTTAATTTTTTAAAAAAATTCTCTTCAGTTATTTCTTTGCTTGCTACGACCATTGTTTTCTTGATTACTCAAACTAAAAAAAATAGGAGTTGCTCCAGACTCTTCCCACTCCCTCCTCAACTGCTGAGTTCATTGTATAAACAGCTTTGCATCCTTCTCTTGTTTATCACAGTACCTCTGCCCCCTGGGATGCATGTTGGGTGTCTCCTGGTTTTAAGGGTTGAAGGAGGGAGTCTTCTGCACTACTTCTCATGTACAGCAGTTGTAGGTGAGACCTGGCAAGTTGTAATTTGGGAAGGCAGTGATTACATGGCTGACATAGTTTATGTGAGAATTAAATCATGTCCATTAAGTCATTTTTAGCACCTAAACAGTCGTATCCATGTGAATGGGTATGAAGTAAAAAAAAAAAAACCAAACACACCCTGCTGTGTGTCTTCACATTCATTGCTATGTACTCTTCAGTCTAGTCAAGTAAGTTTTAACCAAAGTTTAAAAGAAACACATTTCCATTACACGTAGTGTGGAAGTCTGTGGTACTACTCCAGGCCATCATTCTGTGTCGTTTTCCTTCTGTTGAAGGAATGGCAGTGAAAGTAAGAATCCACAGGAAGATCCAAAATGGTGGAGCAACTTTATCTCCTGAGCTTTGCCAGTTTTATTATTGAGGAAAGACAGAATCGGCTTGCTTCTAAGAAAGCTGACTTCGTTTTATTCTTCAGAGAGCAGGTACTAAGATATAGTGCCTCAGTTGGAGATATGGGTTCTTAAATATGTACAGTTCCTGGGTAAGAGTTTATTTTCCTGTGAAATAATATCATCTTATTGTTACTGATACGATCTTGTATTAAGATCATACTCTTTTGTAAATATTCTCAGGATGTGAGAGGGATTTGTTGTGGAAAGTGCAGCTCTGAGAGTGATGGTCCTGTAAGGAGGACCAGAAATTCAGCTTACGCAGGATCCACCATGCTTTGTACTCTCCATGTCATCAAGTAGCAGATCGTATGGAAAAATAATGAAAATGTCAGAGCTGACGGTTAGCTTCTACAGTGTCACGTATCACAATAACTAGTTTAAGATTTAATTTGAGTAAGTTTTAGTACTAAAATTTTACCAGGGCATTAAGTATTTGAAAATTTTCCATTCATTTTGTGAAATCGTAGCCCATTCGTTAGAATACGGCTCCTCTGCCTCCAAACCATGCAGTCTCTTACCTGCACAAAGGACAGTCTTTTCAAGGCATGTGTCGATACTGAAGTTAAATAAGTTTGGGCTATTTGTAAGGAAATGTAAGGGGAAAATTTAAAGACTATTGAAAGATATTTTATCATTAAAATATTTCAAATGGAAAACACATAGGGAAAAAAGGAAGACCATAGCATCTATCACCACCTTCAGTCAATCTTCAGTAGTTCTTAGGTGTGTTTCAATTCTTACTGAATTGACTGCACTTGACTGGAGAAATTAGGTGAAATGAAATCTCACCATACACCCATTAGCATGGCCAAGGCCAAACAAACAACTTCTACTCTGCTTTCCAGGATGCAGAGTCAGTTTAGCAAGACGACTTGGCCACTTAGGCAAGAAGTTTGGCAGTTTTTTGTAAAAATAGATATGTCCTGCTGGGAGCTGGGGCTCACGCCTGTAATCCCAGCTACTCAGGAGGCAAAGATCAGGAGGATCGCAGTTCAAAGCTACCCTGATAGTTCACAAGACCCTATCTCGAAAATACTCAACACAAAACAAGGCTGGTGGTGTGGCTCAAGTGGTAGAGCACCTGCCTAGCAAGCTTGAGGCTCTGAGTTCCGATACCAGAAGTGCTAAAAGGAAAAAAGAAAAAGAAATACATATGTTCTTATCACAGGATTTAGCAATAAAGGCTCTTGGTATTTATTTTCACACAAGAATTGGTTGAAGAATGCTTGCAGCAGTTTTATTCATTACTGCCCAATCTGGAAAGAAGTCACCATCTTTCACCTGGTGAATGAAGGTATAAGTGGCCTGTCCTTGTGTCCTTCTCAGCAGTATGAATCCATGGCCTGCTGATACATACAACAAAAATGAATCTTACATGCATTTGCAAGTGAAAGCAGCCAGACTCACAGAGTACAAACTGTCACACCATCCCACCTGACATTCTGGAAAAACTACCAGGCAGAAAAAAGATACACAATTGCCAAGGGGTGATTACAAAAGGGGCAGCAGGTGATTTGGGGGCTGGTGAGAATGTTATTGATCTTGATTGTGACCGCACATAATCAAGTGGTAATTTGTCAAACTGAGAATTGTACACCAGAAAGGGTGGATTTTACAGTATGTAAATCCTACCTTGAGAAGCCTTGCTTTAAAATTTCTCCCCTCTTAAAGATGTAACTAAATGTTTATAGAAACAAAATGCTATGATGTGTGGGATTTGCCTCTGAATTGTGTGGCAGTGGAGGAAGAGATGAAATGAGATTGACCTTGGATGATTTGTGGGAGGATGAATCTATGGTGTTCATTTTGTCATTCTCTCTGCTTTCCTATGCACGTGAGTACGCTATCCTAACTTTTAGTGTTGCTAGCCTAGTGGGTGTGAGATGGAAACTCAGGTTTTGCCATTTAATTTTCCAGTTTGTAATGAACTTTAGCATCATTTCATACTGTCTTTTTTTGCTGGTGGTCGTGGGGGGGTCCCGTGCTTATTTTTTTCCTGCTGACTTGTGTGTCTGTCACTGACTTTAGACCTCTGCAAATTCCAGATACCGGTCCTTTACCAGTTACACAGGTGGTAATCTCTTTTCCCAGGCTTGACTTGCTTTTCAGTTAGTTCACGGTAGCTTTTGCTGTATGTGAATTTTTTTATTTTTATGTAGTTGCATATATCAATCTATTTCCTTGTACTTTGGACTCTTCATACC
Organism: Castor canadensis; assembly: GCF_047511655.1. Classification (NCBI taxonomy): domain Eukaryota; kingdom Metazoa; phylum Chordata; class Mammalia; order Rodentia; family Castoridae; genus Castor; species Castor canadensis. Next base: position 4,354,074 of record NC_133404.1, read on the forward strand.
TTGTTTCAGAAATTATTCTGTAGAAATACTTTCATGTTTCTGTGTTTTTCACATTACATCTCTAATCCTCTTGGGGTTTATATTTGTAGTATAATGTAGGAATAATACATATAATGTATATAATATATGTATTTCCATCTGGACAATCAGTCGTCAGAACACTGTCTTCCTGCTGATTTGGCTGTGCCCTCTCTGTCTTCTGCACAGCTGCTGGCTGATGTGGGTCCCTTCCTGGGCCGCATTCCTGTTTGGCAAGGAGAGTCCTAGCCCTCCCTTCTGCCCACAGCATGGTTGCTTCCTCTCCTCGGGTTCCTTAGGAACAGTTACAGGTTCTGCTGCTTTGGCTTTGCCTTTCTTCAGGGATGAAATTTTTCCTCTGGAATGTACTTGGCGGGAGTTGGGCAGGGAGGAGTAGGATTTCCATGTTTTTTTGTCTTGGGATGAACTGTTTTAAATCATTTTTACATGTTAAAACATGTAAACTGCATATATATATATATATATATAAAATATGCTGCATAATTTTTTTTTGTTTTAAGGAGTTTTTTTTTAGAGAACATAGACATTTTTATTGAATTCTGTTTTAATTTGGGTTACAAAATCCTGGACCTCTGGTTGCTCAAATTTCTGCAATACTAAAATTGATCCTCTAACCAAAATGGATTACATTCTTTTCCTTGTTCATGCTGTCTTCACAAATGGCTTTCTTTCTTTTCTATAGGGAGGCTCCTGTCTTTTTCACTAATTTGTGAGCTCCCTTCTCATCTAATTCACCTTGCACAGCTACAAAGTTCTGTCGTTGTGCTCTAGATGTTTGTGAGTGGTCTTCTGTTCCTTATGTCAATGACACCCTTCATGTATAAAGGTCTTACATTTTTCTACAGTTTAGTTTGACATTAGTGTAAGTTTGCCAATTAAATATGTGTGAGGAATTACCTGTCTCAAGTTTGCTAACTTCACCAAGAGGTAGCATTATACCTAACTCAGCTGGTCAGCTTGGCTGTTATCATTACTACTGTTTGTGAAATCTGAAAACTGAACATTTAAAAAGATGCCTGTGGTGCTGGCACATGGTTCTGAAGTGGCACTGGAATGAACGCATGGAAGCCCTGTGTTTAGTGTTTCAGGAATATTAAATAGCTATGAGCAGTGCAGGTATACTTGGCTTGATAAGGACTAGAGTTTGATTTGACCATATGTATTTGCTTATTAAAATTACATGCAGTCACTTGTAGAATCACTGTATTGCAATTGTAAGTCCTTGGAGGATCATTATAAACTCAAGTGGGCTCTATAAACTGTCTTGTGTGCCTGAGAGGCCAATGATCATGTTAAGCTTAGAGGCCCTTGAACATGAAAAGCAGTACAAGTCTGAGAGAAGGTACCTATATAAATTTGTGTACTGGCTCCATAGCACTCTGACCTTGGGATAGAGTCTTAAATCACTAAGGAAAAGATCAACAGATACTGACTATATAAAAATGGGAACCTCTGGTATGTCAAATGAAATCCAGAACCAAACTAAATTTAAAAAATGTCTTAGACTAAGAAGTTCTTACAAATCAGATATAAACACCTATAAGAGGAAGGATTGGTAATGTTTGCTACATAAAACAGAACTTTCTGCATGGATTCATAGAGAAAATACCATAAGTAAAGTTTAAAAAAGACAACCGTGGCAGAATGTCAACTCAAGACCAAATGTTCACTTCCTGTGTATATCAGTACCTAAAATTCAGTTGGCAAACTAGATTATAATCCAGTTAAAAACAGGCTAAGGAGACAGACTGTCTTCTGCTGTGGCTATAAGGGATGTATAACTTGGATAAAATTTAACACACAGACACACACACACACACATACACACACACACATCTCAGCTTATGTATGCATTAGAGTGTATAGCAGCTTCACAGGAATTAATTTCAGTGGCTGCCCCTAGGGAGAGGAAGTAGGTAACTGGAGGACAGGGCTAAGAAAAGGAATCTCTTTAAAGCAAAGTACTTTTTTGCCTTTTGAGCTATTTATATGTAATTAAATATTAAATGAATAGCTGCTGTATATTGTGTGGATCTATATACACACACACATATATACATACATAACACTGTGTATTTATGTTAGAAGCCTAGAAGCAATATTTAGAGCATAACAGAGAGCTCAAACAAATTAGCAAAAGCTATAAGATTTATGGGTAAATAAGCAAAACTACCTGGGCAGACAGTTTCCAAAAAAAGAAAGCTAGACGAATAAACAGACACAGAACGTGTTTGGTCTCAGTAGTAACAGATGAAGCCTACACAGCCTCTGGGGATGCCTTTCTGGAGCCCCTAGTATCCTGGTAAGGACAGATTCGGCATTTTGGCATGTCTCCACAGCACCTCATGCTTGCCTTGACTGCGTGTTGTGGCTTTCTGTCTCTACTTCAAGACTACAAGCTCTTTGCGGTCAGGGATTGTCTCTTCTATTACTGTCCCAAGTCTGCCATTGTTCTGGCACAGAGAGGACTAGTTGATGAGTGACTCAGAGAATAAATAGGTAGGTGTCAAAGGCTTAGGAATTAAAAAGTTCTCATGTATTTAATAAGGGGAAATTACATTTTAATTTACAGCGTGATGTAAGAGTGTGATGACACTGTCATGCTCATTTATTGCTGGTGACATAGTATATTGCTTTTCTAAAATTTTTTCATCATTTACCAGCATTTATCAACACCCCCTTACAAGTACCCAGTGCTGTTTCTCAGAATCTGTCCTAAGATAATAATCTAAAGTATGAAAATGTGTACATCCCAAAATGTTGATTGCAGTGTCTTTCATAATAGGGATAAAATGGAGTACCCATAATAGCCAGCACTACAGTGATGGTTTTTTACATCCTTGGGTCCATATGGTAGGCAATAAAAACTATATCCCTACAAAAAACTATATCCCATTTTTTCAGTGGCAGCCTGAAAAAATGCTTGTGACATAATGATAAGTGAAGAGACCAAAATTCAAAATATAAATATGCATTAATATTAATTATAAAATATAAATACAAACTAGAAGGAAATACTTTAAAAGCCCTTTGCTTAGAATAGTTCTTAGTACCAGCGACTAAAGTGTCCTTTCTTCAAGCAAGTGTTGGGATGACCCTACCAATATTTGCCTCTGGCACTCTGATAGGTTCTGTTTTAGATATATTAATATGCTCAAACAGGTCAGGGTATTATCGTGTGTGTGCGTGCAGGTACGTTTGTGGGAGTCTGGGACATTTCTTTTCCAACAGAAAATATTCTGTTATTTTTATATGAAAATGCTTATAGATCTCAGCAAATATAATAAGATGTGTGCTCTTACTGGGTTGTGCAGTTACTGTCTTTATGATCTTGCTTACAAATTCCCATCTGTTGGCAGTTGACTCATGGAATGTTCGGAACTGAACAGTATCTCCCCCAAGATTCCTACGTTGATTCCTATCCCCCAGTGTGATGGTATTCGGAGAGCAGCCTCTGGGAAGGAAATGGGTTTGGATGAGATCATGAGAATGGAGACTGTGATGAGATTACTGTCCTTGTAGAAGAGGAATAGAGAGCATTCTGTCCCCTCTCTTGGAGCATACACTAAAGAAAGGCCATGTGAGCACAGCAAGAAGGTGGCTGTCTGCAAGCCAGGAAGTAGGCCCTTAGCAGACACCAAACCAGACATCCTGATCCCAAACTTCCCAGCCTGCACAACTGGGAGAAGTAAATGTCTGTTGTTTAGGACACCAGTCTGTGGCATTTTGTTACACAATCTGAACTGACTAAGGTGTGGGCAACTTTTCATGAATAGCAGGTGCTATGAGGGCACACAATTTACTTTTATGTTTGCCTATGTTCCATTTCATCAAGAAAGAACTGAACATAACAATTAGTTTTCACAGCTTTAGGCTACCAGTAGAATTAATATTTAAATTATTAGTGTTGTTAACAATAGCCTGAACATAACCCTCTGTAAACTTTTATGATCTTCAGTTGGGAACAGATGGTAGCTTCCCTCATCACCAACCCCTGGCCAGGGTTGAAGCTGTCAAAGTCAAAGCAGAGACATAGGAAGGTTCCTGAGGAGATAAGATCACTCCTGGCTGGTTCCTAAGGAGAGGGAAATTCACACAGGGTAGCAGAGCCTTGGAGATCATGCTGGTGAACAAAGTGCCTGTGCCACAAAAGTGACATATCCTTCTGGCCAAGTCTTATTCTGAGAGGAGTCATGACAGACATTTACAGTCTCCAGAGTGGCCAGTGTTTTGTAAGACCACGCCGGACAGGTCGGCCCCATTCCTTAAGCCAAGGTCCCAGGGAGACTATGGACGGGGTTGAAAGAGCCTCATCACCTAGAGGTTGTTCTGTGTCCAGACCTTGGTCTTAGGGCTGGGGGTCTGATGTCCTGGTGGTTTCTTGGCAGTTTGTTTGTTTGTTTGTTTGTTTTGTGGCAGTTTGTGACCCTGAGAAGTCTTCCATTCATCACTCAGGCCCATGGCGTTTTTGTGCTTCACTCTTCCCTGTGTCCCTGGCAGACAATATAAAAGACTTGGGTTTATTCTGAGAGAAGCAGGAAGCTACTGACAGTCCTCAGCAGGGGAGTGAGACAGTCGGCTATGTTTTTAGGTAAGAAGGGTATCTCCTGCAGTAGTGTGGGGAAGAGGAGGGGTGGGCAAGAGGACACAGAAGCCTACAAAGGAGGCATCTGTAGGAAAGCAAGGAAGATGGCGGCCTGGATGTGGGCAAAATGGATTGCTGAAGAGCTATTTAAGAGCGGAGTCAATAGGACTGGTAGTAGTTTAGAAGCGGGGTGTAGGAGGGACAGTGAAGGTTTCTGGCTTATGCAGTTCATGGGAAGGTGTCTTCCCTCATTCGCTGTGGTCAGGGACTTCAGAGAAGAGCCAGGCTTGGTGGCAGGCATTGTGACAGCCATGTCCCTGGTTTTAGATGGTTTGAGTTGGAGGTGTCTTTGAAACACTCAAGCAGGGATGTCACTTCCATTTGTCCTTCTTTATACTTACCACCAGTCCTCTAATTGTTTGAAGGTCACAGAGAGGTCTGGCTGGAGATAGGACAGGAATCATAGATAGTTAAACCATAATGGAGACTGTGGCTGTGGTGAAGATAGCCTGGGGAGAGGACAAAAGAATGAGCAGGGAAAGGAGGGAGGCAGGGAAGGAGTGGCAGGGGCAAAGGGAGCTGGGAAAGCGCTCACCCGTAGTGGTGAGCTATGTTCCTGCTAAGACATTGAGTAAGGCACAAAAAAAAAAAAAAAAAAAAAAGAATGTAATTGATGTCTTGTTCAAGTGAGGAGATGGGGAGCTTTGAAACTGCTATGGCAATTGGACAGGGAAACTTGGGCAGATAATTGAGCTGTGAAAGTGAATTCATTTGCTATTTTGCTTCTTCAGCTGTGCATTCTGTTCTTCAGATTCAAATAACAGAAATCCAGCTTAGGTTCCTTTAAACAGAATAAATAACTTACTTCTTCATGGAATTGAAAAGTCCAGGGATAGAGTAGCCTTCACCACAATTGAATACAGGGGCTCAAACTATATTATTAGACATCTCTGTATCTCTCCCCCATCTTGGCTTTCCTCTCCTGTTGGTCCCTGGCAACTTCAGGCTTATTTTATCTTCACAATAAGAAATCAAAATGCAAAGAGCACTCCTCCTTCCCAGCTGTATTGAAAATCTCAGGATTTACCTGGTTTTTACTAATTTATATCACATGTCTATTCATAAATCAGTAACTTTGGTCAGAAGCAGTTAGATGTGCTGATAGGCAGGTCCTCCTCACCTGCCTACCTCAGAAGCAGGTGAGAAAGTAGCCTTGTCAGAATCCTGTGAATAGGGGGAGGAATATTTTCCCAAAGGAAAAGCAAGATGTTCACAAAAGGAAGAATGCATGCTAGGCAGGCAAAAACAATAGCCATCCCCTCAGCAGAAAAAGTAGCTTTGGCCCTGTCTCTGTGAACACTGGCTTCTGCTGTGCACTTTGCAGGTCATCTGTTGACCTAAGGATGAATGGATCTGTGTGCTGCAGTAACTTACAGGCCACCGGGTCTGATTCTTAGCGCTGGAGAAAAGACTGTAATTATTCTTGCTGCACATTCTTCTCTTTGTTTCTGGGACTGAATAATAACTAATCTTGAAGACACATGGAGACCAACAGCACATGCAAAAATGTTCACCATCACTGTTCATCGGAGAAATGCAAATCAAAGCACAATGCGAGATCACCTCACACCTGTGAGGATAGCTGCTGTCTGTGAGAGAGAGGAGAGAGAGAGAGAGAAGCAAGCACTGGTGGTATGGAACAAGCTAATCTGACAGCATTCAACAGCACTGATTGCCTTTGAGAGTGATGAGGTCTGAGGACTCTTAATAAAAGAGGCCCCAGCGAGCTAGTGAAACCTACGAGAGGATGCAGTGAGGCGGCATCTCCAACCAGAGCCTGCATGAGACACCTGACCTGTGGCCGGACTCTCGGAGATCCTAGCCTCCAGAACTGTGAGCAACACATTTCTGCCATTTATAAACTACTGCAGTATGGTATTTTTGTTATAACAGCCCAGAAGGACTAAGACTATTGGTAGTAATAGGGAGAAATTTGAGCCCTTGTGCATTGTTTATAGGACTTAAATGGTTCAATCTCTGGAAAACTCTATGGCAGTTCCCCCAAAATTAAAAATACCATATACAATCCAGCAATTTCACTATTGGACATATATCAAAATAATGAAAACAGAGTCAAAGAGATATTTGTGTATGCATATTCATAGCAGATTATTCACAGCAGGCAAAAGGTGAAAGCAACCGAAGTGTCTGCCAATAGATAAGTTGGTAAACAAAATGTGATATATGTGTACAATGGAATATTATTCAGACTGGAAAAGGAAGAAGCCCTATTACATGCTACAACATGGATCAACCTTAAGGGCATTGTGCTAAGTGAAATAAGCCAGCCCAGAAAAAGGCAAATACTGTATGATGATTCCAATTATATGAGATATCTAAAGTAGTCAAACTCAGTGACAAAGTGGAATGGAGGATACCAGGGACTGGGGGAATGGAAATAGGAGGTTTTATTTAGGGGATGTAGGGTCTTAGTTTTGCAAGACAAAGATGTTCTGGGGATGTGTTGTACAACTGGTACCAGTGAGCGTACACTTAGCATGGTGAAGACGGCACATTTTCTGTGTATTTTACCACAACTAAACTTTATTTGAAAAGACACACTGATTCAGTTACTTATGTGAATAGATGTTCCTGCAGGACTAATTTGTTGCATTTCTCACAAAGTAAGGCAAGGGGACGTCGGGGTTGAGTCCAGCAGAGGCACGCAGAGCACACCGTCTCTGCCATTGCTGCTCCGTTTTGTGTTGAACCACCTCTGAACCCTGTGCAGTTTTGCTTCATAGTGGCCCTGATGGACTTGCTTGACCTGTTGACCACCTTCTCGGTCCTGGCTCTTTCTTAAATACCTTTATTGTCCATAACTGCCTTTTAAAAGACTATTTTAATGTATTTTCTAGGACTTTGGTTTTTTTCTTTTTTTTTAATTTTTATTTTATTCATATGTGCATACAATGCTTGGGTCATTTCTCCCTCCTTCCCCTCGCTCCCTCCTTTACCCCTTGCTACCAGGCAAAAACTATTTTGCCCTTATCTCTAATTTTGTTGAAGAGAGAGTATAAGCAGTAACAGGAAGGACCAAGGGTTTTTGCTGGTTGAGATAAGGATAGCTATACAGGGCATTGACTCACATTGATTTCCTGTGCGTGGGTGTTACCTTCTAGGTTAATTCTTCTTCATCTAACCTTTTCTCTAGTTCCTGGTCCCCTTCTCCCACTGGCCTCAGTTGCTTTTAAGGTATCTACTTTAGTTTCTCTGCGTTGAGGGCAAAAACTGCTAGCTAATTTTTTAGGTGTCTTACCTATCCTCACCCCTCCCTTGTGTGCTCTTGCTTTTATCTTGTGATCAAAGTTCATTCCCCTTGTTGTGTTTCCCTTGATCTAATGTCCACATATGAGGGAGAACATACCATTTTTGGTCTTTTGGGCCAGGCTAATCTCACTCAGAATGATGTTCTCCAATTCCATCCATTTACCAGTGAATGATAACATTTCGTTCTTCATGGCTGCATAAAATTCCATTGTGTATAGGTACCACATTTTCTTGATCCATTCGTCAGTGGTGGGGCATGTTGGCTGTTTCCATAACTTGGCTATTGTAAATAGTTCTGCAATAAACATGGGTGTGCAGGTGCCTCTGGAGTAACCTGTGTCACAGTCTTTTGGGTATATCCCCAAGAGTGGTATTGCTGGATCAAATGGTAGATCTATGTCTAGCTTTTTAAGTAGCCTCCAAATTTTTTTCCAGAGTGGTTGTACTAGTCTACATTCCCACCAACAGTGTAAGAGGGTTCCTTTTTTCCCCGCATCCTCGCCAACACCTGTTGTTGGTGGTGTTGCTGATGATGGCTGTTCTAACAGGGGTGAGGTAGAATCTTAGTGTGGTTTTAATTTGCATTTCCTTTATGGCTAGAGATGGTGAGCATTTTTTCATGTGTTTTTTGGCCATTTGCATTTCTTCTTTTGAGAAAGTTCTGTTTAGTTCACTTGCCCGTTTCTTTATTGGTTCATTAGTTTTGGGAGAATTTAGTTTTTTGAGTTCCCTATATATTCTGGTTATCAGTCCTTTGTCTGATGTGTAGCTGGCAGATATTTTCTCCCACTCTGTGGGTGTTTTCTTCAGTTTAGAGACCATTTCTTTTGATGAGCAGAAGCTTTTTAGTTTTATGAGGTCCCATTTATCTATGCGATCTCTTAGTTGCTGTGCTGCTGGGGTTCCATTGAGAAAGTTCTTGCCTATACCTATTAATTCCAGAGTATTTCCTACTCTTTCCTATACCAACTTTAGAGTTTTGGGTCTGATATTAAGATCCTTTATCCATTTGGAGTTAATGTTGGTATAGGGTGATATACATGGATCTAGTTTCAGTTTTTTGCAGGCTGCTAACCAGTTTTCCCAGCAGTTTTTGTTGAAGAGGCTGCATTTCTCCATCGTATATTTTTAGCTCCTTTGTCAAAGATAAGTTGGTTGTAGTTGTGTGGCTTCATATCTGGGTCCTCTATTCTGTTCCACTGGTCTTCATGTCTGTTTTTGTGCCAGTACCATGCTGTTTTTATCGTTACTGCTTTGTAATATAGTTTGAAGTCAGGTATTGTGATACCTCCAGCGTTGTTCTTTTGACTGAGTATTGCCTTGGCTATTTGTGGCCTCTGTGTTTCCATATAAATTTAACAGTAGATTTTTCAATCTCTTTAATGAATGTCATTGGGATTTTGATGGGAATTGCATTAAACATGTAGATTGCTTTTGGGAGTATAGACATTTTTACTATGTTGATTCTACCAATCCATGAGCATGGGAGATCTATCCACTTTCTTTCTATAGTCTTCCTCAATCTCTTTCTTCAGAAGTTTATAGTTTTCCTTGTAGAGGTCGTTCACATCTTTTGTTAGGTTTACACCTAGGTATTTGATTTTTTTTGAGGCTTTTTTTTTTCCTTTTTCTTTTATTATTCATATGTGCATACAAGGCTTGGTTCATTTCTCCCCCCTGCCCCCACCCCCTCCCTTACCACCCACTCCGCCCCCTCCCTCTCCCCCCCACCCCCTCATTACCCAGCAGAAACTATTTTGCCCTTATTTCTAATTTTGTTGTAGAGAGAGTATAAGCAATAATAGGAAGGAACAAGGGTTTTTGCTGGTTGAGATAAGGATAGCTATACAGGGCATTGACTCACATTGATTTCCTGTGCGTGGGTGTTACCTTCTAGGTTAATTCTTCTTGAACTAACCTTTTCTCTAGTACCTGTTCCCCTTTTCCTATTGGCCTCAGTTGCTTTTAAGGTGTCTGCTTTAGTTTCTCTGCGTTGAGGGCAACAAATGCTAGCTAATTTTTTAGGTGTCTTACCTATCCTCACCCCTCCCTTGTGTGCTCTCGCTTTTATCATGTGCTCAAAGTCCAATCCCATTGTTGTGTTTGCCCTTGATCTGATGTCCACATATGAGGGAGAACATACAATTTTTGGTCTTTTGGGCCAGGCTAACCTCACTCAGAATGATGTTCTCTAATTCCATCCATTTACCAGCAAATGATAACATTTCGTTCTTCTTCATGGCTGCATAAAATTCCATTGTGTATAGATACCACATTTTCTTGATCCATTCGTCAGTAGTGGGGCATCTTGGCTGTTTCCATAACTTGGCTATTGTGAATAGTGCCGCAGTAAACATGGGTGTGCAGGTGCCTCTGGAGTAACAGTCTTTTGGGTATATCCCCAAGAGTGGTATTGCTGGATCAAATGGTAGATCGATGTCTAGCTTTTTAAGTAGCCTTTTTGAGGCTTTTATAAATGGAATTGTTTTCATATATTCTTTCTCAGTTTGTTATTAGTGTATAGAAATGCTAATGATTTTTCTATGTTGATTTTATATCCTGCTACCTTGCTATAGCTATTGATGGTGTCTAAGAGCTTTTGAGTAGAGTTTTTTGGGTCTTTAAGGTATAGGATCATGTCGTCTGCAAATAGGGATATTTTGACAGTTTCTTTACCTATTTGTATTCCTTTTATTCCTTCTTCTTGCCTAATTGCTCTGGCTAAGAATTCCAGTACTATGTTGAATAGGAGTGGAGATAGTGAGCATCCTTGTTTGGTTCCTGATTTTAGAGGGAATGGTTTCAGTTTTTCTCCGTTAAGTATAATGCTGGCTGTAGGTTTGTCATATATAGCTTTTATAATGTTGAGGTACTCTCCTTCTATTCCTAGTTTTCTTAGAGCTTTTATCATGAAATGGTGTTGGAGCTTATCAAAGGCTTTTTCTGCATCTACTGAGATGATCAAGTGGTTTTTGTCTTTGCTTCTGTTAATGTGGTTTATTACATTTATTGATTTTCATATGTTGAACCACCCCTGCATCCCTGGGATGAAGCCTACTTGGTCATGGTGAATAATCTTTTTGATGTGTTGTTGAATTCGGTTTGCCATTATTTTGTTGAGGATTTTTGCATCAATGTTCATTAAGGAGATTGGCCTATAGTTCTCCTTTTTGGAGGTGTCTTTGCCTGGTTTTGGGATAAGTGTAATACTGGCTTCATAAAATGTGTTTGGCAGTTTTCCTTCTCTTTCTATTTCGTGGAACAGTTTAAGGAGGGTTGGTATTAGTTCTTTAAAAGTCTGATAGAATTCAGCAGAGAATCCATCAGGTCCTGGACTTTTCTTTTTAGGGAGAGTCTTGATTGCTGCTTCAATTTCATTTTGTGTTATATATTGTTCAGGTGATTAATTTCCTCTTGGTTCAGTTTTGGATGACTATATGTATCTAGAAATCTGTCCATTTCTTTAAGAATTTCAAATTTATTTGAATATAGGTTCTCAAAGTAGTCTCTGATGATTTCCTGGACTTCCATGGTGTTTGTTGTTATCTACCCTTTTGCATTCCTGATTTTACTAATTTGGGTTTTTTTTCTCTCCTCATTTTAGTCAGGTTTGCCAGGGGTCTGTTGATCTTATTTTTTAAACAACCAACTTTTTGTTTCATTAATTCTTTGTATGGTTTTTTTGGTTTCTATTTCGTTGATTTCAGCTCTTATTTTTATTATTTCTCTCCTTCTATTTGTTTTGGGATTTGCTTGTTCTTGTTTTTCTAGGAGTTTGAGACGTATCATTAGGTCATTGATTTGAGATCTTTCAGTCTTCTTAATATATGCACTCATGGCTATAAACTTCCCTGTCAGGACTGCCTTTGCTGTGTCCCATAGGTTCCGGTAGGTTGTGTTTTCATTTTCATTGACTTCCAGGAACTTACTTCCTCTTTTATTTCATCAGTCACCCATTGTTCATTAAGCAATGAGTTATTCAGTTTCCAGCTGTTTGCATGTTTTTTATCTTTATTTTTGTTGTTGAGTTCTAGTTTTATTGCATTGTGATCAGATAGAATGCATGGTATAATTTCTATTTTCTTATATTTGCTGAGGCTTGCTTTGTGCCCTAGGATATGATCTATTTTGGAGAAGGTTCTGTGGGCTGCTGAGAAAAATGTATATTGTGTAGAAGTTGGATGAAATGTTCTGTAGACATCAACTAGGTCCATTTGATCTGTGGTATATTTTAGAACTAGGATTTCTTTATTGTTTTTTTGTTTGGATGACCTATCTATTGATGATAATGGGGTGTTAAAGTCTCCCACGACCACTGTGTTGGAGTTAATATGTGCTTTTAGGTCTTTCAGGGTATGTTTGATGAAATTGGTTGCATTCACATTGGGTGCATACAGGTTGATGATTATTATTTCCTTTTGGTCTATTTCCCCTTTTATTACTATGGAATGTCTTTCTTTATCTCGTTTGATCAATGTAGGTTTGAAGTCTACTTTGTCAGAGATAAGTATTGCTACTCCTGCCTGTTTTCAGGGCCATTGGCTTGGTAAATCTTCTTCCAGCCTTTCATTCTAAGCCTATGGTCATTTCTGTCTGTGAGATGGATCTCCTGTAAGCAACAAATTGTTGGATCTTCCTTTTTAATCCATTTCATCAAGCGGTGCCTTTTGATGGGTGAATTAAGTCCGTTAACACCAAGTGTTAGTACTGATAGGTATGTGGTGATTCCTGTCATTTAGTTGTCTTAGGTGTTTGAAGGTTTGATTGTGTGTGCCTAAGTTGAGGTTACTCTCTTGTCTTGCTTTTTCTTTTCCTGTGGTTTGGTACTGCCTGTCTTTTCATGGTTAAGTTGGGTTTCACTTTCTGTGTGCAGAATCCCTTGCAGAATCTTTTGTAGTGGTGGCTTTGTGGTCACATATTGTTTTAGTTTCTGCTTATCATGGAAGACTTTTATTGCTCCATCTATTCTGAATGATAGGTTTGCTGGGTAGAGTATCCTGGGGTTGAAGTTATTTTCATTCAGTGCCCGGAAGATCTCACCCCACGCTCTTCTTGCTTTTAATGTTTCTGTTGAGAAGTCTGCTGTGATTTTGATGGGTTTACCTTTGTATGTTACTTGTTTTTTCTGTCTTACAGACTTCAATATTCTTTCTCTAGTCTCTATACTTGTTTTAATGATACTATGCCATGGGGTAGTTCTATTTTGGTCTGGTCTGTCTGGTGTCCTAGAGGCCTCTTGCATCTGTATGGGCATAAATTTCTCTAGATTTGGGAAATTTTCTGTAATTATTTTGTTGAATATATTATGCATTCCCTTTGCTTGCACCTCTTCTCCTTCTTTGATGCCCATGATTCTCGGGTTTGGTCTTTTGATGGAGTCAGTGAGTTCTTGCATTTTCTTTTCACAGGTCTTGAGTTGTTGAACAATAGTTCTTTGGTTTTTCCTTTAATTACCATTTCATCTTCGAGTTCTGAGATTCTGTCTTCTACTTGTTCTATTCTGCTGGATTGGCCTTCCATTTTGTTTTGCAATTCTGTTTCGTTCTTTCTTCTGAGGTTTTCCATATCCTGGGTCATTTCCTCTTTAATGTTGTCTATTTTCATCCTGAGTTCATGTATCTCTTTATTAATTGTGTTCTTTGTTTCACTTTGATATTTATACAGTGCTTCTATGGTTTTTTTTATTTCTTGTGCTTTTTCAGATTCTCTATTTTTGTTGTCTTGGAGTTTCTTGAGTGTCTCCTGTACATTTTGGTTGACCCTATCCAGTATCATCTCTATAAAATTCTCATTGATTACTTGGAGGATTTCTTCTTTCAGATTATTCTTGTGGGCTTCATTGGGTTCTTTGGGATAAGTTTATCTTCATTTTGTTGGAGTCTGGGTCTAAGTATCTGTTTTCTTCATTTCCCTCTGATTCCTGTACTAATTTTTTGCTGTGGGGAAACTGGTTTTCCTGTTTTTTCTGTCTTCCCATCATTGCCCTTGGTATTGTTACTGTCTCTGTACTGTGTTCAATTAAGTATTTTCTGGCTTGTCATAATAACAATGGTGATATTTAGAATGGAAGGGTGAGAGGAGAGGGAAAGCAAAGAAGGTAAAGAAAAAGGGAAAAACAAACAAGTAAAAAAACCAAAACAAACAAAAAAAAGTGTCAAAGATATAAACAGGGAGAGATAGTGTACTAATCAACAGTAACCTAAACAGACATTAGAGAGACAGAGAGAGGATAAAAGAAAATCTCCAAGTTCAAATGCAATAAAGTTTCAGTCTTAATAATTTTGGTGTTGATCCCTCAGCCTCCAATCCTGGAGATGGTGTCTCAGAAGTAGTTCTGTTGTTGTCTCATCAAAGGGGGAAAAAAAGAAAAAAAAACAAAACCCAAAAAACCCCACAAAGTGTCCCAAGTTCAAATGCAATTCAGTTTCAGTAAGTTTTTCAGCATGCAGGTGTAGTTTGATTGTTTTCTCATCAGAGGTAGGGAGAGAAAAAACAAGAGTCTGGAGACAGTTCTGAGAATGGTTTCTGCAGCTGTGTCTCACCTGCCCGCTGCTGTCAGCCTGCTGTTGCTGGCGGCGTCGTTTATGCAGATCTCTGGGGTGAGCTTAGCGCTCACCTGGACCCGCAGGCTTTGTTTACTCAGAGTTCTGTGCGCGATGTCACTGCTACAAGCTTTCCCTTTCCAAGCACACTGGGGGAGGTGACACTGCACCTGCTTTCCCAGGCCTGCGTGTTTATTTACAGTTCACGTGGGAAGTGGGTCTTCCCCCCTCTCCTGTGGAGTTTTCCTCCCACCGCCACTTCTACAAGCTTTCCTGCTCCAAGGTCGCTGGGTGGTGCCGCCGCTCCTGCCTTCTCCGGCCGGCATGTTTGTTTACAGTTCCGTGAGGGATTGCCCCTCCCCCCTCTTTGGGGCTCAGGACATGTCTTTTTTCTTGTTTATTCAGGTTTTTTTCTTTTTCCCCGGGTGGGGGTCGGGCTGTCCAGGGGGCTATGCTGCTCTGGCCCAGGCTTGTCTGTGGGAGAACCGCGTACCGCTTAGCGCCCCTGGTGGTCTGCGTCTTCCCACGCGGTCTGGGAGCTGGCGTCCGGTGGTGCGGGAGCCCTCCTGTTTCTCCGTTAACGTGGAGTGGGGATGCTATGTGCGGGCTGGGGGTGTGCAGGAGTCACAGTTTTGCCTCTTCTCAGTGGTTTTTTTCTATAAGGTGTATCTCCAGCATCTCTCCAAGATTTTATTTTAGGAAGCACGCTCTCTGCTTCCTCCCTCTAGTCGCCATCGTGGAATCTTTACTTTGTTTTTTTCAAGACGGTATCTGTCACCCAGACTGACCTCAGTCTCAAGGTCTTCCAGCCTCATTGCTGGGATTACTGGTACACACGTCATGCCTGGCCCTGGCTCTAGGAGGATTTTTGTTGTTGTTATGTTAGGGATTGAATCCAGGGCCTTGTGAATGCTTAGGTGAGCACTCTCCCACTGAGCCCGAAGAGCTTTTAATTCAGTATAGTATTTATTTATAAGAAATTAGTGCATATTTTTATGCCATTGGATGAGATTGCATACTGTATACTTTTCATCCATGCATTAAACACAAGCATTGGATGTTCTTGTTGATATTCAGAGGCAAGCGGTATAGTCTGATCCCAGGAATCTCAGACAAGGCCAGCACAGAGGACGGACAGAGTGGTAAGTGCCGTGACATAGGTGCACAGGTTATTATGGGGATATAGATGATCATGTCTGCTTAGGATGGGAAAGGCATGAGGAAAGTCTCTTAGAGTGAGCATCTACAAAGTACACTTAAGAAATAGGCAAATCCAGTGTTGGTGGAGGACTTTAACACACTAGCAAATAGAAGAACACATAAGAATCAGTAGGATATAGAAGATGAAACAAAACAACCAATAATTTTGGCTTAATAGACAAACAGAACAGTGACCCCATGAATGACAGAATTCACAGCATTTTCTAGTGCACATAGTATATGTGCTAACATTGAGTATTCGTTGACCTAAGATGTGCTTGGAGAAAATCTGTAGTTGTAAAAATACATCAGAAAAGATGAAAGGCTGAAAGTCATTTAAGCTTCTATCTCAAAAAGACAGGATGACAAGAGCAAACCAAACCTAAGGAAAACAGAGGTGAAATCAATAAATTATAAAGCGAATGCTCAATAGAAAACCCCAGCAAAGCCCTAAATGATCACTCGGTAAGGATTAGCAGAGCTGATGAGCCTGTACAAACTAGTTTTTAAAACAGAGGAATAAGACACAGGGCATGGGAAGATGGCTATCACTGTAGGCCTCTAGACAGAAGAGACCAGTCCTTATCTTAAGCCATTTGATGATTGGATGAAATACACAATTTTTTTTTGGTAAGTGCAGTGTTTGTCCAAGCCAACAGGAGTAGTAGAAAATCTAATCAAATCTCATAGTCCAAGCTCTATTAGTTTGCTCAGCAGAAACCAATTCCATTATTGAAAGCCTCATGCTGAAACTTGCATGGTGAATTCATAGGACACTTAAGACAGAAACGGCACCGTGTTGCCCAGACACTGGAGACAACAGAAAAAGAGGGAGTCATTCTTAGCTCTGGTTATAAGAAAGAAATTCCAAGAATTTCCCAGAAAGGGAAATTACAGTCCCGAGTCTTACTGATCTTTTTATGGATGCAAAAATCTTTAACATAAAATTAGCAAATTGAGTATGTAAAAACAGATAGTATGTTACAATGCAGTGAGTTTACTTCATGTTTGCAGGGGTAGCTTAATATTTTTTAAAGAATTATGTCACATTGTCAAAAGTAGAAACTTTATATGCTGGGTTGGCTGGGAAACTTTTAGCATAACAAAAAAGCCTTCCAAAGAACTGGCATCTCTGCAGGCCCCCTCCTCCCGGGTTCTCACTTCCCCAGTGGCCTGTTTGCTCACATATGTATATGTGTCATACGTGTACACTGCCTGCTTCTTGCTCCGGAACTTACCCTTGTCCTTCAAAAGCCACAGTGTAGGATCTTGGGACTTGCTGGCAGCAGTCTCCCTCCCCTTGTTTTCATCCTCATGGAGGCAAAATTTACATATGCTGGAAGGCTTCTGGCTCACCTGCGCCCTCACAACCAATGTGTAGCACTTTCAGAGCCTGGGGTGGAGGGGCCTGCCTTTGTTAATGTCCCCACACCCAGCCCCAGACAACTGACATCTGTCTGCTTTCTGTTAGTAAAGATTAAATTTGTATTTCCTAGAGTATCATAGACTGAGTCATATGGTACAGACTCTTGTGTCCAGCTTTTTTCAGTTTGTTTTGGGATTCCACCCACATTGATGCTTGTACCTGTGGCTCATCCTCTCTCATTACTGAGTTGTTTTCCACTGTATAAACACAAGTTGTATAAACATAAGTTGTTTATCTGATTATGTGTTCATGAACATTTGGATTTCTTGCTTGATACTCTTAACATTACAATTTACCTGGGTATAGTGGTTCACACCTTTAATGCAAGCACTTGGGAAGCTGGGGCAGAAGGATCCCAAGTTCCAGGGAGACCGTGTCCCAAAAAACAAAAGGCTAGAAACATAGCTCAGTGGTAAAGTGCTTACCGAGCATGCACAAGGCCCTGCATTCGGTCCCCAGCCCTGTAAGAACACAACTTTAGTTGTGTTGTGTATTGTAAGTTTTTGTGTGGACATGTATTTTCACTTCCTGTAGGTAAGTACCTAAGTGTACAATTACTGGGTGATATTGCAGATACATTTTTTAACTTTATAAGAAACTACCAGATTGTTTTAAAGTGGTGGTACCATTTACACACCGACCAACAACACACAAGGATACGGTTGCCGTATGTTGTAGTTTCTCTAAGGAGAAATGATGCTGATGTTGATCTTTTAGTATGGTTTCAGCCATCGTAGATTCCCTACGTGAAGTGTCTGTTGAAATATTTTGCCTCTTGAGTTGTAAGATGATATACATATATACACACACACACATATACATACATACGTACACATGTATTCTGGGCCAGGTGCCAGTGCTGCATGTCTAATCCTAGCTACTTGGGAGGCTGACATCGGAAGGACCGTGGTTCAAGGCCAGTTTGGGCAAATAGTTGATGAGACCCCAGCTCCAAAATAACTGGAGCAAAATGGACTGAAGGTGTGGCTCAAATGATAGAGTTCCTGCTTAGTAAGTGTGAAACCCTGAGTTCAAATTCCAGGGTTTTGAACAAATATGTGTATATATTTATTTGTGTATACATATATACTTACATATATATTTTGGATTCAAGTCTTTTGCCAATTGTGACTATTTTCTGTCAGTCTGTATCTTGCTTTTTCATTTTCTTATCTTCATTTCTTACCTTTCATTTTCTTTTTTCTGTTTTCAGAAAGCTAAAAATTATAAATTTGATGAAGTTCAGTTTAGGCAGTATTTCTTTTATGGTTCATGCTTTCAGTGTCTTGTGTTAGAAATTTTTGTCTACCCCAGGATCACAAAAATTCTCTCCTGAGATCCTAGAAATTTTAGAGCTCTATCTAGATGTTTAGCCCTGTGATTCATTTTCAGTTAGTTTTGTGTAAGGGTCGCGGCTCCCTTTCCCTCCCATGTGAGTAATTTACTGGTCCCAGGACCATTCATTGAAGACCCTGTGTTTTCTTCACTGAACTGTTGTGGCTTTTGCTGAAACCTACTGCCCATGTGTCTGTGTGCC
Organism: Castor canadensis; assembly: GCF_047511655.1. Taxonomy (NCBI): domain Eukaryota; kingdom Metazoa; phylum Chordata; class Mammalia; order Rodentia; family Castoridae; genus Castor; species Castor canadensis. The sequence continues at coordinate 4,372,733 of NC_133404.1, forward strand.
CATTCTTATGGCAAAACATTTTACGTCTCCATCACTGATTTCACGATGCCGTTGAAACTGTGGTAGAAGTCCTCCGAGCTTATTTTGGCCTATCCAGGTCCTTTGCATTCCCTCATGGAGACTCATCTTGGTAATTTCTACAACTATAGATACAAAATTTTCATTGGCATTTCAGTGAATTTGTCTGTCAATTTGGAGAGAATTGAACATGGTTGTGTTAGCTTGGGCTGCTATTGCAAAATACCATGGACCAAGGTGGATTTTTCAACAGAAATTTAGTTCTCATAGTTCTGGAGCCTGGGAGGCCCAAGAGCAAGGTGTAGGCTGGTTTGGTTCCTCCGGGCTAGGGGCTGGGGGAGGAGAAGGGAGATCAGAGAGAGGAGAGAGGGAGAGAGTGATCCCTGACGGCTTTACCTATAAGACCTTACCCTCATGGTCTTATCTGGATCCATTACTTCCTGAAGACCCCATCTCCAAACCCCATCGCACTGAGGGTGAGGGCCTCAAGATACAAAGGAGGAGCCACAGTTCAGTCCATAGCAATGGTATAGCCCTCTGTTTAGGACCAATGTAATTTTTCTCTGCAGGGTTTTGTAGTCTCAGTGTTTGAACCCTGCATAATTAATTTTTAAGTTTTTCTAGTTTTTTTCACGCTACTGTCAAAATTTTTTCAGTCTCAGTTTGCTGCTTACTGACAGTAATACAGAAGCACATCTGGCTTTCCATGCTAGCTTTGTTCCCTGTAATCTTAACTCAGTTTGCTGTTCCATAGTCCTCTGTCACGGCCTCCTGGAGACTTTGCACATGTGCAGTCCTGCCGCCTGCACGTTGGAGACACTTGGCTTTTCTGTCTTGAGTCTGTAAGCCTTCTGTTTTCTTTCTTGCTTTATGACTCTGCCCAGAACTCCAGTGTTGCGTTGGGTGTAGAGAGGTGAGACTTGGACTTGGCTCTTTGCTTGGTCCTGTTCTGTCACTAAGTGTGGTGTGGCTGGTTTTTTTCTCAAGTGTTCTTTACCTGGTTGAGAAAGTCTCCTGTTCCTAGGGAGGTGGACGTTTTTATCACGAATGGGTGCTGAAGTTTGCCAAACGCTTTTCTCTGTTGATTGAAATGACTGCATGGTTTTTTTTTTTTTTTTTTTTTTTGCTCCACAGATACAATGAACTGCATTGGCTTAAAGATATTAAAGCAGCACTGCAGTCCTGGCATCTACCCCACTTGGTGTGATGCATCTGTTCCTCACATACTGCTGATTTAATTTGGTAGTATGTGTTAAGAATTTTGGTATCAATGGTCACGAGGAATACCAATCTGTAGTTCTTTTTGTAATGTCTCTATCTGGTTTTGGTATATGATTGTATAATTTCTTCTTTAAATATTTGATAGAATTCACCAGTGAAACCCATTTGAATCTGGAGTTTTCCTTGGTGGGTGTTCTTTAATTATAAATTAAAATTTTATAACAGGTGTAGAGCTAGATGAATTTCTGCTGGATTCACTTTTGGTGTCATTTACCTAAGTTATCAAATATGTTTGCATAAAGTCGTACTTTTTTTTTTTTTATCATCCTCCTAATGCCTAAAGGACCTATTGTTTCTTATTACTGTTGACTTGGTCTTCTCACTTTTGTTCTCAATGTAAACAGAAGTTTGTTGATGTTACTGTTTTTCAAAGATTGAGCTTTCAATTTCATTAAATTTTGTTTTCTTGTTCACTTATCTATGCTCTTAAATATATTTCCTTCTACTTATTTTTTAACTTATTTTGCTTTTTTTTTTTTTCTAACTTCATAAAGTGAAGGCTTAGCTCAGTGACTTTTTTCTAATACAAGTATTTAAAGTTACAAACTTCCTTCCCCCTACTGTTTCCACTACACACCTCAATTACTTTCTGTGTTGTGGTTTTATTTTCATTTGGTTCAAAATATTTTGTTTTTCCTTGTGAGTTTTTGACACATGGATTATTTAGAATTACATTTAATTTCTAAATGCTTGAGAGTTTTCCATTTATCTTCATGTATTTTTTTTCTAATTTAATTCTGTTGTGGTCAGAAGGCCTACGGCATATATTTCAGTCTTCACAAGCCAGGTTTGTGTTACGGACCTAGTGTGGTAGTTCTTCGTGAATGCTTTCTGTGCCTCTACTCCTGCTGGGTGGAGTTTCTGTGAGTGTCAGATCAGTTGCTTGATATCCTGCTGATACTCAGTCTGTATTCTTTCAGGGACAGACAGGGATTTTGATGTTTCCAATTATAATTGTGGATTTGTTTCTTTCAGTCTGTCAGCTTTTGTTGGGCACATTTTGAATGTCTCTTACTTCATACTTAGGATTGTCCAGTCTTCTGATGAATCTTCAGCCCCTCGTCATCATGAGATGCCCCTCTTCTCCCTGGGAACAGCCTTTCATTTGAAATGTGGTTGTCTGACTCTGGTGTTCTAGTGATTAGCGTTTAAGTGGCATGTCTTTGCTTATCCTTTTTTTTGTTTTTATCTGTGTCTCTACATTTAGAATTACTTTCTTCTAGAGAGGACAGTCAGGTCTTAAGTCTATCCTGAAACCGGAATCTACAGTGTTTGGACCTTTTGCTCTTAATGTGGTCTTCAGTGTGAGGCTTTGGTTTAGTTTTGAGGCACTGAGGGTGAAACCTGGCCTCACACACGCTGGCGGTGCCTTTCCAGAGAGCCATCCCCCAGCCAGTGCAGGTTTAAAATCTTGCATCAGCCACTGTTGCTTCTTCATGTTTCCTAGTTCCCTGCCCTTTTGGACTAGCCAGTGGCCTTGCTTTGTGAACTCCACTTCATCTTCACTATTGGTTCATTAGCTACTCCTTTGTCCCCAATTCCCTGTGGCTGCTGTAGATTTGCACAGTCAGCCTTCATTGTGCCCCTGACCTGCAGTGCGTAAGACAACCTCCTCCTCCTCCGTGCTGCGGTCGCCAGCTTCTGCTTTTGCCTCCGTGAGAGCCTCACGCTGCATTTTGATTGAAGTAGTCTCTTACCTTTTCCTCTTGGGTTTTATTGGCATTTTTTACTGACACCTTGAGAGTATCTAATTTGTTTGTAAAGGTATTTTAGAAATACAATAGCATTTTATTTTTATTTGTGGCAGACTTTTAAAGAATTGTGGTAAAATATATAAAACAGACTTTACTATCATTGCCTTTGTTTTGAGATGGGTTTTACTCTGTTGCCCAGGCTGCTCTGAACTCCAACGGCTCAAGTGATCCTCCCGACTCAGCCTCCCACGTGGTTGGGACTACAGCTGCGCGCCTCTGTGCCCTGCTTACTTTAACCATTCCCTCCCTCCATTTTTTCTTGTTGGTACTGGGGCCTTGCACTTGTTAGGAAGCGCTCTATCACTTGAGCCATGCTTCCAGCCTTTTTGAAGTACATAGTATAGTAATGTAAGTACATTCACGTTATAAAAATAAAGTCTGTCATGTTTTACAGAAAGTAAAATGTAAGAACAAGATTCCTCTTACGCATCCCACGTGTCTATCCTTTCTGGGGCTCGTCCTTTTGTGCAGATTTTATCTTCTCATTTCAGATGTCTCACTCCATATCTTTAGCATTTCAGTTAGTTCTTTTTGTGTTCATTTCTTTTCTTACTATGGTCATGTTTTTTAAAATGCTTTGAGCACATAGAGCATATGTGTGAAACAGCTTTGTAAAACATCTTTCCTGCTAATCCTATCACCCCTTAAATTTCTCAGTTGCTATCAACTCATTTTTCTTGAGGCTGTCATTGTTACTGGTCTAGTAATTTTATTCCTTTCTGACCAAATGTCATACTGAGGTTTGAACTTAGGGCTTCATACTTGCAAAGCAGGTGTTCTCCCACTTGAGCCACACCTCCAATCCATTTTGCTTCCATTATTTTGGAGATGGGGGTTTCATGAACTATTTGTCTGGGCTGGCCTCCAACCATGATCCTCCTAATCTCAGCCTTCCAAGTAGCTAGGATTATGCCCAGCTGATTTTTATATTGTTGAGTGCTGGTTCTTTTGTATATCTTTAGTGGGTTTTTGTTGTTGTTTAAGCAAGTAGTCCAGTTACTTATAATCAGTTGGGGCTTTTGAAGCTTATCTTTACTCTCTTTTAGGTGGGTCTAGAGCAGCCTTCAGTTAGTGCTAATTCAGCAACACTGGTGGGTATGCTCTGCTATCAGCCCTCTGTATTCAGTGGCATCTCTTTACCCTAGCTCCATACTTCCCAGAATTCTAGGGCTGCCTGGCTCCCACTTCCTGGTGCTGCTTCTCATTGCAGAGTTGCTCTCGTGCCATCTTGTGGGGTTGCCTTCTGCAAATGCACAGACTGCTGTGCCACAGAGGCTCCAGGAGCTCTCTGCAGGCTTCCAAAGTTCTGCTCCCAGGTAGTTGTCTTCTCTCAGGAAGTCCAACCTGCAAATTCCAGCCATCTGGGCCCCCTTGACTTCCTACCTCTTTCTCCTCAACTCACAGAGACAAGCTCTGTTGGGTCGCCTTTCTCTGTGTCAGTCTGGAAATGAACGCCAGGCAGAAAGCCTGGGTGATGGTGGGCTTACTCCACTGTCCTTTTACCAAGTACCATGGTCCTAGCCCCCTGCTGTGCATTGTGTGACTGCTGCTTGCATAGTTGTCCAGTCCTTTGTTTCTCACAGCAGGAGCAGAATTTTTGACCCTTTAGTCCCTCTTGGGCAGAAACGGCATGATGGTTTTTAATCATCTCAAATCTCCCCTTAAAAAAAGAGGTCAGAGGGGTGGCAGAATGGCTGAAGTGATGGAGCGCCTGCCTAGCAAGAGTGGGGACCAGAGTTCAAACCCCAGTACAACTAAGAAAATAAGGTTAAATAGGACTGCACAACCAAAGCCTACAGGTGAGATGCACAACAGAACAAGGTGAGTGGGCCTTCCTGTGCCCTCCAGATGTGAGCGGTACAGCCAGGTCACTGCAGCTGGAGGACCTGTGGGTGTCACTATCCGTGCAGGAAGAGCAGGCAGCTGAGCAGGCTGGATGCCTGGAGGTTGCCAAGGTTTCATCACAAGGACTCAGGAGACACTAGCTGAGGACAGTGTCAGGATTGATAACTGCAGTGATTAGAAATGGAAAATATGTTGAACTTGGTGAGTTTCCGGTCACTGGTACTATTGTGGTTTTTGGAGGATAAGGAACCATGCTGTTATTTTGAAATCTGGCAAATGGAAGCAATGAAGCAAGCGTTTACTCCATCTTTCCTGTTTTTGCCTAGAATAACGAAAGAGTTGATGAGGAAAAGTTACTCTCTTTGTTGTTTTATTTTTTGAGACAGGATCTCACTGTGTAGCCCAGGCTAGCCTTGAACTGGTGATCTTCCTGCTTCCACTTCCAGAGTGCTGGTGTCAGCAGGTGTGCACTGCCTTGGCCAGCTCAAGTTCCTCTTCGTACATGTTCAAGCTCATAAGTGAAGGCTAAGTAAAAATGCATGTACATATATGTATATCTAATTCATTTCACAAGCGCCAGTGAATTAATGAGTCTAGGACGGGACGATCAGTAGCACAAGGATACGAAGGTGTTACGTGCCTGAGATGGGACCACACTTCACACATCAGGAATGGTCTTATAGAATCCTAGGGGGAAAAAGGCAAACTGGATTTAGTGAATCAATCTTCTTGATCTATCAGGATTGTGAGAGACAGGAGTACCTAATAAGACACACCATGGGGGCTGGGCACAGTGGCTCACACCTGTAATCCCAACTACTTGGGCAGATCGATGCTTGAGGCTAACCTGCACAAAACTTGAGACCCTAAAGCAAAAAAGGGCTCAAGTGGTAGATCACCTGCCTAGCAAGCACAAGACCCTGAGGTCAAACCCTAAAACTACCCCCTCCCCCAAAAAAAAGACTCCATGGAGATCCAGTAAGAATTAATGAGGGTGACTCCAGGGCAAACAGTGCATGGAACATAATTTACCTGGCCCATTGCCTGGTTTTGAGCTAAGATTTTTTTTTAATGTTTTTAAATGGTTGAAAAATTAAAAAAAAAAAAAGAATATCATGAGATATGAAAATTCTATGAAACTGCAATTTCAGTGCCCATAAATAAAGTCTTGTTGGAGCACAGCTCTGCTGGTTGTTCACGGCTGATCTAACGCTCGGAGAGCAGAGTGGAGAAGGCACAGAGACCGTGTGGTCCACAGTGCCTCAAGTTTTGACTCAGTGGCTAACAGAAAAGATTCGTTCCTCCCCGACCTGGAGGACAAGGTGCTAGGCATACATTAAGGACTTAAATTCTTCAGCAAAAATTTCAAGGAAAGAAGAAAGAGGAAAGGCAGGACTCGTAGCTTAAGAGACCTCAGAGACAACCTGATTTAGATCCCTGTTCAAAACATGAAACCATGTAGGAAAAACACCAGCTAATCAGACACATGCAAACAGCGACGAAGGCATTTGATTTTTAAAGATGGGATAATGGTTTTGTGCTTGTGTTAAGAGACATTCTGCAGCGTTTACAGACACCTGCCTTGGCTTCAGTGACCACAGTGAGAGGTTCTCGAGTGCCGTGAAAATGAATAAGGTTAAGACTGGTTATCTGTGAAAGCTGTATTGGCAGAGGGAGTGTGGTGGGCCAGCATACTGTTTGCTGTTTTCTCTGTTTCTGTAATCATGTTTGAAAATTTACATTAGAGTTACAAAATAATCAATTTCAAAATTAAAGTTTTTAAAAATCAGTTCAAGGGCCATTTCCTCCGGGCCTGGTTGCTCGGGCATGTTTCCTATGCTTCTGTGGAGCACGGAGCTCACACAGTGGCCATCATTAGGTGGCATTTGTCTGTCCCCTGGATCATCAGTTCCTGGTAACAGGGGCCACTTGTCTTTGACCCTCAGTATCAGTCACAGCACTTGGCATGTATTCCAGTGCATAACAGACCCTCAGAAAATGTTTTTGGGATGAATTGTGATCTTTCATGGTCTTTCGGGATTTCTAGATGGTAGTCAGAGTCAAATAAAAATGTAGAGACAGGTCTCCAAGTGCAAGTCTTCATCTGGGAATAAACAGACTGTGGTCGCAGAGCCCTGGCGTGGCCTCTGCTGTGTCTGTGCTCTTCCAGGTTGCAGTTCCTAGGTGCTGGCTGAAGCCTGGCAAGTAGTTTCCTTGTCTTGGGACGGCAGACAGGTGTTTGTGACTATCTAGTCAGATGTGTGACAGGAATGACCGATTCGTATAGTCAATTCTCACACAGTAGTTCTTACTTTGTTGACATTATTTACCAATTTTTATTTGCCCTACTCCTTCCAAACAGCCTGTGGTTCTGCATGAAACCAACTGGTTGTTTCTCTCTTATGCATCAGGAAAAGTCTAACTCCAAAATAAGGTAAGCTCCTGGATGGCATCTTGTCCCAAGCTGTGATGTCACTTGTCTTTTGCGTGGGGTGTGTCTCCTCAGGAAGAAGACTTTCAAACCTAAGGCCAAAATGTAATCCTGGAAATAGCTGTCAATTCTTTTTATTATCTACCTCATAGTTCCTTTTTATTAATTTAACAAATAACCATTGGTTATAATTATTGAAAACATAATTTAAAAAATTTTTTTGCTTTCTTTCTTTTCTCTTCACACAGTCATCTTCCTACTTGGTTTTTTTTTTTTTTTTTTCCTGTTTTCAGTGTAATTTGAACCTCATAAACCCTAAGCTCCAGAAAGTGAGTCAGAAACACACCACCAAAGCTTGAGCCAGGATCTCATTTTTAATAACCACCTGGGCCTGAGACGCCTCTCTCAGTCACTGAAAAGCCCTGCAGGTGCTCAGGCTTGGGTTGTCAGTGGTTAGTCATAGTTATTTTTTGTGACCTTCGTCTCCTGTGCTGTTTTCCTCTGTCTCAAGTATTTGTAGCAGGTGGGTAATTGCCATTTTCATAAAAGTAAAAGGCTGTGCTTTCCTCAAAGTGCTTATGAAGTTGTACCTGGCATGGTTTTGAAGCTAATTTACCTTGCTCAATGCCAGTGATCCTCCCCACTCCAGGACACCTCCCTCACTCGGCTGGCTTGCTCACACTTGTAGGCAAGTCAGCACTGAGACACAGATGTGAGCCATGAAGGACCAGCTGGGTGACACATGGGGGCAAGGGCACAGGCAGACTTTCAGTTGTCCTTGGACTTGGGTTGTGTGCAAATGCCTGTATCATTTCATTGTGTCCTTTTCTCCTTTCCCTCGATAGCTTCCTTTCTGTTTATGGCAACTCTTAGGTGTGGTAGCGGGTCAGGAGATCATGGTTGAGCAGACTTTAGAACACGGGTGAGCTTCACACGCAGAATGCGCAAAAGCCAAAGTGTAAGACTGTCTACCCAGCAGTGCTGCGGCTCCACCTCAAGTATGCCACGCTGCTGCTGCACTTTGGGGAGACAGTGTCAGAACTGGCAAAACAAAGGGTGGCTGGAGTCTGACCACAGGTAGGGGTGTCTGGATGGGTGCCCTCCTCACCACTGCACAGATGTGCTGGAGACAGGTGAACAAAACCCACCTGTCCCCTCATGATGTTGGCAGGAAGATGGGAGTGAAGGACAGCCAAGGATGGCTCAGCCTCCTGGTGGCAGGGCTCAACATAGGCTTTTCAGCCCTTGTTTTCATGCCACTCTTGGGCACCAACTGACACTTTGCCACTTGACACCGTTACCTCTTACCTCCCACATTCCCTGTGCTGGACATTGCACCTATTCCTTTGTCTGCTGGTAAATTTGGTGTTCCTAGGATCCTGTACTGTCTCCTTCCTGCTTTGTACTATCATTTCTTAGGCATTTTTCTACCTTGGTAGTTCCAGGGGGCATGACAGACTCATCAGTGAACAGTGACACCCCCATGGCAGTTCTTTCCTGGGGCACCAGTCAAGAAGCTCCATGGGTGATTCCAACACATCCCCCATGCCTGGGGCAGAGTCAGCACGGGGGCCAGTCAGGATGGAGCCTGAGATGCTGACTGCAGGTCTTCACAGCAGTGAGCATGGTGGTGCCACTGAAGCACCCCTGCTAGAGGGCAGTTATCTGTGAGCTCACCTGAGCTCACTGGGCGGACAAGCTTTACAGAAGATGTAGGTGGCAGCCTTGCAAAGGTGGGGAGATCAGTGTTGCAATCTGGGAATTTACAGATGGTGGTACACAGGTGCGTTTACCTAGTCCAAGAACATCGGGATGAGAGGTGGGTCTGAGTTTCATCACAGTGAGAAATTCCGTGTCACTGGATTGCTCACAGATTGGTGGACCCCAGGAAGTAGCAGTGACATGAAGGGTTTCCTTCTTCCCTCAGCTCACAGTAAAGTTAGGAGGCGCCTTCTAGTGTCAGACACACTACACGCTGCAGTGCGCAGATTGCACTTAGCCTCCATCCTTGTGGCTACAGTCTAGTGAAAAAAAGACACCACGCAAAAAATGGCGACATACACAGCCACCCACCAGGATAAATTCTGTGGAAAGGAATGCTGAGGGAGAGCATGAGAGGGCCCTGTTGCGATTAGGAGTGACACGAGCAATGAACTAGAGATTAATTAGGCAAAACAGTAGGGAAGAGCCAAAGTGACTACACAGATGGAGAGCCATACAGGGCCCAGGGAAGAAAGCCACTCCCTTCCTAGCGTGGGGCACACAGGGCTCAGCAGAGAAGCATGCGGCAGGTGCTGGGGACTGAGGGGTCATAAGAACATCCCAGAACCTGCCTTGCTCTGCCTAGAGATTCCTCTCCAGCTAGTCAGGAAGCAAGAAACTTAACGATTTGTGATGTAGACTGCAGGTTACCTGGTTGAGGTAAAACGGCTTTCAATGATCAGACAAGGAAGGCTGTTTGGGAAGCAAGCTGTAGAGAAGAATCAGGTGAGGAGCTTGGCCCATTGCAGAACTGCAGGGATTCAGTACATGGTTAAAGGTGAAGGAAGCACTCCTGCATAGAGCAGAGGCAGGTCTTACAGATGTGTCCAGGCTGAGTGGCTTGGAGTCCCCTGCAGAGCGAGGCAGGTGAAAGGAAGGGCCTGCAGTTGTTGTTTTTGCTGACTGCTCTGGCAGCAGAATAGACAGATTGTCTGAGGGACGGGCCTGGGGGAAGGGGGGCATTAGTGGGCCACTGCAGTGGTCCCAGGGAGAAATACATGCAAATGGGAGATGGTCAGTTGGACATGCTGTTGGTGGCAGGATCACTGAGACTCCAGACTGGCTGAAGAGTCAGGCAGTGTCACCTGCAGAGGCTCTAAATCTGTGGAGCAGCAAGAGGAGGGTCACTGAACCCAAACCCAAGAGACAGGATGAGGCAAGATGGGGCTGGAGCCAAGAGCTGGAAGTGGCTTTTCCTTTTTCTTAAACTTTTGATTTTAGAATGGTTTCAGGTTTACAGAACAGAGTTCCCATAGACTGGTGGTTTTATAAAATGATTCACCTCCTCCTTGCATTCATGGCACATTGGAACAGGTATCCTCGTTTGCACGAATGCCTCACAGACGTGCATGAGACACACAGTGCACGCTCGGCGCACTCCTCACCGTCCACACACCCAGTGTGTTAGTCTCTTCCGCAGCCATCCTTCCATGCATGCAAGCCAACGAGCATACACTTACGTTCCTCCTTTCTCAAAGGCTAGAATATTATGACATTGTTCTGTAGCTCGCCGTGGTGCTTACCAACACGTTAAGAGACCAGTCCATACAGAGCTGCCCTGTCTGAGACGGTCACTGTAACCTATACGTAGCCAGTGATTGAGCATTTAAAATGTGGCTGGTGTAACTAAAAGGACTTTTTTTATTTAATTTTAATTTAGATTTAAAAAATGGAAGCAGCGTGAAGTGTTTCCCTGTTGAATTCTGTTGTTTTGCTAGGGTTACATTTCTCTAACCATCAAAAATACAGAGGGCTGGGATGGGCCAGGCAGTGTGGGCAAGTGAGCTCTGTCCTCAGCCACCCCGTGGCTTTGCAGCTAGTGGCCCAGCCTGGCTGCTCCTTCCCACCCTGCCCTGTGCCTGAGCCCTCAGGACAGCCACCTGCCCTCGAGTTAGCTCAAGCGAGGGGCAGTGCGTGGGTTCCTTGTGTCATTGTCACTCCAGTCTGCTCTGGGACGGAATAATACTGGAGTCATCCCTAGACCCTCTGGTCATGTGTGGCCTAGAAAAGCTGTGTAAGAATCCAACGACACAAATAAATGCAAAGTAGGCTGCCCTTGAATGGGTCACCAACAGAAATCTCTGATCAGAAGAAAGGCGAGCGTGGTTCTTGCCAGAGGATCTCATTGTTCTCAAAATGGGCGTGATGACACAGGGTTCGTCTTTGTAGTTGTCTCTGACCTCTCTCTCGGAGACCAGAATTCTGGATAAAAGTTTATATTTACCTGATACCAATCATGGTATTTATATTTTAAATGCACTTAGTTATATTTAATGACCTCATTCTTGAGTTCCTTTTTCATTAAAATAGCTCTCATTTCAGTTGTTGATGTTTTAATAATAAGAATAAATAGGTTTGTCCCAGTAGATATTCAGTACTTAGAACCCTTGGGCCTCTAGTGCGTGTTCACGCGAGTCCAGCTGCTGGTTGCTCTCTCTGGGCTCTTCTAATTTGAGTGGAGTAGATTTTACTGTGAAATAGTACCATTGATGATATGAAAACATAAAGATATAATGACCATCCAACATAACATAGCAGTTTATCCAGAAAAGTCCTAAGTGCTTCCATCTGAGGAAGATGGAAAGACACAAAGAGGGGAGATACTTTTACATAAATGTATAATGTATAAATTATAATCCTGTTGCATTACTTCTGTTCCCATAAATGCATTAAACATTCGGTTTAAAAATCTGAGATGTGGTTGAGTGTAAAATGCATGCTGGGTTTCAGAGACTTAATTCACATTCTGTTTTTAATACTAGCTCAATAGTGTTTTACCTTGTTTACATGTCTTTGCCATATTAGGTTAATTAAAATATTGAAATTAATTCCAAGAATTTATTTTTTAAAGGGACACTAGAAAGTTTAAGTCACATATGTGGCTCAAATTCTATTTTCACTAGATAGCACTGCTATGGAGTTTTTGTTACTTTTTTTTTATAGCTAGTATTCCATTGTGCAAAGTACCATAATTTATTTAACTGGTCCACCCTTGATACATGCTTGAGTTGTTTCTAGTCTTGAAAATGCAGAAATACTTAACCCTGTCCATGTCACTTCATATGTGTGCAGGTTGGCCCAAGGACAAATGCATTTATAGTGGCAGTATTACCAACTTGCCCTCCATGAGTATTGTGCCAATTTGTGCTCCTCTACTAACGTGTACATGTGCCAGGTCTCCCACATGAAGCCCTTTGGAACTACACTTGTCTCTATTCTGGGGCTATAATAAACACATTTCTTTACCAGTTCTAACACAGTCCCCCCCGCAAAGTACTGGGGTTTGAACTCATGGCTTCACACTTACGAGGAAGATACTCTGCCCCTTGATCCATGCCTCCAGCCCTTTCTTTCTTGGGTTATTTTGGAAATAGGATCTCACTTTTCTTTTGCTCAGGTTGGCCAGGCTGTGATCCTATTTTAGGCTTCCTAACAGAGCTGAGGTGACAGGTGTGCACCATGGTGCACAGCCACTGGTTGAAACTGATCTCTGGTTCTGAGGCAGTTTTAACAAATCATAGTGGGCACAGTGGCTCACACCTGTACTCCCAGCTACTTGGGGTGGGAGGGGCAGAGATCAAGAGGATTGTGTTTCTAGGCCAGCTTGGGCAAAAAGTTCACAAGACCGTATCTCAACAACAACAAAAAAAGCTGCAAATAGTGGCAATCGTCCCGTCTATACAGGAGGCATAAAGGAGGAGGACTGAAGTCCAGGCCAACCCAGGCAAGAAAAACAAGACCTTATCTAAGAAAGAACCACATGGAAAGGGCTGGTGGAGTGGCTCAAGTGGTAGAGCACCTGCCTAGCAAGAGCAAGACCGAGTTCAAACCCCAATACTGCCAAAAAAAAAAAAAAAAAAAAGCAAGCCTACCATTGTTAATACAACTCTTAGAAACATCTAAGAATTAACCCGCACTGCTTTCTTAGGAACTGAAGTTGGAGGAAAGGTGCAGCGTTTAGCGTCTTCAGACTTAGGAAGAGGGGCTGTTGGGAAGGCTCGAATGGGCATCTTCCAGGAGTTAGGGTTTCTGCTCCACGCGAGCAGCCTGCGTGCGGTCGTGCGCTGTTAGGGAGTCAGGCCTCTCTCTGGGTTGGCTGCACTGTGTGCTGAGGTCATTCTGACATAGGCCGCAGGAAACAGCTGGAGTTCAGAAGCTGCCACTAGTTTGTCACTAGACTGTCCCTTCTACTTAGTTTGCAAAGCAGCTGCAGCTAAGGCTCACCCTGCCCCCAGGCACCAGCTTCTGTTCCTCTTCTGAGCCTTGAGTGCTCTCCATACTGCTCTCTGCCTCTCCATTTCTTCAGCTGGAAATAAGGAAGTGAACACTTAAGAGTATCACAAGCCAAATGGCTTCAGATTTTCCATTCATTAGAAAATAAGATTGTCATGAAGAGAACTGTGTGCACATAGGACTGTGCTGCTGAGCTTGTGAGTGAGCGTGGTGGACTCTGGCTCCTTAGCAGTAAAGGACAAGCCCAGGACACGGGCCTCAGTGGCTGAGCCATTCTCGCTGTGTGGAAGTGGCTTCCTGTGGGAAGCAGCTTGGCCACAGCTATTCTTTATGTCCTTTTCTGCTTCTGTTGCTAATTTTACCTAATGGTTTTGTTTCAGGAAGGGTTTTCACTCATTGGTAGCAAGAACTGGCTGAAGATTGTGAGACGCATGGATTGCCTGTTGTTTGGAACAACGATAAAGGTAAGATGGGGCTTGGCCACGAGCACGGAGGCCAGCTGTGTAAGCAGTGATCACACTCCGCATGTCCTGCAGAGGGAACGGTGCTGGAGGACGGTTCGCACCAGGAGCCAAGCAGAAAGCAAGGGCTGTGGCTGTGGTGAGGCCTGCGCTCACCAGCGTCTGGGGAGCTCTGTCCCCAGGCACTGGGGAGTGAGCTCACTTATCCTGCTGGTTAGAGGTTTTGATCAGAGAATATTTTTGAAACCTTCACTGAATATGTCGTTCCATTTTCCCTGTTTAATATTAAACAAAAAAATTCCCTTTTATCTGCTTTCTAGCACTATTAAACATAAAGACTCATGCGCACTAATCACCTGCATTGTTTTCTTTTGAAAACAGCCATGAAGACCAATCTGTTAACACGTACTGAGTGAATAACTTCAGTGAAAGATTCTGACTTTTAGTAGCCTGAGATCTCGAGAGTTGAAAGGTCTTCAGGAGCATCTAGTGAGGGTCGTAACCGAGCTGCACGGACCTCAGTGGATCCTCTGTCCCAGGGTCCATGAACTTGCAGATCATGTCCCCTGACCTCTAACTGGAGTCGGTCATTCCTCCTGGTAGGCACATAAGTACAGAGCACACTAGACTTCTCATCTGTGAAGCCCCAGACACTTCCAGATCACATGACAGTTGTTTCCAGTAGCCCAAGGTCATTCATGCTCATCAAACCTCAAAATTAAGGCGGTACTAGTCCTGCTGCTACATCTCTTTGCTGAGTACATTAACAAGGAGGCGTGACAAGTTATAGTTTGGTGTGTTAATATTATAATGAACAATTTACCAAAATTGATTGGTTTCTTCTGTAACCTTATGTATTGTAGGTGATTAAAAATATCTGAGGGCCAGGCATGGTGGCTCACACCTGTAATTCTAACTACTTTGAGGCAGATATTTATCGGGAGGATCTCAGTTCAAAGACAGCCAGGGCAAAAAGTTACCAAGACCTCCGTATTTCAACAAGTAAGCTGGGTGTGGTGGTACATATCTGTAATCCCAGCTGTGTGGGAGGCATATGTAGGAGGAGCTCCATCTGAGGCTTGCTTCGAGCAAAAATGCTACAATGGTAGCAAGGCACAGAATGTTCATTTATCCAAATCCTCTCCAACAGTGATATAATTTAGATTTACAAACTAGTTTCCAGTGTGACAGGCAGAGGTGTGCCTCTTCTTATCATTTCAATAATGAGAATGAACAATTTTTGCTAGACATTTCTCCTGTGAATCACTTCTTCTGCCTTTTTTTCTCCTCTTCAAAGTATTTAGGCACTGTATGAGTAATGTGGATCTGTATGTTTATACACTGTTTAAGGCCGGGAACCTTTTGCCCACTCTTACACAAACGATATTCTGTACCCAAAGATATTTCCAGCTACTAATGAAGTTTTTTTGAATAAATTTAGCTTCCTTACTAAACTTTTGATACTTTGTTAAATCTCTAAGGAAGTAATTTTACAATCAGGAAGCAATGAGAATTTCATTTCCAAGGATTTATATTTTGCATTACTTTCTGCTCCTGAGTTGTCTGAACTCCAGAGCACAGCAGCCATGAGCTGATGGCGGCATCCTTGACATCTTCCTGACTTGCAGTGGACGTGGTGATGGGACATTGGTACAGCTCACCCATATTCCTCATCGTATCAGGGAGACATTCTTTCAGTTGTGGTTTATTCACGGATGCTTTTGTCAGGATTACAGAGGCAGCTTTCCCCAGGGCCGCTCAGTACCTACCAAGATGCTGTTTTCCCCTCCTTTGACCCCTGAATTAACACTGAGCCATCAGTCTTCATTTCGCCTTACCTGGCAAGGGTATCTGGGGCACTGACACCAAATACACGATTGTTTATACCAACAAGGGGAAGTGACAATTTCATTCCTTTAATAGGAATTTAACTTAAATTCTGTGGACAATAAACTCTGTATTTCTTTCCTCTCTTTGGGCTGAAATGCACAGATTGAGTGAACTATGCCTACTTGTAAGGCCAGCGTCCTTTTTCAGCAGTTCTGATCCATCTAGGTTCTGGCTGATGGCTGACAGCAGACATACATCCTACCTGAAGGGCACTTTGGCTCAACACCACGGGCCTCTTCACCCCTCACCCCTAGTAACGCAGTGAAGAGAAAGTCACGTGGTGGCGTGGCTGACCTAGGTAGGCGCCTTCTCTGGGTGCATTACTGCACTTGGCATTTGCACCTTATCCCAGGGACTGCACTGCAGCAGATGGTCTCTTGGGGGACACTCTTAGACTGCAGCACTGGATAAGTCCTTTCTCTGTACTTTCCCCACATTTCCTACAGTACAGAAATCACTGCTAGTGGTGAGGAAACCTTCAGTTGGGGTCCTGGTGATCATGGAAATTTCCTTAATGAATCGGAAACCCCACTGGATTTGTGACACCTGCTGTCTTCCTGGGTCTCTTCCTATAAGGTGCTAACCGACATGCTATCTTCCAGCGTGCCAGGATGCCCTCCAGAGTTTGCTCTGTGTAGATGCCACTCACACCCAAGGTGGCACTTAGTGGCCCAGTCTTTTTTTAGTGTATGTGTGGGTAAGTGTAGAGACAGCCGCTTACACACCTTTTGCTTCCTCAAGGACTGTGTAAGATGGAATCTTCTGAGAGTTCTCTTAACCTGAAATTAGGTATTCTGAAGCAGGGTGGATGGAACTTAGATGGTGGGAACCGGAGCCTCAGGCAAGTTCATGGCTGCTGGCATACTTGAAAACCTCACAGCAGGGAGCTCCTTCTGACTTTTAATTGCCTGCTGTGCAAGAGTAAATCTCACCAAGATCTTCAAGCTTAACGCAGGGCATGAATCCATTGTGGTGCCTGTGGCTCTGAGGGTGGAGGGTGACGCTGTCACTCACTCTCAGATCTTTCCTGACCTCTGTCCGTTTTATCTTGGGTTCACATGCGCTAAAGTGGCACTTCTGGCTCAAACACTAAGACCTTTATAATCGTGAACAATGGAGTAAACCTCAGGCTATCAGACATATAACCTTCCCTGACATTTTTGGAACTGCACTCCAAAGAAACCTAACTCTTCAACTTACATATAGGTGGCTCTGTAGCATAACTGGTCACAGATTCTCATGCTGCTTATATACTTAAAATGCGTCTGCTTGGACATGCAGTTTTTCAGCTAGCTGTGAGGTTCAATTTTTGATGCAAGGCTACTCAAAAGACATCTAGTAAAAAGACACATCACAGATGTCTTCCTATAGCATCTAAAGTAGGGTGAGCATCTACACCAAGAATCAGTTAAATTTCACACAAAAGACACCTAATATGACAAGAAGCTGAACATGTAGGTCTCTTGTCAGCTTTTTTTCCTTCCTCAGGGAAAGTGAGCTTTTAATGACTTACTCTTGATAAACTGGGCAGTGTCCATCCAAAAGAAACATGGCTAAACTCATGAGGGCAATACACAAAAGAAAAAGTGCAGATGACCAGTAAGCATAAAAAAATTCAACCTCAATTATCAAATAAATGAGATTTTGAAAGTCTATGCTAACCTAGTAGGTTGACAAAAATTAAAATGATAAGCACCTCCAGTGTTGGAACACACACTCTTGGTAGAAGCAAACTGGTCCCGTCTTGCTGCAGGTCAAAATATAACCTGTAAGTTACATATGACCTGTAAAACATATGTGCAAGTCCAAACATGTATACATTGGAGTATTTCCTTTCCATAACGAGTTACTTTATACCCAAGGGAAATATTTAAATGAGCTAAAATAAGAAGGAACACAAACAATGCTAGTGCAAAGCAGTGGGGCGCCTGCTTTTCTGAACCCAAGTTCATAGCTGGGCCATGTGTTTTCTAGAACCCAGCTACATGGCTTTGTTTGACGAGTTATTTAAATAGTGTAAATTGGGAACTGGAAAGTTAAGGACTGTTTTGCTAAGTGATAGGTTTCTGTGTGTGGTAGTGAAATGCCTGTCCCTGAGCTCATCGTTGCCCCTGCTTCTCTTCACAGAAGAAACTGAGCAAATCCATATGGTGCTGTCTGGGTGGCTTTTATGTAAGTTGACTCATCTGGCCAGGCAGGACATTAGACTAAAGAGGAAGGTGCTACTAAAGTAACAAATGTAGCTGCCAGGTCCAAAAATGTTTGCCTCTGTCCCACATTTGCTAATTTGCCCAGGGAGGTAACCCTGGGCACCCTTCCCCTTAAGGGGAAAGAACACTAGAAACTGTGAACACACTTGCTCTTGGTGTCTGTTGGACCCTGTCCCAGGACTGGTTGTTAGGTCAGTCTGCTTTAATGTGGCAGCTACCTGGATCTCTTTCATTTACTCAGTTTACTCAACATTTTTGTTGAGCCAGTACTATGTCATATTAGCTTTACCGAATCTCCACTTGGGAACTTACAAGCTAGGCAATCTGTTTTCCAAAGCATGACAAAGCATTGACCTTCTAATGCAGTCAGTGGAACCACCTCCTTCTGAGGGAAGTGGATTTCAGTATGAGGATCAGCTTCCAGAAGGGGCGAGAAGATGCTGTGACTAGCTTTCCCATACCTGCACCACAAGGGTTATGCTCTTAGAAGAGCCCACAGGACGTCAGCCAGGTCTCAGAGTGACCTTTGGTTTGTCACACAGAACAAGAGCCGCATGTTTCGTGTCCAGTTTAGTGGAGAGTCCAAGGAGGCAGCACTGGAACATTGCTGCAGATGTGTGCAGAGCCTGGCCCAGTACGTCACCGTGCAGGTGCCAGACACAGTCACCCAGGAGCTCTGGTCAGCAGGTGAAAGCCAAGGGAAGGACTGTGCGAAGAGTGTCCCGCTGCAGCCCAGGGTGAGTGTTCCGGGTGCTGGTGACACAGGGAACTGCTGATGCAGTGCACTGCAGGAGATGGAGCTACAGTGTAGCTGCCAAGACTTGGGGTTTGTGGTTTGAGAGAGAATGTTGAGTGGCCTTTTCAAACACACGGTTGATCCTCATCATAGTCACTTACGAGGCAGGCAGGGAGTCCCAGCTGTATTCTGAGGGCCACCACAGAACGGTACTTCTGGACCCCTCTCTGAGCTGTTTTCAGGGGGCCCAAAGGGTCAAGATGGTTTTATAATAGTAAGACAGGATTTCTTACGTTCCACCGTCTGCACTGGTGGGACAAAAGCATTGAGCACAGCTGCTGTCTGTACAAAGTAGGCACCTGTGCACCATGTTGTGCCTACAGCCGTGCCTGTCACTGGGCACTTGCAGGAACTCACACTGCTGTCTTGGGAAGGCACTGAGTGAGGCCTTGGCCCCTTTGATGGACCACCACTGCTTAAAAGAATGATGGACTTTACGGTGGTCATTCAGCTTTGGGTGGTTGGTGGACACTCTCAAAAATGAAGCGACCTTCTCACTTCAGGACTTCAACTGATGGTATGTGACAGTACTGAAATGTAAGCTTGTCAGAATTTGGAAAGCTTATGTCTGCCATGAGCTTCATGCCTTCCAGGCTTTGTTTTTAAATAAATGAATGACATGGCAAAATGTGTCAGCATTAGCGATAGGTACAGTTCTGTGAACTGATTTTTCAACTGACCAACTCGTGGTGCTACAAAGCTGTATGCTGATAAAAGAACTAGAAAAATCAACAGATTTCAATATTGACAGTGTTTCAAGTTTATTGGCATGGTTTTGGACTCAACCACTTGTTGAGTTTTGGTGCCATACCAGGAAAACCCACAAATAAAAGCTGGGCACAGGTGGTTCATGCCTGTAATCCTAGTTGCTTGGGAGGCTGAGTTTGGGCAAATCACAGTTCGAGGCTAGCCTGGGCAAATAGTTTGCAAGACCCCCATCTCCAAAATAACCAGAGCAAAATGAACTGGAGGTGTGGCCCAAGTGGTAGAGTGGCTGATTTGCAAGCACACAGTCCTGAGTTCAAGCCCCAATCTGACCGAAAAACAAACCCTTACTAATAAACCAGATGTAAAGAGACTCATGCCTATAATCCCAGCTATGTGGAAGATGGAGATTGGGAGAATCTTGGTTCAAGGCCAGCTTAAGCAAAAAAAAAAAAAAAAAATCAGCAAGACTGTCTCAACTAGTAAACCAGACTTGGTAGCAGTGTACTTGTAGACTCACAGCTATGTGGGAAGCCTCAGTGTGGGGTGGATTACGTTAAAATTTGAAAAAATAACCTAAAAGCCAAAAAAGGGCTGTGTGGCTCAAATGGTAAAGTACTTGCTTTTCCATTTTCGAAAGCAGGCCCTGAGTTCAAATAATAGTATCACGTCCCCCCCCAAACCAAACCAATTATCTAGAAAACTAGTTTAAAATACTCCCCCTCTTCCATCTACACGTCTGTGCATGTCACATCATCTCCACGTACTTTAGTCAAAAAACCAGGCAGCAGCAGACAGTGCAGAGGCAGACAGAAGAGTCGCACCACCTTCCATCTCTACATACCAAAAAGGTTTACAGAAGTCACTGTCTTGTTTTCTGAAAGTTATTTTTCATAGCTGGCGGTGTGGCTCAAGTGGTAGGGTGTCTGCCAAGTAAACGTGAGGCCCTGAGTTCAAGCCCCAGTACTGCCAAAAATTAATTTTCATAAAGATATTTTAGTAACAGGGCTTTTAATGATAAAAATTGTTTTTATTTCTAATAGGATAAATATCCCACATGTTAAAACAAGAGCTGTTTGAGGGCTTCAATAATTTTTTTTCTTTTGGCAGTACTGGGGCTTGCTCAGGGCCTACACCTTAAGCCACTCCACCAGCCCTTTTTTGTGATGGGTTTTTTTCAATAGGATCTCACAAACCATTTGCCCAGGCTGGCTTCTAACTGCAATCCTCCTAATCGCTGCCTCCTGAGTAGCTCGGACTACAGGCGTGAGCCACCAGAGCCCAGCTAGGGCTTCAATAATTCCTGAGAGGAGTTAAGTCTGAGACTTGTAGAATTCCTTCTGGAAATACGTATATTAGCAGCATTTCCTTGGCATCGTCCCAAGTG
The DNA here is from genome assembly GCF_047511655.1 of Castor canadensis. NCBI lineage: Eukaryota > Metazoa > Chordata > Mammalia > Rodentia > Castoridae > Castor > Castor canadensis. The sequence continues at coordinate 4,393,505 of NC_133404.1, forward strand.
CCATTAGAGGAAATTCCACTTTCAAACTGGGTTGTGTTCCACTTTGAGGAATGATTTTCCAATCTTGGTTTATTTTATTCATCCTGTCAGGTCCACTTAAGCAAGACAGTTTTCGTTTTCTTCTTCTTGGTGGAATTGGGAGTTTGAACTGAGGGGTCTACCACTTGAGCCCCACCCCTAACCCATTTTTTATTTTTGTGGATAGGGTGTTGTGTTTCTGCCTTGGCTAGCAGGCACTATGATCCTCCTATCTGTACCTCCCTTGTGGCTGGGATCACGAGACATGTACCACCACACCCAGCTTATTGGTTGAGATGAGGTATAGGTAATTTTTTGCCCAGGCTGGCCTCAAACCACCATCTTCCAGATCTCTACCTCCTGAGTAGCTGGGGTTATAGGTGTGTACCACAGCACCAAGCCCGTTTTTGCTCTTTGGTCACAGAATTTCTTCATTCACAGTTTAGCTAAGGTGAACATAAAAGCACATTGTTACATATGTTATTTATAATTTATCACATGAACATAAATTTTTAATTTTTTTGGTGGTACTGGGGTTTGAATTTAGGGCAATCTACCACTGGAGCCATGCCTCCAGTCCATTTTGCTGTGGTTATTTTTTGGCAATGGGGGTCTCTCTTTGCACAGGCTGGCCTTGAACCATGATCCTCCTGATCTCAGCCTCCCAAGTACCTAGGATTATAGGTGTGAGCCCCTGGCACCTAGCAAATTCTTTTTTCTTTAAGCAGGTGCTACACGACATCCTCAAATGTTTAGTTTGCCAGGTATTTCCATCTTCGAATTCTTTCCCCTCTTTGATCATTTTTTGTGAAGGGCATTACTTGCTGAAGTTACTGTCTCTGGGTCCAGTTTCAAACAGTACGCCTCCTTTGCTTTAAGATCCCCCTTCCCTACAAATGGATTGGGTGGTATATTAAGACTTGTCATTGTTGTGACAATAAACAGCTTAAGGAAAGACAGGCTAGCAGTTACACAGGTTCCAGCCCATGGCTGGTTTGCTTTGTTGCCGTGGCCTGTGGGAGAGAGTATTATGGTTGAATAGTGTGTGGTGGGGCTGTTCACCTGGTGGCAGCCAGGAAGGGAGTCACATTCTCAGTGACCCACTTCCTCCAGCTTGGCCCCGCCTAACAGTCCATCCGCTCATGAACTTGTGAGTGGATTAACCCATTGGTTAGCTCAGAGCCATAGGATCCACCACTTCCCAACGGCCCGCTAGCTAGCAACCAAGGCTTTAACACACGAGCCTTTGGGGAAGGGGGCTTTTCACAGCTAAACCCTAACAGGTGTCTTCTTATAAGGTACTTTACTGCTTATGAGTCTTTGCCCTTCCAGGAGGCTTTACAGTAGCCATTATTAGATTTAGGTTGTGTAGTTTATCCAGTGCATCAAATGTGACTGGAACCCAAGAGGGTTCCAGGATTTGGGAACTAGATCTGGAATGTCATATAAATATAATAGAGATATCAGGCTACCCATCTAAATATTAAAAATGCAATGTGTTACCTACTACGTGGTAACACATGCACAGTGAGGGTTAGGAGCTGGTGCATATGAAAGCTCCAGCTCTCTGATTTTAATGGCTGGTCCCAGATGTCTAGGTAGAAATATCCTAAAAGTGGTTAGAAAACTTTCATGTCTTTTCTTGAGTCTATATTCAGACTCTTCTGATTTGTAATTTGGTGTTCTAAATAGATGAGCCAGCATGATGCTGGCGAAAGGTCACAGGCTTTAGAATCCAAACAGATCTAGGTTAGAATTCTGGTCCTATTTTTTGGTAGCCATGTGATCTTGTGCAAGCCACTGAACCCCATCTGTGAAATGGTGAGAATGAGGTGCTAGGTAGAAACACCCAAGTACAGTGCCTGGCAAATACAGTCTAAGTCGCACTGCCCACCGTTACTACTGCTAGTGTAGTTACCTTTTCACATCTACCTTCCCTTACAAATGAACTAGACGGCATCCAGGGTAGCAAGGATCAGAACCACCAGATCCAGCAGGGGACAGATGATCAAGTGACTGAAGCTCAGAGCAGAAGTCAAGATGAAGTTGTGAGACAAGTCTATAGCTTTACCATCTCCCAAATAACAAAAACGTCCAAGGCTGTCCCACAGACTTGGCCTCATGCTTCCTTCTCGGAGTCCACCTTGAGTTGCAGACCATGGCTGAGTTCTGGTCATCTTGATGCTCCCTTCTCCTTCATTCAGGTGTGTCATTTTTCCAATACCTATACATTTTTAGTCTAAAATAGTTCCTCTTTTTTGCAAATAGGGATAATTCCATGTTTATTTTAAGTTCTTGAGTCATTTCCTGGCTCGTGTCTTAGTTTTTGCTTTTCCTCAGGCTTATAATTTTGGTAACTGTGGCTTAATCAGGTGTTTCTCAACCTGTGCGCTCCTAAGGTAACCCACCCCACCAGAGAGAGAGTGGTGGGAAAGGCAGGAAGGAGGCTGGCAGTTCCTTGTGAGCCCTTTTCTTTCTTCGCACAAAAGATCCAGAAGAAAGTGTCCAGAGGGCTCCAGCTACTGTGTACACAGGACCTTCCCTCTCTCTGCACTTGACAGGGTGAACCAACCAATCCAACCCTAGAGCTCACCAGCCTCAGGAGCTGCAAACTTGTCTGCTGTTTGTAGTGTTTGTAGCATAGGATTTTGGCTGACATCTTTCTCGGCTGTTTGAAGAAGTGTGGGCTGAATTGATCCATATTCTGGGAAAGCATCCCACAGCAGAGCTGGAAGAAACTATAGGTACTGGAGTCTGCCTTACTTTCACAGATGAGAAAAATCAAGCAGAGAACTGTTTCCCGCCCCCCCCCTCCAGTACTGGGGCTTGAACTCAGGGCCTTCACCTTGAGCCACTCTACCAGCCCTATTTTTGTGAAGGATTTTTCAAGATAGGGTCTTGAGAACTATTTGCCCAGGCTGGCTTTGAACTGTGATCCTCCTGATCTCTGCCTCCTGAGTAGCTAGGATTACAGGCTTGAGCCACCAGCCCCAAGCTCCCAGCTCCCAAGCAGAGAACTGAGGCATGTCTAAGGGCTCCCAACAGTCAAGTTCCTTGGCCTTTTTGCTCCTTTTGAATTTAATCCTTTCAGCAGCTTCCTTCTTCCTCTCTGACCTCCTACCTTCCTTTTTTGATGCTTTCCTCCTACCGTCTCGTAGGTCTAAAAGGCAGAATTTGGCATCTACTGTCTCTGACCCTCCAAAAGGGACTCGTTCTCTCCCTGTACCCACCCTCAGCTTCCACCTAGCACAGGAACACTGCTTTTCTGGAGACAGCAGTGTGGGAGCCATAGGTGGCCAGAGCCCAGCCAGGGCCTGTTGGACATGCAGGCAGGGAGGAGCATGGGGACCCTTGAATCCTGAGATTTTCTACACCTTATTCATCCCACTTGTCTGGGAAGTACCCCATGTACTATTCTGACAGTTCTGTCTTCTGAGTTCCCTGGAGTGCTCACACACGGTGGATCACCTCCTGTGATAGCCAAAGCGCTGGTTTGCTGATGACCATGCTTTGTCTGCTTGGTGCTCAGAAGCTCTGTTTTGTCCCTTCTCACTCCCACCCCTGTATCACTTAGTGTCAAGTACAGTTGTTGAACAGAGCTGAAAGTTTTACTTAAGAACTTTACAATGTCCAAAATTAGTTAAGAAAAGTCTAGTTCTATTAAAAATATAACTATAGGATTGGGCATTTCTGCAGTTGTGCATATTACCTGAGTCACACGTCTTAGAGGATGACAAACCATGACCATCAGAAGCAAGGCCCTGTCCACACACAGGCCACCTCAGCAATGCCGCTGCTCCCTGGGTGCCAGTCCCAACTCCCAGGCTGGGACTCTGAATGGAAGTGCACCATGGTGTCTGACAAGAAGGCTGCTGAGAACACCAGGTTCTGGTACTTATACTATGGAGATCAGGTTACCAGGAGGACCTATGTTGAGCACAATTAGTGATCACTTTTACTGATACTGTCTTTCTTTGAAAACTGCATGTTGTTTTATTCCAGCCCCACCTAAATCTGGAACAGCAGGCGTGTGTGGCAGCCAGGACAGGTGAACTAGAGGGACGGACCTCAGTGCCACGTTTAGCTCAGGTACAGCCTATTTCTGTGTTGGATTTTCTTTGTCATGAGAAACAGTGGTAAGAATTTGTATTCCTTGGTTCACTCCCTTGTTCTAGAACAGAAATCTAAAGTGTTATTATAGCAGAAGGCAGAGACAGGGTGGCACACAGTCAAGACCTACCTACTTAAGGAAGTCAACAGGAGACTGGGTGAACAAAAGAAAAGAATTCAATTAAATTTTGGAAATGAAATTTGGGAACTATTCTAAAATACCAAAATGGATTTCCAGTTAGACATACAGTGGTTTCTGCAGGGCAACTTTCAGTGCTGAGATGTCAGCTAAGGAGCGTGGAAGCCTTGGAGAGTTCAGATGTCACCTCTGACCTACTTGCAGACAGCCTTTGTCACCAGTCCTGCTACGACTCGATTCACATTATGATGGCTTCTGTTCTTTCTGACAGGAGGCCATGAGGACCCTGTCTCCCCTCACTGCCTCTGGCTGCATCAGGTGTTCACGTCAACAGCTTATGCTTTCCACAGAATTGTGCATGGAGTTCATCAATAGGGTGAATTCTTTTTAACAAGCATCTATTAAACTCTGTTTACAGTAGCACAAAAAGAAAACAGGCATTTTTTCCATCTGGCTTACCCACAAACTCAAACTATATGGCGCTCACAGAAAAAAGAACTGAAAAGGTAGGAAGAAAGAAGGCTCGGGCTGGAGGCGTAGCCCAGTGAGAGCAGCTGCTTATCATGTATGAGACCCTGGGTTCGCTCCCCAGTGCGCGTACGCGCGCGCGCACACACACACACACAGAAGACAACTGAGAATTCATATCTCTTTTAATAGTCCAGCAACTATAAAAGAAAAATGAAAAAAGCAGCAGGGCAGACTTCCTCATACCCATGTTTGCACTAGATACAGTGGCTGAAGGCACTAGAGTTGCCAAAAGACTAGGACCGAGGTAGGGTGTGATACCCTTATTGACAGCTGATTTACATAGTACAGAAGGACTATGCACAAATGAGAAAAAGCACAAGGCTTGGAGCTCAGATATGTTACTTGTTTGCACTAACTTTTGGATAAATCATCCTAATGAATGTACAGTTGGATAAACATTTTGGAAGGCAATTTAGCAGTATATACCAATCTTGATATTACATTTTATTACTTATAACTGCATTTCAGCTTTCATGGGCATGTGGATGTTTATCAAAATGCTGTTTATAACAAAAAACTGGAATCAACATATGTTTTCACTTAATAGGCTACAGCGTCCAAACTGCGGTGTAATGCCAGGTATGAGTGAGATTAAAAAGATGACGTCAAGCCCCAACAGTCACCTGGGAAGATATTCACAGCTCCCTTTTTTTTTTTGAATGGACACAATGCTGCATTATGATTCCATTTTTGTAATAAACACACACTAAATTAGGAAGAATATATACCGACATGTTAACAGCGGCTCTAGTTGGAGAATAGGGCTCCATGTTACTTTTGTATTCTGTGTACTCTTAAGCAGGATCTGAAAAGCCGATCTGAATTTAGAAAAGTTTCTATTACAGACAGTTCCTAGAGAAGTATCAATTATATTCTTAAGTATTGAACCATGCCATCCACAGAAAGGGGATCAAAGCCTCTTACCTGACAGGACTGATATGAAGAGTAAGATACTGACCCAAAAAGGCCAAAGCCAGTGGATCCCATCAGAGCTGGAGCCACTGTTGCCAGATCTTCCAAACTGTCAAGCAATCAGACTTTTATTTGAATTCTCCTAGTATTTAAATGTTGGCAACACACCCAACTTGTCTTAAAGCACTGCACATTACCAAAAAGAAAAATTACATAGCTGGCAAATAAATGCATGAAAAGATGTTCAGCAGTATTCATTATTAGGGAAATGCAAATTAAAACCACAATGAGATTCTAAACATTAGACTGACAAAAATTAAAAATGAAAAAGTTACATACAATACCAAGTGCCAGATGGATGAGAAACAACTGGAACTCTCATATACACTGCTGGTGGAATGTAAAATGGTGTAGCCCCCTAGTGAACAGTCTGGTAGTTTCTTACAGAGTTAAATATCTACTTAACTGCATGACCCAGCAGTCCCACTTCTGGGAAATGAAAACTAATGTTCAGGCCGGGTGTGGTAGTGTACAACTGTAATCCCAGTACTCAGAGAATAGAAGCAGGAGGATTTCAAGTTTGATGCCGGTCTGGGCTACATACATAGAAAAACCCTATCTCAAAAAAAAGGGAAGGAAAAAACCCATACATGACTGCTTATACTACCTTTGTTCACAATCGCAAAAAGCAAAACCCATACGAGAACTGTGCAGACTGTGATACATCCCAACAACGGGATGCTCAGCAATAAAAAGAAATAGATTACAGGCATATTAACAATGCAGATCGATGCATGATGCTCCTTGTCTTACAAGGGGATTTGCATGTTGATAAAACTATAGGCTGAAAATATGCTGTGTCAAAAATGCATTTCAGCTGGGCACCGGTGGCTCACACCTGTAATCATAGCTACTCAGGAGGCAGAGATCAGGAGGATCGTGGTTCAAAACCAGCCCAGGCAAATAGTTCACAAGACCCTATCCTGAAAAAAACCTAGCACAAAAAAGGTCTGGCAGAGTAGCTCAAGGTGAAGGCCCTGAGTTCAAACCCCAGTACTGCAAAAGAAAAAACATTAACAAAACACATTTAATCCATCTAACCTATGAAACATCACAGCACACTGCGCGGCATGGGTGAGGGGAGCTGCCACTGCCCAGCATGAGAGGATCTCACCGTGTTATCACCACCCCACAAAAGTGACCAGACTTGAAGTATGGTTTCTACTGAATGCATACTGCTTTCACACCACTGTAAAGTAGAAAGCCCGAAGTTGAACAGTTGTAAGGAAGGGAATGTCTGAACTGACTTAATTTACAGCATATACTATTCTGGGAAAGAAAAACTATAAGGTGTGGAGACGAGTTACCAAGCCTTAAAGGCTTAACAGTGGGTGGCATGAGGGAATTTTGAGGGGGGCGGGGGGGGTCAAGTATTCTGTATTTTGTGGTGATGGCTACATGACTGTTGTCAAATCTCTCAAATGGCCAAAAGAAAGACATGTGACCTAATTTTGTATTTTTTGCTGTGCAGGCCTTGTGCTTGTAGGCAAGCACTGAGCCACTGCGCCCTCTTCCATTCAAAAGCCAGTTTCTACACTTTGAATTGCTCACATGCACACAGCCACCTGTGCAGTGGAGAACATGAACTAAGTTATTGGACTTCGTTCACTGATGGGTTTCTTATCTGTCAGAATGTTATTATCACAGTATTCATGAGCAGGCACTCAATTCTGCAACTTCAGTTCAGGTGTGGTGGTACACAACTGTAGTGACCCAGGTCAGCCTGGGCTACACAGTGAGAGAAACCCTGTCTCAAAAGGAAAGAAGAAAATATTGATACAAAAATTATAAACATTAACAGTAAAAGAACCCTTGTAAAGGTAATTAACAGTCAGGTTTTTTGGTATGTGTTTCCCTCATCTTAAGGCAATATTTTGGGTATGGTGTTGCCCATAATAAACTATTCTGGTGTCCCCACAGACTATCCTGGCCTCAGAGGAGCTGCCTCCTGTCTATGAACAACCCACATGGGGTGCAGAAGAATTAGGCCCCTTTCTACGCCTGTGCCTCATGGATCGAAACTTCCCTGCATTTGTAGAAGAGGTAGAAAAAGAACTTACAAAGCTGACGGGGTTGAGGGATTAATGCTCCATGTATATTAACTATGGAACGTTAAAGAATACATTAGAATAAAGAATATTATTCCAAACCATTTTATCAATATTTTATTGTTAAAAACAGGTGGATCCACTTTTTATACAGCATTGCACTTCAACAATTACACAGAACACAGTACATGCATCTACAATTACGTACCGCATGAGAACCCAATCAGGTTTAAAATCTACCATCAACCATTAAATCAATGTGAAAAAATACAGTGTCAAACCAAAAAGAGTAACTGGAGTTGCATAGAATACCACCATGCTATAACATTTCAGGGTCACTGAAAACAAAAGATAAATTATAAAAGTTTGCCTAATTGAATGTACAAGAAGGTTCAACACATCAGTGCAAAAGGATTTAGGAATTTACAGGATTCAACCAAAGAAAAAAATAGTTATTTAAAAAGCAATCATATATATCCATTATATCCTTTCAGTGGACTGCTTCAGCTTCTCAAAGTCATAGATTAAGCCCTTAAAAATCATAGATTTCAGTTTATATTACTTATCCTTTGTACCAAAACCACAGTTTCCTCATCTGACAACATATAATAAGGAATGAATATCAGCAGCTTAAAAATGAAACAAGCATTTATTTTGGATTTCTCCCACCCCCAAAAATATAAATATATATTTATATATTGTATATATCTGTAGGTTTTGCTGTACTTTACAAAAATGTATCACTAGATGGCAGCAGTGCATTTAGAGCTTTGCCAATTTAACAGCTGCATTAAGTAAAAAATGGCGCATGCACATCTGATCCTCAGAGGACCTTTTCACTTCTATTTCAATATTTTAACAAAGGGGAAAAAAGCAACATTCACAGCACATCAAGCCCAAAATAGTTTACACCTTCTACAATGAAGCATTGTTTAAAATGTACCTGGCTAGTTCACCCTTACAGGAGAGGCTAAATAAGGCATGCTTTAGACGGTCATTGTGGTGTTGCTCACTTGAAAGGGAGAGACCAAAGGAGGTCCAAGCAGAAAATTTAGCAGGTCATGTTGCCACCAGTTTCAGGAACCTAAAGATCTACAGAGAGAGAAGTATTTGGAAATTAAAAGGGAATATGCATTGCCACTCAGAACTACCAAGTAAGGGCCACACCAAAGCTTTGGTTCAAACAGCATGCTCACACGCTCAGGGATGTGGTGTGAAATTCTGATCTCCATGTGCCTAAGAGGATGGCACTCTGACCTGCTGCATCCTGTCCACCATCTTCGTCTTGCCCTCAGAGGCAAAGCAGCGCTAATAGCTCTTTGGGAAAAATTCACCTATGAAGGTGACTTTAAAAAAAAAAAACACACACAAAAAACACTTGTTACAAGTAAACAAGTGCAAAGTATTTTGAAACACTGTCTGTGTTGCACATACATACATGTGCATCAAATGCAGCTGAAAAATGTTCCTTTCCACCAGTATCAGCTGCTCTAAAATGAACTAAAAGGTCTCTCCACATAACACCAACTATTGAAAAATCTGTAACAAGGTCAACAGAGGCACAATTCATTTCAAATAAATTTTTAAATCTAAGGAAGGCCATACTTACATTAGATGCAGTGCTTAATTTGTGTTTCTCTGGCGTAAGTTTTTATCTTTGTGATTGTTGGTAGAGTTGGTTTTCCTTTGGAGGAAGAAATTGCATTGCATCAATTGTTACTAGTAATAATGTTCGAAAGTGTAACACATGGAAATACAGCAACTCTTTCACTTACTACCATCCCTGATATAGCAGGAAGCAGTGGGTACACTATTCTGTACCTACATACCTTCAATTAATAGGTCCTTTTGATTCCCATAGCAGAAGATATACAGGTAACTTTCCCTTTGATTTATAAACTATAATCCAATTATTACAAAGGTGAGCATCACTGCAGAAGACATTTGTCAACTGGCCATGCTGCACCCTCTGACACTTGGTTAACTTGGACACTTTGCTTGCCTCTTGCTTCTTAGTCTCCAGCTCTAGGACACTGCCAATCTGGGACTAATTCCACACCTGAAGCTCATCTCTCTTGGATACCAGCAATTGCTAATGGAGCTAAACAATTTAGCCATACTACAGTCCAACTGGAAATTGAGTCCAGCAAAACCTGAGGCATCGGATGTATTGCTCATGTGTGCCCTGCATTACCAATTTAAAACATATGGAATGTACAATGTCTAACAACTTTTTTGCATGGTATTCCATTTACATGGCTATGAACAAGACTGTGCAGCCTGCCCTGGGAATCAAATGGTCTTTAGTCAGAACTGTCAGGCTAACAAGTCCACTCTGCAACATGCTGTCTTCCCCGTGCCCATAGGTTCTCCATTTGACTAAACTTCAAATACAGCATAACTGAGGCAGAAGTTGTTGAATCAATGTCCAATGGAGTACTTACATTGGCCCAGCTGGTTCATCATCTGTATGGTTTCAGTTTTAAAATCCATGAGAAAGAAGAGAAGAAAGGAGAAAACTGTTAAGACTCTGCATGAGGATCAATACGAGAGCAAACTGCAAGTGGCAGACATGGCTATTGACAGCATTTATTAAAGGCCATTCCATCTGGAGGTGCAAAACACTCATGGAGTTATTTCTAGAATTAAGTTTTAATGGCAGGTATGTTGTTTCGATGGTTTTAGTTAACACTTTGAATGCTTGTCATGAAAAACTGCAACTGTAGCGGACAGACAGGCTGCAATATCATTGTACTCATCTTGTCCTCAAGTTCCAGTGGTTCACTCTTAGTAGATGGGAAGACAAACCAACATTTCAGTTGTAAAATCCTGCTGTTTGTTTTTTCGTGGGGAATGCATGTGGTTTTGGCTCCACCCTGCAAGTAAATGGATGTGTACACTCTGTACATGTAGTCACACATCCTCACTTCCCCAGAGGGCAAGTTTTTCTTGCTGTTTTGTAATCTCTAGCAGAGCTTTTAGACAATGAGACTGGGGAAGAGAAAGCCACAATAGTTCAAGCTAATACTGGGTCAGCTATGCTGGGCTAGGCCAGCAATAAGCACATATACACCAGAGGATGTTCTGAAACACACCAGGGAGAGTTCAGCAGTGATGTTCCTCTAGAAAAAAACCCCAGATAGAAAGACAGGCTCACTCTTCTGCCCTGACCAAAACCAGGACAGCCATTTGATATAATTTTTTTCTTTTTTTAATCAAAAAGCTTATATTATCTGAGGTTCAAAGCCTTCTTAAATTGAGCTTATGATTTATAAGTTTTCCTTCCTGTTTCAACTAAGGGCAACTTAGTCCCCTTTTAGCAGATACATGTACATAGAGAAAATGTCATCAAAAAAAAAAAAAAGTAAAAACAGGCCCACAAAGGGAAGTGAACAAGTAAGTGCTCTTACGTTTGGTTTTAATATATAAAAGTTCAGTGAACTAAATGATTTCACTGAAGGCTTCTAGAAAAACTCTCAGCAGGATTCCACAAGGGGGCTTGGTGCACATGAAGCAGTTATGGAGATTGCAGTCTCGGTGTAGGCGTCTGCAGGAGCACATGTCAGGAGTAATGTCTGTCAGAAGAGACATTGCTCCACCTGTTCCTTCCAGGCAACGGAGAGGCAAAGCCACCACCAGCACACACAGTGACTGGAGCAAAAAAGGATTTCAAAAAAAAGAACTAACCACATACCAATGACTCATCAGCCAAACAACAGGCCAGCAACACACCAGTGTCCACAGGAGTCCACTACTAACAACAGTACACTATCAAAACAGGTACAGAGAACAAACTTGGACTCAAAGACACCCAAGACATCTGTGCGCTGTGTGCACAGGGGAGATACAAAGACAGACCATGTACTACAACACACGAGCCCAGCCTCAACCCTCCCCTCACCACAGCCTACTGCTTTGCGTCCCAACCAGGCCAGTCAGCTACATGCTAGGAATTAAGCACCTTGGGGATTTTAAGGAGAAGACACAGGAACAAACAGTATTTTTAGTGCTCTGGCTGTACACCAAAAAATACAAAATTCCAATGCAAGAAAGCTGAATCGAGGATATCACCAATCTACTCCCAACTTTAAAATAAAAGGTAGGGGAGGGAGAGTCACAATAGCCAGACTAATCTTTTCACTTTTCAAAGCACAACACTCTCATCACCAACCCAAGCACCTCAAACCACAGGCTTTTTTTTTTCTTTTGGATTGGGGGCATTCCCTGGTATCTGATTAGAAACATCACTTTCCAACTGAACAGGCTGGTCACATGCAAAGGGCTGTATGGTGGCATTTTAGCAATGGTGCGCCTCTGGCATAGCTGCCATGCCTGTGAGTGGGAGCAGCTGTGATTCACACTGTGGTCAAAATCCCAGGACCTCCTCATCTCTCTCCCCAAATCCACTTTCACACTGACAAAGAACAAGAAGAAAGCCCCCCTCTCCCTCCTCTCCTGCACTGAGTCCTCATCTGCATCACCATTCTCCCTTATAGGTCAGACAAAAGAATGACTTGACCCCTAATAGGGGAAGGTAGGAGAGGGGGAAAGAACAGAACTACAGAAAAGAAGGTACGAAAATCAAAGTAAATGAGGATTAAACAGCAAACTGAAATCCAAATTAGTTGTGAAAGTGAATGAAGTAGTAAACTTGAAGAAGTGTTAACATGAACTGTGCATCGTATAGACTGAAGCGGAGATTGAACAAACTCCAAAGCATGCATATCGCTCACTTACCACCATGTTTTAAGGGTTTGATGCAATTGAGGGGGGAAAAAAAAGAAGTCATAGTAACCGACATATATCAACACACCCCGAACCCTCAGGCCTTACAAAATGACTGTTCTCTCCACCTGGGGATTACTCACAGCCACTGGCTAGATGAGAGGAAGAGGACTGGGGTGGGGAATGGAAACAAGATGCTTCTAGAATCCGTCTGATGAGTGTGAAGTTCCTGGTGGAGTTGGGACACACTGGTTTATCTGCAGCTTCCTCACTGAAGGCACTATAGCTCTTGCTGCCCCCAACACCCAGCTCTGCAATGCCAATGCCGGCAAGCAACAGGCCACCTGGTACAGTATCATCTCCAAAAAGATAGCTTTCATGTCAAAACAACCAAGACTTATTTCTGGTCAAAGCTCCTTTGTCACTGCATTCATCTCACTAAAGATAAGTTTTTTTTGTTTTTCTTTTTTCTTTTTTTTTTTTTTTTTTTTTTTTGAGACAGGGTCTCAGTATGTAGTCCAGGCTGGCGTCAAACTCAAAATCCTTCTGCTTTGGCCTCTCAAGTGCTAGGATCACAGGCATATGCCACCACACCCAGTCTGGGTTTTTTGGTTTTTAAATCCACTTCAGATTTTGCCTGCTCTCAGTGGAATAGCAAAGCCCTGGAGATACTGAATGGTTACTTCCAGTTTCCTGCTTGTTCCACCCTACTGTACTTTTTCTTTAAGGGGACTGAACCAAATGGCCCTACAGCTAAGAGACAATGAATATGGTCTAAAAAGTCCTGCTTCTTTCCCAACATTCTTAGTCTGCTGTAAAGCTTCATGTTACCTAATGCTCTGACCATCTAATAGATTTTAGAACATTAAAACAGCTCTTAAATTTGTCTTAGAGCTTGGATGTGTCAAAGCTACTAAAATTGCTCTCCCCCCACCCACCTGCCCAACAAAAACCCTCAAGTATCTTCTCCACCAGTAACTTAAAGGAAGAGTTCATTTGACTTGCCTTTAAGAATTATACCAGTGTGTAAACAAATCTCTTTGATCCTAGCAGTTCTTTTCTTTAATCAGTTCCTACTAAATGCTCGTGAGGTCACTAAAATGTCCTTAGAACTGAAGGCCAAGGAGACTGAGGAGGTTCATCCCCAACTCCTGGCGGGGGGCGGGGGAGAGCAGTTGGGGAGGGAGAATGGGAAGCACACACAAAGCACCCTGAGTTCAGGCAGCAGGGAGCTGGCAGGGAGCCGGCAGGGAGCCAACACGGAAAATGTGCTCTGAGCTGTGCCCTGCTATATGGATGGAAGGGTAATGGTTAGCATTTTCAGGGAATACACTCAAGTGTGAAAAAACAAGCTCTTACTGGTTCCATTCTCACCTGCTCCAGAAAACACTGAATGTAAGAGTAAGTATGGAGGTAATACACTTGGCACTGATCCTCAGAGAACAGTGGAAGTGTGAGGTTTCACTTGTAAAATGGCCTGAGTATACTACAGGAGATAAAAAGACAAGGGCCTTTTTTTTTAAAAGGAAGCAGCTTAACCTCAAGCCTAAGCATTTTCAGTGTAAAAATCTGAAACAGTACCTGCTTTTCTAGTGAAACACACGCAATATCCTATATACATTCAAATTTGCGTTTTGACTTTTGTACCTATTTCCTTAGTGCTTTTCTAGTAAGGGTATGAGTTACCAAACTCCCCAAAATATGCATACTAGAAGTTCATATAAAAAAAAAGTTCGGTGAGTCTAAAATGAACCACAGGTGTTGACAATAAAACACCTACTTGGCAGGGAAAAACCATATTGTGCCTACAAAAAAATTCTCACTTTCATAGTGACCTAACTAAGCTAACACAGAACCCAGTGACTATCGGAAAAATGTATCACCTCAACACTCCACGTTTGTATCAGATAGGATGGACCACTTCATCAAATAAAAGCATCATCCGTAGAAGCTAGTAAATATGTTTTTCTACATGTAAATTTGGGGGGAGGGAATGCAAAGAAAGCACATGGGTGATGTCCTCACTATTAATTCAAGAGTGAGGAGAAACTGGCTAAAGAAAAAGCCAGAGCATAAGGAAAGCTCACTAAAGAAAATCAACTTAAAAAACAAAAACAAAAGATTACTTCCAGGAGAGAAGGCAAAAATGAGGAGGGAGGAAACAGGGAGGAGTCTGAGAGAAAGAGGTAGAGTGACAAAGGAAAAAACTATGGGATGGAAATACTAGAGGGAAGGCAGGTGTGGAGATGGAGAATGGAGCCTAAACACACTGGCTGTCAGGAAGGGACAGAGAGAAGGTGAGCATTGTGAACATTTCAGCATCCCCAATTCAATAACAAAGTAAGCTGTTGCTTTATAGCATTCACCTAGGAGACCAGGGCAAGGAGGTTTTACTTTGCACTTACCCTGCAGTCATCTCTTACATAGGATTCATTCACTGTCTATAATAACTTAGCTTAAGAGGTTATTTTCTCTTCAGGAAGCTGTTCAGAAGACTGGCCACCGATAGCTCCCATAACAAACTGGTTCCCCATTTGAGGTTCAGAAGCAGGGAATATCTGCACTTGTCAGAACCAATACTATCGCTCAAGTCAAACCTGAAGGTGTGCCACATATGCTGGGATAGAAACCTCATCAACAAAGTAGGTTCTGTTTTCTTTCGGCAGAGTAAAGTTTGAACTCATGGCCTTGCACTCATTAGGCAGGTGACCTACCACTTGAGCTATGCCTCCAGCTCTTTTTGCTTTTGTTATTTTTCAGAAGGATCTTGTGACTTTGTCCGTGTTGACGCTGGACAGCAACTCTTCTACCTACACCTCTGCATAACCAGAATTATAGCTATGAACCACTATGCCCAGCTTTTCTTTGAGATAGGGTCTTGCTAACTATTTTGCCCAGGATGGCCTTGAACCACAACCCTCCTACCTGGGATTACAGACGTGAGTTATCACACCCAGCTACAAAGTTGCTTCTTATGAGGAAGACTGGAACCTCTCTCACAGGAATACATGAAAATCCCAAGAAAGCAGTTTCATTCCACAGAGCAAGAGGTCAAACTCCTAGGACCTCCTCTGTTGTAGAGAACTAGTAAAAGGCCCCCATGCTTCCAGGCCCCCTGCTTCCAGCTGAAGCCTATCTCATCCCTCCAACTCACTTGGGGACAGGACATCTGGAGGGGAGACCTCTAGGTCCTCCTGCAGCATCACTGTCAGTCCCAGGACTCACTCTACTTAGTGCAGCAACAGATTTAGCTGCTGCTGAGAAAGGAAACAAGGGAAGTGGTTGTTGCTCTCAACCATGTCTTTTCAGAGAATCTAAAGCCATGCTGTGCCTTTGAAACCACACTCTTTCCAAGACAGCACCAGACCTCCCTTAGTGTGCACTCCTCTGACATACACGGTACAGGGACAGCTGGGCACTGCATGCTGTTGCTCAGCTGTATGGCGCGTTAACTCTGGGGTGGGACAGAGCCACAAATGCGTAAGCAAAGACCCCAGAACAGCCGGACTATAGCTAGCAAGCCCACCATCACCCCGGCTCAGCTTGCACAGGATTAAAGGGGATACTCTTCTAGTCAGTTATAGGCAAGAGGTAGTCATGGTTGGTTGACCAATTAACTTTGTTTATTGGGTGAGAACGTAGAGCTAGTTAGGAAATACTAGTACCAAGTCTCCATAAATAGCTTCCTGCTGGTTATAATCACAAGGTTAGAAATGAAAACCTATAACCTATAACAAAAACAAAATTTCCCCATGGTTTTCCAGAACCTGGGCATGTCCCCGAATGTAAGAATTTAGCTCTGGCTCTTTCCAATGCTTAATGATTCACTGTGGTTCTGCTGCCACTATCCACTCCCTCCTGTGATCCTGGGCCAGCTGAGGGATTAGCACTTAGTTATCTGTCTTAAACTGGGAGAGTTTACAGATCACTCTTCACCAATCTTGTTTGAGAGACACAGAAAAGCCAGATGGGAGAGAGCCTTGAAAACTTTTCAACCAAGGGAACCAAAGGCTGGCTTGTTCCAATGGCTTTCCAGTGATAGTCTAACTGAGCTGAAGCATTTACCTACAGGGGCTATACCAGGCAACCATGTGACAACCAATTAGATACCTTAAATCTGCCTGAAAAGACAGGTGACCTGCAATCTTGGGGTGGCTTCTAGGCTTGACTTGGATTCTCCTCAAGCTCAATCTGCCTGACGATCTGTATTGAAGGAGGACAGAGCTGAACCCAGAGACTGACAGCTGCCCACTTGCCATATGGCCTGAACAGCAGGGCTTAGGGCTTGGAAAACACCTAAACATAGAGGGAGCTAATTACAGCTCAACATCACTAATGCAAAAAGAAAAAAAAAAACAACTTAAGGATAGATTAGCAACCAGTATAAAACTTTCCTTATTTCCTACTGGAAATGAATCCCAATATCCTCATTGTCCACTTTGAGTACTTGGAAACAAGCCCAAGGCCGAAGTCCAACATGACTGTTTTGTGGGGATGTTCTTACCATCAGGAACCTCATCTGGCCTCTTCCTCTTCTCATACACAATAATGATCACCAGAAGTATGATGATTTCAGCCAGAATTCCCAAAAAAGGCCAGAGTGGGGCTAGGTGGCTCCGTACCCTGAGGATGGTGACAACTGCAGCAGAGCCAATAGAGTTGGTAGCATTGCATTCATATTCGCCAGGGTCTTCTGTGATCTGCAGGTTTGTAATACTCAACTCAGTGTAATTCTCCTTGTTGATGATAAAAAAGCGGCCAGAGGTATTAACAATGTCCTGCAGGAAGAAAAGTGGGGACACACAAAGATCAGAATAGGTGAGCTAGTGGCCAAGGGAAGTGTGACACTGTCCCTTCATTCTTACCAGGCCACTGGCTGGCATAAGACTGCAGTGTCTACGTTTGTTCAAGGAATTTTGAGCACTTCATGCTGACTTCCCTTCAATATCAACAACAACAAATCAATAAGCTTCTGATAGGTACATGCCTCCCCTGCCACTGGTCCTCTGAACTTCTCTGGCTTCCAGAAAGCAAGTGGAGACCTATTGCCTGTAGACCCAAAAAAGACCAACGATCTAACGAATGCTGTTTCAAACAGCAGGTAAGAAACCCAAACAGGAAGATGGAAAGGTTGGCAGAGGGGCTCATGCGGTAAGAGCACCTGCCAATTGCAAGCATGAGGCCCTGAGTTCAAACCCCAGTGTCGCCTCCCCCAAGAAAAGATGATAATAGGAGGAGGAAGTGCAGACCCTCATAGCACCCATGTGCCTGGGGAACCTCAGGCATGTATGATGATTTCCAAGTCAGCACATTTATTTCACACTTGGTAAGGCCTGACAAGTCTCCTTAAACAATGCTAAGAAGTGACTCTTCAGGCAGGGGGAAATTCAAAATTGCCCTTTCCTTTCAAGACTACAAGCCGTAGTCTTAAAAGCAGTCAACAAATACCTAGTAATATATACCTATACATTTTATATCCTACTAAAGGGAAAATGAGATAGACATGGAGAAGTATGACACAAAAATGCTCAAGGAGTTTGACCTCAGGAGAGAAGCAGATAGCCAAAGGAACGTGAGAGAAGGTATATGGAGTGCTGTGAGGCACTGCAGGAAAGAATCAGGAAACGCTTTAGAAAAGAGCTGTCACTTGCATGGGATCATGGAGGTAGAGTTGACAGAGCAGGTCTGGAGCAATCCAGGCAGAGATTGGCATGTATGTGAGGCAGAGGTGTTGAGAATGCATGAGCAGGGGTTTTGGGTAGAGCTGGGATGAGCTCTAGCACTCAGAGGATGCTGGCAGGGGAAAAATGGGCCATGGATCTTCACCCTGCAACAAGTAACACAATACACAGAAATAGTAGAAAGGAAAGGGAAAGATTAACCCTCAAATTATTCTAGTTACAGCATACAATCATGTGTGCATTTTAGTATGGGTACACTGAAATGGAGAATGTGGTCTTCAAGAAAGGAACTATTTTGTGAAGTTCCATGCTTCATCTTTCCAAAGATGAAAATACCCACTTAGTACTTTCAGCCTGCTTTGGCAAAAGCTACAGCCCTCCTGTAGCTTTTGGACAGTTTTTGTCAACACCTTAGAAAATCAGTCATGTCTTTTTGTTTTTTGGTTGGTATAGGGGCTTGAACTCAGGGCCTTGTGCTTATAGGCAGGCGCTCCACCACTTGAGCTATGATGCCAGCCCTTTTTGATTTCGTTATTTTTGTATGCCAAGGCAGGCCTGGACCACAATCTTATTTACACTTCCCATATAGCTGGAATGGCTGGCACACACCACCATGCCTGGTTTTTTTACCGGGAGAGATTGGGTCTAACTGTTTGCCTTGCCTTGAACTGTCATCCTCCTGATCTCAGTCTCCCAAGTAGCCAGATGTGACCACCGCACCTAGCTACCTGCAACATCTTGTTGGTCTTTCAAGGGTCTGCCATGAAGACGCTCAACTCAACATCTTCATCTCCTCACTCATCCTGATCCTCCTTACTAAAGGGTTTTTGAAATCTAATCATCATTACTGCTGGCACTGGAGTCAACACCAGACATCTTACTCTCAAAGAGGTCATGGAGTGGGAAGAATAAAGGACTTGAAATTAAAAAAACGAAAACAAAACTGGTATGACCCTTGGTTTTACCACCAATTTACATTGGTTACTATGTAACCTGTCCAAACAGGCTGGATCAGATGATCTGCAGGGATCTGTCTAATCAAAGAGGTTGCCTGAAAAGTACAATGCTATATACAAGGACTGGGAACATGTATGATATCCTCTCTGACAAAAGGGGAAATAGACTAGGAATCACTAAATCAGAGGAAGTAAGAGAACAAGGCACTGTCTAAAGATGACTTTTTCTGTAGCAAATATTGTTGAATTAAAAATGTATAAGGCTATCCTTCGGTCTGCTTAGGTTCCCCCAATTTTTTATAAGTATTTGCTGAGTTCTAGGAACTAATTTATAATTGTCCTCAGGCCCTTGTCTTCCAAAAAACACAAAAATCAAAAAACCAAGATAGGTACTCATAGTTAAGATTCTGAAGATCAGGTTTAGTTCTTTGTGTCAACTCCTAAAGGCAAGTAATGTAATTCCGTACCAGACAGACAGCTCTCACAAATCATGTACAGAGTGTCCATGCTAGAGAAACACTGTCCTCCAGAATCATCATATAAACCACTCATCACTCTACAAAGAGTAACCAAAGCCATGCCCACATCCAAGAATATAGTCGTTGTGGTAAATGATCCAGATGTCTGGACCTCCCTAGGAGAAACTCTAACGAGCACAAAGACCCAGGCGTAGAGAAGCAGGGCTGCCTCCTACTCACCACGAGCATACCATTCTCCTTCTTGCGCCATATCCACTCTGGGTGGGGGTAGCCAACTGACTTGCAGTACATCATGGCATCCTGCCCTTCATTCTTGTTCTCACTCCGTTTATGGCCAGTTATGTCAGGAGCAGCTGTGAAAAAGTGTTAAATACAGTTACCATGGAAGTCTATTCTGAATGGGATATAAAACCCCTACCTACTTGCTCAGAGCCCTGCTTCAGATACAATTGGTCTTTAGGCACACCCTAACATTTAGCTTTGATAAAGAAAATTCAGATCAGAATAGGGTAATGGGACTAGCCCAACCCACGAAGCAGCCAAGCAGATATCAGGGCTATTAATATATGAGGTTCTAATAAAGTAGGAGGTTCTCCAACCTACTGGAAAAAGACCAAAATGCCCTTAAACCCTCCTTAAAGAATATCCAAATAGAACCCATTATCATCTCCTCTATCAGTCCAAGTTTCTTCTTAAAACACCGGTACCAACAATTATGGAGCATATTAAATGTTACATAAACATACCAAACACATAAAATCAAGTCCATTATAAGCCATGTGAAAACAGTGAATGCATGGGAAAAGCTACTTGATGATTATCAATGACCAAAGCTCTCCCAGGAAAGAGGGCATTCAGCAAATTGGGCTTTACAAGGGGAACCAATGTCCCAAAAGCTTTTGTTAGCAGCTTAGGAATCTGCCTTGAGCAAGGTGTGAACACAAGCCTGTAAAACCAGCACTTGGGAGGCAGAGTCAGGAGAATCCAGAGTTCAAGACAGTCCTCGAAAAGACCGTCTCAAAACAAAAACAAACGAACAAAAAACCTGACTTGATGAACAGCTGATTTGCAACAATTTTAGTGAACCCCATCTATGGGGGGGACAGAAATTTCTAGGCATGCTAAAAGCTGTTGACCTTTTCTACTTTCAGGGACCACTTAGGAATAAACAAACAGCACCTATAATCTAAAAATCTAAAAATTAAATCAGTTCAAGGATCCAAGAATGAGGGTAATTCTTTGACTTTAACCTTTATTTTGGTAGTACTGGGGTTTAAACTCAGTGCTTTGCACTTGCTGTGCAGGCATGGGTCCACCGCGTAAGCCATGCCTACAGCCCTTTTTGCACTGGTTATTTAGGAGACACGGTCTTGCTTTTTGCCCAGGCCAGCCTGGACCATGATCCTCCTATTTTATGCTTCTTGCCCTACCTAGGATGACAGGCATGCACCACCATGCCCAGCTTTTTTCCATTCAGATGGGGCCCTTAAAAACTTTTTTGCCAGGGCTGGCCTGAAACTTTGATCTCCTGATCTCGGCCTCCCACATAGCTTGGGATGAAAGCGGCATTCCACTGTGCTCAGTTATAGGTCTCACGAACTTTTTGCCCAGGCCAGCCTCAAACCAATAAATATCCTCCCAATCTCAGCCTCCCAAGTAGCTAGGATTACAAGGGTAACCACTGGTGTCCAGCTGACTTTAACCTTCTAACTATATTTTCGTATTATTTTTACTTTTTTTTGTGTGTGTGTGTGTGCAGTACTGAGGCTTGTACTCAGGGACTCATGCTTGCTAGGCAGGCGCTCTACCATTTGAGCTCCAGTTTAACTGTTTTCTATTTATTAATGCCTAACCAGTTACAGTAACCTGAAAGCAATAAAACTCAAATTAAACCAGAGTTACGCCCAAGTTGACTAAGAGATTTGACAGGCCTTGGTTCAAATTCCAGTTTTACTGGATCTTTAATTATTCTATGTTTTGGTTATATACCTATTATCAAATAGAGATAATTCTTGCTCCTGCTTCCCTCCCATTGTTCCTAAATAAGTAAAATGTCAAAATACTTATTTTGAGACTGACCCATGTACCACCTTTGACTGGCTTGGCTTTTCTTGGCTTAAAAACAATCCAAAGTCCTACTGTACACAGACTGTGCTTCGCAGGCACAAACTGGTCTTGCATTCAACTTCAAGAGGCACCTGTACAGGAATGAATGGGTTAGGCCCCAAGATGTCTCTACTACCAGTTCCTGCTAAACTGAGGCCTGCTCATAGCATTCAGTGTGAAATGTTTTCTGGAATGTTATAAAGGAAATGATGCCTTTTCGTTTTTTCGAGGCAAAATTCTTTATTATCGAAGGGAATGGTCAGGTTGCCTCTATCTTGTTCCCACCAAAGCAAACTTTTCCCATAGCTAATCCATCACTTCTTGGACCTTCTGATGACCCTTCCTCTGAGCTTTCTTCAGTCAAAAAATATTAAGTGCTCCAACGAGTAGGGTTCCATAGCTATACCTAACCAAAATAGCATCATGGGGCGGACAAAGGACACAGCAGGCATTGACTTTGTTGTCTCCAGCTGCATTTCATCACTTAACAAGTATTTGTTGGTCACCTACTACATGCCATGTATGTCATAGAAGGGTGGCAAAAGGCCTTTCTGATAAGGTATACTTAAGCATAGTTGTGAAGAAAGTAAGAACTAAGTCACTCATATGTGCAGGACAAACATTACAGGGAGAGGGAGAGGTAAAGGCAAAGGTCTTGGGGCAGATGTGTGCCTGTTACATAAGAACAGCAAAGGAGTTTGGCCAGAATACCAAAAACAAGAAAATAGTAGAAGATGCAATCAGAGTCTGAGAACCCAGCTGAGAGGAACTGTAGGCCACTGTAATGACTTGGCATTTACACTGAGTCTGGAGCCATTGGTGACTACAAAATACAGGTGGTAACATGATCTGTGTGTTTTAGTTGACTCCCTGTGGCTATGTGGGCAACTGCAGAGAGACAACAGTGGAAACACAACCAATCAGGCTACTCAAGTTATCCAGACAAGGAAGAAAGGGGTGGTTTGCATAAGGGCAGTAGCAATGGAATGGGAGAAGAGGCAGTGAAATTATGGGTATTTTAATTTTAATTTTATTTTGGCACTAGGGTTTGAAAGGGCTTCATGATTACAAAGCAGGAGCTCTTCTGTTTGAGTCACACATTCAGTCCATTTTGCATTGGTTATTTTGAAGATGGGGTCTCAGAAACCATTTACCTAGGCTAGCTTCAAACCACAATCCTCCTGATCTCAGCCTCCCATGCAGCTAGGCGTACAGGTATGAGTCACCAGTGCCTGGTAAGATTCTGGACATATTTTATAGATTGAGTTAATATATTTGTTAATGAACTGGATACGGGACATGAGAGAAAAAGGAGTCAAGGATGACTCCAAGATTGTACCCTGAGTAATCCCAAGAATGGAGCTGCTAGTTACTAACATGAGGAAGACTAAAGAAAACTCAGGGTAGTTTTACATGTTTCTTTTTAGTTTGTTTTGTTGGGGAAGAAAGCAATAGTGGTGGTTCAAAACCAGGAGTTTTTAACATGGAAGTGAAATTGTCAGCCAGGAAGCTGAATATTAAGTGTGGAGCTCAGGGCAGTGGTTCAGGGTAGAGATACAAATTTTAGAAATGTATTTTCCTGTTTTCATTCTCCTCTGCCACAAAGAAAATACCCA
The DNA here is from genome assembly GCF_047511655.1 of Castor canadensis. Taxonomy (NCBI): domain Eukaryota; kingdom Metazoa; phylum Chordata; class Mammalia; order Rodentia; family Castoridae; genus Castor; species Castor canadensis. The sequence continues at coordinate 4,416,886 of NC_133404.1, forward strand.
CTCTGGGCCAGTTACCTGCCTAATGCCATTAGCACTGTGAAGTCAGTACTATCAGATTTTGCTTTGGAGGATCATCCCCAAGAACATACACTAGAATCAGCCAGAAGGCTGGAAACTGAAATTGACATATAGCTCCACAGACTCTACAGTCACTAGTCTGAAAGGACTCAAACTTTAAAAGGTCAGAACTGGGGAGAAGGTTAGAGATGGTCTTCACTCCTGCTTTGGTGTTAAGAAGAGAACATTACTTTCCCTTTCATTTATCTAGTGCAAACATTCTGCAGAGGCTTCTATTTAAAAATGGGAACACAGCCTTAAAGGCTTCTATTAACTTAGGCAATTCCCACCACGTTTATTGGCCATGTTACAGAGTATAAGCCTACAACAGAGTTTCAATGGCCAGATAAACTCCTGCTTTCTCTTCCTCTTACCAAAAAAAAAAAAAAAAAAAGTATGAAGCTTTGGACTATTGCCTCTACCTACTGTATACCAAAGAATAATACCCTTGTTATTCACCCTTTGGGTGATACAAAAATCACTAGCATACTAGACAGAAAATTAATGCAAACCCCACCACTCCACCCTTAAGAAGGGAGTAACTATAACAACTATCACTTTAGCCTTTGGATAAATGAAAAGGTGTCACTTCTCTCTTATCCTTTCTGGTAGTTACTCACTTAGTGCCTGCTTCTGTTCCACCCGCTGGGCAAGCCAGCACACCCACAGCAAGGAATATAACCAGGCGCTCAGAGTACATGTACGATAGTCAGAGAGACCCATTAGTGTTCAACTACTAGTGATGGTTTTTAAATAGTCCACAAATTATTTAATATGTAGCCATTTAAGAGGTGAAGCTTAATTTCCCTTATCTTGAGTGAGGGCTGGATTTGAGAACACCCTTCTTGAATAAAATAAAGCAGAAGTAAAGGTATACAACTCTGGAAATTAGTTCAGATAAGGCGCTGAGGCTTTTTTCATTCTCTCTCCATCTCCTTTGCTGCCACAATGTTTCTTGCTGTTTTCATTTTTTGGTGGTACTGTGAGGCAGGGGATGAACTCTGGATCTCATGCTGAGTGGCAGGCAGCTGCTCTATCACTTGAGCCACACAACTAGCCCTTTTTTATTTTTTTGGATAGGGTCTCATGATTTTGCCCAGGGCTAGCCTCATACTGTAACCTCCTGCCTAAGCCCTCCATTTAAGGGGAGGTTATCGTACTTAACAAGTATGCTAAGCCGGACATCGTGGCCATGCCTGTAATTCTAGCACTTGAGAGACTGAGGCAGAAGGATGGTGAGTTTGAGGCCTGCCTGGGCTACACAGCAAGTTCCAAGCAGCCTGTACTAGACAATGAGATCCTATCTCAAAACAAAAACAAAATCTCCACAAATACTAAAATTTAAAAAAAAAAAAAGACAGTAAGACCCAAAAGCACAAGTGGGTTGCTTCTAAACATCCCATTCTGCATGGACAGTCTTTTTTCTTCCTTTATGCAACACATCTAATCCCAGAGACACTGCATCTTTGCCGTAGGGAAAATACAGCCTGACTAAAGGAAGGAGGAGAGCTGATTTACTACTAGCCACGTCTAAGCCCAAGAAGGAATATATGAGAATGGTCCAGATGGAAGCAAGAAAAGATGTAGGTTTCTGGCCCAACAAGTGGCCTCCACAAGAGTAGACTCATCACTGGTTGTGAAAACTTAGAGCAGTTTAGGACCTATGTTGTCTTCTACAGCATGAAATTGTCGCAAAGGCACAGCTGTCTCCTCCCAGGCAGTGGTTCCCAGTCTCAGATGCACACTATAATCACCTGGGGGTGCTCTTTTCTTTTTTTGAGACAAGGTCTCACCATGTTGTCCATGTAGGTCTTGAACTACTAAGTTCAAAGTGATCCTCGCACCCTAGTAGTTAAGAATATAAGCCATGGGCCACTATGCCTGGCTTCCTTGGATGCTTTCAAAAAGTCTGACGCATAGGCCACATTTCAGATGAATCAAAGTTTGAGATCACTGCTCTAACACCTCTCCTGGTGCCAGTGTTGGAAGTTGGGGACTATGAGGAAGGAAGAGTCCCCATCATGTAAGAGGTAGAGGAACAGGGCACAGTGAGGCAACACTCTCCATGCAGAGAAGCTGACAGCCATTGCCACCAGGAAAGTAAGCTTGGAATTTATTTCCTTCAATACCAAACTCTCACCTTTATCCACATGAGGGAACCACATACTGTCAGAGGCCTACAGAACACTTGAGGCTGAATCCGGAGAAGAAAACTAACTGGTAAAGATCATGGTGAGTTTAATGACAGGAACAAGATTAGAACTCATCTCCTCTTAAATCTTAGTGCAAGGCCTTTTCACTGTTATATGCTGAATACAGCACTGTCTAGTCTTAGGAGCAAGGACTCTGGTGAGCAAGAGCCTGAATGAGAAGCTGGCTCCACTGGTTCAGTCTGTCACATTAGGCCATTCATTTCATTCCCCTGAGTCTTAACTTTATCACCAGGAATGTGGTGAAAATAATAGCAGTTACCCAATACAGTAGTGAAGACAGAAGGAGAGGAAAGAAACAAATAGTGCCTGGCAGGTAGTAAGTGTGCAGTGATGTTAGTTTTCTTCCTATTATTTAGAAAGGTCAGGGCAGTACCCTGAAGAGGAAAGAAAAAAGTAGGGATAGTTATTTGGGTTGAGGTTGATGCTCACAATGTCCTAGAGCTTCCAAACATTATCATGTTTTTAAAAGACTTCCTATATAGTCACAATTCTAAACCAAAACCAGCTCTTACATCAACTGTGACCTAAAGGGTGTCAGAACCTCTAGGCATCCTTACCAGGCAAACTATTTTTCCTAAGTGAAGAAATGCCCGTGAAAATGCTACTCCTGCTGAAGGTGCGGTACAAATGTGAGATGTGGATCGTTCCTTTCAGTAATGGTATGCATCACCACCACCACACAATCCATCTCATCCAGTTTCAACTCCGGTATGTCACCTCTAAAGCACTGTAATGAGCAGGAAGCAGGGCAGAGCCTCTTCCAGAAATCCTAACATTTAGTCCTAAAAAAAAATGCTCAAATGCAAAGAAAGCTAAGAAGCATGGAAAAGAAAAACAAAAGCAATTTGGCTTTTGAGCCAACAAAAGAGAAACCCATTAGAAATGTCCAAGGAGCAAGATGAGATAGCCCTAAAAAGTCTCTAGGTCCAAACTTTTCTAGTCTGGAATGTACCTCACACAAGAGTCAGTGACACATTTGTTGCAAAGGATTTGATAACCACCAAAATAATTTTATAAAAACATCAAGGAAACTCAAATTCCTTATTTTCTGAATTAATCAAAATGGTTGAAGGATGAGGACACTGTTTGATAGTCATTGTCTCTTTACTTTCTAAATTATATGGAAATTTTAAATTTGATTTTTTACAAGCATTTTTTTTTTTGTAATTTTGGAAAAGGAAGGAAGGGAAAAAGAAGGTATAAGGGGCAAAAGGTTTAAAGAATTACATGGACTAAAAATTTCAACACCATTCATTGATGAATCCTCTGGAGAGTCAAAAAGTTGCCCTTCTCAGAGTGAGCTAAACAGATCCCAGGGCACCTAGGCTTTGGCACAGGTCAACAACAATTACGCCTCTCCTGACCAACCATGCTCCTCCTGCCTCCTCTCTGCTGAGGTCACCTGTCAAACACCTAGGAAATGTAACTCTTAACAGTAATTTTATCTTCCTGTTTATACAGTGCCTCATTCCTTGTGGGGGGGGGAGGGAAAGAGGAAGGAGGGGAAAAAAAGAGAGGGAAGGAAGGAGAAAGGTAAAAAAATAACTGCTTTTCAGACACAAGGCCTTTCTCAATACATGAAGATACTACTATCTTCAAAATTCCTTTCTTAGCTAGGTGTGGTGTTCACACCTGTAATCCCAGCACTAGGGAAGCTGAGGTGGAAGATCGTAAGTCCCAGACTAGCCTAGGCTACACAGCAAAACCTTGTCTCAAAGGAAAGAGAGAAAAAAAAAAATCCTTTCTTGACAATAATCTACAGGCCAGGGTAAAAAAGCATGGTCACCTCAGGTCTATTCCCAAACACATAGCCCTCTTCCCTCTTCTTTAGCCCTTCTTTTCTTTGTATCCCATAGGTAATTTAAGATTTGGTAATCTGACATATACTGTTCAGTCCCTGGGTAGGCTAAATTCTTCACTCCTCATAGTGCTGAGCCTAAACAACTCCCCAGAGATATTCTGGAAGGCAGCAAAAGCCACACTGGGAAGAAAAGAGCTAAATGTAGAAGAGGTGCTGAAGAAGTACATATGTATGATCTGAATACATTGCCCTCAATTGATGACTCAATTAAAGACATCAATGAAGATTCTCAGATACTCCTTTCAGCAAAAGAGTCACTTATGTCCCTTGAATCTCTCTGTTCTTAAGTGTAATCACTTCTTACCTGTCTTATTACTCAGCAGATTTTTTAAACCACTGTATCTGTAAAAAGATAACTGTCTCTAACTTGACCTTAGAGGCACTGAGGGAATAAAATGACAGCTTATGTGACAATGGTTTGAGAATTAGCACATACCCCACTCCAAATGCAAGGCAGTTTTTCTACCAACCACACCTGGAAGCTAGCTTAGAATATGATCCCAGGTCTGTGGAAAGCTTTTTAAACTTAACATAAAAAAAAGTCAAGTGTTTACAGTCCTTACCAGGCTCAATTACTCACAACCAACACATTATACATTCAGCTGTTTTCTATCAGATGTTAGGGAAAAAAAGACAAAAATTCCTTGTGAATTTTCTTGACAGACTAGTAAATAATATATCTGTTCAATGTAGGCATAGAATATACTTTAGAATTTCATAAATAAATTTTCTCAAAAGTCTACCTTTTTTAAAACCAAGATACTGCCAAGGTGCTGGTGGCTCACGCCTGTAATCCTAGCTATTTGGAAGGCTTAGATTGGAAGGATCATGGTTCAAGGCCAGCCTGGGCAAAAAGTTCACAATACTCCATCTCCAAAATAACCAGAACAAAATGGACTGGAAGTGTGGCTCAAGCAGTAGAGTGTCTGCTTTGCAAAGCATGAAGTCCTAAGTTCAAACCTCAGTGCCACCAAAACAAAACAAAACCCAGGATACCACCACCTTCTCCATCACAGGTCTGTGGTACAGTAAAAATGCAATAGTGTAGTCAGTATCTTAGTGCCTTAAACATGATACTCTAAGACAGTTCAATGCAATGCAAGTGAAAACACTTCTGCTAGCAGCCTCCTATTCTCTGCCCCTCCCCACTACTTCTTCCTAACTGTGAAGAAAGATACTTTTGGGCTGCTGAATCTCATCTTCTAAGGCAGCCAACCCAATGGAAAAAACCAGCACTGTTTTCACTGTTAATCTGCTGCTTAGAAATCATTAACTCCAAAGCCATTCAGGACTGCACTGGTTAGCCAGGACTTGTAATTGTATGTAATTATTTCAAAGGCTTGAGAAGGACCATTTAGCTAGACACACCACTCTCCTCTTTCCTCATCCATACCACCCCACTGCACTTGGGACTTTGTGACAAGGGTTCAGCCAGGAATGTTGCAGGTCCAACTCTCATACAGAGTGAAAATCTCCTTACACAGATCAGCTCACCTACAATGGAGAAGGCCATCATTGGCTTACAGAAAACATTTCCCTATACCCTTCATCCTCATGTTGAATATGGCATCCTTTAAAAACAACAACAACAAAACCCTAGATCACTCTACAAAAAGCTACTGTGGAAATCAAATGTCAGGTTCTGGCCTGTTGTGATCTGTAACCATGTGACTCCACACCTTCAGGCATTCAGAATTAAATCTGGTAGCCAGAAGAGGCATTGGCTGTCCCTTCATCAGCTCACTAGGGCTGCAACGCCATCACTTTCCTTTCATACTGCATAATGGAAACCGAATGTAACTAAACCTTTCTTGAATCTGCCTTTTTAATTTTCCAAACAGTTTAAGGAAGAACTAAATGCCTGTTAAATAGGTCCTTTCTTTTTCCTAAATTGATTCTTCCAGTTTCTAGAAATGTTCCTATGGATTTAAAGAACAATTTTGTGTCCTCCTTAAACAAAATGAAACAATGCTGAAAATAAAAAATCTCCCCTCTTTAGTATGACCTCGAACAGTAGCCCTGTCTCCCACTGGTCATTTTGTAACAGAGGAAAAAACATCAGATTGGAAGACAAGACCTGGGCACTTAGGCTAGCTCTCCCAAAAACTCACTAAGGGACACAGAGCCACTGGGTTCACTTTTCTGGCTCTCAGTTGCTTGCTGTGATGGACGTGGAAAAGCTGCTATTCATGTTGTTAGAAAGCTCCAACTTTTATAGTTTTATTTTCTCTTCTTGAAACTTTCTGGTACAGCCTCATCCCACATGTCCATAGGGTTTCTATGAAATTTCTAATGAATTACACACAAATACTTATGTTCACCTTGCACAATGTACCCTCCCAAACCATGCTGCCCACTGGAGACCTATATAATATACATATAAGGCACTGAGCTTCACATAAGGTTGGGTCATATGAGATGCCAGCATTTAAACATTTTTGAAATACAAAAATAGCAATTCCACATAGTCCAACATACTATACTGACTTACTTAATTCTCCTAGCAAACCTATGAGGTGAGTGCTGTTGATACCCTCATTTCACGAGTGAGGAAATGGAAACATAGAGAAGTTAGTAAATGATGGGGCCTGAATTTAAACACGGGCAGCCAGGCTCCTGGGTTTAACCATAACATTACATTGCTTCTCAAAATGGAAATAAGAAAAGCTTGAAGACCAGGAATCCAGAGCAAGGTAGGGTCTCAGAAGGAGTGAGAGGCTAACATTGCAGCCTCTGCTCGATTGTACCTTTTACTTCGATTGTGGCATTTGCTTTAGGAGCGCTGACAAAATGATATACACAGTGGTATTCGCCTGAATCCTCAGCTCTTGGCTTATTGATCCTGCAAAAATGAGAAGAAAAACAAAGTGATGTAACTGGGAATGTTCAAAATATACAATAAAAGGAAAATCAAAGAGGCAACAAGGACCATGTTTTACAGATCCTGTTCTGTAACGCATCTCACCTCTTCCTAACTAAAAGTAAAACCTCCTCTATATACCCCAAAATATTGTCTTACTCCTTACTGGGTGCCTGGAGTACAGGGATGCAATAGCCCACGACTCCCCAACCTTAAGATGCGTCAGTCTATTGGGAAAAACAAACTGTAAAACAAGTAATCAAAACTAAAGGGTTGCACAAAATACTACAATTTATAATGAAACAGAAGAAGAAGCCATCACTAAAATTTTGCTCATCTGGTGGTTCGAGTCATGGAAACAAGAGGGAAAGTGTGTACACCTACACATGCCTTCTCTCAGCTTCCCTAAATGCTATTTAGCATGCCTTTTAGTAAGTATACTAACCGGACCCAGGCATACTTTAAAAACAAACAAATAAATCTGCCAGTCACAGAGACGCAGAAGTGGTGGGGCGCGGTGAGGAGCCTATCATAAATTCCTGGGTCCTGCATGATCTGGCTCCTGCTTACCCCCCTAGTCTGACCCCATGTCATTTTCTAGCTCTGCTAGCTCTTTCCAATGTGCCAAATCTGTTCCTAACACAAAATCTTCACACAAGATGCTTCTTTACAAAGAATATTCTTCCAATCACTTTTAGCCTACCTAACTCCTTTTTCCATCAGGTCTGAGTTTACACATCACTTCCACCCTACATCTAAATTTCCTCCTCCTCCTTCTCTCTCATACTACGGCGTGGTTCTCAGCACTTAACACAATGTGTAATTACATATTTATGTGATTGCTTAATATCTGACTTCCCAACAGACCAGGCTGTAAGTAGGTAAGCACTGTTTAATTGACACACAATTCTGTACTAGTCCTCACCTGATGCCTACATTACAATAGGGGAATTAAAAAACAAATGAATAATTGAATGAATACAAACTCAGAGTGAACAGCTGTCTACAGACCCAGACCAAGTTAAATAGAGTACCTGTAAGAAACATGTGTGGCAAAAATGCCCTTCTCTCAACTTCACAGGAAATCCTCAACAAGCTTTCTTGCCTGAGGGCAACTTCACACGGCCTCAATATACTGTATCTTATACACACACATACACCAAACACTCAGGTTAGTGAGTAATTACAGAAACAGAATCAACAGCCTCCAGATCACTTCTGCCTACTGGTTAAAATATGGCACTTCTAATGATCAAATCTCCATTGTACTAATATCTAATAAAAACTAACCCTGTCAACTGACTGGCCCAATGTACTTATCAATCTTACTGTTCATTCCAAAAAAGAAACACACACACACACACACACACACACACACACACTCACACACATGGAAAATGGAAGGAGAAGAGAAGAGGAAAGAAAAGAGAACCAAAACACAGGGTAACATGATGGCTGAGGTAAAGCATAGCCCATCTTCAGGAGCATCTCAGCATATATTCTAAACACAGTATTATAAAGGAGCAGCAAGATGTCTTCTCAATTTAATACAAACATCCCATCTGGAATCTATGCTCCCAGTAGGAAATAAGAAGCAAATCAGCTGCTCTTAACAAGTATTCCAGAGTTTGAGGAAGGAGCAGCCACTGTATCTTCAGAGTTTAGCTTTTTAAGTTCCTTCAGAAATATTTGGGAAGACTCCCAAGCTTGACAACATATCTGTGGATTCAAAATCTCCCCACACTATCCCCTTGGACTGGCAATTTGGAAACAACTGAAACAAGTAGAAAACGTTCCCTACAGGCTAAGCCAATGCTCCATGGCTGACTTGAATATTTCCTGAAAAATTATAGTTATGCAGGACGTACCTTAAGAGTTTCAAATAAGCTGAAAGGGAGAGGGGAAGAGGCATTATAAAGTCAAGCTGAAACTTCATGAAGTTACAGCTCAAAGCTTTTGTGGCAACAGCACAAGACCCAAGGGAAACAACTGGATATCTGCCACCTTCAAGGAGGTATTATAAAAAAAACGAATCTGTAAAACTAATGGACACACCAGAAATAAATGCCTTTCATTCCACCCAAGGCATCTCTGATTAACCGTTTCCAAACTCTGAGGACATAGTTGAGGCTATATTTTCTTTTTATTGGGCAGTACTGGGAATCAAACCCAGGGCCTCATTCATGCTATGCAAGTACTCTACCACTGAGCTGTTATCACCAGCCCTTATATTTCCAATTTGGTATCAGAAGAAAGTACAGTGGAGAAAGGCTGGCTAACTTGCTACTAAGTGGTATAGTATGGGGGAGGGATTTTAGAAACAATTCTGTAAGTCTGAAGATCTGGAACCTAGTCTTGGTTCTAAAACTTGTAAGATACAGTATTTGGCCTTAAAAGCAGTCAGGAGTTATTCCTTGGGTCTTAAGTTTCCTCACTTAAAAAAGAAGAAGGATCTACAAATTCATGTCTATCAATTAAATAAGGGATGTGGCAAGATCTGTCTGAAAAATGCTGCAGAATGCCCTGGCTACTAGTGGGTACCCAGGTTTTCCTGACCTCACTCAAGGGCTTTCTTTCTTCATACAGCATTGATCTGCAAAGCAGGACTAGCAAGGATCCTTTTCCAGAGCAGGTTTTAACCAGAAACACACTATGAGGTGCCACGTGTTCTAGACACTCAAAAAGCAAACCTTTGGGTGCACGTTAACTCAGACCAGCAACTCTCTTTTCCTCGGAGGATATTTCTGGACCACAGTCCTCCTTCAGATCACTAAAGAGCCTTGTATCCAACTGGTTCTGATCAGGTTTTAGTGAAAAAAGTGATGTTACTCCTTAAAGGTAATCCATTAGGACATCTACCAAGCAGAAAGATCACTTAGGGAGATGTCTCAAACCTAATTTCAGTTTGATCCCTCAAATCACTGAATTAAATCAATAAACCTGCATGTTTATTGTGACTCTACTATTGACTAGCACTGTTACCCTGAGCAAATCACTCCCTCTTGCCCTGTTTCTCATTGTGAGGGGGATCATCTATGGCTCTCAAACCTGGCTGACCATTAGAGTAATTTAGGAATCTTATGATTCCTGGCCTCATCTCAGATATACCGGATTGAACTATCCAGGAGAGGTCCAACTATATTTCATGACAAAGTTCACAGTTTGGTATATAGTTCAGTTCAATGAAATAAAAGAGCTCACATTACATTTTTTTTAAGTAACGATCTCAGACTCATCTTTTCAATATGTGTATGTAAACTCCCAATAAGGCTTGAAATGCATTGATAAGAAAGGCCCTTAATGAAGCAAGAAAAAACACAGGATTTACAGAGGTCACAGTTTGGCAAACAGTTCAACTCGCTGGAGTGAAACAGCCCAATGTGTCTTTTAAGTAACATTTCAGACTTATCATTTCAACACAAATATGTAAGTTCCTAATGATTGAGGATTATAAATGTCAAGTAAGCTCAGCCACACTTCCTCTCATATTCCTAGGAACTACTAGCCTCTCTCACCTGTATTCCATGTTGCTGGCATTCTTACGAGTGGCCGTCAGTTCTACCCCATTCTTTGTCCAGTAGCTGTATGTAAGGGTGTGAGAGCTGGAGGTGAGGTTACACTGCAGGGTGATGGGGAGGCTGTCTCGAATAATGACCTCTTCGCTGGTGATAATCCTTGGCTCTGTAATAAGAGTACAGAATGACAGGGGGCCAGAGCTTTCCACTGTCTGTAGCCCTGGCCTTAGAGTTGGGTAGGGTAGGAGGGGGAAGACTAGAAAAAAAGAGAGGGCAGACAGGACCACATGAGGACTTTCACTTTATCACTTTGGAAGAGGTCAAGAAAGAAAAACAATGATTATAAGCAAATGACCACTAGCGCAGACAACAGCCTGAAGACCAGTTGGCCTAGACGTGAAAGAATGGGAGTAATACAGGTGCTTGTATTGGCAAACATCCACTTATGATTTTGAATACCACCACTTAGTGATTTAAGAACCACCAACCAAATCAGCTTCTATCAGAAAATCAGGCTCCACACCTTGCAGTTCTGAAGACAAAGACAATATAATATATATAATTAATAAACTCCTATGGAGTCAATGGGCCTTGGAACAGTTAACAGGCATAATTACACTAAATGTATCCCTTTCCCCACCTTAAAATCTGTTAAACCTATGGCAAATCAGCCATGGCCATTTTTTATGCAGAAAAAGTGCCAGGTCCCAAAAGCAAACTTCCCATTGGAAGTCTCTTGCATTTTCTGAATTTTGAAGAGGGAAAATTCTTAAGGAACCATTAGTTCTTCTCTCCAGCCCATATTTATTCCAAAAAAAATTTTTTTTTCAGAATTGCACTTTAAAGCACATTCCACGTCAAGACAATATAATTATACTAAAAGTGCGATATGTCTTAGTATTATGGGATCCTAAAATTTTAGAGTTGCAAGGCCCTTAAGATTTTATGGACTGTCTCTCTTTTTAAGACCTAGAAAGGTAAAATGACTTGTACAAGGCCATAATTATTATTAGTGTCAAAACTTAAGACTAGAAAACACATCTAACTAAATTTTCTATCCCTGCCTCCCATCCCCAAGAAACCCCACCCCCAAACTTCCACCCTAAAGGAAGGTACATATACTTCACTTTCTGATTCTATCTTGGGTTTACATAAATTAGGATTGCCAGTTTAACTACAAAAATAACCTATGAGTCAAATATTGTAACACATTAAGAGAATATTTTAAGTCACTCTATCATTTGTGGAAGGTTTATCTTTAAAGCACTTCCTTGCTACATTAAAGTTTCTGTTACTTGTCTTTTGTTGCCTTTCATCTCTTCCCAGGCTTAGATCTTTTTCTACTTTTGACCAAACATTTTCAGGTTAAGTCTAAACTAATCAGCTTTTCCCATCTACAGTAAGAGGTGTTGCTCCCCCCACCCCCATTCTTTCTCAGTAACCCATGACTGACTTCCCATTTCCCTGTATCTGGCTACTTCCTAATTCCATCTCTAAAACAGCTCCCCCTCACCACTTCAAGCAGTACAAGTTCTGATTCTTAACTCTTGAGGACAGAACTGTCTCCCTGTGGAACTGTTTTGGTTGTTGTTCAGGGAGGGGAAGAGGATGGAGAAGTCACCAGATATCTGGAAAATGTAATACCTTAAGGACCTCCTAACCAATGTAACATTTCTGACTATAAAGTTAAGATCGTCAAAGAAACGTGTGATAAAGCAAATCCAAGTTTTCTCTAATAACAAACTAATTCTAACTAATTTCCAATTCTGGCAAAAGGCTAATGGTTATATTCTATTCAGCACTGGTCCTTATTGGTAACATCAAACAGGGTCTCTAGGTACAGATAATGGAGGCATAGCAGCCACTAAGACAAAAGCAGATGCATGTAAACATGTTAGCGCAGTGGTGTCCCATGGTTTCAAGACACACTGGACAGAAGCCAAATCCCTGGGCCTTAAGAAGTTGAGCAGAACAGCTGCAAACCCTGCAATGGAAGGCGCACACACACCACCAGCAGAAAGCATCACAATTCCAAGAAAAACCAAAACCAAGCAAAATAAAAGAGAAAAAGATAGAGCCAGTACTCCACAGAAGAGAAATTAAAAAATATCAAGGCAACATTAAAACCCAAACACACTTTTAGATTTTTACTGAATTTTTTTATTATTCAATTTCATTTTCTGTCCTACTTGAGACTCTCCCTCTGGTTCTTCCTCTCACTGAGAAAAGGTGAACTCTGAGAATGAGGCTAAGAGTTTCCAGATGTTTAAACACACGGAGGCCAAAGTAAATGCTACTCTTACCTGTGACGATGCAAATGACCACTGCAGCTCAGGGAGATTAAGAAGTTGATGAAAGCAACCTGGTAGACATTCTGCCAAGAATTCTTGGAAGGCAAAAGAAAGCAGTTTTCCCTTAAGTGTTAAAGATTCCGGAGGAGGTCAGCTGGGAGCAAGTGGATAATTTAAACAGGTTTAAATATAATTTTGCATCACTGTTGGGTTGTGGGGTGAGGTAACCTGCTTCAGGTGGTTACTGTATATGGAAACCAATGCTAGACCAACCTTCTTGGTTGTGGTGCCACATCTGTATTCTGCACCAGGATGAAGGTGGGGCTTTTATTTCTGTGGCTGAGTGCTGACGAGTAAAAGTCCAAGAGAGATGAACATTAAGGAGAAGTTCAAACATTTTTACCTACCACTGATTCCTACTCAGAAGCACTGTGTTGTGGCCAGAGAGATGCCCTAAAAACTGGGCACATTTCTTTCTCTTCCTGCCTTACATTACTCAGAGAGCTTTGGGAAAAGTATTGCCAGGGGGTCATTTTTAGAAGACTTCCATCTCCCCATGGAGGCAGTGTCGTTGGGGATGCCTAAAATCATAAAACAATCCTATTAAAGTTGAATTCAGGGTATTAAAAAAAAAAAGAAAGAAAGAAAAGCAGCAGCAATAGCGTGGCTCTCCAAAAACAGCTAAGTTGGGTTAAATGACTGAGCAGGACCATCTGGGGGGAGTCTGATTAGCCAGGATTTGGTTCACCACATGCAAACACCCCTAAATAAAGAAACTTGCTTCTCATTAAACAGGGGGATGTTATATACTCTTGGAATTTATGGTAGGTACCCCCAAAACCTTGTCTTTTTCTAGCCCCCAGGTATGGTCTTTCTAGCTATGAGTCAAGCTGTTAGAAGTAAAACTACCAAATGCCCTGTCTAGTCCATGCCTACAAACTTCAGCAGACCATTGTGGCCATCTGGGTAATTCTGCTATTATAAGGAAAGGAGCAGGGGGGGGCAGGAGAAGGCGTGCAAGGGAAAAAATTGTTTAAAAAAAAAGGAAATAAAAATTGCTGGGTTAATGGTCCCCATTTTCACACAGACGGGGTTTTCTTTTCCCCTTTACAGAAGCAGGTTCTCTGATTCAACAGTGCCAACTGCAGCAGCCTCTCTTGGGTCTCCTCTAATGCCTCTTCTCCCTCGCCTCTTAGGAATCTTCCAAGTAGCTACAAAACATAGGCATTGTGTCTTGCTACTTTCCGTAGAAATATATAGATTCACAGTCCACATCGTATTACCTCCTGTGTTATTACCAAATTCCTCATGAAATAGTATTTTACTGTATTTATTCTCTTTCTCTAAATCAGTCAGCAATTTAAGTTAGACTTGGCTACAGATCACTCACTAAGCGCTTGAAGATAGTAACCCCAGAGGATCCTTCTATTAAACAGAAAGTGTCCCTTCAATTAGAACCAGGTCTAATGCAAGGACTGGAACTCTTCCTGGCCAGGAGCAACAGTTCTATGTGGCTTCTCCCTCCTTCCTACCACACAAATGGACAAGTCACTTTCCAAAAAGAGAAGTGGCTACCCAAGCTGTTATATCAGCTGTCTCACTTGTACCTGCTCAAATAGATGAAGAGGACTCTGACACAGCTGCTCAGCTCATTCCATCACTTAAAGGAATGGGGTTGGGATTTAGTTTCTCCTTTTTTCAGGACACAAAGAAAATGCCAGTGTGAATGGCTTCCAAACTGTTTCTGGGGTTGTCATCCTCTGGGACAACGAACCCTGTGCCAACAGTCAGTCATCAAAATCAAACTGCCATTAAAGGAATCAGATGTAATTCTGACTTTAAAAGTGTGATGGGCTTTAAAAAATATATTTTGTAACTCTGTATTGCCTAGCTTCTAATGGCAAGACATAGGGAAGGAAGGCTGCTTTTAAGAAGACTGATGTAATGGGCAGGTACAGAGAGGAGTGACTGCTGCAGAGGAGGCTGCTGTCAGAGAAGCACATGCCACTGGTTTAGAAAAGAAAAAAGCTGGAATTACAAAACACCCAAAGCTTCATGCCACCCAGCAGTCAAAACATACTACCACACTATACCCAGGGCAACATTCCCATCACAGAACAAGACACCAAGTCACAATGAGGAAAAGGGCTGGGCAGACACAAACTTAAAACCATAGAGGTGAAGGCAGCTACTCAGAGAGCTTCAACAGATGAACAGAAGAAATAAAAAGTAGTTAGACTGGGGAGAGAAACAAAAAATGGAAAGGCACCAGAGAAGAAATCATCAAAAGGATAGCAGGAAACCTACTATGAAATTAAAAGAGGAGGGAAAGAAACAATTTCAACACTACCCTCATTTGACTGACTGTTTTTGTGTTTTTAAAAAAAAAAAAAAAAAAAAAAAAACCTCCCCAGTTCTCCCTTCCCACCTCTCCCCAATGCAGATGATTTTGGACAGTCACGGATATCCTCAAGTTCTTTGTTCCTGAGGAGAAAGACACAGAGAAGGGTTGGGGATAAGGGAGGCAAAGGACGGCAAAGAAGAAAAAAAAGTTGCCACAGATGTTTTCATACACTACAACCAGAAAGGTCGTGGATTTGAAAAAAAAAAACAAAGACAATGGGTGGGGTGAGCGATCATACTGGGGAAGAGGGAAAGGAAGCAGAGGGAAGGTCATCGGGCCCCCTCTAAGGACTACAGTACTACTACTGTAGGGAGCTGGACTCACTCTGAAGGACGCTTATGGTGGCCTGGGCTCGAATCCATGTTATGGAGGGGTTTTGCCTCAAGTCATTCCTCTTGGGGTCGTTGCTGGCCCTGCACTCGTAAGTCCCAGAGTCCTCCAAGGTGAGCCGGGTTATCCTCAGCACACTCACGCCGTTTGACCCGTAGGCGGTGTTTACGGTGACACGGCGCTTCCGAGCACCGTCCCACAGCTGTCTGAAAGACTCTGCCCGGTTGACTTCTGCGTACCACCACTGGATCTCTGGCGTGGGGCTCCCGACCACGTCACAGTACAGCTCAAAGGCGTCCCCCGTGAGCTTAGTTTCTGACATGGGCGACTTGACAAACCCAGCTAGAGGGAGGGGGAGCAGGAATGCAGTGACAGGCCAACCAGAAAAAAAAAGAATCAACAGGTGTTAATAGTAATTTAAAGAAAAGAAAAGAAAAAAAGCAAATGAGTTGCAAAGAACAAAAAAGGATTCATTTTTAAACTATAAGGAGACAGTAACAGCAATTCATACAAGCTTTCAGAAGAAGAACCACCCTGGGAAGCTTATGAAGCAAAGGCAGGCCAATTACAAGCTGGGGCAGCCCAGGTGCTGGCCAGGCAGAAGCAAGCCCACTGGAAAGCACTTTAGCAATGGGCCCAGCTGTTAGGAATGAGAAAGCCTCAGGTCTGGGGAAGAGCCTCTTTCCTTACAGCCCAAACCGTTACCTTTCCAAACTCAGGCAAAGTGATGAAAGATAACCGGAAGTGGCAGTAGGTTTATAAGCCAAGTCAGGACTTCTCTTTTGGATGGGTAAGCATTTCACTAGAGATGCAATGATTTTTGTAAGCCTCAACAAGAAGTATTAATTAATCTGCTGGTACCTTCTCTTGGGATTCAGAGTCCAAATTTCAGCTAAAAGGTAGCAAAATTTCTCACATGCAGGACTGTATCCTGAGTTCAAATTAGACTTTCCCCATCTCCTAGTCTTCCCTGGGCCTATGGCAAACAGAGAGCACAGTTGTTTGTGATCAGGGAACCTCTACCTGAATGCAGACCCTCAGGGACAGGAAAACAGGACCATTCATACTTCACACTAGAGTGACAATTACTACTGGGGTCAGCTCAGGAGCTGAACCAGCAATAACAGCAACCCAACTCGTTGCCAGTGAATGGAGGGATTATGCCCTTTATAATCCCATAAATTCATACAACTAGAAAAATCTCCTACAAAGTCAGTCCTTAAAATAATTATTCCTGACCGACTCTCTCTACATAATTTAGTTGCCTGGCTTCTAGAAGTCAGCTCAAAAAGAATGAGAAATATATACAGATGAATTAAAACTAAACACTAGGGTGAAGACCAGGTGTCTACCAACACTGCCAGTCACTGCCCAGGAACTAAAATTGCTCTAATTTGCTTGAGATTTTATTTCTGTAAGACAAGGTGGCAACAGCAGAGAACACAATCATCCAGATGTATTTTAAAAACATGAAAATAAATAGAAAATAAAGTCACAGTGTAAAGCACACTCACTCTCATCCACTCACTCCACTTCGGGTTTGTTCCGCATTTCTACCAATTCAGGCAGTGTACTAAGGTATAAGGCAAAAAGCTAAAAGAGGGCATTCTGAGTGGCTTGGGGACTTCCCTTGGGAGGTGTGGCTCATGAGTTAAACCAGTCCCTCTGCAGTAAGCAGAGAGTGGGGTCAGAATCTGCCAATATTGAACATTCCAATAAGAACATTCCAGAGGAGAGGAAGAATAAAATGAAACAGTTTTCCTACTGTCTTGAAGCCAAGGATGTACTGGGCTACTAAAAATGGAAGCTGGTAAGTGGAAAATTTTCTCTTTATACCCTATCAGCATTTGCCTTGGAGATAACCCTCCCCACGGATCTAGTAAGGGGAAGGGAAGGGACGTATACTTACTGAAGCAGAGGTCAAGACCTCGTATTCAAACTAGTCTTTCAATTCCTGAAACTTTCAGAATCTAAAGAGCACAAAATTCAGTGATTAACAGGCTTAGAATAAATGTTCCGCCTTAAATGTGCTATTCTAAACTACCTCTTCAGATCCAGAATTCATTCCTTGTAAGGAACTATCTATCACAGGCCCCAAGCAGCCAAACAGATGTCATTCTCAGACACAGGAGAAGTTTCATAATTACAGAAAGGAGCCCCTAGACCCTGTAGGAAGAGCTGAGCTCACTGCCAGAAAAAGTGGTATTCAAGGAGCTATGTCTCAGTCAATCTCATAAACTGCCACCTGCCCATCTGTCAGTCAATGCTAGAAAATAAAAAGGGAGAGGTAAAGGAAGCTAGTTTCATTCATTTTACTATCAGCTCAATCACCAGAGAAAAACTTATCAGTGAATTCCTGGAATATAATAAAGAATCTCACTGTTTTAATCATATTCTTGACTTTTATTTGGAAAACACAAATGATCACAAATGGCTTTATTTTCACATTCTCTGCGAATCTGGGGCATTAATAAACTCTCAAATGCTATTGTTATGTACTTGATTATGCCCTAAAAATCTGTTAGTGAACTTGTTTTCTGTACTTCAAAGCAGCTTAGCCCAACTGACCATGCTAATATAAGAAATGTTCAAAACCAGCCAGAACCCATCCAATTCCAGCGTAACCCCAAATCTCAGTATCATGCAATTCAAATGCAGTCCGAATATAATTCCCACTACACAAAACTAAGCGAGAGTCACTCAGCCTGACCATGCCACCCCAGACAAGACTTCCTATTAAGGAGAAAGAAATGCTAATCTGATTCAGTTCAATTTTCTACCTGTACTGAGGAACATGGGACCAAGTCAAAGAATAGCTTTGACTTGGTGATTTACAAGTGCATTTAAACAAACTTATTAAAAAACGAGATTAAAAATACCTTCAAACACTGACAATGGACCTCTTTCTGTGCTGCATTCAAAGTTCATTATAATTACTTATTAGACATATCTTAACAGGTAACATTATCTAACTATGTGTTACATGTTAGGTAATGTGCTAAGCACTTTACATACACTATCCTCACAACTGCTTTATAAAATAGGCGCCATCCAGAATCGTCTTAAAGAAGTAGAAACTAAGGGCTGGGAGCATGACTTAAATGGTAATGCACTTGCCTAGGAAGTGTGCGGTCCTGAGTTCAAACTCTAGTTCTGTTTAAAAAAAGAAAGAAAAAGAAAGAGGAAACTAAGGTCCAAAACGTTAAGTATTTTGCCCATTGTCATAAGCTAATGACGGTCTAGCTGGGAATCCAGATGTGTCCCATCAAAGCATGTCTCTTTACACTTTCCACAACCGCAGTTAATGTGTTTTACAAGGCTAGAAAAGCCTTTGTAAGCATTTAAACGTTAAAAGATACACTTTGTCATTGTTTAATTTAATTAATAAATAATTCCTAGCCACAATAAGCTGGGAACCTTCCACTGGAATGTACAACATGTAACTCCTTAAAATTATACTCTTACTAACAGATGGAGAGAGGAGCACTAAATCAAAGACTTCCTAAAGCAACTAAGGGAAGTGGGGAGTGAACAGTGAGAAAACAGAAGAAACGACTTTCTAGTTCTGACAGTTCCAATGGCCTGCTATTGAGAAGGCTGGCTGCAGAGAACACAAGATGCATTTCTCTAATGTTGTAGTCAGAGGCCAAATTAATAAAGGGCAGCAACCCTTGAATTTATAAAACCTGACAGTTTGCTAACTGTACCAACATCTTATTTTATTCACAAAGGTCTGCAAGGTTCATCGGGCAGATGCAGAGCTTGGTTCATGACTTGCCCAAGATCACTTAGGTGGCTAATTCTAAGTGGAGCTTGGACTCAAACAGAAGTCTTCAGTTCTTAGTCCAGGGTTCTTTCCAGTGAACTATGCTATCCCTACACAAACCAACTAGGGGATACCTTGATAGCTGAACACTCATCAAATATCATGAAAGTAGACCTATTTCTCCTCCAAACAGCAGGAAAAAGGGGGTGGGGGTCCTTTCCAACATAGTACTGTGAAATCACAAATAACAAGAGAAAGTTATTACCAACCATCCACCTTAGTATCCATCTAAAATTAGCTCTAATTCAGGAGAACTGGCTCTCAGAAGCAGCAGGAGACTGGCAGTTCAGAACCTGACTCACTGTCCTGGCCATTCATTACCAAGGGCTTTCAAACAATTATATGCCCTTAACATGAAAGCACACAACTGCCTAAAGTTGAAAGGCCAGCCAAAGCACCTATTTGATCTCCAGGTCAAGGCTCATCCCATTATTTTGGAGAAGACCTAAATTACAGAATAATAATCTCTCACATCACCCTGACCCCCTTCCTTAATTGACTATGCTCAGATCTGAAACAGTCTTAGAAAGTCTGTTCTAAGTCTTAATATCAATGTGCTCAGTTCAACAACGAAATGATAGAGGGCTCTGGAGGAAGGAGGGACTGGAAACTGGTACTGGAGGGGAGATGGCAGGCATAGTATTAAAAAATGGAGGCAGCAAAACCAGGAAGTATAAAGTAAAATTGCATTAACTGAGGTTGGGGGATGGGAGGTAGAGATGACAGCTGGGGCTAACAGAGAAAAGGAGGAGCTCTCTGGCAGTAAAAAGTGGATGTGTAGATATGTAGCAGAGGGTGAGAAGAAAAAGGAAACACAGAAGAGCAAGTTGAGCCCAATCTCAAAAAAACAGCTTTCACATACCCTCTAAGGGGCAAAAAAAAAAAAAAAAAAGCTAGCCTAACCCTGTACAGGAGGGACTATCAGTGATTTTTTAACAGTCAAAAATTTTTTACCTCCACCACAAAACAGGTAATAAGTCTATGTTCTCTCTTCCCTCAAGTAAAGCCAGGTCTTTAAATCTTGCGTGCTTTTGTCACTTTTTTTAAACAGCTATTCCTTCCAAGCCCTCTATACCACTAATTCCCTGTGGGTGTCTCATCCTGTCCTCTCCTTCATTTCTCACAATAAAGAGGAAATGAGCACCAAGGACATAACAGCCTTCCTCCCATCTGTTGCCTCTTTCTTGCCTGCATGCTCTCAAGCCATCTACCTCTACCAAAGAAGACTAAGCAAGACTCACTGATACCTAAATGTGGTTTTAAATACTGAGTATCTCTAATCTGTCTGAGTGGCCAATAGCTGCTGTAAAGCTATTACAGACTTGAGCCCATAAAGGCTACTGTCCAGTCTGCCTATCTATATTGTTGATTAAAAAAAATTTAAGTGTGAATGATGATTTAATGCCAGGCTGGGAAAATTACTGACTGTTGTTTTGTTTGTTTTCCCAGATCCATGGATTTGGGATTTGAGGGAAACTGAGCCATGTCTTTGCTCAACTCCAGCCTGCAGTTAGAGGTCTGAAGAAACTGCAAGGTGCATATAAATGCAATCAATCATGTTTTGAAGATTGGATAATATCAAAAAGAGAATTTTCAGACCTTACATAACCTAGCTCTTCAAGTTAACATACTGTCATTTTAAATTTTCTAATAAAACTTTTTAATGTGAAAAAAAAAAATCGAAGGCAGGTCAGAAGTCTATCTGTACTCACTTCATGTGAGCTAACCAAGGGTAAGGCAGGCCTGAAGCCCTGGGAATGGGTAGAAACAGGGCAACCTCATTCTCTACAGCAAGAAGGCACATGGCTCTGATCTTATGGATTAGCCTGATCGCTAGGCAGAGACAGTAGCAATTACAAAGCATTTTTCAAATTCAAACCTGCTCTTTTCACACCTACTTCAATCAGGCAGATATGACAAAAGTTTGGAAATTGAAAACATCCTATCTAACTTCTAAACCATAGCCCACCATTTATTCTGAAATTATATCATCTAAAACATCATTATTAGGATTTATCCTTTATTAGGATTCTAGTTGGCCTTTATTAACCAGCCTCTGCCTTGGAGAAAAAAGGCAATGTAGATGGTATCAAGAGAGATTATTTGGTGATTTAAAAAGTAGCAAACGCTAAAACCAGACTGTCTGGGTTCACATAAAGTTCTGTCATTAACTGTATCACCTTAGGATAGTGACCTAACCTCTCTGAGCTTCATCTCTCTAATCTGTAAAATGAAGCTAGTAAATACTTTATGGGGTCATTGTGAAGATTACGTATGACAATACAGCTTAAAACAGTACCTGGCACATAATAAGCACTCAGTAATGTTACCTATTATTCTATATCTCCCACAGAAATAAATGCTGAACAAGTCATATGCACCATCTTTCAAGACTGCTCCACAGCAGGCTGGGACGCAGAGCACTACATCCAAAATGGGTTTAGTTTAGAATCCAACATCAAGAAACACAAAAAAGCTGGGTGCCAGTGGCTCACACCAGTAATCCTAACTACTTGGGAAGCAGAGATCAGGAGGACTGCAGTTCAAAGCCAGCCCGGGCAAATAGTTCAAGAGACCCTATCTCAAAAAAAAAAAAAATCACAAAAAAAGGGATGGTGGCATGGCTGAAGGTGAAGGCCCTGAGTTCAAACCCTAGTACCAAAAAAAAAACAAAATTAGCCTTACCCTTTCAAATGAAATGAGAACCAGAACAGAAATGTTAATTGCAGAAGACAGTAAAAAATAAGGGAATTTTTCATATAAAGCTCTATGAAAATATTAGGAAAGACAAAAAGATAAGCATCTGGTAAGACTGATCTTCAACAAGGAATCTGATTTAAGTTTTGTTGTCAATTCCCACTGACAAGCTAAACAAGCATAATCTTCCTAGATTCATGAGTCTAAAAAGTCAGACCAAAAAAAAAAGTCAAAAGTATGTTAAAAGCCATGGGCTTCTCTCTCCCTAGAAAAATACAAGCACAGAATTTCAGGGGTGTTCCAGATCCCAGGTCTGATACCCTACCCTGTTAGATGAATGACCACATAAGGAGTCCACTATTAAGCTGAGGGCTCACCTAATAGGAAAATGAGCCATGGTTTAGAACATTTGGATTGGATTTATCCATTTCTTCACCTTGGTTTCCTCATCTGAAAAAGGAGAACAGTAACTTCTAACTTAAGGTCAAAGTGAAGTTCATACAGAACAATGCATGTAAAATAACTCTGTAACCTGTAAAGCTACAAGCGTAGTAATATAAAATGGCAGCTATGCAAGCATTCTACTCTGTAACCTAAAGAATAGTCTAAACCAGTCCTAGATGTTCTGTTGAGGTACTTCAAAAGTGGTTGGAAGAAAGTGGTTGAAAGGGCTTAGAGACTTGCCCATGGAGGGGAAATGTTATTTAATTAGACTCACTTTATTTGAATTTTTAAATTTTCCAAAAAAGCACTGAAAACCACTGACCCAAAGAATTTCAACACATTTCAAATAGAAAGTAACATTAAATAAGGTTGCTAGCAGTGAATAAAAGTGTTTTATAATAAATTCTAACTAAAAAAAAAAGTCATAAATATAATACTTAACACTAGTTCTAAGAAACTGAAGGAACTGGAAATTTTTTAATAGCAAGGAGAAGAATCAGCTGAGTGAGTCCCTCTCGCATTTCTCTGGCATGTCTTTTTTTTTTTTTTTTCCCTGCATATCTTAACATTTTCCAAGGGCTACCTGAATGGACTCTAAGAGAGTGAAATCTCTTCTTATGTTATTTATCAGCACATTCTAGCCATTAAACCTATGTTTTTAGAATCTTCAGGTAAACAGTTTCATTACGAAAGATATTTCTTGAGAAAAACATTTCTTTCTTAATCTTTAGAAGAAAGTGAGAGTAATGCAATAGATCAGGTCCCATTTTGACTTTGACATCAAAATGATCATGACTTTTTAAAAACTAAGGCTATGTCCAAGCATAGCCACAAACCACAAACCTGCTGTCTAAAAAAAAGTTAATTTTAAAATTAAAAAGTTAATTTTTTTTTTCAACAGTATTGCTATGTAGCCCAGGCTAGCCTTCAGAACTCATGATCCTCTTGCCTCAGTCACCCAAGTGTTGGGATTACAGGCATGAAACACCATGCAGAGCAGTAATTCACTTTTTAATTCCACAAACAATGCTCAAGCTGCTGGTCTGTATCTCAAAGAGTGTTCTTAATTTAAAGTTTGGTTGAAAAAGTGAAATCTTTACATATTTAAGCAAATGCTCAAAAGCTCTTAGTCCAGAAGACTATCAAAAATACCTAAGAAACATCTAAAACTACACCCAAAATGGTGCTTTGAGACCAGAAACAATTTAAAACAAAGGAACAAAAAAAGTTACTGAGCATTTTAAGACTATACCTCAGTTGACCCTACAGTTAGGTTTTATTAAAGGCATAATGAAAATAATATGCTAGAAGTGCTGAGTACTCCAGTTTGACAAAGGCTCTCTGCTGAACCAAAATTTAGCAGGGCTTCTGAATCTTCTCTTGGTACCATCTGTGTATGTTCCTGTAAAATTCAACTTTTAGCAAAGAATCCAACTAAGTCATTTTAATAAGAACTCACCCATTCTAGTATCTGATCAGGCTCCTCATTTTCTACCATGCCAGGTGAAGTCTGATCACCCTGGTCTCCCTTCAATCAGAATCCTGTTAGGTTGGTTTAACCAGAATCCCTTTACTCCTGATGTTTACTCTTAGAAATTTTTCATCCATTGACGCCCCCCCCCCCCGCCCCACTTTGGCTATATATTCCTGTTTGTCCTTGCTGTGTTCAGAGTTGAGCCCCATCACCGACTGCAAAATCCCACGGCAGAGGTTCCTATACCTATCATGACAGTCTAAACAAAGCCTTCTTTATGGTGCTTTACCAAATATCACTGAATATTTTTTAACAAGTTAAATGAACCATTCTCCAAAGCCTTGAGTAATTACTAATAGAAATTTAATCACCACTAATCAGTTTGTCTGTGAAATGTACTTTGTCTAGAGTCATTATAACTTCTGATAATACACTTGCTGTCTCTTGACAAAATACCAACAATCCGGATTAAATGTTAAAAATAACACGATTCATCCATCATCACATACCCCATAGCATGACAACAAACAAGTAGTGAGCTGATCATCTGAATATAATCTGGAAAAATTCAAAGGTAGAAAGTCCTCTCCCTTGCCCTTTTTTTAAACTGCCATTCATCACAGAATCAAATATGCTGCACAGAGGAAAAGTCAATCTTTGAATCACATCCCAGGATGTTAAGTAATATTAGTTCTACTCTTCCCAGCTGATAAATTATCTCCACAATATAAATAGCTTAGGAACTTTGTTATTATATATTAACGGCAAAACTTTCCTTAGATGTGATTTTTTTTTTTTTTGGCAGTACTAGAGTTTGAACTCAGGGCTTCACACTTGCTAAACAGGCACTCTATCACTTAAGCCACTCTGCCAGCCTTAGAAGAGTGATTCTTACACTTTTTCATGCATCAAAATTATTTGGAGGGCTTATTAAAACAGACTGCTGGGCCTTGTCAGTGGTAGGTGAGAAATGGTCTAAGGAAGAGGAAACAATACGAACACAGTGTTGACAACAAGCTTGGGCTTCTTTCTATAGAACAAGGGGGTGTGACTGATCTGAGTGGGGGCAGTACAAAGAATGTCAGAAATAAGAACAAAGTCAGGTAGGAGTTAGGAAGCTCCTTCAATAATCCAAATGAAAAATGAATCTGAACTTTTTAAGAGTGGCCGTGGGAATGGTGAGGTGATGGATGTGAAAAACGTTTATAAAACAGAAGCAAGTGAACTTGTCCACCACAAAGCAGAACATTATACCATAAATGGAATTTGGCTCTGAAGGCATATACACCAATAGGTTATCCTGTTGAGATGTAGTTTAAAATAAGGATCTAAAATTCATGAAAGAGGAAGAGGCTGGAAATACGCACTAGAGAATCATCAGCTTAGATAGAAGCTGAAACCAATGGGAAGAGATGAGATAGTTCAGGGAGATTGAAAAAGAGACTGAGAATGAAAGTTTCTATGGAATTATTCTTCTTTCCAAATGATTGACCACTGAATGTAATACACTTTTACCAGGATAAAATACACCAAATTAGGAATTAATTCCTTCCTATATCTGAACACTTTTAACATCAGGTAAATTTATTGTTTTTCATGCACTTTATGCCAATGACTTAGATAAAGGCCTGTTTTCCTAACTAGAAGTAGCATTAAGAACTTCACTTGAGTAGAATGCATGATGCTAATTTAGTTAGCCTTTACAGAGAATCCTCAGCTTTTTAGAAAAACAGTACTTTTTAAATTCAGTTCCAAAGACCATCTTTGGAAATGCTTCTTTGTGGGGGGGGAAGCCACCACATAATCCCAAGCAAATTTCCTCAATTTTTAAAAAGAAAAATGTATGGAATCTTAGCCTAAAGCCCAAAGATAAACCAACTCCATCCTATACTCTGTAATTCCAGAAAGAAACAGCCATTATGCTACAGACATATCTAGAGAAATTGAAATAGCTTTTATGTGATGAAAGCTCATAAAGTCTTATAATGTTTATGTTCTTTTTCCCACCTTCTAGTCCTCTTCAACATTTCTGTGAAGATTAAACCAGATTTGCTTTTGAAAATAAGGATGTAACTGACACAGCCATGTGACCAAGAGACTCTCCATTTCAACAAAGGCATGGAAAGGGAAATTTCCTTTCCCTCTCTAGGCGCCTATGGTATCTCAATTTTTTAAATTGAGACTACTCAATAGAACTTCACTGAGTCTTACTTTGAACTTCTAAAAATAAATTATGAAATGAGAATATGCTGAGTTTCAATGTGCTGAAACTACAAATTATCCAAGAACTAAAGGCATCAATAGTGACAAAAATTTACATGGTGAGATTAAGCAAGAGCCAAGGAATACTTGGTTTTATACACTATTTGTCTTCATAAATAATGTATAAATTTCTCCCCAAATTCTCAACAATTTATATAACTATAGTTCATTCACAGGACAAGTCATTCATAAAGTAATTAGCAGCAAGTGCTGGTGGCTCTCTCCTGTAATCCTAGCTACTCAGGAGGCAGAGATCAGGAGGACTGTGGTTCAAAGCCAGCCTGGGCAAATAGTTCTCCAGATCCTATTTCGAAAAAAACCTATCACAAAAAGGGCTGGTGGAGTAGCTCAAGGTATAGGAGTAGTACCAAAAAATAACAATAATAAAGAAATAAGCAATTAACCACCATGAAATGGGAATTTAAGATATGTTCAGCCCATTGTTAAAAGAATTAAACAGGGCTGGAGGCATGGCTCAAGTAGCAGAGTGGCTGCCTAGCAAGCCTGAAGACCCTGAGTTCAAACTCCACATTCATCCCCCCCCACACCAAAAACGAATGAAATCCTACTTACAGACTTTAGCATATGAATCTAGAGACTATCAATAATGCTTTCTTAAATACACTTTGAGACAATGAAATACCACTCAATCACTAGAAAGAAATGAGCTATCAAGCCATGAAAAGCCATAGAAGGACATTAAATGCGTATTACTAAGTGAAAAAAGCCAGTCTGAAAAAGCTATTCATAGTATGAATCTGGCATATAACATTCTGGAAAAGATAAAAATATGGAGACACTAAAAAGATCAGAGGTACCAAGAGTTAAGAGGAAGGGAGGGATAAATAGGTAAAGCGCAGAGTTTTTTTGGGCATTGAAACTATTGATACTGTAATGGTGAATACATATGACTTTAGACATCATGACAAATTACAATGTCAAAACCCAAAGAATTCGTGACACCACGAATGAACCCCAATGTCAACTACAGACTTTTTTTGATAATAGTATATTAGTGTAGGTTTATTAATTGTAACATATATACCAATCTGCTGGAGGTATGAGGAGGCAGGGGTGTAAAGGAAATGTCTACAGCTTCTACTCAAATTTGGCTGTGAACCTAAAATTATGCTAAAAACTAAGTTTTTTTTTTTTTAAATGAAAAGTATTAACTGAAAATACCTGTAATCGTGTACTGAGATTTATTTGCTGTGGGTCTGAGTGTACCTACTACAAATTCAAAAAAGAAAAAGGTACATATATGCAAAACTGTTTTTGAGCCATAAGAATTTGGCTTTTGCCCAGACATGCTAGCAATGTCTACCTATCTTTTGTTTCTGACTTAGGCACAGAAAATATAGGATGCTTTTCTAACCTTTAAATCGTCTTAAACCTTGAAACTCCCAGACTTCTTACTGGCTGTCATAATGCCCACCAAACTCCATTTAAACAAAAATCTCTCATTTTAGAGTAAAGAATATTACCCAATATAGGAGGAAATTTCATAAATATCCAGGAGCAGACATCATACTCATTAATAAGATACAGAAACCATATAACTTTTCATCCAAACTAGCACTTTCAAGAGTCAAACAAATGTTATTAACAATTCTTTTTTTTACTTAAAATTTTATTTTTATTTATTTTATTAGGATGTATTTGTTATTGGGGGGGGATTCATAGTGACATTTCCTATTAGACTTACATTGTACATTAGTTACATTGTCCCCAATCCCCCTCAACTCCCTCCTCACCTCACTAAATCAATTGCAAGAGGTTTATTTGTTCTATTTCATATAAGTATATGAAGTCTACCAACCATATGCCCTCACCTTAATCTTCTTCATTCACCCTATTAATAATTTTGATGGGGTAACAGGTACAAACTAAGAATTATGTTACTCAACTTATGGGGAACCTATAAGATACACTGTGTAAAATCAAGCAATTACAGTGGTGCTACCCAAGAATTTTTATTCTTAATTAACTTCCATTTCTAAATACAATGTTTGTGATTTACAAACTTTTCCCAAGAACTATGAGCAGTAATTTTTCATATAAAAATTTTTTTGAGGGGTAGTACTGGGGTTTGAACTCAGGGCAGGTACTCTTCTACTTGAGCCACTCTGCTAAGTCCCTTTTTTTGTGTTGAATATTTTCAAGATAGTGTCTACTGAACTCAGGCTGTCTTTGAACCTCAATCCTCCTGATCTCTTCCTCCTGAGTAGCTAGGATTACAGGTGTGAACCACCAGTGCCCAGCTATTAAAACAATTTTTTAAATGTCACAGTTTAAATTGTCCAGCATTTTATTACTTTGCAGAGTTTGGTATTCATTTCTGAAAGAACTGTCAGAACACTTGATAATCCGAATCTGTTCTAGAGAATCAATGCTAGTCTACACAGTCTTGGCCCATTTTCTGCCACGGTTTATAATTTTGTAAAATTATAGTAGTCTGAGACTACTAAGAGGAGAATTACTTTTGTAAATGTTATGATTCTTTGTTTTTGTGTAATGTCATTTAAAATCCTGAGAGACCTTTTTTGGTTTGGGCAGTAGGACCTTGAATTATGTACTTTTTTTATAAAGTAAGGCAGGGGATGCTGGTTAATGGTAAAATTATCTCAGCCAAAGGTGGTGTAGCTGCCAAATGATACTAATGTGTAAGATTTAAAGATTTATCAGGGTTTTTTGTTTTGTTTGGGCATATTTGGTACTAGGGATCAAACCAAAGAACTTCCCCAGAAATTATCCACACTGCTAAGATATTAAATATGAATGTTCACGATTTCTGCCCAAAAGTACACCTGAGGATAAAAACCATAGTAATATAATGTTCTTTTCCATTTACTGAAGCTCTTCCATGTTTGGAATGCGAAAGACCCTTTCAATAGATCAATTTCAATATCAAGAATGTAGTCATAATTCCCTTTGGTGACAATTAGTAACAACAGATATATCCTAGTCCTTCCATAGATTTACATAATGAAAGTCTAACTCTTCAATTACTACATTTAAAAATGACTGTAAATACCAAGATGAATTACAGCATAGTTAATACTACTAAATGCAAAGCATCACAGTATATAAATGATGTCTACACAGAACAAGCTTTGAAAGTGCACAACAAACTATTAACAGTGCTTATTCCTGCAAAGTGGTAATCTAAGGGTAAAAGAAAGTTCAATATTTTACTTCAAAAACCTGGATATTACATGAAGTGAAAATGTTAACTGTCATGATGAGGTTTTCATGTTTCCTTTCATAATTTAAAAAAATCCAATAATCTTCCCTTCTTTCAAAGGAATAAAGTAATTCTAAGTCAAATTTTTGATTTGCTACTACCCATTGCTGGAGGTATTCATCCTTCCTGTCTGATAATATTCTCTCCTGTGGTTGTTGTATCTACTCTGAAAATTCAACCTGTTGAACTCTTCATTATGTTCTCTACATAGATCTTAATGACAGCTTATGTATCTGGCTACCTCAGGTTCATCTAGTACTACTGGGCTTGTCAAGTTTTTCCAGTGGTGTGTTTTAAGAGTTTAAGACTTGATACTTCTTGAGCTCCTTCACTGGCAAACAGATATGGTAAGGTGACACTCTACTGAGACACCACTAAAAACACATCCACACACTCTCCCTTCTGGCTTTAAAGAGATGTTGAAATATACATGCCTGTTATTGAAATAACATATGCCAAGAAGCTTTTACTTCTGGTAACTTCTGAGCAATGTTGTTTCTACAACAACAACTACTATTCTGCAAGTGGTTTTTTTTTTTTTTTCCTTTAATGCATATCGAAATTTTCCCTTTCATCCTCTAGCTGTAAATTTGGGTTGTCCCCAGCACCACCCTCATCCCATTATTAAATTTTAATGTCTACCTGCCACTGGGCAGCAAATTATATATGCCATGAGCACACAAGTTTGTGTGCACTCCACAGTAAGCGGCAGCCTCGCAGGGAAGCACTAATATTTATCAGTCCACAGCCAATGCCTCTTAGGTCATAATCAACATTCATTTCTAGCCACCTGCCTGGAATTCTTTCTGCCTTGATGTCCTTAGTTCCATCAGGAATTAATTTACCTCGTGACTAGGCCTCAAATACTAGCTGAGCTGTTTCTGAGAAACATGGACATTGTGACCCTGTGGGGTTAAAAGATTACAAAGCATGTTACAAAACTCTACTATAAAAGAAAACCATTAAACAAAACAGCTACTAGGAAATGCAAAAATGTCACAGTACGCAAATACTTCTGCTCAGACATACCAGTCATTTAAACTAAACCTTTATATTACAAATATAATACAATATGACACCCCTCAGCATAAAACAAATTCAGATAAAACAGATTTTTTTAAATGCAATATATTTACCTAGAAACAACTGAAGATGATAGATAAGAGAAAACCAAGTAAATATGAGGATGAGGCGAAGAAAATCGAAACAGGAGAAACAGGAAGAAAAAATATTTTAGAAAAAATAATATAGACATAAACTAAGGTATAGAGCTCTTTAAAAGGACTCAAGTTATACTGTAAGGAAAGCAATGATGGACAGACAACACAATTGTGAGGATAGGAATAAAGCACGTTTCTTGGATGGCTTTGACCACTTAGATCATTATCTTAATTACTAAAGTAAAAAATTAAACAAAAAAATCTTTTCGCTGTTAAACTTTGGAAAACAAATGTGCAGCAAGAGATATATGCTGCTGTATCATTTTACAAGAACCAAGAAAATGTGGTTTCAAAACATTCACAGGATAGCTGGAGGAAAATCATACACCAGACTTTCCTAGTAAAAATCATGTTGCTAAATCTCTAACTCAAATAACTATAAAAACACTTCTATGGCACAATCTAACTTTGAAGGTGCAATAAATTACTGTAGCACTAGCAAAATTACCTGCTCCAAAATTACTTCAAAAATAACCATCAAGTCAGGTAGAGTGGAATCCATCTATAATCCCAGCACTCAGGACACTGAGGCAGGATGAGTTCAAGGCCAGTCTGGGCTACAAATAACTGTCACTGCTATCTGAGATAGAATAATGTTGGAAGCTAACATGAAAGGCTAAAGAAAATGAGCTCCTGAAACAGATAAGAATCGGCATGCTTAGTGTAAGTTATCAGCCTCCAAATACAAATGGCTTTAAGTGATCAGGTTCAAATATCCTAAATGGTAGGCAGGCTGTGTGTTAACCAAGAAAGTTCATTTTCACTACTTCCTTGTTTCTGTTAAGGATTAAGGGGAGAATCTGTGCACAGTGGCTAATACCTGTAATTCTAGCTACTGTGAAAGGGGAGATCTGAGGACGGAGGTTTGAGGCCAGCCCAGACAAAAGTTAGCAAGATCACATCAAAGCAAACCAAGACCAGTGTGGTGGGGTGCACCTGTCATCTCAGCTATGCAGGAGGCCATAGAAGTATCCCAGTTGAGGCCAACCCCGGACCAAAAGAGAGACCCTATCTAAAAATAACAAAGCAAAAAGGGCTGAGAGTGCAGCTTGAGTGGTACAGCACCTACCTAGCAAGCATCACGAGGACTTTAGCTCAAAAAACCCAGTACTGACCAAAAAAAAAAAAAAAAAAATTGGAGCAGTATGAACTAATACCTCCTTTATTGAACATTTTTCAAGTTTCATAACCTTTCACTATAAACACATAGCAAGTGTTCAAACAACAAATTAAAAAATAAGCCAGGTGCTGGTGGCTCAGGTCTGTAATCTTAGCTACGCAGGAGGCAGAGATCAGGCGGATCGAGGTTCGAAGCCAGCTGGGACAAACAGTTCGTGAGACCCTACCTTGAAAATACCTATCACAAAAGGTTGGTGGAGTGGCTCAAGATGTAGGCCCTGAGTTCAAACCCACGTACTGCAAAATAAATAAATAAACCAAAGCTGGACACTGGTGGCTCATGCCTGTAATCGTAGCTACTCAGGAGGCTCGTGGAGTGGCTCATGGTGTAGGCCCTGAGTTCAAACCCCAGCACTGCAAATAAAATAAAATAAACAAACCAACCAAGATAACTGAGTGTATATTAGTGGCAGAGAGAAAATTCTACCAAGCACATACCTGTGCACATTCCTGTGTCAGGCAATAAGCTAGGTGCTTCATATGTGCAATGTCATTTTAGCCACCATCTTACGACTTTGCACTATGCCCAATAAGCATATAAACAGTAGCTAAGAGAGATTTGCCAAATCAGGATTCTGATCCACGTTCTCAGGCTGCAAAATGGTGACCAAAACAAGTTTTATTTGACAAGCAGAGTTTTTACAAGTCCAACTTTCAGTGTTTTCAGTCAAAGAATGTATTCTCTAGTTTAGTAAATGGTACTTTTGCCTTGCTCCTACAATAAATTAATTTGCAATGCCCACTTTACTTATGGCATGTTGACAAAAAGAATAAAGGGAACAGCAGCTCTCCTTCCCTTTCTGTTCCCAGAAAAGGTGTGGCTTTGATCAACAGTCCGGGGAACTGGACTAAGGGCTACAATCCAGTATCTTAAGATACTTCTTAAATACAGAAAGAAGATAAAGATATTATCAATAGGGGCTATTCTGCCCTTTATAGGGCATTTTGGAAATCTTTGAGTATATTTTTGGTTAAGACAATGATTAAGGTGACACTACTGGCCTCAAGGACTCTCAATATCCAAAGCAGGGAAAAAGTCTTACACAACAAAGAATTGTCCCTCTTCCTACACATTTCAAGTGACAGTCAAGAAGATGAAAAACTTGTTCTGAGCCTAGAACTGTTTTAAATATAACACAAAGTGTTCTTGCATAGTTTTAGTCATCACTCAATATTCCAGGAATGGAATTCCTATGTAATATAAGGGTAGATTGTTCTTTGCTACATTTGGAACATTACCAAAAGTTGTTGACCTTCTCAGAAAACCACATTATCAACAGCAATGCCACCTTGTAGTATGATTCACCATAACAGCATAAGTCTTTATCAGTCAGCATATGTTGCTGTCATATTCTTGGTTTTTCTATATATGTATATAAATAAGTGTATTATATCTTCCTGTGTAGATCAGGAGTCACTAAATCACTTAAAGATTGAGCTGAACATTTTATTGTAAGTTATTTTCCCCTTAATATTACATTGAGGGCATACTATTTGAGGTTCTTTCTTTTAATAGTGTTCTAGGTAGGTCAAAAATACCTATGAATTTCATTTCAGGACAGTAAAGGGGAGTTACAAAAACTGGTAATAAAAGGAAGATATAAGATAGATACCTGACTTCACCTTATGTCACCTACCTGGTAGGTGGGGGAAATGGAGATAAAGAAGAACAAGAGTCCCTGTGACTACATTTAACTTGAGATGAGAGCAGCAGACACATGTCAAAGATTGTAGGCCTTTATATGAATCTTAAGGAGGTCAATCCAATGAAAAAGTTGGTCTATTTACAACAATCTAAAAAGCACATTCTTATATATCATCATCATTCGTCAAAAAAAAAAAAAAACAAAGAAAAAAACCCAACAATGAAATAATCTGGTCCTTCTCATGAGAACATTACTTTCCTCTTCATTTGCTTATGAACTACTAGAGCTACAGTTAATCTAGTAAGGGTAAAATCTCTAACTACCAAGCCCTAAAACTCAAAATTACACAATCATGCCACTTTACAACATA
Organism: Castor canadensis; assembly: GCF_047511655.1. NCBI lineage: Eukaryota > Metazoa > Chordata > Mammalia > Rodentia > Castoridae > Castor > Castor canadensis. Next base: position 4,450,779 of record NC_133404.1, read on the forward strand.
GCAGTATATTAAGAACTTTTCTCTACATTGTCCTTTAGTTTCATGAAAACTTTATGGATTAAGTACAATACTAATTTTAAAAATGGAAACCACAAGAACTAAAATGGAAAGTGAGAAGATTCAGGGCTCCTGCCAAATCCAGTGCTTTTTCTACTCAACTCTATTGCTTGTAAGAAGACTTTTTGGCAGAGTTCTTATTTACATGTAACATTTACAATGGTAACAGAGTATATCTATTTATATGGTCTGTAACACTGTATCCACCTGGGTTTAGAAATCAAATTTAAACTACAATAATTCCCTAGTTTCATAAAAACCACAAGGTCATTTTTGTTTTGTTTTGAGATAGGGTCTCCATATGTAGCTCAAGCTGTCCTCAAACTCAAGATCCTCTCAGCCTCTGACTGCTGGGCTTACAGGTGCGCACCACAAGTTATTTTTAATTGAATACTTAAAATTGTCTTAAATATATTTCAAATAAATGTGTAAGTATAGCTATGATTATGCTTCATGTTACTTAATTTCATCCTCCCTGGAACCTGTTACACTGTTTAAATCTTATTATTCTGATACTAACCACTTCTTGTCCTGGTCCAACAGGACAAAAAGTAGATTGTTTATATGAATTATTGATATATAGTGAAACACCACTACTTAAAAGACCTTATTTTAAAAAAAACCACTAATGAAACCTTGATTTTTCTTAGCACTGAAATTTAATTGTAAAGAAATTGCATCCCTAGCCTGCAGAGCTAGCTAATGTTCACTTTCTTTGACTCTCTAAATTAGATGGTTATAATTCAGCAAGTGAAAATTATTCTGAATTCCCTAGGAAGAAAAGGGTGTGGTCAGTAATGACTACTCATACTTTTTTCTTCTTCAAAGTCAAGAATACAAGCCTCAGCTGGGTGCTGGTGTCTCACGCCTGCTAATCTTAGCTACTTGGGAAGCTGAGGGGAGAAGGATCATGGTTCAAGGACAGCCCAGGCAAATAATTCAAGAGGCCCCATTCTCCAAAGTAACTGGAGCAAAATGGACTGAAAGTGTGGCTGAAGTGGTAGAGCACCTGTCCTGCAAGCAGGAAGCCCTGAGTTCAAAGCCTAGTTTAAAAAAAAAAAAGAATACAGGCCTCTAGGCAAAATCTGAAAAAGAACAAAAGAACAAGCCCTCTACCAACAGCCCCAGAGATATCTTTACCATTTTACCATCAGGCAATAATGCCCCAAATTTTAAAACATTTTAGGTAAGCAAAGGGGAATTGCTAGAAAACAATACAAGGCCCTCTACTCTTGAAAGCAGCTTTAATTTTCAGAGAATAAATGAAAAGATTACTCTGTCAAACATAAGCTAGTGTAACCAAAATAAATCATCACTATCTTAAACTATATTTTCTCATACAAAATATGCAACGTAACATAAATTTGTCTGTATTAAATCTACTTCCAAAGGATTTCTTTTAAAACACAAAACTCAAGTTATAAACCTGAGTCTTTTAAGTTCTAAATAAAAAGGCCAAAAAACAGCAAAGATTTAACAAGTTCCAGATTTAGCAAATAAAAATTCCTTACTGTTAATCTGAAATTCAAATGTAGCTGGGCAATCTTCCTGTCTTCAAAGAAAGCTCACATCCCTACCAACTCCCGCTGTAAAGGACAGGCTGGGGCACATACCCCAGCAGAGTTTTGGCTAATGATGTTTTAGAAGTTAGATGGAAGTGTTCTTTTCCAGGTGGCACAGCTTTAGTAGCTCATGTTTACCATATAAAAGAAAAGACCTAATTTCTAATGGCCAAAGGCCCAATTTTTATTAAGTTCCAACCAAGGTCTAGTAAACTGGTTATGCTCCAGGGTATTAAACAGTTAGAATTTCACAGTTTAGGTTTTTGATAACTAAACAAAAAAGTTGCTTACGAAGGTTACAATAAACTGAAACCTGTTCTAAGTACTACTACCAGCTCCTAAAAGCTACTTTAATGAATTCCAAAGATAATCTACTATTTTTCTTGAATTCACAATCATAGAATTTTAGAACTAGAAACAAACTAATTTCTGATCCTTCAAAAATCTTTGAAAAAAACCTATTCCTTTCCATGTTTTTTTTTTCCCCTATTCAGTTCCTAAAGAAGTACTAGATATAACAACAACAACAACGACATCTTTTTTGTTTTTTGACGTCCTTCTCAACCATCTCTTTGCCCTACTTAGAAGTAGAAATAAAACTCTATTCTGCTGGCTTCATTAAAATCCTCTTCAAATACTAAAACCTATGCTTTTCTTCCCTAAGCTCTAGGCCTTTGCTCTCTGATACAGCCCATCATCTTTGGAGACTGTCTAATTCCCTTACTTCATTTACACTGCTACCTTGAAGGTATTAATAGATAATCACATCCCCCTAGTGCTCCCTTTTCCTAAGTTTAGCTCCTTCAGGCTTTTCTCCTAAAATTACCGTCAATATAGAATTATCTGCACCTTTTCCTAAATGTGATTAGAAGGTATTCTTAATTTTTAAGAGTTCAATCTTAATAAGAAAATAGTAACAATATTAGTAGTACCATAATTTTGATATGTGATCACTATGTCACTTGTCTAAGAGTAATTCAATGACAGTTCCTGGCAAGTTATTTGAAACCTCTTTATATTTGCTCTTTTCCAGTAGCAGTTTCCTGGTTTGCATTAAGGCCATTTATTTCATCTCCCTTGGTGAAAAGATTTGAGATACAGCATTAATGAATATAATTTCAATTCGGAAACTGCTGTGCTATTTTTTTCCTAGTTGCTTTGTAATGGTCCCCAAACCCGCTAAACTTGGATAATCAAAAAATTCCAAATTAAATTTAACACTTCCTTTAATCTGTAGATTGAAAAATATTTCTCAGAGTTGCCAACAAGGAAGATATCTTATTGTCTACAAAAAGCAATGCCCAAAATCAAGAAAATTATTCTGTTACTCTAGGACCTTAAGTACAAAAGGCAGGTATCTCAGTGATGACTGAGCTTTCCCTTTCCCTCCCCTCCTTTGGCTGTGGTATCCAAGTCATACTTCAAACTATAGCGCTCCCAGCCCTCTACTCAACCAATAACTCAAAGGCAGGGGCTAGAGAATAAGGAACACAAACTAAAAGACAACTAAACACACTGGAAGAAATATTATGTTTTGCTTTGATATTCAAATTACTGTGAGTTCCCTTTTATTCCTGAAAGTTCAAATAGGAGGAAAAAAATACTATATAATGACTATACAGTATGACTTTTACCTGTTTTTTGGTTTTGTTTTGGTGGGACTGGGGTCAGAACACAGGGCTTCATGACTACAAAGCAGTCTCTCTACCTCCAGTCCACTTTGCTCTGGTTATTTTGGAGATGCAGTCTTGAGAACTATTTGCCCAACTGTCCTCGAACCCTGATCCTCCTAAGTTCAACCTCCCAAGTAGCTACAATTACAGGTGTGAGCCTCCAGCACCCAGCATAATATGACTTTAAAAATGCCATTTGCCTGGCTAGCACACACCTATAATCACAGCATTAGGAGGCTAAGACAGGAGGGTTTTGAGTTCAAGGCCAGCCAGTGCTACACAGCAAGACCCTGCTTCAAAAAAACAAAAACAAAACAAAATAAAAAGCTGTGTTTTCTTTACTAATAAAGACTATTACTGGCAAATACTTTGTGAAATCCTTATGTGTTTACAAAAATCATCAGACTATCCCAGACTACAACAACATATAAAAAAAATTTTAAAATACAAAACTGGGTATGGTGGTGCACATCGTAATTGAGAATTCAGGAGGCTGAGGCAGCCTAGCCTGCACTACATAGTGAAACCCTATCTCAAGAAAAAAGAGGGGGAAACAAATCAAAACTACTCCACAATGGAAATGTTTTCGTCTTCAAATTGAGTGGCATGGCTCATTAATCACACACACACACACACACACACACACACACACACACACTCACTCTCTCTCTCTCTCTCTCTCTCTCTCTCTCTCTCTCTCTCTCACTTCACCCCTCCCCTCTCCCAGACAGAGGCTCACTATGTAGCCCAGGCTGGCCTAGAACTGCTAATCCTCCTACCTCACTCAGCTTCTGAGTGCTGGCAATGCTGAAGTTATTTCAACATCATGTGAGCCAAATAGTCTATTTTACTAACAAAGCCCTTCAAACTGTATTTTAGGTCCTGGAAAATTCTAGTTTGTAAAACAATTTCTTGAGTTATTTTTTAGTTAATAACCAACGATATTGCTGAGAGCTGTTGAAACTAGATGATGAGTACATATGTTGGCTTACTTAATTACCTGCTCTATTTTTGCATGTTTGAAATTCTAACAAACGCAGAAGTTGAGAAAGGAAAGAAATGGACCTAACAGACGACAAAGAAATACAATGAACAAGTTTATAAACTGGTCCTCTAAACATGTTGTTTCTAAGGATTATCAATTTTGGAATTTCCTTGGTTTAATTTAGGTAACATTTGGGTTGCCTTCCTCACCACAGTGGACAGGTTTAAAGGTCCTAAAAGATGTAAGAAACAGGGAAAGCTCATGAAAAAACAAGCTTCCTCAAAGGACAACATAAAAATATAAATGTTTCATTGTCTCTTCATTAGCCAACTACTTATCAACAAACAGAAACAAAGTCAAAATATCTACCTACCTGGCAGGAATTTTAATTTCTTAATTGTTTTTATTTTACAGTAGCAATTTCTCCACCAAGTCTAAGATGAGATCTCTGTACAACAGACACCATTCCTTGAAACAGCAACTACAAGTTATCTGAAGTAGGTTGAGCCAGAATTGCAAAACAGAGAATGTCTCAGTCAATTTTTATTATTTCCAAAAGTAAGCTTCTAAAACTCTTTAAAACAAAGTAATATCTCTCTAGATCTTTTACCCTCCGGAGACAGAACCTAAGCTGTAAAGACAACAGAACTGTGTAATTCTTAGAAATGGAAGCGAATTTAGACATCATCTCATCTAGTGGTCTTCAAACGCTACCATCAGAAAAAAAATGGTATAGTAATAATTTACACATGCAAGCATACTCTTGGCATGTATTTTACATATTATATGTCTTCTATGTATCCTGATGCATATGGAATTGTGCCTTGTTAGTATTCTATCAGAAAAGCTATTATTAAATTACTTTTAGAATGTAAATATCCATTTGGAGGCTGGGGGCATGGCTCAAGCAGTAGAGTGCCCACCTAGAATGTGAATATCCATTTGGATATGATTAAAACTAATGTTCTCTAGTAATAGAACCTTACATAGTATATAGAGCACTGCCACTTTCTGAGTTATTTCACGTCATCTCATTTAGATTTCACTGTCTAGTCACTTTGAAGGAATACTTGGTGTAACAATTATAAAGGGAGGCAAAGCGTAACTGCTTTGCTGACTGCTTCAAATTGATATGCCCCTGGAAAATACCATAAAACTCCAGTAATTAACATTATTTGGTAAAAACATTATCGTTTCCAGATATGTAAAGAAATACTATTTTGTACTTTTTAGTACAAGAAAATTAACACAAGATATTTCCATAAAACTGATCACATTCTGTTTTTTAAAAAATGGGTATGATTTGGGTTTTGTTTTTATTTGAAAAAATAACAAAAAAAAACCCAAAATTTGAAAAAACAAAAGCATAACCAGCATGTGAGAACATGAAATACGTTTCCTCTAATTGTGACAGTAAATGTGGACACTCAGAAAAGTCTTTAAATGTTTAGCAAACCTTATGTCCATACAGATAAACCAATGAAAAATTCTTGAACAATTAGGCCAAAACAACCTCTAATTAATTAGGTATGACTGATAAATAGTATACACACACACACACACGTGTATACACACATACACACACAAAAGCAAACAAAGAAAGTTAGGCCTACTTTCAATTTTAGCTAACATACTCAACAGGAATGAGGAATAAGTTTTGACTGACCCTCCTAAACTGAATAAACTCTTTCAAAGCAGACACATTTTATGTACTTACTTTTTAAACTTTAGATACCATTACCAATAGAATGCTGTTTTTATACAAGATCTCTTAAATCAGTGCAATTGTGTATAGCCTATAAAATGTAACCGTTTACAATCAATTTTACTGGAGGGGTTTCCTGCCTTTCTAAAGTTGATCTTTACCAACTGAAATTATGAACTCTTAAAAAAAAAAAAAACTCAAAAAAAGTTTAAGAACTTTTGTAAATGCCACAATGTACCCCCAGCACATTAATAAAAATAAATAATGCATTATCTAAGCTTCTTAAAATTTAATTCCATGTTATCAGTTACTTTTTTATTTATGTGAAACGATGTTTTGTTCAACGAGGGCATACTGAAAGTCAAGCCAGTAATTTAGAGGAAGTGATTCTGCACCAGTGTTTTAATTTTGAGGGTCAATTTACTTTAAAGGTCTCTGGTCTGCATATTCTTTCTGACAGTTTCTGTCTTTCTACATGCTCCTCAACTGAAGATCCATTCGTCATTCTTTCATTCTGCTTTTCTCCTTGTCCTATTGCAGCCTTTCTTCTGTCTCTCTTTTACAACTTTATTCTCTAGGTTTGATCCTGTCCAGACTGGGATCTCACTATAAACAACAAACTGAAAAGAAATTTTTCACAGAATTCATTTCCCAAAACTTCTTTACATAATTCTATTCAAATTTTCACTGAATATTTCCTGAATGGTATTCATCATGGTCACTCATTTTTCTATATACTTCATTTTAATAGACACTAGCACCTCATCACCTTCGAAAATCATTTGGTGTAAAAAATCTTTACACAGCTCCAGCAAAGTTTCAGATTTTACATAAGAAACATCTTACTTTCAAACTAATTACTTTCCTCAAACTAATAAAATTAAAAACAACACCCAAACTGACAGCACTTTTCTAGTAACACTTGATCATTTTTGACAATTTTCTGTTTAAAAACTAAAATTAAGGGCTGGGAATGTAGCTCAGTGGTAGAGTGCTTACCTAACGTGTGAGGCCCTGGGTTTGATCCCCAGCACCACAAAAAAATAATAAATTAAATAAAACAAACTAAAAAATAAAGTTAAGATAACAATAACATGTTTCCTTTTTATTAATATCTAGAGATATATTCCACAAAAGAAAGTATTTCACATTAAAATTGTATTGGTGAGGAAAAAGATTCAATGTCTAATTTCTCATGAAATCTGTGTAACTCATGCAAAGTCAGACCTATAATGAACTATAATCTTAATGTGCAACAAATAAATTAACTGTGAAGCCACTTATACTTAAGGATTTCTTTCCTTTTCTTGTTAAACCTTGGTACCTTCACAAGTTAAGCTCTGTTTGCCAACACATGCACACACACACAAATCTGTATCTTAGTTTCTAAATTTGGACCCAGTAACCTGGCAAAATAAACTGAGGAACAGGTCCTGATGTAGTGATACGGCCTTTCCTCTCAGAAAGTTCTCATGCTTGGGTGCTCCATTATGTCATACAATTGTAGTGACATTTCAGTCAGTTGCCTGAGAGGCTGAAAGCATACTGCCTCCTTAGGAAAGGCAAACTACTTATTCTGGTCAAATATTATTTGAATTAATATATTCAAATCTGTTGCTTAACAGCATGTCATTTGTGCCACAGCTACCATTGATAAAGTTTGTCTTCTGCTCACCCAAAGAGAAGATTCACAGTCAATAGTAAATTTCCAAACTGAAGCAAACATTACTTGACAGAAAAGACTCATGAATCACCTATTGCAGACACTGGCATTGTTACAATGCCCAACGTTCCTATCTATCTAGCATCACCCAAGCAAAATGGTTTCTTAAACTTTATCTTGTTAATAACAAAATTCCTTAGATTTCTTGGCTTCTTCCATTGAAGTGTTCAATATCCAATTTGATATTTTCAGTATGAGCACATTACATTTTTATACATTCATTCATTCAGCTAACATCTGTAACACTCCCACTGGGTGCCAGGTACTACATTCTGTTTCTACTATTCACAACAGTGGTACTCTATGAAAAGATTATACCTGAACCACATGAAAAGATATTAGGGTGCTGGAAAAAAATGTAAATACATTTTAAATGAAATTCTCTCAATCAACTGGAAATACGAATTTTCTCCCTAAAATTTGCACCTGTAGACACAGTATAGATGGTGACTTTTCTAATACAAGTTATATAAATAGCAAAAGCACAAATCTCTGTGGGGCCTTCAAATGGCCTATTTACTTTTATTCAAAATGACAGAAGCATTAACAATTAGGTGTTCAATATATACACGAAGAAATAATGCTACTTTTTAAAGGTTAATTATAATAGCTAACATTGAGACAATGTCAGTCTGAAATATAAGCAGCCATTACCTCATTTAATCCTCACATCATCCTCAGGGGACTGACCTCACTGTAATCCCCATTTCACAGGTAAAACTGAGGCTGGCCTTACTCAAGGTCACTCAGCTGCACAAAGTTAGAATACAAACCCAGTTCTGGGCTGGGCGTGTAGCTCAATGGTAGAGCACTTGCACAGTATGCAGGAGGCTCTGGTTTGGATTCCTAGTACTGCAAGAAAATTCAAAAACAAACCTCAAAAACAGTTCTATTAGTGCTCAAAGCCTAGGCCTTTGACCACCAAATCCTACTGCTGGGTTTATACTCAGTTTTAGTCTAAAGCTTTTGGATGTCTTACAAGTTTCTCCCTTAAGATAAATTATATTTTTGATGATACATACAAAAAACAAAAAAAGGATCTTAATTGAAACTGATTTTACAAGTCTAAATATTTGGATGGGAAACAAAATGAACTCGAATGAAAGCCCTGAATCCCCACGGTAATAGCCCAGACTGGCCTGGAACTCTAAACTCTCCTACTTCAGCCTCCTGAGTGCTGATACTGAAGCATGCACCACCAGGCTGGGCAAAAAAAGAGACCTTTGGAAAAACATCTACCCTCAATCTAAACTACCACATTCTCAATCCAGAAACGCTTAAGGCTTCTTCGCACCGCCCCCCCAAGCACCCTTTTAATAGAAATGTAACATTTCAACACCGGAGCATGGCACCCCTTTCTAAAGCACTGTCAAGAAACTAAAAACTTCATTACATAAGTTCTAAGTACTGCAGGGCTACTACCAATTGAAAGCCTGAATATTATCATAAGATATTTATAGGAAACTACAAAATGGCATCTTTAACCATGTAAACTCAAACTCATTCATTTACATTCATTTGGGTTACCTACGGGCTCTGCTTCACTTTAAAGGTCATGTCATGTGCCTGAATTCAAGCTTATTTCAAGGGAAATGTACTATACTGTATTTGGAACACGTTACCACTAAGAGCAGCCAGTTGAGTCTTTTATAGGCCTATCCAAAACCTTGCTTTAGTTGCTAAGAAACTACAATTTCGCCAAATTATAAATCATTGGAAAGAAGCTATGCCAGCAGAGGATTAAACAGGTAAAATCAAGACTCACTTAGTGTGCAAAGTGAAACCATGTTATTTCCATAAACTGAGTATGTGAAATCAGAATTTGGCTTAATTTATATTATATTAAGACCGATAGAAAAATTGCTAAGACAAATTAGACTAACTCTACCCTGCCTTCCGCATCAACTTTAACCTTAGAGGAAAATAGAGGGGGGAGGGGAAAACAACCTAATATCCTCAGTGTATTCAATGTAAGGGACAGAAAATGTTTCCTTTCTGACCCTTGCGGTGATAATCAAAGACCACGTGGCATGGTACAACAAACACATTTAACTAGTATTTTTTTCAATACTGTTACATATTTTCATTGTAATCTTCAGCATTTGAAGCCCAGTTTCTCAGAATACTCAACTCCACTGGCTCTATCACGTTTTTTCTTTTTTTTTTTAATAAAGTCATTTTACCCCAGTATCACCAAAAAAAAAAAAAAAAATTTAAGTTTCAGGTCTTTTACTGAGAGCAATCTTAATTGTTCTAGCGTAACAATGAAGAAACACTGAGAAATTAGCAAATAATTTATGGGTCACTCTCCAGTACTAACGTACATATTTTTTTCGTCTTAAAAGACCTTTACACCTCTTAATAGTTGTTTCCACAAGAGCAGAGACAGGTTCACAATCCTAGTTTCACTTCTGAAAAATCAATTCAGTCGCCGAACTGTAACACATGCCTTCAAGCACAATTCTTTTTTGTTCAGATTCCCTAACCCTACCGTCTCTCCATCTTCTCTATCGAACTGTTCAAAACCCCATTCTCACATTTCCGCTGTACTTGCACCCATCCCGGAGGCCACTTTTATATTCCTCGGAAATAACATCTTTTCAGTCCGGAAACTTTCAGATGAATCTCAAAAATCCACACCCTCTTGTCAGTCACTGCCCTCAATCCCACCCCTGCAGTGGCAGCTGTGTCCGGCATTGCCCAAGGCGGGACCAATGTCTTCTAGTGTTTGCCACAACTCATACCCTCCCTTCCTTCCTGACAGATCCTCCACGGTACAAACCCCCGACTCACTGCATTTTACTCCCTTCCATTATTTTCCGTCTTCGCCCACCCCCACCTCCATACCGAGGCACCCTTACTTTGCGAATAAACATTCCCCCTCCCTCAGTTTCAACGCTTCCCCCATCCTCTGCTCGTTTTCCTCTCCTTATTTAGAAACTCCTTTTAGCTCTCCCAACCACTACCCTAGAATGCCCGGCACTCCACCCTCCGCAACAAACTCAGCCTTTTCCCCCGGCTCGCTGGGAGACACTGCTTCTCCCTCCAGGTCCCCGACTGCAGTCAACCCACTCCCTTATCTTTCCACCCCCTTTCCCACCACCCCCAGACCCCGATCCCTTACCCGTCCTTTGGGATCGAGTACTCAGCTCACCCTCGGCGTTCTCCGGGACTCCCTGCCCCCCCCTTCCCAGTTTCCATCTTATTTTTAAGGATGTCACCAGTGTTACGGGGCCCCACTAGAATGCCAGTCGGTCTCGGCGCCCCGGATCCAGGTTCCCTTCCCGGAGCCTGATTCCCACCACCCTTCCATCAGCTATGTACGAAACGAAGGTCTCCTCGCCCGCCCCCGCCACTCCAGCTCCCCCCGCCGGCTTCCTCGGCGTCCCCTTGCCGACCCGGAGCGACATGCCCCACGACGCCTCGGGCTCCCACCGGACGCCCCCACCTCTCAACAGGCGCCTCTCCAAACCCTCGGCCGGCGTCTCCTCCTCACACCAGCAGCCGCTCGCACCCATACCCGGGCCCCCTCCGGCCGGCGGCGCCCTCAGCCCCCACCCGGCCCGCCCCCGGCGTCCAGCTTACCGTTCTGAGCGGCGCCTGGCCCTGGGAGGAGAGAGCCAGAGACCAGCAACAGCGAGAGAGCCAGGGCGCTGGGGAGCGACGAGCCCGACATCCTCCCTACCACAAGACGGAACAGCAAATGGGCCGGAGCCGGGGCCCAGGGCCGGGGAAGGGAGGGGAGGGAGGGAGGGGGCGGGCGAGCTCGCGAGGGAGTGAGCGAGGGAGGCAGCCGCGGCTCAGCTCCGTCCTTCCCCGTCGTCCTCCTCCTACGGCCGCAGCGCCCAAACCTCGCGAGACCTTCGCTCCCGGTCGTGGGCGGCTGAGGAGCAACGGTAGCAAGGCTCGCGAGAAGACGTGGCCTCTCCTGGCGCTCCCGCCCCTCAGACCCGGTAGCTCCGCCCCTGCGGAAGCTGATTGGCCCAGCGCGAGGTGGGTCACGTGCCCAGGGCGTTTCTGGCCACGTGACAGGGCTAGGCGGGGCTGTACCCGCTCTCCTGGCGCGGGAGGACTGGCAAGTCAGTGTTGGGTTTACCCCTTTGCGGATGGGGAGCTCCCATAAATAAGAGGAATCCGGTGCCTCCACCCATCCTGCCTTTCATGCGTTATCGCTCTTGGCTGCAGAATTTGACACCCCACCCCTGCTTCTACACTTGCTTCCTCTCATTGTCCCCCATCAAAAACCTGCTATTTCTTCCTTCTGGACTTTGGCCATAGACCTCTACTGGTACCTGCCCCCAACCTCCCTCTCTTGTATTTTTTCCTTCCAGGCAGAATTAGACACTTGCTGTGTCCGGGACATCTGCTGCCTTGGCCTGAAATGTCCTCCTTTCCCCCCCCCCCACTACCTCCCCATCCCCCACTTTGGCCTTATTTTAGCTGCGGAGGCTCCCAGGGCCTGAAGTTCAACCAGCCTAATCGCATGGCCATAGACCCAATTCGACGATGAACTCTGCGTGTGTCAACAATCATAAAGAATCCCCAGAAGCATTTTCATGCAGCAAACCTTTATTGAGTGCATACCGAGCGGCGGGCACCCAGTGGAACCCACATTGAAAATAGTTTTCGGTTCTTCGAGAGTTCATGACCCAGTCTATCAGAGGAGTGAGGAAGGGTCAAGTGACCCAGAGGAAAGGGGCCGGCGGAGTCCTCTAGAGCTTGGCTAGCCATGTGGTCACTCCTGGTTGCATGGATGTTTGGAAAATGCCCTTTTTAAAAATGTATTTTTTTGCACTACCCTGGGAGTTGGTGGCTGGCAAAGGAGTGTCTATGGCTTAGCTCATCCCTGAGTCACAACAGACATCCTCGGGTGTGTCTGTGGACTGAAACCAAGAAGCCAAGCCAGCAGTTCTGCTGACCTGACTTGATTCAGAGAGGGTTGGAAGAATCTGGAGGAAGGGCACCTTTGCGATATCCCAATGTCTCCAGCTTTGAACAGACACTGGACAGCTAGTGATTCCAGACTGAAATTTCTAGCAAAAGCCCTGACTACAACTACAGTCTGATTTGCCTGCTTCTAGGACCATAACAGAAGTGCATTTCCTTGCTCTCTTTTTTTTTTTTTTTTTTGGTGGAGGGGCAGTAACTGGGATTTGAACTCAAGGCCTACACCTTGAGCCACTCCACCAACCCTTTTTGGGAAGGGTTTTTTTTGAAATAGGGTCTCTTGAACTATTTGCTCTGGCTGGCTTCAAGCCTCAATCCTCCTGATCTCTACCTCCTGAGTAGCTGGGATTACAGGCATGAGCCACCAGCACCCAGCGCTTGCCCTCTTGAAGTTGGGAGTGGCATGCAACTTTGACCAGTGAAGTGTGAGAAGTGGCAGGCATCATTTCAGGCAGAACCATTTACTTTCTAGCACAGATAGGGTCACAAACTCTTTTACCTTGATAGCAATCAGTAATCATGATAGTGAAAGCAGGTTTCCTGTCAACAGGAAACTTATGATAGCCTGGGTCCTGGAACTAGCACCATAAGCCAAGCCCTCCTGTCAACCTATGCAACAGATAACATCTGTTGAGTTAAGCTACAGAGGTTCCCGGGTTTTTGTTCTTAACAGCATAACCTGAACTATTTTGGTTAGGGAAAAGATGAAATTCAAGTCCACTAGCATGGACTAGTTGTACAGCCTTGGCCAATGACCTAATCGCTCTGGGCCTTATTTTTATGTCAAATGGTCCTAATGATAATTTCAACCTTATAAGATCACAAGAAGAATAAAAGACTAAATTTATGTGCAAGACTTAGAACACTTTCTGGTGCATAGTAAACCCTTTGGTGTTGATGATAATACAACTCTGACTCCAGCCCTGTAGTCTTCTCCCTCTGACATGCTTACAAAAAGTGATGCAGGAAGGAAAGTTTTAAGTGTAGGTGTTGCCAATCAACTCTCAAAATATGCAGTTACTGTACAATATAAGTCTAATCAGAATTGTCACTATGAGTTGTATACACCATGATGTATAATGAATATATCCTAATTTTAAAAATGTATAAAAAACATGCAGTTACAAGAACCCTTTAACCTAGGAGAAAACGTCACCAATTCTTACATGATAGTAGTTATACTTTTAGTTTCTTTTTGTTGTGAAAATACAGAACTTCTTTAAAGGAATTTAGGAATTGGATTTTAGTTAAGATCTATATAATACACTAAGGACTGGGGGCATGGCTGAAATGATAGAGCACCTACCTACCAAGTGTGAGTCCCTGAGTTCTAAGCCCAGTACCACCAAAGGAAGAAAAAAAGATTTACATACATTTTTTTAAATCTCTACAATTGCAGTCTTGCCAAAGGATGGCTGAGCTCCTTTCAATACCTCAAAAGAGCCCTAGGGGTCCTCAGAGCTTAGCCTGAGACACACTTTCCGGGCCTCCAGGGATGGCTTGGAGGTCAGTTTTTCGGTGTTGGTAGCGCCCACTGGTGGGAAAACCTGTAATAAGCGTTCCCCATTGAAAAGCTTCACGTGGGTTGGTGTGATTTCATTCAACCATTGGAAGGTTAGTCAAAAAGATACAGTACTAATGTTCCTAGAGCCAACCTTAAACTTCCTAATGGGTTTTCCCCTTCTCCCTGCAAAGATCTCCATCCTATTCAGATCTACCACCCAACACATCTTGACTGTCACCTGACATCCTAATCAATGTACTCTGTTCCCTGCCTCTTCCAACTCCTAGCGCCATCCTTGACCTCAACATTCACGTTAATGGTCTATTCATTACTCTGCTGTTTCAGTTATTTTACCTTCTCATCTCCATCAACCTTCTCAACTGAACCATCCCTTCACAGAATACACCCTATGAACTTTAACACCCCCCCAAAAAAGGGCTCCATCTTTAAAATATGAAAATGTAAATACCTTAGGCTCCACTCACCACCATCTAGACTTTGAGCTCCTTTTGCTAACACCCCGTTTGCTATAATCCTTCAACCTCATTGGGACTACTAATCCACAAGTCCCACCATTTCTGTTTTTCCATTCTTCATTTCCCTGATGGTACAATGTAGAGCCCATAATTCATCATTATAGTCATCCCCTTGCCCACCTCAAACTGCAGTCATTTTCTGGAAAAACCACAAGCTGCCTGAGCATTACAGTCTGAAATGAGATTTCATACTTGCACCTGAGCAGCTGAATATTGCCAGGGAAAGATCACACCAACAGGCTGAATGACTTCATTTTTAAAATTCATCATCTCTTACCTCAAAAGGTCACTCAGCCTCGCCCAGCAATCATACTCCTTCATATGCGGGGAACAGGGGGAACAGGAATTTGCAACTACAATGGCCATATGCAAGAAATGCCTACTTGCTTGCTTGCTTGCTTTCCTTCCTTTCTTCCTTTTCTTTCCTTCCTTCCTTCTTCCCTTCTTCTTTCTTTCCTTTAACTTCAAATTTAATCTGTTCTGAGTACCCTTCTGCAATGAGGACAAAAATTCAGTTTTGCTCATTATGAGCCCCCTCCATCTCCGTCTACTTCCCAGGGTAATATGAAATCCCTGCATTTGGGGTGGGGGTGTTTTGTTGGTTTTGGAGACAGGGTCTTGCTCTATAGCTTAGGTTGGACACAAACTCACTATGTTGTCCAGACTGGCTTCAAAATGCAATCCTCCTGCCTCAGTCTCCACAGTGCTAGAATTACTGGCCCAGGTCACCACACCTGGCTATTCCTGTGTTTTGATGCAGTTCAGGACATTAATTTTGGTTATCCAGGTCTCTGCTGGTGTGTGTACTGCCCAGACTCAACTGACTCCCTGGAAGAGAATAGCTCAGCGCTGTCCATCATTACCCAACAGCCTTAGCTCGCACCACATTTCTTTCCGGTTCAGCAAGACTGCTTTGCTGCTTCTCACCTTGGACCTTCTACCTATTTTGTCCTCTTTGCCCAGAATGCACAATACTCCATCCTCTTCACCTGGTCTACTTCTCATTCCTTAGATGTCAGCTTCAGTCATTCCTCCTGTTATGAAAAGTACCAAGAACATGAGGTACCATGTCACACTCATGAATTTAATAATTTCTTTTTTTTTTCTGGCAGCACCGGGGTTTGAACTCAGGGCCTCAGGCTTGCTAGGCGAGTGCTCTACCACTTGAGCCACTCCCCTAAATCTTTTTTTGTATTAGGTATTTTCTTTTTTTTTCAATTTTTTTAATTGATATAATTTTTTTATTAATTTTTATTTTTTTATTATTCATATGTGCATTCAATGCTTGGGTTATTTCTCCCCCCTGCCCCCACCCCCTGTGTTAGGTATTTTCAAGATAGGGTCTCACAAACTATTTGCCCAGGATGGCTTCAAACTGCAATCCTCCTGATCTCTGTCTTGTGAGTAGCTAGGATTATTGGAGTGAGTCACTGTCGCCTAGTATGACTTTAATAATTGTAAAAACCTGACAATACCAAGTATTTGTGGGGGTGTGGAGTAATTGAAACTCTCATACACAGTTAGTATGCACAAAACTACTTTGGGGAGCCCTTTGGCAGTGTATCATAAAGTTAAATAAATTTATCCAACCTACATATCTATAATCTATCGATCTATCTATCTATCTATCTATCTATCATCTATGTCAAGCAATTCTACTCTTATATCACCAAGGCCCAGGAGAAATGAAAACATATGTCCATAAAATGATTTGTATAAGATGTTCATAGCCCAAATACTGTATCCATTGATAGGTTAACGGATAAACAAACTGTAGAATCTTTGTATAATGGAATGCAACTCAGAAAAAAGAAAAGAAAATGAACTTCTAACATACTCAAGAACATGGATGAATCTTAGAAGAATAATGCAAAGTGGAAGAATTGAGACCCTCTCCAAAAAATATATATACTGTATGCCAGGTGCTGGTGGTCACGCCTGTAATCCTAACTACTCAGGAGGCAGAGATCAGGAGGATTGTGGTTTGGAGCCACCCCAGGCAAATAGTTCACAAGACCCTATTGCAAAAAACAAAAAAAAAGCCATCACAAAAAAGGGCTGGTGGAGTGACTCAAGCCCTGAGTTCAAGCCCCAGTACCAAAAACAAGTATATACCATATAATTCTGTTTATACAAGTTTTAGAGTAGGTAAAACTAACCTGAGTTGACAGAAAGAGCCATTTCCTGGGGCAGGGAAAATTGACTAGAAGTGACCACAAGGGAACATTCTGGAGCGATGGAAATTTCTATGTCTAGATCTGGATGTTAGTTATACTGGTGTATGCATTTGTTGAAACTCATTGACAAATGGTGGCTCATGCCTAGACTCCCAGTTACTCAGAGAGGTAGAAATCGAAAGGATCAAGATTTGAGGCCAACCCAGGCAAGAAATTGGTAAGTCCCCTCAATAAATAAACTGGGTGTGGTCGTGTGCACCTGTAATTCCAGGGATGCAGGAGGCAGAAGTAGGAGGATTGAAGGCCTGGACTGGCTGAAAAAACTTGTCTAGCAAGCACAAGTTCCCTGAGTTCAAACAAATACCACCAAAAAAATTGTTTTTAAACTCATTGAAATTATACCTCAATTTTGAAATGAAAAAAAATCACCTCATGGTCAGGAAAAATTTTTCTGATCTCCTTAACCTCAAAACTGTATACATTCATTGCTCCATGTTCCTCTTCTTCATAGAACTTGTCACAGGTGGAATTTGCTATTTATTTCTGTGGTTATTTCTCTAGGCCTCTGTGGAGAGCAATCCTGACCCAGTGCCTGGCATGCAATGGGTATTGAAATTAATGTCTCATGGATGAATAAGGGAGGTACACAACTGGCTCAGAACAGAGGCTCCAGGCCCTTGGTCCAGTGCTCCTTCCACACAAACACTCCAAGATGGTGCCTCATGCCTGCCTCAAGACCCAGCTGTAACTCCACTCGTTCTGGAAACCCATCTCTAGTCACCATTCAGTCATTCCTCATTCATTCCACAAGTGTTGGGTTCCTGTTCCATGCAAGGAATGGTGTACAGTGGTGAACAATGTGAACATCTTACATTGCAGTGGGAAACAGACATTGAATGACAAAGATGTAATTGACAGGAGTTAGCTTGGGAGACAGGCGGCGAGGGTGGGGCACAAGCAGTGACAGCACAGATGAAAGGAGGGCAAGTGTGGCAGCACACACATCTTTTAGAGGCAGATTACACAGAATAGAGACCAGGGAAAAGGGAGTCACCTTGAAACAACTCCCGAGGGCAGGCGTGGCAACACACATCTTTAAGAAACAGATACAGACAGAGAGGAGGGTGTCACCTCCAAATGACACCCTTAGCACCAAATCTTCTTGTCCTAACCCATGTAAGATATTTTTTCAAAATCCACCTGTCAAGGAGACCCCCGTGACCATCCACCTATGAGAAAGATCCACAAAGTTTCAACCCCTCAAATTTGCCAAAAAGTAGCATAAATACCCTTAGCCAGCCCACCTGCTGTGGCCTGGCTCTCTCCTCCACCCCCTCCCAAGTGGAGCCTTCACCCTTTCTTTCCCTAATAAAGACCTGTCATTTTGCATCTACTACCAGTTAAGTCATATCTCTCGGACACGATCTCGATCCACGCCTGACACCAATTTCATAATTCCTTACTTAATTATAATTTTGGGCTATCCTAAGACTAGACATATTGAAGGTGAGAGAGTATGTTACAGGAAAGCTTAACTGCATTTGGGGTGAGAGGAGGGGTCCAGGAAGGCTCCTGGAGGAGGTGATAGTAAAGCTGGGCTCTGAGGGACACTGGAGTTTTTTAGGCAAAGACAGGACAGGCTCAGGCAGGAGAGGCCTGTCCCAGACAGACGTGAAGGGTCAGAAGCAGGAAACAATCTATCAAGGTCTGCAGAGGAACCCAGTGGGCCTAGAACTCAGAGAGAAAGAGACCCTAAGGGAGGCTGAGGCTGAAGGAGAAGCATTGGCCACACTGGGCAATGCCTTGAGGACTGCGTGAAGGATTCGAGATTTCCATCACTCAGGTGGAAACCTGAAGTCTCCTTTAACAAAATCTAGTCCAGGACCTCTGTAGTTAGCAATGAAGACCTGTCTTTAAGAACCATGTAATTGAAGCCAAATGAACCATTAGGCTCCAATAGTCATCTATTACTCTCCACTGTTCTCTCCTACTAATAACCTGCTCCTTCTTGTTCCTGGGCCAGAACAAGAAGGAGCAGGTATCTTCCCCTGAAGCCTGCTGTCTCCATGTGGAAAGTGAATGGAGCACAGAGATCAGGGACCAATGTGGTGGGCAGTGAGGGAAAGACCAGTTCCCTCCACACAAGGAGATGCTGGCGATTGCCAGGTGACCAGCCCTCAATAGGGCCTTCCTCCTGTCTGTACCCTTGAAAAGCATTGTGAAGCCTACTATCATGATGGGTTAATTTTACACATCCCCATGTTCCCATCAAGAATGTGAGGTCATTGGAACCTCTTGTGTGCTGCACATTTCAAAAATGAGACAGCCAGCACTCAGCAAGGAGAAGGAGCTGGGTGCCCGTGGCTTACGCCTGTAATCCTAGCTACTGGGGAGGCAAAGATCAGGAGGATCTTGGCTTGAAGTCAGCCCAGGCAAATAGCTCAAAAGACCCTATCTCAACACAAAAAAGGCTGGTGGAGTGGCTCAAGTGGCAGAGTGCATGCCTACCAAGTGTGAGGCCCTGAGTTCAAACCCTAGCACCACCAAAAAGCTGGCAAGTACAAGAAGCAGAATTTGAATCTAAGACCTTTGGACCCCAAAGGGAATATGCTGAGCATGGCTACGTCACCATTCAGGGGAAAGCAGTCTCTTTCAATGCCCCTCTTCACAAAGCATGACTCTTGCCTAAGGATAAAGCAACTCCTAGGGCAAGCTCTCCGCTCAAGGCCAGCTATGACTAGAATAACACGGGTTCACCTTCTGGCCAGGAGTTTGGAGAACACCTTGGGTATCATTTCTATTCTGATTATCAACACAGGGAAGTAGCAGAGCAACTCAATAGCCAGTTTAGGCTCTCCCATGTTTGGGGTTTGGTTTTAGGGCCTAATACATAATATTCTTTTCATCCTTGCTCACATTTGGAAACAATCGAGAGAGGCATAAGGGTAGGTGTATAGGGATCAAAATATCCTCCTTATAAAGGTGATGTTGGAGAACATGGTCCAGTCTGCTGGCCATATGAGCTTGCTAACTATTTGCCCCTGAATTTGGCAGATGGATCCAGCCAGAGATGCTGGAGAGTGGGAGACAAGAATCACAAGTCTCCCACTACCACTAGAAATCTTGGGACACCATGGAAAAGCAGAACCAAGCACCTGCTCTCTGTAGGAGGCAGGTCTGAAGCTTGCCTCAAGTCCTTCTGCCACAATCGCTCCCCAGAAAACTCTGAGCCCATGGGGAGAAGCAAGTAAAAGGAGGCCATGAGTGTTACGATAATGAAATGATTCTCTGTGGCTACATTAGAATTAACTGGAGAGCTTTAAAGAAAAATTCTAAAATAGACACACACCAAGGTGCAGGCCCAGGCGCAGAGATTTCAATTCAGTTGACTGGGCGGGCCCCAATAATGCAGCAGAGCATTTTGCTCTAATATGCTGTAATGCAAATCCTCTGAACTTCAGGGTTTTTGTTTGTTTGTTTTTTGTGGTACTAGGGCTTGAACTCAGGGCCTTCACCTTGAGCCACCCCACCAGCTAGAATTACAGATGTGAGCCACCAGTACCTGACTGCATTTCAGTTTTGACGCACATCAGATTACCTGGGGAGATTTTTAAAAATCGCAATTCCTAGACGACATCAATTAAATCAGAATCTCTGGAGGGGAAACTCTGGTATCAGTATATTGTTAAAACTCTCCAATTGATTCCAACATGGAGCCAACATTGAAAATAGGTGCTTGAGCCGGGTGCCTGTGGCTCACACCTGTAATTCTAGCTACTTAGGAGGCAGAGATCAGGAGGATTGTGATTCAAAGTCAGCCTGTGCAAATTGTTCCCAAGACTATCTTGAAAAAACACATCACAAAAAAAGGGCTAGTGGACTGGGTCAAAGTGTAGGCCCTGAGTTCAAACCCCAGTACTGAAAAGAAGAAAGAAGAAAGGAAGGGAGGAGGGAGGAAGGGAGGGAGGGAGGAAGGGAGGGAGGGAAGAAGGAAGGAAGGAAGGAAGGAAAGAAAGAAAGATACGTGCTTGAATGAACTTGTTTCAAATCTGAGTATGTGGCAGAGTCACAGGAAGGCTTCATAAAAGATGGATTGCCAGGAACCTCTTCCAGAACTTTTTATTCAGTAGGGCTGAGGGGGGCCTTGAGAATATAAATTTCCAGTAAGTTCCCCAGTGGTGCTGATGACTGCCCTTTGAGATCTGCCCCAAGTGTGATTTCCAGCAGGTGACACAGCTATGGTGAGTCTGATGTGATAACTGTCATCCTGGAAAGTCCATGGGGAAATTACTATGCCAAAATCAGCCATTTTGGTCCACCTGGCATTCTTAGAGAGTTAATAGGTTCTGATTTTAGAAGAGAGAGTTTGCCACACTGTGACGAATGCCAGGATGCCGAAGATGTTCTCAAGGCTGCTGATCTCTCTCCCAGAGTTGGGAAACTCATTTCTGTTGTTTGCCAAGTGAATGGTTAGGATCATTGTCATAGAGGTGACTTCTGAGCTGTCACTTTTTCTTTTTTTTTTGCAATATTTATTTATTTATTTATTTATTCATTTTTCTTTTATTATTCATATGTGCATACAAGGCTTTGTTCATTTCTCCCCCCTGCCCCCACCCCCTCCCTTACCACCCACTCTGCCCCCTCCCTCTCCCCCCCACCCCCTCAATACCCAGCAGAAACTATTTTGCCCTTGTTTCTAATTTTGTTGTAGAGAGAGTATAAGCAATAATAGGAAGGGACAAGGGTTTTTGCTGGTTGAGATAAGGATAGCTATACAGGGCATTTACTCACATTGATTTCCTGTGCGTGGGTGTTACCTTCTAGGTTAATTCTTTTTGATCTCACCTTTTCTCTAGTACCTGTTCCCCTTTTCCTATTGGCCTCAGTTGCTTTAAGGTATCTGCTTTAGTTTCTCTGCGTTAAGGGCAACAAATGCTAGCTAGTTTTTTAGGTGTCTTACCTATCCTCACCCCTCCCTTGTGTGCTCTCGCTTTTATCATGTGCTCAAAGTCCAATCCCCTTGTTGTGTTTGCCCTTGATCTAATGTCCACATATGAGGGTTTTGGTTTTTTGAGCCAGGCTAACCTCACTCAGAATGATGTTCTCCAGTTCCATCCATTTACCAGCGAATGATAACATTTCGTTCTTCTTCATGACTGCATAAAATTCCATTGTGTATAGATACCACATTTTCTTAATCCATTCGTCAGTGCTGGGGCATCTTGGCTGTTTCCATAACTTGGCTATTGTGAATAGTGCCGCAATAAACATGGATGTGCAGGTGCCTCTGGAGTAACAGTCTTTTGGGTATATCCCCGAGTGGTATTGCTGGATCAAATGGTAGATTGATGTCCAGCTTTTCAAGTAGCCTCCAAATTTTTTTCCAGAGTGGTTGTACTAGTCTACATTCCCACCAACAGTGTAAGAGGGTTCCTTTTTCCCCGCATCCTCGCCAACACCTGTTGTTGGTGGTGTTGCTGATGATGGCTATTCTAACAGGGGTGAGGTGGAATCTTAGAGTGGTTTTAATTTTGAGCTGTCACTTTTTCTCCTGAGGATACTCTCATCTATGATGGGGCTCTAACTAGACCACTCCATTTTTTTTTCCAGTACTAGGGCCTACACCTTGAGTCACTCCACCAGCCCTTTTTTGTGATGAGTTTATTACAGATGGGGTCTCAGGAACTATTTGCCCAGGCTGGCTTCAAACCTCAATCCTCCTGATCTCTGCCTACTGAGTAGCTAGGATTACAGGTGTAAGCCACCAACACCGGCAAAATACTGAGTGTTCTACAGTTTCCTTTTTTTTTTTCTGGTGGTGTTGGGGTTTGAACTCAGGACCTTGTGCTTGCTAGGCAGGTGTTCTACCATGTAAGCCACACCTCCATCCCCTCAGACCACTCCATTCTTGCAAGCCCCTGGCTCCCTAGTTAGCTTGGGGATGGTCACTAGATGCAAGCCAAGCTATTCAGAAGCTCCGGAAAAAATTTAGATTAAAACTTGAGCAAGAGATGCTCCTTCTCCCTGGTGGTTTAAGCTATGAAATGTGAGGCTTGGGGTCCTTTCTCCAGTAAGCATCTCAAGGATGGAGTATTACTGGTTGTTGAATTTTCCAGTGTCTAGCATGGTAAGTGGCACAGAGTAGAGCACCTTTAAAAGCTGCAAACTATTTTATTGAAGTGTAATTGACTTACAACAAGCTGTATGTAGTTAAAATACATAATTTGATCAATTTTTCCCTGTTTGTATGCTCCAATTTAAATGCAGAGATGGTCAAATTAGGTTTTTTCAAAAGACCCAACTTGCTATCTATAAAAAATTTAATGTGAAGACAAGAATAGATTTTAAAGTAAAAGAATTGAAAAGGTTCCCCGTGAAGATATGAGTTAAAAGAAAACTGGAATGGCTTTATTAATATCAAAGCAGATTTTATAAGAAGAATATCAGGAAATGAAAATTTTTTTTGAATATTGCCCAATGACTATTGGATCAGTTCACCAAGAGCCCAAAACAATCTGAAGTGGTGTGTAAATGATAACAGAACTTCATAATATATAAAACAAAAACTGAAAGGTAAAATAAAGTCCATGATTATAGTTGGATATCTTAACATTTTTCTTTTTGTAATTGATAGAGGTAGTAGACAGAAAATCTGTGAAGTTGTAGAAGAATTGTACAACTCGATCCATCCCTTGGACATAAGGGCATTCCCTTCCCAATAATATCGGGATTTATATTCTTTCCAAGTACACACAACAGTCACCAACAGTCTTTCCAAGTACAAGCAACAGTCTTATTGCTGCAGGCTATAAGACATGTCTCAGCTGGGCGCTGGTGGCTTATGCCTATAAGCTACTTGAGAGGCTGAAATCTGGAGGACTTCAGTTTGAGATCAGACCAGGCCAAAAAAAAAAAAAAAAACAAGTTTTCAAGACACCATCTCAGCGGAAAAAAAGCTGGGCATGGCAGAGCACGCCTGACATCACCAGCAACAGTAGGAACCATAAAATAGGAAAATCAAGTCCAGGATGACCACGGGCAAAAGTCAAAAAGTGTGACCCTATCTCCAAAATAACCAGAGTGAAAAGGAATAGAGGTGTGGCTCAAGTAGTAGAGCGCCTGTCTTGCAAGCCTTAACCTCTGAGTTCAAACCTCAGTACTAGCTAAGCACCTGTGTCTCACACCTATAATCCTAGCTACTCAGGAGGCAGAGATCAGAAAGATTGTGGTTTGAAGCCAGCCCTGGGAAAATAGTTCTCAAGACCCTATTTCAAAAAAACCCTTCACAAAAAAAGGACTGGTGGAGTGACTCAACGTATAAATCCTGAGTTCAAACCACAGACCCTCCCCCCCAAAAAAAAGTCTCACAGAATTTAAAAGTATAAAATCTTGCAATGTATGTACTCTGACCACAAATGACTAGCCCAAAAATCAATGACAGAAAAAGATATTGAAAATCCTCAAATAATTGGAAATTGAACAATATGCTTCCAAATAATCCTAGAAGAAATAATAATGGAAATTTAATTTTTAACAGTTCATTACAATTTAAAGAGATTTAAAAACTAAATAAAGTATTCACTGAACTTATACTCACATTTGTCATTGATAGTACTCTTCATTCTTCTGTGTGGTTTCTATCTGGTCTCATTTTCCTCCTGTCCAAAAGACTTCTTTCACATTTGCTATAGTGCAGGTTTGCAGGTGTTGAGTTTTCTTGGCTTTCATTTGTCTGAGAAAGTCTTCATTTCATTCTCTCTCTCTCTCTTTCTTTTTTTTTATTGGTGGTACTGGGGTTTGAACACAGGGCTTCATGCTTGCTAGGTAGGCAATCTACCAGTCACTTGAGCTACTGCACCAGCCTCATTCTCTCTTTTGAAAGTGTTTTTATCAGGTATGGAATCCTAAATCCACAGATCTTTTTTTTTCTCCAGTTCTTTAAAGGTGTCATTGCATTACTTTTTGGCTCACGTAATTTCTGATGAGAAATGTGCTGTAAATTTTACCTTTGTTTCATTGAATATAATGTCTTTGTTTTCCTGGCTACTATTAAATTTGTTTCTTATCATTGGTTTTACAGCAGTTTGGTTATCATCTACCATGTTATTTGTTGTTGTTCTGCTTGGAGTTCCTTGAGTTTCTTGGATCTGTAGATCTATACCTTTCATCAAATCTGGAAACTGTTATGCCATGATATCTTCTAATGGGTGTCTGCCCTGCTGCCCTGTGGTAACCCTTGTTATATGTTTTATTTCACTTAAGTGTGTCTCTTAGGATCACTAGCCTCTGTTCATTGTTTTCAGTCTTTTCTAGGCTCTTTGTGCATCATTTTGGATAATTATTTCTATGCATTTGCTTCACTGATCTCTTTTTTTTTCTAGTGTTTAATCTGCTCTTAATCCAATCCTGTATAGATTTCATTTTAGGTCATTGTGTTTTTCATCTCTAGAAGTTCCATTTGCATGGACACAGGATAGACAGACAGACAGAAAGTTGGGGCCAGGTGTGTTGGGCACTCAGATGGAGAAGCACAACTGCCTCATTGCTTCTTTTCTCTATTATTCTCTTCTTTTACTTTGCTTCTTTTCTCTATCTTTATTGTTTAAGGCCTTGTTCCTTTACAGTTCTTTAAATCCTTGCTTTTAAAATCTTCTTTTCTGTCCTTTAGAGTCTCTTTCCTTAGACTCACTCTGTCCCATGTTTTCTCTTAGCTGTTCTTTAGCATAATCTTTCCTAATTTGCCCCCAGACTTGTACTGTCCCATGTTCTCTCTTTAGCTTTCTTAAAGTCTCAGCCCTCAGACTTGCTAGCAATTCCCCTTTAGCAATCCTCCTTCAGCAATTCTTTTCCCTTCAGCAATTCTCCCTCAGCCATTCATTTTCCCCCTTTCAGCAATCTCCCTCCAGCACTTTCCCTACCATATGCCTCCCACATCCAAAAAGGCTTCCCCCTCCAAAAGCCAAAAGCCAGAAGCCTGGTGTCCTCCTTCAGTGAGTCTTTTATACCCAGTGGTAAACAAGGTGGAGCAGCAGTTCTCGGGGAGGGCATGACATTCTGCCTTCCTGCTTCCCTGAACACAAACAACTTAGGAAAAGCAGCTGAGCTGCATTCGACTTCTTGCTGCAGCTGTGCTTATGTCCAGTTCTCATAGGCTTCTCATAATCCACTCCCCACAGCATGCCTGGAGATTTTTCATTGAATATATTACATGGGAAAATTTACCTTGATGAATGCTGCATTTTTTTTGTGAGACTGGTGTTCTGAACTCAGGGCTTTGCACTTGCAAAGCAGGTGCTCTACTGCTTGAGCCACACCTTCAGTCCATGTTGCTCTGGTTGTTTTGGAAATGGGGTCTTGCAAACTACTTGCCCCAGCTGACCTTGAACCTTGATCCTCCTGATCTCAGCCTCCTAAGTAGCTGGGATTACAAGTGTAAGCCATTGCACCCAGCCAAAACCATATTTCTTTAAGCTGCTTACAAGAAAATAGATCAAAAATCCAATATCTTCCTCTTCCTTTATTTTCACCTCCATTTTGCTTGATTATAGCCTCAAGATTCTCTTAACAAGTATCTGAGATAGATCCAGGTGCTGGTAGCTCACTCTTGTAATCCTAGCTATTCAGGAGGCAGCAATCAGGAGGATTGAGATTCGAATCCAGCCCAGGCAAATAGTTCAAGAGACTTATCTCAAAAAAAAAAAAAAACTTCACAAAAAAGGGCTGGTGGAGTGGCTCAAGGTGTAGGCCCTGAGTTCAAATCAGTACCACAAAAAAAGCATGCAAGCATATGAGATAGAAACTTAGACTTTTCATGTCTAAAAAAGTCTTTATTTTGTTTCACACTTGATTGTTAGTTTGGATGGATGCACAATGCTAACTTGAAAATAATTTCCCCTCAGAACTATTAAAGTATTGTTCTGTTTTCTTCAAATATACAATGTTACTGATGAAAATTTCAGTATTAATTGATTTTCCACTAATGCAAATGGATTTTTAAAAAATCTTGCTTTTCTTTTTTGTTGTGAAGGAGGTGGCTTTATGCCCATTTAACAGAGAGGACTCTTGGAGCCACTGTGCCTCTTGATCAGTGCTTACTTAAGTATGGCTTAAGTAAGCTAGCTACATCAGAATCATTTGGGGGATCTTGTTAGAGATACAAATACCTGGGTTCCATGGATGGGCATGGAAGCTCACACCTGTAATCTCAGCTATTCAGGAGGCTGAGATCAGGAGGATCATCGTTCAAGTCCAGCTGCGGAAAAAAGTAAGTGAGACCCCATCTCAACAGAAAAAGTCTGAACATGGTGGTATGCATTTGTCACCCCTGCTACTTGAGAGGCATAAGAAGTTGGATCATGGTTCAGGCTGACCCTGGGCAAAAACATGAGACTCTATATGAGAAATAACAAAAATAAAAAGGGAGGGCTGGGGGTGTGACTTAAGAGGTAGAATGTCTGAAGCCCTGCGTGCAAACCCAAAACTGCCAAAAATACAAAATAAAAAAATCTTTTAGGGTAGAGCACTTGCCTAGCATGCATGAGACATTGGGTTTAATCTCCAGCACAGCAAAAAGAAAAAAATATATTTTAGAAGCTTTAATAAACTCTTATTTTTGGTGTTTCCTGCTTTTGACCCTTCATGTCCACCTGGGACAGGCCTCTCCTGCCTGAGCCTGTCCTGTCTTTGCCTGGGAAACTCCAGTGTCCCTTAGAGCCCAGCTTTACTGTCACCTCCTCCAGGAGCCTTCCTGGACCCCTCCTCCACCCCAAACGCAGTTAGGCTTTCCTGTAACATACTCTCTCACCGTCAATATGTCTACTCTTAGTATAGACCAAAATTATAATTAAGTAAGGGATGATGATACCAGTGTAAGGTGTAGGTCTTTTTCATTTATTCTGGGCTCTTTTATTGGGTTAAGCTGAAAACTTCTGTTTACTATTCAGGGTGAATTCTGACTCTCCATATTCTTTTTCTTTCTTTGTGAATGTTTGACTTTCTGAATTGATTCTCTACCTCTTATCTTTTCACCCATAATTCCCATCCATTTTACTTTTTACTATATGTTCTAAGAGATTTCTTTTATTGGCTAAAGAAGAGTTTCGACAATTATGTTTAAAATTCCAAGAGAAAGTTCTCAGTTCATTACTGCTTCTTTGTAGCC
The DNA here is from genome assembly GCF_047511655.1 of Castor canadensis. Classification (NCBI taxonomy): domain Eukaryota; kingdom Metazoa; phylum Chordata; class Mammalia; order Rodentia; family Castoridae; genus Castor; species Castor canadensis. Next base: position 4,478,812 of record NC_133404.1, read on the forward strand.
ACCAGTACTACTATTATGGGTACATTATCATTTTTAAATCTCTCTGAAAATAGACTTTGTAAAGGCTTTCTGTTCTCTGCATTCTTTTTGTTTTTTCCCTGGCAGCACTGGGGTTTGAACTCAGTACCTCACAATTGCTAGGCAGGAGCTCTTACAATGTAAGTAAATGTGGGAAAGGAATTACCTTTCCCTTGAAGGTGTGAAAGTACTTGCCTATAAAATCCTGCACGCCTGAGGACTGGTGCCCCACCAGGCAGCAGGGGAGGTGGGAGATACAAGTCTTTGACTTCTTTTTAGTATTATCTTTTTTTTTTTTTTTTGCGGTAATGGAGTTTGAACTCAGGGCCTACACTTTGAGCCATCCACCAGCCCTTTATTTGTGATGGTTTTTTTTAAGATAGGCTCTTGTGAACTATTTGCCCAGGGCTGGCTTTGATTCTCCTGATCTCTGCCTAGAGATAAGAGGAGTGAACCACCAGCGCCAGGCTAATTATCTATTTTTTCTAGTGGGAGATCAAATATTTCACCCCAAAATCTGCCAGTCTGGCATATAATTATTTTGAGCTGAAGGCATTTGAGATTCAACAGACCAGAAAGAACGCTTGCCAGGGATTCCTTTATCTGATGAAAAGCAGAAACTTTTGAGAAATGAGGACCTCCCTAAATCCAGCCCCGCAGGGAAGGTTTATGGCCACGAAGAAGAGTGAATGCCAAGACAGGCCTGCACTAAGAACCCCACTCCATTCACTTCCAGGTAATGTTTACCTTCCCTCAGTTTGTTGTCCTTGGAAATCCAAAACCACAGCCTTTTTCTTGTCACTGCTATACAAATTCATTGTCCCTTGTTAAGAAGCTAAGTTCTCAATTCCTTTGAGCTTTTGATCACTAAGTCTCTCCTATACGTGTGCACACTGCACATGCTAAGAAACTGGTGGTTTTCTCTTATCCGTCCGTCTTTTCTCAGTTTCCAGGGCCCCAGCCAGAGAACTCAGGAAGGTTCTGATTTTTCTGCCTCTTCTTGAGTTATGCATTTCCTAGGAAATCACTCATTGGATTAAGTTTATTCCTGAAAAATTTTGTCTACTAATTTCTGGCGATACTCAGGGCTTACACCTTGAGCCATTCCACCAGCCCTTTTTTGTGATGGGTTTTCCAGATAGGGTCTCGCGAACTATTTGCCTGGACTGGGCTTGAAATACCATCCTCCTGGTCTCTGCTAGGAGTAGCTAGGATTACATCTCCCAGCTTTATATTCACTTTTAACTCATTTCTTATTCTCAACATTTGTGATTTCTCTATTTTTTAAAAATTGTTTTATTATGGTAAAATAAATATAACATAAAATTTTAATTTTAGACACTTTGAAGTGTGCAGTTCGGTGGCATAAAGCATGCTCACGAAGTTGTCAAGTTATCTACTTCCAGAATTTCTTTGTCATCCTGAATAGAAACTGAACCCATTGAACAGACACTACTCATTCACTATTTTTTTTTTTTGGTACTGGAGTTTGAACTCAGGGCCTACCCCTTGAACCACTCTGCCAGCCTGGCTTTGTGTTCGTTTTTTTCAAGATAGGGTCACGGGAACTATGCCTGGGACTGGCTTCCAACCTCCATCCTCCTGATCTCTGCCTCCCGAGTAGCTAGGATTACAGGCGTGAGTCACCGGCTTCTGGTATTGTTTGGGTCTTGAATGTCACTCAAAGGCCCATGTGTTAAAAGTCTTGAACCCTCCCCATGTCAACCAGTAGCTGGGCACAGTGGTGGACCTATCGTTTCAGCTATGACAGGAAACATAAATAGAAGGATTGCAGTCTAGGCTAGCCTGGGCAAAAAGCAAAACCCTATGTCCAAAATAAGCTAAGTAAAAGGGGCTGGAGGCTTGGCTCAAGCAGTAGAGCGCCTGCATAGCAAGTGCAAAGTCCTGAGTTCGAATTCCAGTAAACAGTTTTGCTCTGAGAACAAAATTAGCTCTGTGGCCTCCAGGGTTGAACATTCTATTTGTTCATCTTCCATGCTGTGGGTTCCACGAAGATGTCTACTGGTTCTTATTTGTCCATTCCTATTTCATAAATGCAAGACTAGGCTGAAAGATACCATACAGTCATTCTAACAACTGAAGCTACAGGTCCATGCCCGGCCTCTTTTTCTTTAACTGTAAGATGGAGAGACGTGTGAAAGTCTGGAACAGTCAGATACACTCCCACAGGTACTTAAAAAAAAAAAAAAAAGGAAGACCCTTATGCTAGAGATGAGTGCTTTATTTTAGTCATGGGTGATGGGTGAGGCTACCTTCTTTTTTCCCTTTCTTTCCTCTACTTACATTTTGAAATTAAGAATTGTCTTGGTCCTAATCAGATTCTCTGATTTCAAGATCTGACACAGTTGCCTCTCAGGCAGATTCTCCAGTCTAAGTAGAGAGTGGTAACCATGACTTTGAGGTCACGCATTGCTGCCAGCTACAGACAGCAAGAGAGAGAGAGAGAGAGAGAGAGAGAGAGTGATGGACCAGTTCTTCCAGGGCAGATGGTTAACGAGTTAATCTACCTCTACCTCTGCTTCCTGCCCTGCAGGCTCCTTGAAACTCTTTGAGGAAAAAGTTCTCTGACATGTTTCAAATCAGAAATTCTGATGTGAATTTCTCTTCTGTGTGCCCTATTTGTCCATTGAATGCTATGTTCATTAATTGATCTTTGCTTGGGTGGACCTCTGTTGCACTGGATTGAATTAGTCTTTAATTCATGATAATTGATCGTTATCAATTTACAATATTCTTTTCCTGTTATCATTACTATTATTTATTTTGGTCTTCATACATTGCAAAGACTCTTTTTGTTCTGGCGTGGGGATCGAACTCAAGGCCTCACACCTCAGGCATTCCAGACAACTACTCTGCTGCTCGCCCATATCCCCAGCCCTCTTCCTTCCTCCTCTTCCCTCCCTCCCTCTCCCCCTGTTTTCCTCCTTCCTTCCTTTCTGTTTCTTTCATTTTTTGAAGGGATGGGAATGGATCTCTCAATCCCCCTGCCTCAGCTTCCCGAACGCTGGGATTTTAGGCATGCTCCCCATGCCAGCCTTCTACTCTTTTTCCACCAAAACTTTAGGCTCCTGTGAGCTTGACTGAGACAAGCTATTTAACTCTTGGGGTCCCCTCTTTGTCCTTGTAGAATGCAACCCAAGTGAGAATCGGTCCAGTGGCAATCCTGCCCCTGCCTTGGTATCTGATCACCCTGACTATCTTCAGCAGGAACTCTGGAATCTGTCCAGCAGGAATCCCCTACCCTGATGCTCCCTCTTAGTGATTTTCCATTCACACCCGCTCTGTAGTTATTAAATTCCCACTCCTCCGTGTGGGAATTGGTCTTGGGTCCAATCTCTCTTTCCTACCACAAGACCCCATTGTAGTGATCCCTGTACGCATTATCATGGCACCCCTTGAACAGTCTTCATTACCATCTTTTTTTCTTTCATATATGTCATTGCAACTCCTATTCCTCTTCATAGGACCAAAGTATATTTGCTTTGTGTTTGCTTATATTATTAGAATATGAATGTTATTAAAAGCCTGTTTTTTGGGGGGTGTCAAGAGAGTTTATTAGATGTTAGGGAAGAGAAATACAAATGTAAGGATGGTGGGCCCAGGTGGAAGCTGGAAGCCTACAGTGTGCATCTGCTCTTCAGGTGCTTTTAAAACCTACGTTAACCTATGGGAAGGGGAGAACCAGGTGATTCCCACCCAGTAATCAATGAGTAGGGCAGGGCATGGGCTGTTCCCCACCAGGTGAAGGCAGTTCCTGAGGCAAAGCATGGTTAATCTAAGATGTAATATTTTTTTTCTTTAAGTCCCAAACTTTCCCTACTTTAGCCTGCCTCAAATTCCTCCTGAGAGACAATATTCCAAAAAATTCTTTTTTAGGGGTTGCTGAAGGGTGGTGGTCTACCTTCAGCATCTGCCAACAAGGGGCAGCAGACCCTACCTACAAAGGGAAATTGTCTCTCCTGTTTCTTTCCCTTGGGACTCACTTGGAAACAAGGTGTCTGAATTATTGTCCATTACAATTAAGTTTTCTCATGGAGAGCTCACTCATTTGTAGAGATAGATAATATCGCTTTGTGGTCTCATGATTGGGTCCTAAAGGCTTTCATTCTGGAAGAGCTACATTTGGTTTAAAAGGCCTGACCTGAACACTAACAATCATAGGAGGATCAGAAGGGGCTCTGCCAGATGTAGCAGAAAGAATAACAAATCTAATCTTTTATTTTGAAAAATGACAGAGAGTCTTGTGGTTACTTTATCTATAGATGTTTATATCTGTGGCTATTTTAAACTCTGGGATGGCTCTCTATTTTGGACTGACACTGTAGTGGGCAGTTATGGGCTGACTACATCAGGGGCCAGGTGTACCAAGGAGTAGGTGTTAGTCCAGTTAGAGACTAAACATCAGTGAGTCCGTTTTTTTGTTTTTGTTTTTGTACAGAAAGAAGACTCAGGGTGTCCCTAAGCAGAAGTTAGACACCAGTGAAGTTATTTTGCCTTTGTTTAAACAGAAGGCCTTGGCCAAAGACATGACTTTGCCTTTTGCCAGAAGCCTAGAAGGCTTAACTATTAGAGCACCTGCACAAGAGCCCCATTTAAAAATTCTCAGCTTTGGTTACTTTTAGAGGTCTGGCATAACTGTCTCCGCCTGGATCCGGAGAAGTCCCCTCATTTGTGTAGCCCTTTTGAACTGTCATGTGTGGCTGAATGCCACTTGTTCCTCGGAGAAATTAGGGGATGCTGCCTGCTTGGGGAGGTTGCATCCTCTTAAGCTGTTCCTCTGAACAGTCATCGCTGAAGGTTCTGCCAGTTTCGCAGTTCAGTCCATCGGTGTGGGAGTGCGTTCCCGGAAAGTCCAGAAAGTCAGATTTTGTCCCATGGGCAAGGGGGAGTTAAACATCAGAAGTCAGTGCCAATGTGACCTTTCTGGCCAAATTAAGCAACAAGAAGATTTATTGTCTGTAAATGTTCTAGTAGGATTAGAACAACAATGACAAAACTGAAAATAACTGTGGTTAATTACAATTTAAACCTTGAATTTTGGTTAGGTAAAGTAACAAGTTAGTGGTTAAATAAACAAAACCCCTAAATTTTCCAATGGTTAAGGGAAGGCAGTGTTAGTAATTTTAAATAGCCCCTGTTTTGGTGTTCAATTATATATTATATATAAAATGATGTTTATCTAGTCAGTGTCCGATTACACCAATGTTTATCTGATAAACAGATGTCAGATAAACCAATGTTTACTGACAAACAGACGTCAGGCCTAAATGACAGAACTTTTTAGCATCTGTCATAAACAGCAGAAATATCAAAGACCTTATTAGAAGGTACCTTAGATGAAAGAACTACAGCTGTTTACATGTATACACTTTTAACTCTATAAACGATTTTATGACATTTAGGTACATGTCATAAGGCACTAGGAATATGAGAGCCATTTAAAAGAATTTTTACTTAGTTTAAATTTAGTTCCTTTAGTGTTACCAAAAAAAATCCTTAGGGTTTTTATTTATGGCAAGAGACTAATTTAAGCAGGATGTAAAGAATAGCAAATGATCTTAAATGGGCTCTAAAGACCGGATCAAAGGATCTCCCAGTACTTAAGGATACAGAGAGAGAGAGAGAGAGAGAGAGAGAGAGAGAGGAAAAGTGAAAGAATCCATTCACCCTCCACCCCTGCACGAGGGCTCCTGAACGGAACTCCCTATGCTGGTGGAGACTGAGAGGGGAAAACGGAAGGAGGACAGTCCCCTTTGGTAGAGTGCGAGATCACTTCCAATGTCTTCAAGGCGTCCCTCTCATACTTTGGAAGTCTCGATTGACTGCTGGTCCTCCAGTCCCGGCTTGCCTTAAAGGCCTTCAGCAGATGTCTCTGTAAAATAAGCAGCAGGTGTCCCCCGACTTCCTACTGCTCCAAAGGGCCAGCGTCTTACACCCCTGCGTGAGGGTTCCTAAACGGGATGTGATCCTGAGTGCCAACCCGACTGTTAACTGTTAGGACCAGAACAGGATCCAAATTGCACCACGGTAAGCGTGGCCGGTACAAACCCAACGCCGGTGGTCAGCTTTCACATCAGGCCATGGGGTTGGAATCCGCTTGTAAACTGAGAATCGAGAAACAAGTACATGTTTCAAACCATAGTAACTAGATACAGAAACAGAGAAGGGAGTAAGCATAAGAGTCATGGTAAAAGCCTGTTTTTCTTCTTCTTCTTCTTCTTCTTCTTCTTCTTCTTCTTCTTCTTCTTCTTCTTCTTCTTCCTCCTCCTCCTCCTCCTCCTCCTCCTCCTCCTTCTTCTTCTTCTTTTTCTTCTCCTCCTTCTCCTCCTCCTTCTACTCCTCCTCCTCCTTCTCCTTCTTCTTTTCCTCCTCCTTCTTCTCCTTCTTCTTCTTCTTCTCCTCCTTCTTCTTCTCCTTCTCCTCCTCTTCTTCCTCCTCCTCCTCCTCCTCCTTCTTCTCCTTCTCCTCCTTCTTCTTCTTTTGCAGTTGACATTGAGTTTTAATCATATAATCATAATATGCAGCTGGTGGAGTGGCTCAAGTGGTAGAGCACTGCCCAGCAAGCATGAGGCCCTGAGTTCAAACCTCAGTACCGCCAAAAATAAATAATACTAATTATAGTGATATCCTTTGGATTTCCAACGAGTGGTTTACAGTGTACAGTTCTACCGTGTGTCCCGAAAGAAGAGAACTGGAAGTAGTTGAGGAGCAGTGCTAATGACAAGCCTTGTTCATCCTATGATCAACAAATGTTCTGTTTGCTTTTCTCCCTCATAGAAAACACACTCCCTCCACACCTGAGGGAGTTATAGGGGATGTTCCACCCAGCGATCCCCATCTTTATGGTTGTGTGTGTGTATAGGGTGTACATCACACGTTCCTTGCCTTGACCCGGGTTTCCTGCCCTGGGAATAGCCACCTTGTCTTTTCTTCCCCGCAACCCTGGCTCTGCCTTCTAGAAGATTTTCCTCCATCATCTGAGGAAAGTGTCAGCCCATTTCTTGCCCACTGATGGTTGAAGGCCTTAGAATCATTTTAAGACTCAAAGAGTCAGACATTTAAAAAATTTTACAATCATAATTCCTTTGGTGTCCATCAGTTTTGAGGGTGATAACTGCTAGGCTACAGACACTGGATTACAACCCTCTTTGAAAACTTAGTGACCTTCGTATGTAACTGGCTCCACCTGCAGAGGCCATGGTGGTATTTTCTCTAGATGTAATTCTTGGGTTTGCTACTTTTCTTCTAATCCCCTCTCCACCCCGACATTGAGCTCATCAGGCTTTGGTAGGGGAGCTGCACACTTAGGGTTTTTTTCCTCCCAGATCCATTTTGTCAAATTAAAAGGAATTATTGAATATCTCATTCTGAGACATCCTCACCCATTCGAAGGTTTTTACCAATGGATGAAATAACCTTGAACTTGAGTGGATCTTGGTGGAAAGGCTGAAATTTTAATTGGTCTTTGTCCCCCTCAGTCCATCTCATTTTTCCTTATTCGCCAGGATTGAGAAGTGGATCTCATTTCCCACTGTGAAAGACCTCAATTTTCTGGTTCCTCTCAATTTCCTTCCATTCCTGCTGAGAAATTGGCAATTATTTTCTGAGCTTATCATAAAGGCACTCAACAGAAACAAATCCCTACTACTGTCTTCCTTTCCCTTAGGGTACAGAGATCCACCTTCCAAATCACTGCCTAACATGAATCACCGTTCTTTCAACACTTTATTTTGTTTTGTTTTGATGTCGGGTCTTCCTGAGTTGCCCGGGCTGGCCCTGGACTCCTGGACTCACGTCATCCTCCTCCCTCAGCCTTCCAAGTAGCTGAGACTACAGGTGTACGCCACAGTGCCCAGCAATGCTGTCCTATGGCACAGCTTCTCCTCTGTCCAGTTCTGTTTCCTTCCCCAGGTGTTGAACCCACGAGCACTCCCTACTAGCCCAAAGCCTCCTTCCCAGAGAACCACCCTGCCACACTTGGGTGGAACTGCAGTCACTTGGGAGGGGCCTGGGGTCTGGTGGCTTCTTACAGTAAGGAAGCAGCCAAAGAGAGACAGGTTGTGAGGTGGGACATAGGTAGGGGTGGAGGCCTGCATCCCTGTGCTCCTGCCTCCCCAGGCAGCACTCCTGCCCAAGTGTGATCTTGCCTGCAACCCCCAAAAGAGAGGGAAAGGGAAGGCTATATGATTATTGCTGATCCAAACTGTAGCCTTTCACCACTGCTCAACGGGCACACCCTTTGTTCTGGGAGATCAACCTCCCTATTTCTTAGAGCCACTACCCAAATTCATGCCTCTTCTCAGGCTCCCCCCATGCTCACTTTCCTCCTCTCAGTGGACCATCTCGCCTTATACTTTGTAGGAAAAAACCAGTGAAGCCATTGGTGGGCTTCTGTCAGTCTCCCCATCTCACACCCTTCCCCCCCAGTTTCATGTCCTTCCCTCCAGCCCAAGGTGGTTCTCCCCAGGCTTTGAGTCCTTTCCCCTTTGCCTTCCTCAGAGATCTCTACTTGCCAATCATTATACCTCTTCTTCTTCATGACACTGACTGTCTCCCTCTGTCCTGGTCCTTCCCATGGACATATAAATATACTTAGGTCTTTCATATCTTTTCTTTTGGGCAGCACTGGGGTTTGAACTCAGGGTCTCACTCTTGCTAGGCAGGTGCTCTTACTGTTTGAGCTACTCCACAAGCCCTTTTTATGTGATGCATTTTTTTTTTTTTGAGACAGGATCTCTAATGTATTTGCCTGGACTGGTTTTAAACCATGATCCTCCTGATCTCTGCCTCCTGAGTAGCTAGGATTACAGGCGTGAGCCACTGGCACCTGGCTAAGTCTCTCATATCTTGATAATAGCACTAACCACAGAGTAGGAGAAAATATTTTCAAAAGACATAGCTAATAAGGAACTGTTATCCAAAATATACGAAGAACAATAAAACAAAAAACCCAATTTAAAAATAGGCCAAAGATCTTAATAGACACCTCAGCATGGAAGACAGATAGATGGTAAAGAAGTCTATGAAAGTGTGTCCCATGTCCCATGTCACCAGGGAAATACAAATTAAAGCAATGAGATTGCACACCAATTAGAATGGCCCAAATCCAGAATACTGACATCAAATGCTGGCATGGATGGACAGCAGCAGAACTCACATTCATTGCTAGTGGGAAAACAAAATGGTGTAGCTGCTTTGGAAGACAGTCTGGCAGTTTCTTACAAAGTTAAAGTACTCTTAAATACAATCTAGCAATCACACTCCTTGGTGGTTAGCCAAGACAGCTGAAAACTTATGTCCACACAAAAACCTGCATGTGGATGTTTGTAGCAGGTTTATTCACAATTGCCAAAACGTGGAAGCAACCAAGATGTCCTTTGGTAAGTGAGTGAATAAATGATGGTACACCAGACAATGCAGTATTATTCAGTGCTAAAAAAAAAAAAAAGAGCTATCAAGCCAGAAAAAGGTACAGAATAAGCATAAATGCATATGACTAAGTGTGGAGCCAGGCTGAAATAGCTATTTATTGTATTATTCTAACAATTTCTAACAATATAACTTCTGGAAAAGATAAAACTGGGAATAAGAAGATCAGAGATTGCCAGGAATTAAGAGGAAGAGGGATAGATAGGCAGAGTACCATTTTGTATAATACTGGAATGGTGGCTACATGTCATTTTGTATTTACCCAAACCTAAAGAATGTACAGCACCAAAAAGGCACCCTAGTGTAAACTCTGGACTTTGGGTGATAATGATGTGACAATGTAAGTTTGTCACTTGTCACCAATGTACCACTCTGGCTGTGCATGTGTAGGGGTGGGAGGTATATGGGAAATCTCTGTATCTTTTGCTCAATTTTGCTGTGAACCTAAAACTTCTCTAAAAAATTCAATTTAAAAAAGCACCACAAGTCCCTTTAAACATCAACTTAAATATTAATAACAAAGACAGGACTGTAAAATAGGTACTGTGCGTGGGAGGGTATTAGTGGGAGGGGGAAGCGAATGAAGATGAAGGTGAGGGAATATGGTAGATGGAGTTCATATACTTGTATGAAATAGAACAAAGAAACCCCTTGCAATTGCTGTAAGTGGGGTGTAGAGGGAGATGAGGGGGAGAGATGGTAGGGGAGATATAACTAATGTACAGTGTAAGTCTAATTGGAACTGTCACTATGAATCCCCCATGTAATGAATAAATTCTAATAAAAATTTATGATAAAAAATAAAAATAACATATCAGGACCCCTCCCACCTGGTTGGAGCTCGGTTCCTTTTCTTCTCAATAAACTTGATACCTCTACACAAAAAATTTAAAAAAGCACCACAACATTTTCTCATCCTTGTGCTTTTCAACTACTGGTCTTTCCAAAACTCATCCATCAATTTATTCAGTGAACATTGATTGAGTAGTAGTTTTTCTAGGTAACAGAATACAGTGCTGAACAAAAAAGTCCTGATGCCCATGGAAATTAAATCCTAGGGAGAGAGATAGAAAATAAATTCATAAACAAAGAGCATGCAATATTGTCAGAAGATAAATCAATGGTAAAGGGAAAAGGTCAACCTTTGACCTGGAGAAAATCGGGAACAGGCATATGGATAGTTGAGTGTGCCTGGTGTATTTGAGGAATTGGCAAAAGGGGCACAGAGTAGAGGAAGCAAGTGGTGGGAGAGGGGATCCCAGGTTAGAACACGTTCAGGTCATGTCCTTCTACGATAATCCAAGGACTCAGTTTTACCCCCAGAGAATTCTGGGCAGATGAATGGCTGGGTTTGCCTGTATTTACCAGATGGTTCTAGCTGCTGTATAGAAAGTAAACTGTAGACAGCAAAAGTTGAAGGAGGCCATTGTAGGCAAATGGTGGTCATGGCATAGATTAGGGTGGTGGCAGTGGAGACCATGACAGATCAGCCTATTTCTTTTAAAGGTAGAGCCAGTCGTGTGATGCAGGTTTTTCAAGAAAGAGAAAACTCAAGGGTGACTGAAAAGTTTTTGGCCTGAGCTTCTGGAATAATGGAGTAGCCATAACCTAAGATGGGGATGGCTGCAGGACAAATAGTTTGTTGTTTTGTTTTGTTGGTGGTGGAGTTTTGGAAACAAGTTATGTGGGGATGTGAGTAGGCACTTGAGCTAGCAAGTTCAAGGGCAAAGTCCCAAGATGGAGATTCCAATTGGAATGTGTGTCTCATCACATGCATGTCATTGAAAGCCATCAGACTGGATGAGATGACAAAAGGAGTGAGCAAAGGCCCAGAGGAAAAAAAATTCGGAATACTGTCTCAGGGTTCCTCAATATGCCAGGGAGAGGAGAAGAACCCATCATAGGAAACTAGAAGGAGCAATCAGTGAGTTAGCAGGAAAAGCAAGAAAGAGTGGTGTTCTAGAAGCAGAAAGTGTTTCCAGAGAGAAAGTGAGTGATTCTGGGGAGAGTGAAAAGGTTGCTGAAGCCCCAGAATGGGAAAGGAAGACTTCTTCAGCTGCATTTCCACTTATCACCAGGAGGGAGCGCAGGGGAGCAAGTGCCTATGGCAACCTTGATGGGAAGAACTTGGAAAAGGGAAGTTGGAAGCAAACTTAGTTCCTTTCCTGATCTGCAGGCTGCTCCATGGCGCTCACCTGCTTTTTAGTCCTGCTACAAGGCTCAGACTCTCTGGCGTTCTCAGTGAGAAACAGTCGCTCATCAGGCTGCAGGGGAGCCTGGGAGGACAAGGGGAAGAGGCCTTGCCAAGTAGCTAGCCCTTGGTAGGGCTGAGAGGTGAGCCCTGGTGTTCTGTCTCCAGTCTGCTGTACTGTCTACAGCCCCACTCCCATCAGACAGGGTTAAGGCATTTCCTCCAGAGTTCAAGCTCTCTCAGTAGCAGTGAGGAATGAAAGGGCTGGAAGTGAGAGGCTGGAGAAGAGTGACCTGGGGTCTCTGCTCCCTGGGCAGATGACACACAAAGTACGGGACAAGCACAGAGCACCGAGCAGTGCACATTTGGATAGGGCAGGGCTGAAGTTGGCACCTACCCCTTGGAGTAGACTCTGGGAAGTGAGTGGTGTTACTGGAAAAATAGCACTGATAAATACCTTGGTTCTTGGGTCCAGCAGGAGAATTCAAGCAAGGTGCAAAGATTATAGTAAAAGTAATAGTAAAGTTTATTAGGAAAGGAACACACTGAAAATGGGTTGCCTCAGGGAGAGAACAAAGGTCAGGTTTTAAAGTTGGACTAATTATTGAGAAACTCTTAGCTTTGGGCTCTTTTGGCCCCTGGGGTGATTTCCTGGGTTTGGGTCATTGTCTTGTTAAGACAGATATTATGTAATCTACCAGTTCCTGCTCTAATTTCTGTTTGAAATTCCTGAACTTTGCTCCATCTCTTACATCTGGGTCTTTGTTTTGTCACCTTAACCTGTGAAAACTTTCAGCGCCGATCTAGGTGATGTTTAGGCTGTGGATTAGTTTTGGATAAAGAGTGGATTAAGGTTTAGAGTCGTGGCTAACCTCAAAGCATCCTGTGCTAACCCCTGGGCTCTGGCTATCTGATCTTAAAAGAGTTTAATGGAGTTGGGAAGTTGAATTACAATGACATTTTCCTTTCTTTCTCTTGTGGCTGCCACTTATGTCTAATTGTTAACCTATCAAGTAACAATTAGAGGACCATCTCTGATAGATTTCCTTCCTCCAAAGAGAGAGGAACTGGATGGTGCAAACATTTACTTATGCGGGGTGATGGAGAAGGACCACGATGTGACATCAATGCAGACCCCAAGAGTCTAGTAAAAAGCTGGTTGGAGAATTTCTAGGGTGAGGGGAGAAACTCCCTGCTGCTAAGGTTCCCTTTAGGAAGCCAGAGGCCCCTGCTCGCCTGTGAAAGTGTCGAAGTTCCAATGAAAGACTGGTTGTGAGGATTTCTTTAGAAGCTCTGTTTGCGATGATGTCATCATGGGAACCGAGGAAAGAGGAAGAGGTCCCAAATATGTTATTGTGCTGAAAGTCCTGTTTTAAGAAAACAAATGCAAGATTGAATTCATTAGCAACTGCTAACCACAAAAATGCAAGAAGCAGTTAAGGAATAAGAAAAAATGGCCTGGTGTAGTGCCCTTGAGTGATGTGGGCAAGTGGGCAGAAAGCCATCTCCTGGTGGCAGAAGCAGGGTGGGAGGGAAACTGTGAGGCCAGATTAGGGAGGACTGTGCCTTTGACTCACCACTGGTGCTGCTGAGTCTTCCTGTGAGGGCTGAGACTAGGATAAGATGCCCTGAAGATGCTCAGACACAGTGTTTCCAACCCATCTGAAAACAAATGACCACAAAGGGACCCTGTGACTCTGAAAACAGCAATATTTTGTTAGCACTGAAGGTTCAGTACCTGGATTGATTAGGATTTCTGGATTCAGTGGCTTATCCACTGTCTTCCATGAGAGGGTCACCACTGTTGGCTTCATGTGCTGGACTCCTTGTTCTCTGAGCCAGGGGGACTGGTTCCTATTCTAGCTGGAACCCTTAGTTGTTCTAATCTGTGCTCAGTTTTGGTGGTACTGAGGACTGAACCCAGGCTAGGTAAGTGCTCCACCACTTGAGCACGCCCCTAACCCTTCGGTTTGTATTTTGTTTTTTGAGTTTGGTTCTCTAACTCCCAGTAAGATGAAACAGTCACCTATGTACCATGGTGTTGCCTTTATTTTGTCCTGTTTTGTTTTGTTTTTAACTCTGTCCCAGGCCTTTTATTTGGAGGATCCCCCTCGATGTCCAGGAGCAGGACAGACTCTGAAATGGATTCCTGGTTTGGGCGTGCTTTGAAGGAAAAGGAGCGAGGGCTGAGGGCTCCTCCAGGGATGGGAGAACGGATAATGGAAGAAGGTCGACAGGGAAGAAGAGGGGATCGTGAGTCAGAGGGAGGCAGCTGGTTGTACTGGCTTATTTCTAAGATACTGTGTTATTTTGTAGTGTTCGTGTTGCGGTGTGTGTTTGTGGGGGGGGGTTGTGTGGGGGGTTGTTCTTGGGTGATCCTCCTTGGATGCGCTCTCTTTTTTTTCTTTTATTTTTGTTGGTGGTACTGGGGTTTGAATCCAGGGCTTCACCCTTGCTAGGCAGGTGCTCTAATACTTGAGGTGCTCTGATTATTTTGGAGAAAGGATCTTGCTTTATACTTTCCCATTTTTTGCTTCTTAAATAGCTGGGATGACAGGCTTGCACTTCTGTACCCAGCTTTTATTGGTTAAGATAGGACCTCTTGAACTTTTTTCCTGGGCTGGCCTTGAACCAAGATCTTCGAAATCTCCACTTCCTGAGTAGCTTGGATTATATAGACTTGAGCTGCTGCCTCTGGCCCAGTTCTCTTTCTTTAAGCTGCTTCTGTTATTTTGCCTGGCAGATGCTTGTAGCAGAAGTTTATTGATCTTGGAAGTCTATTCCAAGACTCAATTCCCAGACACAGGAAGCTGGAAAGCAGGATCCTCCAGTGGTCACGATGTGCCAAGAACGGTGTTGAACCCTACGCAGGACTTGGTCATTTGGGAGAAACATGGTTGCCTTAGTCTGGGCTGGATGCACCAATTGGATTGGGCAGTCCAGGTAGTGGCCTTTGCAAAGACTTCAGGAACTTAAGGTTCAAAAATGCAAATGACTCCACGCTAAGCAGATGGAGACCAACACCAAGGTATGTGTTAGGGGTCGTATCGATTCTCAAGGAAATGCCCAAATGGGGTTTTAAGCCCAGGCACTGCCAAGAATTGATTTTTCTTACTTATGGAAGCAGATAAAATGAACAGATTTTGGGTGTCTTTCTCAGGTGAGGCATTTCGATGTCTCTGAGCTGCTTTCTAAAAGATGCGCTGCTAAGCAGCTCTAAAGAGGCAGCGGCATCTTTATAGTCAGGTTAAGGTATCCAGTTTGTTTGATTGAAGTGCATTTAAATAGATGCAGGAGATACTTATTTGTATTGAATTTCACCATAAACTCATAATATCTGCCTTAGTGTGTTAGCCTGCCTTCCATGACTGTAACAAATACTTGAGGTAATCAACCTGTAACAAGAAAAAGGTTGCCAGCTGTGGTGATACATACCTGTAATCCCAGCACTTAAGAGGCTAAGGCAGCAGAATTTGGAGTTTGAGGCCAGCCTGGGCTACATAGTGAGATCCTGTCTCAAAAAACAAAACAAAAATAAAGAGAGAGAAAAGGTTGATTTTGGCTCAGAGTTGTGGAGCCATCAGTTGGCCTTGTTGCTTTTAGGCCTGTGGTTGTATAACACATCATGGCGGGCCATCCATAGAGGAGAAGAGCTGCTCGCCTCACGCTGGAAAATGGAAGAGAGGAAGAAGAAGAGGCTAGAGTCCCTCTATGCCTTTCAAGGGCATACCCCCAAGGACTGGGAGACCTCTCACTAGGCCCATCTCTCTCTCTCTTTTTTTTTTTTTTTGGTGGTAGTACTGGGGCTTGAACTCAGAGGCTACACCTTGACCCACTCCACCAACACTTTTTTGTGATGGGTTTTTTCGAAATAGGGTTATGTAGACTACTTGCCCTGGCTGGCTTCGAACCTCGATTCTCCTGATCTCTGCCTCCTGAGTAGCTAGGATTACAGGTGTGAGCCACCAGTGCCCAGCTAGGCCCATCTTTTCAAGTGTCTATCACTTCCCAACAGTGCCAAGATGGGAACTAAGCCTTTAACACAAGGCCTTTTGTGGGACATTCAGGGCTAAATTAAAGTACCTGGGTGGTGGTGGTGGTGGGGGGGTGTTCTGTTGTGTGTACTTGCCGCAGTTGCTTACCCATTGAACCATCACTTGAAACTTGGGTTGCTTTCGGCAGTTGTGAATATTGCTGCTATGAAAATGATGTATACAAGTGTGTCCTTGAGACTGCTTTCAATGTTTTGAGGGCTATCCTCAGAAGTGGAATTGTTGGATCCTATGACAATCCTATTAATTTAATTTAATTTTTTAAGGAACTGCCATGCTTTTTGCCGTAGTGCAAGCTTGCTTTTTTTTTCTTTAAGCTTTCCCCTTACCCCCAGTGAGTTTTACTTTCATCTCATTGGCCACATTGGGTCATGTGACTATCTCTAGCTGCAAGGGAGTCTGAAAAGGGATGCATTATTTTTTAACTTGGCATGGAACTTCTTAGAACAAAAACTGTACTCTTGGTAAGAAAGAGGAAGAAAATAAATTTCAGGAGACAATTAGCAGCCTGAGGTCAAATGAGAAGAGTTGGAGGGCTTCAAGTGGGGAAAGGAGATTTTAGGAGGATTTACATTTTAGAAAAAAATCTCTGGGACTGAGATGTTCAAGTTTGGAGAACTAGTTAAGAGCTCCCTTCCCCCAGCAATCCAGTGAAAGTGATGGGGGCTCAGATGAGGAGGAGGAGGCAAGAGGGTACTCACGGGAAGGGTGGACTCAAAGCAGCAAGGGAGCGGAAGTGTAGGCTGAGTCCTGGTTTGGGGCTTGTGTCCTCCCTAAATATTTAGGAGGAGAAATGGATTTCGGGGACAGGTGATAGTTCACTTTCTGCACACGTTGAATTTGAAGAGCCTGCAAAATGGGTAGGTAGAAAAAGAAGTGGAGAAACTGCTCCCAATTTTGGATTGGTTTGTGACTTCTTTGGGGGAACTTGAGCAAAACTGGGGACAGACTTCTCTGAATAACTTCTGTGGAAGTAGGAGGTGGGGGGAGGCTCCTGACAGAATGCATGGAGACCACTATCTACCCTGAATGTCTCTGCTTCAGATGGGAATCTCCTGGAAGCACCTCACTTCCAAGTTCCCAGGGATGCCAGACCAGCATTCATGACAGACACAACATTCCTGTGTGTCTGGATGGTCAGTCACTCTAGTTGTCTATGTCTTTGGCCAAGTGTCTGAGTCTCAGCTGAGTTGGCCCTTAGGACACACCATTTATACCCTGTCTAGGAAATTTCCCTTTCCCAGGGGTCATTGCAGCTCAACCCCCTGCTTGCAGAAATGAGAGCCAGTACCCATTTCCTTCCCTCCTGGCATGTGCTTTTAGGCAAGTAGAAGCCTTTTCCATTGTTGCTTCACCATCATGGCTAAATCATGCCTTCCCTGTGAGCCTGCAAATCTTGGGAAATAGGGCTGCAGGGCACAAAACACACACAGCCCGACTGGTGGTGAAGAACGGTATAGTTAGCTCAGTTCAAATGCCATTCTAGGGCCCTGCTGCAGGGATCTGGGTCTGTCAGCCTAGGACCACCTCTCCTGGGGACGTTTTGCCCCCAGGTTACTGGGCCTAGTGAGGGCACTCATCCTGACTCCTGTGAGGACAGCCCCAGGCTGGACAGGGCCTGTCGGGGGCAGTGGGGAGCAGTGTGGATTGGTCCAGAATCTCTGAAGTCTGATGCCCACAATCAAACTTATATTCCGATGAGACTTAGGCACACAGACTAAAATTCAGACAGCTGCTTGCGTGTGTTCACAAAGATACACGCCACCACCTCCATACATCCATCATAGACCCAGCACACAAATTCAAGGGGACCAAACCCTGGTTCCTCCCTTAATAGCTGGGTGATAGCTAAGTCAAGTAAGTGACTTAATTTCTTTGTGCTGAATCCCCCTGTCTGTAAAAATGAGGATAATGACCTCAGTGAGTTGTTATGCAGATTAAATGAGAAAAAACGAGGAAGAACTCAAACAGTGGCTGACACATGCAGAGACACACGTCTGCTCATGCATGTTTCCTAAGCCCGATCAATATAGCTGCTGTCACTTGGCGGTAAGTCCCTTCATCCCTCTGAGTCTCAGTTTTCTCATCTACAAAGTGGTACAATATTAACGACCCGGAGGGGCTGTCGCAAAGAGCTAAGAGGCCCGGCACAGAAAGCTCTCTGCTTACACTGCACAGAAACCTCCCTCCACTTTGATGAACAGGTGTGGCTGTGGCAAAATTCAGACAGACTTGATCCCCATATCTTCCCAGACTGGAGCTGGACTAGGTAAGGACAGAACCCAAGTCCGGTTTGGAAGAGGGTCTGGGGGCGCAGGCTTATTCGTCCTTTTGGAGCCTGGGCTAGCCAGAAGCCTGGCATGGAGGGGTGGGGGCAGGACTGGTCTGGTGGCCGTGGGTGGAAAGAAAAGAGGAAAACCATCTCAGTGGAAATTGCCCTGCGGTTGGCTCAGGCGCCCACGACACTGTATTTATAGAGCTCCCAGCAGCTCTTAATTCCTCGCTGTCGCGTTAACCCTTTCTAAGCTGCCGTGCCAGCCTAGTGTGGCTGAGACCGGGCAGCTGGATTCCAGCTGGGCTCGGAGCCAGCAGCCTGGAGGGTGGGGCGTGGTCAGTGGCCGGTCACCTGTCCCCTCTCACAGAAAAGCAACTTGGGCTCTTGGGAGCAGGAGATCGGGTGTGTGTGTGTGTGGGGGGGGTGAGCAGCCAGTAGGCCCGCGCCCCCTATCGGGAGAGCACCAGGGTCCGGCTGGGATTGGGGGCGGGGTCCAGGCCCCGGGGCCCTGCCTAGCGGGCGGGCGGACACAGGCCTTTACCCAAGCTGCCGCTGCGGGGCCAATCCCGGCTCGGGGGCGCACCCGGACGGCCTTTCCGGACCCGCGCTTCCTCCAGCCCGCCCCGCTCCGCCCCTCGGGCTCCCGGCCGCCCCCGGCCCCATTCGGGCCGGGCCTCGCGGCGGCGGCAACTTCGCTGCGCTCCGCCGCGTCCCCGAGTCCCGGGATCGGCGCGGCGCGGTGAGTGCTTGCGTGGCGCGGCGCGGCGCGGGGTGGGGCGGCCTTTGTCTGCGGCCGGTGCCTGGATCTGCGAGCCCGTGTCCCCTCCCCGCACGGCGCCCGCACCCCGGGCCTCCCCAGGTCCAACGCCGGCCTCCGCGCACGTGCGCGCGCCCTGCCCCGGCCGCAGGCGGGGGTTCCAGCGCCCAGAGGGAGCTGGAGACGCCGGGAGCTACTGCGCCCCAATCTGGCCTCCCCTTTATCAGGGCGGAGAAGGGGGTGGGGGCGCTCTGCACCCCCAAGAGCCACTGCAAAGAGGTCGGGTGGGTGACTAGTTACCGAGGCCCTGGATGTGGAGTGGGGATGGAGTCAGAGCTGTCTCTGGCTCATGGTTGCTGGATAGAAGAGGCCGGCGGGGCTCAGAGGGAGGGAGCCCTGTCAGGAAAACACCCTGATCGCCAGTCCTGAGGAGGGGGCGTTTTGGAGGAGGGGCGCAAAGGTTAGGTGGGTCCCCCCCTCGTGCTTGGCCCTGAAAGAGTGGACGACTGGGGAACATCCAAAGGCTGCAGGACAGGAACAGATTCTGGGAAGATCACCGTAGAGGCCCGAAAAGATTAGGGTTTGAGGAGGGAACGGGAATGGGGGCAGTTGGAGCTTGGAAAGTCTCAGGGAGATGGAGGGAAGGTTCCAGGGTGGAGCACACCAGAGAAGAGGATTGTGAGTCCCAGTGCCCCAGGGGGCCTCTGTCACTAGGGTTTAGTTGGCCAATTGGCAGATTCTGGAGCCTAAGGCAGTGAACTGGCAGAGAAGGGGACTTGTTTCTAAGCCAAACCTGCCTTAATGAGAAATGCGTGATGGATGACTCAGACGCGGGATCTATCACTGAGGCGAAATATTAACAAATAGTAAAGCGTGTGTGTGTGTGTGTGTGTGTGTGTGTGTGTGTGTGTAGGGTGGTGTGGGGGGGGTTGAGGATAATGGGCAGTTAAGGTCCCCTGCATAGAAGCACGTGTGTAGTACTTTGTCTATTAGGAAATGATGAAGCTGTTTGAACTGTGAGAGTTCTTCATTCAGATGCCATGACACCCTATTTCCCTCTGGCCTCCCAGAAATCTCTAGGAAATCTAAAGCCAGGCAGGAGCCTTTCTTGTAGTCTGGAGGCCTGTAGATAGGTGGGTCACTGCTGGAGGCCGGGACAGTGGGGATCTAACCCGTGGGCTGCACTGGGCTGATCGTGAGCTGAGGGTATGAGAGTGGTTCCTAGTTCCACTTACCTGGGAATGGAAATGGGTGTGTGCATTTCACTGATAGCTGGAGTTTCATCATTAACTTTTAACTAACTGTTGCCTACAGAAGACTTCCTCCCCCATGTTGCCAGGACTAACATGGAGTGTCCTGATGTCAGTGAAATCCTCTCGGGTCCATTCTGCGGACATCTGTTTTTGCACTAATGTGTCATTTGTCATTTTATTTTTATTTATTTTGTGGTACTGGGGTTTGAACTCAGGGCCTACACCTTGAACCACTACACCAGTCCTTTTTTTGTGTTAGGTATTTTCGAGATAAGGTCTCATGAACTATTTACCCTGGCTGGCCTCGAACTGCGATCCTCCTGATCTCTGTCTCCTGAGTAGCTGGCAAGGGAGAGAGCATTTGCCCGTGTGCTAAGTGACCTCAGCGATGCTGATGCTTCACTGGCCCCGTGACTGACCTCTGGGGTTCTGTGTGGTCATAGCATCCATGGTGGCTTCTCCTGCAGCCTGCAGGGAACTTTCCAATGCATTCTGGATTCCTGTGTGAGAGATCAGATCTTCCAGCAAGTGAGGGGAGATGCCTGGGTTCATAGGAGTCTCAGCATGAGAAGGGCTATTGGGATTTTGACCCAGTTTTCCTTCCTGTCTCTGTCCCCTTGTCCTGACATCCTGTGGGAGCAGGTTGGCTGAATGTCCAAGATGCTCCAAGCCTGACAGCTGGCTTGGATGCTTTAATGTTTATGGACAGGATGGTTACAGAAGCGGTGTCCTTTTGGAGTTTGTGTCCTTATTCTGGTCAGGCTGGCTCCTGAACCTTTCTGGGGGATCCCCTTCCTTAAACGCTGGCCTTCTCTGCAGTAGAAAATCTTCATTCTTTGGAGTGGGGTTGGGTTTGACATCAAGGTGTGCCATCCTGTTTGGGCTCAGAGATGAATTGTGATCCTGGAGCTGTGAGTTGGCATTCCACACATCTAGACACTCCTAGAAAGTGATGTGGAGGGTGTCTGGCCTCTTGCTGGGTGGTTCTTAGTTGGACTTACAGGGTTTGGGCTATGTGCAGGAAAACATACCAAATCAAGCAACCTCTGAGATTATGATTGTGCGGTGGCTTTGGAGCTGTGGGTCTGAGTCACGGGGTCAGGGGAGAAGGAAGAAGGGCAGGGAGGATGGTGTCACTGCCCTGAGTTTATCCTCTGAGTGGGTGGGGATTTCTCACTGCTGTGTTTTTTCCCACAGGAGTGGCAGGGAAGTCCACAAGCAAAATGGGGAGGGCACAGCCAGGGCCTGGGGGTAGGAGGAGGGGGCTCAGGATAGATTGCCCAAGGGGAGGACCACATATGCTGTTAGGACCTCGTGCCTCTTCCCCTGCAGCATGTTGGACAGGTGAGCATTGCGTTTTCAGTTTGGGGGTGGGGCTCTGCTAGATGCTTCGTAGACATCACCATAGCAGTCCTGTGGAGACCCGGGCCCAGGAGGGAAAGTCAGGCCCAAAGATACACAGACAGCAAATGGGGGAGGCGGCCCCAGGTTTTACTCTCATTTTGGAGCCTGGCAAATGAGCCAAGGGTCTCCTAGGGCAGAAAGGACTCATTTGGAGCACTGGGGAGAGGGCAGGCCCCACCTGGGTTACCTAGAGCCATTGCTGAGAGTTCTTGCTCTGTCAGAGGCTTGGCCTTTGTCACACTGGTACCTCCAGGAGTCCCTCCTATGCCTTCCAGTTCTGACTAGTGCCCCCAGCCAGCTGTCCCATTCTCCCTCTCATTTTCTTTGGTTCAGGGAAGATGCCCACACACCTGAACTCCTTCAGGCATTTGCCTTCCTAGAGGAATCACTGGAACGTGTGCTTGTGGGGGAGGCCCCGTCCTAGGGGACATGGCAGCAGTAGGGGCTGGAGCCCTTGATGCTTGGAGCTACCACTGGGCTTCTGGGAAGAGAAAGGGAGGTGAGGACCACTATGAATGAGCCAGACCCAGACATGGAGTTGACTTGTATGTTTGCTGCTTTGGAGTGGGGTGAGTAGTGGGGTTCTTGGTAGAAACGGGGGAACAGAGCAGTGATGGTCCCTGGGATGCTAGATTCATGGTGAGACAGAGGAGGTCTTGACTGGGGAAAGCAGGGATGGGGGAAGGGAGCCTCAATGCAGAGGGACCCAGGAGGCCTTGTCTCCATGCCTATGGCAAAATAGCAACAGCAATACTCATTGCCACTGCTTCTGTGTTAGACACTTACGTTAAGTCTTCTTTCTCTGTTGTCTTATTTATTTTTGTGCCAGCCCAATGGGGTAGGAATTATTACTCATGTTTTAAAGATACAGTATCACATGTCAAAGAGGTGAGGTCATTCTTGCTTGGTTGAATGTCAGGTAGGGCTTCTGTGTCAGAATTTGAACCCAGGGCTGCCTGTTCCTGGCTCATGTTTTACCCTGGGCAGGCAAAGCAGCCTGACAATTTCAGTTAGCAGGAGACGAGTCCAGACTTGGGGGCACTCATGAACTAGCTCTTATTCACCTGGTGACTGATGACTGTGGACACCTGAGCAGCATTCTCCCCTCTGGGCCTAGACTCCCATCTGTAGAGTGAACACAGAGATGGGTCCTGGGCCAAGTGAACTCCAAGAAGCCTTGAAGCTGTGAAGTCCAGGGGAGACTGCTACACTGAGGAGATAACAGGCCGGGGACTGTTACTTAGGGGAGAGAGTAACAGGGTTGTTCTGCTGGGCTAAGCCTCTTTCAGGGTAGAAAATGAAAGAACACATCTGGAGCAAATGGGCCCTTCCTGGAGTCTGGAAAGACTCTGGCAGGCAGGGGATTTCCAGGTATGTCTAGGTGAGCTCCTGGCAGGGCTCAACAGATGGAGTGAATACAAGCGTGCGTGCTGTGGGCTGCTAGCATTTGGCCCAAGTCTGCCCTCTGATTTGGTCTCCTGTGCTCATCTCTCTTTCCTTCCTACCTCTCTTCTTCTGGCTGGACTTCCCCTGAGCCCAGCACGGCTTTTACTTTGTTCAGAGCTCTGTGTCTCCACTGGTGTGTGGACGCACACATGACATGTGCACCCTGGGGTTTCTCAGCCTCTGAACCTACCTCTGAGTCCAAAATGGCATCCTACTGCCTTATCAAGTAGCTGCCAGGCCCTAGAAGATGTACACTGATTTTGGGACAGCCCCTGAGCAGAAGGGAGTGAGAAAGGCAGGTCAGCTATTGCACTAATGTCTCACGTTGTACCCAGGGCTGCTGAGACCTGGGGTTTGCCCTCTCCAGGTTCTGAGCCTTAACCTTGGTGGGGTGGGGATGATGTGGTTGGGGAGGCCAGTCATGCTGTCCTGTTCTTCTCTTTTCCTTGTGCTCCTACAGGCATGGGGGGAAGCAGGTAGAGGGAACCAGGAAGACCTTGGGCCACTGGCTGGAGGCCCTGATGTCATGCTGCAGTCCTGACTCACACAGAAGTCACTTGGGGAGGAAGGCTGAGTTGCTCTTTTGGGTGGGATCATGGGGCTGTGGCATGGTGCCCAGTGGACAGTCTGGGACACAAATGGCCTGCACTGACTCAGATTATCAGGAAAAGAGAAAGCCAACAGGGAGGTACTTCTTCCCAGGGAACTCTGGAGACCCCCACTCATTTTCAGAACATTCAGTCTTCATTAGGCCATTTTAGACTATTTTCCTTTTATCTCCATTTTACAAATGAGCAAATTGAAGCTCAGCCCATTGCCCTGCGGTCACATGACTTTGGAAGTGGCAGAGTGTGGATTTGAACTTGTGTTTCCAATTCCAGAGTCATCTTTGTAAACACCAGGACTCACTTTGTCCACTCACTTCATCTTCTTGTGATGATACCAGCCCAGCATGTGACTGTGATCACAGCCTAGGTGGGTGGTCTGGACCCTTCTAGATGGTTCAGGAGATACTTATAAGTGAGTGGTGAAATGATGGTCTAAAATTCATATAAACCTTTAAAGATGTTTTCTTCTTTTTTTTTTTTTTTGGCAAAACTGGGATTTGAACTCAGGTCTTCATACTTGCAAAGCAGGCACTCTACCCCTTGAGCCACAGCATCAGTCCATTTTGCTCTGGTTGCTGGAGATGAGGTCTCAGAACTATTTGCCCAGGCTCTCTATCTCTCTGTCATCTCTGCCTCTGTTTATTTGTTTGAATCAGTTCTTTAGATTTAATAGCCGAGGGATTGATTGCTAACAGCTCCAGCCCTTACCCTTCTTAGCAACCTTAGCAAGAAAGTCTGATGGCTCCAGCAGAAAAGCTTAGGGAAGTCCCTGATTGGGTGTGGCTTGGCTCACAGCCCATTCCTGAACCAGTGACTGAGTGGGGGTGGGGCAGGAGTGCTCCACTGAGTCAGATCTGCTCACATGTCCAGGTATGAGACTGAGCACATGGACTGCGTTCCCTGCAGGAAGTTGGATCCTGTTATCAGAAGGGGCCAGTCTCAAATAAGAGAGAGGTACTCTAGGATTAAGAACATGGAACAAGACCAGCTACTGGGACAGGGAGAATGTGCCTGGCATGTATTTTACTTTGTCAAGGAAGGAAGGAGCAGATGTTCAGAAGGAATTGAAATGCAGGCCAGGTGGGGAGGTGATATAGTCTGTTCTAAATGGATTTGTCATCTGGCCCTTGGGATTGCCTGTCTCCATGCTGAGTGAATTGCAGATCATTTCTCTAGAGAAGCTAGCTGTCAGAGATATTTCAGGATAGTCTGGGGTGGGAGGTGGGGAGAGGGGGAGGAGGTGTGGTCCTCAGCACTCCATTTTCCCACTGTGGACAGAATCAGTCACAGTCAACCCAGAGTCCTTAAGTGACCTCTGATGGCTTCCCTTGCCTCATCTACTGAGTGCCTCTCCCAGAGTGCCATCTTCCCAGAATATCTGATGTTCACTCCTTCACGCCTCCATGACTTTTCTCTTCCTTCCCCTCAGACAGCCAAATGCCTCCTTCTCTGAATGGGCCTTCTTCAGTTGCCCCCCAAAATGAATTGCTTGACCTTCCATATTACTACCTTGTATTAACCTGTACCAAAGAACTGGTGATATTATGCTTTATTTTTTTATCTTTCCCAAACCTTTTTCCTATATTTATTGTGAAAATACAGCATTTTAAATAGCTATGCCAGTTAGGAGCTGTGTAACCTTGAGTTAGTTATTAAGTCTCTCCATCCTGGAATTTCGTCTGTGAAATGAGGTAGTAAAGTACCTACTTAATTCTTAGAAGGCTAAAAGAAGCTCATGTGCAAAGAGCCTGGAATAGAACAAACTTTCAACAAAACTGCCTTTTTTTGTGGGCCTGGTACTTGAACTCAGGGCTTCACACTGGCAAAGTAGGTATACTGCAGTGCATATTACTCTGGTTATTTTGGAGATGGGTTCTCACAAATACCTAGGCTGGCTTGAACCATGATCCTCTTTATCTCAGCCTCTGAAGTAGCTAGGATTATAGGCGTAAGCCACTGGTCCCCAGCTACAACACTGACTTTTATTATCACTACTTGATATAAACAAAATATGGATAACTTTTGAAACATAGTCTTAAACCTCAATTTAAGAATGGCAACATTTGTAATTGTGCATTTGTGTGTCTCATCATCCCTGTTTGTAATGTATAACACAGTACCTGGTGTATAGTTGTCAAAAAGTGTTTGTTGAATGAATACTGGAAGAATTGAAATGTGAAAATAATCAGTTTCATAGGGCAGAAGGTAGACTAAGGGAATAACAGATTGTTGATCTGTTCTTAATCCCTGACAAAGTGTTAGAACCAGTTATCCAATGAATACTAGATGAAGGGTCCATTGATAGGAGCGGGCATGGCTCTACTGATGTCTTGTAAACAGACCTCTCTCTCTGCTCTTCTCCATTTGATTGGTCCCAGAAGCAGTGGAGCATCTCAGCCTTGGGGATGAGGTGGATGGCTGGGTACCACATGGAAAGATGGACACAGGAGTGAACACTCACCACCCCAAATGATGGATGATGGATGGGCATTGGTCTAGGGGCAGACAGTGCTGTGGGCCTTCCCTATTCCTGTCCTACCCCTGAGGACCCTGATGACGCGTGACACAAAGCAGAGAGAAGAGAGCAGCCTTTTGGGGTGACATTCATTCTTTCCTCCTTTATCAAAAATACTTGTGTATCTCCAATGTACAGGAACTGTTGAAACAGTCCTTCCAAAGATTCTGGCACACGTACACACACTGTGAATATGCCTGATGCCACCGAGTCAATTGTAAATTTCATGGTTTTGTCTTTTTCCGGGACTGGGGTTTGAACTGAGGACCTACACCTTGAACCATTCCACCAGCCCTTTTTTTGTGAAGGTTTTTTCCGAGATAGGGTCTCATGAACTGTTTGCCCGGGGCTGGCTTTGAACCGCAGTCTTTCTGATCTCTGCCTCCTGAGTAGCTAGGATTACAGGCGAGAGCCACCAGCACCCAGCTGTGAACGTTATGGTATGGGTAGCTTTACCATATTGACTAAAAGATCATGATAGTTTCCAGGTGCTCAGTATAAGCTTTTCATCAATGAGAGCTGCCCAAAAGCAAGTGGACTGTCTTGGGAGGAATTTGGCGCCCATCACCAGAGAGGGCAAACATGCGTGGCAGGGGTGGTCAAGGAGAGGGCCACCTGTCTCAGTGATATCAACTCTGACTTCTGTTGCCACCAATGAATGTGTGACTTCCTTCGTCCCTCTCTGTCCTGAGCGCCAGCTCTGTGTCCAGGAGTCCGTAGGACACTTGGGTGTGGATGATCGGAGCTCAGGTTCAGCAGCAATGGCTCTTCCCCCTAAACACGCCTCATGTCTGTGTCTGCCTCTCAACCTGTGCTCACATCCGTCCTTTGTTCTAGGCTTCAGGTCATCCTTGACTCTTCTTCTCTCTGCGATCTCTAGGCCACGTCCCTTGAAACGTCTCCTGAGCTGGGCTCAGGCATCACTAAGCGACTCTGTTGGAAGTGTCCAGGTCACAATTCGAAACATCTCTTTTAGATGTGGCTTTCTTTTGTGGCTCTCAGCAGTGGCAATTTCGACAGGGTGGAGAGCTGGGGAGAAGAGGAGGGAGGGAAGGAATGGATAGAAGCTCCTTAAATTAGTTAGCTCAGATGCTAGAAGAAAGACCCAAAATAACAGTGACTTTTGCGAGAACAGATGCTTATTTCTCTCCCATGTGACCATCCGGGTATATCCAGAGCTAATACCACAGGGTGTAGCCTTTGGCAGTGCAGGCCGGGAAGACTCCCCATGGCTGTGTTCCAGCTGTGGAGGGAGAGGAAGAGGAGGAGGGTATGCTCCCTCTTTCTAAGGGCAGAAATCCAGAAATTGTACCCATCAGCTCCTTTCGAATCCTATTAGCCAGAACATGGTCATGTGACCACACCCAGCTGCAAAGGAGGCTGGGATTTGTAGTTCTTAGCTGAGTGGCCCTGTGCCTGACTAAAAATTCCACAGAAGGGGAGAATGGGTGTAAGTAAGGTTTCTGCCACTCACCATGTGCATTTCAGTGTGACTCACATAGCAGATCTAATTGCCTAAACCTTAAGGATATAGTAAAATACTGAAGAAGTTCCATTTGCTCCCAGCAAAGATTAGAAATGGGGAGCATTGAGCTCAGAAAGGGGAAGTCACCTCATTAAGATTGAACAGCAAAGTGTCAGAGCTGGGACTAGAACCCCACACTTTGGGCTCACTTTCTGCTATGAGAAGAAGGCAGATAGGGCTAGGATGGTTTTCTTGGGGCTAGGTAGAGGCCACATTTCTGAGCCTTACTTGGCAAGCTACTCATTGTCTTCTGGGGGCCATTGTGGCTCCAAGGTGCCTCCAAGTACCCCTAACTGTATCTTTTTTCTTCCTTTAGTACTAGGGCTCAAACTCAGGGCCTCACATTTGCTAGGCAAGTGCTCTATCTCTTCAGCCATACTTCCAGACCTTTTGTTTTTGAGATAGGGTCTCACTTTTGCCCAGGCTGGCCTTGGGCCATGATCTTCCTGCCTCTGCCTCTGAGTAGCTGGGATTACAGGCACACACCACAATGCTTGGCCCCCTTCACTGTATCTTAAAGTGTATTCTGTACTGGACTGGTAGGCATGCCTACCTTCTCTATGTGCATCTGCTCCTGAGGACAGAAATAGGGTTTAGTCAACTATGTCCCTACTGCCCCCCAGGCCCTCAGAAACCAAATGCATAAATGACACTACTATATTGAAGGATGCCTTAACTTGCATATCATAGAAACTTAGCTTGAATTGGTTTAAGGAAAAATAAAAAAAAGATCTACTGAAGTATCTGGGCAGACTGGGGATGCTTCAGGCATAGCTGGAATCAGGAGCCGTGTGTCTCTCTGACCCTTCTCACACTGGGAGGAATGGGGCTAGATTCTGGGATGATACTGTGGTCATGATGGAGACAAGGACCTTGGGTGTCCCCAGGTCTTGGGCACCTGGGCCCAGAGCCAAGGCACAATTTGTTGTTTTGGCTTAATGGTGGCACATCTTGGGTCATGTCTTGGGAGCATCCCATGGCCTTTTTTTTTAAATAATTTTTTAAAATTTTTTCTTTTATTCATATGTGCATACAATGTTTGGGTCATTTCTCCCTCCTTCCCCCTGCCCCCTCCATGGCTTCTTTTTGCTGAGTTGAATGCACCTGCAGCACCCTCGGATGAGCATGGCCTGGCTCCTCCCTCACTCCTGCTTCTCTGCAGAAGACCAAGGCATTCTGTGGTCTTTCCTGGCAGGGCTTGAGTTCCCACGGTTCCCTTGATTGTCTGGGACAAGGATCCAGGATGAGGAAGCAAGGGGTAAGGTGTATGACATGTACTGACTCCAGGGCAGCCCCCCCCCCCACCTCCTTGGGGAGGAGAATTGATGGGTGGGGTGTATGCATTCATCTTGGGGTCTTCCTATCTCCATGTAACTCTGTCTGTCTGTCCAGATGGATGGTGCATGGCTTTCTGCTCCTAGGCTGTCCTTCCTGAGTACCACCTTACCTCTGAAATGTGTTTCTCTGTCCTGCTCTCAGTACCCTGGGCCCCACTGTTGGGGTAGGAGTCTCTCAGTGCTGTGGAACTTGCAGATCACCTGAGTTCTAGGCTGCCAGGCTGCTTCTCTTAGATCACGACGGTGGGCTTCCTGGATCCAGGGTTGAGGAAAAGAATCAAAGGGAGTGAGCTCACTGCCCACCCTTGAAGCCCCTCATTGTCCCTCAGGAGAGAGGGACAGTGAGTCTGGGGGATTCCTATAGATCTGATCAGGAGAGTTGCTCCCTGCACCCCCCAAATACATGGAGGTGGCAGTCATTCCCATGTGATCCCAGGGAGTAAACCCCAAGAGCAGGAATTGGCGTGAGAAGGGACCAGGCAGAGGAATGGGGGTTTACTAATGCAGTAAATTGGGAGCCATGGATGGTTCTTGAGCAGGGGAAGGATGGGAGTGATTCCTGTTTTAGGTCCTAAGAGAATGTGCTTGGGGAGAAAGGAGGTTCTCAGGTGGGCCCAGATGGTGGACATGAGCAGTGGTGGGGGAAGGGTGAGGGGGCGTAACCCAGGAAGATCAGATGGGGCTTGGTTCTGGTCTGGCTGGGAGTGAAAGAGGAGAGGGGAGACTTGGAACCTGAGAGCCTCAGAGGCTTTACTGGTGTTCTTCCTGCAGAGCGTGACAGGCACTGCCTGTTGGGGTTTCCTGTGGGCTATGGTGGCTTTGGGAGAGCAGGAAGTGGTGTCCCCAAGGTGCTGCTATGAATGGAGCTGCTGAGTCAGCAGTGGCTAGGCCTTGAGGCCACCAGATTTTGGGCCGGAAGTGGCTGGGAAGAAGAGGAAGCGGCTGCTGGGAGCTTCCCCACTGCGGAGACTGGGGGAGGGGGCAGCCAGGATACACTCGGCTTGGCAGAGGGGCTCCCTTGGCCCAGCTGCCAGGTGTGGGGACGTGGGGAGCCAGGGTTGAGCCTGGGTGCCTGTGGCTGGAGTAGATGCTTCGGCTCTAGGTGGGATTTGCTCTGCAGAGAGCAGAAAGGTGAGGAAGGCCTGGGCTCTCCTGGGCTGTGCTCACCAGCAAGTGACATGTCTCAAAAAAGTCGCTTTTGTGGACTTTCATATTTTTCTCCTGCAAAATGAGATTGAGGTGTGCAGCCTGTCAACCGAATGGTTAGAGGGACGTGGTGTTCGTTTTCTGGCTGATAAGTGTTAGCTGGCAGAAGTGGATATGGGTTGTGGCTTGGGGAATCTGGAGGTGGCAGTGGGATGCAGGGAAGAGGTGGGTACAGCCTGCCTGAGCTGGGCACCTGGTGGATAGTGGCCAGACTGGAAGCCTGGCTGTGCCCAGGGAAGTTGGGGGCTCCCTGACCCAGTCCTGACCTGTGGCCACAGAGCCTCCTCTCACTCCATCCTGATTCCAGTTTCAGGGGTTAGCCCCATCCTGGTCTCCTCCATTTGTGACTGGTCTTGGTCACTCAGTTCACATGCGCTAAGGTAGTGGAGTCCCCCACTCATACAGCCAGCTGTCACCCAGAACTCTGCCCTGGGAGTTTCCGTGCATGTGTCACTAACGTAACATGCTCTGCCCTGAGTCCTCTACATTCTCTGCCTCAGTGATGCCCTTCCTGGTCACTGTGCTCAGAACCCACCATGGTCACTCCCCTAACACATCCTCAAATGCCGTCACTTTCACCCATAGCTCCTCATCACTTCTGTCCAGCCCCTCTCATTTATTCTGCAGATGCCACCAAATTAACCCTGACCTCGCTCCTACTCCAGAACCCTCAGTGGCTCCCAGCTATCTAAGGGACGGAGCGTGCACCCCAGCCCATCCCCGAGCCTAGCTGTAGCCTGAGCTCTTACTTTTCCACCAAAGTGACCCATGCGCAGTCTTGACCCTGAGCAGACCAGCCTTGCTTTGCTTGTCACTTGGCCTCCTTCTTAGACATGAAAGGCTGGATCCAGCTGCCTCTGCCTGCCTGACCTGGTCCAGCCTCCCTGCAGACTCCCTCCAAACGGCACTGTGCCAGGGTCCCTCCGCAGGGAGCCTAAATTCCTCTTCCTGCAGGCAGGAGCAGCCGTTCACCCAAGAGAGCCATCCACCACAGATAGCCCAGCTGTCGGCCACCTCTCGAGAAGATGCTGCGTGGATGGGGCAGCCCCGGTGGGGGTGTGCATGTGGGCACAGCCCTGGGAGTACTGTGCTTCTGCTTGACAGGTAAGAGGACGGACATTGATCATGGAGGATCACTGTCATCTGGACTCCAACCAAGCCAGCTTTTCTAGCAGGGCCATACTCACTTCCACTTCTGGGTTCCAATAGGCAACACCCTTTCTCTTTCTTAGCCTTGACTTCATCTGTAAAATGGGAATGTGAGCACCGAGCACTAAATATGACAGTTTCCTGAACACACTAAGTACTTCCTCCTCAGGACCTTTACTTTTGCTGTTTCTTCCGCCTGGAACTCTCTGTCCCCACACATCTGCATGGGTCCATTCCTTATTTTCTTTAGGTCTTTGACTAAACATGACAACTCCTTGGCAAGGCTTTCCTGGCTACCTTGTAGAAAACCTTACTACCTTCTTTCTGCGTTTACTGCCACTTGACATATTATACCTTTGCTTACTCATTGCCTCTTGCCTGTTCAGTAGAGCAGGATCTGTCCCCAGGGCCAGGATGGGTACCTGCTACATAGTCGGCACTCAATATCCAGTCTGAATAAATGTGACTTTTAGAAGCACTGGGTATTAGTAGACTTCTTCCATGGGAAAACAAATTCAAGTGTTTGGTGCCATCTTGTGGTCATCAGGAGATGGTACACATCTCTACCCTCACTGTCCTGATTACTGTAGAAAAAGAAAGGGTGACTCAGGTTCCATGTTTCAGATGTTCCCCACAAGGGGCAACCTGGTCCAGGGGAATAGAACTGGCCTGAGTTCTCATAGGGTTGCAGCCGGAGGCCCAGGACCGGCTTCATTCCTTTAGAGACCTTCAATGCACTGCAAAGACTGTGTGTGTAATTCCTAGCGAAAATGAAAATTGTAAAATATATGTGAATTTTCAGAACCTTCCATGGGCACCATATTTGGTTAGCTTCATTGCAAGACTGAACGTCACATATTTTGAGCATGCCTGCCTGCTGTGCTGGTGCCCAGAGCCCTTCACCCATCTAACCAGCTGCCAAGTGTGGCAGTGTAGCCTCCTGAAAGACTGTCGGGTGCCTCTGAAGGGGAGCTGCAGTGGAGGCAGAAGTGTCTGGTGGGGAGTCTGCAGGAATTCCTTGGAATAGAGGCAGATCCCCAGGTCCTGCCTCTGGGGATAAAGTTCACCTGGGGCTCTGAGATTCTGCCTTCCCCTCACCCCTAATCCATTAACAGACCCTGATGGTTTACCCTCCTGAATCAACCCTGAATCTGGCCAGTTCTTTCCATCTCTGCTCCCACCATCACTCCTTACAGGGCCCACCAAGCAGCCTCCTTACTGCTCTTCCTCTTGCCCTTCTGTGGTCTACTGTTCCTCCGCAGAGGGGCCAGAGTGAGCATAAAGCCTCGTCACCCCGATTACACCTGCTTAACACCCCTGGAAGGTGGAAAACTTTAACACCTTAGCAGGTGGAAAAACCTAAACACCTTAGCCCTCTATGGTGGCTCAGGAGGCCTTCCATTGGTTATTTCCTGATTCTTTCCTGCTGCACTCCTCAGGCCTTCCTACCTGCTCTACCTGGCACCTGAAACACAGGTCCTTTGCGTCACAGCCAAATGTCATCTCTGTAAAGAGTCAATCCTCACTGCTGTATTTAAAAGCATTGGTATTTTTTCTTTCTTGTATAAAAATGAATAAGGTTTACTTAGGAAGAGAAGAAAAAGCACGTGTGATCCTCTCATCCAGAGAAAATCACTAGGAACATTTGGTGGATACCTTTTTAGGTCTTGCCCCCAACCCCAATTTATACAAATAGTGTGCACTTATGGGAAAATGCAAATGTCCGGCAGGCCTAAAGTATCTGCTAGAATTTTGAAGACCTGGGCCTTGCTTTCTAATCCCTGGGTGTTTTTTTGTTTTGTTTTGATACTGGGGTTTGAACTCAGGGCCTACACCTTGAGTCACTCTACCAACCCTTTTTTTATGATGGCTATTGTCGAGATAGGGTCTTGAGAACTATTTGCCATGGGCTGGCTTCGAACTGCAATCCTCCTGATCTCTGCCTCCTCAGTAGCTAAGATTACAGGCGTGAGCCACGGGCACGCGGCTCCTGGGTGCTTTTTTCCCCTAATCACAAGCTGATGAGTATTTCTGAGTTTGTACCTCTCGCTGGTTACCAGGTAAGCCCTACGGTGTGACCTTGGCCTTGTTCTCTGTTGCAAGCTCTTGCTTGACACATAGTAGGTACTTAACGTATTCTTGACTGGATGAGTAGAAAAGGCAATGAATTTACGTTGGGCCTCAATCCTAAAAAGGGGGGAATAGCTGGGGAAAGGCCCGGGATCAAGGAGGCCTTGAATGTCCCTGCCTCTTCTCACTGTCCCGTCCCCAGGAGCCGTGGAGGTCCAGGTCCCCGAAGACCCGGTGGTGGCCCTGGTGGGCACCGATGCCACCCTGCGCTGTTCCTTCTTGCCTGAGCCGGGCTTCAGCCTGGCGCAGCTCAACCTCATCTGGCAGCTGACCGACACCAAACAGCTGGTGCACAGCTTCGCCGAGGGCCGAGACCAGGGCAGCGCCTACGCCAACCGCACGGCGCTCTTCCCGGACCTGCTGGCGCAGGGCAACGCGTCCCTGAGGCTGCAGCGCGTGCGCGTCGCGGACGAGGGCAGCTTCACCTGCTTCGTGAGCATCCGGGACTTTGGCAGTGCCGCCGTCAGCCTGCAGGTGGCGGGTGAGCGCCGGGAGGGGGCGCCCTCCTCCCTCCCCACAGCCCCGCGCATCCTTTCCCGCATTGCACCCCTGCCCTTACCTTGTCCCCCTCTGCCACCCTCCAGCCCCCTACTCGAAGCCCAGCATGACCCTAGAGCCCAACAAGGACCTGCGGCCCGGGGACATGGTGACCATCACGTGCTCCAGCTACCGGGGTTACCCCGAGGCTGAGGTGTTCTGGCAGGATGGGCAGGGATCGCCCTTGACTAGCAACGTGACCACTTCGCAGATGGCCAACGAACAGGGACTGTTTGACGTCCGTAGCGTGCTGAGAGTGGTGCTGGGTTCTAATGGAGCCTACAGCTGCCTGGTGCGCAACCCCGTGCTGCAGCAGGACGCGCACGGCTCGGTCACTATCACAGGTGAGGGGGGCACGCTCAGCAGGGAAGAATAGAGGGGGCACTGCCTCTTTTGTAGACCCTAAATGCAGTGCCAATGGGTTCGAGTGGTTAAGAGATTAAAAAAACAACAAAAATCACTTTCATATAGATTGCAGGTGTCTCAAAGTCGCCCCCAGAAGTCCTAAGGGACTCCTGTAATGAGCTGATAAGAATCATTTAGAGCGATCGCTCCCCTAGTGCTTCCATGTAGAGGCTGGAGTAACCGCCTGCAATCTGGACATACGGGGTTTGCCCAGGGACATGGTGAGGACAAGGGACAAGAGGTAATACCAGTATTGCTGGGTACATGTGCACCGTCTGACTGCGAGACCCTGAGACAGAGCAGATCTTCTCCAGGTGGTCGGTCTCCATCACCTGGGTCAAGGTCAACCCTCCTCCCTGCAGACTGGAGCTGCACCCAGGCAGCCCTTGGATTGGGGAGGGGCGGGGGAGGGGAGAGGAAAGCAGTGTCTCTGCTGCCCCCGTGTGGTCAAACAGGAGATGGAGGCCGCCATCGGGTGAATCTGATCTTCAGGCCTTAGCTGGCACAGGTGGGCACCCATTGTGCCCAAGGGTGTACAGAGGGCTCAGGCTAAGGGAGGGGTTGCCCTCTGTGTTTGGCCCTAACAGGTCAATGCTGCCTTTCTGTCCCTCCCTCTGGGCCATCCAAGCTTGCCCAGAAACCTCCCACATCGCTGAGGTCAGGACAGCAGGTTCTGTAGGTTTGTGCCTCTTCTTTTCTCTTTCCATGACTTCTGCCTGACCGGCCCACTCAGCTTGTCATCTCCACTGGTCCCCAGTGTCTGTGCAAACCTCAGTCCCGGCAGACTTATTCCCATGTTCTCCCCTTCAGCAGCTGGGCCTTACATGGCCTTCACTCTGACAAGCCCAGAGCCAGTGCTCACCATGCTTGTCTGGTGGGGTCAGGCTTATTCCTCCTTTTCTTTTAGGCATTTCCTTCCCACAAAGCTGTGTTCTCAAGCCCAGCCCCACCCCTCAAGACTGAATACACTTTGTCCATCTGTGTGCCTGTGAGGGAGTCAAGGTTACTGAGGGGTTCTTGAGTTTCTCCTTGACCCTTTAGAAGAACAGTATATAACCTGGAAGTGAAAACATTGTGTTCACAAGGAAAAACAAGAACTCTAAGCTAGAGTGAGCTGGGCAGAGAAGGTGAGGCTTACGTTGGTTAGGGCAGAGCACGCTGTGATTGTGAGGAGGATGTTTACATGAGCTCAGAGAAAATGCTGTATTTTACACTTTAGTACCTAATAGCCAAAGTGGTTTATTTAGGCCAGTGCTGCAAAGCACAGTTCACAGATGAGAAAACTGAGGTCCAGAGGAAAGAAAAAGGGGGCTTCTTGAGGGCCCAGACTAGCACAGTGGCTCTGAATCTCTGGAAATTGTGATAAATGCAATAGTTTGCAGGGCGCTTGAGGGGTTCACAGCCCCTCTAAACTCATCTCTGGGGGTCTGTGAACCTTGGTTCCCATGCTTTGCAGGAAGCAGATTAACCAGCATCTGAATCCAGCTTTGGCCTCTTGGCCTCATTTCCCCTCCTTCCTGCCAGCCAGCCTCCTGTTTTCATTCGAGCAGGTCTGGCCTACTTTGGAGCCCTTGGCCTGCATTTTGCTTCGGGCAGCTCTGGGCCTTGTAAAACAATCTGGGATTTGGACTTTGAGTCCTCCAGCTGGTCTCTCCCACACCTGATGGGGGTTCGTCATGCCAGCCTCTCCGTGTAGGAGGCTTTCTGGAGTAAGAACTGGACGTGGAGCCTGGACTATGGGTCTGGGCCTGGCTGGCTCTGTCCTTTACTAGGTGAGTGAGGGCAAGTCTGGTCTGTGTTCCAGGCACCACCACTAGCCTAGGGGCAACTGGAGAAAGAGATCCTTGAGTATTTCGGTCACTCTGCCCCCTCCTCTGCTGCCAGAGCCCCATCCTGGAAAGTCCAGGGGGTTCTTATGTGTGCTGTAGGACTGGCCTTCTGGTCACCCATGTCAGCTGCTCCCTGCTCTCCTGCTCCCCCTGGTGATGGATGCCTTTGCTCCCAGTGTCCAGAGCAGCAGTTTTGCCAGCCCTGCCTCATGAAGGTACATCTGCTGCAAGTACCTGTCCCACAGAGCATCTGTGCCAGGCCTCTCTGCAGCTGCAGTGGGAAGCCTTCTGCAGAAGCTGCTAGCCCCGTGCTGGTTGCTCTGGCTGCATGCTGTCTCCAGAGAGCAAAGGAGTGCAGCCCTGTCCTGGTGAGATTGTTTCTAAGCCCAGGACCCTTCATGGGACCAGGCTGGAGGAGCGTCAGAGTGATGGAGTCACATAGAACTGTGGTTGAAACACTGCTCTGACTCAGATTTGGGCTCCTTGACTCCTCTCCATCTCTCTCTCTCTCTCTCTCTCTCTCTCTCTCTCTCTCTTTATTTATTTATTTATTGCAGGACTGGGGTTTGGACTTAGTGCTTTGTGCTTGCAAAGCAGGAGCTCTACCACTTGAGCCACACCCCCAGTCAATTTTGCTCTGGTTATTTTGGAGATGGGGGGTCTCATGAACTATTTGCCTGGACTGGTCTCGAACCTTGATCTTCCAGATCTCAGCCTCCCAAATAGCTCGGATTACAGGTGTGAGTCATTGGTACCTCGCAACTCCTTCTCTCTTGACATGAGATACCTAACAGAAAGGGTCTCCATGTTTTGCGTGAATATTCCTCTGGCAGGACTCCTCCCAGACATCCATGAATCCTTTGGGGAAGTCAGGCTCTCACTCCAGGGCCCTCATCTGTACACAGAACCACACTCACACTTTCTGTAAAAGGCCAGACTGTAAATTTTTTGTGGGCCACATGCCATGCTACTGCTTCTTTCTTTTGCTTCTCTCTCTCTCTCTCTCTCTCTCTCTCTCTCTCTCCCTCCCTCTCAATCTCAATCTCACCCCCCCATCACCACCACTGACCACATTTGGCCCATGGGCTGTAGTTTGCTGATTCCTGACCCATAGGTCAGGGCATCCCCAAGTTGGGGGGATGGCCTCTGAGGAAGTGAAGCTCAAGCCAGGTGGTGAGTTTGGAAGTGTTTTTTAGGAAGGGGAAATGACAGTGGGCGTGGGGAGGCTGGAAGGAGCCAGGTGTTTCTGCAGAGGATGCCAGTTTGGCTGGAGGAGAGCTTCCCATAGTGAAATTAGAAGGAGAGGCTGGGAGAGAGTAAGCAGGGCCCACTTCAATCATCCTGAGGAGATTGAAGCATTATCCTAAAATCGGTAGGGGCCCATAGAAGGTTCTTGAACATTACCTGCAGACTTTTCAGGCCTCCTAGATTGAGACCTGTCTCCGTCAGCACAGCTCTGCCAAGGTTTGAAGGGTGAGCTTATGTGAACTTCATTCATAGTGTGGGGCTCAGTGAGGGTGGGAGCCCTTGGAGCTAGAGGGGATGGGACCAGGGATGGCAGGCTCATTCTCCCCTCTTTCCCTCCCAGGGCAGCCCATGACATTCCCCCCTGAGGCTCTGTGGGTGACTGTGGGACTCTCAGTCTGTCTCGTGGTACTGCTGGTGGCCCTGGCTATCGTGTGCTGGAGAAAGATCAAGCAGAGCTGTGAGGAGGAGAATGCAGGTGAGTGTGTGTGTGTGTGTATGTGTGTGTGCACCCATGCATGAGTCTTTGGGTTTGTCCCTGTTTTGATCTGTTTTGTGCTGCTATGAGAAAATACCTAGACTGGGTAATACAGAGAAACAAATGTCCTGGCTCACAAGGTACCAGCATCTGAGAAGGCCCTTTGCTGCACCCATCACATGGCAGAAGGTGAAAGGACAAGAATGGGCAGGCTACCTGTGATGTCCCACCTCTGAATAGTGTTACATGACAATGAAATTTCAATGTGAGTTTTGGAGGGAACAAACATTCAAACCAGAGCAGCTGCTGTATCTGTGACATCTGTAGTGGCTAGTGATAGAATGAGTGCGGGTGCACAGATGGGGCTGATCTGAGACCTGGAGGCTGGACACTCATGAATGAGTGTGAGCCTGCCTGTCGGGTGCAAATATGGCAGCTGGGTGTGGGATGTGTGTAACCAAAGGTGATGGGTGTGTAAGGCTACAGGAGATAAGTGAGCCTGTGCACACAAGTGTGGAAGTCACATGCTTGTGTCTGTGAGTGTGGAAATGAGGTAGCTCGGGTTTTTGTGTCTTCCTTGGAGTGAGCAGAGCCTCAAGCTACTGCTATTTCCTGGGCCAAGGGTCAGTATGACTTGATTGGACATTAAGAGTGGCACATGGGTGAACAGAGGCATGGCGATGACTAATGCTCAGGAAGGAGAGTGGGAAGAGAGGTTGGTACCACCTGTAGGTAGGTGAGTACTTGTGCCGTGGACAGCTGGATGGGTGGGCAGATGGATGAGTAGACAGAAAGAGGGTGGGTGCAGAGGTAGAAGGGTGATGATTGACAGGGTTGGAGCAAGTGGGTGGGTGAGGTCGTGGGTGGATGGACTGATGTACAGCTAGGCAGATGGCCCTTGACCAGGTGAGCAGTGGGCTTGGAGCTGGGAGCCCTCGCATTCTGGTTCAGCTCTGCTGTGGGCTCAAGCTCCCAACTTGTGTTCAGCGTTTGGACTGCAGGCCAGGCTTGCTCAGGCCCCAGGTGGGGAAGAGCAGGGGCAAAAGCAGGGCTGAGAGAGTTTTTTGTTCACTCTGAGTTCTTGTCTTCCAGGAGCTGAGGACCAGGATGGGGATGGAGAGGGATCCAAGACAGGTGAGTCTGAACCTGCAGCTGGCCCTTTTGGCCGGGGTGCTCTTATCTCCCTCCTGGGAGATAAGAGACAGGGGAACTTCAGGAGCAGGGGGGGCCAGTTTGCTTTGAGGCTTGAATGAAGTGGGTCTTCTGATGGAGGCCTCCCATCCCCGGGTGTCTGCTCTTTCCCTGGAGGTAGGAGTGGGGGCAGACTTCCCCAGTCCCCACCAGGAGCTGTTTCATTGCTACTGCCTACCTTGTCTGATCACCATGGTTGATGTCACCTGATTAACCCTGGACCTCGCAGTTGGGGCCTTCCAAGGGGTGGGCAGAAGACCTCAGGAGACAGGGAAACATCATATAGAGTGGCCCTTAGCAAGTCACTGTGCCTCTTGCCTCAGTTTCCTCATATGTAAAACGGGTGTAACAGTAGGTCCAGAGGTTTTTCTGGGTTGTGTTAAATGAGATAACACATATGAAAGACAGTACTGTGCTTGATGCCTATAGGCACTTACCACACTGCAGCCTAGTTCTCACCAGGCAGATGGCTGAAGACAGCTCTGTTCTCCTTAGAGCACCTGGTCAAGGTGCTTTGTTCCTATGGACTTCAGTGTCCCATCAGTGTCCCTGATGGCACCAGAGGGCTGTTTCGAAGCTCTCTCATGTAATTGGAGGGCTATGTACTTTGCAGAGGGCCTGGTGCTGTAGCCCTGGAGTCCAGCTTGGGGTGCATGCTGGGGCCCTGCTGGAGGCCTTATTTCCAGGAGTCTCTGGGCTGGGAGGGGCTGGTTCTGGCTGAGACATTTGGCAGGGTTCCAGCTGACACCAGATCCCTCCCCACCCCCCACAGAAGGAAGGGCAGGAGATTGACACCTGGGGACTGCTATAAATTATACCAATTAATTCTCCTGTTGGTGCCTGTGTGGCAGGCATGGAGACAGCGCTGGTAACAGGCCTCATTTTTCATACTCAGAGGCAGATGTCAACAGAGGGAGATGGAGGGGGGAATGAGGGTGGGCTGGAGATTTGCTCTCCAGTCCTCTTGATCCTGAGCCCTCTGGGGACATGTGCAGATATGCCACTCCCCTTTAGCTGCTCACTTCACCCTGATTTGAAGAGTGGGCTCAGGGTATCTCCACATCTCCAACTCACTGAAGGTTGGGGCAGGTGACTGTTCTGATGCTATGCAGGAACAGACCTGGAGAGGGAAGTGACAAGCCACAGAGAGGAGCTGGAGCTTGTGGACTGAGGCTGGGGACCCCCTAGGGCCCTTCCCCTGTGC
The DNA here is from genome assembly GCF_047511655.1 of Castor canadensis. Taxonomy (NCBI): domain Eukaryota; kingdom Metazoa; phylum Chordata; class Mammalia; order Rodentia; family Castoridae; genus Castor; species Castor canadensis. The sequence goes on from NC_133404.1 coordinate 4,519,017, forward strand.
TGTGATGTTGTCCCTATCCTGCCCATGTCTTCCCTGCCCCTACCCCTGCATGCCCTGGCTACTCCCTCTGCCTGACCCTTGTCTCCACTTTCCACCAATCTTCCCTCACTGTATGCTTCTTCATTTTTTGCAGCCCTTCGGCCTCTGAAACCCTCTGAAAGCAAAGAAGGTAAAGACATGTTCTTTGTGCGTCTGTGCTTAGGGTGCTAGGATCATCACCCTGTTACTGGTGACCTGTGCTCCCTCCCTAGAACAGCAACCTCACCTTCCCCTCTGCTCAGATGGCAGAGGGCTGAGTAGTAACCCAGGTCCTAGCTGGTACAAAAGGATCCATCTGTGACCAAGGCTTACCCAGTTCAGGCGTTTCTTTCTCTCTCCTATAATAGTCTGAGTATAGCTGGTCTTAAAGCTGCAGGTGGCCCACAGTCAGGTTCCATTTTTGTGGATTTTTGTCCTGTGCAACTCTAAGCTTCCATCCCTGGGTCCAAGAGGCTCCTCCAGCTGCCATGCCCCTTTGAGAAGCCAGGAAGAGGTAGGCAAGGAATGAGTCTTTCTAAGACTTGGCCAGAAATAGTTTGCATGGCTTATGCTTACATCCCATTGGGTGAGGCTAAAAATGTAGTTTTCAGCTGAGCAGGTAGGCCGACAGTGTGGACAGCTATTATTTATATTGTTACAGCATCAACAGTTACATTAGAAAATATAGCAAATAAGTCATCTCTCTCCCTGTTGTTCAGAACCAAATGAGCACAGGAAAATGGAGCTGATGTTGATGGGGATGTCCACTTGGTCCCTGGAGAGTTGCTGGAGAAAGTGATCTGGTCTCTGGTCACACTGGATAAGCACAGAGGCAGTGCCCAGATGGGAGAGCTACTTTCCCTAGGGACAGAGTCCAAAGGGTGGGAGAGGAGACTCAAGGCCACATGTACCCGGGGCCCTCTTCTGCACTGTCCATTCAGACCTGGATGTGGGGCCAGGGGTGTGACTATTGGATAGATGTTCCTGTGTGGAGACAAGAAGCCAGAGGGAAGGAGGCTCCCTGTAGCATCATTCTTCTGGACATCCATATGGGAAGGGGAAATTGAGATGGGACTTCCTGCTGGAAGAGGGAATTGGCCCCAGCTTTGGAGGCACAAGCCAGGGAGATGGAAGGGAAAATGTATTTCAGACAGAGGGGCAGCAGTAGGGAGAGTGTAGGATGAGTAGGCTGTGGGGATTGAGAGAGGTGGGTAAGGAGAGGGAGGTCTCCCTCAGGGGCCTTCCTGGTCACATGGAATGACCAACTTGTGGGGCCGTGGTTAACTTGGGGCTGTTCATTGAATTTCTATGGCCAGTCTCATACAGACTCCTCACCTGAGGTATGTGACCAGGCGCATGGACTTCTAGCATTTAATGGTTTTTCTCTTTTCTTTCCACCATGAAATCTAGATGATGGACAAGAAATAGCCTAATCGAGAGCTGCTGCCCCTGCCCAGGGGCTCCCACCCTCTGGCTGCACTGGGGCCTCAGTGTGAGCCCTGCCCCTACAGATGGGTCCTGCTCCAGCAGGTCTACCCATTCTCCGAAGGAGGTGGTACCTAGTCCACCCTGCAGCCTTATTTCTGTAATGCACACGATTCCCAAGTCATCCTGCTGCCTTACTTCTCCAGTGACACGATACCCAAACCATCCTGCCGCCTTATTTCTTATGGATACAATACACCAACCACGCCACCTCCTTATTTCTCCAAAGTCATCCTGCTGCCTTATTTCTCCAGTGATATGGTACACGAACCATCCTGCCGCCTTATTTCTTGTGGACACAACACACTGATCACCCCACTTCCTTATTTCTCCAGTGATATGGTACACGAACCATCCTGCCGCCTTACTTCTTCTGGACACAGCACACAGACCACCCCACTTCCTTATTCCTCCAAAGCCACATGGACCATCTGGCTGCCTTTTTTTCTCCAGAGGACACAATATTCAGACTACTCCCCTGCCTTATATCTCTGAAGACACTACGCAGATACCTTTTGGCTGGTTTCTCCCAGGATAATATACTAGTTAAATGAATTCTCAACCCTTTCTCCGACTGGGGTGTGATTCCGTTTCTTCTGCATCTCCTGAGTCAAGAGACTGCCTTCTCCTGCTCTGGCCCCAACATTGGCTTTTTCCCTTCCCAACTGAGGCCATTTTCATTTCTTTGGTCACTGTGTGGGCTTCACCACTCATGGAAACATCACCAATTTCTTTGCCTCAGGAGACACAAACCCTAGGCTTGGTTAGGACCTCTGCTAATGTCCCCACTTTACAGATGGGGAAGCTGGGGCTCCGGAAGGAGCTGGCACCAGGAAAGGGGTTTTGTATGCCATCCTTGGCTGACCCAGTGGAATGAGGACCAGGCGGGAGGCTCAGAGGTCCAGGCCCAGGACCTCTGTGACCCAGAGCACAACATTGACCTTCTGCGGGCCTTGGTTTTCTTGAAAAATGAAAAATTCAAGAGAATCACCTTCTACTTGAGTCTGAGAGGTAATCGTATCAGGCAAACAGATTTCCAGAGAAGGAGGTCCAGGGATGTGGGGTCCACAGTGTCCTGCTTTTCTTTGCCCTGGGAACACAGGTGTGCAGAGGCCTAGGTCTGCATGTGCTAGAATGTGAGCGACTTCTCCTTCCTGGTCTTCTGTCTGCCTTGGGCTGTGCCCACCCTCCCCACGGGAAGCAGGTGCTGGTCATATTGGTTCTCTAGGGGTCTGTGAGGGCACCCTGGTCAGCTTTTATATCTGTGCTTTTCCTGCCTTTGGAGACTGCTCCTTCTACTCACCTAGTAAATTAATGTTTGTTGAGCAATATAGGACTCAGCGCTGTGTTGAGTGCTGGGGACCCTGTGTAAGAAGCTGAGTTCCTTCCTTGGAATCTTGTCCTCCAACTAGGAAACAGACAAGTGTCGTAGCTCTTGCCTTACTCCCTACTGTACTCTCCTTGTGCCCATAGTTTCTGGGATACCTCACTGCCATCCCTTCCCTACCCCTTACCCAGATCCTAGGGTACAGGCAGAAAGCTGCAGCGAGGGACACAACCCCTTGCCACACCTGGACACCAGGTGATATCAAGGGTCTTTCCAGATGTGGGCTGGCAAGCAAGTAGCCAAGGTCCTATAGACCTAGCAGTGGCCTAGGCCAAGCTGGGGCCTTGCTTCACTGGCTGGAGCCTCGGGCAGGGCAGGGCCAGGCCAGGAGGGCCTGGGGACACAGAGGGGACTGCTCCCCACCATGGTGCTATTCTGGGGCTGGGGCTGACACCTCCTGGTTCGTCTCTGGCAGCCCCAGTTCCAGCAGAGTTTACTCTGGTGTCCTCCTGATGGTGTCTCCCCCACTCTGGGAAGGAAGATGTGAGGATTTCTAATTTAAATGTGGGCTCTGTACACTGGAGGTGTATTTGGGGAAAAATAAATGCCTTTGTTAAAAGCTTTTCTTCTGAAGTGTTTGGAAGCAGTGAGGTGGGCGGCAGCTCAGGATTCAGCAGGAAGAATCCCCTCTACAGCATTTCAGGCTGCAGTAGGGATGCCTGGGTCTCCATGGTCCTGTGGCCCCCTTAGGTTCCTGGCCTCAGTTTCCTTCTTGAGAAAGTGAATTTGGTTGACCAGAAGGCCAGGCTCTTTGGTCACCGTGTAGGCTCCACCACTCATGGAAGCATCACCAGTTTCTCTGCCTCAGGAGATGCAAACCCTAGGCTTGGTTAGGATCTCTGCTGATGTTCCCACTTTACAGATGGGGAAACTGGGGCTCTGGAAGGAGCTGGCACCAGGAAAGGGGTTTTGTATGCCACCCTTGGCTGACCCAGTGGAATGAGGACCAGACAAAGGGTCAGAGGTCCAGGCCCAGGACCTGGTTCTACCCTGTGACTCTGAGCACAACATTAACCTTCTGTGGGCCTTGGTTTTCTTGAAAAATGAAAAATTCAAGAGAATCACCTTCTACTTGAGTCTGAGGGGTGATCGTGTCAGGCAAACAGATTTCCAGAGAAGGAGGTCCAGGGATGTGGGGTCCACAGTGTCCTGCTTTTCTTTGTCCCTGGATGACAGTGTCTCAATATTGGGCCACTGGCCAGTCCTAGACCTTTGTGGGCATTGTGGAAGGGGGTGGGGGGATAGCAGGAAGAGCCTGGGCCATCATCAGGACATTTGTCTCAACCCTGGCTCTGCTACTAATGTGACTACATCTTTCATACCTCTGAACTGTAATTTCCTTATAAAATAAGGGTGACTAGGCATGTCCTGAAACACATGTGAGATTCTCTAAATATTGGGGATTTGTTACAACATTGATGACCCCAAGAGAAAGATGAGTCACCCTGTTCGAAGTCCCAGGATTGGTGCTCTGAAAGGGTTGTAAAACCTCAAGGTTTGTGCTGGAGATCGCCTTTACCCTGAAAGGTCTGCTTGTGCCCTTACTCAGGGTGATGTCCCCTCCCCGGCCAGTAATAGAGCTGGGGCAAGAGGGTGGGAAAGAGATCCTGCAAAGAGTAAAGTGCTAGGCGTTTGTGAGGGCTGAGACTTTCCCTGTCTGAGCTGGGGCCACACACTGTGGTGACTTGGTAGAATTGGACACAGTGGCCCAGAGCCAACGGCGTGCACCTGTTTGCCCATCTGTAAAACAGGCATGGTAACTTGGAGCTTTTTCTTCCTCTCCGGGCTAGAGTAAGGCTCCGATATGACACTATCTGGGAGGGACCCAGCAGGTATGGGACATGTCTGGGAGCTGAAGGGTCAGGAAAGTGGCCACCAAGTCCCCTGATGATGAGTGCTGAGTGCCCTGGAGAGCAGTATTTTTAGCTGCTCTTCCTAGGCAAAACTCCAACTCCTGCATTTTCATGGAGAAGTAATTCTCACAGCACGACAAGCAGTAGCCTGCAGGTGTCACATTCATATTAAAGAGGTTCATTTGCTGGGTTTGAGGTGTGACGGGAATTCGACTCCAGAATCATTTGTAACTAGGCCTGTGAAGACCAATTAGTGGTCGTGATCACCTGCCACTCAGAGAGAGGGGACAGGGAGGGCTGGCAATGTTGTGGCTTAGGACTCACTCAAGTCACCCTGCCTTTTCCACTGCCTTGTTATAGAGCCTTCTGCTTCCTCTCAGACATGATCGCTGCCTTCATGGGCTGGCCCTCCTCCCCCCGCCCCCTCCCCAGTCTGTTCAGGGAGAGACACCTGACCTTGTTCTGTTGCAGGAGATGGTTGCTGAGCAGAAAGGACTGACATACCCGTGGGATGATGAGTGGGAGCTGCCCATGTCTAAAGATCCGATTGCAAAGCCTAAATCTTAAACTGAGGCATGAAGCCAGAGTTTGCCCTGAGTAGCCAAAAACCCCTGAAGGGACTCAGAGAAACAAGCTGGAGGCTGGGCTGCCCCATGTGTGAGGATGGAGATTTTCCACTTAGAGAAAATGTTACTAAGGTTTGCTATCCTTCCAAACTTTTTCTCCAGGTTTACACATTTACAAAAGTGCTATCATACATACTGTTCTGCAACTTCCTATCTTTACAATTTTCCCAAATCAGTTCCTTCTCTCTTCCTTCCTCCCCCAGTACTGGGGATTGAACTCAGGGCTTTGTACATGCTAGGCAGGCCCTCTACCAGCTTGAGCCTCCTCCTCCTCCTCCTCCTCAATAGAAGCATCGCTTTTATTTCCTTTTTGAGACAGGGTCTTTTGTTCAAATTCAGGATCCTCCTGTGTCTGTGTCAGGAACCTCCCATGTAGGTGGGATTACAGGCGTGTACCACCATGATCAGCTTGTTTTAAGTTCCCTAGTGTACCTTCCCAGGCAATAGCCCCATCCTTTTGATCTCTGCCTCCTGATTACAGGTGTGAGCCACCATGGCTGGCCAAACTGTCATATTGGGGATTGAACCCAGACCTTGGTCATGCTAGGCAAGTGCTCTATCACTCCAGCCATCCCTCCAGCTCAGTTTTGCTTATTCTTGGACTTAGTAAATAGGATCCTACAGGATATGCTATTTTGTATCTAGGTTCTTGCAAAGACCTTCATTATTTGAGATGGTTACATAGTATTTGATAGAGCTGCTGTTCTGGGATATATCTCTCCCTTCCTATAGATTGCATACAAATAATGCAGCCATGTACTCCATATGGCTTCTAGAAGTGGGCTCTCTGGCTGCATCTTAAGTGCAGGTAAAGTTGCCAATTGTTTGGCCTGCGTTTTTAGATCCCATGTAAATGAAGAGCACAGAGCCTCTAGCAAAATGGATTATAACCAGGACAAGAACGGTACTTAAAATTCACGACCTAGCTGGGCTCTGGGACTCTGGGAGGTGGCACCTGAACTCAACAGTGCACTAGCCCTGTGGTGACTCCTTCCTCCCAGCCCTCTGAATTCAGCATCTGCCTGTCTCTGGAGCTGTTTTTACATTTCTGGGCCCCCAGTCCTAGGGTGAGCACCTTTGCCTCCTGCTGGATGGTGTGGGTACTGCACTGTGGTATGAGTGCCAGGGTGGACTGAGCTCTGTGCCCAGAACACCTGACCATAACTGATGATGGGGAGCGGGGCTGGGGGGTGGGGGTGAGGGCTGTTCATCAGAATCTTGACATCTTCTGTACTTGTGTCCATGGATGCTCCTAGCCTGCCATTTGGCTCCACCAGCTTTAGGTAATAATGGTGACACTATTTTGTCACTAATGAGGTAGGGCAGAGAAAAGTCTGTCTCACGAATCAGATCTATCCCAGCCCTCAGGAAAAAGACCTGTGACCTTTGCCCCAGCTTTTCCCAGCATTGGAGCAGCAAAATATCCTCTTCCCCTCAACCTCCCTCAGCTAATGTAATTTTTCCACCTCCATCACTTCCTCTGGATATGTTTCATTATTACCTCTTTCAGATTGAGGCCCTGGCTTGTGTCGTAATGTTCCAGCTCATAATATGTGGACCAACCTCCTGGATCTTGCACTCTATGCTCCTAGTGATAAAATCCAGATACCACTAGACACCTAAGGAGTTTTTAATAATGCTGGGGCCTGGATTCCCACCCCAGAAGTTCTGATGTAATTGGTTAAGATGATCATTAAATATTTGATATGAGTTCCCCAGGGATTCTAGCCTGGCTGGCAAAATAGAACTCAGAAGAACCTTTGAGATGAGGCAGCTGGGTTGAACCGGCTGATCTCAGTGATCACTCCATCAGACAAAGGGGTCCTTGTTTTTGAACTAAGAGAAGCATGGCAAATGCAGAAACAAGGAAGGTCAGAGAGTGATCAAGTTTAGTGCAGAGAAGAATTCCTGTTCTCTGTGTTGTGGGGCCCAGGGGAGAGCAGAACTCCAAGTTCCTGCCATCAGCCAGGCCAAACACCCAGACCCCAGGAGAGTGAGAAACGATGGGATGCCGCGAGTATGGCTAAGTTCCTTTCAGCTCTCTTAAAGAAAATGAGGGTCTCTCCCTGTTCCTGAGTGCCCCCTCTCCCCCCCTCTTCCTTCCACTGCCTCTCTTTTTCCTTCTGTGTTTCTCTTTGTGCCCTCCAGATGTGCACAGTCATATGACTGGTTCTGGCTCCCTCCTCCCTCCAGCGCGTGTGCTCCATGAAGGGAAGGACCATCTGTCCTTCTCCCTGTGGCCGTCAGGCTGTGTGCTTGTGCCAGACCTAAAGGGAAACAGCCTCTCTCTCTCCTGACCCCTCCATCTCAGATGTGCTCCCACCCCAGGGCTCCACTCTACTGCAGATGTGCAGTCTACAGAGTGACCAACCCAGTATCTCTCCTGTACCACTGTCCCCCAGTCCCCAACCTCCTGCAGCTCCTCAGTCTCAAGACTTACCTTCACTACCCAGAATCCACCTTCTTAGGCGAGAGGCCCTGGGGAACACACATCAAACACTGAGCAATGATCTCAGTCAGCGTCATCAGAACTTCTAGGGAAGAAGCCCAGGCACCAGGCGAGTCCTGTGATTCACAGACCAGCACACTGTGCTCTGTTCTCTTTCCTTCCTGTCCCCATGTATTTCAGTATCTCAAAAAACGTTCCTGCACAGCGACCACACTGCAGGGGATGGGGTGGCGGTGTGCTAATGAATGGACACACTTCCTGTCCCTGTGGCTTCTGTAATTGCATTGAGGTGCATTAGCCCTCTGCTGGCAGCTTTAGCAGACGTTCTGGGGAGCTGGCCAGGTTGCAGAGGCTACCTGGCACCCCTTTAGGTAACCAGGCTGAGGGCCTTGGTGACCTGGGAGACATGGCAAGGGTGCTGATTTCCTTGGTGTCTGTCCATGCTGCCCTTCTGAGTGGCCTTCTGTTCACTGCAGCCAGGAGGATCTGGGTCAGCCCAACAGGAAGGAGAATGTGCTGGCATCCAGGGTTCCAGACCCAGGACATGGATCCCAGGGTGTGGGTCTGTAGTGCTGGAAGAGAAAAAAGGATTCCATTCCACCTGGAGGAGGGGGTACCGAGGGATGGAGGGAAGGAGGAGAAGGGAGAAAGTGCCAGAGAGGTAGTTCCCTATCCCATATTTAACTGTGACTATAACCATTTGCCCAAGCCCTTCCCCACTCACACACAGGGTCTGCCCTCACCCTTCCTGCCTACACTCACTCTTACTTTTCCCCAGATCTGGGCACAACCACCTGCTCTCCAGGAGGTCAGAGCAGAGATGCAGGTCCAGACCGCTGCCCTAGCTCAGCCAGGTCCACTGCAGGCAGGGAGGGACCCAGACCACATTAATTCAGTCAGAATAGAAGTGACTATGGCTGGAGTTTACTTCTCCACAAAGACTTCCCAGCAAATGAATAATGTAAATGAGCCTGCTGAAGGGGCTTAACCTACTTAAAGGAATAATCTATTTTAAAAATCTTTTAGAAGCCCCTATTTACCCAGAAACAATTGATATGGTAATTGCAAGTCATTCTTTTTAAAAAAATTATTTACCGGAGAAGGCTGCTTTTGCTGTGCTGGCCCACTCCCACACTCTGTGTGGGAACTACCTGCTACCCCTCGGGGAGCTGGGTACTGAATGTCACCTCCTTGTAGGCTGTAAACAGGGTCAAGAGTGCCAGTTCCCTGGTGAATTGAGCTGAAAGAGATGGCCATCTCATCTGCACTTTGCCATTTGAACAGACAGATCTGTGCGGATGGTATAGATTCAATCAGGACAAAGGAGAGAGGTTTGAGCTGAGCACAGTAGAGGGGATTGATGTTCAGACAGGTGTGGGGGCAGGATAGAGATGAAGGCAGAAGGTGCCCTTTGCTCAGCTCAAGATGGAAGTTGGAGTCCCGGGCACGGGGGGTGGGGGGGAGAGGGGAGCCTTTTGGGATCCTTGAGTACCAATGATGCAGATCGATTCCATTCCTTGGTCTGCAGATCGATTCTGCATTCTCAGACTTTAATTGGCCTGTTGGCTTTGGCTTGGGGGAAGAGGAAGAAGCTCTTCCTAGAGGAGAGGAGCTGTGTCTGAGGAGGCCCTGTGCCTCTGTCCTCTGCCCAGAGTGTTGATGGTTGATGGTCAGCAGACAGGACATCAGTCTAACCCCTTCCCAGACTCCAGTAAGGGTTCTTTCTGCCTGGTGCTGTGGGATGAGGCAGGCCACGATGCCTGGAATGAGGGACTCCTGGGTATGGTAGCCTGACTCTCTGCACCTGCTCTGCCTCCCTTGCTCCTGGCCTGATGTGGGGGAGCCCTGAATGGATGTTTACACCGGGTGGAGGGAGAGGAGGGGAGGAAGTGAGAAGAAGAGGGCAAAAGATAGAGTCTTGAAAAAGCCTGCTGAGAAAGGAATCACTCAGTCTCTTCCTCCACTGTGTCGTTCAGCTCAGGAAAGGGAGGAATTGCCCAGCAATTGGGGACAAAGCTCAGAGTTGGAGCAAGGGAGGCCCCTGCTCCAGCTCAGTGCCATATCCTTAGGGCTCTGCTTTCTATCTCCTCGGCTTCTATTGGAGGATAGGAGAATGAGTGTCTGAGCTGCCCACAAGGGATGGGGCGGCTCAACAAACAGGGCTCTCCCTCTTTTCAGCCCCCAGGGCCAGCTCCCCATCCCCCAAGGGAGTAAATGTGTCATCAGTGGTGGTGGTGGTGGCAGCAGCTGAAAGCTTACCAGGCACCTTTTCCTCCTCACCTCACCAACTTCCTCTCTGCTCCTGTGGTTTTCCTAATAAACACCTCTAAAATATTTATGAAGGCAGCTTCGGTGAACATTGCTTTAAAATGCTTTTCTTCTAATAGGTAGTGTGAGCTTGGACTCTAAGCTCAGGGTGGAGGCCTGGGATGGGTACTCAGGTCTCTCTTAATGAGCTTAGCAATGGGATCCTTTCCCTCTCTTAGGGGAGGGGATCCAGGCCTGGAGGCAGGTGTAGAAATGTGACAGTGTGACAGCGCTCAGGAACTGGACTCTGAAGGAAGTGGTGGAGGGGTTGGGGCAGACAGACTGACAAGACAGAAGACTAAAGATAAGATTTTTTTTTTTTTAAGAACTATGGCAGCACCTTCAAGCTATGCCCCTGATGGATTGACATGGGTGGTGCCATGTCTGCTGTACTTCTAGAAGGATGCTATGGGTTGCTGGGGAGGGGCTTGGCATGCCTTGACCACTGAATGGTTGGTGGCTGAGCTCAACTAACCCCAGCAGCCCTGGCCAGAAAGGTCATGGGAGCAACGCCTGTGTGCACATGTTGCAGGGGGTGCCTCAGAATCTGCAAGGGCCTCCAGATTTGTCTCCCCAGTCTGTGAAGCTCTAAGCTGCTCCTCGCTGCCCTCCTTGCACAAATGTCTGAGCTGCCCTCACGTCCAGCTAGGACAGTATCTAATCCAATCTCCCCCTGGCACAGATGGAGAAACTGAGGTTCCATCCTCTCCCCAGCCAGAAGGGAAACCTGGTCCACATCTCCCCTGCATGCGGACAGAAGGGAGGCCTGATAGAGAAGTATGGGGAGGAGGTTCTATGCTCACCCTGCTGGTCCACTGCAAAGTCCTTCTAACAAGAGCTGTTTCATCCCTATTGCCTGAAGCCCAGAGATGCTCTAATTATGTGTCAGGCTGGGATATGACAGGAAGCATTTTAATTATTAATTTGAAGTGTGCCCTGAGTGTCGGGATGGAGGAGGGATGAGCTCATGCCCAGCCCTTTCTGCTGGGGCCTCATTAGTGACACTTCAGGGCTCCCACTTTCCCTCCCTGCTAGAGCCTCTTTCTTGCCCTGCTCCCTGGCCTTCCACACCTCTCCCTTTGCACTGCTCTTTCTGGGTTTCTCTGTTTCCCTAAGCTGTTTGGCATAGAGCATTCTGTTCCCACTAGACAGATAGAGGAGACTGAGGTCTGGGGAAGACAAGGGTCTACCAGATGTCACAGTGTACCCTAGCTACAGACAGGGCAAGACCTTTAGGTTTTCTGACTTGGGGTTCTTTTCTTTAGTTTTTGCATGCCAGTGATGGTGGCCTTCTGTAGGACTCCGTCGTCCATTGTGTGCCAAAATCTTCATCAAAAGTGACAAAGTTTCTTCAGTTGGTTGCATGCATCTAACACTTTTAAGGGATAGTTTCCTTGCTTCATTAAAACCCATGGACATGCCACACAGCTTGTCCTATCCCAAGGTGAGGTAGATTCAAGGTCTATCATGGACTGTTCCTCTACTGCCCTCAGTCAAGATATAGTCATCCTCTGTTCATTGATTGCTATCTGGATTTAACCCCTGACACTCTCTTGTATATTGGGGTCTATCTCTTCTGTCACACATCATTGTTTTTGCATTCTGGATTCAGGTCTACAAACCTGCATCCCAGGGGCCAAAGAATGCAATTTCTCCTGTGGCTGGTGAGATTGAGAGGGCTTTCCTACTCCAGGTTTCCCTTTTTGTGTGGCTAGCTGATCCTCTGCCTTGCCAGGGCACCGCTGCTTCTGCCTCCACCCACGGCTTCATGATGCTTAACCAACGGCCTCTAGTTCATTTCATTTCTTTATGCAAACTTCATGTTCGGGTTTGTGCTGTGGTGAATTGGATGTTATGGTCCACTAGGGGAGATACACATTGATACTAATTTGATCCAGGAGGAGCTATGGGGTCCAGATAAGGAACCTTGAAGAAATTAGGGAAGACTTTCCGGACATGGTGACATTTGCATTGAGCCTTGAAGCTACTTGGTATATCAATCGTGGTTGGGTACAATAAATAGAATCCACTGCATTTCAAGCAGAAAGGCATTGAATACAGGGCATTGGATGCTTGCAAAGTTGTTAGATGGGCTAAAGAAGCCATCTTTAGGCTGGGTCTCCAGCAACGACTTCCAGAATACAGAGCACCATGGAACTGACTAGCCAGAGAGCTGCTACCCAGCAGTGTACATCTCCCCCAAAGATGCCCATTCCTGAATTCTTGGAGCCTGGGTTTGTAAGTTTTCATGACAGAAAGGGCTTTGCTAATGTGATCAACAGTCTTGAAATGGTGGGATTTCTTGATTATCCATGGAGACCCAATAACATCACATGTCCTTAGAAAAGGGAGGCAGGAAAGCAGAGTCACATTTTTTTTTTTAAATGGAGATGGGATGAGAGTGCAGGAGACAGGTTGAAGATAGAGGAAGAGGCCAGGAACCAAGGAGTGCAAGTGGTCTCTAGAGATTGGAAAAGGCAAAAAGCAGGTTCTCCCCTAGAGCCTCCAGAGGGAGCCCAGGGCTGCCCACACCTTGACTTTAGCCCAATGAAACTGTCCTGAATATTCGGCCTACAGAACTGTAAGAATTGTGTTGTTATAAGCCTCTAAATTCATAGTAATTAGTTACAGCGGCCAAAAAAAAAAAAAGTGGGATGTGGGGGAGGGATTGTTGGAACCATTGTGTTCAAGAATATGCTTCCAGCTGGGTGTGGTGGACCATACCTGTAATCCCAGCACTCAGGAGCTGAGGCTGGAAGATTTGGAGTTCGAGGCCAGCCTGGGCTACATAGTGAGACCCTGTCTCAAAACCAAAACCAAAACCAAACCAAAACAAAACAAAAAAATGAAAAAAGAATGTACTTCCATAGCCTGATCCAGGGACCAGAAATCCATTGCTGTGTTGAAATTCAGTTGCATTTCTAGGGTCAGGTTTCCTGACTGAAAAGAGCTAACAACAGCCAGAGATGGCCTGACTCTGCCTTCCAAGTCTTGCCAAAGAGCCTAAACCGCTGGAACCTAATTTGCATACAGAACCTTGTCTACAAGGGAGGCTGCATTGTTACCTTCCTGGCCACAGCAGTGTAGCCAGGCTACTAGGAGGTGGTAGGAATGAGTCACAGATCAAACTCAATGAGGAATTATTAATGATTACAATGAGTGCCATGTGTTCAAACCTGTCCCTGGGCTCAGAGTGAAGCTCTCGTATTAGCGCAGCCACAGCTGTTGGAAATCCTCCATGTAAAGATGAGGTAAAGGCGCTGGAAGGAGGCCAGGGCTCGGATGATCGTGCAGCATCCTGTAGCTAGGACAACCTTGAGGGATTTGGGGTGCGGGGCTAGGGTCTTTCCACCGAAGCCGAGCCAAATGCTGGGCGAGAGACACACAGCCAGACAAGCCGAATCCTGGCCAGTCCCAAATCAAGTTAGCGCCGTGTCTTGGAAGGTGGCCCTCTGATTTCATGGGGAAGCCTGGGGAGGAAGAACATGGCACTTTGCAAGGGGAAGGAAAAGAAGGAAGAATAGGTCATTAGGCTTGGACCACAGGTGGCTGAAGGAGAGAATGTATTTGGTGTCTGCCACCTCTTCGCATCCTTCAATGATACCTTTGTCCACGTCACTGATCTTTCTGGCAAGGAAACGATCTGCCATGTGACTGGTGGAATGAAGGTGAACGCTGACCAAGATGAATCCTCCCCATATGCTGCCATGTTGGCTGCCCAGGTTGTGGCCCAGAGGTGCAAGGAGCTAGGTATCGCTGCTCTACATCTTAAGCTCCAAGCTACAGGTGGAAACAGGACCAAGACCCCTGGACCTGGGGCCCAGTCAGCCCTCAGAGCCCTTGCTCGCTCGGGTATGAAGAGCGGATGGATTGAGTATGTCACTCCCATCCCCTCTGACAGCACCCGCAGGAAGGGAGGTTGCTGTCTGTGAACAGGACTACTCAAATTATTTTCTGTTAATAAATTGCTTTCATGGAAGCTAAAAAAAAAAAAAGATGAGGTGAAGCTTTTTGTCCAAAGTCCCCCAGTAAGAACATAACGGGGGGGCAGGGTCTGAATCCAGCTTTGGCCCACTTTCAAGCTTGAGCTTCTAACCACCACGTAGCACTGAGGAGGCACAAGAGCCTCAAAGGGCACAGAGGTGAAGCAACCGGGCACTCCAGGAATTGCTAGCAGCTCAGGTGCCTTGAGCAGAAGCTGTGTGGTAGGAGTGGCAAGAAGCGCAAAAACCAGCAAAGGCCAGGAGACGCTTACAAAACAGGCCACGAGGAGGAAGGTCATTCTTTCTTTTCTTTTTTTTCCTTTTTCTTTCTTCCTTCCTTCCTTCCTTCCTTCCTTCCTTCCTTCCTTCCTTCCTTCCTTCCTTTCTTTCCTTCCTTCCTTCCTTCCTTCCTTCCTTCCTCCTTCCTTCCTTCCTTCTTTCCTTCCTTCCTTCCTCCCTCCCTCCTTTTCTTTCTTTCCTCCCTTTTCTTCTTTCTTTCTTTCTTCTCTCTTCCTCCCTCCCTTCCCTCCCTTTTTTTTCTTTCTTTTCTTCCATAGGATGCTTTAAGAAAGGAGAGCAAAAAGCTGTTTTGCATTTTGTATATGAAGAATGGTTTAAGTCAAGATCAGGGAACCAAGTCAGGGAGAGAAGACCTTGACCCTGGCCACACACTGAGCCCTGACCCTGGTCACAGACTGAGCCCCATTCTTGTCCTAGACTGAATCCTATCCTTGGTCTCTCCCTGGCACTTATTCTGGCTATGGACAGGACCTGTCGAATAGCCAAACCCTTTGCTCCTCCTGGAAGGCTGATCACTGGAGCCATCAGGCCAATGAATGACTCATTCTGTGCCACCCTTTGCTATTGCTATGTCTGTAGCCCAGAGCTCAGATCTTTAAAAAGCTTAAACAATGGCAGCTTCTAGGAGGTGAAGGATGACTGGACAATGCTTGCTTAGCAATTGATAAATGGAGGAGGAGGAGCAGGAGGAGGAGAAGGAGGAAAAGGAGAAGGAGGAGGGCAGGGTGAGTTCCTAGAACATTCAGCATCCTTTTCTAGAATGAAGGGGCTCTCATTACAAACCTAGTGCTCCCTGACAACCAGATTGAGAAGGGTATAGTGACAACCTGGAGTGAGGTGTGCTCTGGCCTCTGTCTGCTGGGCCTCTGAAAGAGAGCTTATTCCCCAGGCCTTCCCACAGCCACAAGCCAATGGGCTGAGGAAGCCTGCCAAGCAGGGCAAACCTAGCTTGTCACTTATCATCCCTGCAGCACCAGGGATGGAGTCAGCAGGATGCCACCCATCAGAGGGAGGCAACAGGCAGAGTCAGACCCTGGGATTGGGCTCTGGGAAAACAACTCATCTGTCTGATGGCAGGTGGGTACAGGTCCTTAAACACTGGGTCAGCAAAGGCAGTAGGAGATGAGGCAACTCTCCCAGGCACTGGAGCCTGCCTGGCCCTCCAGGTCCCACCTCTACTACTTTCCATTCCAGCTCTGGGAGTCAGTTGGGCCATGCCTCGCCACCCC
Source organism: Castor canadensis (assembly GCF_047511655.1). NCBI lineage: Eukaryota > Metazoa > Chordata > Mammalia > Rodentia > Castoridae > Castor > Castor canadensis. Next base: position 4,534,654 of record NC_133404.1, read on the forward strand.
CATACACATTTCCTGTTTCATTTCCAATCTTGCAGGTCTCTGTCTTGTCCCCAAAGCCTTCAGGGACAAGAGTGAGTTCTACCCTCTGCCAGACTGGCCTCCTGCCAGACAAATCCAGTTATCCTGGAGGCTGTACTCCAGCCCTGCCTTTCTGCCCTGCTCTGTAAAGACTGTCTGGGCCTTGAAAACTGTCCCAAAAATCAGCCACAGGGATGGCCTGCTGAGACTTTGCTCCTGAGCTCAGAATAATTCCTGGGGCCAGTGTGACAGGGAGACAGACAGCTCTTGAGCAGGAGAGAGACACACATTGTGGGTTGTACCCTACCAGGCCCCAACTGAGGGCATGTGTATAATTTGTCACCACGACAGGGCTGGTGGTAGTAGGTTTGTATCCATAAGAAAACAAAGCTCCAGGAGGCTGAGTAACTGGTGCCAGGTGGGAGAGTTAGTCAGAGATGGAGTCTGGATTCAGACTCAGATCCTTCTGGCTCCAAAGTCTGGGACCTGACAGCATGTCACTTGTAGGCTAACTTTCTCCTCATTTGCTTCAGGTTACAGGCAGCTTTGGAGTCTGTCCCATGGGGTCAGTGATTACAAACCTCAAGCTCTTGAGATGGGGTCTGCCAGGTGGGTTGCATAGAACCTGTTCTCTGAATCTGAAATTTTGGGATGGTGTCTGCCCAGGGTGGGTGGGGAAGGAATTTTGCTACTCTTGGGACCAGTCTGGGGCCTTGGCAGCGGCCCTTTTTTAGTAGATACACTCTGCTTCCCACTCTATTCCATACTAGAACATCCCTGGACTACAGGACTGGGGTGAGAGTGCCCTGAAGTAGCTGGAGCTCAGAGGCATGAGGTATGAACAGACTCTGAACCCAGGTCCAGAAGGCCCCACAGTCTCAGCTATGGGTCAGGGCCAAGTATCCTCGGGGTCCTGTGCAGGTAGGTGCCAGAATCACCATGAGGCGATATTTTTCTGTGGTGTACTCTGGGAGATATGCCAAGAGTCCATTCACCTGGGATACAGTGGGGCTGGCCTCCCCAGCAGGTTCCTCAACACCCTCCAGGAAGGAAGTTCTGATAGGGCAGAGGGCTCAGAATTATCAGCTGGGTGTCTTGGACAGCCTCCCAGGCCACCTACAGCTGAGGACATGATGCTGACCTTCTTTACTAGCCCTTGCTTATCCAGAGCTCCAGAGCACAAACACCTTGTGGGATGAAGGCATTTGATGCAGCATTCACTTTACTGACATCTCACAGGATCCCATCTAATACCTGGCCAGCAGCAATTACCTTCTGAATGAGTTGTCTGTGTGGCTGGTGCTCCAGTGCATCATGGGAGAACAACAGGGCTCTTTGATGGAAGGTTCCTTTATTAAAAAGTGTGAAATCGTCCCTCAGCCCTGACATGGATTAAAAAAATCAAGCAAAAACAAAAACCAAACTAACCAAACAGAACAAAAATTTGTTCATCAAACTGGGTGAGTTTTTTGAAATTCCAGCAGGAGGGTCAGGCAACACCCCCACCCATGCCTCCCACTCCCCAAGATCTACAACAGTACCCTTTCCTTTCCCGGAAACCTTCCCTTCCCCCATCCAAATCTGAAGAGGGCTTAAAACTCTGAAGGGCAGGGATAGCTACAGAGGGCAGGAGTGGAGGCACAAAGGGTGCTTACTCAGCATGTATTCACTGAGAACCTGTCTTGGGCCAGGCCATGCCCACTTCTGGAAGCATATCAACTGGTCCTCAAGGCTTTCAGTGGGCTTGTCAGGGGAGACAGCTATGTGTATATGTGTGTGGTGGGAAGGATAAGCCTCAGGGCAGTAATGAGGGTGGATTGAAGGTATGCTTAAGACATGGTTGGGGAAGCCAGGTGTGGTGGTTTATGCCTATAATCCCAGCTACTTGGGAGGTAGAGGAGAATCACCATCCAAGGGAGGCCCCACGGAAAAGTGAGAGACTCTATCTGAAAAACAAACCCAAAGCAAAAGGACCAGGGTGTAGCCAAAGTGGTAGAGTGTCTGCCTAGCAAGTGCAAGGCCCTGAGTTTAAAACCCAGTACCCCCCCCCCAAAAAAAAAGGGATGGCAGAGTCAGAAAGGAAGGAATGACATGATGAAAGATGAATTTGGGGCAGGTTGAGTTGGCAGCAGTCCCACTCACATGACCACAAGTGTCAATGTCAACAAATGAGTCTTGGGGGGTGGGGACACTGGGGAATGTCCACCCCACTCAGAGGTGCCCTGCTGTCTAGCTCCTGCTGACTGCTTCTGCGTGGGAATGCCAGCCTCAGTGTAGTCACATCAACCGATTATTTCCAAGAAATCTGGATTTTTATACACAATCTTTTTGAACACTGTGGGAAGAGAAACAGTGTGCAGGCCACCAGTTTGTAGCCTCTGAATGAGAGGAAGAGGAACACCAGGGAATAGAAGGGTGAGCAGAGCCAGCTTGACCTGAAGGGGGTCTCTGAGAACTCCCAGCCAGGTCAGGAGGACCATGGCCCTGGTTCTGCTCCCAGCATCCAGCTGAGCACAGGAGCTCTTCAAAGTATTAGGAAGGCTGACCCCAGGAGACTCACCTGCTCAGCAGGCAGCTGGAGGTCCATGTGTGTGGCCCCTCTTGCCTGTACTAGGCCTGGAGCAAAGTCCATCTTGACAGGGGTTGGTACCCTCTTCTCAGGCTCCAGGGACACAGTAGTGTGCTCCACCCATCACAGTGGCATTAGGCTGAGGACCCCTTGGAACAGTCTTAGAGCTGCCTGGGAGTTCCCCGAGCTGGGCTCCCACTTCATGCTTCCAAGGGACCTCCTGGTGTTCACCTTGTACCTCTGGGATCATAGGCCAACCCCAATCACCCTTACCCTGTGCATGGAGGGCTCATCAGTCCTCGAACTCCCCCACCCTCAGTCAGTGGTTTGCCAGATCTGACCCAACACATTCCTCTTGAGTCTTGGAGCAAATGTGCCTCTTGTTACCACTGGCCGCAATGGCATGGTCAGCCTCTGCCAAGATGGTGCCCAGTTTGCTGGCTATGAGCAGTGCCAGGATTCTGTGACTATCCCCAAACCCCTAGGATCACTACCTAATAGCCTCTTTCTGCTCTCTTTAGGGGGCTTAGTCATTGCTGCCTCCTTTGAGGAGGAAAAGTTCTCCAGTCTTCCAGGGGATTCCAGGATGAGTGAAGGAAAAGTCACAAAGGCCAGGCCCCTCTGGCCTCTCTCCATAGTTCCTCTATGACCTCCCCAGTGCTGCTTCTGGGGAGTAGAGGACAGGTGGTGTGGCCCTGGAGATTGGGTTTCTGTAGCACTTCTAAGATAGCAATGGCGGGGGGTGGGGTGTCATGTGGTAAGTTAGGTCTGCTCTACAGCGGGAAGTCCCTGACCCCTGCTTATCCCAACAGGAAGAGGAGAGGGAGCACAGCCACAGGCAGGTGTGTGAGTTTGAGTGTTCTTGGCAGGAAGTCAGATCTGATTAGCAAAGGGCCTGGGCCTTGGGCAGCATCCACCCGAGGCTGCCCACCAAGATGGCTAGGGACAGGTGAAGGGGGAGAAGTAGGTGGGGATGGCAGCTGTGTTGGGGTGCACAGCGGCAGGTGGGCAGAGTCAGGACACATCAGAATCGCAGCTAGCTCATGCACATTGCACGGGGGAGCTGGTGGCCTCGGCGTCCTACCCAGCTGGTCTGTGGGGGAAAGAAAGGTTGGGAGTACACTGTAGGACCAATGTGTAACCTGGTTGTAGGATCCAATTACTTCAAAGGCCTTAACAGGTCACTGCTACTTGCCAATATACTAATTGGTGCTGTTCTAGTCTGTTCATTAAGTGTGCCTATCATGACAGCCTACTGACCTATCTTAACCTATCCTCCTGGTCTCAGTGGCTCTGAAGGGTTCTAGGAGACTTAAGTCCCTTCTTGAAGTGTATTTTGTACCAATATGTGCTCTGCTTTAGCAAGTCCTTGCCCCACCATCCATTGTACAGTGATATCCCAGCCATTGTTGTTTTTCTCCTTCCTTCCTTCGTTCTTTCCTTCCCTTGTTCCTTCCTTCCTTCATTCGTTCCCTCCTTCGTTCCTTCCTTTGTTCCTTCCTTCGTTCCTTCCTTCATTTCTTCCTTCCTTCTTTTCCTCCTGGCAGTACTGGGATTTGAACTCATGGTTTCACACTTGCTGGGCAGGCACTCTGCTACTTAAACCAGGGCCCTTTTGGCTCTGGTTATTTTGGAGATAGGATGTCGCTTTTTGCCCAGGCTGGCTTAGACTGTGGTCCTCCTATCTTATGCTCTGCACCACAGCTGGAATGACAGGTGTGTGCCACCATGCCCAACTTTTTTTCCATTGAGATGGGGGCGTTGTGCCTGGGCTGGCCTCAGATTGCAATCCTCCTGATCTCAGCCTCCCAAGCAGCTAGGATTACAGGCGAGCCACCAGCGCTCAGCCCATCTTTGCTTTAAGGCCTCATCAACCCCAAGTGCCCTCCATTGCCAATTACTTCATTCCAAAGGAACGTCCACTCTAGATCCCTCCTCCTTCTGGAAGCTTCTCCTAGTAACTTGTCCCTTCCCCTGGAGCCAGGTAAGCCCAGGCAGCATTTACTGGGTGGGGGCAGGCTGCTTTTCTGGTTCTGCCAAAGGCAGGAGAAAGGGAAAGCAAGCTTCAGACCTGGAGCTGAGTTCCTGCCAGCTACGTAGGCAATCAGTGCCCCAGGCCCACTGGGAACTGGGAAGTAAGTTCTAGGGGTCCAGCCGACATCCAGTTAAAGAAGGCAGGGCCCAAACCCTGCAGAACTGATGCAAAGTGCCGATCGGTCACATTGGGCAAGCGGCAAACGCTCTCACAGATGGTTAAATAATAGCAGTGTCAAGGCCCCAGCTCTGCCAATTTCCGCCTGTGTAACTTTGAGCAGAGTTCCCCTTTGTTCAATAGTTTCCTCACCTGGCCTGTAAAATGAAGACTGTGGTTAATCCATTTACTCAATACATAATTATTGAGCACGCTGTTCTATGCTGGACCCAACTAAATCTGTCATTTAGTGTTACTTAAAGGATGTGAGCTGGTGCCCGGCATATACTAGGTTGTCAATAAATGTCAGTTTTCTTATATAAGTCCCAGAGGCAGGGGGTGGAAAGGGTTGGGATAGAGAAAGGGAACTCAGGAGGGAGGGGCGGAGGGCCCCAGGCCTGCTGCATCTTGAATTCCCAGCCTCTCCTTCCCTTCTTGTTAACATGGCTTCCATCTGCCTCTAAAGACGGGGATGGGTTGGGGGTCGGCATGGTGCCCACCTTTCTGCCCCTTGGTTTCATCAAACCACCTCTAGCGATCACAACATCTGTCCCTCTGGCCACCCCTCCCTCCCCCAGACATGATCCAGAGTGACCTCCTTATCAACCTGTCTCCTGCCTCATGCTTCTGGCCCCCTCCCACTTCTGGCTTCTTTCCCAGGCATCACAGGCTGGGCTCAGTGTCATCTCAGGCTTCCTCATACTGTTCAGCTTTGACTTTACCCAGCTCCCAGTCACACCAGACCAGACCCTCACAAGGAGTGTGTGTGTGTGTGTGTGTGTGTGTGTGTGTGTGTGTGTGCAAGCTACATGAGACCTGGCACATAAGAGGTCCTTAATGATAGCTGACCAAGCCAAGCATGGTGATAGGTGCCAGTAATCCCAGCACTGGGAAGCTGAGAGGATCACAAGTTCAAGGCCAGCCTGTGCTAAATAATGAGCTCCTGTCTCAGAAAACGAAATAATAATAATAATGATAATAATAATAATAATAATAATAATAACAATAACTGACTGAAAGAATGCACAATGGATGTCCCCTGTGCAAATGGGGCTCATTCATTCACTCAAGAAGCATTTATTGAACACATGATCCATCTGGTGCCAGGCTAAGTCAGGAGTTGTAACATTCAGGTTGACAGCAACCAAGTTCTTCAAAGATTGAACCATGTTCTCAGGCTTCCTTCTCCCAAAACACTCCCCACTTCCAAGGCTACTCAGCTCTCAGGATACCCAGCCCCCAACCTTGCCCCCAGAGCCCAGAGCACTGATCACACCACATGTTTTTTTACTGCAACAGATGTCTGAGTACTAAGTCACTGACTTTGGGGTCAAATCCTGGTCCCATGACTCATCTGCAAGCCCTTTAGCAAGTTACCTGGTTCTTCAGAACCTCAGATAAACTGATATAAAGTAAAATTTCTTATCTCATAATTGCTGTGCGGAGCACCTGAGATAAAGTATGTATTTAGAACAAATGTCCAGAGAACAGTATGTGCTCAGTGACTGGAGGCAGTTGATTACGCTTGACCCTTTTCTGTCCCAAGAGCCTGGCTCCCTCCTGCCTGCTCCACAACACAAGCCTGTGCACCCAGCAGGTGCTGAGTGAAATCAGATGTCCCAGAAGCAGATCCAGTAGTCCTTGCAGATCCTCAAGCAAAGACTTGGAGGCAGGGAGGAGCAGAAAGCAGGTGATCGTCTGAAGCTCGCCCATTCTATAGTTCACCTGCTCGGACGGTCAGAATGCTCTCTTTCCCTGGGTGGATCTTCCCTGTCAGTGAAGCCCGGACCAGGCATGGCATCTAAGTGCTTTCTGGGCCTTCCCCACAATGAACCAAGGTCCACTCCGAAACCCATTCCCCTCCCGGGACATGCTCACTCACCCCACTGCCCCATCTATCACAAGTGACAGATATCAGCCACAACCACATACAGCTACCCAGAACCAGGGTGGGGTGAGGGCTCTTCCAGGACGCAATGATCCTTACCCAGAGTTCTCCTAGACCCCTGGCTCTGGCCTTTGATTTCTTCCTCTGTGAAGTAAAACTATTCTCTTGGGTTATTTTCCTGACTGTCGTGAAGACCGGAGACTCCAAGGGTAAACATAATCTTGCCATCAGAGAGGAAAGCCAAGTCTCAGAGGGAACACTGAATGTGTATACCAGAGCAAGGTGAGCCCATTCCTGGGTGAGGACTGCCCTCTCCTCACATCGGGGAGGGCAGAACCCAGCTAACCCACTTCCCCCAGGAAACTCCTAACCTTCCTCCTCTGAACCAAGGTCCTGAGGCTGATCTGCACCAAGTGCCCAAGGGTTTCCTGGGCTGGTAAGGGACTTGCCCCTCCCCCCACCACTGGATGGCCACTCTGGAGGCTGCACCTTGACTGGTTCTGCAGGGCGCTGACCTCACCCCTCCTGAGGAGAGACCCTAGCCTGTGGAGCGCCCTAGGTCTTCTGGATCTCCTCCCTGTAATATCCCTGTGTCTGCTCTAGGGCAGCCTGCACAATCTTGCTGGCCCCCACAGCTGGGGCTGGACATTACCCAAGCTGGGGGAAGCAGGTCTGCCAGCCTGGAGAACACATAAGGCTCCTTCCTGATGGGCTGGAAATCTGCCTTAATTGAAACGTGCAACAGGGAGGCCCCACAACAGAGGAGCAATGTCCTCACTGTGCCATGGACACCATCTCTCTGCTCTGGGTAAGAGACAGTGAATTGGCTACAGCCATCTCCCAGTCTTCTGCTCCTTCCACAAACAAAGCCATGTGGTGCCTGTGATGCGACATGGACTCTAGTCAGGTAGGAGTGCCTTCTTTCCCCATCCACACAGGGTTCCCCCCACCCTGTGTTGGGTGGGGCCACACTGACCACAGGGCACGCCTAGCACCTTCATTTTATCAAGTGCTTTCACACAGGTCATCTTGTTGGAGCCCTATGGCAGCCAGTGAGGTAGATGAAGACCGTTATACCCATTTTACAGATGAGGTAGAAAGGCTCAGAGAGTGGAGTGGACTTGCCCAAGCTTGTGTTTTTGTTTTTGGTGCAACTGAGGTTTGAATTCAGGACCTTGTGCTTACCCCTGGAGCCAAACTCCCAGCTTTGTATACAGCTGCTAGAGAGCAGAGCCCGGCATAGCCTGGAAATCACTTGCTCGTGGGGCAGGATGGTGTAGGCTCTGTGACCTTGCACCAGTAACTTAACCTCTCAGAACCTCTGTCTTCTCATTTGAAAAATGAGGATAATAACAGCTTTCATATTGTTGGGTTATTGAAAGGCGAAATGAGGTAATGCTACAACAGGCATTCGGTATAGTAATGGCATTGGGACCGGCTCAATAAATGTGAGCGATGACTGTGATTACCATCCCTAGGACACTCAAGGGCTGGTGCTGTTCAGCTCATGTCCCAGACGAAGCCCTGGTGCATGGAGACTCATCCCTTGTCTCTGTTCAAGACCTACTAAGGGCCAGGCATGGTGGCTCATACCTGTAATCCCAGCTATAGAGGAAGTGTAAATAGGAGGATTGTGGTTCAGGCTGGCCCAGTCATAAAAGTGAGACCCTATTTGGAAAATAATTAAAGCGAAAAGGGCTGGTGGAGTGGCTCAAGTGGTAGCACTCCTGCTTAGCAAGCAAAAGGCCCTGAGTTCAAATCCCCAGCACTGAAAACAAAACAACAACAAAAAAGTGGACTCAGGGGCTGGGTGTGGAGAAGCAAGGGTCACTGAGTAGGGCCTTGCGATGCCCTCTCACTGCCTGCTATGTGGAGATGGTCAAGAGCCAGTCTGTGCTGCCAGGCACCAGTGACATGCCTGTAATCCTAGCTACTTGGGTGGCTGAGATTGGGAGGTGGCAGTCTGAGGCCAGCCCAGGCAGATAGTGTTGAGAGACCCCATCTTCAAAATAACCAGAGCAAAACGGACTAGAGGCCTGACTCAGGTAGTAGACTGCTGCCTTTGCAAGTGCAAAGCCCTGACTTCAAACTCCACTCCCACCAAAAAAAAAAAAAGAAAGAAAAGAAAAAGCCAGTCTGTGGCCTGATTCACTTCCTGTGATGACTGCTCACATAGATTGTAGTTCTGCTCAGGGCCAAAGACTGGTTGAGCTCTGGTCTGAGACTGATCTTAGCAGACAATGAGACCTGAAGCCTTGCTCACCCAGCCATAGGCTTTGTGGAATTCCATAGGCTCTGTGGAAGCCCAACACCCAGCACAGAGGCCTGCCCGCAGAGGAGCAGCCTGCCTTTCCTCTGTGTCCCCAGCAGCCCTAAGATGCAGGTGGTTGAGCGGAGCTATGTCAATCCAGACAACTTTGCTTTTGGGAAGGAGAGGTGAAAGTCTGCTTTGGAGTAGAAGGATGGGGTGCAAACAATCCGGACTTGAGCTAGAGTGAAGCCACAGGGTCCAGAGGCCTGTGGTCTCCCGAGTCCTCGTTTTCCCTGCTGAGCCCTCCCAGGGACTCTGATTCCTTAGCCTTCCTCCTGCTGATGTGGTCCCTTCAGGATGTGGTCCAGACTAGCAGCTACACACTGCCTTGGTTCTGGGGACTGTCAGTGGGGAGGGTGGCTCTGGTCACATCTCCTGGGACCAAGCTGGTGTCCCTGTGCCTAAGATGAGCTCTCTGAAAGTTTTGGGGTCTGTGGGCAGAACCTTAGCATTTGGAAATTTTATTATGACTGTGTTTGATAAATATATATATATGTATATATATATATTTATAGCTCTATGTGCCCTCAGCCCCTCCCCCACCCCCTAGTTCTTCTCCCTGGCTTTCTGTCTAGTGGCCGTGTAGGGCAGCACCGTCTGCGTGCTCTTGTCTGACACCGTCTGGGTGCTGCTGTTCCTCGTGACCCTTCGGGTCTGTTCTGGGGCCAACGGGGGGCCTGAGTGGCGGCCAGTCAGTGGAGAGCGTCTGGTCTTGTAGGGGGCTGGGGAGGGCTTGAGGGGGCCCATGTGAGGCTCCGTGTGGGGCATCTCAGGAGGCAGGCCCACCTCTTCCTCCTCTGCTTCCTCCTCACCATCCTCTTCCTCGTCATCACAGCACAGAGCATGGTAGAGCACTTTGTCACTGAATCGTACCCTCTCCCGAGTCCCTGGGGTCCGCTGAGGTACCTGGCCCTTTGCAGGGCCAGCGTGGAAGGCCTCCTCGCTGGAGGAGTCAGGGGTCTCCACTCGCGGCCCGTTGGGGATGGGGGTGCCACCATTCATTAGCCGGTAGTCAGGGCCGGCCCCTGGCCTCGAGGACTCAGGGCCATCCATGGAGTCTGACGGAGTGGAGATGTCTAGGAAGGAGCAGAATTCCCAGCTGTCTGAGAGGATATCAGCTGTCATGAAGTCCAGGTGGCCCAGGTCAAAGGGGCCACCCACGCCTGCCTTGTCGCTGCTAGAGGTGCTGCTCACAGTGGCTGTGGTCCAGTCATCCGGCTCCAGTTCAAAGTCAAAGTCTGAGGTTAGTTTGTCGATCTGGCTCACCACCTGATCAGAAAGGAGAGAGATGAGAGGGGCAAGGTGGAGCCTAGCATCACCTAGGCCTGAGTGTGTTGCTGCCCCACCCTACCCTGCTAGATCCCCTGGCTGGTGGCCACACAGCCTGAGGACCTGAGGTCACAAGCTTGTGTGCCCTGTTAAGGGCCCAAGGTGACATGGTGGACAGAATCTGTTCTGGCCATTCCCAAAGCCCATTCACCTCTCTTTCATTCCTTAAGGAGAGGGGCACTCCTTTCCAGTCCTGTACTTTGTCCATTTACACACTCCTCTCTCCCAAACACAACTACTGTTCTGGAAATCCCTGGTTATCAGGGCTCAATCTTCCTTTGACTGGGAAGGGCCAGAGGACTCCAGCAAGCCTGCTCAGTGGAAAGGTGAGCAGCCTCCGACCCTCAAGAGGGGCGACAATGAGGACAGCTCTGTCCAGCCTTGTTAATGCGTTCTGAACTAGTCCTTGCTGTCAGCCAGCCACTTCCCAGTGTGTCTCCCCAGCCCTTGGGGACAAGAACTGTAGGTGTGTGGCACTGGTTGGGTTACTGTCCCCTTCCTCCACCTTCTTGCCTCTCCTGCTCACTGATGAGTGGAGCTCTATCCAGGCTTGCTGGAGAAGGAATAAAGCAAGTATTATTTGGTAAGCAATAAAGAAACGATCTATCCTGGGTCCAGGACTGCTTGTTAAATGCACTCAGGGGGCAGCTCAGTTGAGGAGGTCACTGCACCCTGCTCTGCCCTTGGCCTCTGAGCAGGCGGCCCTGCTTTCAGACACCCTCTTGCCTGGGCCTCTGTCAGCACATAAATCAGGGTGGAAGACAGGGAGGGAAAAAGGGAGATGTAGCCAGAGACCTAGAGAGAGGACAGAGGAAGGAAGGAGAATCAGGTCAGACCAAACTAGCAGCACCAAGTGAAGAGGCCAAGCATCAAGCATCAGAGGAACAGAGATCTGACACAGATATATACTCCACATCATCAGGACCAGCACCTCACAAGTGTTCTTCCCCTGGGGTCAGAGCAGTCAATTAATAAATTAACTAATCAAGCCCTTAATTCAACACCAAGGACTGCCACTGCCCAGGGCATGCTAGACTCTTCCGAAAACTGGTGTGGTCAGTGCCCCGAGCTGAAAAAAGAAACAGGCTGCTGGTCGGGAGTTGGGGGGCCAGGTGTAGGTGATCTGGTAGGCTCCTTTCCTCTTGAGGTCTCAGTTTCTCAATCTGGAAATGGGGGTGGTGGGTAAACTAGTTTATCTCCAAGGTTCCATCCACTGCCGAGATTCTAGGAGGCTGTGTTTATAAGGGTGAGTTTGAGAAGCTGTTTGGGTAGTGGATGCCTAAGGATGCCCTTCCACATGGCCCCAGGAGTGGAGGAACCACTTGGTTGAGGCTTGCAGAAGAACTTGGTGGTGGGGTGACATGACACCTGGGGGCCAGACGTAGTTTAGATATTATTCTGTGTATTTGGGCAAGTCACATAACTTCAGTCAGTTCTGGTCAGGTGAGAGATGTCATGAGTCTCTGCAGCCTGAGGTTTGGGGGCAGGAGGGAGCCAGAGTTAAACGACTTGGTTGTGACCCCACAGACTCAGTGGAGGCCAGGCTGAGTCTGGAAGCTGGGGACAAGCTGAGGATGAGCTCATGGGTCATAGACTCTGCAGCAGGAACGTCCAGGGTGCATCAGCAGGAGCCTGGAAGTCGTGGGCTGGTCACGCTCCCCTACCCAGGAAGCCCTGGCTGGCCCCCTCTCAGGAGGCCATCCCATTGGGGATCTTCCTTTCTTCCTTAGTGTGCCTTTCTCTGGTTCCACTCTGGGATATGGAGGGAAGGGAGAGAGGGAGGGCTGCGGGTCAGGTACCAAGTCTGCCCCCTTGGCTGCAGGGCTGAGGGCAGAGTCTCCTGCCCTGTCAAAAGGGATAACATAGCTGGATGATGGTCATGCCTGCAATCCCAACTACTTGGGATGCTAAGATTGGGAGGATTGCGGTTCTAGGCTAGCCTGGGCCAAAAAATCCCAGGGATCCTCATTTCCAACAGAAAAGGCTGTGTGTGATGACATGTGCCTCTCATCCTAGCTAGGATGGGAAGTGTGAAACAGGAGGACTGTGGTCAAGGCCAGCCTGGGTAAAAAGTGAGACTATAACCAGAGCAAAAACGGGCTGGAGCTATGGCTTAAGCGGTAGAGCACATGCCTAGCAAGTGCAGAGCTCTGAGTTCAAAACCACCGAAATAAGGGAAAGGGAGGGTGACACTCCCCTTCCTTGCCTAGGGTGATGGACAGTGTGCAGATATCTCTGTGCTTTAAATCAGCATCAGGACAGCCGGACCCTTAAGTACTGGAGCTCTGGAGCCAGACCTGGGCTCCAACCCTGACATCACTGCTTACCAACTGTGTGACCCTAGCCAAGTTACTCAACTTCTCTGTCACCCTATTTGTTCACCAAGAATTGTAGCAGTACCGACAGCTGCTGTGAGGACTTGAAGCCCAAGAGCAGATAGGTATCAATTCGTTACCAAAGGAAGAACTCTCTGGTGGGGATGTTTCCAGTGCCCGAGGCAGGATTCACGGTTGGCTTTTCATTGCCTGTGCATGGGAAGTACCTATTTTGACTAAAGTATGCCCCTCTTCAGACAGAAGAGAACCAGAAGAGGTCCTCAAAGCCTAATGGCCGGGAGGCTCACAATCAAATCTGTCCCAGTCAGTGAGGTGGGGCAGATAATAACCACTTGGTGAGTGATGGAACTGAGAACCAGAAAGGGGAGCCATGTGCCCACAGGTACCTTGCTTCCAAGTAGAGGCGTGGTCAGTCTGCAAACCTACTGCCCTTCCCTGCTGCCTCATTTCATGGGGACAAGGTAGCATAGGACAGGCCCTGTGCTACCTGCCTCTCTGCTTCGGATGTCTTGAAATCTGTGATTTCTCTGTGAGAGTTAATAATCATTTTGCCTCCATGTAATTTGGGTTTGTCTTGGAGTGGAGGGAAATAACTATATACACAGAAGGAAAGAGGGGGAGAGAGAGAACCAAAAAATCAGTCACAGAGCCTCAAAGTCAGAAGGGACTAAAGATACTGTTGACGCTACCTGTCCTGTTGTGCTAACTAATAGGGAACCTGAGGCTCGGAGTCTAGAAGAAGCTGAGCTGAAGCCAGAAGTCGAATCCTGACTCCTGGGTCTGGTACCTTGAGACCAAGATTGACCTGTTCTGGAGAGGCCAACAGAGAGCACTAAGAACCTGGCCCGTGTCCCAAGGGTGTTCCCAACCTCTGTCCTGGTCCCAGCCTTGGCTCCCCTCCTATACCCACCTAATCTTCCACTGACAGCAACTTCCTGTCCAGCACTTGCTCCATCCAGGGAAATTTCTAAGTAGTCCTCTTGGACCATACCACACCTCTGCTTCCAGCCCCTCCCTGCTCCCTAAACTCCTGAGCCTCCCAAACAACACACCCTACCATCCCTCTTCCCCCTTCAATAAGTAGCCTCTACCTTGCCAGGCCTGCTGCTCACCTCCCCTACTCACCTGGCATGCCTTCCTCCCCTCACTACCCCTACTCAACTGGCACGCCCCACCTCTCACTCACCATGTTCACCTGGTGTGCTCTCCCCCTCAGCCCCACACTCAGCTGGGGTGCTGTTCCCTCTTATCCCCCAGCTCACCTGGTACACCCTCCTCCTTTCACCTCTGCTGCTAACCTGGCATGCTTTCCCTCTGTCTTACCCCCTTCACTCTCACTTCTGGGAGCCTCCCCATCCAGCCCCAGCTGAGGGCGCTATTTGTCATGGCTACACTTTTGTGCACATATTACAGTGCAGTTGAAGTCTGTCTCCCTACTAGATGGCAAGCCCCATGCAGGGTGCGGGGCGGGGGTCAGGTCTATTTACCCATCATTGTACCCCCAGCTTGGAGCAGGCATTGGTGCACTCTGCAAATTGACTGATTAAATGAGTTGACAGAGGCTGGGGGCTTCTTTGCTAAGAAAGTTCATATTCCTGGACACCCCAATATTGCCTGGCTGAGTCCTTCTCCAAGAACACATTTCTGTATTCCCTTAGGCCTAGCAGCCAGGGCTGAGGACCCGGGAGTCCCAGACCCAGCATCTCCCACCTCCCCTCCCTGACAAGCTGCTACCTCCTTCCCTCCTCTCAGCTCCCCGGGCAGATGGTTATATAACTAGGGATTCTGCATTATTTATGACCACTGATTATTTTTTAATTCTGTGATTACGTTGTTTATTATCTTCCTGGGGGGCTGTGGAGTTGGGGAAGAGGGAGAGGGAGCTGACCGTGATTCATGGCTCTCATCTTGCAATTTGGCCTAATTGGCCAGGGAGCCTCGGTGAATCTGTCCGGAGGAGGAGGAGAAGGTAAGGAAGAAGGGAGGAGAGGAAGGCGTGAAAAAAATAAGAAAAAAATCCGTGCAATTCGTACTGAGCTGTGGGTGATGGAGCTGACCCACTTTGGCACAGCCCTGAGGTCCCCAGCCTCTCCTGCCCCAGCTGCTTTCTGGCTGAGCTATATTCATTTATCTGTCACTTGCAAAGCCTGTAGCTTTCCCTGTCACCTCCATACACTGCACCTGGCCGACAGGACTGCACAATTGGACAGCCAGGAGACAGGCTGCCATGGTATCTGCTTCCTATGAAAATCAGATGGAGGGAACCTCCTAGGCTGTGCTCACCAACCCTCCATCCTCCTGAAGTGTTCAGGCCAAGGTAGGCTTCTGTGCCCTTACCCAACTGATAATGTGGGGGATACAGGTGTCAACACAGCGATCACTTTTGAACCTTCAAGGAGGAGAAGGCCACTATCTGCTCAAGGGGAGCTGAACCTCTGCTGGGCAAGGATAAGGACCCTCAACCCTGTCCTTGGGAAGGTTGTGGGTAACGGGGAGACAGACTCCTACCCAGAAACACAGCCAGGAGTTTCCTGGAGCAGTGTCTGGAGTTCTCACTGAGAGCACTTGCTCTCAAGGCTCTGTGTCCCTCGTTCCCACTCTTCTGCTGTGGCTTCCTTGCTGATTGTGGACATCCCCAGGACACCTTCTCTCCAAGACCCTGACACCACAGCTCCCACTACCTGCAACGTTTTTCTCCTCAACAGCCACTGACCTCATCCCTCACTTCCCATAGGTCTCTGTTCACAAGTCATCTTAGTGGAGACCTCCTTTTTACTCTCATCCTGTCATCCTCTGTCCCCTTTCTCCTAGTTAGGCAGCCTACTGCACGTAACACTAACACCAGCCAGAGGCCAGGACCTGGCACTGACTTCCTACTCCTGATGAAGAAGTGACTGCAGAAAACAAGGTTGTGCGTGCAGCTGAGGAGTGGGCGGTGCTAGAATAATTCAGTAATAACATCCCAAAACAGAGCATTTGCCTAGCATGAGCAAGGCCTTGGGTTCAAACTCCAGTACCACAAAGCAAAAACAAAACAAAAAAACCTAACACATATGAGCTGGCTTTGTGCTAAGTACTTTATATATGTTATCTCTGGGGTGAAGGTGTGGGGGAGGCATAAAACTTTGGTATCTTCATTTTATAGATGGGTGAACAGAAGCACCGAGAGGTGAAGTAACTTTCCCAAGTTCGTATAGCTAGGGAGGGGGTGGTGCTCAGATCTGAACCTGAGACGTCTGGCTGCATAGCCCATACTCCTAGGCCCTGGGCTGTGCTGCACCTCTAAATTAAGACCCATGGAATTTGGAGGACCTTAGACAGCCTGCTGGGAGGGACCTGGTATCCTGGAGTAGGGGGGACCTGGGAGAAGGGAGGGCCAATTAACGTTTGAGTGTCAATTCCTCTGAAGCCCAATTTCAGCTTGCAAAGCACTTTTGCACTCCTAACCTCACTTAGTCCTTTAACGATTTTCCCACCAGGGGATAGGTCCTGCTGCCTGTCACCTAGGGAGCTGGTGGCAGAACAATACTGGGGTATTGAGAGTTACGAGAGAGAGAACTCCAAATCCTCCAGAAGCGGAAGTAGGTGTTGGGGTCCCCACACAGGCCAAGCCCCCAATAATTCCTGGCATCATCACCATCCCTGTTTCATAGGTGAGCACACTGGGGCTCAGCAACTTGAGAAGCAAGCACTTGGGTGTCTCTCATTGGTCAGTGAATTTTGGGCTACAGACTCAAGAGGATGAGGCAGGGTTGCTGTAGACAGAGGAGTTTGGTAGAGGGGTATGCAGCTCTCCCTCCTTGCCGCCTTGCTCAGTCATGGAGCTTCCTGTCAGCAACCTGGCAGTGAGGCCTGGGAATCTGGTCTCCACACCTCAGCATACAGCTAGTGGGCACTGAGCAGGCCCTGACCAGGCAGTGGAGTGTGACCAGAGGACAAGTGCTTGCTCCCTGCTGCACCTGGGGCCTACACATCTCCCTGATGGATAAATACCACACAAAGGAACTGAGTGGAGCCAGGCAGATCAACTCTATGCCCACTTAGAGGGCCAAGAGCCAAGAACACAGACTCCAGAAAGCAGGTTCCAAACCAGGCTCTGGTACCCTCACTTAGTACCCCCATTCCCACAAACCCCATCCCACAGAAAGTCAGTTATGGCTTCTCTTCTGCCCAGGCTCCACATCTTACTTGCCTTCCCCTACTCCCCTATACCTATCCTCCCATGTCCATATCTCCCCTTGCCTGGGTGATGAGGGAGCTCTGAGACTTGCCCCCTCCCCAGCGGGGTGCCATTGGCAGCGGGTAGGCAGTGGCATACGGGGTAGACTCTGGTTACCATAGCAACCTGCCAGTCTTGGGTGGAGACGCATGGCCTACAGGGTGTGCGGGGGGAGGGAACTCATCTTTCTTTGTCCTGGTTCAGGCCCCTGTGGTACCAAAGCCTCTGACCTGAAGGTTGGCTGTGGTTGACATGGGAATGGGAGAGTATGAAAAGGAAAAGAGGGACATCATGATGTTTTAGCATCAGGGCATGAGCAGAAGATATCATCTCTTCAAATGTCAAAATGCAGGGACTGCCCTGTAGCCCACCTGCTAAAGCCCCAAGTTAGACATCAGAAGCGTGAGTTCTAAGGCTCAGTTCTGCCACTGGTTGGCTGTGTCAGAGGGATAGACAAGTCCTATCCCTCTCTGGGCCTCAGTTTCTTCAATGGTAAATGTACAGGGATGGTTTGGATTACCTGTGAGATCCCTTCAAGCTGTGGATGGCAAAGCTGGGGGAGGGGTGCAGGTGCTCTATGGGAAGTAGGCTCCAAGTTGAATCAAGGCTGTATCAAGGATGATAGTCAGCATCGGCTCTTTTTGAGTGGGCCTGCTGGGACACAGCTCCCAGGTCTCCGCCCAAGACTAGGCCTCTAGACAGTTCCCATGGCCCCAATACCATCTGAACAAGAAGGGCTGGGAGAGGATCTGTGTGGTAGGAGGGATTGCTCAGGGCCTCTAGCCTTTCACTTCCAAATTGCAGTCCCCAAAGCTGAGCAGCCCAGCCCATGTGCAGCCTAGTCTATGGGAGAAGCACTACCACCCCTGTCCACCTGAAGTAACAGACATTCCCACCTCCTGATGGACTTTGGGGTAGGTTCCATGAGTCTGTTTGGTTGTTTGTTTTTGGTGGTGCAGGGTTTGAACTCAGGGCTTCATGCTTGCTAGGCAGGCACTCTACCACTTGAGCCACTGTATCAGCCCGTTCCATAAGTCTGATTCTAGGTTAGGGGCTCTCTTTCCTGGCATTTCTGTAAGTCCCCCTTCCCCCCCAGCGCTAGACACAGCACTCTGTTCAAACAATCCCTGTTCCTTGGGACTCAGGCCAAGTGGGGGAAGGCAGGTGAGGAATGCCACATTGCCAGCCTGGAGTTGGTACCTGACATCACCCCACTTGCCCTGCCCTCCTATAGAGCCTTATCCTCCCTGCACAGCTGGCAGGGAGAGCTTGAGCCCATAACTCCAGCTCAATCACTCTCCCTGCTATCTCTGCGGGGGCCCTGGTTACAAGGAGTTGAAATTTGCCTAAAGCCCACCTGGCTGGTGTAATAGCACCCAGCGGAAAAATTCAGGCCAGCGGCTCAGAACGCTGGTCATGCATTTTGGGCTTGAACGCAGCCCAGGGGGCAGGGCGGAGGACATGTGTACCTCATTACCCCAGCGATGTGGGAAGCAGTAATTAAACCAGGCTCCACTTAGAGACAGAGAAGGACACACATATCCCAGCATTTCTCAGCGACTTTTCAGCCTTGGCAAAAATATTCAGGAACATCCCCTGTGGGAGTGAGACTCATCCCCTTAGCAAGGATTTCTGTCCCTGCAAGGCCCACAAGGATCCCTGATAGCCACTGGCCTAACCTCATTGTTACTCTAGGACAGGGAGGGCACATCTGGCAGTTGCTTTTTTCCAGATCAAGGGTTGGGAGTATGTGTGATCTTTGGGGCAATGATTTGAGCTAGGCCTTGAGCAGTTGGGGACAGCTTCACAGAGCCATCCACATGCTACGAGAACCCCTGTGACCAGCTGAGAGTCCAGGATGGAGATGGTGGGGTCAAGAGTCAGCTTGGGGTCCAGAAGAGTGTCTCCCACTAAGAAGCTATGGTGGGATTCAGTCCTTATTGCTCATCCTGGCAGTCCTGAGTGCAACCCACAGAGCTGGGGCCATGGACATGGGGCCAAGCAACACGCTACAGGAGGCCCCTGGGTCTGATGAGATTTTTAGTAAAGCAGATTTGGGAAAAGGGGAAAGGAGACCCTCAGCCAGGGACACAGGTGCACACAGCTTGGCACACTCAAACACACAAGTATATGTTTTGCTGCCTAAAGGGGAAGACTGGTCTAGGGTCTGTGTGGCCCATTGGCCCCTGGCTTACCTCCCTCAACTCCTTGGCCACCTCTTTGAGCTCTCGAAGGATGCCTTCCAACTGCCCGATGACCATCTTCATGCGCTGTCGGATCCGCTCCCGCTCGCCACCACCGCTGGGGTCGTCACTGGGCTGCCCGAGGTCCGGGGCGCCCCGAATGTTCATCCTTCACCACGTGGCCGCAGGCCTGCCCATACTTCCCCCACCCGGGCACACGCTGCGTCTGCCTCCACGGAGCCCCCCTCGACCGGGCAGAGCTCCACATCTTAACGGCCCCCCAGCCCACCCTGGCCCTGGGCGGCCCTCACCCAGCCCCTGGCCCCTGCCACTCCGCCCTCTCTGCCTCTGGGTGGGGAATGGAACACCCAGAGGGAGACGGAGTCTGACAAGAGGGGGTCAAGGTGAGGACACAGGAGGGCAGGGGGAGGGGCGTTTGGTCCCAGGAGTGGCCTCCAGGACTTGAAGTGCCTGTGGGTGTTCAGAGCTGATCTCTGCCTGGGCCTGGGCACCGAGGCAGGGGGATGACTCTGCAGGGAGTAAGGGTAAGAGGTGTCCTTGGGATGGGGGATGGCAGCGGTAGGTAACCCCTCCACAACTCCTGGGCAGTAGCAAAGGCAGAGGTCTCTGGATGCAAGTGACACTTGCAGAGGGAAGGTGGCCAGGGTCTTCCAGATGTGCAGGGGGCTCCAGATGTGGGCGGCTCTGGAGAGGGAGGTGGATTGGAGGAGGGCAGCCCCCTGCAGAGAGAGCGAGCCTGGCGTCAGCCCTCCCAGGCTGCAGCACCAGCCGGTTGCCGCTTCCTCCCTCCTCTCCCTCCGGCACCCTTCCTTGCTCGTTATTTATTTTTTTCTTCGTGGGGAGGGGTGGTGGAGGCAGATGGTTTTCAGCACACCTCTCCTCTAGAGGTAGAGTGTCAGAGCCCCTGCTTTAGAGGCAGAAGTCCTCAGCCTCCTCTGGGGCACCCTGGCCACGGTTTCCCCCACCCCCACCCCCAAGCAAAGCCAGGGCCTCTGGTCCTCCCTCCTCCTCCTGGTGCCCCCCGGGTGCCCTCTTTCCCAGCGGACCCTCCCTCCCCGAGCCCCGCCTTCCCTCTGAAGCCCGGCTTCCGACTCACCGAGGGTGGGGGCACCGGCCTTCCTCCCAAGCAGCGTCGGGGGCCAAGCCCCAAGAACGAGGTTGGGGGGCCCCCAAGGCTCCCTACGGCGGGCTTCTCTCTCTGGACCCTTCTGCCCCCGGCCTCGGGGAGGTCCTCCGAGCCACGGCCGGAGACATCTGGGCGGTGGGAGGGGGCGGGGCCTCCGCGCTCCAGGGAAGGGGGCAGGAAAAACCTCCCGCAACCCCCGCCAGGCTCGGGTCAGGACCGGCGAGGGTCCGCGTGCTCGGGGCCCCGAGGCCACAGGTGACCCGAGCGCTGGGTGGCCGAGACGACGCCGGGCCGGTCCCAGAGCGGAATCCAAAGTCGGAGGGCTGCGAGGGCGCGGGGATCCCCTCAGCCCACGCCCGGCATCCCCCGGGCTCAGCACCGTTCAAAATTCGCTCTGTCCAGTCCAGATCTGAGGGGGGCCGGGCTCCGCTGGGGTCGGCCCTGCCCTGAGAGAGCTGGCACCGCCGGGCGCCCCGGGCGCTCTTAGCCTGGACCTAGAATGTCCGCGCTCCGGCACCCGCGGCGTCCGGAGCCGCCGCGAGGATCCGCTTAGCCCAGTCCCGCAGTCGGCCCAGGGCGAGACCTCTCCACCGCTCAGTCTACGATCGCAAAGGTCCGGAGCCCGCCGGGCCCGGGGGAGGGGCGGCGTCGGCCGCGGGGATCCAGTCTTCCTGCGGGGCAGAGAGCGCGCAAGGCTGGGGGGGGGGCCCGGCCGGGCTGGGTTCGGCGGCCGGGGCGCGGGTGGGAGCGGCGCCCAGCGGAGGATCGGAGAGGGGAGGCGAGGAGGCGACAGGAGGCGACGCGAGGAGGCGAGGCGAGGGAAGGAGGGAGGGGAGGGGCGCGCGGCGGGCCGGGCCGGGCCGGGCCGGGCCGGGGCGCACGGGGCTCGCAGCCTCCGTTCGCCTCCCGCCGCCTCCTGCCCGCTCCCTCTAGGCGTTCGGCCTCGCAGTCCCCCGCGCCGGGTCGCTGCCGGCGGGGCAAACGGGCTCCGGGTCGGGCTGGGCCTCCCTGGCTGCCTCGCCTTGCCCTGCCCGCCGGGCTCCGCGGGCCCGGGCCGGCTCCCCGAGCGCCGCGCCGCCCGCGCCCCGGCCGCCCCCGGCCCGCCCCGCCGCCCCCCGCCGGACTGGCCGCCCGGGCGGGCGCTGGCTCCCTCCAAGGCCGCCGGGCTCGCTCGACTCCGCTCGCCACGGCGCTGTCAGGGAAGGGGCGGCCCGGCGCGCCGGGAGGGAGCTTTTAAAGCGACACACACGCCTCCCAGCGCAGGGAGCCGGAGGCGCGTGCCGAGGGGTCTCGCCACCCCAGGGGGAGGAAAGGGTGCTCAGCTGGGGGGGCTGCAGGAGAACTAGTCGGCCACCCGCCCGCTGACCCGGGCGCCGGAACTAGGGACTTAGCTCCTTTGCCACCTTTCCAGATAGCCCTAGGTCCCCTACCCCCACTGCGGGGCACCCCTAGCTTCCCTTCTGCTAAGTTTTCCCGCACTCAGATCTTCCCCCCTCTCCCCAAACTACTCTAGACCTGGCCTTAAGTCAGATTAATTCACAAAACAGAATGCAACCAATCTACGGGTGCCGCTCTATGGGGGCAGGGTTGGGGGCTTCCGCAGAGGACTCTAGCTAGGCTCTGGCTGCAGGGAGGAAAAGCAGCACGTGGGGACACTCCTGAACAAACTGGGGGAGGAGGAGGGAGTACATGCAGGACAGAGGCAAGTTCCAGAAGCAACCCTAACATGGGGAGAGGTACTGGGTAGAGTGGAGGGAGGCTCTCCAGAAAGACAATCCATGAGCTGAAGCTAAAAAGAGAAGTAGGGCTCATCCAGGGGACTATCATGGTGGGGGAAGTAGAGGGTCTGCATTCCAGGTGTGAAGAAGGGTGGGAGCCAGGGCTCAGGAGGAACCATGGGGGAGGCAGAGTTTAGATGCCTTTGTGACTGCTCCATGGGGCTTGCTTGGGGGAAGACTGGATCCAGAGAGACAGAGGCCAGAGCTAGGAGCTTGGATTTTATCCTGGGGCAGAAGGGAGCTATGGTGTTGGAGAGGAAGCTGGTTCCATTTGTTGTCTCAGGAGATCCCTCTGAGCACTGCCAATGGTGGGCAGGAGGGTGAGACTGCAGTCAGGTCAGCGGACCAGTTAGGAGGCAGTTACAAGATTTGGGGGGGCTCTAGTCTGTAATCCTAGCTTCTTGGGAGGGTGAGATAGAGAGGATTACAGTTCAAGGGTAGCCCAGGCAAATACTTTGTTAGATGCCCCCCCCCCCATTTCAACAGCAAAAAGCCGGGCATGGTGGCCTGCACCTGTCATCCCAGCTACAGTGGAAAGTATAAACTAGGAGAATTGTGGTCTAGGCTGGGCAAAGAGCAAGACCCCACCTCCAAAATAACCAGAGCAAAAATGTGTACAAGTATGGCTCAAGTCGAACAGCACCTGCCTAACAAGCACAGGACCCTGAGTTCAAACCCCCATACTGAAAAAAAAGAAGAATGAAGGGAGGCGAGCCAGAGGAGCAGCAGGGATAAGGGGCAAGTGATGAGAGAAATAATTTGGAACCCGGTAGAACTTAGCCACTCACTGACCTTTGAGAAGTTAAGGCAGGCCCAAGCTTTTGGCTTGTAGGCTGGGTAGCTGGTGGTGCCACGTGGGAGAATGGAGGAGAAAGAGCTGTGCTAAGGAGGAGTCTGGGACAGGTGGAGAGATCCAGAAGGCAGGTGAGTCTATGGACCCATGCTCATGGGAGGGGCTGGGATGAGGGTAGGGTTTTTTGGGTTTTTTTTTCACTCATTATTCAGGGTAGGGGTGAGGGATAAGCTTAAGCAGGCCAACATTCAGAAGTAACGTAAGCAGTGGGTCCAGGCTAGAGGCTTGGAAAATAGGCCAGGAGAGAGATGGAGAAGGTTCAGAAGATGGGGTTTGAGGAAGCCAGTGCTCAGTGGTGACCAAAGGCTTTGGAGAGCCCCCAGTACCGAGAGGAGGAACAGAAATGCCCATTGATTTTGGTATTTGGTAGGCCATTGATGACATGGCAGGGGCAATTTGGTATGTGTGCAGGGTGACAGGACCTAAATTGTGGCTGGTGAGGAAGAAGAGTGGGTAAGTGTAGTCGACAGGGAAGAGGAGCTCTGAGCTCCAGGCAGGTAGGAGTCAGTTGGGGGGCTGGATTGGATCTCGAGACTGGCCCCCCGGGGTTTGGATTCCAGGTCCTAATGTCTCACCTCCTCTGAGTTCTCTCAGAGCTCTGTTCTAGGGGTCTTCCAGAGGCACTGGGTATTCTTCAATGTTGAGAGTCAGCTAAGTGGAACACAGCTTCTGGGGGACTGGAGCTGTGCAGAGGAGATCCAGCCTCCCGGGCTGGGGAACATGCTCTCCTGGGGAACCTACCAATCACTTTGGTTTAAATTATGGTAAAATAGGCACAACAGAATTTGGCGTTGTAACTATTTTTAAGTACATGAGATGGAAATCACACAGGCCCAGCAATCACTTTTGTGGAGGAAGTTGGGATGTTAAGGGATGGCCAGCATCAAACCAGCTAAGCCTGAAACAATAAGATGAATTGCTAGTCGTAGGTCTGGAAGGCTGCACCCTCATCCAGAATGGCGGACATGCATTTGAACTGGGAGTGTCTGGAGCCACTGAGATTGTTTTGAGATTACTGCCTAACTGGTCTTGGCAGTCGTTAATGGAAGCACGCTGCTTAGAAAAAGGGAAGTTACATTTCTTCTGTCACCTAAGCTATGTTTTGGACCTTCATTCATTCATGGCATGTGTGCACAGAACGGCAGCCAGTATGGAGGGGATGGGGTGAGGACTGGTGTGTCCTGTGAAGAATAACTGGGCTAGCCAGGACAGGTCAAAGAGCAGACTCAGGAGAAAAGGTCTCCATGGTAAATTCCAAAAGGGCTACCAGAGGCAGGAGGAAATAGACAGGATCTGGGGTGCTCAGGGTTGCCTTCCTGAGTAGGCATTGACTGATTCTCTCCCCTCTGCTCCTCACCTCCAACCTCCCTGGCCACCTACGCAGATGTCCAACCCTTCAGATCTCCCCAGCCCCACCGTGAGGCCATCTTTCCTGAGAGAAGTGGATGTGTTCTTTTGGCCCTTAACCAAATACTTCCCAAGATGTTCATTTAATATGCAAGCTGTGTGACTTTGAGCAAGTCACTTAACCTCTCTGGGTAGAGTGAGGAGCCCATAAATACTTTTATGTCTTTCTGAAATGACTATCTTGCCGGAAAAAAAAAAAGGCTGTTTTCAATTGTCTCTTGGACTCAGAAAAATAGGGGTGATAGTGGTACCTACTTTCCAGGGTCATTGTGAACGTGAAATAAGATAATGCAGGTGGAAGTACATGGCCCAGGGCCTGGCCCTGGGTTGATGCTCTATAGACAGTGGCTGCTGACAGCTTCTATTAATGGCTTCATGCCTGGAAGTATATCTCCTTTTGAGGCTGTGAACTCCCCACGATGATTCTCCGTGTGTCTCTCGCATGGACCAGTGTAGTTGGCAGTGACAACTAGTGACTTTGACTAGTTGAAGTACTACCTCCACCCATCCCTACCCAATTGCCACCAGGCAGGCATGTGACCCAGATTGCACCAATCATTGAACCTCATTCTCCAGCAACAGTGATTGGTCCACGGGTGGGCACAGAACCCAAGCAGGACAAATCAGACTTTTCCCTGGGATTTATATGCAGATGTTAGGCAGAAAGAAGCCCTCTTCCTACTGGGTACAAAGCTGGATGCTGTGGGCTGCTGATCGGCCATCTTTCCCACTTAGCATTGCATGCCAAGCAAGGCAAGAGAGAAGAGAGGAATTTCGAGAGCTATTGAGCTCCGATTTTGGTTCTTGTGGAGTTGGTTCCTGCCATCCTTCTTTCAGTCCTGTGAGCTGCAAAACATGCTATATTCCTAACAGAGCAAAATAAATCCCTTATGTTGCTCCAGCTTGTTTGGTTGGGTGTCTGTCTTTCATAACTCATAGGATCCTGGCAAATGCACTCAGGAAATCCTAAGTGAAGTGACTGAATGATTGACTGTATGATTCTCTGATAGGTGGATGTCCAAACATCTTGAGGTCAGAGGGTCAGGAGCTGCTGCCCTATGAATGGGGAGAGCTGTGTGGCATCTGGGAGATTGTATCTAGCAGACCAACATGGGTTTGGAACCAGCTCTGCCATTTGCTAGCTATGGAATCTGGAGCATGTTACTTGCCCTCTCTGAACTTGAGGTTCCTTCTTTATTAGTGAGTAAAAATAAGGTCTGTGCTGAAGGTATGGATGGGGAAGATAGGAGCTGGAAGAATGGTAAAAATGGGACTGTTGTTATTAGCCTGCAGTCCCTTATGGCTGACTTTGAAGACTGTGATCGGCATGCAGGTGAGAAGGGAAGAAGGATCAATCTGTAAGCTGACATCTCAGAAGCAATGAGTCCTGGAACCTGGGAGCCAGTGCTGGAGTGACAGTGAGCATGTCGGAGTTTGAGAGACAGTAGGGGCAATAGAGAGGCCAGCACCCAAACAGTGGAGTTGGAGGATCTGTTTTCTACTAACACAGTAAATCTGCCCAAGCCTCAGTTTCCCTCTGTGTAAATACCTTCCTGATGGCTGTCTTGAGGATTAAGTAAAACAGCCCATGTAAGGTGTTTAGCACAGGGCTTAGTAGACATTCAATAAATATTGGCTATTATTATTGATATCAGGACTTGGGAACATTTTCTGGGATGAATGGATGGTGTCACAGGCAAACTTTTCATAAGCAAGCCACCAAGTAAAGGGGTTGCAGAGAGTCGCATCTGAGTCTCCCAGGAAAGACCATTTCAGAACAATGGGGCTCCATCTATCCTTCTGTGGCAGGGCTCACTTTGAGGAAGCCTTGTCTAAGGACATCTCTGCCATCTTTCTGCCCACCATAATCTCCCCCACTTTTGAGTTTCTCAAGAGTGACTGCTTCTCCTGCCTCTGTTTCTACTCACTGTTGTCCCTGAATCACTTGACTCACCCTCACCAAGCACAGCCTTGTTCTTGTGAAGACCAGCAAGTGTTTTTTCCACCCAAGGCGATGACTTTATGGTCCCCAACCCTGCTGAGCTCTGCCTGCTCCCTCTCCATGGTGGCATCACACCTCTGCTTTTCTGATTCCCTTCTTCTCTGATGCTGCTTCTCAGTTGTTTTCAAGTGCTTGTCCTCTTTCTTTGGCCTCCTCAGGGTTCTTCCCTGGGTTTTCTCCATGTGTCTCCCAAGGGAGCTGGCTCTCCCTACCCCTAACAGTCCTTGACTGCCCATTTGCTACCTCCAGTTGAGACCTGAAGCTTCAGCTAGCACTGCCCCGCCCAGTGGACATTTCCAAGGGGATGTCTTTCTGGCAGCTTCAACTCAATGTGGCCAAGTCTCCACTTGGCCCCCAGACATGTCCCCTTTTGTCTTCTGCATCTTAGAGGTTGGCCACCTTTCTGCAAACACCACAAACTTGGGGTCACCCTAGGCTCCTGCTCTCTCACATCTAGCTAGTCACTAAGTCCTGCTTCTTCTCCCCCCTTTAACATTGTAGTCAGCAGATGACAGGGTGTCTTGCACCCATTAGTCAATGGCCTCCTGATGGATCTGTCCTTCTTCAGACTTACCCTGCGGAGTCAGTCATTGTTGGAATCAGCTTTCTTGCCACCCATTTATGACTATCCAGTGCCCCCCACCTCCAACCTGTGAGGCAAATCCAGTTTTCTTTGTTTGGCCTCCATGACTTTTAGGGAGCTTGCTTTTGTCTTGTACGCTAGTGTTACCTCTTGCTCATCCTCAACCCCTCCTTACCCTGGCTGTTCTCCTTGCCTAGAACCCTCCCTCCTCACCGTTCTCCAGGCCATTCCCAGCCCCTCCCGAAATATTTCCCCAGTGCCTGAGGCCCCTGCTCATCCATAACCCTCATCCAACTCCAGGACAGAGTTTGCCGCACTACCTTGTCACGGTGAGTCCAAGTTTCTCCACCAGACCTGGGCCGCTGGAAGGTAGGCACTGGTCTTGCTTCTCTGTGCCCTTTAAGGTCAACAGAATTAGCAGAGTTTTGACTAATTTGTTCCTGTGGGTCAAATCATTTTTTCACAAAATCTAATATTTCTTGAAGATGTGGCTTCATTTTCTGTTCTAATGGCCTAGGAAAGTCACAGAAAATGGTTACTGCTAGTACCGGAGTTTTAGCTTACACTACAGTTTGTACCTGCAGCTTCTTTGGTCAAGTATGTAAGCCTGGCCTTACTTGCAAACCCATGAGTCCTTTTTTTATTTTTATTTTTTTTAGCATTAAATTAGGTACCATGGTCGCCTTGCTCCAGAAAGGGAATATGGGGTTTTGGGTATCATAGATGCTACCCATCCTCCAGTGACTGGTTAACCAGACATTGTTGGCACCCGTGCTGCCTATTTTTCTATGCATAGCTCAGCCTGGCTCCTCCATGTGCTCAGATTCCTAGGCTGCGTAATACTATTCAGTCTTTCCTTGATTAACCGTCGTGACCCCAGCTTCCGATTTTAGTCATCTGTGGGTGCTCGTACCCGAAGCATCTCAAGTCCTCCTGGAGCAAAGGTGCAAGAGCGTGAGAAAAATCTTGGCTATATGTTGGATTCATATTTGGCTAGCGTATACAGTGCAAAGGATTTGGAAATGATGCTTTTAATTCCCTCTTACTACGTATTTCATAATAATTTCCAATTCAGTAATATGACATTTTGACTTTCAGGGTTTAGTATGTTTTCATACAAATATCTAGCGACAACTTCAACTGAATCCATCTGAGCGACAAATTGTTCAGTTAATCCAAATTGGCTATCGTCAGTTTCAAGATATGCCTTGTGAACATCTAACAAGTTTCTGAAATATTTGTCTGTTTTACATCTTTGTTAAACAACATAATTTTGAGATAAACCTAGAGGGGAAGAAGCTGGAGGGAGGGAGCATGGCACATAGCTTAGGGGTCCTCCCCATCACAGATCCTGACTTGTGACACCCAGAGTCTGCTTCCCCAAGAAAGACCTGTATGCCCAGCCCTGCTGTGCGATTTAGACCAGTCACACACCCTCTCTGTGCCTTGACTTTTCTGAAAATGGGATGTTGGGATATTGCAGGAAGATAATATAGCATGTGTTCACACAAAGAATGCCAAGTTAGTTCACAGAGCACATGGAAGAGCTGCTTTGTTGACCCCTCTCCTCTGCACTCCTTTCCTGGGGAATTTTATGTGTTCATTATCCATCTCTCCTCTCCTGCCACTTAATCTCCATCTCTGTCTGTTTCTCTGTCCTGGTCAGCATTTAAACCTGCTCTCCAACTCTCTCTCTCTCTCTCTTTCTCTTATCAGTGTAGATTGATTATACAAAGGGGTCTCATTGAGATATTTCTTTAATCAAATTCACCCCTCTTTTTAAAACAGTTTAATGGGTTTTATTAGTCTGTTTTCATACATGCTTATGAAGTACTTCATTCATATTTGCCCCCCCTTCAACTTCTCTTTTCCCCTCCCCCTTCCACCGGTTTCCAGCCCTAAACTCTCCCTCCAGCCACTCCCATTTAAAAGTGCAATCCCACTGCCCTCTCCAAGTACTGTCTCATCTTTGCTCTTTGCACAGTCAGATTTAGCCCTGGAGCTACCCACATCACCTGCCTTTCCTTCCCCTTCTCCTACTCATTCCCCTTCCTTTTACAATCTGCCATCCATGCCCATCACTTCCCTGAAAACCCTTTCAAAGCTAAGGTCACGGTGACCTCCAAGATGCTCAGTCCGCAGGATGCATTTGGGTACGGATCTGATGACCGTCTTCCCACTGTGTTTGGACTGTCAGCAACCTCTCTTCTGCTCAGCCTAGGGGGGTTTTACTGGCTGTGCACTCACTGCTGGCTTCATCTCCCCTGGTCCAGCGTGGATCACTGCAACCGCTTAGGGCACTGTTTCAGGTCCTTTTCTTCTCACTTCTCTCTTCCTCCTCAGCACCCCTTCTTTGGGGATAACAGGTCCTACCTATTGGGTCCCTCCTGAATCTGCCCTCCAACCTGGCTCTCCTCAGGTTCTAGACTTGTGGCTCCTCCTCTCTCCTGGGAAGCTCAAGTTCAAAACCAAACTCAGATTTCCTAAACTCTGTTATGGTCTGAATGTTGGTGTTGCTCCCCACCCCCTGCCCCCCACAATTCAAATGGGAACCTAATGCACAAGTGGGATAGTAATAAGAGGCAGGACTTCTGGGATGCAATTAAGTCCTGAGGTTGAAGTCCACAGAATGGGATTAACGCCCTCCCCGCTTTTTTTGCAGTATTGGGCTTGAACTCAGGGCTTACACCTTGAGCCACTCCATCAGCCCTATTTTTGTGAAGGGTTTTTGAGATAAGGTCTCGCGTAACTATTTGCTCAGGCTGGCTTTGGACAGTGATCTTCCTGATCTCTGCATCCTGAGTAGCTAGGATTACAGGCGTGAGCCACCAGCACCTGGCTAAATGCTCCTTTAAAAGGGACCCAAACAATCTCCACAGTACCTCTGCCATGTGGGGACAGGAGGCACCAACTATGAGAATCAGTCCCTTAGCAGACACAGAACCTGTGGGTGCCTTGATCTTGGACTTCCCAGCCTCCAGCACTCTTAACCATAAACTTCTGTTGCTTATAAGTTATTCGCCCTAAGGTGTTGTGTTACAGCAGCCTGGATAGCTAAGACACTCTTTCTCCCTGTTTCCCTTCTCACCCAAATCGGGGCGTCTTGAGTTATTCCTTCTTCTCAAGTCCAGTGCAACGCCACCCGCTTGTTCTGCCTCCCGAATGTCTCCTGTCTTGCTTCCCTCTGCCCTGTCTTTGTCTCAGGAACCACCACCTCAACCAGACAACGAACCCCACCCATTCCCGCTGCATATGCACCGTGGCCTACTCCAGGATGATTTTTAAAACTTCTGTTTAAAACTGGTCCTCTGTTTCACATTTCCTAAAGTCTCTGTTTTCACGGGGTCCACAGCACTTGTGAAGTCTCCAGCCTTCTCCCTTCTTCCCCACTGCTCTTTGCCCTTCGGTCACAATGGCCTTCTTTCAGTCCCTTGCATGCACACATTACTGCCTCTTGACATTTTTTTTTTTTTTTTGCACATGTGTTCCCTTTGCCTGGGGCACTCTTTGCCTTTTCTTTACCCAGTGAACTTGGATAAATTTCACCTCTCCAGAAATTCATCAGACCCCTCCCCCACACTACGTTACACCCCCTGCTATTTGTAATAATGGACACTGCCTTCCCTGCTAGAATATATCTCCCCTTTATGGAGACAATGCAGACCCCCAGCAAATACTGACAACTGATCAAGTTCAAGGTGGTTAAGCAACTTCCTCAAGGTCACACAGCCCCTTTTAGACTACTGTTTGTGCCTGTGCAATGGAGTCTTGCCACACACAGGCTCACCCTAGCAAAACAGTAGCTGTTTGTTCAGTGATGCATCTTCCCTGCTAAGCCATAAGCCTCTACAGCAGAGGCGCCACTGTCTTACTCATTCTTGTGTCCCCTCCTCTTTGCTCAGCATGGGGAAAGTGGTAGATTTGGAGGATTGTAAATGCTTGTTGATTGACTCTCTGTTGCCGACTCCCCCAAATTCCTTTCCAGCTCTGATTTTCTACTAAAATACTTTTACTAATAAGAATAAATCAGGGCCTGGCACAGTGGATGCCACATCTATAGTTTCAGCTACTCAGGAGGTAGAGGTAGGAGGATCAAGACCCAAAGCCAGCTTGGGCAAAAGATTGAGACTCTATCTGAAAAATGGCTGGAGGTGTGGCTCAGATGGTAGAATATGCTGCCTAACAAGCTGGAAGCTCTGAGTTCAAACTCCAGTACCATCGTACCACCAAAAAAAAAAAAAAAAAAAAAAAGCCAATCAGTGAATCATTGACAGAACTACAAGTGAAAATAAGACCAAAAATAAATAAACTACAGGGGGCTAGAAATGGTTGAGGCTAAGAAGTGCATCCCCATATGGTATGTGTGGGTTGAGCTACCCGCAAGTCCCTGTCCCCTACCCAGTTCTGCCTTTTGGTCCTTGAGTCAGTCTCCCTTGACCACCCTTCCTCCACCACATCTAGGCTCAGTCCTGGCTGGCAGCACTTCCCACTCTTTGGAAGGTTCCTTTGGCCGACTCACTTCCTACCCACACTCTGGTTGGCAAAGCCTGGGGAGGCACTGCTGAGGGGATCGGGACCCATCCATGAGAGGCAAAGCAAAGCCCAGGAGAGCTGGAGGTGACAGTGATGTCCTGCGTTAGTCCACAGACCTGGACTACCGTGGTGCTGGCTGGGTCTCCTCTGCACTTTCCCCCAGAGAGCCTGGTGACCTCAGCTGGTCACACAGCCCCTCTGGAGAGGAGCAGGGGCAGGAGTCCAGGGCTGCTGGGGATTGAGAACGGTGGTGTCTGAACTGAAGGAGGAAAGGTGACAAAACTGAGGCGGAGGAATCCCGGAGGAAGGTGGGACCGTGGGGCCTGGGCTGGACAGAACAGCAGGTTCTTGTCAAACACACAATTTAATTCCGAAGCTGTATTCCTTGTGCCTGGGAGATTTCAGCTTGCCATAGTGTCATTTACAGATGGATTTGCAGTGGCCAATTACGAGTTTGTAAGCAACAGCTTCTCTGACGCCTTGAAGAAAAAAAAAAAAAGCTTATCCCTCTGCAAATTATAAATTCATAACTAACAGTGTTATCCAACTGAATGCAAAACAAATTCATTACCAGCTACATTAGTTCATTGAATACCAAGTGAATGAACCGCACAGGGTTTTGTGTGGATTGGGGATGTGGCGGGAGATGGGAACAAGACAGTCCCCCATCCCTTCTTCTTCTTTTTTGGGTCCTTTTGGGCCACCTCAGGCTAACCCCAGATGGAGGCAGGACTGGACATTTGAACACCACTCTGGTTAAAAGGAGACAGCAGTTCTGGGATGGGGATGGTGATGTACGCCTCAGATGACCACTGGCTGTGGCGTGAATGCTTCTTTCATAGGATGGTCATTAGAAGTGTTGTGGTGTTACAGCCCCAGCCACTTGGGTAGCAGAAACAACAGGATCATGGTTCGAGGCCAACCCTGGGCAAAAGTTATAGCAAGACCCCAATCTCCTTAATGAACATTGATGCAAAAATCCTCAACAAAATAATGGCAAACCGAATTCAACAACACATCAAAAAGATTATTCACCACGACCAAGTAGGCTTCATCCCAGGGATGCAGGGGTGGTTCAACATACGAAAATCAATAAACGTAATAAACCACATTAACAGAAGCAAAGACAAAAACCACTTGATCATCTCAATAGATGCAGAAAAAGCCTTTGATAAGATCCAACATCATTTCATGATAAAAGCTCTAAGAAAATTAGGAATAGAAGGAAAGTTCCTCAACATTATAAAAGCTATATATGACAAACCTACAGCCAGCATTTTACTTAACGGAGAAAAACTGAAACCATTCCCTCTAAAATCAGGAACCAGACAAGGATGCCCACTATCTCCACTCCTATTCAACATAGTACTGGAATTCCTAGCCAGAGCAATTAGGCAAGAAGAAGAAATAAAATGAATACGAATAGGTAAAGAAACTGTCAAAATATCCTTATTTGCAGATGACATGATCCTATATCTCAAAGACCCAAAAAACTCTACTCAGAAGCTTCTAGACATCATCAGTAGCTACAGCAAGGTAGCAGGATATAAAATCAACATAGAAAAATCATTAGCATTTCTATACACTAACAATGAGCAAACGGAAAAAGAATATATGAAAACAATTCCATTTACAATAGCCTCAAAAAATATCAAATACCTAGGTGTAAACCTAACAAAAGATGTGAAAGACCTCTACAAGGAAAACTATACACTTCTGAAGAAAGAGAGTGAGGAAGACTATAGAAAGTGGAGAGATCTCCCATGCTCATGGATTGGTAGAATCAACATAGTAAAAATGTCGATACTCCCAAAAGTAATCTACATGTTTAATGCAATTCCCATCAAAATTCCAATGACATTCATTAAAGAGATTGAAAAATCTACCGTGAAATTTATATGGAAACACAAGAGGCCACGAATAGCCAAGGCAATACTCAGTCAAAAGAACAATGCAGGAGGTATCACAATACCTGACTTCAAACTATATTACAAAGCAATAACCATAAAAACAGCATGGTACTGGCACAAAAACAGACATGAAGACCAGTGGAACAGAATAGAGGACCCAGATATGAAGCCACACAACTATAACCAACTTATCTTTGACAAAGGAGCTAAAAATATACGATGGAAAAATAGCAGCCTCTTCAACAAAAACTGCTGGGAAAACTGGTTAGCAGCCTGCAAAAAACTGAAACTTGATCCATGTATATCACCCTATACCAAGATTAACTCCAAATGGATCAAGGATCTTAATATCAGACCCCAAACTCTTAAGTTGATACAGGAAAGAGTAGGAAATACTCTGGAGTTAGTAGGTATAGGTAAGAACTTTCTCAATGAAACCCCAGCAGCACAGCAACTAAGAGATAGCATAGATAAATGGGACCTCATAAAGCTAAAAAGCTTCTGTTCATCAAAAGAAATGGTCTCTAAACTGAAGAGAACACCCACAGAGTGGGAGAAAATATTTGCCAGCTATACATCAGACAAAGGACTGACAACCAGAATATACAGGGAACTTAAAAAACTAAATTCTCCCAAAACTAATGAACCAATAAAGAAATGGGCAAGTGAACTAAACAGAACTTTCTCAAAAGAAGAAATTCAAATGGCCAGAAAACACATGAAAAAATGCTCACCATCTCTAGCAATAAAGGAAATGCAAATTAAAACCACGCTAAGATTCCACCTCACCCCTGTTAGAATAGCCATCATCAGCAACACCGCCAACAACAGGTGTTGGCGAGGATGCGGGTTAAAAGGAACCCTCTTACACTGTTGGTGGGAATGTAAACTAGTACAACCACTCTGGAAAAAAATTTGGAGGCTACTTAGAAAGCTAGACATCGATCTACCATTTGATCCGGCAATACCACTCTTGGGGATATACCCAAAAGACTGTTACTCCAGAGGCACCTGCACATCCATGTTTATTGCGGCACTATTCACAATAGCCAAGTTATGGAAACAGCCAAGATGCCCCACCGCTGGACGAATGGATTAAGAAAATGTGGTATCTATACACAATGGAATTTTATGCAGCCATGAAGAAGAACGAAATGTTATCATTCGCTGGTAAATGGATGGAATTGGAGAACATCATTCTGAGTGAGATTAGCCTGGCCCAAAAGACCAAAAATCGTATGTTCTCCCTCATATGTGGACATTAGATCAAGGGCAAACACAACAAGGGGATTGGACTTTGATCACATGATAAAAGCGAGAGCACACAAGGGAGGGGTGAGGATAGTTAAGACACCTAAAAAACTAGCTAGCATTTGTTGCCCTCAACACAGAGAAACTAAAGCAGATACCTTAAAGCAACTGAGGCCAATAGGAAAAGGGGAACAGGTACTAGAGAAAAGGTGAGATCAAAAAGAATTAACCTAGAAGGTAACACCCACGCACAGGAAATCAATGTGAGTCAATGCCCTGTATAGTTATCCTTATCTCAACCAGCAAAACCCCTTGTTCCTTCCTATTATTGCTTATACTCTCTCTACAACAAAATTAGAAATAAGGGCAAAATAGTTTCTGCTGGGTATTTGGGGGTGGGGAGAGGGAGGAAGCTGACTGGGTGGTAAGGGAGGGGGTGGAGGCAGGGGGGAGAAATGAACCAAGCCTTGTATGCACATATGAATAATAAAAAAAAAAATTAAGGATAAAAAAAAAAATCCAGGTGTAGTGGTTGTGGTCCTAGCCTCTTGGGAGGCAGAGGTAGGAGGAGCTGGGTAAAAGTTAGCACCAGACCCTGTCTAAAAAACAAACTAAAAAAAGCAAAAGGGCTAGGGGTGTGGCTTAAGCAGTAGAGTGACTGCCTAGCAAGCCTGAGGCCCTGAGTTCAAACCCCAGTATCACCAAAGAAGAAAAAAGTGCTGTGGTATTAGTTTATGGTTGTCTTTTGGAAGCTCACATGCCTCAGTCCTTGTTAGGGGTCAGACACCGATGGGACATTGTTCCCAAAGTTAACATGCAGGGAGGCAAGAGGCTGCCCTGCTGAAACCACAGAGAGAAGATGGAACGAAATGTAAGCATTGAAGTGGGGGATTCCCTGTGTCCCCCCAAAATACTCTTCTCGGGGTCATGTTTCAGAGTGCTGAGACTCCAGCTGGATGCTTCTGGACTGTGAGGACAGCGGCCACAATGCACCTTAGGGCTGGGGTTGGGGTGGGAGAGGTCAGGCCAAGCTTTATAACGTGCGCTGGCTAGTTTTGCCTGACTCTCTGGTGCCTGTCCAACTCCTTCTGTTGATGTTTATTCTAGAAAATACAAATGAATAAAACTAAAAAAAAAAAACCCAAAAATATAAATTGCCCATAATTTTCTCCACCAGAAATAACCAACATTGGGGTGGGTGAAACCTGAAACTCGGCCCCTTCTTCAATTCCCATAGAAATATCATTTGTTCAAAAATTCAGCTTTTAGAAGACTTGATTGAAAATTTGGTGTAGGGGAGAAGGCATAGTCCATATGATAGCCATACAAACAACTTTTAAGAAAGAGCGCAGCTGGCCACGGTGCCCTCATCTGTAATCCCAGCTACTCAGGAGGGGGAGATTGGGAAGATGGTGGTTTACAGCCAACCCAGGCAAAAGTAAGCAAGACCTCATTCCAACAAACAAGGCATGGTGGTACATGTCTGTAAGAATCCTGGCTACATAAGAGGCACAGGTAGGAAGATCACTGTCTGAGGCCTGCCTTAGGCAAACATGTAGGACCCTACCTGAAAAGTCAAAGGGCTACAGGGGTGGCTCAAGTGATAGAGTGACTGCCCAGCAAGCTTGAGGCCCTGAGTTCAAACCCCAGTACTGACAAGAAAAAAAAGAAGGAAGGAAGGAAGAAGAAGGAAGGGAGGGAGGGAAAGAAGGAAGGAAGGAAGGAAGGAAGAAAAGAGCCAGGATCTCAGCAATGAAAAATGAAAAGGCTTTCTCATACTTCCCCCCACTGGGACTTTTCTTGGCATCTGTCGCCCATCTTGGCTTTTTTTTCCTCCCTTCTGTGATCATCTCACCTTTCTCTGCCATCTTCCTGAGGAGCAAAAAGACTTCCTCTCCTAGTCTCACCCTGAGAGGTTTGCATTCGTCACACGTCTAAATAATAGACCAAAAGTATTTTTCTCCCCAAAGAGTTTCCTGTCTTAGAAGGAAACGCCAGCTGTTAAGATAAAATATTTTAACCTTGTTTCATGAACACACTAATATTTTTAGAAATAGGGGACTGTTCTATAAATGTGGATATTAAAATCACTTTTATTCATGAATGATATAGAGTAAGCATATTTCTCTGTCAATAGATAAACCATGTTTTCTGTTTTAATGGCTACATATTAATCCATATGGTTCCTTTAAACAATCTATCTTTTTTTTTTTTACTATGCATTTAGGCTGTTTCCAATTATTGTTATTATAACACCCACACATCATCTTTGTACATTTATCTAATTATTTCCTCAGGATAAGTTCTTAGAAGTAAAATTTCTGAGAATGTATTTTGCAAAGGCTTTTGTTGTATTGTTCAACTACTTTTCAGAAAGTTTGTGCTAATTTATTCCTTCTCCGGCTGCTTATATGATTGGCTCACTAAGTATAAATGCTCTAACTTTTCACAGCTGTCTTGAGGTTTTAAAGAAAGTGCGCTGGTGGTCAGCAGGATGGAACAGGGGTAAGTGGTGAGAGGTTAAGGAAGCAGAATCCAGGAAGCAAGAATGGGAGCCAGGAGAGTCGCTGGCTCCTCCCTATATGGAATCTGGCATGGCATCCACCGAAGGATTTGAATATGACCCATGTAAGGAAGAAAGACATGGTTTCCTTCACATGATGGTGGTGGTGGTGGCGGATGAGTGCAGGATAGTGGTCTTGATGGTGACGATGTGGCAACTATCTGTGTGACAGATAGTAACAGGTAACTGTGGTAGAGATGGTGGGTACAATGTCACTGATAGAGATTGTGGTGGTGGTGTTGACAGTGGGGCAGCAGTTATGGTGGTGGAGTGGTCGCAGTGGTAGTGGTAATTTATGGTGATTTGTGGTAACAGCAGTGATAACAGTGAGTGCCACATTGATGGGGGGATGGGAAGTGTTTTGACACTAAGGTGGTAAGACCAGCAGTTATGGTGGTGGCCATGTTGGTGATGGGGTGCTATGAAGGTGACAAGAAAGGTGCTGGTGACAGTGGCGGTGATGGTGAGCACAGGGTTCATGGTAGAGAGGGTGGTGGCCGTGGAGATGCAGATGGAGGTGGTAGTGGTGACAGTGGGCAATGGTGACAGTGTGAGATGTGATGAAGCTGGTGAGAGGGTGTGTAGAATGGGAAGTTGCAGTTCACAATGGTGGTGAAAGTGGAGGTGGCCATGGCGATAGCCCAGCGGATGGTGGAGCTTGGGAGATTTCTTATGCATAGTGCTAGGGTGCTGTGGTGATACGGTGTGAGTGATGACAGAGAATAACAGGATTATCGTGGATACAAAAAGAGGGAGAGGCGGCCTAAGGTAGCCGTCATAGGGTACCTTAGGAAGCAGCATGTTCTAGACTAGAAGAGTGAGGAGGACATCCCCACTGGCCATGGGTGTGGTGGGAGAGGAATTCACAGGGGAGGGCTCTGGGAAGGGTCTTGAAAGTGGCAAGATGGATGTGACCTCCTGGAGGCCAGCCTGAAGACACGCTTTGGATCTGGGGGGAAGATGGGCAGGGTGAGCAACTGGCAGGATAAAGGAGGGGAATAGGAGGAGCTGGGCTGTTGGCTCCACTGCTAGCCTCAAGGGGGAGGAAGAGGTGATCTGGGATCTCTTCAGGGTCAGAAAGTGTCCTAGGACTCCTCCTGGTGAGGAAGTTGAAGGTGTGAGGGGCTGTCGAGAGCTGAGTCAACCTTAGAACCCATGGCATTGGGGTGGTCCTCTGGCTCTGTCCACACAGCCAGAGCCAGCTCACCTGACAGCCCCTGCTCTCACCTTTGGTTGACAGGAAGGCCCTGAATCCCCCCATACTTGTGCCAGCCTTCCTGTCAGCCCTGTTCTCACCTTCAATTGAGTGGGAAAGCAGTCTAGAGCAGCCATCCAGACTCCAGCTCCCTCTCTCTCCCTTCCTCCCTCCTTCCAGCAGCTCCCCTAGTGTCTGAGAGCTTTGCTCAACAGCATTGCCTGGGAAGGGCCCTTTCTCCACTTCCCCAGGTGCAGCATGGAGCCTGCTAGCACACATGCACAATGCTGCAGGACTCTCTTCTGAGGCAAGGATGTCTGGAAAACTTGAGGGAGACAAAACATGTGTCTGAATGGCATCCAGGGGTTACTCTGTGCCTGAGGATGGGGCTCAGTCCTTCTCCTCAGATTGCCACTCCTGCTGCTATGTAGAAGGCCACTGGAGCCAAATGGAGGCTCACTTTGCAGGAGGAGAGACATTTTTTTTTCCTCCCATTTTAATGGTGCTGGTGACCTCACAAGGTTTCCACAGTGACAAGACCAAAAAGCCAGGGGGACTTGGTGAATTAGGCCAAATAAACCCACCTACCCAGAGGGCTTTCCTGGGCTCTGGGCTCAGGCAGGAGGACTCTAGGAACAGGTGGGCTTGCAGAAGAATAAAGGACAAGGCTGAGAGCATGCCAGGCTGCGGCCCATGGAAGAAACCTGTGCCCACCTGTCCTGCATGGAAACTTCCCACTATGGGGCTGTGGTGCTGAATGTGGCCCTTCCTGAATGATTACAGGACACCCCTAGAGAGCAGTTCTGGTCCCAAGGTGAGGAAGCAGTAGTGGGTAACTCTGGGCACCAAGATGAGAAGATGCAGGAACTGAGCAGAAGGTGAGTGTGTCAGGAAGCAGAGGTTCACCCTGGTAGGGATAGGAGTTGACCATCTGAAGCTGGCTTTTCAGGGGCCAGTGCTTGGGAACCTGGGCTGTTGAGTCCACATGACCAGGGTCTGAATCCAGGTGTCGGTGATGTCTACACGCTAAGGTTGAGGGTTACGTGGAACATAGAGGATAAAGCTCTTAAGGGTGCTCAAAACCTGCACCTCCGCCCTACCACTCAATGGTCATGACTTCCTGAAGTGTTCTGAGGCCCTACACTGCCCTTCACTAATTTCCAGCTTTTGGGTGATGAATAGTTTGATCCTCACATAATCCAATGACTGAAATACCCTATGCATTGTCCCTGTGTTAAGTCCCACCATCAAACTCTCTATCTTCTCACCAAAGCTCCTTCTCATTGGCACATGTTCTTGGGAAGCAAGTGTCCAGTGCCTGGGCAGGGGCGGTTGTCCCATGGCAGTGTGGTCTTTTGAGAGACTGCTACCCTGAAATATCAGGTAGCTGCTATGCCATTGGCTGGGAGGTTTCTCTTAGGTGAGGTACCAGAAATCCTGACCCAGTCAACATTTGCAAGGGGCCATGTGTGCCTGTCCTGCCACAATCACACCATGGATGAGGGAAAATCTACAGGTTTCACTTTTCAAGCATGAGCACCAGGAGCATCACAACAGTGCATCTGCACTCCTGATGGTGGGGGAACCATGTCACCCAAGCAGGACAGGGCATATTTGCCAAGAACTTGGAGACATAGCTGGGAGGGTGCCCCTGCCATTGGATAGAGCTTGGAGTTGACTGGACATGTCTCTTTGCTTTGGACAAATCTTGGAAAATAAATCTAGAGGGACTTGTCCTAATCTGCCCTGTGAATGTTCTCAGTGTCTTAGCTGGGTGCTCACTGGCTGAGAGTCTGAGCCCTGCAGGGGACTGCATGTTTCCATCAGGGTCTGTGTCCCCTGAGCTGCATCTGGTGCAGCCTGGAGCCCACCCACAGGCAGGTACTGCCTTTCAGAGAGTCCAGGCTCAGGGGACCACTTGGAATCTTTGCCCATATGGCAAGGCACTGAGCTGCTGTCTGTAGGGCTGCTGGGAACCAGACCCAAAGCTGGGGCTTCCCCTCCCAGGGCAACAACCAGCCCAAGCCCGGGAAGATGGCCCAGGATTCCCCTTTCTCTCCATTTCCAGCTCTAACCTGTGCTCCACACTTCCCCCTCCTCAGCTAGGCCAGGCCTTCACAAGGAGACTTTTGAGGGTCTTAGGACATTGTTTTATTTATTTATTAATTTTTTTGGATGGCAAGCATGGGTTCTACCACTGAGCTATACCTCAATACCCTGGGCTTACTCTTGAGCCTTGGGTAGCCCAGAGTCATTTTTCTCACTCCACTCTGGAACGTCTTGTCTTTTCTTTCTCTTAATGTTTTTCAACTGGAATTTGCTAGTATATTTACTTTGATATCGGCCATCTTCCCAACCTCTGTCCTGCTCTATTATTAGTTTTTTAGTTGATTCTCTTGAGGTTTTTTTTTGATAAACAATCATATCATGTACAAATAATGACAGCAATTTCTCCTCTTTTCCAAACGTCATGCTTCTTTTTATCTTTTAATGTAATAATGCATTGGCTTAAACTTCCAGAACAATGTAAAGTAATTGTGGTAATAGCAGGCTTCCTTGTCCTACTCTGACTTAAAGAAGAATGCGCCCTGATAGTGTTTTATTACTAAAAATGGTGTCAATGTTGGTTGCAGTTATACCTTTATTGTGTCAAGGAAATTAGTTTTTATTTTACTAAGCATTTCCATCAAAATGGATGTTCAATTCTAGGGAATGCATTTTTGGTATCTATTAAGATAATCACACAACTTTTCTCTTTCTGGTAACTGATGTGATTAATTATGCAGACTGATTCTCTGATATGTCATTGTCATCATTTCTAATGCAGCTGTCCATGAAATGGGGAGGAGACCCATTGCCTGGGGGAGGGGCATCAGACCTGTATTGTGCCTGCCTCCCAAGGCTGCCCTGCCTCCCCATTCCAGAAGGGAATCTGAGGCTGGCCCCCTGTGATGCCTAAGGGACTGAGCCGGGGACAGGGAGGGCTGGATGGGATCCTCTTGTCCCAGGGAGCAGTCTAAAGCCAGTCAGAGCAGATGGCTCCCTCCAGTGACTCCTTATTGCCTTTAGCAGAAAACCTGAGTTTCCTGGTCCATGGCCCAGGCCTTTTACACATGGCCTCTACGTGTGCCCCATCAGTGCGCCTGAAACTCCTACAAGCCTCCTTCTGAGGCTTTGGCTCTCTCTTGCACACTGCTCTCTGCTGGAATGTCCCTCCAGCTCCATTCCCAGGCAGGATTCATTTTCCTTTTGGGGAGGGGCTCTTAACTCAGAAGCTCTGCAGCCCCTGCACTCTGGGCCTCTGTGGTGCTTACCAGGGGGTTGGAGCAGGGTTTCTGTGTCTCAGTCCATCTCCAGGAGTCCTAGAAGGCTGAGGACCTGCCTGACCCACTCCAATCACCTCTCCCAGCCCAGAGCCTGTCCTAGGACAAACACTCCATCAGTCCTGGGTGGAACATTTTGTTCCCAGTTGTGGGCACAACATGCTTGCATCCCCCCAGGCCTGTGGCCAGCTGGGACTCACTGTCCCTCCAACAGCAGAGGGTGCTGGGAGGCCCCAGGCCTTGCAGGAGGCTGCAGCTCCCTGGAGTCTCTTTAGAAAATGCAGCCAGCCTTGTTTCCTCCTCATAAACAGCGACTTAGCACAGCGCTCAGGCCCCAGGGGAGACTGTTCCCCCAAAGCTGCTGCCATTGCAGATGCAGGAGGGGAAGTCAAGTGGGCCCAGGAGGGACCAGATGACTCGGGATAGATGGAGGGAAGAACAGAAGGGACTCTGATGGCCTCATCCCCTGCATTCCTGCACATCCCAGAGGCTGGCACTGGATCAGCTCTGTCCCTTCCTCCATCTGGCTTAGGCTCACCCCATCCCCACCCCCGCCCATCCCTTCTCAGGGTTGTCTCACCTCATTCTCACTTTCAACTCAACCTTGCTCACTACCAGGCAGCAGCTGGGCTGCCTGATGTTAAGCCTGGTTTGGGGTAGGGTCAGCCCAAGCCTGCCCCCTCTTCATTTTTTTGCTGCTTCCCAAACATTCCTGAGACATGAATTTGCTGAGAGGCCAGGTGACATAGCCTCAAGGGCATTGGCTTTGGTGCTGAAGTTAGGCAGACTTTTGTTCAAATTCCAGCCCCACCTCTGTTAGCTGTGTGATTTGGGGCAGGTTATTTAACTTC
The DNA here is from genome assembly GCF_047511655.1 of Castor canadensis. NCBI lineage: Eukaryota > Metazoa > Chordata > Mammalia > Rodentia > Castoridae > Castor > Castor canadensis. Next base: position 4,577,094 of record NC_133404.1, read on the forward strand.
TCTGAGCCTCCATTTCTTCACCTGCAGAACAGAGTGACCACCTATAGAGCTGATGTGAGGACTATATGAAATGGCATAGCAAGAGCTCAGTTAATGCTAGCTGTTCTAAAAAAATAAGTCAGAGAAGGCTGGACTATGTCACCTCACACCTTTGTTTTCTCGTGCGTGGAGAAACTGAGTCACAGAAAGGGGCAGGGGACCATGCTGCTGGGGCCTTTCCTCCATCAGCCTGGGCTGAGGTCTTCTGAGGAGCTCTGCAGTGAGTCACAACTTCGGTCACAGAGACCCTGATGCATGGGGTCTGGGGGTCTCTGGCTGTGGCCTCTGACCATCCTAACGGTCTCTTACCTATTTAACACACCTTTACGTTGTGCTTAGTAAGCACCATCATGACCATATGCTTTGATATGTGTTAACTTTATCTGTGTACTAACAATACTATACACAAGCTCATCAGCTAGGTGCTACCATTATACCCATTTTCTAGATGAGAGAACAAAGCAGCTCAATGACTTGCCCAAGGTCACACAGCGAGCCAGCTGGAAAGCCATTGTCTGCTGGCAGGGTCCCTGTGGACAAGGTTCCCACCCTTGGGTGAACCCAGTCCGGGCCTTGTGGTGGAATTGTGGAGGGTGTCAAGCATCCTGAAGCCTGTCTGCCCCCCAACACTGCAATATTGGGGCACAGACACATTCTGGGGAGTTCTTGGGCAGTCTGTGACTGGGCACAGCCAGAAAATCAGCTTCGTCCTACAAATGCCAATCACCGAGGCCACATTTCAGGCCATCACAGGTATTTCCCTGGAGAGAGGACGGTGGAAACTTGGAACAGAATAGCTCTTTATTACTCAGAAGAACTGCACTACTTAATTTACTATCAATAATAGCTCTTGAGTCAACCTTCTCTTGAGAAGTGAGAACTGGAAGGATGTCCCTCGCTGTTCACCCTCCTCCCTGCTTTCCCGCCTCCCTTCTTCAGAATGCTGTGGAATCATCATATTGACTTTGCCGTTGGGGGATGGCGTAGGAGAAATGGAGGCTCAGATCATGCAGTGAGCCCAGTTACCCTCCTCCTGCAGGGCCTTGATCTGATGTTGCTCGGTGGGTCTCTAGAGGCCACCACCCCTCTGCTGTTAGATCCCTACAGGGAGACAGTGTGACTTCTGTCCTCATAGGCTGAGCAGGAGGCCAGAGGCTGTGCTACAACTGAGCCAAAGGAACGCTGGATTCAGCCATCTTGGACCTTCTGGTCCTGAAAGTAGCAGTGTGCTCAGAGGACCTTTGATGGGGACCAGAGAGGCTGAAATCCTTTCAGGGCCCCATTCTTTGCTCTCTGCATCCAAGGGAGCCCAGTGCAAGGAGGAACATGTCTATAGAGGGATACAGGACCAGGGGAAGACTTTAATTAGAGATACGTCATCTCTCACCTGATGTTCCATAAGCCCTTCTTTTCCAGTTGTTGGGGACGTGGTGAGCTCCCAAGTGGCAGAATCGATGGATGGAGACAGGACTAAGGCTACCATGAAGCAGTGGTTTAGACCACCATATCCGAGTGGAAGCTGGAAGGGGCAGGACTTGACACCCCAAAGGGCAGAGCAAGACAGGCCTCCTGGCTCCAGAGGCAGGAGATGCAGTGTCCTGTAGGGTTGGGTTTGGCCCTTGGGTGTTTATTCAAGGTGGCACATTTGTCCTTGACTCTGCCTCCTTCGTGGGGTCTCTTGGGTGATCTTAGTCGTCTCAGAGTAGCCTGCTTGTTGACCTCAGAAGACAGAGACCCTTTTCTCTCTTTCTTCTAACTCACCCAGCTGTGCAGAGCTAGAGGACAGTGGCTTCCCCAGGGACAGGGCTGCAGCCAGCATCCCATCCTCCCACCCCACTTCCTTGGGACATCGCCAGCCAGCCTCCTCTCCTCTCTTGCCAGCCTCTCCACACCCTGCCCATCTGTCCAGTGGGTGAGTCCTAGACATCCTTGGGGGGATTGAAGAACACTCTGCCACACTGTGCTGTGGGCTGGTTTCAGTCTGGTTGACGTGACACTGGCTTGGTTTCTAAGCCAGAGCCAGGTTCCACATACCTGCACATACATACTTGTAGCCACACACTCTGCGTTGCACACAGCCCAGACCGCGCGGTGAGGGCCCACTCTATTCGAGGAGCGGTCTCGGTGTCTGAATGGATGCTTCAAGACTCCGTCTTTGCAATTAACACGCTGCTGCAGTTTTATTAGCCTCTGATAGGCAGGTCTGCCTTTGCCAGAGGCTATAAATATGTGGAGGCAATGACTCAGCAAATCTGTTGCTATTTTTCTTTCAGGTCCGTGTGGATCTGTGTCTGTGTACACCATGGCCCCATCTCCCAGCAGCTCCCATGGCTAGTATCCATGGAAACGCCATCCTCCCCAATACCATACTCTGCTGACAAACACTGGGAGTCTCCCCAGCCCCTCCTCACCTCCAAGAGAGAGCATGGACCCCATGGGTTCCCAGCAAGCAGGGGGTGGCACTGATGGAGGGAATGGCAACTTTCTCAGGTGCTTTGAAGGTCCAGGCAAAGCCTGGCCTTCGCTGGTCTGGGCTCAAGGCCTGCGTAAGGCTAGTGGCCTGGGCCCTAGTGGGACTGAAGGTGGCGAGGCAGTTCCTGAGTGCTGTGGGTAGTGTGGGAGGGGAGGCAGGGAGAGGCCACTGCTCGTGGAAGAGAGGAAGGGCAGTGGTAATGAGGGGAAGGAAGTCAACATGAAGTAAACACTTGGGGCCTTGTCACCTGACCATTGCTCTGTCGAAAGAAGCTGTTGGGAGAGGAGCCAGCACGGGCTCCAAATCCTCAGTCGTCTGTCATTCCCTTTGTTCCATCCACAGACATTCACAGCTTCTGTGCCAGGTCCTGTGCTGAGCACGGAACCCAGAGGCAGACGAGTCAGATTCCCTCCTTGGACTCACAGGCTGGGGAAGGAGACAATGCCCTGTCTTCTGCACAGTGCTTAAGGGTCCTGGAGGTCAGGGCAGAGAGGAGCAGTGGGCACAGGGTAGGGGGTTGGAGGAACTCCTAGGGGACTGCAGCCCGTGGAGTGTGCCAGGAGGATGGGGTCCACTGGGTAGGGATTTGCACTGGTGGGAACATGGTGGGTGGTGAGCACCTTGCACCTTGGAATTCTAATTCTAACTCTGGCCTCTGTTCCTGGCAGTCCCTTGAGGAAGCTGCTTGAGTTTTGTGGCCCATAAAATGGGGAATGACCAACCTTGCTGGGTGAGGAGAGAGTAAAGAAAATACGGGGTTCCCAGAACAGTGAGCATTTAGGGGACTAATGGATACCAGGAATGTCCTCATATCCTTTGCTTTCTTCCCTTCAGGGACAAATGAGGGAGCTGATTACAGGCTCCGCCTTTCCCAGTCCTCAGCTTCCGCTTCTTCAAACAGGAAGAAGAAGCTTCGGAAGTGAAGGAATGGAGGGTAGAAATCATTCATGAACATCGACAGCTGTCTTAGAAACAGCTTGCTTCTCCTCTGCTTAGAGAAAACAGGGTCCAGGTTGATGTCACAGCTGCCACCTTTTGGGCATGTGAAAGGGGCAGGACACCCAGCCCATGTCCTTGGAGCATCCCATGTGGCTGAAGAGACCCAAGGCCAGGCCTCCCTGCTGCGTTTCTGGTGTTCTTCCCTTCTTTACTTTCCTGTCTGGGCTGCAGGGGAGGCCACTGCTACTCTTTTGTCCCCTTATAGTGTAGTCTGGCACTAAGTCTTTAAGTAACTTATATTATCTCCATTCACAGATGTGGACCAGGGCTCAGAAAGTTTAGGGACTGGCCCAAAGTCAACCAGATGCAGGGCCAGGGTAGAGACTTCAATCCAGGTCATCATGACCCTTGGCACTGCTCTACCCCCGCCTGGTGAACCTCCTGACATCCATGGGAGGTGGAGGGGATAAAAATAGCACATTGATTGTGAAGCAAAATGCAAATTGCAGAACAATACCTGTGGGATGAGTGCAAAAACCAACAACCTTGAAATGATGCACGTGTAACATGAGGCAGTGCCCGGAAGCAGGCCTGGGGGGAGATTTACCCTGTCCTCTGAGCAGTCTGTCCCTCTGAGGCAGGAAAGGGAATGAGGATCAGGGGACTGTCCCTTATCATTTTGAATATTTCTGTAGATACATCGTGGAGTTAGTTAAGTCTATGTTACAATGAGGATGAATTTGTGTACTACTTATGCAGTGAAAACATCGTAGGCAGAAGATAGGTTGCCCAGCTCCCCATTCCATGATCAGGGCTGTTTGAGGGCTGTGGCAGGGGATGCTGCTTCATGGGAAACTGTTCAGACAGACCTGGCAGATTTGGGTCAGGAACCTCCATGAACTTCATCTGCCCTTCACTGACCTAAAGAGCAACCTCTCCACCCATTTTACAGATGGCAACCTGTAAGTTCAGAGGCAGCCTGGGCCCAAGGTCAGAGAGGAGCGCTAGTGCCTTGGCTTGGTTGGTTTGTATACTGCCTAATGAGCAAGGCTCAGAGGTCACCAGCTTTGTCTTCAGATGGGCCTGACTTTGACTCTGCAAATCAGACCCTCAGCTTTCCTATCTGCAAAATGGGACTGGTGCACCTACCTTGAAGAGTTTTCGTGAAGGTTAAAGGAAATCAAGTTTGTTGAGTGGCTGTTGCAGGTCAGGGACTCTATTCCTGATCATTCCCCAGCTCGTTTTTCTCCTTCCTTTCTTTGTCCATGGGATGTCCTTCTAGATTCCTGGTGCAGCTGAGACACAGACTTGTGCCTGAATCCTGGCTTGGGCACGTAGAAACAATTGACACACGTGGAACATATATGACTTGTCAGAAGCTACACACACAAGTCCCTTAACTCTAACCCTGCCGTCTATCTCTGAGGTAGGTCTGGCCTACCTCACTTCCCACACTTTATGGATGTGGGAAGAGATCAGAATTATACTGGCCTCACAGGATGACTTAGAAAGATCCCCCCTTTTCTATTATATAGAAGAGTTCATAAAAAAAATAACATTCATTTCTTCCCCTCTTAAATTTTAGGTAGAATTCACCAGGAAAATCATCTTGGTCTTGAGTGTTCTCCGTGAGGGGAGATTTGACTAAGAATTTGGAGTTTGAAGACTATTCCTACTTTCTGTTTCTTCTTGGGTCAGTTTTGGTAAACTTCTTCTCTTCACAAAGGTGATAACGATTTCTATTAGGCAGGACTGTTGGGTGGAGGCACTGAGCTCATAAACTTGTACTTACTTTCTTGCTTGCTGTGTGTAGTAACAGACCAGCACACCCACTCTGTGCTGCAGCACAGCAGGTCTCCTGACACTGCCCGTGGGCACCATGAGGCCCACCTCTCTCTCCAATAGAATGTGAGGGGACACATGGAGCCAGAACCTCCTCATTTGTTATAGATTGAAAGTTTGTGTCTTCTACAAAGCTCGTGTGTGAAGTGTTGGGTGGTGGGCCCTCTGGAAGGTGACTGGGTCATGAGGTGGCACCCTCTTGATGGGATGACTTCTCCTCTAGAAGAAACCCCAGAGAGCTTTCTTGCCCCTCTTACCATGTGAGGACAAGTGAAAAGACGAACACCGATGAACAGGAAATGGTTCCTCAGCTGCACAGAAGCTGCAGAGCCTTGGTCTTGGACTCTCCAGTCTCCAGACATGTAAGAATAAATGGCTGCTGTTTAAGATATTTGGTCTATGGTATTTTTGTTAGAGCAGCCTGATGCTAAGACGCTGCTGGGTGTGAGGCCTGACTGCTTTTAAAATGCCCAAGAAATCTGAGTCAGGAGGGCTGGTGGTGTGGCTCAAGCAGTAAGAGTGCCTGCCTGGCAAGCATGAGTGAGGACCTGAGTTCAAATCCCAGTGCTGCCACCAAAAAAAAAAAAAAAAGGAGATTTGAATCAGGCCACCCAAGGTCTCACACAACCCAGAGGGCCAGTGGGGAGGCAGGGCCAGCAGAACCTCCACATTCCTGAGCCCAACAGCTCTGGTTCTGAAATGCTGAGCACCTGACTATTACCCAACAGTGCTTACAGAGGGAGAGGAAGCAGTAGGGCAGGTCCAGAGGTGGGCATAGCTGTGTGTTTTGGGGATTTCTCTGTTCCATAAGGCCCCAGGACCAGGATACAACTAGAAGGATGCCCTCTATCCCTGCCTCCTCCTTGGTCCCCAGATCCCAAATCTGAGTCCTGGAGGTAGTGATGATAACTGCAGGTCCTGCAAGGTCCCTTCCTCCCACCCCCGCCACCAGCCCCAAGGCCTAGGACATGTTTGAGCCTGTATCAATCCCACCCAGACAAGGGCTGTTGGCTGGGTGCGGTGGGAAGGGGAGGCCAAATGTGAGCACGAGAACCTGCTTGGCTGTCTTGGCTCCAGGTTGCATCCTTCCTCTGCTCTGTTTTGCTGGAAGGCACTAGGCTTGTGGTTGGAAGCATTTATCCCTGAGGTTGGCCTTTGGGGGATGATTTCTGAGGACCATGATGCAAGGATGCTCTGGTCCTGGGGAAGCCTGGCTCAGCAGAGCTGCTCCACTAGGCACTGGGATCTTTAGATCCCCCCCTCAGACCCCAGAATAAGGAACGAGCAAGCAAACAATAACCGGAACACCTGTTCTAGGTACCCACAGTATATACAGGCACAGAAAGAGACAGGAAGTTGGAGGAGCTACGAGAGAGGACAGAGGGTAGGAGAAGTCTGGTACTTCCACAGAGGAGAAGGAGGCACCATGGTTTCTGAACTCAGTCTATTAGCGAAATCCCTGCTCACCCATTAGTTAGCAGGGCATTTCTGCTCCAAGGGGACTCAGTGTATGGGAAGCTCAGAATCCCAAGTTTTCCTGCAAATACCAACGTCAGGAGAAAGAGATCCTTTTCTCGCTGGGTTCTGCATTTCTAACTAGAGGAGGGAGATAGAACATTTAGAGATACATGGGTTATAATCAAGAGAATAACAAATAAACAGCATCTTAAAAGGGCATGGGGCCAGGAAGCGGGGATTTGTTCCATATAAGAAGTTCAGAGGTTGGCAGCCCAGAGCATCAGGCTGTCAAGGATCCAGGCTCCTTCCGTCGGTCCTTCTGCCATCTGTAATGTGAAAGCCTTTGTCTTCATGAATGTCGCCTCAAAATAGCAAGATGGTTACAGCAACCCCAGACCACTGTCCAAGTTCCAGGCAGAAAGAAGATGGAAAAGCTAAAGGGAATGCCACTTTGGGATCTTTTAAGAAGAGTGTTCTGAAACCCTACTGTGCTAGTTGACAGCCACTATAATGAAAACCTGAGATGATTAACTTGTAAGTGAAAAGGCTAATTTTTACTCACAGTTTTAGAAGTTCCAATCCAAGTCTCAGCCACTCAGGGGACAGAGACTAGGAGGATCCTGTTTGAAACCAACCCAGACAAACAGTTAGCAAGACCACATCTCAACAAAAAAGCTGCATAATGGTGCAAGCCTGGAAACCTGGATAGGTGGGAGGTGTGGGTAAGAGGAACAAGGTTCAAGGCCGGCTGGTGGGCAAAATCAAAAAGGGCTGGGGGATGGCTCAAGCAGAGAACACCTGCCTTGGCAAACTCCCCTGTGTTCAAACCCCAGTACTGCCCCCCAAAAAATAAAGAAAAGGAGTTCCAGTTCACAGTCTGGCAGAACCATGGCTTTGGGTCTCCGGTGGGGGCATTAGATGCCGTGCAGGCAGGATGGCAAAGCGCACTGCCCACCTCATGGCCAGGCAGCAAAAACAGCAGAGGAAGTCCCAGAATTCTTCTAAGGTCACACCCCCAATGACCTAAGGACCTCCCTGTAGGCCCCGCCTCTTAAAGGCTCCACCACCTCCCTATTGCGCAGCCCAGGGACCAAGTGTTTAACACACGAGCCTTTGGGGGAGACACTCAATATCCAAGCTATAGCAACCCCAGTGATTTCACCTCCATCTCATTGTCCAGAAGTGGGTCCCATGGCTGTCTTCAGAATAATCCCCAGAACCAGGCTGGGAAGAAAGGAGTCATGGAGAGGCTCGGGCAACCAGCCAGCAAGATCTTCTACAGGTGGCCATTCATTCAGAATGCATAGTGCTGGACACAGGAGCCCTGAGGCCGTGGGCAGCCAGCCACCCAGACAGGCCTCCCTGGACTGAGCATTCGACAGGTGTTAATGATTTCCAGCTGTGACCAGCAACTGAGGAGGAAAGAAGCTTTCAGACCAAGGCCAGCAGAAAGGAGAGCTCCTCCCAGGGTGGGCGCATCAGTCCTGAGTTTGCAAAATCCTTTTCTTGAGGACCTGGCCACTTTGTTTGACCCATTTCTGAAGTGGCTTCCTCTGGGGACTGGAGGGAGGGGTGTGGCTGAATGAGGGAGGTGGCCTTATGCACTGGTCACTTGGGGACAACTGGAGTGGTGTGGGAAGACACTGTTCTCTGGGCAGTGTCCATCCAAGTGTCAAGGAGCCCAGCCTGTCCTCTTTGCTCCCCTCTAATTGCTCCTCTTTCTCCTCACTATTATCTGACAGGAGGTGACCTTCTGATCTCACCAAGCAAGGTCTTCTGTAGCTTGCCTGTGACTCCCACATCCAGTTGCAGGTGCAGAGCAGATCTGGGCATCAGAAGGCCTGTGTGACCTTGGGCAAGTCAGCCAACCTCTCTGGGCCTTTAGTGACACCTTGTGGTAGTATCTTCTTGAAACCAAAAGAGCTTGAGAGAAAACACAAAACAAAACAACAACCATATATTTCCTTCCTGCTACTCTGTCCCACTGTGTCCAGACCTGTCTGCCCCAACACAGAGGGGCATCCTCCAGGTGCCCTGCTGGGGCTGGGGTAGCCAGTAGAAGGACTGCCAGGCAGCAGACATATTCCAGCTTTGAGTCTCAGAGCTTAGCCCTGTGTGGTACTTTCATCAACTATAGGACAAGGACTTGGAGGACAGGAGCAGATGACAGGATACCCGAAAACCTATAGAAGAGAAAGCAAGTCCACAGCTGAGCAAGGCTGACCTGGGCTACAGCCTCAGCCTCTCTTCTCTCCTCCTTTTCTGATGGACACAGTGTGGAGCCCAGCACAGAGTAGCAGGAAGGGTTCTCTGCTTGGTGGGCGTGTGTGTTTTCACAGGAGCTTCTTCCTCAGGCCCCCAACAATGCAAAGTTTCAACCCAAGCTCCAGCTTGGAGAAGGGCCTTCCTCTCCTTCTTCCTCCCCCTCCCCTTCTCCGTCCTCGTCCTCTTCCTTTTCCTCCTCCCCTGGGCTTCAGAGAGGAGCCTCCCTTCCTGCTCCAGGAGGTCTGTGCCCTCTGACTTGCCGTCCTACCTCAAACCTGCAGAGATCTGCTGGATCAAAGGAATCTAGTGACCCCCTTCCACCCAGGTGCTCGTGACTGGGAGCACCCAGAATGGCTCCACAGATTGAGAAGAGCTTTCAGGTCTAGAGGTTATTGCTGGTGGAATTTTGAACTAAATCTCCGTGACCCCAGACATTTTCTCTTCCACGCTATGGGTCTGGCCCCTAGCACAAAGAGGATCTTTGGGGCAGGAAGGAACACTGTCCTGAGCTATCCACACCTCCACCCAGTCATCTGGTGGAGGTGATGGTGGTGAGGTGGGCTGGGCAGGTAATTTGCTGCCAGGGCTGGGAGACTGGATTGGGACCTGCAGGGGCTGGCCCAGGTCCACCTCATCAAGAAGATTAGGGTAATTGAGTGGCTCTCACAAGGCTACTTGAAAGTTGGATGCTGGCCCGAAACCGGCCTGTTAAATGTGCTCGTGTCTGGAAACTGAGGCTCAAAGGGGGGGTGTCTCTGATTCCCAGTGTACCATGTTTAGTGCCAGGGCCGCCTATTGCTTGAGGTTAGGTGACAGAACCAAAGGTGACTCTAGGCCTGAGTCTCTTCTGCTGGGCTTTGGGAGCCACCTCCCCTACTGGGTCACAGCCAGGAACGAGGGCTTTGGGGCTCAGAGGCCAGGCCAGCTGCACACCAACCTCTTCCCTCCACCTTACAGCACTAATTCTAAGACATGTTTCTGTTACTTTCACGTTCCTAAACATTCAATGACTCCCCATCACCTCTAGGACCTGCTGTCTGACCTTCCCACTGGCCCCCTCCACATCACCAGCCTCACCCTCCCTATTCTCAGTACCTCCTGGGCCTCTGCCTGCCCCTTCCTCTCCACTGTGCCTTGCTGCCACCTCTCTCACCCTTCAGAGCACCTCTCCAGGAAGCCTCCTCGTTTCTGCTCTGTACCCAGGACACCTCTGGAAAAAATGAGGGAAGGATAAGAACCTGCCTCCAACGGTTGTGGAGAGGCTGTAACCAAATGAACTCATGCGTAACCAGGGCTTAGCACACCTGACACCCTACGTGGACAATGAGGGCTCCAACAAAGGGGGAATGTGTCAGCTTCATCTCCATCCTCATCTTCACCCCACATCCTTCTTTCAGGCTAAGAAAAAGGAATGTGCCTGGTGTGGTGGATCAAGCCTGTAATCCTAACTGCCTGGAAGGTAGAGATAGGGAGGATAGAGATTTGAGGCTGTCCCAGACAAAAAGTTTTTATGACCCCTATCTCAACCAATGGCCGGACGTGGTGATGTACACCTGTCATCCTCAGGTAGTGGAGAAGCACAAATAGGAGAATTGTGGTCCAGGTCGGCCCTGGCATAAAGTGAGACCCTATCTCAAAAATAAAAGCAACCAACATAAAAAGGGCTGGTGGAGTGGCTCAAGTGGTAGAGTGCATGCCTCGCAAGCTTGAGGCCCTGAATTCAAACTCTAGTACCATCAAAAAGAAAAATAAATAAAATAAATAAATAAATAAATAAAGGAAGAGGGAACCCATGCCCCTCTTCTCAGCTCCCACAACGTCCTTGGTCCCAGTGCAGTGTTCTGTTTAGTTAAGAGCGGCTTGTGGGTATGTACCCCTCCTCATGGCTGGTCCTGAACCCTGAACTCCTGAGCCGTGGCAGCAGAGCTCTACTTGATCAGTAGGGCACATGGGATTGCTGGAACGACCTCATCAGCCCTACTTGCATTTTGGGAGACTATGAAACCAGGTCTCCTGAGCCGATGTGACGGGTGGGGGCGGGGCCTGGCTGGGCTCCGCCCCCCAGTCCTGGCGAGAGCACTCATTATCTCCCTGCCATGCCAGCCAGGGCCTTGGGGTGAAGCCAGCCTCAGCCTTTGATGAGAGGAAGACTTAATTACCTTCTCAGGCAGAGCGAGAGGATAATGAGGCCCAGATGAAAAGCTTGGCAAGGCGGCTCTTTCCTGAGCACCCGCTTGCCCACCCCCACCTCTGGCCTCTGGGGCTTAGGTTAAGTAAGACTTTGGACCCTGGTAGCCATGGGTCTTGTGTGATGCACAGCCCTGGGATTCCCTGGGCCATGGGCTCTCTCTGGCCTGTGCTTGAGCTACAGCACCTCTTTTTTGGCTCTCCCAAAGGTCTCCTACCTGATGCAGAAGGGATGCTCACAATCTCTCACTCCATGTTGGAATCCTGGGACAGGCAGCAAGAAAATGACAAAGCCAGACATTAGGGCTTCTGGTTTGGATGAAACCTGAAGCTCCTGATGGAATGATGTCCTTGGCTGGAGTGAGGCCAGCAGGGATGTCAAAGCCTGCTTCCCTTTTGGGGAGGGGGAGAACCATATGGCTGGGCTTGGGTATGTCTTCCATCCTTTGCAAAGTGACCCCTGGTTCCTGGTGGGCAAGGAGGAGGAGGAGAGGAAGAAGGTGGGGAAGAGAAGCAGGTGTCAGGCTATTCTGTGCCCTGCACTATAGTTCAACACCAGTACCAGTGAGCAGGGGTGGAGGGGGAGGGCAGATGAAAAAAAGCTGGCCAGAAGTGAGACTTCTAGCTGTGGGTGGCAGGTCCTCCCTGGCAGGGGTGCCCCTACAGCAGGATGAATGAAGAGGGGCCTGAGGGCAGCTCTTTTGCTTAGACTAGCACCCCCACCCTGGTCCCCCCAAACTATTCCATTTTATTTCATGCTGCTCCTTTCTGTGCAATTGGTGTGTGTGTGGTGGTGAACTTGGGTCCATACTCCTTGGGTTCACTGGTTTTTTTGATCCTGGGCAGGTTACTTTATTCTTCTAAACCCTAGTTCCATCTGTAAAATGGGGATTGTAACAGTATCTCAGGATTGTAGCCTGGATTAAAAAAAGATAATATATGTAAAATGTTTTACACAATGCTGACCACGGAGCAAGTGCTTCCTCCTGCTAGCTATTATTATGGTTATTATTATTAATCTCGTCGGGCAGGGTTTCTCAACCTTTTAAAATTCCTTGGGATAAGCATACAAGCCTCAAACTCCTCCCTCAACTACAACAGGATTTAAAAATGTCAAGGAAATAAAAGGTTGAGACGGAAAGCAAATCCCAGCACTTCTTACACGGAATATACATTCCTGTGTCCCCCACACGTGTGGCTCCTATGGGCTGGGGTGTGGCCTCTGAGTGCTCTCAGGCATGGGGCAGCCTCTCCAGTGGGCTCCCCTCTCCCCTCCTCGCCTGCAGCTCTGGATCCCGGCCCAGCTTCCCAGGCCTGGCACAAGGACTTTGTGCAAACAGAGAAAAGAAGCTCTTTGGAATACAAATACCTTTGGACCCTGCGATCTCAGCTGGTGCCCTATTATCATGCTAATGGAGAGAGGGAGAGAGAGGGAGAGAGAGAGAGAGAGAGAGAGAGATTGAGAGAGAGAGAGAGAGAGAGAGAGAGAGAGAGAGAGAGAGAGATTGAGAGAGAGAGAGAGAGAGAGAGAGAGAGAGATTGAGAGAGAGAGAGAGAGAGAGAGAGAGAGATTGAGAGAGAGAGAGAGAGAGAGAGAGTGTTATGGAGATGCTTGAAGGAGAAACCACCAAATGTGGGAAACCCAGCCCAAGCCTGAGTCCAGGGGACAGGGCTAAGGTCTCCAGCATAGCCCATCCCAATGCCCCAGCCATTCTGTGAATCCCACAGCAGGGTGGGCCCCACAGGTGAGCTGGACAGTCACCCCTTCTAAATTAAAACAGTAATTCACTTGCGGTACTAGCTGTCATTATCCCCTTCTGTCCCAGCCTTTGGGAATGAGCTAGGAGCATCTCTTGGATCCTCACCCTCATCCTTACTGTTGTGGCGCTTGGAAATGAGCCTCAGGGAGGGAGGCAGTTTGCTCCAGGCCTTGCCACTGTGGGGCCAAGATCCAGATTCAGGTGTGTGTAACCCAGGACTCCAGTTCCAAGGCCCCATGGGGCCGCTGACCTTGGAGACCTGGTGAGTCACAGAGGGCATCTGAGAGGCAGGGGAGGTGAGGAAATGAAATAGGCACTGTCATAGGTCCAGCCCCAAGTGTCAGACAGAGATCCTGGTGGGTGGCTCAGGTCCAGCAGATGGACACTTGGCCAGCCCGGACAGGCCAGGGTGAGAAGCAGACAAAACTGACTGGAACTCAGGCTGACATGAATTTTGGAAAGGTGGTCTGCTGTTGTTTATGGGAAGTGGTATGGACAGGCCCTCATCCTGGACAACCCTTCCCTTCTGTGAGTCTGTGAATTCCTACTCATCCTTCAAGGCTCAATTCAAATACCAGGTCCCCAACGAGGTACACCCTGACCTCTCCAAGTTAAGTCCCTCCTGGTGGCACTACTCAGGTGTGGCTCTGGGAAATCCTTGGGGAGAGTCTCTGACTCATTTCTATGATTGTAGCATCCAGCATGGGGCCTGACACTCAGCCTGCCTTTAGAAGTGTTTGTAGAATGAAGAAGTGATGGTAGAGGACCATTTCAAGAGAGAAAGGTTGTGATCTCCAATAAAAAGGGGGCCACTGAAGCCTGAACAGGAGGGAGCCCCTAATTCAGCAGATCTCTGTGCATCCAACACCACATCTTCTCTGCTCACTTTGGGTTGCAGCCATACTGCTCTGGGGAAGCTCAGGTTCTCCTGCCTGTGCTGGCAGCGTCCCCTCAAGTGTACCCCTGCGACAGGTCACTTTTGGCCGGGAAGCCTGATTAACCTAAGAATAACTTCAGAGTGGAAATGCAAGGGGCTAACATTCCAGGGCCAGCCCTCAACTGCAGCCAGCCAGGTACTGCTCCAACCTCCTGTTCTGGAGACAGCCTCTGTGCTTAGAAGTCAAGGCCAATGGAGCTCCCACTCTCCATCTTGGGGACCTTGACGATGTTCTCTTATGTTGGCTGTGGCTCTTTCCTGCTTGTTACAGAGTTTTAGGGCAAAAGCCCTAGCTCCAGGAGTCCCAGCAGTCTAGGCTCAATCACTCATCCCAATTTACCAGTTAAAGAGCAGTGATACTGTGAAGAACAGATGAGGGAGTTTACTGACCCCCGAGTCTGTCTTTGGGGCACTGACAGGAGCTTTAGGTTGAAACAGAGGGAGAACCGGGGCAGGGGTGAGAGGTGTGCGGAAGAAGTGAGCAGTCCTGGTCACACAGTGGTCGGCTTGGCTTGGCGAAGATCTCAGCTCTGGTCCTGCAAGATGGTTAGAAGACGTCCTTATCGCTTGAGGGGACAATTGTTCCCATGCCTCTGCTTGGGACTGAGCTCATCGGAGGGTGATCTGTCTGCAAGGCCCTGGACTCAAAGGTGACAATGATCAGAGACCTTCAGGTGCCCTTTGGGGTCTGGAATAGGATGTTGTAAAAGTGACAATAAGGTGCCTTGGTTACTCTTAGCTCTGTGCCTTCAGCCATGAGGGGGATGGGATGGGTTGGCTATCCCAAGTTTGTGATTAACATGCCAGCGTGCAGAGGTAAGCAGGACTGTGACCCAAAGTTTTAAGGCAGATGCAAAATGGAGGCTTTTCTCCTGCTTCTAGTTACCTTGTAGTATGTTTTAGCAAAAGCAAAAATAAATAAATAAATAAATAATTTTAGCAGCACTGGGATTTGAATTTAGAGCCTGGCATTTGCTAGGCAGGTGTTATATCATTTGAGCCATGCTTCCAGCCCTTTTCGTTTTAGTTACTTTTCAGATAGGACTTCATGTTTTTGCCTGAGCTGGTCTGGGACTGCAATCCTCCTAACCTATATCTTCCATGTAGCTGGGATTACAGACATGAATTAGTACTCCTGGCTTGTTTATTGAGATGGGGGTCTTGCTAACTTTTTGCCTGGGCTGGCCTTGAACCATGATCCCTCCTGATTTCCATCTCCAGAGTAGCTGAGATTATAAGAGTGAGCCACGGTGCCCGGCCAGCAAAAGCCGTTTCTAAGTACCTGTTATAGGCTCATGTCTTGTTTCCTCACTCTCAGTGCTGGTTTTAGGTGCTGATTTAGACAAAAGTCTTATCAAGACAAAAAGGTGCCCAGCAGCATTTCCTGACTTAGGACTCCCTTCCTTCCTGGGCTCTGCCCCAGACTCCTAGGGTTTCTAGTCTGACAAACCCTGCCTGTCTTCCAAGGTTTCCCTTACAGTGGAGGAGAGTTATTCAGGGAATCTTGTCCTGAAATTCAACTCCACGGTCCCTAAGGGAGGGAGGGAGTGGGGCTGGTGCGGCTGGGGCAGGAGGGAAGTCATTGGGAGTTTGATGGGAAACCCATTTTGCCTCAGTTGTATTGTGCGCATTAAACCAACAACTAGAAAAGCAGGGAGGTGAGGATGGAAGGGGGGGGCATTCAGGTGGAAGCTTGAGGGGGTGTCCGATTCATTTCAGATAAGGGATGGGGGTTTAGGGACCCCTTGGCCAGGCAAGGACAGCCCAAACCAACTTGTGCCAGTTGGACCATGGAGAAGGTGATAGGCAGGTTGACCCAGCATTGCCTTCCTCACTCACCTGTGGGGTGGCAGCCATGGCTCTCCTAGTTTCCCACGAGGGAACTACACAGAGAGGGAAGTGATGTACCCAAGGACACACAGCAGTATAACAACCCCCTGCACTCTGGCTGGGATGGGCCTGATCTCTGCAGTGAAGGGGGAAAGGGAAATTGAGGCCAGGAAACTGGGGAGGATGGAGAAGTTACCTGGCAGGATTTGTGATGTTAACACAGACTCGTGCAGCAATCCAGCCACCCAGTAGCAAATACATTCATTCATTCATTCACCACTCATTCACTTGTACATTCATTTGTTCATTATTCATTCATTCATTCATTCATCATTCATTGCTACTCCAACATCTGGACCTGCCTCATTGTAAAGCCAGAATATGGCCTTGTGTGAGGAGGAAACCTGGGATCCTTGATGCCCGGGGAGAAGAACCGAGAGCTCCAGAGGGTCAGAGGTATCAAGAAGTTTTCCTAGAGAAATTTCCTGGTGGGAACTTGGATGGGTTTCTTTCCCTGTGTGGACCCAAGATTCCTTCTCTGGAAATCAGGAAGTGCCACTCCTGCCCTGCCCCCTCCTGGGTCTGCTGGGAGGATCCCAGAGGTCATTGCTGGAGAAGCCTAACCTCCTGCTGAAGGTGATTAGATTCTCTTGGAAAGACCCAGGCTAGCACCAAGCATGGACAATGCACTTGACTTTGCCTAGAGGGGAACGAGCCACCTCACTGGCTCTACCTGCCTGAGGTTCCTGGGGAAGGAACCTCCCCTGATCCAGAGGGGTGGCCAGTTAGCAGGGCTGGTGAATTGGTTGTGCTGTGTCAGCCACAGTCACTTCAGAAGACCGACTCCAGGTTGCTGTGCCCAGCTTGGCCATTCTACCTACCTTTCAGATGCCTGCTGGCCGTGCATCCCAGGACCGGCTTCACAGATCCCATCCTGCCTGATAGAAGCATGTGTGGACTCTGAGCCTCCAAGCAAACTCCGAATGTCCCGTCAGCATCTCCCACTGTACTGAGGAAGTCATGATCCAAGTCTGTCTCGAAGGAGGCTATCAACAACTGTTGTTCAACAAATGGTGGGGCTGGCCTTTATTTATTTATTTTTTTGTTGGGACTGAGGTTTGAATTCAGGGCTTCATGCTTGCAAAGCAGACCCTCTGCCACTTGAGCCACACTTCTACTCCATTTTGGTCTGGTTACTTTGGAGATGGGGTCTTGTGAACTATTTGCCCTGGTTGGCCTTGAACAATAATCCTCCTGATTTTAGCCTCCCAAGTAGCTGGGATTACAGGCATGAGCCACCTGCACCCAGCTCTGGCCTTTATTCTGAATGTAGACTTCAGGGTGAGGACTACTTTTACAAGGGTAGAAGCCCAATGTACAACTAGATCAGGACTCAGTCTGTGACCAGGATTAGGGTTTAGACTGTTGGTGGAGTCAGAGCTCAGTGCATGGCCAAGGTTGGAGCTCAGTCTGTCTGCAGGGTCCAGGTTCACTGTGTGCCCAGGGAGCAGGCTCAGTCTGTTATCATGATCAGAGTTCAGCCTGCAGCTGTCATCAGAAGCAAATGTTTCGGGAATTGATTTCCTGTTAGGACCAGATTAAGAGACCTGGGGATTGTCTGCTGGAGTGAGTAAGGCAATTCTCCAACTGCGGAGGAACCAGGCTGGGCTCCACCTCTGGCTCATACTCACCAAACTCCCACCTGGTAACATCTCTATCCTCATCGTTGAGCTGCTCACCTGTGAGTGAGGATAAGGTTTTGCATTTTCTCAGTCGATTTTGTGCTGCTGAAACACAGTGCCTGAGACTGGGTACTTTATAATAAACAGAACTTAATTGGCTCACAGTTTTGGAGGCTGGGAAGTCCAAGAGTGAGGGGCTGGAATCCGATGACGGCCTTTTTGCTGTCACCCCGTGGTGGAGGGTGAGAGGGTGGGGGAGAGAGAATGGGGAGGCCCACCTTGTCCGTTTATGAGGAACCCACTTCCTCAGGTTAGTCCATTTTTGCAGGCAGGGTCCTCCTGGCCTAATCACCTCTCTCTGGGCCCCACCTCCCAGCACTTTGGGCTTGGGGATTAAGGCATAAGGAGGTGAAGAACGCATGGCTGAGTGTGCCATTTAGTAGGTGCTCTGGGAATGTTCACCTCTGCTACAGACATCGTCATGTCACCTGGAGACTTCGTCACATGGTACCAGGGTCTCCTCTTTCCACCTGGCCCCAAGACTGAGCTCCTCATTGCTGTTAAGGCCAAAGGCACAAAGGACTGGCCTCCGAGCTCTCTGTGCTAAGGGAAAACTGGGTCCTGGGGATCTGGGCAGGATCCTCAGCTCTCGGAGGACCACCAGCTTTTCCCAGAGGCTCCACCTGGCTGCCAATGTGTTCTCTGGTGGGCAGAGAAGCCCTGCAGCCTGGTTCCTTCAGTCTCAGACTTGGGGTGAGGACCCCAGGCTCCCTCGTGTCAGTTGTGTCCTGACCGTCACTGCCTCTTTCTTGTCTTCCCAGCCCCTCCCATCGCAGGCCTCCAGTCCTCTGGCATGCCTGTGGCTTCCTCTTGCCTCCCCTCTCCTCTAGTGGGATTTTTAAGCGGACAAAGTTCCAACCTCCAGCCCCATGCAACAACACTGATAGTCTGTTCTCTGTTTTCCCAGGGGAGAAATGAAAACAAATGGCTGAAATTGCAGTGGCGTGGTGGGGATGGAAAAGGTGGGTGGCAAGGGAGAGCTGTGGGCAGCAGGACTAGGTTGGGAACAGGGGCGTCCCTGTGGGACCCTGATCACTAACCTTAGGTGGCTGAGGGTCTGTCCTGTCAAAAACAAAGAAGAAAGTAACAGTCTGAGATCCCATCTTATCAAGCCAGGGGTGGGGTGGCGTGGGGTTGGTATAGCCAACCCTGCAACTTCCAGGCTGAGTGACTTTGGGAGAGTTCTTTAGCCTTTCTACGCTTCAGTTTGCTTATCTGTGAAATGGGCTGTTGTGAGGAGCAAATGAACACCGAGCATAGGATCTGTAGTTTGTTTCACAGAATCGTTAGTTATTCTTACCTACAGGGTGCTCTCTCCCGTCAGTAAAAAAATGTAAGCACACCCTCATACACAGCAGTTGGAATCCGTTTGTAAACTATATGCATGTGTGTCTGCACTAATGTATTCCATTTGTTATTAATCATATAGGATAGTCACTGTGAAAGGATAAGATAAAGAATAAAATACAAATAGGAATTCTAATACGTTCTCCTCCACACTCAGGGATTCCTTTTGTGCACCACTGTGGGTAGGCACAGTCCTCTGAAACCTCTTCATGAACGAGTGGCCTGGGTAAATGGCAGAACAGCTCCAGGCTAACCAGAGCTCCTCGTGGGGGGAGCCAGGAAGTACTAATGTAGATGATTAAATAATTTGCAATAATTCATTTGGAACGGTACCGTGTCTAACATGGGGCCTGATGATGGCTCCACAAATAGATAGGTGGCCAGGGAGGCAGCTGGTGGGATGTTTTCCAAGGGCATGGGAAGGACACCCGTGCTACTCACTGCCTCTTGTTCAGGTAAAGTCCCAGGCTCTGTAGTGCCCAGTGTGAGATCAGCCTCCCTTGCCTCCCTCTGAGTCACTCCCCCTCCTCCAGGAAGCCCTCACTTGTGGCTCTTTTCTCCTTAATCTCCCCCGTGGAACAAGTCCTCTCAGGTTTAAATCTCCCTCCCTCCTTCCTTCTCCACTTCCTTCTCTTTCCTTCACCTAATAATGGCCATGCACCCAGTCTGACTCTCTTTCATGTGTGCCATGGAAGACATATCTGTTGTTTACGCTCCCTCAGAATCCCCTCTTTCTGGAACTGAACTTTCTCTTTTGTGAAATTTTAGCCCAGGAGGTATGGGTAGCATTGACCTCACCCTCATGGCTCCAAGAAGGGATTCACCACCCTGGCTGAGCCAATCAGAGTTGCAATGGTAGTCACATGTTTCAACCCAGGCCAATGAGATCCTGTTCTGTGACTTTTGCTGGAACCACTGGGAAAGAGGTGCCTTCCATTACCCTTGCTAAGCAGGTAGGGTGTGCACTAAAAGTTACTGGGGATCATTTGCCACCACAAGGAGGAGGTGACACAGAGAAAAGCAATGGATTCCTGATGACCTCAGCTGAGCACTTGGTTCAGTTTTACCTGAGCAGTATTCCTTTATGTGAAACCTATTTCTTTTGCCTTGTTTCCATTCTGAGGCCATTTTGAGTTGTTCTTTAATCAGATGCACCTGACTGTTTGGACCCAAACATTTCCATCCTGCTGTGGTTATTCCAGTGATATTCTTACTGAATTCTGTCCCCACCCACCCCGGTGCCCTCAGCCTACTCTTCACAGAGCAGTCAGTCCTCTGATCTATGCCCTCAGTGTCTTTAACACTGGGCTGTTGGGTCCTTGATGACCTGTCCTCTCTCACCAACATGTCCTGCCTCCCGATCTCCTCTTTCCTCATTCTGTTGCAGCCACCTTGACCTTCTTGCTGCTTCTTGGCAAGTGCTGAATGCTCCCCTCTAGCCTTTGCACTTGCCTTCCCTTCTGCGTATGACAGCCCCTAGGCCTGGATAAGCCTCAAGGCTCAATCCATCATGGCTCTGTTATCTCCACTAGCTTTCTTGGCTAGCTAGCTCTGTCCCCACATCTGTCATCTCTCCCTATTTCCGTTGCTGGCTGTATCTTCCCATAGTGCTTGGGTTTAACTGCTCTTTCTTTTACTGTCCATCTCTGCAGCTGAGTGCACACTGCAGCCCAGGACCAAGCCTCACCCACAGCAGGTGCTCAGTAAACATTGGTTCAACAACTGTGCCTCATTTGTCCTTCATATGAAGCTGAGCCCTGTTGCACCCTTGCTTAGCCTCACGGGAGGGAGGCTGGGCCCCTGTCCTCCATCTCTCCCATTGATCAACTTGCCAATTTAATGACTCTTGTTTGCCATTCTGTTTTCTCTTTCACAATACCTATAGCATTTATAATGACTTGTTGGGAGGTACCTATCTTCCTCCCACCCAGCCCATGCTGGGTTTGCTGAATGAGGCTCTAAGCGCTGTTTAAGGGGAAAGCAGGAGGAAGGCCTGGGAGCTGCTCAGGCAGCATCTCACATGATCCCCAACTCAGTTTGGAACAAGCAGGCAGTTCGTCTGCTCCCTAACTGCCAGATTCACTGTGGACATTCGGAAGACCCGTCTCTCCTAATTGAAACGGCAGGGCAGATTACAGGCTCTGGGCAGCATCCTAGTCTCTCCTGGCAGGAGCCAGAGGCAGGCAAAGGTGTTTTATTACAAAAGAGTTGGGGGAAGGAGGCGGTCATGGTGCCCACCACCTTTTAGAAGTGTTACTTGCAAAGCTACAATAAATGGACAAGTGCAAATCAAGTCCCTGATCTGTCTCCCATCTCAGGGCCTGGGCCTCATCTGGCCTCTGCTCCCTCCACCAACTCCCTCCTGTGTAGCCAAAAGCTCCAGGTGAGAGACTCTGCTCAGATGACTGTTGACCTCCTACTATCTGTGGCAGGAAGGTGGTGACTTGGGGGTGGTGATGCAAGGAGCCCTCTCTTCTGTGGAAGAGACAGCATCTCGGCCCAGGCAGACAAGCTCAAAGTCTTAGGGCTAAGGGCTTCTCAGACTTGCTGGGGTTTCTGGCTGTGGCAGAACCAGTTACTGCATCCCACTCTTCCCTTTTTTTCTTGGTAATAGAACCTCAGTTTTCTTCCAGGTTGCAAAATGCCCAGCTAAAAGGTACATTTCCCAGGTTCCCTTGTAGCTAAAGACCACCAGTGTTGTAAGGTAATTTTTTTTTTTTGAGACGGGGCCTTGCTATGTAGACCAACTTGACCTTGAACTTGCAATCTGTAGGATAGGTTTTTAAGCAGGTGTAGGGAGAAGTTGGGGGAATATCCCTTAAGTAGAAGACAAGCAGGTGACATATCTTTGTCCTCATTTCTGCTTCTTGCCCAGCATGTGAATATGATGGTTAGAGCTTAAGCAGCCACCTTGGACGCTTGAGAATGAAAAAGCTATATGCTACAGATGGTGGGTCAAAGACAGAGGCAACTCAAATTTGTAATAATCATGGGGCTGTCTTATCACCTTGGACTGCTTAACTTCTGACCTATTTTCTTTAAGGGAACAGAAACTTTTGGATTGGCTTAAGTCATTGCAGGTGAGTTTCTGTTACTATCAAATGCACCAGCTCCTTTGAGAATGTGATAAAACACGGGTCCCCAGTCCACAGGCATGCACACCTGCTCTCAGGCACAGGCCTGTGTGTGCACACATACTTGCTACTTTGCGCAAACTTCAGTGAGAAGTCTCAAACATTCCCTAAGTACAGTCTCTGACTCATGCTTTAGTCACTCTGCTCCATGCTTTGGGGCCTTGGGGTACAAACCCCATGATCTGACAGGTAGAATCTGTTTTATTGACAACCCTTTGGCTTTTATCGCTGTTATCAAATTTCTGAATCATGGAATAGAAAAGAACAGGACCTGCCCTCCCCAAGTCCTGGGGGAAATCAGACTCAAGCAGGCTGGCTTATCACCAATACAGATGAGATCAAATCTAGGTCTCAGGCATCCAGAGGCAGGAGGTGCTCTGGCTGTAGAGGAGAAAGTGCCTTGTAGGAATTATATAGGTTTCCTGGAGGAGAGAGGAGGCCTAGGTCCAGAAGAGCCAGCTCAGGTTGAGGAGAGGCAGAGGGTAAGGGTCACCTGAAGGCAGAGGCTAAGAGACAATGCTAAGGGGACTTACCATGCTCTGTGCCCTGAACAGGAGGGACTCCACCACCTGGAAACACAAGGATCACTGTAGACTAAGCCCTGGAGGAAAGTGAGTATGAATTCATAATCCCTCTCCTCTAAGAAGGCAGCAGCTGGGGCCGGAGTTCACGTGGGCCATTTCAGAGGCCAGGACACCAGAGATCTCCACACTACCCAACCCGAGCTAGGTGAATGTCTGGGAGGCTCTGTGGAAGAGGACCTACACGGTCCTAGTTCCTTGTCCACAAGGCTGGACTGTCAGTGCCTTGCTCTAGGGGAGGCAGCTGTGAACTTGACACCTTGACTTTGCCTCCAGGCCTCATTCTGCCAGCAGTTCCCCTGCTCTGCCCAAGTACCTTCTACTCTCTTTTCTCCCACTAGCAGGCCCCCATTCTCTGGGACTGTCAAAGAATGCAGGGACTGTGGTATTGAAGGCCAGCTGGTTGATGTCATTTTTTCCAGCCTCAAGGAGAAATTGCTCAGACACCGCAGTGGCCAGCTCAGTGGGCCCCTCCTCCCACAGCCAGCCACTCTGAAAAGTTCCCATCTTCTGTCACCTGTCCTTCTCCCCTCCCCACTCATCCACCAGAACAGAGGTCAGAGAGACATAAACAACCCACAGTTTCCAATTAATTTTTAATTGCATCTTGAAATTCTTAATTGCAACTGAAATACCATCTCTGGTGGAGGTGTAGGGGAGGGAGTAGGGTGGGGGTGACCCAGTTAGGGATGCTCTGTCTTACTGGACCTGGTGCTGAGTCAGTGGAGGAAGGGTTAGAGGGCAGCCTGGTCAGTTATCCCAGAACATGATGGCAGACAGTGAACCCTCGGGCCCTGGGCCTGCTCCTCTGCTGCCAAAAGCCTGGTCTTTGTCCTGTCCTCTGGAGAGTGTGGCTGTTGAGGCCCCATTTGTCAGTGTCTTGTTAGGGCCATGGAGGGTCCTGACAGGACAATGCCACAAGCTCTGCTGAGCCAATTAGAGCTCTCTATTGAGCCCTGAGGGAGCTTTCTGGGCTAAGAGGCCTCAGTTTCCCCTTTCTCTAGAGTGGCCTGGGTCAGGGAGGGGTATGGCTGGGACAAGAAGCTGCAGGTCAGGAAGGGGCCAGGATGGACAATCTGTCCTGTGGGAGGTTATAGAGGGTGGAGAGAACCTGTGGTGTCCATCAATGGAAGCAGAGTGAGGTGTGCTGTGCCCCTCTGCCTGCCACCCATCTCCCAGGATGCATTTGCAAACTTTTTGGCTAAGGCAGCTGTTTCTCCACAGGAGCTATTACCTGAGACTTGACAACTAGTGACAAGAGAAAGCTTGCAAGGGCTTGCACATGGACTTGTCTGAAAATCTGCTCAGGCAGGCAGAAGTGACTTCTGGAGCTGGGGTGGGCAGAGGTTGCAGCTGCTTAGTGGGCAGGAAAGGGTCTGAGCAGAATCAGGGACTGGAGGAGTGGGAGGACTCAGGGAAGATGGCTTTCCTGAGGCGCTGAGAACATTCTGTGGGCAAGCTCTGCTTAGTAACCCAGCCCTGACTCCTGTTCATTCATTCATTCATTCAACAGAGGTGTACAGAGTGGCTACCATGCCAGGCCCCATTCTGGGCACCAGGGACTCTTAGAAAGGGAACAGACCAAAGTCAGAACACCCATCCCTTGGAGCCCCTCTCTCTCCACATGGGTGGTGCCAGCCCCCTCCTGGCTTGGCCCCTTTCTGGAAGACCCTCTGACCTCTCCACCAATCTCTGGGTCTGTGAAAAGATAGAGCCAGGGGCCTGTGTTCCCTGGGGAGCAGGCTGGAGTGTGCTGGGAAAACACTGCTATGTTGATGGGCAGAGGGGCTCCCTGCATCTCTTGCCTGGGCTGCTCGGAACCGTGTCTCTTTAGGGCACCAAGCCCAAAAGCCCAGTGAACAAAACAAAGGCCAGGCAACTCATTGTCCTGGTCACCTGGTCCTGGGACTGGCTTTATGCTCCCCACTCTGGCAGATTCTTTTGTATGGGCCTCATGGCTATATAGCAGCCTGGCCTTCTCCACTCCCCTTGTGTGGATTGCTTCTTCTCCTTCTCCCCCTCCTCCTCCACTTCCTTGTATCTAAGGATTGCATGAGTCACTTCACTTTGAGCTGCCAGATGTCGGATGCAGTTGGGCTCAGAGAGGAAGCCAATTTTTTCCTTTGACTCAAACACAGCCCAGGGCCGATGGAAGCCCCCAACTCTGTCATTCTGGATTTTTTCTGGGGGGGTCTGTGATGGTTGCATTGACTAGTGCTACTTCTCCTAGGTTCTGGTCTGCCCTCCTTGACCTCTTGGGGCATCTGCCATGGCATCAGGCCAGCCTCATGCCTTCCAGGACATGTTCAGAGATGGACCCATCCCCTGGTCACTCAGCGCTTTGAGGAACCCAGGCCCAAGGCCAAGCCCCACTGTGTCCAGGAAGTTTTCATGCTGGTGCTGTGGGAGAGACAGGAATAAATAAAGAAGGTCCTCGCCTTCAAGGAATTTGCAGTCTGTTTAGGGAGAAAAATTCATACAAATAGCGGTTCCTGTTTCTCCTCTTGAATTGTGCTTCTCTTTCCAGACACGACCTCATTTAGTTCTCACAGCTCTTCCACGTGGGTTCTGTGGTCCTCCCTTTCCAGAGGAGGGAAACAGGACTCTGAGAGACTAAGTGACTCACCCAAAGTTTTGGGACCGGCAGGCCAGGAGCATCACCTATCAGAGCACAGGGAAGTGGCAGGCAGGGGCTTTTCTTAATTTGGGTTCCCTTGCCAGAAAACCTGAGACTTGGTAGACTGAGGAGGGGACTTCAGGACCCGAGCAGGGGGAGTTGAGGAGTGAGACAGAGAAGGAGGAAAAGCAAATATAAAAGATGCCACAGGGATGCAACTGTGCATCCCTGGTACCGCCCCCCCAACCCCAGGGCTGTTTGCCTGAAAGACAGAAGATACACCCACTAGCTCCTCTGCTCTCCTGGATGGCAGCTGCCCCTCGGCTACTTGGGCACCAGTGGCAGCAAGCTGGGCTTGTTCAGAACTGTCCTGTCTGAGTGCAGCTTGGGCTGGAACCGGAAGTGGCTTCTGCTCCAGGGGTTAGGGGCATGTGCTTCTAAGCAACCCAATTTTGAGCACAGCTGTTGCCACCAAAGGCCCCATCTTCTGTGACCCTGTGAGCAACATTACTGAGCAGGTGCCCCGGAGGCCACGTAGGAGAAAAGAAGAAAAGACTCAGGGGAGCGAAAGAGAAGGCACCTCTTTCATTCATTTCGCTCCTCATTCATTTTGCTTAGGGGCCGCTCCCATGCCTAGATATCTTCCTCCCCTGCTGGCTAGCTGACGCCCCAACACAGAACCTGGCACAGAGATGCCCCGAAATTTGCACTGAAAATATTAGTGCTCAATGATGTCCCAGCTAAGTCTTCAGCTGCCAATGGTTGAACAACAGCTCTGGGCTTATCTCAGGCAATCCTGGGTCTTCAGGGTGTTGTGGGGGGCGGGGCACAAAAAAGTCAGGCACTCCCCTTGTCCCTAGCTGAGTAGGGCCTCTGGTTCATAAAACATGGGGTTCCCTCTCCCACCCTTCTTCTTCCACTTCATTATTTATCTCTGGAATGAAGTGTTTTTGGGCTGCCAAGTGTTTGGATGAAAATACCCTGAGTAAGAAAGGCGTGTTCCCTCCATAAACTTGTATTGTGTTTTTGATTGTCTTCCATAAAGGAAGAGATGTAGCTTCTAGTTTAAGTTTATGACTGGGTGGTTAAAAAACATCAATTCTCTCTACATTTTTTCAGCCATGTGCAGGAAGGGCTCCAGCCTTAGGCTGGCTGTGGGCCTGGCGGAACCTGGCACAGGATGGGACTGCTTGTTTCTGCATGGCTTCCAAGCCAAGTTGGCTCCAGAAGGCAGGGGCTGGATAAAGAGGATGTGGTCTCACCTCCAGACAGTGAGGAGGTGGCCAGTGGGAAAATAGGAGGCTGCCCTAGTCTGAACCAGCATCCTTCACCAGGCCCAGGGAACCTCTCCACCACCAGCCTCCAGTGCTGCCACCTCCTACATGAAGCCCTCCTGATTGCCCAGGATAAAGGGAACTCCTCTGTTAGGTTCCTTGCTGGAACCTTGTCCAGATTGAGTTATGTCTGCAGCAGGCTCATTTGGAGCTCCCCCATCAGAACACACTGGTTCAAATCTACATTCCTCCTTCTCTCCCTCTATGACTGTGGGCAAAGTGCATAAACTTTCTGGGCCTCAATGTACTTGACTGTCAGATGAAGAGCATTTTAATATAAAATTAAAATGTCATTTTCCCCTTTCCTGCTCTCTTCTCCATACCCTTTCCCACCATGTAACATCCTAGCTGCATCTTGTCCCATGCACTCCTGGGAGCAGGGAGACCTGTTTTGTCTATTGCTGTCTGTCTGGCACAGAGAGGCTCCGTGGAGCCAGCTGGACTGGTAAGTGCAGGGCCAGAAAGAGGCTCCAAGTCCAGGCACGGTCAAGGTTGGCTCTGTTCTCTATCATTCTGGACTCCTTTACCTGGCATTTCAAAGAGGAGAGGCACCATCCATCCAACGTTGATCAGGAAGGTTGTTTATGATTCTGTCACCAGCACCATGCTGGGTGCCCTTTGGGGTCAGGGATTGTGTCTTGCCATCCATCCCAGGGTCTCTAATGCCAAGCATTAGATCTTAGGATCTGAGTGGCCCAAATCCCATTCCGTAAGAGGCCTGCTGAGGGTAGTGTTAGTCTAAACCACGCGGGCAGGTGCTAGGTTGTGAGCAGCCAGTCTCTATTACCAAGAAGATCAGCCAGGCAAACCAGGTGCAGGTCACCAGTAATCCTACCCACCAGCTCAGCCCCAGGCCCACACACTGGCTTCAGTTGTTCGGTTTCTGTTCACCAAGAAGCACTCTGACTTTCCAGTGAGGTGGGGAGACTGCTGGCTTCTGTGTCTGCAGATGGGGCTTGATTTCTGGAGACAGACCTCCTTGCGCCAGGCCCAGCCTTTTTGTGCCTCACTTTTAACATCTGCAGAATGGACGTGGATGGAGATTTGCAGTGGGAAGGGAGGTCTTGAGTGGGATACACCCTCCGGACAATCTCTTAAGTAGCTACAAGTCCAGTTCTCACACCTTTGCCTTTCTGCAGAGCCTTTCTGTCTTTCATTTAGTCTGGTCCTCATGACAGACTAATGGGAAAAAACACTCATCTTAAAAAGATGATGAAACTGAGGCAGAGAGGTAAAACCTGTGCCTGGAGCTCCCCTAGCAGCCTGGGGCCTGGCAGAGAGCTCTCCTACCTGCTCCACCAGCCCCTTCCTGCCTGGTGAGGCCTGCATCAGCCTCAAGGGTCTTAAGGGTGTGGGGGGGGGGCGGGGCTGCGCCTGCCTCTGCCTGCCTCCCTCCCCGCCCACTGGGGGGCTTGCTGGCCTCTTCTCCCTCTGTCTTTTAATTGCTTGGAAACAGAGCTGACGGCTGTGGAACAGCTCAGCCTCGGCTGGTCTCATGACTGGAGGCTTTTGTTTGTTCACAGAATCATATTTTTACACTCTGGCTCCCGCTAATTTATGCTGCAGACCAAGCTCTCCCTCCCTGAAGATCACATTTTGAAGAGTGGGGAGTTGATTCCGGGTTTTATTTAGTCATCTTGGAGCCTATCAGAAGCCAAGCAGGGGATAAATTAACAACTAAAAGTATTAATATCCGGGCTGGGTGTTTATTTTCTGGAGGTTCCCTCCTCCAATGGGCCTGCCGTGCTCCCTCACTACCTCCTCCAAAGGAAGCATCGTTGGGAAAATTAAACGGATCCTCATTTGAGATGAGGCAATCAGCCTGTGCCAGTGGTTGCTCAGCACCTATACGGGCTCATCTGAGCTCAGCTCCAAGGGGAAAGAGAGGTGGGGAGACCTCAGAGCACCCCCTAACACACACACACACATGCGCACACACACCCCTCACTGAGGAGGCTCAGGTACAGAGCCTAGTTGGGGCCAGTCAGGGAAGACTTCTGGAGGTAAGGACACACGATCTGAGGATGGGAAGGGAGAGTCTGACCCTGACCCCTTATAGGCCAAAGGCAGGGATGGATGCTCACTGCAAAAAAGAAAGGAGGAGGAGTGAAGGCTGACCAGTGGGCTGGGACTCCATTTGAGAGCCTAAATTGTAGTGAAATTTCTCCCGTGATGGGCTCTGCCCTGAAAACAAAGTATGGGGCAAAACATGCTGGTTGTACTTACTGGAGATAAAGTGAGGGCTGGAGCTGGCGAGAGGTGTTAGAGGAGCTTCCCAGTGGCTCTGGAGACATAAGAGAATTGTCTTTTAATTAATTGGAGCCAGGAAAGGCCTGAGTAAGGCCTGTGAAGGTCAAGCTCAAGTACACAAGTTCACGAGAGCAGGGAGAGGAAGCAGAGAGAAAAGGGGAGTGGGAGCCGGAATAATGCCTTAAAACTGGCATGGAATGGACGCTCAACACGTCAGTTCTTACCGCTTCCTTTCCCTCTTGTGGAACGTGTGGTTGCCTTATCTGCTGTGCCTACCAGGGGCACTCTTTCCAATGGGCACAGACCTGCCAATTGCATCCACCCCTCCACCCATAGCCAACCTTGCACCACCTACCCGAAATCCACTCTTATACACCCACAGAATCAACCCACCCTTACACACCTGCACGGCAGACAGGGGAGGCAGCAAGGAGCCTGGAGACCTCACAAGGTGACATCTATCCAGAGAAGTGTCAAAGGCATGGCCAGTAGCCTCAGAGACTCAGGAATCCGCTTCGATGAGCTGGACGCGAAGGAGATTCATCTTCCTGTGACAGAGTCACATTTACCAAGCTCACAGGGACTGGTATTTATATATACACACAATACCGTTTTATTAATTTATAATAAGAAATGCTACTCAGGCAGTGGAAGTTTGCCTTGGCAGAACAGCATCTCTCCCAGTAGGCAAGCTTCATGGGAAGTCAAATTATCACTGAAGTGCTGGGTTAGTGATTTAGAAGGAGAAACAGAATTTCTGAGAGGTCTGGATGCTTGTGTACTTCCGGGTCTGTCGTCTCCCACTGGGAGCAGGTGAGAGAGATCATCAGGAGGCTTCTTGGGTCCTGCATTGGAGGGCTGGGTGGGGCAGGGGTGTTGGCGTGTCATTTGCTGTCTGATAGCCAGATTAATTTCCGTCAGATACCCTCTAGCCCACGGTTCAGTCAGCAGAGGCCCCTTCTGCCTGTTTTTATACAACCTGTGAGTTAAGAATGGTCTTTACATTTTTAAATGATTGGGGAGGTGTCGAAAAAGAATAATATTTCGTGATATGAGATAATTATATGAAATTCAAATTTCAGTGCCCAAAAATAAAGTTTTAATGGGACACAGCCACATTCACTCATTGCTTATTATCTCTGGCTGATTTGGGCTGTAACTGTAGAACCAAGTCTTTGCAACAGAGACTCTTGAGTTTGGGACCCCAAAAGTATTTACTATCTGTCCCTTCCTTGAAGTTTGAGGACCCCTGTTGGAGGCCAGTTCTTCACCCTTTTGTGGATTAGGTTGAATGGCCACCAGTGTCCAGCTCTGTTGAGTCAAGATTGTCCACAGATCATCTGGGTGGTAGAGGTGCCCAAGTTTACTGGTAATAAACTGTAAACTGGGCAACCTCTTTGTCTGCAGGTGTGCATTTGCCATGTGTGTATAACGATAACCATGTGTGAGGAAGTGACCAGTGACCATGTTAAACACTTGCTTTTGCTATTCCCTTCACCAGCTCTCCATCATTCACCCCCAGCCTTGCAGGCACCATCTTTCCAGTTGTCAGGTCAGCCTCGTTTGTCCACCACTGGAGGCACACCTTCCTGTCTCTTGAACCTCCTGTGTCATCTGCAGGTAGGGGTGGTCTGGGCATGCATGTACATGTGTGCCTACATTTGAAAGTTTGGTTAGGAGCGAAGGGCTGGAGAGAAGGTCAAAGCCTCTGCAGATCAGTGTTTGGGTACCCATGTAGGGCTGTCTGTTTCCTGTGAGAATTTTCTTCTAATGGGGAATGAACAGCTTTCTTGGGCTTTAAGAATGGGACGCAGTGAAGCATCGCCTGGTGTTCTTAAGAGGCAGCTGTGTGGCTGTGTGTGAGAGAGAGAGAGAGAGAGAGAGAAGAAAGAAGAAGAGAAAGCAAGAGAGAGGAAGGGAGGGAGGAGAAGGGAGAGACAGAACAAGAAGGAGCTGGAGTGGGGGCAGGGGTGTAGAGAATCAGCCCTGTGGGAAAAGGTCAGGGGGCAGATGCTCTGGGTGCATTGATTCATTCTTCCAGTGCTCCTTTGTCCTGAGTTGGGGTGGGTGAGCAGGCTTGTCTGGGAGTGGCCAGAGGCAGTGTGGTCACAGCTGGGCACTCAGGCAGCTGGGCACTGCCTCCCACATGGTCCTCCTGTTCAGCTGGGGACTCTGGTTTCTGACATCCCAGGAGGGCTGGAAGACATGGGATTCAGCCTGAGATTCAGGGTTACTCAGGGGAACAGGCCATCAAAAATGGAGAAAGAAGGGCTTTCTGCATCAGATCGGTGGCCCCAGTGCCAGCTCCAACCTGCCTCAGCTGGCTTCCATTGGTCTGGGACACCAGAGCTAGGGCTGGGCAGTGCAGTGTGTTCAGAGATGCCCACACCAAAAGGGACCTGTCCCCTGCTCCAAACTCCTGGAAGAAAATAAACCAGGTGGTTTCATACCTGCCTTGCTCAGCTGGGCTCCCAGGGGTCATGGGCAGAAGGCTGAAATTAAACAAAGAAAGAAAAACAACATAGAAAACAAGATGTTGACTCAAACCCACAATTATTGCCTTCCTTGCTAATGGCATAAACCTGGAAGCACCTGCCATGCCATTTTATGGGTGGAGAATCAAGGCCTCAGCTTACAAAGCCAAAAACAACAGCCGGTTTGCGTCTCTGGCCTCCTGAGGATCCACAACTTCCATTTCTATAGAGAGGCAGCATAGCATAACATAACCTTGGGCTCTGGTGTTAGAAAGACACAGGTCCAATGTCACCTCCCTTCCTGGTGGATGTGAGTTTCAGTGTCCTTTACAGATTGGGAATGACAGAAAGAGAACTGGCTGCATAGATCCTTTCAAAGAATGAAAGAGTCTTTGTAAATGACCAGGATACAGTGGGTGGCCAAAGTGAGTTAAACAAACAAAAAAAGTCTCTGCTGTTCATAGACCTGGGGTGGAGGGAGCGAGCAGACCTGTGCTCAGAGATCCCTGGTTCGCAGAGGAGGAACTGGACAACCGCTGTGGAAGATACGGGGTGCTCTGGGAGTCATGAGGACCAGGGCCCCAGAGATGGCTGGGTTCACAGGGGTGAGCAGAGCAGTTGTTTATCAGGTTGACAAGGGGACGGAAGCACATTCCAGAACATTCCGGACAGAGGGTACTGCTCAAGCCATGGCAGAGAGGTGTGGGCAGTCACAAGAGGGTTCTCCCTGCCGATGGAAGGCCCTTAGTTGGCCTCCCTGGGCTCCCTAGCACCCTGCCCAGGGTGAGCCCTGGGAAAGCCACCTGGCCCAATATTTGCTGACGCCAAACACCATTTTGCTTCAGCAAATTTCTTACAGGAAAAAATTATTCTGTGATGAGGCCCCAAGTTAAATAGACTTGGTGTTTGGAATTATCTGGCCTCACTCTTTGCCAGGAGAGATAGGATAGGAGGATAAGGGGGATTAGGAGGAATGTGTATGTGAGGAGCCTCCATTACTGTCTCCTCCTCCAGGAAGCCTACCCTGCTTTGACTTTCAGACAGACAGGCACAACACACACACACACACACACACACACTGTGTGCCCCATTCTGGGTGTTTCCCAAGGCTACTGCTCTATTACTAATAACATTCCAGATACTAGAGAACAGTAGAGTGGGGGGCCTAGGACCCACAAATGACCCCAGCCTGATTTATCTCTGCCTGTTCCCTGGTTTGGAGGGTGCTTATAATGTCATTCACTACCCTCAGAGCTGTAGGTACCTGCTCTGTTCCTGGGCTCACTCAGAGAGCTGGTCAGGATACTCCAGGTACTTTCTGTGGCCACAGCCCAGTGGAGCCCCCATGGGAGGCAGTGAGACCTGGCATCTCTGGTTTGGAGGGGCTCACCGACCAAATAATGTCACTGTGAGGCTCTGTGGAGATGTCATGTGTCTGACAGTCCTTGACTAATCTGTGTTTGTCTTCCTCAAACCCCTGTCACCCTGCCCAGTCAGCCGAGATGGATTCAGGAGAGGGGAGAAGGAAGGAAGGAGCAGGCCAGAGACGCAGAACCAGAGCTAGCAAAAGATGCCACATCAGACACGGAGACCCAGGTGGACTATGGTTTCCAGAATTCAATTTGAGGACTCCCCACTTGGCCTATGTCCCTCTTCCTGCCTCTCCTGTCCCTGCCAGCCTCAAACACCTGCTGATGGGTGTGCATGGCCTCTGCTTGGGGTCAGAGCAGGGGGATGTCATCCATCCGGCATATGCTGACTTGCACTGATAACCTGTCACCTCATGGAGCAGGCTGCACTTGGCAGCTGTGATATTCAGGTTATTTTTGTGGGTGAAGGTGTGATGTCACAGGAACAGGGACTTCCTGGGTCTTGGGAAGAGGCAGCTGGGAGTAGGGGCCATGCTTCCTGTCCCCCTCAGTCATATTAGTGCTGGTCTCCAGGGTCACTGGCTGGTCTGTCCTACTGGAAGGAAGTCCAAGCATTTCCCAGCATGCTGGTGAAGCTATACCTGGGTTACAGTGCTCTACAGACAGAACCCAGGACCTGATGGGCAAGTGAGCCTCATATGGTGCTATACCATAAGATGCCTGACCATGAGTGTCTGGAGGACTGTCCATGGTGGTTCAGTGCTCAGGAAAGCCTCAGGAGGAGGAGCAGGGGAGCAGAGGAGGGCAGCCTAGCTGGGGGATGGTATGAACCAAGATTTAGAGGCCAGGAGACCAGCGCACACATCCTAAGGGCTTTCTGTGAACCAGGCATTGTTCCAAGGGCATCTGCATAGCTGGATTTATTTAACCCTTACAACTAACACACAGAGAATTTAAGGAACTTCCCAATCTCCCAGAGTCCACACAGTAAGTGGCAAGGCAGGGATTCGAACCCCAGAGACCATGCTTGTAACCACTCTGCTCTGTGTGAAGTTACTTGACTGAAGGAAGGGTTTGGAGCAGGGGGAAGCTAGAGAGGTCGGAGTATGGGGAAGGAGGTGTAAAGGGATGGGATTTGAGAACTGATATGACAGGACGGAAGTGACAGTTCCTGCATGTCACCTGTACCTTTTACCCCCTATATCACCACTTCTCGCTTCTGTTAGCTCAGAGAAGGAGATGGGGATGCTATATGTGCTCTCAGCCTGTAATCTTGTTCACCAAGCTCCTCTCCTGCCTCTTCTAACAGAATTACATCTTTCAAGAACCTGCCCATCACAGAACGCCCGCCCTCTGCCTTGCCCCACCAGGCTGGCCCGTCAGCATCCTTCCTGGGACCTGAGTACCCAGAACCCAGGAAAGAGAGCCCCTCTGTGCAGGCAGCTCTGGGCAGAGGCAGTCCTGTGGCACAATGCTGATGCCAGCCACAGGGAAGGCAGCACGAGCAAAGAAGGCTGACAACCAGGTGGAGCAGAGCTGGAGGCCTCACCAGTGTCCCTGAGGCCTGCTGCTCCCCTGACCTTCCCCACCACTTCCAGTTAACATCCCCTTCACGCCTAACTGGCTCCAATTGGATTTCGGTAATTTGCCACCATAGACCCCCAAAAGGCAGTGTCTCGCAGACTCCAGAGGAGAAGAGCCCCTTGGGAACTTCTACTGAAGTCTCTGTGCAGAATACAGGGACTCCTGATGGCCAGTCACTATCCTGCCCTAAAATGGGGACATCCCCAGACTACTCTGTGTCCAAGTCTTCTCTGGAGATACTGGGGTCCGTGCCTCACCTGGTGAGGAGGCGTACCCGCGAGTCCTGCCTCGGCCCTAGGAAATAGCCTGCTCCACCTCTGATGGAGCCATGCTTAGCAAACACTGTTTCCTGGCCATTTTGCTCTGGCCACCATCCCAGAAGCCGGGACTGCCCCCAGAACTATTTAGGGAGGTTCTGGAAAACCAGCAATGGGACAGCAGAACCTCAATCCAGAATGGTCGTAACTTTCCTTCCTTTCCCTGGAGCTGTCCTTCCTCCCAGGGTGCCCGCTGAGCTGCCCTCTGGTCACTGTATGCCAGGTGCCCATTCTGATGTTGGCAACAGCCTGCTCCAAGCTCCCCCTCCATCCTGTTGCCTTGCGTCCTGCTCTGTCCAGGCAGCTGGCTGACTTCCTCATGTACGTCTCCCCCTGCCCCAGACCGTGGTTTTCCTAGGATAGACACTGGAGCCTAAACTGGCTGCTCCGTTTCTCAGGTCAGCTGGTGCACCAACCCTTTCTTCCCACTCCAAGTTCAACATTTCTCTCTCTGCTTAAAGATTGTTTGAAAATGTTTTCTGAAACCTGGCGCGTCAGAGTTTGGTGACTGTTCAGAGATGAGGGCCGGCAGTTTCTGTGCTGAGGGTGGATGCAGCAGGGCAATCATGAAGCAGGGAGGGGAGAGGACATCAGGCTCAAGGAAGGAGGCAGGCTCAGCAGCAGGCTATGAAGAGAGGAGGCTACACGACTCCCTGCCATGTCACATTGCATGCTGGGGACCTAGGCTCATTGAAGAGCTGGGATGCGAGGAAAGCAGATCGTGGCCACACGCTCCATTTGGCTTTTGGACTAAAAGTGTAACCCAAAGGGCACCTGACAAGTTACGAATAGTTCTTCCTGGCCGCCTAGGGCTGGTTCCAGCCTCTTGCATGCGCGTGTGCCGCCATGTGTGCACGCAAGCACGTGGTTATGCGTGTGAGTCCCTGGCCTGATGTGTGCTTCTGAGCACACGTGTGCACACAGGCATGTGTAAGTGCTACGGCTTGGCTGCTTCTGTCTGTCTTTTGATCATGGCAAGGGCAAATCCTGAGAAGGTGGAAGATTCCCGGCCCTTGTCCCCCTCATCTTAGCCAGCCCCTCTGTTGTTCCCTTCTGCATGATCTCCCCACCAGATGCTTCCCTGTCTGATGCTGCTTTGATTTCCATTTTTGGGTTTATGAGGAATTCATTTGTAAATGCAATCCTTTCCTTAAGGCCTTATAAACCAGATTTGATACTTCTCAGTCTCCAGAAGTTACTGCGCAGGAAGAATTAAGCCAGCACATCTGTGCCTGATTTATTGGAGAACCCTTGGCCCTGCTTTGTGCTGCTCCACGCTTTCCCTGCCCTGGCCCCATCTCACCTTCCTGTCTCATTAGGATTTTCTGATACCTTTCTTTCCAGACAGGATAATAAGAGTCAGGAGAGGTTAGCCCCGGGGTCATGGGAAGTCTGAGAGTTGGGATTCTTGGGGTCTAGTCTGGTCTCTGCCAATACCTACTTTTGTGACCTTGGGCATGTCCCTGACTTTCTCTAAACCTCAGTTTTTGCTCTGTAAATTGGGTATATTAGACAACATTAAGATTTCAGCCTGTGGGACTGTTGCAACCTCCAGGGGTGTTTTGTTTTGTTTTTGTTTTTTTGATGGGACTGGAATTTGAACCCAGGGCTTTGTGCTTGCAAAGCAGGTGCTCTATCACTTGAGCCACACCTCTGGTGCATTTTTCTCTGGTTATTTTGGAGATGAGGTCCTGAGAACTATTTGCCTGAGCTGGCCTTGAACCACGCACCTCTTCTTCTCAGTCTCCCAAGGAGCTAGGATGACAGGTGTGAGCCACCAGTACCCGGCTGCAAGGGCCTGCAAACAGCTCATTAGGTTACTGTGGCTCTTATTTGTTTTAAATCATTGTGTTAGTTTCCCATGGCTAATAAGTTACCACAAATGGAGTGGCCTAGAGCAATAGGAATTTATTTCTTACAGTTCTGAAGGCCAGGGGTCTGCCATCAGTAGCATTGGACTTATGTCAAGGATTTTAGCACTGCCACATTCCTCCAGGGGAGAATCCATTCTGGTTTCTTCCAAATTCTGGTGGAACACTGGCATTCCTTGGCTGGTGGCCGCATCACTGTGATCTCAGCCTCTATGCTCACATCACCTTCTCAGTATGTATGTCAAATATCCCTCTGCCTCCCTCAAGAATACATGCGCTGGCATTTGGGCTCTACTTGGCTAATTAAAGATAATCTGCTCATCTGAATATCCTTAATTTAGTCATACCTGCAGAGACATTTCCAGGTTCCAGAGATAAGGATCTGGCTGTCTTTGGGGGCCATTATTTGGCCTTCTATAACTGTAACAGTGAAATAATTTAGAAATGTCACCACCAAGCCTGGCACCAGTGGCTCACGCCTATAATCCTAGCTACACAGGAGACAGCAATCAGGAGGATCATGGTTCAAAGCCAGCCCAGAAAAATAGGTTGAGAGACCCTATCTTCAAAAAAACCACCACAAAAAAGGGCTGGTGGAGTGGCTCAAGGTATGGATTCTGAGTTCGCCCCAATTCTGCAAAAAAAAAAAAAAGAAAAAGAATGTCACCATCAATAAAGACAAGGATGAGCCATTTTTAATTGCCTTGTGATGAGGGAAACACAAGTTAATTGAATTTTGATTAAGGCAAACACAATCAAGGAATGAAATCCATCACCACTAGACAAAACTGTTCCTGGGCACATCATGGTCAGAGATGCCTCCATGGACAAAGTGTTGTTTGGAGCTGCGAGGGTCTTTGGTTCCACTGGGAATGCCCATGACAGACCTGTGGTCAGGAACCTACCACAATGCACCTCTTCACAACCCCTTTGCCTATCACACCTTGGAGACTTGGAGAGCAACGGTCTGGGGTGGGGTGCTGGGGGAAGTCTTTGGGATAAGACACTTTTGGGCTCAAATCCTGACTGTGCCATTTGTCAGCTGAGTTTTCTTAGACAATTGGTTTCACCTCTTTAACTTCGCTATTGTCATCTGTGGAATGGAGACAATACTTCTGGGTGGCAGAGAAGAGTGAGAATAGAATTGTGTCCAGTAGTGATGTCACTGGTTATTCTGCCAGGGGAGGGAATCTTCGAGCATGCGCTTATTCATAGCAAAAGCTGACAGGCTAGGAAACAAGGCTGGGTGCGCTGGCTTATGCCCTTTTCCCTCCTCTCCTCTAAATCTGCTGTGTCCAGCCTCGCGGGTCCTTTTGCCATTCCCCCGGTGTGCCAAGCAACTTCTCAAACACTGCTCTCCCTTCCACCTGGCTAATCCCACTTACCATTTGGGTCTCAGTTTAGACATCACTTTGTCAGTGAGGCTCCCCACAGGGCAGTTTCCTGGTTATGTGCTCATCAACACTGGTTGTCTGTTTGTTAACACTGGGCACCTGCTTACCTCTGCTCCATCATGGCAGCCAGGCGATGGGGAGCTGGAGGGACATGTGACATGGGAAGCATGTTCAGATACACAGAGAAGACAAAGAAAGAAAACCAGGGTCAGCGGATAACGCAGGGCCCAGTTAACTGGCCATAGGTCTACATCCCCCTCCACCAGGGGTGCCTTCAATCGGAGTGTGGGGGGGTGGTGATCTGCCTAAAGCCACTCAACAGATTAAGGCAGGGCTGGTCTCAACCACAGCAGGGGCTTCTGCCAGTGCCCTGAGCTGCAGAGAAAGGAGTGAACTAATGAGCACAGGGGCTAAAATTGGGAGCCCAGGGCTGTGGGGCTGGGAGTTGAGGGTAGGGGAGCTGGGACTGTGTTGGCCTGTGGCAGGATTTCTCCAGGCCAGCTCACTCCCTGGACGCCCACCTAGCACAGCTGCGTCCTCGTTAGCCAAGCCCCACCCTTCAAGAGCTGCTCAGACTTCGGCACCAGCATGGAGGGCTGGCTACAGTTCTCAGCCACAGGCATCTCCAATGCTTCCCTTACCCCCATCCTTTGTTTTGTTTCCTTGTTAAATGAAAAACAAATCTCTGTTAGCTGGGCCCCTCTTGGAGTCACCGCAGGTCCTAAAAGTGGAAGCCAGGCCACCAATGGGGAGCTGGGATGGGGAGGCATGGGCCTCTCTGAGAATTGCTTGTCAGTCACCTCCCCTCCACCTGGGGGAGCTGTGGGTGTACTGTGAGGGGTGTTTGGAAAGGGTCTTCCTTTTTTTGACTATGAGTCCCTTATTCCCAGTCCTCTTCTCATCCCTGAGCACAGTCACACTTCAGTCCTTCTGTCTTGGAAGGAACAGTGTTTCCTTCCTGGCTGGAGGTTGTGGTTCCCTCTGTGGGGTGGGGGCTCTGTAGAAGCAGAAAGTCAAGCAACACTGTCCGCGGCTCAGGGCGAGTGAGCCTGGTGGTGACTGTGACATGGGTCATGAACCAGTGTGGGTTCTGGGGTGATTCTCCTTCCTATGTTGGGTCTGCTGTTGGGTTGGGAGTGTGTGTAATTCATTGGCTAAAATGAGAGTTTTAACAAGTATTATGTTTTCTGGCCATTTTGAGGGTTCAGTTTGGCCCCTGGTCCCTTCAAGTCTACGTTGGGATTTTACAATTCTCTACCCTGCCTCCTCACTCGCACACACAACCAGGACTAATGGAGGCCACCACTGCCATGACTCACCTCACTCTGTTGGGATAAGAAGCCTGGTGGTGGGCAGAAATGGCCTGGACACTCCTTACACAGAGAGAAAGTACATCTAGAGCAAGTAAAC
This sequence comes from Castor canadensis, assembly GCF_047511655.1. Classification (NCBI taxonomy): domain Eukaryota; kingdom Metazoa; phylum Chordata; class Mammalia; order Rodentia; family Castoridae; genus Castor; species Castor canadensis. The sequence continues at coordinate 4,616,249 of NC_133404.1, forward strand.
TGAGGCCAGGGGAGGGAAAGGACTTGCCATTGGACCCCCAAGTCTGACAATGGCAGGCTGGAGCTTGGGTCTGGCCTGCGGTACCAGATCCAGCAGGGATGGACAGGATTCCCTGCTGCTGTAGAAGTCTCCTGAGACCCAGAGGAGAGGAGGCTGCTTCTGAACTGGATGGTTCAGAGAGGGGCCCGGGGCCACATGGACCTCAGCATTGGGAACGCTTGTTCCCCTACAGCAGAGCTGATGAAGCAGGAGGAGAAAGCAGTACAGGCCTGGAAATTTCCAGATGCTTCTCAGCCAGCAGTCCCAGCCTCAGGCTACCCTGAAGGCCTCCACCCACCCCAGAGGCAGGGGCCCAGGCTGCACAGCATCCCAGGCTGTCTCTCCTCTCATGGGACAGTGTCCTGACCATGTGCTCAGCCACCTAAAGAACTATGTAATTCTAGCTATGAACAAACCATGGCCTGCACTTGTCTCAGATACAGTTCTCATAGCTGTTCCTGCTCATCCTTTTTGGGCCATCCCAGCACCATGCTCCCCTGAGCTCTCCTACTCTTGTGGGAAGTGGCAAGCCCAGACGGTGAGGTGACAGAGATCTAGGCAGCTGCCAGGAGGAGGCAGGCTAGAGGAGGAACTCTGGAGGGAGGTGAGCATAGGGGAGGGATTGTAGGCAGACCAATGCCCTGTGTTGGTGTAGTCCAGGCTGGGCCTTCACTTTGGGGAGGCAGCCAGAAGGATCCCCCAGCATGATAGCACAAGGGGAAAAGCCTATGGGTACAGGGCCTTGAGTCACCACCCAAGAGCAGGGGCTTTGTCTTTGGGAAGGAGGAGTCAGAAGGCACCAGAGTCAGGGTCTGGACTGAAGTCAACCCTTGAATTGGCTGCCTGCTTGGGGAAATAAACTAGGTACTTTCCTGGGGCCTGTCTCCCTGGACATCCAATAAGATTCAAATTCCTCCTGGTGCTGTGCCAGCCTGGGGTTTTTAGTGCTGGGTGTGGCCAGCTGCTCGCTCCTGCAGCTGCTCCATGGGGGGAGCTGCATGTGGTCTGTCTTCATTTCTCTGCCTCTGGTTCTCTCTCCATTTTCCTCTGTATCTCTCAATACCTGCTTTCTTCTTTTTTCCTTATCTTCTTCCTGGGCCTGTGAAATACCTGCAATTCTGCTGTCAATCTCTTCTTCTCTTTTTAAAGGTTCTACTCTTTCCCTCAACCCTGATCATCCACACTCAGTAAACTCCATAGCTTGCACTTGTCTCAGAAACAGTTCTCACAGCTGTCCCCAAAGATTCACTGTTGAAGCTGCCACCAACTTCAGATGCCAATGGCGTTGGGATTACACTGCTACAGAGCTCTCCAAGTGGCTTCTCTTTTTTCCTTGACATTACTGTCCAAATATTTCCCCCCAATACTATTTCCTTCTGTCTCTCTCTGATCAAAAGGGAGCCCAGTTCCCTGGCACTTTCAGTAGGAACCATTTCTCTTACCATTCAGACCTTCTATGTTCTGTCTGGGTCCCCCCAGCAAGACAAGGGGCAAAGAAGAGGCAGACACATGACCTATCCAAGGTAGGGGGCTACATAGAAGTGTGAGGTCTTGAGGTTTGGGCCTGGCTCCCCCAGCTTGAGAAAATGCAGTAGGCCTGGCTGGAATGCATCTAGGGGTAGGGACACCCCAGGACTAAGTCAGCCCAGCAATCCAGTAATGGTTCTCATCTGTGTGATCAGTGCTGAGTGGAGGCAGGAGGCTGCATCAGTGACCTTGGGGGACCCCTTCCTTGTACCGCCATGGTTCTGCCATCAGAGAATTTTCTGCTGATGTTGTTCATCAGGCATAAAAACTCAAGTTGGAATCATGCTAAAAACATTCACTGTGTATTGGACTTCGTGCTAACCACTGTGATCCAACAGGTAACAAAACACTCAGTGTCCTTGTGTTCAGTTGGACCATACAAAATTGACAAAATTGACATACAAAATTGACTGTGGTCAACACTGGAAATTTCATGTGTTTCACTTTCATACTTAAGAGGCCCAAAGGTGGGTGGGAGAGAGAGCTATGACTGTATTCTATGACAAGCCCTAGTGGGAATGAGTGCAGGGAACTATGGAAATCGCAAGGAGAATGATGTTCAAAGGGTCCAATGCATGAGTTGGCAAAGAGGACTGATGAGAGACAAAGCTTTAGAAGGAAATAGGGGAGGACAATAAAGCCCTCTTCCCCAACCTCCATGCTAAGGATGCTGGATTCATCTTGAAGGTAATGGAGAGCTATTGAAGGTTTTATAGTGATTGCAACAAAGTGATGAGATTTGTGCTCTGGAGAGATCATTCCAGCTTCCAGAGTGCAGGCAACAGATGAAAGAGGAAGATATTAGAGGTGGAAGGTGCAGTTAGAAGGCTTCCAGGCTGAGATGGTGATGACTGGGACCTGGATAATATGTTATAAATGGAGAGGAAGAGAAAGAAAGATTGGGGTGGTGGTGGCTGACAGTCTGGGGGCTGGAGAGCTACGCCAGCTCAGCCTTAGGCCATGATTCCACTCCCACAGAGCTCCTGAGGGTAGCAACATTTTCTCATGCACTGTAGTCTGCTGTCAAGGAAGATACCTAAGAGGTGGAGATGTGGAGGAAAACCTGCGTCTGCCATAACAAGATGGGCTTGGGGTCAGCAGGACCCAGCCTCCAGGCTATGTCTCTTGGGAACAGGGTGCTACCTCCTCACCCTATGATCTCGTGTCTTTCCTGCTCTCAGATGAGCCTCCTTCTTATCTTTGGGCTTCTGAAGCTGGGGGTCCTGCTTTTTTCCCATCTTCGTAAGCTATATCTTCATGCTTCTGCTGCCCTGGCCAGGCTCCTGACCCCTGCTCTAGTTCTCCTCATGAAGGTGTCCTGGGCCTTCCCATATCCTCTCATGCCATACTCCCACCTCTATCTAACTCAACCAGTTTCTTGGTTTTGAGCACTCATTGGCTCTGAAAGTCTTCCTGTTCAAGGAGAGTTAGGGTTGGTAGAACCAAGAAGGGCCGAGGCAAAAAAAATAGTGGCTTCTCTAGTCTGGCAGTGGGTAAAGCTCTCCATCTCACACAAACTCATCCCCGACTCAAGCTGTGACATTGAGTTTAAGGGCCCAGACCCTGGATGGCTCTGTGCTCCCAAGATATAGACCCTCTTCTTAGACACATACTCCATTAGCCACAAATTCCTTCTTCCATCCTTGGTTCAAGTTGGAATAAATATTTCTCAAAAATGCTCTGGTCCTGAGCTCTGTGGGAGAGGACTATACATGGTGGGGGAGTTCCTGTAGCTGTGGAGATGGGAGACAGGGCCAAATTCCCTGGCCAGCCCTCTCCCTCATTCTGAGGGAGAATCAAGCATTGATAAAAGCTAAGCTTAGCCTTGTGGCGAACATGGCTATAAAGTTTTAAGTCTATGAAGAGGGTGGAGGGGGCCGTGTCAGAGAGAGAGGCTCTGAGGAGTGGGTGCTAATGAGAGTCCAAGGTCCCCTGCCTACTCTGCACAAACGGGTGATCACCTGTGAAGAAGCTGGAGGTCAGCTGGTTCAAATAAGGAGTTTTAATATCTCACAAAACCAAGAGCCCCAGGGTGTGGCAGTTTCCAGGTGCTCCAGACTCAGTTCTGGCTCTGCTTTTCCACTGTGGGATTTACTCAGTTCTTCTGAGAGAAACCAGCCCTTCCTTTGTGTGTTTTGTCGCTGTTTTTTAAGCAATGTGACATCATTGTCCATGCCTCCCAGTTGCCTTCCTCTCCAGTCTCATTGGTAAGAATTGTTCAAATACATCCTTCCTAAATCGATTGACAAGGCAGTGGGATGACAGAGGCTGCCCTGGTGAAACTCTTCATCTAGATAAGGTGGTTGGTCCTTAACAGGCTCTAGGTCCTGTGAATGGGAGAGATGATGGGGGTGGGGTGTTGGGTAGGCAATCATGATGTCGGTTGAGACTCCTCTCAACTCTTTCCCCTCGTCACTTGGAAAGAAAAAGGCAATTATTTTTAACAATAAGAAAGAAAGGGATGAGAGTCATGGCAGGTCAGGGACTGAGCTGGATGTTGGGACTCCGAGTTCTTCCCACCTGTGCTTTCTGCTGCCACAGCACTTCTCTGTCAGTTGTCTCATTTGATGATCATAATGACCCTGGGAGCGAGGCAGGAAGTGATTATTATTTCCACTTTGACAGGTGAGGAAGAGGAGACACCGAGAACAAAAGTGGCTTTTTCAAGATCTCTTCCAGGCACCTCTTTTCACTACCTAGGTGTACCTAGTTGTGGCTTATTTTTAGGTCTTTTAGGAAAAAGGTTCATTTTCACTAGTACATGGTCCCAGGTGTCTGCTGCAGAGCCCAGTGTTCAGGGACTTAGAATGCCTCCAGGATATCCAGGGCATTTTCTCATCTGCCTCGTAGAAGGAGATACAAAGACCCTTTCCTGACCTGAAACACAGGCCTTTTCTCTTAGGGAAAGACAGCACTGCTTAAATAAACCCCGCTTTCCAGGGAGTGGTGCTATCCTTGGTACTGGCCTCTGCTTCCAATCACCTGCTGCCCTTGACTCTCCCCACTTCAGACTCTAAGGCTGACATTCTGTATTTTTCTTTTTAAAATAAATTTTTATTAGGATATATTCATGTTACAGGGGGGTTTTCATAGTGGCAATCCCAATTAGACTTATACTGTGCATTAGTTATTGTCCCCATTGTCTCTCCCCCCTATCCCTCATCCCCACCCCTAAGGCTGAAAATATTAAACCAAGATCTGGAGAGACTAGGGGGACAACAGTCCACCCTAACATCTCCCTTGCTCCCCAGCTGAGGAATCCCTCTATGGCAAGCAAGGGAGAAATTAATTAAAAAATGATTTTCAAGTTTGAGTTACACCCTCTCGTGTTCTCATGGCTTTGTTGGCTTAGCACAAGTCTACAACACTAAGCAGTCTTACCTATGTCCAGGGGCCAGCAAACTATGCCCCATCACCTGTTTTTTCAAATAAAGTTTTATTGGAATGCAGTCATGTTCATTTGTTTACTTACTGTCTGTGGCTCCTTTGCTCTACTGCAAAGGAGTTGAGCAGTTGTGATAGAGACTTTGTAGCCTACAAATGCTAAGTATTTACTAGCTGGCCCTTTACAAAAAAATTGTCAACCCTTGCCCCAGTCCCCTCCGTTGTTGGATAAGCAGATTTCCTTACCTGTGTGAGTGTTAGGTCCATCTCATCTCTTTAAATTCCAACTACTCTCCTTAAATACTATCTCAGTGGCATTCTTTTCCCACACCACTCATATCAGGCAACAGCCTTCTTCTTAGCTTCCCTGAACCCAGTCTCTAGTCCAGTCAACTCCAGCAGTTAACCCAGTATTCACCCTGGGAGACACAAACTTCATTATAACCTTCCTCACTGTGGCAGGACTTTACCATTGCAAACAACAGAAAACTGATCCTTATTAACTTAATAAAAATTCTACTAAAACTCCAAAAGTATATTCTGATGGTGATGCCACCAGAATTCAGCCCCGTGTTGACTCTTGGCTTTGTGCGCCTCAATACTGACTTTATTCAGGCAAGTCTTTGCCAAATGGTGGGCAGAGGACTACGAAAAGTTTAGGCAGAAAGAGACATCTTAGTTCTAACTGAAGAGTTCAGAATTGAGCCTCAGAGGCTCTGCTGAGGGCACATGATCAACTGAGCCCATCACAATGGCCAGGAGAGTGGAATATTGTGATTGGCTGGGTGTGGGTCACGTGATGTGGGTATCAGCCAAACACCACCAGTAAGTAGACCGAGTGGCAGAGGGTGTCCCACAGAGGAGGATGCTCCTCCTGGACAGAGGGAGAGTAGTTGCTGGCCAGGTAAGGATGACAGACAAACATCACACCTGCTGGGTTTGTCTTACTTTGTCCTCACTGTCTGCCATTTTTTCCTCTGCTGTCTTCTCAGGGGACTGTAACAATAGTCAAGTCTGTTCCAACTTCCATGACAAAGCCTGTACTTAGGCTAGAACACCCTCCCTGTTGTCTGCCCTCCAGCCTCACCGCCCACCCTCTCCTTTATCTCAAGAGCTTGGACAACATGGAACTTTCAACCAGCAGCTCCCAGAATATCCCAGGTCTTCACCTAGCCTTTGCACTTGCTTTCCTGCTTCGTCTGCACTGCACACTGCTGACTCACTGCCCAAATCACGAGTCTCCTCCCCTGGGGAGCCTCCTCCCCACTTCCAGAACAGAAGAATGCAAGAAAATATCCCCTGATCTGTGCTGTCACACTCCCTGCACCAGTATCCCACTGTCCCTCTACTCTGTCCTTATCCCACAAGTCTCCTTTCCTCCCTCCCTCCTTTTATCTCCCTCCTCCCCTTCTTTCTTTTTTCTCTTTTAGCCTGTGAGCTCCTTGAGGGTGTCCAACTATGTTCATTGAATAAAAACCTCTTCCCAGGAAGCTGGCTTTGTGTGGCTTCTTGGACTCCAGCCTTATAGCAATGCCAGATCCTCTAAAATTCCATAGGGTGAGGGGGAGACCACAAGCTTAGAAAAGGACAAAGCCAGTCAGGTGCATTACTAATGAATTCAGTAGATGCTTAGTGAATACTTCATGTGTCAAGCACTAACATAAGCAATGAGACTATGGAAGTGACTCAGGCATAGTCCCCAGTTTAAGAAACTCAGGGTGTGATAGAGAAATGAAGATATCTGTGCTGCTTATCCTTCCCCTTGTGCTGCCTCCAATACCCAGCCTTGAATGTGACGCATAGTCAACGCTTCATAAACAGTTGCTGAACAAACAAATGAATCCATGAGCAAGTGAAGGGATTGAAGATGACTTGGAAGTACAGATAAGGTGCTGTCAGTGTAAGGGGCAGGAAAAGACTTGGGAGAGGGGTCATTTCATTACCTCTCATTTACTGAGGCACCATGCTGGCTGCTGGGATTCAGAGAGAAGAAGCATCTGTCCTCTTTTTCCAAAGATCCCATAGCCCAAGGGATGAGACCAGATGAGAAAATCAATGGTCACAACTCAGTGTGGGAGTTACCTAGCAGAGATATGTCAAGATCTGTGATAAGAGAATGTGGTAGAGGAGCGCAAAGAAGGAAGTCAGTGAATTAATTGATTGACCAATCAGTTTCCTTTTTTTAAAATGAGATCTCTATGTTCTCAGGCCTTTCCTGGTTTTCTTATGGAAGTCCTAAGGAAATATGAATCCATTTGCTCAAGGAGATTATATATAATCAATATGGAAGGAGACCAGATGGGACACTAAGTAGAGCACATACTTGGTTACCTGTCAAATTCATGACAAAGGAAGCCAAAAAGGAACTCGGGTTCACTTGGGCACAGGTAGTCAGGGAAAGCTTCCTGGAGGAAGGACATTCTGGAAGGGATGCTCCAGGGACTCAAAAACTCCAGTCCGGGTCTCTAGAGCTAGGCTGGACATATTTTCTATTTTTACAGTTTCCTCTGTAGGCATCAGAGTCATGAAAGGATACCAAGCTAGGGAAGGCCATGATAAGATATGCAGTTTAAAAAAATTACTCTGGACATAATCTAGAGAATGGGGGAAGAAGATGGGGATGCAAGATGGGACATAGGGTGCCAGTGAGGAGGCTTTGCCATAGGGCCAGCAAAAGATTCTGATGGTCTCAGTTACAGCCTTTAAACTGAGATAATCTAGCTCCCAGTAACTAGAGGGCTATTCAAATCCATTTCTTTTCCTCAGCTTATGGTAAAGTGGAGATTTCTTGGGGGTTCCAATTCACTCATTCATTCAGTGAACATTTCCTGTGATAGAACTGTGAACAAAACAACACCGCTCTGCCTTCATGGAGCTTGTACTCTGAGAGTCATCTCGATTGCTGTAGATGGCTCCCAGGGAGAGAGGAACATTGGTTCAGAGCTGCCTTCCAGGGCTGCCCATCTGGAAGGCACTCTTGGTGGGCAGTCAGCATCTCCCCTGCTCCCCCAGTCCCCTTGGCTAATAAGGCATGAGCTTCTTCCATTTTATCCCATTTAATCCTCATCCCCGGCAGAGCCTAATGAGGTGGATGGTGGTGCCCATTATGCAATGATAATGTGTGGGCAAGGACTCCCCAGGGTGCCACTGATAACAACTTCCCTTAGAGGGACCACAGCAGGGAGCAGCTGTGAGAAGATGCTGCTGTGGACCAGGCAGGCAGTGTGTGGGGAGGCTGTGTCCCAGGCAGTGGGGAGGCTTCCTGGATGCCTGAGCTGGCCACAGGACACCCAGGAGAGCCAATAACCAGCACCAATAACCACCAAATGCTAATCAGACTCAGATATCAGGACCTAAGACAATAACTGTGATGCAGAAAATACACAAAATAACCAGGCAGCCTTTGTAATGAACTTCCGCTCCCTTCCAGCAGTCATTTGGAGTTAATGGTTTCTTAATTCAGTGCTCATTCGGTGACTTTAATTTCCAATTAATTTTGCCGATTTTCCTCTGAGGCACTCATGGTGTGATAGAAAATTCCTGCATGTGAAGTCTCCACCCCTAGGGACCTGGAGGGGGTGGTAAAAGGAAGGACTGAGGTCAAGGTGCTGCAGGAAGGCGGGGCTCCTGTTTAAGTGTTGAGAGCGAGGCTCCCGGGATCAGGTGATTCTAGGGAAGCTCAGTGGTCCTTGGAAGGACCTCATTTAAGGGACATGGGCAAGAGCAGGTACGGAGGTGCTGGGGATGTCGATGACCTTGATTCTCTCTAGCTGTTGCTGAGAGTTTTGATTTGTAGGGCTTGGGGTAGAGGAGGAAGCCCAGCACCACTGGAACTAGAAGGGAAGGGTCAGGACCAAGGACAGCACTTTCCTTTTCCGTCAAGAGGGCTGGAGGGTTTCAGGTCCTGGAGCTCTGTCCCCCACCATCCATACCTCACAGAGATCCCTCTGCTGGGTCTGTGCGCCCATTGCATAGCTGCTGCAAGAGTTGTGGCTAACGGCTCACAGCCTCCCTCTTCCCTAGAATTGCCTTTGGATGTGGGACTCCCTGCCACTCGGAGCATCCTGTAAGCAAGAACTGAGTGAAACAGGCAAAGCCTGCACAGTAACCCCTCTCCTTATTCCCCAAGGTAAGCCTGTCTTTGTGAGAGGTGACCCCACAGAAATCATAGCATTGTGGAAGAGTCATTTCTTCCCTTTCTCTGCAAGAGCTCCTCAAGAAGTCTCATGCACCCGAATCTATCTTGGGCTCGGCTTCTACAACAGTACCTAATATATTAAACTCTGGTCTAGCTCTTACAGTGTGCCAGACACTGTTCTGAGTCCTGTACAAGAAGCAATTTCTTTCACCTTCATAGCAACCCTATGAGGTAGATATGGTCAGTATCTCTATTTTAAGATGGTGGAAACACTGAGAAACTAAGAGACTTGTCCAAGGTCAACATAGGTAGTAAGTGCAGAAGAGGAAAGTGACTCCAGATGCTCTGCTTCCAGGCTCTTCCCTTAAGCAACATGCTGCATAAGATGGAACCATGGGCCTCTAGCAACTTCCCCAAAGGTATGGACCATGTCATTCAAGAGCCTGAGCCCCTGGGGACTAAGGAACAGAGAGACCCAAGGCCCTGGAGCTCTGGCCACATGGGGCCTGGGTACGCTTCTAGGCAGACTCTTCCCCACTCCCCTCCTAAAGACTGAGGTCGTGGTGCAGAGGGGCACTCCTAAAGTGCAGGTCAGATATCCAGATTCTAGGACTCAATATGCCCCTGGCTGCCTTTGTGATTTGGACCAGTCATTTCCACCAGCAGCCTCTTTCTCCAGCTCTGCTATATGCATACGAGTTAGTCTGGATGAACCCTAGCTCAACTTTTCAGTGGAAATGTGGCTGGCCCTTACCAGGGGTCCCTCATCATGGGGCAAGATGGTGGGAAGACATTTTCCTGCAACCTGCAGGCAATTATGGCTCTGTCTCCAAGGGACTGGGGAGGGGATTCCAAAAGACTACAAAAGAACCTGGGCCCAAGGGACCACTCAGTGCCCATCTGTGGAACGTTCATTTGTCATCAAGGGCTCACAGGATACCTAGCTTCTGTCAGGGCCTCTGTACATGCAACCTAGGGCAAGATGGAGGGACATTCCCAGGAATTGCCACCAATTTATTGTCCCTTGCCCTACTTGTCTTTAAAGAACCAATCCCACTTAAAGATTCCCTGTCCCCAAATATGCAGTGATTTTTGGACTCTCCACAGGGGTTATTACATGAGGATGGCTGTGTACTTGCTCTCTGTCCAAGACCCTTTCAGCAACACCCACTGGCTGTGGAGTCACCAAAGGAGACCCACATCCTCTGAGCTCCCCAAGCTGCTAATGCCCAAGGGGCATGAACTTGATGCTCTCTTATTTCCATTAATCTTCCAAGAAGGAGAGTCTCTCAGTTTCCCTTAGTCCCCTGAGACAGGGCTAGGGCAGGGAAAGGTAGCGAAGGAGGGTGAACATTTAGTGATATAATATATCTTCTTTCCTTCCCCCCACTTCCTCCTTCCCTAGACCTTAACAAGACCACATCCAAGCCTCCTTGCCATAGGCCAGGGAGGCAGGCAGGAGGCCTGGCAGCACTTCATTTGCTATTATTCCCCTAAGTCCTGCCCACCTCACCTTCCCCAAACCCCAGCCCTCAGAAGTGTCCTTTGCAAGAGTTGCTGCCAGACCAAAGCTTCCACTGGGAAGCTCAGAGGTGCCGGAGTGTCATGCTTGTGGCTGTCTGTCATAGGTCCCATTGCCAGTTGGCCAGAGATACAAAGTCCAGACAGTCAAGGTTGACTTTTAGTTTTTCTAATGCTATGGGTAAAAAAAATGGCACCTTTGTGAAGAAGGACACCAACTGTACTCTTAGAGCCAGGGCAATTAGGTGACATTTTGTGCAATTCCTGGGCTGGCCTGTGTAGTGAAGAGTCAGCCCTAACCGAAGCTACATTGCTGAGTTTGTCTCCATGCTGCACAGTCTTAGCTCTGGTCATACTCCTCTCCTGTTTAAAAACCTTCAGAGCCTTCAAACCGTGCTGCATAAAATCCAAATGGATCCCTGGTGTTTACAGGCTGCCACCCTCTGGCTCTGAACCATCTTCCCTCCTCTCACAGGCTCCAGTTGAACCTGGAAACCCACTCTTCCCCAAACTTGCCCATTGCTACCAAGCCCCAGGACATTTGTATGGCATTCTTCTGCTCCCCATCTCTACTTGTGGAGATTCACTTTTTCCCTGGGGAACCTGGGACTCAAGTTGGATACTGGCCATGGGAGCCTGACACCTAGACTACCAATGCTCTTCTTTCCCCTGGTGCCCATTCTCTCCCCCACTCCTTCGGCGCTCTCTCCCTGGATTCTGGTAAAACACGATAGAATATAGTAGCTTCTTGATCCACCCAGATCAGTGACTGTCAAACTTTGGGATCATCAAATCATCTCTTAAAACAGATTTGCTGGGCCCCACTCTAAAAAGTTTCTAATTTGGGTCTAGAGTGGAGTCTAAGAATTTGCATTCATAAAATGACTTCTAGGTGGTACCAAGCCTGCTGGCCCAAGCACCACACTCTGGATGCTGCCAACCTAGGTTTTGGTTGAGAAGTTCACCTTGTGTCTCTGTCTTCCTGAAGTCTCCAGCACCAGCAATCCTCACTTCCTTGGTTTGGTTTCCATCCATGGCTGTGGTTCTTGAGCGGGGCAGACCAGGCTTCCAGGCAGCTGCCACTCAGAGCCCTGGGGAAGGGCTGGGGTTTCATGATTACAGAAAAGTCACAGGCAAGAACACAAAATTCTCTGCAGGGAAAAATAATCACTGTGGTCTATAAAGTAGCTCACTGTAACAATATCAACAGCGGTGGTAATGATATCAATAGCATGAGTCTGGTATGATGTCATCTGCCCTAATGTGCTAAATCCAGATCGATCTGAGCAATATAAAAGAATTACCGACATGCACAAATGCTCAAAAAGTCTTGCTTAGGCGTGTTTGGGACCATTTGGCTGATGGCAATGGTGGCGATGACTATAATAACAGACACATTTGCACATGGCTTCAGGGTTTCTAAAGCACTTCTCACCAGTTTTATTTTAGCAGCAAACGCAGGAGTAGGCGAGGTGGGCAAGCTTCTTTGGTTTATAGCTGAGGCTCACATTGGCTTGTCCTACTAGCCTTCATTCAGTAAACATGAATGCCGTCTTTTCTTTTTTTCTTTTCAAGACCTTGTTCTTGCCAGGCAAGTGCTCTATCACTTAAGTCACATCCCTATCCCCTTTTGCTTTTAATGGTTTTATATGTACATATATGAGGTCTTGCAATTTTCCCCAGGCTGACTTCAGACCTCGATCCTCCTACCTCTGCCTCCCAAGTATCTAGGATTACAGTGTGCACTGCCATGCCTAGACCATGCCTACCTGAAGGTCAGGTAGTGGCCAGGGGTTGAGATAAGCCTGCAGATAAAGTACAAATGAAATACAAATTTGGCACAGATTGAAATGCAAATTAAATCTGGATTACAGAGAAACCACTAATCATTTATTTTGTAATATAACTATGTTCCAAATATTGCATGGGCCATATTGAGACTAAAAAAAGTATTCGTTATTCATCTGCAACTCAAATTTAATGAAGTGTCCTGTGTTTTTATTTGTCAAGTCTGGCAACTCTAGTGGGGAGGAGAGGAGAGTATAAAAAGAATTAGAAATGTTTCCTGACCACAGAACAAGCTCGCTATCTGGTCGGAGATAAAGGACCGTGGTGGATGATTCCGGTTCATGCAGTTAGTGGCATGGCAACAGTACACCTGCCACATGGATGTGCACAGCGATGATGTGGGGCTCTTGTTCAATTGCATGCCCTGATTCAGCAGGTCCTCGTGGGGCCCAGAAGCCACACCTCCACATGGCTCCAGGTGGCGCTGGGGCTGTTGGTCCCAGGATACACACTGAGGACGATGGAGGTGAAGAAAATAGAGGCTGGGGAGCTCTGAGGGCCCTCCCTCTGCCTTCAGGGGTTGGAGAGATGGTAGCTGGTAGGATTTGGCTGGCCAGACTCAGAGAGGAAGTGTTCCAGGAAGAGGAGCAGTGTCTGTGGAGTCCCAGAGGCGCAAGAAAGCTCTGTGATCTGGAAAGGGCAGCGTGGAGTGTGGCTGGAGGGTGGATTGGGGTTGAAGCAGCATTGGACTCTGGGTGTTAGTTAGTCAGATGGAGTCCCTGTCCTCACAGACTCCTACTAACCTGTGCTATGGGACAGGCAGGGCAACAGACTGAACAGAGTGGCCAGTGCTGAGTTAGAGGAAGCCCTGAAGCTGTGGGAGCCCAGGGAGGGGTGCACTCTTCCTGGAGGTTGGGGAAGCTATTTTACATGACAGGACATTAGGTTCAGGGTCATAGAGGGAAAAGAGAAATTTCCAGGGGGAGCAGAGCAAAGGTATGCATGAGGAAGGTGGGATTTCCAAGGCAGCAGTCATATCTGAGTTGTTTGTCACTGTGCTCCCAGTACCTAGCATGGGACCTTGTTAGTATAGGGCAAGAGGCCAGGCCCAGCTGACAAGGTGGCTCAGAGATTCTCTCCACTCATTTTGCTTCACTTCTCTCTGTGCCATGCTCAGAACATCAGTGGCAGAGAAGGTGGTTATATTGGCAGACTTAGATTCACAAATGGGTTCTGGAATCCACAGTACTTGTGTGGTCTCAGGGTGCTTCAGAGTTGGGTGGCAGTACTCACAAGGCCTTTCTGAACTTCTTGGGGTTTATCGTGGCACCTGACACAGAAAGCCACTGCTCTGCCATGTCCATTCTCTCCCATTTCCTCTGGTAAACATAGTACCTGCAGGTCAGCTGGGTACACAGCCTTTGAGAACAAAAATCCTAGATGTGGTTTGATGCCAAGTTCTGGACAAAAGGGTATGGTAGACATAATAAAAGAATCAGTCTGGGTTCAGAGGAAGCAGATAGCATTCTAGGTATTCCAAATAGAAAGGGATTTAATAGAGGGAATTGGGTACCTGCAAAATAAAATTATTGCCCATGGAGCTTACTCCAAAATTGATCCTATCTTAGGACACAAAGCAAGCCTCAGCAAATATTAAAAAATAGAAATAATCCCCTGCATTCTATCTGATCAAAATGCATTAAAACTAGAACTCAACAACAAAAATAATAGCAGAAAATACACAAACTATTGGAGGCTGAACAACACATTGCTCAATGATCAATGGATCATTTGTGAAATAAAAGAGGAAATTAAAAGTTTCCTGGAAGTTAATGAAAATGAAAACATGACTTACCGGAACCTATGGGGCACAGCAAAGGCAGAACTAAGAGGAAAGTTTATAGCCATGAATGCATATATTAAAAGGACAGAAAGATCTCAAATCAATGACCTAATGATACATCTCAAACTCCTAGAAAAGCAGGAACAAGCAAATCCAAAAACAAACAGAAGGAAAGAAATAGTTAAAACAAGGGTTGAAGTCAATGAAATAGAAACAAACAAACAAAAAAACCAGACAAAGAATCAATGAAACAAAAAGCTGTTCTTTGAAAAAATAAACAAGATTGACAGACCCCTGGAAAATCTGACTAAAATAAGGAGAGGAAAAAACCCAAATCAGTAAAATCAGAAACACAAAAAGGGAGATAACAACAAACACCAAGGAAATCCAGGAATTCATCAGAGACTAGTTTGAGAACCTATATTCCAATAAATTTGAAAATCTTGAAGAAATGGACAAACTTCTAGATACTTATGACCATAAGAAATTGAACCAGAGCATATTTACCACCTAAATAGATCTATAACACAAAATGAAATTAAAGCAGCAATCAAGAGTCTCCAAAAAATAAAAGTCCAGGACCTCATGGATTCTCTGCTGAATTCTATCAGACCTTCAAAGAAGAACTGATACCAACCCTCCTTAAACTGTTCCACAAAATAGAAAGGGAAGGAACACTGCCTAACTCATTTTATGAAGCCAGTATTAAACTTATCCCAAAATCAGGCAAAGACACCTCCAAAAAGGAGAACTGTAGGCCAATCTCCTTAATGAACATTGATGCAAAAATCCTCAATAAAATAATGGCAAACCGAATCCAACAACACATCAAAAAGATTATTCACCACGACCAAGTAGGCTTCATCCTAGGGATGCAGAGGTGGTTCAACATATGCAAATCTATAAATGAATAAAGCACATTAATAGAAGCAAAGACAAAAACCACTTGATCATCTCAATACATGCAGAAAAAGCCTTTGACAAGATCCAACACCACTTCATGATAAAAGCTCTAAGAAAACTAGGAATAGAAGGAAAGTACCTCAACATTGTAAAGGCTATATATGACAAGCCTAGAGCCAACATCATACTTAGTGGTGAAAAACTGAAACAATTTTCTCCAAAATCAGGAGTGAGTCAAGGGTGCCCACTCTCCCCACTCCTATCCAGCACAGTCCTGGAATTCCTTGCCAGAGCAATAAGGCAAGAAGAAGAAATAAAATGAATATGAATAGGTAAAGAAACTGTCAAAATATCCCTATTTGCAGACGACATGATCCTATATCTCAAAGACCCAAAAAACTCTACCCAAAAACTCCTAGACACCATAAACAGCTACAGCAAGGTGGCAGGGTACAAAATCAACTTACAAAAATCATTAGCTTTTCTAAACACCAACAATGAACAAACTGAGAAGGAATATATGGAAACAATTCCATTTACAATAGCCTCAAAAAAAATCAAATACCTAGGAGTAAACTTAAAGGATGTGAATGACCTCTACAAGGAGAACTACAAACCCCTGAAGAAAGAGATCGAGGAAAATTACAGAAGATGGAAAGATCTCCCATGCTCATTGATTGGCAGAATCAACCTAGTAAAAATGGTTATACTATCAAAAGTAATCTACATGTTCAATGCAATTCCCATCAAATCCCAATGACATTCATCACAGAGACTGAAAAATCTACCCTAAAGTTCATTTGGAAACACAAGAGACTGCGAATAGCCAAGACAATACTCAGCAAAAAGGAACAATGCAGGAGGTATCACAACACCTGACTTCAAACTATATTACAAAGCAATAGCAATAAAAACAGCCTGGTACTGGCACAAAAACAGACATGAAGACCAGTGGCACAGAATAGAGGACCCAGATATGAAGCCACACAGCTATGCACACCTTATTTTTGACAAATGTGCCCAAAACATATGATGGAAAATAGACAGTGTCTTCAACAAATGTTGCAGGGAGAAGTGGTTCTGTGCCTGCAGAAAACTGAAACTAGATCCATGTCTATCACCCTGTACTAGTATCAACTCAAAATGGATCACAGACCTTAACATCAGACCCGAAATTCTTAAGCTAGTACAGGAAAGAGCAGGAAATATTCTGGAAGTAATAGGTATTGGCAAGGACTTCCTCAATAGAACCCCAGCAGCTCAGCAACTAAGAGAAAGGATGGACAAATGGGACTACATAAAATTACAACAAATGGTCTCTAAACTGAAAAGAACACCCACAGAGTGGGAGAAAATATTTGCCAGCTACACATCAGACAAGGGACTGATAACCAGAGTATACAGGGAGCTCAAAAAACTAAACTCCCCAAAATCAATGAACCAATAAAGAAATGGGCAACTGAACTGAACTTTTTCAAAGGAAGAAATCCAAATGGCCAAAAAACATATGTAAAAATGCTCACCATCTCTAGCAATAAAGGAAATGCAAATCAAAACCACACTAAGATTCCACCTCACCCCTGTTAGAATAGCTATCATCAAAAACATCACCAACAACAGGTGTTGGCGAGGATGTGTGGAAGAAGGAACCCTCCTACGCTGCTGGTGGGAATGCAAGCTAGTGCAACCACTCTGGAAAAAAATATGGAAGCTTCTTAAAAAACTAAACATAGATCTGCCATTTGATCTAGCAATCCCACTCTTGGGGATTTACCCAAAGGAATGCAGCACAGGTTACTCCATAGACACCTGCACACCCATGTTTATTGCGGCACTATTCACAATAGCCAAGTTATGGAAACAGCCAAGATGCCCCACCACTGACGAATGGATTAAGAAAATGTGGTATCTATACACAATGGAATTTTATGCAGCCATGAAGAAGAATGAAATGTTATCATTCGCTGGTAAATGGATGGAATTGGAGAACATCATTCTGAGTGAGGTTAGCCTGGCCCAAAAGACCAAATATCGTATGTTCTCCCTCATATGCAGACTGTAGACCTAAAACAAATGCAGTTATTAGTGGACTTGGGTCACATGCTAAGGGGAGAATGCATATAGGAGGAATAGGGAAAGGTAGGAAACCCAAAACTTGAAAGTGTTTCATGTGCCCATTGTAAAGGAGCTAATACAGTAACCTTAAAATGACAGAGGCCACTATGGGAAGGTGACCGGGAAGTAGTGAAGAGGTCAGGTAGAGATGAATGAATTCGGGTTGTAACACACTTGTGCATGGAAGCAAAGCTAGGGATCTCTCTGTATAGCTATCCTTATCTCAGCTAGCAAAAACACTGTGTTTTTATTATTATTGCTTATGTCTTCTCTTCAACAAAATTTGAGAGGAGGGCAGAACAGGTTCTGCCCAGAAGTGAGGGGGTGGAGAAGAGGGAGGGGGTGAGAGGCAGGGGAGAGAAATGGCCCAAACAATGTATGCACATATGAATAAATACATAAATAATAAATAAATAAAGCAGCTAAAAATTAAACAATTATTGTCAAGGCCAGAAGCACGAAGGTTGTGGGGTGCTGCTAGGATGGAGTCTCTCCTCCAGGTGCTGGGGGCTCACACTTATAATCCTAGCTACTTGGGAGGCTAAGATCAGGAGAATTATGGTTTGAGGCCAGTCTGGGCAGGGAATTCTGGAGACCCCATCTCAACCAATAGCTGAGCCTGGTAGCGTGCACCTGTTATCCCAAGCTTTGTGGAAGGTTGAGATTGGGAGGATCATATTTTCAATCCCCATCTCAACTGAAAACTGCTGGTCGTGGTGATGCACACCTGCCATCCCAGCTATGGTGGGAAGCCTAAAATACTAGAATTGCCATCCTGGCCTGCCTGGGCAAAAATGTGAGACCCTATTTCTAAAGCAGTCAGAGCAAGTGGTAGTGCACCTGCCGAGCAAGTGCAAAGCCCTAAGTTCAACACTGGTACTGCAAAAAAAAAAAAACCAAAAGAACTGCCATGGGCCAGAGGCTGAGGCCAGGTTCTTCTGCTGCCTGAGGGAGCGCCTTCTTTCTGCCTTCAGAGTAGCAGTGAGTGCAACTGGCTGGAAGTAATCACATCCAAGAGCCTAGCAGCAAAGGAGCCTGAGAAATGCAATACGAGCCCGTGATACAGTGAAAGCACAGGGGCTTGGGGAGAGCATGCTGAATGCCACCTGATAGTAGTCAGCATCACCCCTTCCTGCCAGCTGGGATAAGGACAAGGTGCCACTGGTCATAGAAATGCCACAGAAGTTGGCACCTTTGCCTGGACAAGAAATAAGTTTCTACCTTGGTGAAGTCACTGTTTGAGCAGTTGACCCTGGGTCCTGACACACCATTTTAAGTATAAAATCAGGTCATTTCCAGCATGTGTACTGTTGATTCCTGGTAGTACCAAGTTAACCAAGCCAGCCAAGGTAGGGCAATACATAATCCATGAACACACAAAGCAATAGTCAAGGTTGTGGGTGGCTGGTGCCAAATGAGGGCCTGAGTGAGTACTCAGGACTCTATAGAGAGAGCTTAGCAGGAATAGGAATCTAGGGGAAGACTTCCTGGAGGAGGCATAGCTGCAGATAGAGAGGAGGAGAAAGGCTTCTCCTCTTGAGAGCTGAATCAACTAATGAGGTACCATGCCCTGTCCCCAACCTTATCCTCTGTTGATGAGGGCTACTCAAAAGGGAGGTGGGAGGCGTGGTACCTGCAATCAACCAGGGCTGCTGACTTTCCAGTGGGGCAGGATGGAGAGGGGCAGGGTGGCCTGGGAGATGGGAGGGAAGAGGGTTAAGATTGCTCCACAGAGAGGCTGTGTCCACCAGATTCTGAGGACAAGGAAGATGACGGACACTTTGAAGTCATGAAGTGGTTGGTGCCTGCTTCTGGTTAACCCCTCCCTCCTCTGCCTGTGACACCTCCCCAGGAAGACACATGGAGTTCACCCTTCACATGGTGTCTCGAGTTGGTCTGCAGCCTGGAGACTGAAGACCGTCATATGGACCTGCATGCATGCCCGGGGGCTTGGTGGCACCCATCAGATGCTTTGCCTTCACCCATCTTTGTGGAGAGTATGTGTTCAGAGTGAAATTAGGCCCAAACTGGCTTATGTAAGGACCAAAGTCAAGGTTCAGTCTGTGAACAGAGTGAAACTGCTCAGGGCAAGAGAATTATCCATGCAGGATTAAAAATGAGGCAAGGACAGGGACCAACTTGTGACAGGCTGGGCTCAACTGGGGCCACAGCCACAGTTCAGTCTGTGACAGGAATCCTAGGCCTGTCCAGGATCAGTGCAGAGCTCAGTCTGGGCTGGTTTAGATGGGAAGGAGCGCTTAGCTAACACTGAATCTATTCAATATCGTTACTTCTCGAAGTAATGAACTGAAATGAACGGGTATCAGAGTATAAATGTAATATCTTCCCTTGTGTCATTTCTAGCCTCCATTTGGCTTCTAGGCCCTCTCTTTCCTCAAACCTGTGGTTTATTCCTTTGGTATGTACTGAGGAGCAAATAGAGCTGCCTGCCTTCCACAGCAATTTCAGAGCTGGACAGAGCCAGGCAAAAGGCCAGCTGAGCAGGTGCCCAGCACTGGGCAGCCTGGTAGATTCACAGCTTCCTGCAGTGTTTTGGAAACAAGCCCCAGGTCACCCTGAAACCTGCGGGCAGGCAGGCAGGCAGGCGGGCAGGCAGACAGCTGGGTGGAAGAGCTGGCAGGATGGATGTCTCGTATCACGGCCTTGAACCACAGCCAACCCTGTTTAGTTGGGGTAGAGGGTGTGTGTTGGGGGGCATGATTTATTCTGCCTGCTCTGCAATGAGCCCCAGGGCAGGTGCCAGCAATTTGCCAGTCCTGAGTGATGGAGCCAGGGCCTGCTGAGTGGCCTGGAAGGGCAGAGGGCCCCTAGGCCTTCATGGGCAAGCTCAGCCACTGAAGGAAATACAAAGTGACGGTAAGTGACAAAATCAAAAATGTAATTAAGACAGATGGAACTAACTGGCAGGGATGATAAAAGCCATTCCCCAGGCTCTGATATTTAAAGTGAGGTCACAGGACAGCCCCATCCTGGCCACATAGCCGACAAAGAGGAGGCAAGGGATATGCTTAAGGATGGGAGCCAAGCTCACTGTGGAGGACAGTGAGCAAGCTGGGCTTTATTGAAAGAGATTTAGGTGAGGCACAAGGATGAAATTCCTGGAGATGAGGGTGCTTAAATGTTGGCCTAAACAATGTCATCTCCTTTTCCCAAGTGCACTTCTTCTCCCCCCAGTAGCCAATAAGTGATGAGGTGCACATGGTGGGAGAAGAATGTGTCCTGTGTCATTTCTATGCACCAGGAACTGGCTGGTGAGCTCCTTTGGCTCTGAGGTTGCACTGGCAGTCCCCTATTGCCACGGAGATATAACGGAGACAGGTTGATCCTGCCATCCCTAGACTACCTTTCATTACAGGACACATTCTTGTTATAAATACTGAGCATAAAACAGTCCAGCATCATCCGGGAGATCAGAGTTGCTCCATCACTTCAAACGCACCATCCATCCGTCCATCCGCCACAGGCAGCCAGAACGCCAAAATATCAGATGAGGATTTATTGGGGTGTTAAGGTGTAATTTATGCCACTCTTCTTCTCTCTCAGGGACAGGCTTCCTGAAGCATCTCTATCTCCCAGACTCACCATTTCTATTACCCCAAGATGCACGTGTCCACTTACCTATTTGCAGCCCTCTCTGGGGAGTGTTTTATCCACTGTTGCCCCAGCCTCTCACTTCAGAGAAGCCCTTGCTAATGACTTAGAAGAAAAGATCCCAGTGTATAAACTATATGATGAGGCCACAGGTCCTGTGTTAGCCGAACTTTTCAACACTGTGACAAAATACCTAACACTGGCAACTTAAGGACAGTGGGGGAGGTTTATTTTAGCTCCTGGTTTCAGAGGTTGATTCTGAGTCCGCGGTGAGGCAGAACATCACGGCGATGGGAGTCTGTGGCAAGAGATGACTCAACTCATGGCAGACAGGAAGCAGAGAGAGAGACAGGAAGGGGCCAGAATTACCCTGAGGACCTATCTTTCCCTAGTGACTTATTTCCTCCATCTTGTCCTCACCTCCTAGAGTTTCCAGAACTTCCCAAAGCAACACCACCAGGTGGGGACCACACACACACACTTCATATCCAAACCACAGCAGACCCCATCCTGATCTGCTGAACCAGAATGTTTCCAAGTTCCAAGGGGAAGCCGGAGTCAAGCATTGGGTTGGGCCTTGAGCCAAGGCACCTAGTTTCCCTTCACGTGGCTGGGACCCCAGAGGAGCTGTTCTTTTGGGGTAGGGGCTAGTTCTTCTGGTTTTTCTTTCATTCTCTTGGTTTCTTCCTCCCTCTCCCTCCCTCTCCTTCCCTCCTTCCTGACCTCTGCCTGCTTTGAACTTTGCCATCCTTCTTGATCACAATTTTTGTTTTGGTGGTCCTGGGGTTTGAACTCAGGGCTTTACGCTTGCTAGGCAGGCACTCTATCACTCC
This sequence comes from Castor canadensis, assembly GCF_047511655.1. Classification (NCBI taxonomy): domain Eukaryota; kingdom Metazoa; phylum Chordata; class Mammalia; order Rodentia; family Castoridae; genus Castor; species Castor canadensis. The sequence continues at coordinate 4,637,952 of NC_133404.1, forward strand.
ACCAGCCTTTTTTGCTTTTGGTTATTTTTTGTTTTATTTTTTGTTGGCAGTACTGGGATTTGAACTCAAGGCTTCATGCTTGCTAGGCAGGCACTCTACTGCTTGAACCACTGTGCCAGCCTCCAAGCTTTTGGTTATTTTTGATATAAGGTCTTGCTTTATGCTGGGCCAGCCTGAACTGAGATCCTCCTATTTGTACTTCCTCCTGTAGCTGGGATCACAGTGCCCAGCCATCAGTGCAGATGGGGTCTCATGAACTTTTTGCAAGCACTAGCCTTGAATCAAGATACTCCTGATTTCTGGCTCCCAAGTACCCAGGTTTAAGCCACCGTGCCTGGCTATATACCATAAACTTTTAAACCACATCTTGCCAGACCAGAAATAGTCCCAGCATTGGCCCAGACCATATCCAGCCTACTTACGATTTTTTGTTCGTTTGCTTTGTGGTACTGGGATTTGAACTCAGGGCTTCACACTTGCAAGGAAGGTGCTCTACCACTTGAACCATGCCTCCAACCCAAAAAGATCAAAAATAAGATTGAAATTTTGTGTGTGTGTGTGTGTGTGTGTGTGTGTGTGTGTGTGTGTGTGGGACTGGTGTTTAACTCTGGGCTTCACACTTACAACGCAGGCACTCTACTGCTTGAGCCACACCTCCATTCTTCTCATGACTTTTAATAGAGTGAAAAATGCTTCTGAGGTTCAATGCCTAGGCTCACCACGGTTCCCCTTTTTTGCTGCTCCATTGTCGCCAAGATAGGCTCTGAGACCATTAACATATTTTCTTACTTTTCTTATTTATAATAGACTCCAAAGTATCTTAACTTTGAAATTTATCAATCTTATTCTTAAGATGGTTTTCATCTACTCAGTACAGAAGTTTAATGTGATCACTTCTATTTCTCACTTCTCACAATGAAATGTATATGATGCATTTTAAAAAATAGCCTCCTGCATCCAAACAGATTTTGAAGAGGTTTATAGGAAAGGCATAACTTCACTAGAGGATGTTTGAGATAAAAATCAATATGACTCACAGCAGTGGGCACCAGACTTCGGTTTGCATAAAAATTGACTGGAGGGCAGAACAGGTCCTGTCTGGGGGCTTGGTACTAGTGGTGGGGGTGTGTGGAGCGAGGGTTTAGGAGGGTGAAAATGGTGCAAATACTGTGTACCCATGTATGTAAAAGGAAGCATGAGACGTTGAAATTATTCTAGAAATACGTGGGGGAGGATAAAGGGAAACGATGGAAGGGATGAATTCAAGTATGATATATTGTAAGCACTTTTGTAAATGTCACAGTGTACCCCAGCACAACAATAATTTTAAAAAATGCTGGAAGAATTCCACCCCCATTCCAGACCCTAAGCATATTTTATAAAATAAAAATGGCAAAGAAAAATTGAAAGAAAAAAAAAAGAAGAATCGACTGGGGCACAAAAGACAGCCCGCCCCCACCCCAGGAATCTGATTCATTAGGTCTGAGACTGGACCAATGGACTTCCTTTTAGCAAGTTGATTCTGTTCCAGGCTCTTCTCTTTGAGAAGCCCTGGTGAAGCAAGAGCTACATCCTCCACTGAAAATCTTGAAGTTGTTGCAATTAATCATTAAATTTAGCTCTGAGGCTCCTGGCAGCTCAGACCAAAGTAGAACCAAAAGGATATAGCGTTCTCCCTGCCAGAACAAAAAGCCAGTTTTTCAGGAGCCGTAAGCGTGTCCCTGGCATGAAATCTAAGCAGCATTTGTCATGGGAGCCATCACTTAAGGTACACAGGGCCGTACAATGGGCAGCATCTTCTTCGGGTCCCACGGGAAATGCAGAGACGTTCTTCTCAGTGGCTCTGCAGAAGTCACAGCCTGTCCCCCAGCAGCTCATGACAGTGTTCTAAACACCCGAAACTCAGATGTTGGGCTGGAGGGGTAAGGAAATCAGGTCCTCCAAGAGAGAAAGCAGGAATAGCAGTGACATTGTAAGAAAATCTGAGTGGGGGCTCTCCAGGTGAATGATGGGACAGGACAAGGAGATACACCCGACTCCTGGGGCCTCTAGAGTAAAGGGGAGCCTGAGTCTCTCCTTGTCCATGTGGGAGTCCTCTCAGAAGCTCATGGAATAATGTGGTTGGAGGGAAAAGAGGGTGGTCAGCTGTCCCCCATCTTTCTCACTTGAAACTTTGAGAATTTCCTGAACCCCCTGCAACTGGGATCACTTCCTCATTGAGCACACAATTCAAGGATGGAACACAGTAAACACCCAATAAATGCTTAACAGTATTAATGGAAGAGGAAGGGCAGGGACCAGTGTGTCCCCCATTGTGTTGTCCCTGGAATGTCTTAAAAACTGCTAGTATTTTGTGGATCTCAAGAGGTAGGTGAAAGTGAATATGCCCAATATTTTAATCATGGTCCCTCATCCCCAGCTCATCTACTCAAGTTAGGCGGCCAAGACATTGTAAAGCTTACTGCCTTTGTCCTTGGCCCTTCCCTCATTCCAAATTGGAAAATGACCTTGGTGTGCTGACCAACACAGGATGTCTAGGAAACTGTTAGTTAAGGCTGGAACCAAGTTGGAGTAGGTGAAGACACACTTTTAGGGTGTATCCAGCTTATCAGGTGAGGCCTGTGATTCAGGAGATACATTCAAAATCATTCTGCAATCATGGCAGAACTTGCTTGTTATTGGCCCAAATCCATCCTCCCCATCTTCCGTAGTGATCCAGTGGTAGCTAGCTGTGGAGCTGCTCAGGAAAGGACTTCATTTCCCAGCATTCTTTGCAGCTAAGCATGGTCAGGGGACCAAACGCTGAACAAGAGAGTGGATGTGATATGGATCATCTCACAGTAATTAATACTGTGGTCATCTAGTCTGCTTTTGATTATAGAGGAAGGTTCTGGGGTCCTGAAGGGAAAGGACCTATCCAAGGTGCATACCAGTCTGAGAGCAAAGCAGAATAAGAGCCCAAATCCCTGACTCCCTGTGGAAGCACAAGCCCAGCTTGGAGACGATGGTTACACTTTAGTCTCTTCTGCTTGATGTAGTAGGCAGAATAATGCCTGGCCTAACATGTCCACATCCTAATCCCAGAACCTGTGAATGTGCTATGGTAATATGGCAACGAGGAATGAGATTGCAGATGGAATTAAAGGTGTTAATCGGATGAGCTGGAAACAGGATTATTTGGGTTGACTCAAAGTAACCATGAGGGTCCTTAAAGTGGAAGGAGGGGACTTCCCATGATATCAGTTACTTGTCTGAAAATAATCAATGGAAGATACCAGAAATAAACAATTCATAAGTCTACTTTTATCCAATCATATTATTATAATTGTTCTATATTATTAGTTGTTGTTGTTACTCTCTTACTGTGGGGGAGATTACTGTATTAGAAATTAAAATAGATTACTGTGGGGGAGCTACTGTATTAGAAAGACTCAACTGTCCATTGTTGGCTCTGAGGGTAGAAAGGGTCTTGAGCCTGAGATGTAGACAGCCTCTAGAAGCAAGAAAGGCAAGGAAATCGATTCTTTTTCTAGAGCCTCTAGAAGGAAATGCAACCATCCAGTGCCTTGATTTTAGCTTTGTGAGACATCACCAGATATAACCCCCTTTTCCCTCTGCCCAGGCAGACACTCTACTACTCAATACATGCCCTCCAGCCCTTTTTACTTTCATTATATTTCGAATAGGAACTTGCTTTTATGCTTGGGCTGGCCTGGACAGAGAGCCTCCTATTTATGCTTCCTACATTGCTGGGTTGGCAGACACACACCACCACGCCCAGCTTTTTATTGATTTAGATGGGGTCTCTTTTTTTTTTTTTTTTAGGAAAGCTGAATTCCTTTATTTATTTATTTATTTATTTATTTTCATTTTTCTTTTATTATTCATATGTGCATACAAGGCTTGGTTCATTTCTCCCCCTGCCCCCACCCCCTCCCTTACCACCCACTCCGCCCCCTCCCTCTCCCCCGCCCTCAATACCCAGCAGAAACTATTTTGCCCTTATTTCTAATTTTGTTGTAGAGAGAGTATAAGCAATAATAGGAAGGAACAAGGGTTTTTGCTGGTTGAGATAAGGATAGCTATACAGGGAGTTGACTCGCATTAATTTCCGGTGCGTGTGTGTTACCTTCTAGGTTAATTCTTTTTGATCTCACCTTTTCTCTAGTTCTTGGTCCCCTTTTCCTATTGGCCTCAGTTGCTTTTAAGGTATCTGCTTTAGTTTCTCTGCATTAAGGGCAACAAATGCTAGCTAGTTTTTTAGGTGTCTTACCTATCCTCACCTAGATGGGGGTCTCTTAAATGTTTTGCCCAGGCTAGCCTGGAACTACAATCCTCTTGATCTTCATCTCCCAAGTAGCTAGGATTACAGACATAAGCATCTGTGCCCAACCTCACCAGACTGCTGACATCAGAACAGTAAGGAAAATTCTTTTGTGTGGCTTTAAACCATAAATTAGTTATGGAGGTTATAGAAAACTCCTTTGTGAAAATGGTTCCATGTGGGGCTGGCCTGGCTCACAGACTTGCCTTTACCTCTGTCACCTTCCCCTGCAGCACCAGCTTCAGAGCTGGGTCCCTAGGGAGGGAGGAAGAGGACTCTTGAGAAAGCCATGTAGATAGGCATGAAAACCAGAGAGAGGCTATGTTTGTGCTAACGCCTAACTCCTATGACTGACCCCAGGTAAAGGGTAGGCGTGAAACTGAGGGTCACGGAGTGTGTGTTGGGGACTTGGGGGAGGAGCGGAACATGTGAGGATGGAATCAGTCTCCCTCTGAGAGCCTCAGTCTAGATGTGTCAGCTTGCGGGCAGCCTATAGACCTGGGAAGGGCATCTGGCCTCCAGTGATGAGTGTGGCACCTGGATTGAAGGCATCTGGGTGTGTATGGGGGGCCTAGGAGGCAGTCTGAGCACACTGGGAGACACCTGCCAGGGTGGGGCTCCATCTGGAATTGTCAGGGGTTCTCACAGACCCTGCACCATAGAAGAAGCCATCACTTACCCCGGAGAGCTGTCCCAGTCCCTGTAGTAGACTTCAAGCTGCCCCAGGAAGGCCTCCTTGGCTCCCAGTCCTCCTCAGGCTCTGTATCCTGACTCTTTCAGTCCTCCTCATTGTGTCTCCTTGCTCCATGGGCCACAGGTTTGGCTGCCTCTTCCCAGAAGTGTTCTGAGAACAAAGCCTTGTTTGTCATGTCCAAGTTGGAAGAACTGGAGGAGGCCACAGCCATTAGTGTTTGCTGCAGCCTATGAAGGGTTAGAAGGGGCAGGGGATCCAGAGCCCAGTGTGGGGCAGAAATTAGAAGTCCTGGGATTTAGATTTGGCCTTACTGTTGTCTCCCATGTGACCGTAGGCATATGTTTGTACTATCACCAGCACAGCCTTACTTTCCACATCTATATAACCAGAATATTAATCCATATGTGTTCACACAAGGGGTATGATTTGTGGGGAAGACTCTTAAAATGATATGAATTCTGATTAGCTTTCAAATTAGGAAGAGACAGAAGGGAATTATACCAAATCAAAGGAATATGGGTTAAACTCAATAATGGTATACTGAAGGGGACATCTGGGCCTAAAAGGGAGGGGAGTGGGAAGTTGTGGTCAAAAGGACAAGAGAGCATTAGGGATGTGCTCTGCATCATTTGAAAAATCATCTCTGGAGGCAAAAAGCATGAGATGTTTCCTCTGAGTCCTTATGCCAGATGTTGTTCAGACAGGGAAGAGCCTAGCCTGGCAATCATTCACACTCTAGTGTGAATTCTGGGCTGGTTGCCCCTCCCCACTGGGCATAACTGCCAGCCTGAACCCTCCAGACAAATGTGAGACTCTGTCTCCTAGTAAGAGAGTGATGCTCTCCAGTACTGCAGTGAAAAGAATTGATGCAGAACCATCACTTTCACTGCACTTTCAGCTGGACTCAGGCACCCCTAGATTCCAGGAATGCTGGGATGGTCTTTCTTGCCCCTTTACCAGGGGCAGGACTGTGATAGGGAAGTAGTGAGTCCCCACCTTTTGAGGGCCTTCAAGACTTGGACCTGTTCCTGCTTGGAGAGGAATCAGCCCTCTGGAGTTTGTACTCATGAAAAGCATAGAGTCCAAAACTGTGTGAGGGCTACACAGGTGTGGGCTATAATATCTCATTGCCTTTTCCCAAAAGTGGGCATTCTATAGGCCTCCTTGAATTCCCTGACTCCTTTATATGAGGTTACTGAGAGGGAGAGCCCCGAGGTTGCAGGCACTCTCCAGCACCCTGGAAAAGGGACCCATGAGCATTCCCCCCACCCAGTTACTTGTTTGTCTAGCCTCTACCAGCCTTGCCCAGTCGCAGGCCTGAGGAGTCCCCGCCTGGGTATGCCAGCAGCCCATATCCAAACTCCCCAAACTGCAGGTGGCACATCGCAACAAGAGGAATTGGTAAATTCTCTACCATTATGGCCCTGATAGGAGGAGGATTCATGCCAGAAAGGACTAGGGTAGAATGAAGAGGACAAGAAGGGCAGAAAACTGGGAAGGAATGAGCATTTGCAGAGCACATTCACAAATTATGTCCATAAACCCACAGTGAATATCCACCAGTTGGGCCTGGTCCTGCTTTGGAGGAGTTCACAAAATAAAAATGCTATGAAGATATTTCACTTTCCTTTCACAGAATCTCTGTGAGACAGGTATTATTTTTCCTACTTTTCAGATGAGGAAACTGAAGACCACAGAGGTTAGGCAGCCACCATTTGTACATGGTAATGCTAGGAAGTAAAGCTTGCTTTTCAATTCTTTTTTTTTTTTTTTTTTTTGAGTTACTGGGGCTTGAACCCAGGGTCTTGTGCATGCTAGGCAAGTGCTCTATCACTAAACTACATCCTCCAGAACTCTTCCTCTCTTTATTTTGAGACAGGGTCTTGCTATCTAATTTAAGACTGGCCTTAAACTGTAGTCCTCCTGCCTCCCCCTCCCAAGTACTGGAATTACGGGCAAACACCACCACACCTGGCCAGATTTCAGTTCTGTTACCCCCGTGCCCTCCATGTCTTTATCTATGAAATGGGGGTGCAGCTCCCTGCTTGCAGAGAGGTTGTGAAGAGGAGATACAGCACAGTTGACCACGGCTGCGACAGGTTTTCAGCACATGGCTTATGATGCAGTAGGGGCTCAGTGCTCTAAGACTGTGCTTCAGCTGGACTTAGGAGCGGGGATGGAGCAGTAAAACTTGAGATACTTATCGGTCTTTCACCAAGTAGTAATTGAGCACCAGTTGTGTGTCCTAAGGCTCTGAGAAGGAGATGGGAGACCCAGAACTTATGTTTCCTACCACCCTTGGGGAATTCAGCATGGATGGGGGTAGGACAGACTCATGAGGCAACATAGGACAGAGGCCTGCCTGTGTGTCCAAGCATAGTACTGCAGGACCCAGAAGTGGGCATGGATGACCAGCAAGATTCTTGGAGAAGGAAAACCATGAGCTGGGCTCTCAAGGAGTCTAGAGGGCAAGGAAGAAGCAGCTGATGAAAACCTCGCAAGCAGGCCCTGGCCCTGGGCAGTCTGTGTTTTAAAAATGTTATCTTTAAACAATTACAGACTTTAAGAAATTGCAAAAATAGAGGCCAGGCATGATGGTGCATGCCTCCCAGTTACTCAGGAGGTGGAGATAGGAAGATCATGGCCTGAGGCTGGTCCACACAGAAGTGTGAGATCCTATCTGTAAAGCAAAAAGGGCTGAGGGCAGAGCTCAAGTGATGGAGTGAGGCCCTGAGCTCAATAAAAAAATTAAAAACAGTAGCAAAAATTATACAAAAAATGCCCTCAATACCTACCTACACCTGGCTTCCTCCAGGTCTGGTGGAATGTGAAGATAACTGTAGCATGACATCAAAACTAAGGAACTGACACTCCCAAATACAATTAATGGAACTTGGCTCTTGCCTCTTTTCACCGGTACTCTTTTTTGTGTGAGTATGTTTCTTACGTATAAATCCATATTACCACCACTAAAGTCAAAGTACAGAGTGACTCTGTCACCACCCAGGAGATCCCTCAGGACACACCTTTACATTGCCCACAGTTTGCTCTGAACAGGCACGGGGATGGGCTACCCCTGTGCTCTGCCCACTGGGAAAGTCTGCCCATCCTGTCCCGTTCTGCCCAGTGTGGCCTTTCCAGGGAGAGCAAATTGTGACCTTGGTGTCCAGGGAGAGATCTCCACAACTCTATGATGAAGAGGTCCACCATGCTGCTTTCTTGTACAAGGAGGAACAAACCGACCCTGCAGACTTCGTCCTTCAAAGGTAAAAGCTGGACAAGCGTGAGGAGATTCAGCACCACGGACAGCTCCAGGGCAGCTGGGAAAGTTTTTTTTTAATCTGGAGATGGACCGACCCTGGGTGAGTACTGCACGTGCCCACACGCACGCACACACACATGCACACAGTCGCAGGGCGGGGAAGTGAGAGGACAGCTCCAGAGTGCAGATCTCTGCTTTCCACTATTCAAGGCGCTTCCATTCTGAAGATCTCTCCTTGACTTTCCCACCTTGCTTGCTTCCTCTGAATTAATTTACCCCGAGATCTGGCAGCACTGTTGGAGACGGCCCAGAAGCACACCATGTGCTTTTCTCTGCCTGCTCCCACATACAAGCTGCACCCCCAGACAGAATAGAATGTGAGTGCCCCAAGGCAACTTGTCCTTCACTTGTCTCTTCCATTTCCTCCCTTTCTCTCACCCAATGTCGCTCCACACGGGCTAGGCACTCAGAGTCTTTCTGGAGAATATTAGCTCAGGGATGGCTTGGTCTTCAAATTTGATTCTCTGTCCAGAATTTTATACTGGGCATCTTTTCTGTCTCACTGTGTGGTGATGGGAAGCAGAGAGGACGTATTCAAACTTCAAGTCACCTTCCAGAGCACTTCATTTCAGCTTTCTCCCTTTTATGCCATAATCAGTAAGATCCTTGGCCCTGGAAACCTTCATCCGTGGTCTGTTTTGTCCCTAGAAGTCTGTGCGTCTTGGGGTTAGCCTCGTCAAGTCCAGGGAGCACCTTCCCCAACCACTTCACTCACTGGCAATATTGAGAAACTTTGTCACAGATGCTATGCTGTACCACCCTGATGGCCCTTGGGGACAGGAGGACTTTTCCTAACTGCTGAGAAGATGGTTGTGTGACAGTACACATCTGTCAGTCTCTCTGGAGGCTGCTTCAGCTGCAGAAAGCATCCTAGCCTAAAGTATTACCCCTTCTAGAGGCTGTCACTGACTGTTCAGTGACAGGTTATGAAAACCCATCCCCCTCTGCCCAACAGTGGGTCAGCCCAGCTTTGGAGTTCCTGTGGAATCAGTGCCCTCATTGAGATGGCACAGCTGCTGGCTTCCTTCCTTCTCCCATTCACATTGGTCTGAGACCACTCTAGAGGAAAAGCTGACTAGTAATCATCTCAGCGTCTGCGTCCAGGTGAGCCCACCTGTGAGCTTCGGCTACTCAGACTCAGGCCCACGAAGGCAGAGGAGAGCTGCCTGCATAGCAATTTCTCCCTAGTCTGCTGAGGGACTGCTCGCCCCACTTTCTATCACAGAGCTCAGCCTTCCCTGAGGCTCTTGGGCTCACCTGGCATAGTGAAGTGGGCTTTGGAGCCCAGCCAGGTGAATTTGGGCAAGTAACCTAATCTCTCCAAGTCACTATTCCCTGATCTGGAAGCATTAATGATAATAAAAACATGATAGGCCCATTGTGAGGATTAAGTGACACAACACAAACAATGTTTTAAAAAAATCTTAGTGTCTGGCATATAAATAAGTACTCAACAAACATTAGTGTTCTTCCTCTTTTAAGTCTGGGGATACTTTCTCACTAATTGTCAAATCACATTCTTTAATCGACCCGGGTTGAGAATTACAAGTACAGGAAAAATTTAGAAGTTTTCATAGGCTGGATCAAGGAGGAGGGTCATTCAATTTAATTCTTCCTGTATGTTAACCATACTTTTTATGCTATTGGAAAAATCTTGCAATCTAATGAAGATTCTTTGCAGTGCAAGGAATAGCAGATGTTTTCACTTTACCCTAAGGAGTGAAGCCAGGCCACATTTTATACGTGGCTGGAGCAGAGACTCTGTCCTCTTAAGACACCAGGACCAGCCCTTCTTCCTAAGCAACAGGTGAATGGCTGGCAAGGAGATCATGCCATAAAATACAACTGCCTGGGACACAACTGGGTGTAGGCATCTGGGGGACAGAATGTGAGATCAGCCTGTTAGAGAGTTTTGTGAAAGTACAACTTGTCCCCAGATACAGTAAAAGTATCCAAGTCTCTTCTTCAAATACAATGATCATCTGCTCTTTGCAAATGCAATGCCCACCCCCTGTTCCCTCAGCCTTACTTTCTCCAGTCCTTCTCCCCCATCCCCAGGCAAGCCGGAGAGGCCCTGACCTCCCCAGGGCTGGTGCCACGTTTTCATCACACATTCGTGGGCTGGGCACGCATGGCAGAAGCTGGAGGGGCATGTGAAACCCAGGGCTCAAAGCCACACACCTGGTGCACATGCTCCTCCAGCTGGGTCCTTCTGACAACCTTGGACCAGGACATGCTGTCCTCAGCGACACTAACGTGCTAGATTCAGAAATGCTGAATTCAGCCCCAATTAAAGGGCCATCTCAGGGCAGGCTGCCGGCACCAGCAGCTGCTATTCTGGGACTTGATGAAAGCTCTATCTCCTCCCTCTCTGCTCCATCTCTGTTCTCTTTTATTTCTTGCTCTCCCCCTTCTCCATCTCCACTATCTCTCTAGGTTTTTCTCCCTAAGTATGCAATTCTTTTCATGCCTTGATTTGTCTGTCTCTGTGACTGGATCTACTTCTTATGAAGTCAGTTTGACAAACTCTTATTCCCATCTGCGCTGCACCAAGGCATGACTGGGCTTGGGGGAAGAAGCCCCCTGACCTTAAGGAGTCCTGGGGAAGCTCTGCCTCTCTGCTTCTCCTCAACCTTCTCTGCATCCTTTGTGTGTGTGGCACTGGGGTTTGAACTCAGAGCCTCACCCTTGCTAGGCAGGCACTCTACCACTTGAGCCACTCTGCCAGCCCTTTTCGCATTGGTTATTTTTAAGATAGGGTCTCACTTTATGTCCTGACCTGTGAGCTGGCCTGGAACACGATCCGATCCTCCTGTTCATGTTTCCCACAAGTAGCTGGGATGGCAGGTGTGTGTTATGGCACTCAGCCATTGGTTGAGATGAGGGCTCATTAACTGTCTCTACAGGCTGACCTTGAACTGCAATTCTCCCAACTAGCTAGGATTACAGGTTTGAACCACTGTGCCCAGATCCTCTCTGCATCTTGACTGGCCCTGACTACTCTGCCTAGGAACCCCCACAAATTGCTTCTGAAGGATAAGACTCACGTTTCAGCTACTCTGGGAATGGCTGACACCTTCAGGTTCTGAGTTCTTGGAATTTGAGTTCCAAATCTTCTTGCCTTTAGGCAAGCTTCCACCAGACTTCCAGTTCCTGTAGCAAACAGTTGGCACTTCCAGGTATATCTGTTGCACTAAGGTCATCCTCACCCCAGCAAGACCTGGCCCAGGGCCTGCAGCATAGGACTGTTTGGTTTCCCTGTGTGTAGTAATTTTTATTGTAATTTGGTCTTGAGGTCTGTTTCTGGAGAGTGGCCATAGGCCAAGATGGCCATCCTCTGGGAGAACCCTGACTGGGGAAAAGTTAGCTTTAATGTATCTATTATTCAGTTTGCTATGACCAAATACCTCTCAGAAACAACTTAAGGAAGGAAAGATTTATCTTGTTCAAGGTTTCAGTCCATCGTGGCAGGGAGGGCATGGCAGAGCAATCACACCATGGTGAACAGAAAGCAGCGGGGAGCATTAACAGGACGGAGCCAGGGCAAGCTATAGTCCCAAGGACACAGCCCCAGTGACTTATTTCCTCTAACCAGACCCACCATGCACGGCTCCACCCCTCCCAGTAGTCTATTCAGATTTTGAATCTATCAATGGATTAAACCACTCATTAGGTCAGAGCCCTTGTGATCTGTCTCTGGAAATGCCCTCACCAAAAAAAAGTTCCAGAAGTGTGTTTTACTAATTTCCTAAATGTTCTCAATCTAATCAAGCTGACAATCAAGATTAACTGACACAGTGTGGGATAATGAGGAAGTGAAGCCAAAATGCACTAAAAAGAGGAAATGTATTGCTAACAGGTCCTAGAGAGGCTGTGGGTGCCTATGGGGGGGCTCTGATGAGAAGTCAAGAGGAACGGGGATGGGTGGGGGCAGGGGGCAGATAGAGTCAGAGAGAGAGAGAGAACTTACGGGATAGGCCTTTCATTAAGGCCATGGGCCCCCTCCTTTAAGTGCTCCCATGGTGGTTGTGGATTGGCTAGTTTAAAGAAAATACAAGCAGAGGAAGGAACCTGTTGACATAACTTTGGCATTGACGATAGATTTTACTATGGTCAGCAGCTGTGAGGTTTGTTGTGTTTAGGGTCAGTAGGATGAGAAACAAGCAGGCTGTATTGCAAACAACCATACCAGAGAGGAAATTTTAATTCAGCCTAAGGTGATGGTGTACATTTGGGTTAAGAATGGATGCAAGATTATGACGCTGGGTCAGACCAGCAGGCTATTCTCCTTGTCAATCAAGACATCCAGGATTCAAACTGAAGTTTCTCTTCCCTCTTCTACTTTCAGAGCAGAGGGCCCCTTGAAGAACCCATGACAGAGAACATACCAGGCTTGTGAGGATGCCTTGACCCCATCCTCTCTCCCTGTCAAATCCTAACATCCTCCTGGGCCCGCTCACTCCCCTCATTCCTAACCCCTGCCCCACCATCTCCTGCCTCCACTCCCTCAGTCACACTACTGTTAGCACTCCCGCTATGGTAACTGCTGGCTGGACTTCACCTGATTTGTGTTCTTTGATACTATGTGGGATAGGGGTATTCAGCAGGACCCGCTTTGACATCTGCAAGCCCCTTTCCCTCCTGTGTCCTCCCCTTCCTGGGCTTCCTGTACACTAGGAATAGGGAGTACATTATAACTTCTATGTACACTGTTTAATGATAAGAAAAAAAAGTACCTACTATGTGTCTGGCATTCTAAGGCAATTCATATGCATTGTTGATTTGTAGACCAGCCTATTCAAGGTGGTCTTATTAAGCCCATTCTACAGTGGAAGGAACTGATGCCCAAAGAGGTGACTCAGGAGGCAGAGCTCAGGAGGATGGTGGTTGGAGGCCAGCCTGGGAAAGTAATTTGTGAGATCCTATCTCAAAAATACAAAAATACCCAACACACTGGATCAGATGGTAGAGTACTTGAGGCCCTGAATTCGAATCCCACTACCATCAAAAAAAAAAAAAAGTGACTCAAAGTCACATTATCAAGGCTAGGAACACATGACAGCCAGGACTTGTCCTGAAACACAGCTCCTGTCTATAAGTAAGAGAGGGAGACTCTTCTATAGAATGAAACTTTTGTTCAGAAAATTATTATTATGTAGCTGTACTGGGGTTTGAACTCAGGGCCTTGTGCTTGCCAGACAAGTGTTCTACCACTTGAGCCAGGCCTCCAGTCCCACAGAATTCTTCATTTAAGTCCAGGGGCCTTACTGTCTTTTCACAGCTGGCTGGACCCAACTCTTCTGGACCAGCAGCATACTCAGCCAGTGTTAGGCCAGGCCAGGGCCTCGCTCTTGGCAGAGCAGAGAAGCCCATGCTGTGAGCCAGGTGGGCACAGTGGGAGACAAGTTCTCAGCCAATGGGAGCCTGGGGGGTGAGAGGAGATCCCGAGGAGGAGGACGGGATGCCCCCTGAGCTGGTGTCAGTCAGAGGCCCAGAGATGAAGGCACTAAGGGCTCCAGGTAGCAGACAGGACAGAGACCTCTTTCCCTGGTGGGGAAGAGGACGTGACTCTGTAGGACTACTTTTGAAACTCCCGGGGGGAGGGAGTGTGACCCAGGCCTCCCTGGTGAACAGTGAACCCTTAAAGCCCGTGGCCCTGTGTGCATCTGAAGCAACTTTGAAACTGAGGGAGTGCAGGCTGGGAAGGTGCTTTGATGCCACCTTTCTTCAGTGGCTTTTTCAAGCTCTCTCTGTGCTTTGTCTCTGTGCTGTGATGTAGGGATGTGCCAGATGAAAAGGAAGCAGGCAGGGAGCGTGGGCTGTGTCAGGTGGCTCGAAAGGGAAGAGCAGCCCTGCCCCTGCACCAAGGGTTTCTGAGGCTGCTGGCAGAGTCAGAGATCTGGGTCCTTCCTGGAGCTGGTCTGTGCTTCTCTGGGGCCATTTTTGTGCCCTGTGTGCCTGATCCTAGTTCTTGCCATGCTGGTTTGTCGCTGCTGCCAGGTGCATCTCTTACAGAAAACCGGGTATCCCGGAGAGCAGGGGTGCACCTGAGTCACCTCTGTGGCACAGCCCAGCAAGGGGGGAATGATAAAGAAACAATTAGCCCTCTACCAGTTCCCACTGGCAGGTTGAAGCAGCAATGTGCATGCATGCAAGGGCATACACACACAATTACTTCTGAGTCAGCAAGGAGGGCCCTCTGGAGAAGGCAGGGTTTGAGCTGGGTCCTGAAGGTTTGCTCCACACCTGTCCAGGACGCCTGTGCCATGCTGGGTGGCAAATGACTGGTGGATTGCATTGATGGCCCACACTCCGTGCTCCTTGGGTCTATGACATTTGCTGAACAACTTCGTATTGCCCTCCTGTGGTGAATAGTGACCTACCTACCCCTTGACTCTGGGTCCAGCCATGTGACTTGCTTCAGCTGATGTGATGTCAGCACATGTGCTGCAGGCAGAGGTTTAAGACAGGCTTCCACATCCACCCTGTCTTCCTGTGTCTCTGCCATCACCATGGGAACGTGCCCGAGCTAGCCTTTCAGAGGACAAGAGGCATGCAGAAGAAGGGCCAGTCACCTTCGTCCCGCACCCCAGTCAAGGCTAGCTTAGGCCAGCCAATTGCCAGGTGACCTTCAGGATCAGATCTCAGAACTGAAGGAGCAGTCTAAACTCCTGACCATAGACGAGTGACTGCAAGGCTCATTGTTTTCAATCACTACATTTTAGGGGTTTGCTACATGGAATGATTTGGTATTACAGTGACTAAGGCCCAGGTGACCAGCCTCTAGAAAGGCAGATTGGCCCACAGTGGCACTACAGTGACCTGGCACAAGGGGAATCTGAGCAGTGACCACCTTTCCTTCACCACTGCCTGCTCTGACCTCTCCATTCTAGCCACCTAGGGCTTTGCAAGACCTCACGCTGTCCTCTTCTCCTAGAATGCTTGTCCCTATTAAATTCTGGTCACTTTTAAGACCAGGCCATACCCTGGAACCTTTGTGAGCTCACAGCATCACAACCACAGTAAGTCCTTTGGGGAGTGAGGTGCAGTGGCTCTGTCTTCCTGTCCTGCTGTATCCCACTGTGTTCTGCCTGCAGCTTCACTGCAGCACTCTCTCTCAGAGCTCTCTCCCTCATGGGGCTGTCACAGTTACTGGTCAGTAAATAGGTCCCAGGCATAGAGGGAACATCCCCATGCAACCTTGGGTCCCTCCCAGCCTCTGCACAGGGCCTGTTACCTCAGAATAGAGCAATAGAGAGAGCATTTTCTGGCTATTGAGTTTGTCATGATACATGGCAAAAAGCCCCAATTGAAACTCAAACACCTATTTTCAGTCCTCACCTTGCTCTGCAAGATTTGGCAGAAGTCTGCTCCTCTCCAAGCCTCAGTTTCCCCATCTGTATAACAAGGGTTTGTGCCTATTCCTTTCCCCACTTCCACCAATACTGAACATCTATGACGCATGCTTCTGTATCCTCCAGCCCTTGACCACCTGCTCTGGCCTGGCCACTCCTCCCTGGCCTGAATTGTGTGTCAGAGCTTCCCACCTGCTAGCAGCTCTGACCAGTGCCTTCCATTGCGGTAGCTAAAGAGTTGGACTGACTCCTTTTGACAGCCAGCATCTTCTACTTCCTGACCTGCCAGTGGGATAAAAAGGCCTTTTGAAATCTCTGCTGGGACAAAGCTGGGTCCCTCCATGTGTGTGTGTGGGGGGGGGGTGTTGTGGGGAGAGGCCTGACTGGTCTTCAAGAAACACACAGGCATTGAAGGCTCCACTCCCAGCAGCTTCTGCTGGCCCAGTAAGAAGGAATGCTGACTGGCTGCATTTTTTTCCTTCTGATCCCCCAGGGTCAAGGGAGAAAAATGGGCCAATGTAGAATAAGCCAGAGAAGGAAAGACCTTTCCACTCCAGCAAGGAATGGTCCATGCTAAAGCTTTCCAGATACAGAGGAGGAGAGGAAGCCTGAACCTCTGAGCTAAAGACTGAATCCTCCCTGCTGGACCACTGCTAGCTGCTCACTCCAGCCTCTCTTTTGGGGGTGGGGCAGCTCCAAAGATGCTCACATCATGCCTCCTCCAGGACACCAGTAAGGAGCCTGGGTTAGGAGTTCTTGGGGTCTCTGTGGCTAGGACTGGGGCTGTAGGGTAGAGGACCACTGGGCCACCCGTCACAGACAAGGAGGGGTTCACGCTTTGCTTCCCCTGCTCTGCCCTCTCCTCTGCCTGCCCCACCCGTGCTCCAGCAGAGAAGGCTGGAAAGGCTGGGGGTGGATTTAGAAGGGCTGCTCAGCACAGCTCTGCGCTTACCCTGCCTCCTCCCACGACTACTGCAAAAGCCAGAGACAGTGATGAAGCGGCTGGAAGTTAGAAGTCTGACTTCTTGTCTGTGTGTTTGCCCTCAGGGCCTTGTGGGCTTGGGAATCCCAACTTCTCTGTGATACTGGTTTTCTTTTCTGCTGGTAGGAGGTGGTACTGCCCACTCTGTCAAATGACCATAGGGATGGGAAAGAATCTGAAGCCATAAGGCTCTGTACGTGTAAGACATGTTTTCATTATTGCGACTACAGGACTAATATGAAGGGTACCTCATTGTAGGGCCTTGTATCCCTCCTTTGTAGGTCTGTTTTTGGTTTAAGCTTCAAGGAGCACAGCTAGCGCCTGGCTTCTGACCCCACCTCGATTCCCCCGGCTCACGTTCCCCAGCCAGCAATGGCAGCAGTCTCAGAAGTCCCTCTGGACCCATCCTAGCTAGAGAGGGCTGTGTTCCTGAGCCTTTCCTTAGAAGCTGCTAGAGTCACCCAAAGAAGAGGCCAGAGCAGGACAGAGTGTGAGCAGGAGCTGGTGTGAGGCTGTGTGGTGTAGATGCTCAGAGAAGGGCAGATGTGGCATGGGCTGGAGGAAGGGAGGGGCTTGAGCTGGTCATCGCAGAATGTAGTTACTTCTGCAATGAGCGTGGGTCTGGTGTGTTAAGGTCATGTGGCTCCACAGGCAGGAAAACCAAAGTCCAGGTACGTATTCACTTGCCCCACGCATAGAAATCCAGCCAGTTGCAGCTAGTGAGGCATTCGAGAGGAGGCAAGGATCGCACTGAGGCCCCAGGAGCCCCACTTCTGCTTCTGTCATAGCAGTGTTTGCTCCAAAAGAAGGAGCACAGAGATGATGAATGGGTGACACACACAAGTCTGTAAGCAGCTGTCTGCTTCTTCCAGAATGAGGGTCATTGCTAGGCCTTGGAAGCACAGGCACCCAACTTCCTGTCAGGGTGAGAAGAGGTCAGAGAACCCTGCTCTGTTCCCACATATCCACACTGCCCCCCAGAAGTAAGCCCTCTGCACCCACCAGTCATCTGAGAACAGAAGAGCTTAATGGGGGGCAGAGTGGGGATTGTAATACCCAATGTAGGGATGAAAAAACTGAGTTCCACAGAGGAAGAGAGCTTTGCTGAAGTGTCAAGGCTCAGGTTGAGCCTACTCTTCTGTTGAGTCAGTGTAGACAAGCTAATAGAACAACCTGGGTCAGTGTAGACAAGTTAACTGGCTTACCTGGGCCAAAGGATTCCTTTTAGAGGAAGGTTTATTTATTTATTTTTTCCTTTTTCTTTTATTATTCATATGTGCATACAAGGCTTGGTTCATTTCTCCCCCCTGCCCCCACCCCCTTCCTCACCACCCACTCCGCCCCCTCCCTCTCCCCCCTCAATACCCAGCAGAAACTATTTTGCCCTTATTTCTAATTTTGTTGTAGAGAGAGTATAAGCAATAATAGGAAGGAACAAGGGTTTTTGCTGGTTGAGATAAGATAGCTATACAGGGCATTGACTCACATTGATTTCCTGTGCGTGGGTGTTACCTTCTAGGTTAATTCTTTTTGATCTAACCTTTTCTCTAGTACCTGTTCCCCTTTTCCTATTGGCCTCAGTTGCTTTTAAGGTATCTGCTTTAGTTTTAGAGGAAGGTTTATACTGTGTAGACACAAGATAACCACAAGCTGGTTGCTGTGCTAGGCTCCTCACTGTGCCTCATTCAATATTCAAATCCACGCCATGAGTTCAGAGTCCTCAGCTCCAGTGGTTTGGGGAGTCTTGGTAGCTATTCCAAACCTCCTAGGAGGAAGCAGTGGAGCCTCAGAGTCAACATGGGTCTCTCTGAGACCAAAGTCCTCCATCTTTCAGCCACCACCTGGTGATACGAGACAACCATCTGCATGGTCAGGAATGCTGGACCAGACAGGAAGCAGCCAAGCATGGCCCAGGAGAGAGGGTCCTACTGCCGGCCCCTCACTCAGCTTCTCACTGCTTTTCCCAGGCACAGGGCAGACCCTGGCACCTCTGGAACTGGCTCAGAGAATAACCACACATGGAAAGCAGTAATGTCTACTCTTACTGCTCCCAACTCCTACCAAACTCTACAGCTTTCTGTGCTCAGCTGTGCATGCACACAAGCATTTTAATCTTCAAAACAAACTTCTAAGTAAGTCCTTTTTGACTTGTATTTTATAGAGATGGAAATGAGGCTGGAGTGCTAGAAACTCTCCACTCTGTCTCCAAAAGCTTTTGTATCTTTTGCATACCTGACGCACAGATTTCAGGCAGATAGAAAGGTACCTTTCAGCTGTGGGAGTTGCCTGAGAATAGCAGAGGTAAGCCTCCGTCATGAGATTTTTCTGGTGTGTGGGGGGGGGAGGGTGTGCACTCAAAAATACTATTTATAGTTACTTTTTCAGAATTAATATTCAATTTATTAAGAATGCACACTTTAAAACATATTTTTTTTGGAATTAGGTTTCACTTACCAGTCTTTCAGTTCTATTTATAAATGTAATAAAAAAAGAACAAGACCTTCACTTTTTCTTTAATTAAAGTTTGATTAACTCAAGTTGAAAAAACTAAACTCCTTTAAACAATAAGTTCCATTTACAACTTAATTAAATTTGCTTAAACAATTTCAGCTACATTTAAACATTTAATATATTCGATTTTCCTAAGTAACTTAAATGTCTAATTGAACAAGCAAAACCTTTTCATCGTGTACTTGAAAAACTGTTGTAAATCTAATAGATTAAATGTTAAAAGTAAAGCAACTTTTGTATTCCCATAAATACTGTCTGCAAAAGTAGTCAAATTCTCCCATGCCTTTCAACTTAAATTACAGACTTCTGATTACAGCTAAGATAGAGCAAGCACACTTTACCTTCTCTCACATTGTTTACAAATAAAACTGTGGAAGAAATACATGCAGTACTAAGAACTCTGAAAAATAAACCACAGCAGTGTCTTGGAGGGAAATGAACACTCAAAAAAAGATCCGTTTCCTGGGATCTTTTCCCCTCCCATATTTCCCAGCTTGGATTCTAGAGAGCCCAAATCCCAGAAGTGCACAATGGGTACAAACGGAAACTGCTGTAAGAGAAACCTCTCCTTCTGGCTAGGGACTGAGGACAGGGACCATGAAGGACAGTGAGTAAGGGGGAAAATCCTTTTTAATTTTTATTTTTCCTTTTATTCTCCTGAGGATGCTGCAAGGGAAACCCCAATCACAAATTATATTCCAGTAGTGTTGATAGTTCACAACCTAAAACTCTAAGAGAAAGTCCTCATCTCTGGCCAGAGGAACTGGGAAACAGGTCCCTGTATGGGTAGGGTGTGGATTCTGCTAATTTCTTTCTCTCTTTTGTCTTGCTGTTTTGGAGGTGGACCTGGTCAGGGGAAATATGTGACAAATGAAGAGGCTAAAGATTAAGCAATCTGAGAGCCAAAGGGTATGAGGGAATCCATGAAGAGCTAGCAAAAGGACTCCCTAAAATCTGTACGTGATATCCTGGACTTTCATCTACAGCTGTGAATATGTAAAATTGGCCCAAAGCAGAAGGTAAGTGAGAACTTGTGGTTGGAACTAAATAGCACTGATTACCTAGAGTCAAAATGCTCCCTGTTACTTCGTATACAAATATCTGGGAAAATCTCAGCTACTGTCAAAGGAAAAGACCGTTAACAGATGCTAACCCCAAGATGGTCCAGATGCCAGAACTAGCACATGAAGCTTTAAAACAGTCTGTGAAGAAAAGAAGAATGATCTTGAAATGAATGAAAAGGTGGAAGTTTTCAGCAAAGAAATGAAAACTATTTTTAAACAGAACTAAATAGAAATTTCATCAGTAAAAAATACAATGACTGAGATAAAAGATTCACTCGATGGGCTGAATGATAAAATAGAGATGACAGAGCAACGAGTCAATGAACTTGAACCTGATCAACAGAAATCATCTAACCTGAACAACAGAGAGAAAAAAGATGGAAAATAATGAACAGACTTTCAGGAACTTGCAAGACAATATCCAAAGGTCTAATATTCAAGCTATGTTTCAGGTAGAGAAGACATAAAGTTTGATGCAAAAAAAAAAAAATTTGAAGGAATAATGGCTGAAAAGTTTGCAAATTTGATGAAAACACATACATTTATAGAATAGAAACACTGAATAAACCTCTAAGAAGAATAAATTCAAAGAAAACCTGGCCAAAATATGCCTTAGATCACTGAAAATCAAAAATGAAGAAATAAAGTTTAAAGTAGCCAGAGGAAAGCAATATATTACATATCAGGGAACAATTGTTACAATGACCATAGATTTCCCATCAGAAACCATGGAAGCCAAGAGACAGTAATAAAGTAATAACGAAAAACACTGTTAACCCAGAATTCTATATCCAGTAAAAATATATTTCTTAAAACAACATAAAGACATTTATAGATGAATGAAAACTAAGAATTCATTGCCAGCATGCCAGCAGTAGAGGAAATTCCTTAGGAGAAAGAAAAATGATAACTAAAGGAAACTTGGAACTCTAGAAGAAGAAAAAAAGAAGAGAAACAAAAATGATAATAGTCATGCTATAGTTTGGATCTTGGATGTCCTGCAAGGCTTGGTCTACAGGGTGGTGCTGTTTGGAGGTAGAGGAACCTTCAGCAGGTGGAGCCTAGGTATTGGGGATGTGCCCTTGAAGAGGACTGTGGAACCTACACTTTCCTGTCTATCTTTGTTCCCTGGCTCATGACAGAAGTGGTGTTACTCTGCCATGCACTCCTGCCACGATGTGCTGGCCAGCCACAGGCTCAAAATAATGGGGTCATGGACTAGAACCTCCAAAACTGTGAGCCAAAATAAATCTTTTGTTTTTTAAGTTAATTATCTCAGGTATTTTGTTTTAGTGAAGGAAAGCTGGCTCACACAACTGGGTAGGTATACTAGACTTAAGTACTCTAAAGTATGCAGGACTGTTGAAAGCAAAACGTACAAGATTATGTGGTGAGGTTATTAATTTATAAAGATGTAGTACATACAACAGCTACAACACAAAAGGAGGAGGAGAAAATGTCCTATGTGCCTGTGATTCTGTATTCCTCTTGAAGTGGTAAAATAATAACTCAAAGTAGACCATAAAGTGTTAGGTATGCATATTATAACCTTAGAACAACCATTTTGCAACGTACAAAAAGACAACATTAAAAAGGCCAACAGAGAGATAAAGGTGTAATTCTATAACAATATTCAAACAATCCAAAATAAGGCAGGAAAAAGGGGAAACAAATTAAAAACAGAAGGAGCAAACCAAAATCAAATAAAATGGTAGACCTGATTCCAACCATATCAACAAATGCATTAACTATAAATGGTTAAGCATACCAATTAAAAGACAGAGATTGTCAGGTTAGATTTTTTTTAAAATACCCAACTTTAAATATAATGATATTGCTGGGTTAGAAATGGAAAAATAGATCATGAAACATTAACTTTTTAAAAAAGCTGGAGGGCTATATTAATACAGGCAAAGTAGACTGCAGAGGAAGGGAAGTCATGTTGAGGAATTTTACACAATGCAAAGCAATGACTATAATCCTAAATGAATACATCCCCAATCATAGAAGTTCAAAGTGCATGATGGAACTGGAAAGGGGGAAGCACACAAATCCATTTATACTTGGAGACCTGAACCCTTATCTATAACTAATTGATAGCAAAGATTTCCCTGATAGAGGGGAAATCAAGGAGGACACAGAAGACCTGAACCAGCTTGACTGAATTGACATTTGGAAAGCAATCTACCTCCATCAATGGAATGTATGTACTTTTTCAGTTGTTCCAAATGGAACATGTTCTGGGTCATAAAACAATTAAGTTATATCTATTAATAAACTTGCATGAAATGAAAACATCAATAACAGATAAATTCAGTAGTCCACCCTTATTGATGGAGGATATGTTCCAAGACCCCCAGTGGATACCTGAAACCTGAGAGTACCAAACCCTATATATGGTGATTTATTTCCTATACATCCATACCTATGATACAGTTTAATTTATAAATACATGCAGACACAGTGAGAGGTTAATAATAATAGCTAATGATAAAAATAAAACAAGTTATAACAACGCAGTCACATGTCATTTAACAACAAAAGAAACATTTTGGGAAATGCATCTGTGATTCTGTCACTATATGTGCATTGTAGCGTGTACTTCCACAAACCAAGATGGCTACAATGTTACTAGGTGGTAGAACTATGGGGCCACCATAGTCTGTGTGGATTAAAATGTAGTTAGTCAATGGGAACTGACTGTACTGGAAATTAACACACTGCTAAATAATCCGTGGGTCCAAGAGCTGAGAGGTTAGGAGCTGAGATTTTAGTGCAGGAACCCACAGAGTCAACCACCAGGCCACATAGCCTCCCCGGTCTTCAGAGCCTTGAACGCCAGGCTGAGGACTTTGGGATTTGCACTGTATTTCAAGGATAAGCCTTTAAGGATTTTCATGCATAAGGGAGAGCACTATTTGCAAGAAGGTGGAATTGAGGGTGGCTTGGGGGACATGGGGGAAGGGGCAGGGTAAATTTGCATTCTGCCCCACAGTGTTTAGATTTCTGAAAGGAGCCATCTTAGAAACAAGCCATTTCTACAGTCTTTCTGGGGTCTGCAGCTCCAGAGTGAGGGACGTGTTTCTCCTATCAATCAGGGACTTTCTGAGGACAGATCCCATAAGAGGAGCGGGTAACTAGTGTGTGGCTCTGGGCAAGTGACTTGACCTCTTTATTTCAATTTCTCATCCGTACAATGGGGGTAATCTCAGTTCTCACTGACTAGGCTCTTGCCTGAGCAAAGCTTGGCAGGAATTTGGAGTTGGGTAGGGGAGGCGAGGGGAGTCTACAGTTTGAGATGAACTTGGGAGAAGGCCTCATCACGATGAAGAGTGAAGCTCCTGCCTGCAGAGCCTGCAGTGGAGGCCAATGGCTACCTAAGACATCCTCTGCGGAGACTTTGATCCACAGTGATGACAGAGATGGCTGCTGTTCTCTTTGAAGCAGCAGAAAGATCAATCCTCCTTCTTATCTCAGCTTCTGAGCACAGCAGTGGTCATGTGCTGCTGCAGTCCGAGAACAGAGCAGAGCAGAGCAGGCGATGCCCAGCCCAGCCCAGCCCAGCCCAGCCCAGCCCAGCCCTGCCCTGCCCTGCCCAGCCTCCCTGCCCAGCCCTGGGGTGAGGGGCAGGAACAGACTCCACCACTTTGTGGCCTCCACTTGGCTCAGCCTCAGAGACGAGGAGAAAGAAATTAGACCTCTAGGTACTCTTTCATCAAACTTTCACAAGGATCCCCTCTCCCGGGCACTCCTCTTTTCTTCAAAGTCTGACTTTAAAACATAACCTTTTGCTGAGATCTAAAGATACCTGGCCAGGAGGCAGGTGACTGGATTCTAGTTACAGGTCTACCTTTCATTTGCTGTGTGACCTTGAGCAAGTTACTGCCTTGCTCTGGAGCTTCCTTCCTGGACCAAGTAGAGTTGCCGGGAATGTTTTTCAGGGCTAGATTTAAAAGTCTGTGGTTAAGACCAGTTGGTGGCCAGGGCCAGAGTTCAATGTGGGTTCAGGTTGTAAAACTGTCTTTCTCAGATCCTGTCACAGAGGAACTGCCCTCGTAGCTTTGGCCTCACCAGTTCCTTTTGGTCTCGGTACAAAAGGCAGCTATGCAGTGGAGCAGGGCTCTGAGTGTGCAGGCTCTGTCCCAGAGGGACAGAGCGCTCCCTACTGGCTTGTGCAGACCGAGGGAAGGTTTGCAGGGCCCTGGGAGCCTCCCTGGGAGGCTGGGGGAGGGAGCACGGAGAAGGGAGCAGGTGGGGAGGAGTTGAGGGCGAGTAGGGGTTGGACAAATGTCCTGTGACCTACTGCCCTTGGGTGTTGGTGAATGTGGTGAGGGTCAGGGGTTTGCCCCCTATGGGTGTAGCCCCTCCTCCACTAGAGAGAGAGTTTCAGACTCTCCTGTCTCCTCCACACAGACCCAGTGAGCTGATAAGAAGGCAGCAGTACACTTCCTGTATCCGGTCTCCAGGACCCTGACAGAGCTCCTTGTCAGGCCAGACACAACCTGTCCCAGAGTCTCCCAGGGTATACAGGATGGACTAGTTCCAGATGGGGAATGAAGTGGGGAAGACATATTTCCTGTCTCCTTCCTTCTGCTTAACATCGGAGAGTGACAGCCCAGATCTAGAACCTTCTTTCTACCTCCAGGCCCAGAAGAGTTGCTGGTGAGCATCATTATTCTCCCTCACCATCCCCTGCCCCAGTTCAGTGTGTCTGGGGTCCCTCTGCCTTGTCTCTCAGGAGCTCTTCCCTCAGCCCACCCCCATGTTGACCTCCTAAGCTTGGGATTGATTCAGGGAAGGAAATCATCTGGGAATTGTTACCATGATCATGGAGGCCCAGAGGCCCCTGACACTCTGCCCTG
This sequence comes from Castor canadensis, assembly GCF_047511655.1. Classification (NCBI taxonomy): domain Eukaryota; kingdom Metazoa; phylum Chordata; class Mammalia; order Rodentia; family Castoridae; genus Castor; species Castor canadensis. The sequence continues at coordinate 4,663,066 of NC_133404.1, forward strand.
TGGGCTGTGTGCGTGTGCACGTGTGTGCGTGTGCACACACACAGGAGTGCAGAGCCCTGGACTTATTCTGTGCTGTGTCTGGGGAAACACGTAAGTATGTTACAGCATGTTTATATACACGCGTTGTGGGGAAGTCTGTGTTTCGGGGGATCTAGATAGGAAGAGGAATGAATATTGAAGTGAGGGGTCCTCTTTTTATGAGCACTGGTGCATTCCTAAATTTGAGGGGTGTTGAGGAACTATACAAGTGCCCAAGGGCCAATGTTTTGGCTACCTGCGAGCCCTTGAGCACATCGACCCCTTCTCCTTGGTTTGAGGGTCTTCCTTCTGGCTCTGGCCTTCTGCATTGAAACAAGAGCTGGGCCCTTGACCACATAGCCAGCTTGAGGTCAAGGGTCAGCAGCAGACTCAGTGATCACAGCTGACCCCCCTCACTGCCTGGTCCAGGTAGCTGCTGCCGACAAAAGGAGCTGAGTGAGGCTGGAGAATCCCATACACAAACCTCATGGGAGTTCAAGGTTAGCCTGGATGAGTTCTGGAGCACATAACACATGCCGGATGCTGTGCTAGGCACTTTACTGATATTATTTACCACACAGCAAATCTATGAAGTACCCCATTTTGCAGATAAGGAAACTGAGTCTGGGAAGTTAAACGATTTGCCTGGGCCACAAGACAAGTAAGTTCTAAGACCAGGATCTGACTCCAGGTGTGCTTGAGTCTAAACCTCATTCTCTCTCTCTGTCTGTCTGGTCTACAGGTTTTGCTAGAAAGAGGGAGGACAGGGTTCATTTTCTCCAGCCCCACTTACCAAATGGAGCCATTGGGCTCATGAGTCAGGCCTCCATCTCACAAAAAGAGCTTTATGCCCCTGGACTTAAGGCTCCTTAGTCCCAATGCAGAGAACAAAAGCAGGGCAGCTAAGGAGAACTGGTCCTTCCTCAGAGGAGGTCTCCAGAGCCACTGGGCAGAAACACTTCTGGGCTCAAATGGAGTGAACGAGTCGCACCTGGTGTCCCTGGAGCCCTGTTGCCTATGTGAGGTGCCCATGGCTTGTTCTTGTGACTTCCACAGGAGACAGCTTTGTGTTGGCCCTAGGGATGAAGATGCTGGGGAGGTGACTCAGGTGCAGCTGTCACCAGCACCTTAGACAAACATAGCTGCTCTTGTTGACACTGCAAGGCTCTGCTCATCCTCTTCCAGATTTAAGTTGCAGGGAAAATGCATTATTTTTTCATTAAAAATTCATTTTGGAATGGATAGCCTTCAGAGATGTAATTAACCATGTTATTTCCCTGCATTAGCAGTCCCTGGTGTTTGCTGGAATGCCTTGTCCCTTTTCCTCTCCATTTCACTCTTTCCATCCTTGTTACAATTTGGGCTGCAGTGCTCCCCCTCCTCCCCACACCAGTCATGGCCTCACACTGCTTCTGGATGGGAGTAACTGTTAAATCCTGGAGAAGAGTGAGCTAACTCCCCCTCCCCACAGGGCTGTAACAACACAGTTCCCTAAGTCAGCAAGGTGGGCTGTACCTACCACTGCCAACAGGGGAGGCAGTTCCACACAACCCAGAGATGGCCTGACTGATAGCAAATCTGGGCAGAGCTAGGAAAGGACCTGACTAGCTGGGTGATCCCAGGCAAGTAACTTAATGTCTCTGAGCTTCTGTTGCTCTAGAGGGTGTTCAAGATGAACACTACACTCACTTATGTAAAGCACTTCACTTAAGGCATACAGCAGGTGCTCAAGAAAAGGCAGCTGTGGTTGGGATGTCCAGAGGCAAGAGGGGACACCTGGTTGCCATGGGCAATAGAGGAAGGGCACAACCTGGACTCGGTGAGTCAGAGCTACCAGTTTGGTGGTTTGCCAGGATCCTGGGCTAGTGGGGGCGGGAGGTGGGGCAGTAGCAGGAAGAATGATGAGGTCCACCCTGAGGAGCAGGACTGGGTGGGCTGGAGTGGAAAGTGCTCCCGGGGCTTAGTCTCAGCTGCCCAAGGCTCAGGGAACTCCCTTTGTCCAGAGTGGCTCTTAAGGGTCATTTCTGGCACCCACAAGAATTAGCTGGGAGGTGGGCTCCTGTGGCCTGGGAGGTAACTCAAAGTGCAGCAAATAACTCCTTGGCGTTCCAGGTAACTCTGGGGACTGGCAGGGTGACTGAGCTGGCTACTGCTCTGGGGAACTCCAGCGACCTCAGTGCTCAGAAGAGAGCTGTCTCCCGCTGCCCCGCCCTCACTGCTGCTCCTGTCATGCCAGTGACACATGAGGTACGGCTGTCTCCATTTTTGTCAGAAACACTGTGCTTCGTGGGGGCGAGGACCGAAAGCCTGACGCCCCAAATCTAAACTTATCCTGGCTCCCTACAAAGAGGGGCGAAGAGAAAAGAACAGCTTTAGCACAGAAGATCTTTGGCACTTCAGCAATGAGACAAAATCAGACTTCCTGTGATTTCTGTGGAGAACTGGAGTGGTGGCTGGACTTACACAGTCCTGGGGAGGCAGCCTGTGAAAGGTCTGATCCCCGTTAGCAGACACACAGCTGCATGGCGTTTCAGAGTCCTGTCGTGTTGCGTTGGCATGAGGGTACTTGAGTCAACTTGGTTTCTGATACTGGCCTTATGCTTTTATAGGTCCCTTTGGATCCTGGAGACATGCAGAGAAGCAGAAACTGACCGGCTCATGGGATCTTTGAACTTGGGTAGTAACAAGTGTTACTATAAGCCCGGAGAAAGCGGGCAGCATCTTGGCTGGAGTCTAGTTTTTACACAGAGAAAACCTTCATGGTGATTTGTGGCCAAGCCCTAGGTGTCAGTAATAATGGTGGCAGTGCTGAGGACAACAGTAACCCTGTGTGCCCAGTGCGCCTGCGCTCCTGGGCTGTGCTGAGCCCTTTCCATAGCTGCTCCATTTACCCGTCGCTGCCGGAGGCATTGCAGCCCCTGTGCACATGGGAGGATGCAGGGGCTCAGACAGGGTAGGAGACATGTCAAGCAAATGACTCCCATTCCGCCTCCAGGGAGGAGTCTCATTGTGTAGAGGACAGCAAATGGCACAACACTGCCTGCCACCAGGAGCAGCTGTCTCAGGGTGTCAGCCCACTCCACAGTTGGCAGGTGTCACCAAGGAGCACACGACTCACACAGCGCTGGATGGAGCAACATTTTACTCACATAGAGGAGGGCAGAGCGAGATTGACTTCAGTAGTGGGTGTCCGTCCATCCACCATGGCCAGGGGTCTCTGTCCATGGCTGAATCAGGACAAGTCTGCAGGTCCCCCCTCCTGCTGCAAGGGAAGGACCCGTTCTCTCTCCACCTGGAACAGATAGAGCTGTGGGGTTGGCCAGGTGCCATGTGACACAGAAGCTTAAGCAGAACAAAGGGGTATACGTAGATCCTAGAAGAGGCAAATGATATTCCCACGGAAGTGACGAGTACCACATGAGCTGATTGGGAAGGAAGATTTTCTGGCCATTGGCCACTGAGCAGGGATCAGCAGACAGCATACCCGAGACTGCCTTTTCCCATGACTGGTGCCGAGGTCACATCATTGTTGGAGCAGGGTCTGGATTTGAACCTGTGTCTTCCTGGCACAAAAGCTGAGAGGTTCTCTCATTGCATAAGCATCTCATATCTGAGAGTGCGAGGTACTTCCCAGGGCCCCTCCCACCTCACCAGCACAACCGCATCAGCTAATGGACAGCCAGATTCGACCGAGAAAAAAATGGGTCAGGTGTGTTTCGTCCATCCAGCATTTCTTGAACGCGAATTCCAAGAATGATGTTTGAAAACCTGGGATTCCTGTGCCCTGAGGAATTCCTGTGTGCAGAAATTTAAGGCAGAAAGCTGGGTTCCCACCAGAGAGAGAGAGAAATAGGTAGGTAGCTAAAGCCCTTGGGCAATTGTGTACAAAAATTCACGTGCAAGGGCCATTTAGCCCTCCCCGCAAGGGACACATTAAGTCCGTGGTAAGAATCTGAAACAGAAGTCAGTGGGGCAGAGCAAAACCTTTTTCTTTGGCCTGGCATGGTGGTACACATTTATAATCTCAGCTACTCATCAGGCAGAGATTGGGAGGATCACTGTTCAAGGCCAGCCAGAGGAAATTGTTCACAAAACCTCAATAAACAAACTGGTGTGGTAGTGTGCCTCTGTAATTCCAGCTACTCCGAGGCACTGGTGCCCGGGTGGAAGAATCACGGGGTCTGGGAAAAATGCCAGACCCCATCCAAAAAGTAACTAAAAGCAAAAACAAGTGGCGGGGGGCGGGGCATGATTCAAGTGGTAGAGCACCTGCCTAACAAGCGCAAAGCACTGAGTTCGAACTCCAGGACGGCCAAAACAAAAACACCCCACCAGCAACAACCATTTTGCTTTAGTGCAGGGCCCTGCAATTCTGTTTGAATATTAAGCCTGCACTGCGTTGCTATGTGGCTTTTGGAAATGCCTAATTTGGGGGAGAGTTATGACCTTCAATTTGTGCAAAGGAGCCAGAGGTTAAAGGGAGCTCGGTGGCTGATCTACGTCCACCACAGTGCATTTTGCACTCAGATTTTTCTAACTCTCTGCTTGATCCTCATCTTAGGGAAACTCACAGTTAATTCTCCATTGTCTGCATGGCTAAGGTGGAAGAACAGATATATCCATCATCCCAAATGACGAGGAACACCCACGCCATATCTCCTGCTCTGGACATGTGCTCGGAGACTTCTCGCAGACCTCAGAACAAAAGCCAATCTGATGTGGAAGGAGTCCGTTCTTATGCCACCCGTTCCCTGCTCCATGCTCTGTGCAGACCTCGGGCATCAGGCTAAGAGGAAAAAGAGCTCAGCACCTTCTTAAATTGGGATGGGGTGGTGGAGGGAGGCAGATGACAGGTGCTGTGATTTTAAAGGCCTCCTGCAGCGCCTACAGCCAGCAGAAGAGTGACAGCGAGTGAGACCACGAATCTTGTCCACCCAAGACTTCCAGAGGTGCCAATTCTTTCGGTTAATGAGGACACTAAAGGCAGAGGTTGTCTGTAGTCCCATTTCACGGCTGGGAAAACTGTGGCTCAGAAGGAGTCAGAGTCTCAATTCCATCTTGGAGCTACTGATTCCAATTTGGTTTGGCCAATGACTTTCGTCTCCTCATGACTAAGGATGCCTTTGAGCCACAGGGGACTTGTGGAGACACAAGCAGCAGCGGGGCTGGAGAAGGTGGGTTTGGAGCCAAGAGTGCCAACTTGTAAGTCATTCAATCATCAGGGGCACCGACCAAGTAAGTGCCAGGTGGCGGCAGGATTGGTGTTGGGAGCTGTGAGCACAGAGAAATTTGACATTGACCCTGGCCTAAAGGAACTCAGGGTAAGAGGAGTGATGGGACACTCACAAGCCTCTGTGGTACACACAGAGAGGGAACAGAAGGACATGAGACCCAAGACATTCCATCATTTATTCATTATCTTACATTGGCCAAGACAGCACTGTCTTAGGGCAAATAAAACAGTCTGTAGGCCCAGAAGCCACTGTCCAAATACTAAATCTAAGTCACCTAAGGAGGTTTATCAGAATACATTCCCTTGGATGGAATTATCAAAATGAAATCCTGTAGTAATATTATTATTATTATTATTATTTGGTAGGACTGGGATTTAGAATTCAGGATCCCACTCTTGCAAAGTAGGCACTCTACCACTTGAGCCATGGCTCCAGCCCATTTTGCTCTGGTTATTTTTGTAGATAGGGCCTTGCAAACTGTTTGCTCAGGCTGGCTTACAACTGCGATCCTTCTGATCTCAGCCTCCCAAGTAGCTAGGATTATAGGTGTGAGCTACCAGTGCCCAGTCCCTATATCATTAATATATGCTGATTCAAAATTAAAATTAAATTTAAAAATGCATTCCTCGGGCTTCTAGTCCAGACATATTAATTCAGAGCCTTTGGAAGAGGTCCTCCCCAATCTGAAGTTTGCACTCAAACTTCTCCAGGTTCAGGTGCTGGTCTGGGGAAATAGCAAGCTAAGAGAATCCAGAAGCAGAGTGAGAGGTACACAGAGAGGCTTCATGGCATGCCTCTCCCAGGAAGCCCACCCTGACCAGGCCAACCGTGATCTGGGACCCACATCCACTGCAGTTGGTGGGATGACCAGCAGGTTTAGCCCTTTGGCTCCTGTGTTGTGTCTTACCTCTGAAGGTGAAGGCACCATGTTCCAAGGTCATTGTGATGAGTTCAAGGGGCCTTGTGACACAGCTGGCTGGCTCTGTTCAAGTGGGAGGGGTCAGGAGAGGTCCAGTTCCACTTGGGAACGCAACTCATCTCCTAAAAGGAAGATGAGTTGCTAACTAAGTCTCGCTAGGGCTCCAAGTAAGTTCTGGTAACAGGGTGTTCTGAAGACAGCTAGCAGGTGCCATGACCACCCTCTCTCCCGAAAACAGCCTCTCTGCCAGGCGATCAGCCTCCTTCATCCTGGTGTGTGCCCTTTTTTGTTTTGCTTTGTACAGGGTCTCCCTATGTAACCCAGGTTGGTCTCGTACTTGAGATCCTCCTTCCTCCGATTCCCAAGTGCTGGGATTACAGGTGTACACTACCTCACCTGGCTGGTGCATGCTCTTCGTTAACTCTTGCCTCCCTCCCTAGCCTCTGGTTTGCACTGGGACTCTTTTCCTCTGCTGGGTAGAAAAGCTAGACTGGAGAAGTAACAGAGAAAGCAGATGAGGGTTGATTGTACCTTGGTCTTTATTATCAGCACCAACAACAGGACAAAACACCCACGTCCATTTTTACCTTATCTGGAGATCTGGAAGCTACTCTTACTTTTTCTTTATATGTGTCGTTCCAGCTTTGTTGAATTTTAGATTTGCAAGTTCACTCCTTAAAAGACTGGCAAATTTTCTGGTGCTTTTGCCAACAATTTCAGCTGCCATCAGGTGGCAGTAACATTTTTATTAGTAGGTGATTCCAAGCCCAGGTAATGAGACACAGCTATTCTTTAGAAACCAGCCTCAGTCACAAAAATTTTCGGCACGGTAGTTTTTTCCAGAATCATAATAACCAATGATAATGCCTAAACGAATCTCAAGTCTCATTGATCGTAGTGATTAAGAGAGCGAGACGCAAAAAATACACAATGAGCACCTCAGTCCCTGCGTTTTAAATGCTTTTGCTTCTAGATCATCACCAGGCCTTGATCTGAATTTTTCAATGTCTTTCTTCAGTTCTCTGAGCTTAGAGAGGGCTAATAATAAAACAAAATGAGTTGTCCGCAGTCTCTGGTGTGTACAACGATACCTAAATGCTCTGTTTACAGGCCATTTGTTAGCTCAGCCCTCTGAGGAAGGTGATATGATGGTCTTTGTTTGATAAACAAGGAGACCGAGGTACAGAGACGAGTGACTTGCTGGAGTCACATAGATAGTAAGTGGCAGAGTTGGTGTTTAGGTCAAGGCAGGGGGCTGTGAAGTCCGAAGCGATTCTCCAAGTGTGGAGATGGTCACCAATGACAGTGACAGGGCCTGCTGTCAGGGACACCCTGCTTCCCAAGGGCAAGCCAATGTCAAATGCCTTTGTGCCTACTCAGCCCCCTGTGTCCTATTTTGGCTCAGAAGAGAGAGCGTGTGAGAGTTATTAAAGAGCGTTATTAAAGGGGCCTGTGAGCTCTGACTTTTATTTCTGTGCTGTTTTGTCTCTGATACCTCTTGGTCCATGGACCAGCAGCAGCATCTGTCCTCTGGGAGCCTATGAGGGAGGTTCATCTTGGGCTGTACCCCACACTTTCTGAATCAGACTCTGTGTTGAGAAGTCCCTTGAGTGATTTGATGCAAATTTAATCTTGAGTCATGCGTGTACATATTCAAATATTGAGGGGAAGTTGGGGGTGTGACTGCTCAGCTTCTGGGCTGTTTTTCATCAGCGTGACTGTCTGTCTGCAAAGAGGCATTTCAAGATACCTTCTTTTCAACAGGAGGGGACACCTGAGAAAGGGAGGTGTCTTCTTCTCATCCAACAGGATGCTTCACTCCGAATATTGTTTTATAAGCACTTCAAATTGCTTTGCATGCAAGGCACTTACCTCTCTCTCCCTGCCTCCTCCCCAGCCCCCCATCTAGACTGGAAACCGTTCCTTGTGACAAACTCTTTTACATTTCCAGGAAAAGATAAAATAGAGCACATGAATGTGTCTAATGACTGCTTATCTTACATCTTCCATTATCAAAGCAGTACCCATTATTATGAAAAAATTGGAAAAATACAAGAAAAAGAAAAAAAGCCACTTACATTCCTATTATCCAAAGATAGATAATCACTGTTGTTTTTAATGGAGGGAGTTTTTGTGCTAGCTTTTTCAGTCTTTTTCTCTAACAACTTTTTCAGGTTAATGTACTCTATGTTAGAGTTTATGTGGCATGGTTTTAGTAATCCATGATCAAACGTCTAATCTGTGAAGACGGGTTGTACTACGAGAACCACATAGAACCAGAGAGTACAGTACATAGAATACCGAATATCTAATTTTGCATCTTGTTAACATTTGTATTTTTCCAGATTATTATTCATCCCTTATCAACATCTATTTCTCTGCTTCACAATATTCCATCAAGCATATAAACCACAGTTTACTTAACTATTCCCTTATTATAGAACATTCAGCACAGTTTTCATTCTGGGAAATAATGCACAGTGAAAATGATTACACATGCAGGATTTTTTTTCTACCTATGTTCAGTAGTTTCTTCAGGGTAGATTTCCAGAAGTGAGTCAGAGGCTGTGAGCTGTGATTCCTATTGCGAAGTCCAGAGTGTATCATCTCAAAATCACCCTAGATAAAAAAGAAAAGCCAAAAGCCCCTCACAGAGGGCTAAACTAGCTGTCCTTGCCAGGTGAAGAGAAAGCCACCCATTGACAAGACAGAATGGGATAGCTTCTTCGACGAGAATGGTCACCTAGCCAAGTCACGGGACTTCATCTGTGTGAACATCCTGGAAAGGGTATGGTCCCCAAACTACTCTTGGATTTGCTTGGGAACTGGGGGCGTGGGTGCGCGGATCCCTTTGGGTCTTCTTCTCTTTGGAAGGCCCTTGACCTCCTGCTTCCCTCCCACTGGCAGGGCCTGCACCCCTCCGTGAGAACAGAAGCCTGGAAGTTCCTCACAGGCTACTACTCATGGCAGAGCTCCCAGGATGAGCGGCTCACAGTAGACAGCAAAAGAAGGTAGAACATTCCAGATCCTCTGTCAGGAGGGGAATGGGTGGTGCTGCAGTGGCACAGCGTACCCACCCCAGCCAGCAGACGTCTTTTTCCCCTACATGGGCTTCCCTTTCTGAGTTCAGAAGGCTTCTGGTGCCCAGTCCTGCACACAGCTGGTGCTGCCAGGTTTGGGCCGACGCCTCTTCTCCAGTTCCACTGACCAGCCCAGCAACTATAGGCAGACACTGGTTCAACAACCGCTCTTCTTCCCTTGGCTCCCAATCCCCACCCTTCCCTAGGCCTGTGCGCTCTACCACTGCAGGCCCTGGAACGCTTCTTCTACCTTCTTCCCTGGGCTCCATGGCTGAGCTGCCTCCTGGATCTAAGCTTTGGCCTGCCTGCACAGCCCACATCTCCTTTCATGCTCAACATCCCCAGAGGTGTAGCTGGTGACATTTCAATAGCACAGCCTCTCTTCCAGTGCCTCCCGTATCTCAGCAACCCCATCCCACACCTCACATCCAACCATACTGCGTGCCTTGCAGACACCCCGTCTACTCAGCCCCAGCCCTCTGCTGGGCTGGTGCACACCCCTCTGCTCTTGGTTCACTCCTTCTTCACACTCTGGCCTCCCCTTCATCTGCCTCTCAAACCCCACCCTTCCTTCAAGGTTCTGATCAGACTTCTTCTAAGCTAGTCCTCCCGGATCTTCCAGGGGACCAAACGGTGAGGCACTTTAGTTCATTTGGACAGCCCTGAGTCTGGAAGCTGGGTTCGAATTCCAGCACTATCATTTACACCCTGAGTGAACTTGCTTGTGAACTTCCCTGTCAAAGTCTCAAGCGCCGCCTCTGTGAGATGGAGGCAATGATACATTTCACAGAGTGGTTGTAAGGGCTGAATTAGAAACTACGGGCACCATTCAGAGAGAAGTGGCTAGTTTTGGTGAGGTAGGTGGGAACATTTCCTTCCCTAAGCCACAGGCTGTTGGTTGGCAGTTCTGCTAAGACCCCCAGGGTGATGAGGCTGGAGCCTGCCTCTTCTCTACCAGGCTGAGAGACCCAAAGGCAGAGTCCTCCCTGAGTCACCTTTGCCTCTGGCCTGCAGCAGGTCTGACCTGTCCATGTGAGAGCTCAGGACACACTGGCTGAGTCGGATGGACCCCACCAGCTGGGGCCTGGGGCAGGGGCTGCACCCAGCCAGGATGAGGAAAAAGAATTCCCACACAGGGCCCACAGAGGATATCATCCAGGGCACCTTGGGAGTCCTGAGAGCCTGAGGAAAAGCCCTTTGGTGTTAGGTCACCTGAAGTTTTGGGGGCAGAGCAAACAGACTGTATCTTTCAACAACAGATGTTTCTTCTCTCATGGTTCTAGAGGCCAGAAGAGCAGATGAAGGCACTGGCTTCCCCTGAAGGCTCTGGGAGAAAATCCTTCTCATCCTCCAGTACCTGGAGTCTCTAGGTGTTCACTGGCATCTCACCCAACATTCTCCTCTGTGTCTCTTTTAAGGACATTTGTCATTGGATTTATGGTCCACCGAGAGAATCCAGAATGGTCTCATCTTGTGATCCTTATTAAATTACATTTGCAAAGACTGTTTTCCCATAAGGCCACATTCATAGGTTGTAGGGGTAAGATATGGACATGCTTTTTGAACTAATCATCCTACTGAGCACAAAATATGGTCTTGACCTGTCCTTCCAACTCAAGCATACATTCCCAAGGCTTGATGCCACTGCAGACACCCAGTCGTGGAGTGGTAGGGCCAGGGTTCCAGCTCAGAGTCAATGTGCAGGTACACATCAGGGAATGCAGGGGTTGGCACGGGCTGAGATGAGGGGAAAGCCCCAGTGGGCCAGGCTGCTAGTATCTTCCTGATGCTGAGTTTTCCTCCCATGAAAGGAGGGCCACCTTGTTCAGCCTTGATGCTGTTCTCACAGGAAAAACTACCAAGCCTTATGCCAGATGTATGAGAAGATTCAGCCCCTGCTGGAAAACCTGCACCGGAACTTCACAGAGACTCGGCACAACATTGGTGAGCAGCGCTGAAGTGGGGTTGGACAGAGTGGAGGGCTGAAGACATCCCTGCCCCTCCCTGGCCATTTCCAGGGACAGGTGATGATTCTGAGGTCCTGGGAGCTCCCTTGACTTGGGCATGGAATTTTCTCTGCCAAACCTTGGTTAATCCACCCACCTGTGTTTCTGGGGCCCCCTAGATACTCAACACTGTTTCCTTGACACATGCTACTTTTGCTGCATTCTTTCTCTCTTCTTCCCATGATTGAAATAGATTGGATTTGAATTAGACAGGGAAGGGTATTTCTGGAAAAGGATATGCATTGGTCAAAGACTTGTAGGCAGGGGACTGGAGGTGTGGCTCAAGCAGTAGAATGCTTATTTTGCAAATTTGAAGCCCAAAGGCCCGAGTTTAAGCCCCAGTCCCAAGAAGAAAAAAAAAAAAAAAGATTTGTAGGTGGGGAGAAACCCAGACAGCTCAGGTTGTGGTAAGGAGTTGAGTCCTGGTCCCTCCCAGGATGCTCTAGGACCTGCCCTCTTGGAGTGGGGAAAAACTCATCTATGGGCTTCTGCTGGAGATGATCTGGTGCCACCTACCTGTCTCTTGCTCCCAACCTAGCATATGACATCCAGAAACTGTATGACAAAGACCCGCTGGGCAACGTGCTCATTGATAAGAAGAAACTGGAGAAGACCCTGCTCCTGAGTTATGTCTGCAACACCCAGGCTGGTGAGCCTAGGGCTGAACCCCAGCCTGGGACCTGGCCCCTCCTCCCACCAGTTCCTCCTCACTGAGCCTCCTCCCTCCACACCAGAGTACCAGCAGGGTTTCCACGAGATGGTGATGCTTTTCCAGCTCATGTTGGAGCATGAACACGAAACCTTCTGGCTCTTCCAGTTCTTCCTGCAGAAAACGGTGAGGACCAGGCAGAGCTCAAGGACCCCCAAACCCCACAGGGGTTTCACATCAACCCACAGGACTGGACAGGCACTGGCAGCCTCAGCCACTCCCCCTCCAGTCCTCAGACTCTGGGTCACAGAGGCTCCTAGTTGGGGGGGCTCACAGGGGGGGCAGGCATCAGAGTCCAGAGGGGTAGAGTTGATGCTCTGGGTCCAGTGCTCACTGTGACCTTTGATGGTTTCCTCTCCTGGCCTTTCCCTCCCCAAACACTGCTTTCCTCCCCGCCAATCCTCTGTGGCTCCCTAGGCCTCCAGAATAAAACCTGATAGCCTTCGCAGGACTTCAAGGCCTTATCTTTCATCTTATCTTCTATTGCTCCCTCCTACACTCCGGACACACCAGGGACTCCTTGGGACCTAGTGTCCCCTACTCCATCCAGGCTGAGGGACTTTGAAGGCGTTGCTCCCAGGAACACCCCTCCCCTAGGAAACTCTTTTCTCATGACCTGTGAGAAGCTGCCCAGATCCCCTACCTTTCCCTCCACCCCGTGCCAATGTGCAATGCCCTTTCCTTATCTGGGTTGGCTCAGACCCAACAGTGTGTGGTGGGGTGATAACGGGGCTCATGGAATTGTGAATCATGTTTGAGACATGTTCAGGTCCTTACCCACTCCTCCTGCAAAATTAAAACGCATACAGACACATAGATGGTCACCCAGGTTTGCACACATGTATTAATGGACATCCTTGCACACACAGACTACACAGACATAGGCATAAATACACAAGCATGTGCATGCGTACACACACAGACACCCCTGCCCCCCCCCCCAGACTCAGCCACAGACATGGGCTCAGCCTGCAGCCAGACACTCAGCTGCCCACAGCTGGGGCTGAGGGAAGCAGGGCTGGCTCTCTGCTGCTCTCAAGCTGAAGAGGACTCAGTCTCCCTGCCTCTCTCCCCTGCTCCCCGTGCAGGAGCACAGCTGTGTCATCAACATTGGGGTGGCCAAGAACTTAGACACGCTCAACACCCTTATCACCTTCCTGGACCCCGTGTTCGCTGACCACCTAAGTGAGTGTTTTCCTCTGCTGCCACCTCACACCCCACCAGGACAGGCACAGGAGGGGCCAGGACCAGACATGGCAGCTGTCAGTGGGCATGGGGCAGGGGCTGGCTCCATGGAACTTCTGTCCAGGCCCTGGGAGGAGGGTCCATCTGCAGGGGCCTGGTGTCTGCACTATTGAACATCGGTCCCTAACAATCTCTGTGTGCAGCTGGAAAAGTAGCAGCCAAGGTTTTCATGTTTCACATGAGCTGTTTGTGGCGATCCATGTTTCCCCTGACTGTGGCTTCCTGGGCGGGCCCCTGCCTCTCTCCCCACAGGAAGGAAGGGTGCTGGAGTCGTGCAGTCCCTCTTCCCCTGGTTCTGCCTCTGCTTCCAGCGTGCCTTCAAATCCTTTGATGACGTCTGGAGACTCTGGGAGGTGAGACGCTCCACTGAACGTGAGCCCCAGACACTTGGGACAGGCCCCACCCTGGGCTGGCAGAGGCTTCAAGTTGTCCTTGCCTCCCCCTTTTATTCCTGGCTTTGAGTGGATCTCAGTGGCTTGGAGTATTTTTTGTTTTTTTAATTTTTGGGGGTGGGTGGGTCCTGGGATTGAATTCAGGGCCTCAAACTTGCCAGGCTGCATACTTGAACCATATCCACAGCCCTTTAGCTTTTAGTTTGTTTTTTAGATAGGATCTCACACTTTTGCCAGGGCTTTTCCTACCTCTGCCTCCTGTGTAGCTGGGATCACAGGCATTCACCACAATTCCTGGCTTGTTTTTGAGATAGGGTCTTTCCAACTGGCCTCAAACTGTCTCTATTTCCTGAATACCTAGATTTACAGGCACGAGGCACCACACCCAGACCTTAGTTTGGGGTTTTATTAGGCCAGCAATCCTGCTCCCACCTTTTTGGAGGAAGCTGGAGCATAATTTTGTCCATCTGTTCTTCTGATACAAAGGCCCAACCAGCTGTGCCATCTGCAGGGCAGTCAGCTGCCTGTGCTGTAGGAGGCCAGGCCTGCAGCTCAGCTGCCTGCCTGCCTCCCTGCCATTTGCTCTCGCTCCTCAGCAGCCCCTTCCTCGGCCTTTCCTGACACAAGAATGCTGGCTGCTTTCTCTGGAGAACGCAGGACACACATAGCCATTTGACCACAGTCCCCAGGGTCATCAGCTGGTGACCCTTGCTGGGGGGGTCATCAGTCACCACGTCACTGCCCTGCCCCTGGGGCTGCCACCGTATACAGGAGACCGGCCTACTGGTCTCCATGCCCAAGTCTACTACAAACCCTAGGCATTTGGGGATACCCCTGGATTGTGGAGCTCCCATCAATCTTGCTTTGGCAAAACCCCATTAACATACTACAACCATATCCCAGTCTCTCCTTGACCCTTTTTCCTCCTCCTCCTCCTTCCAAAGGAAGGAATTCCCTGAGGCTTTTAGCTCTGAATTCCCCAGTAGCCAGCACAAAGCCCGGGGGTACCCTGAGCGTTTGTCTGAGCAAGCGAGTGAGAGAATGAATGAATGAATGGGGCAGCAAGGCCAGGGATAGCTGGCCTTGACACATGGTTGGTGGGTGGCTCACCATCTGAGGGCAGTCTCAGGCCACAGGGCCCAGGCTGAGGCTGCCCGCCCGCAGGTCCTGCTGACCGGAAAGCCCTGCAGAAACTTCCAGGTGCTGGTGGCCTACAGCATGTTACAGATGGTGCGTCGGCAGGCGCTGCTGGACAGCATGAGCGGGAACGCCATCCTCCTGGTGAGCACACTCAGGCCAAGCCCCCATCGTCTCTGCAGTTCTGACACCTCACCCACCCCTGGCTGCAGGTGCTGGGGCTCACAGTGTGCTGGGCTTCCCTGTTACCTTTGTGGGGAGGGTGCAGATGGCATACTGAGCTCTGGGCGGAGGGCTTTTAATAGACGTGAGAAGCCCACTGCAGAGGCTCTGCGATATATTATAACAAGTCAGCCCCTAAGGAAACTGAGGCCTCGAGTGGCCTAACCATTAGGCTCTACTGCCTTGCAATAAACCCCTTGCCCTGGGACACTCCTGTGGTGAAAGAGCCTCAGGTTTTCCAACCTTTTTGTTTTTTAAAGCAGATATAAAGTCTTTCTTTGAAAGAGTTCTGGGGCTGGCGGTGTAGCTCAGTGGTAAAGTGCTTTACCAGTCTCTGGAAAACCCTGGGCTTGATCCCCCAACAACAGGGGGTGGAGAGAGGGAGGGAAGGAGAAGAAAAGAAAGGGAAAGAAAGGCTGCTCCAATTATAAACCAAATTCTCCTTAGAAGCTCCAGAGGTATCTGGTGGAACCCAGGACTTCCTAAAGTGTCCTCCCAGTGTGAAAGCTGTATTTACCATCTCCCCCCCAAAATATAAAATTGCACACACCATGCCAGTCAGGTGTAGAAATCAAGTAATCACAGATTACTTCTGTGAGTAGCAGGCCTCTTCCCATAGGTCTGCAGGCTGTGCCTGTGCCCAAAAGTGCAGGGAGACGTGTGTGCACTAATGCACACACGCACACACGCACATGCACACACAAACGAATGTGCACACACACATGTGGGCATGTCCCTCCCAGGCTTGCAACAAACTCATTGACCTTGATGCTGACGAGCTGATCTCTGCTGCCTGCATGGTTTATGCTGAGCTCATTCAAAAGAATGTAAGTTGCCCAATGACTTCTTCCTTTCCTGCCCCTACCCACTCTTCAAAGAAGCCTTCCCTGGCCTCCCACACCCAGCCCATGACAGGCACATCCAGCTGCACAGCCCCAGTCTGGGCCAGGTTCTTGGCCACCAACTCATGGAAGTTGCTCTGCGTGGTCTTCTCACTGTTCACATGTGGAGCTCCTCCTCCTGGTTGATTGTGCTTCCTGGGCTCGTGGCAGTCATCTTTCATACCTTGTATCCTTCCCAGTGGGTCTGGTCACAGGCCTGAAGCACAGGCAACAGACAAATGTCTGCCTACCTCACACTTCCGGAATCTTCCTCTTCCTCAGGTTCCTCAGCCATTAAAGGATTTCTTTCTCTGAGGACACCAAACCCACAGTGGACAGATGCCCTCAACAGACAAGATGAAGGTGGTCCTTGGCCATACGGTCGGGATCAAGTCTGATGGGATGTTGGGGTGAGGGTGCAGGAATACAGTCACAGTAGAAACAGCCTTTGGAGTAGCAGTTTGTGGTGGACAACATGCCTCCTTTGACATTGGATTTGGGGGACACGAGGACTAAGACAGGGATATACAGTGAGAAGAGAGGCCTGCTGGTGAGCAGACCACCTCAAACTTAGGGAGAGGTCACCCTGGGCCAAGGTAATGGGATCAGTCACTCTTCCCCTACTGAAAGTTCTGCAAAGCCTCACTGGATCCACATCTGGAAGCCAATGTTTGGGGTGGAACCAACTCTAAGCCTTCCAGACTTGTGGAAGACAATACTGAACATACATCACAAGAATTAGTCTATACCTGGGGCTCAGATCCTGAGAGAAGACTGACCTGGCCTCTGTCCCCATGCCCTTGGTCTCTTATCCTCAACACACCAGTCACACAGAATTAACCTGCTTTTCCAGGCTTCCCCACTGTCTGTGGAAGGACCACTCCAACTCTCTGACCAGCAGGCAGTTCTCTTCTTGATTTCAAAGCCCCCATCACAACTGCCTCTTCACCCTTAAGCCTTTCCAATGTTTCCTTGAGTTGAAACATGCTTTCCAGCCTTCCTCAGCCTCTCCCAAGGTGGCAGTCCACTCTTGCCCAGGTAGCCAGTCTCCTTGGGGCAGAGGCACAGCCCACCTACTTCCCCAGGCCATGCCCCAGTCCCAAGTCACCTGCCCAGTTTGTCCCAGGCTCTGAATGGCCTCCCCACATTGCCCTGTGGGCAAACGTGGTGATCAACAAGAAAGGGCTAAACCTACAGAGGGTTAGGGCTGTCTGTGTGCATAGAGTTGCACAGCAATGCACGCACACACACACACACACACACACACACACTGCCCAGTGACTACACTTTTCAGGAGGGCTGCTGGTCAGGCAGAGGGATCCATTGGTCCTTGGGGGTCTGTTCCATTCTCCCACTGTCCAGCCAACCATGCCTCTCCTGCTCCCTTCCTGTCACTCAGTAACCATCTCTCAGAAGGCACCAAGTCCCCAGTTAGTGTCCTCCTCTCAGGTGATCATCTTCCATTCATTGCTGGTTCTGAATCTCTTAGCTGTTGTCTTTGCCGGTAGCAAGGCTCATGGGAAAATTCAGGTACTGTGTTCTCCTTATCTTTATGTTCTCAAGACAGTTCATTCTCCTGTGTTTATATTTTGCCAAAGAACCACACAGAAAAAGACATTTATTGGGAAGAGAAGAGTTGATAGAAAAATGGGCTTGGTATTGTCTCATGGTTCTTTCAGCCTGGTGGCCTGTAACTTTTTGTTGGGATATGCACGCAATGTCAAACATCTATTTCAAAACTAAAAAATTCAGGAACTTCTAGGTCAATGATTTCCAAACCTGCTTTTAAAAATCACTGGAGCCCCATTGTAACATAGTTGTCCCTGGACCCCTGTGGATGAAGTTTGGGTGGAAATCCCAGAGCCCTCTCCTCTGTGATTCCCCCTTGAATCTCACTTCCCTGTAGTCCTTACAAGGATCTTCTGGCCTACTGGGGAGCCAATCTCTGTTGGATGTTAAAGATGAGGTGGCTTAAGCCTTGACACTGACCTGGTCCAGGTTCAGATAAACCCCGGGTGGTGAGGTGATGGATGTGGAGATCTTAGAAGAACTGAGCCTCCTCTGCCACCCTCCCAGCCCAGTAGACTCAGATTAAGAGCTTCCCCTCAGGCCACCATGCATAGCCTGAAGCCAGCGCAGGTTTCTGTCACTTGTTTTCTCACTTATAGAACAGGTTTCTTTTTTCTAGTTCAGGGACAGAACTGTAAGAAGCACTGGAATCCTAGAGCCTAAGTTTCCCTCATTATCAGGACTACATTGGTCTACATAGTTTATTTCAGCACACTGAGTATTGTCTTAGTGTGTTCAGACTGCAATAACAAAATACTTTAGACTGGCTAACTTATAAACAAATATTCATTGCTCATTGTCCTAGGGCCTGAGAAACCTAAAATAAAGGCAGATTTGGTGCCTGGGGAGGGTTTGCTCTCAGCTTCCAGCTGATGCCTTGTTGCTGCCTCCTCACTGGTAAAAGTGGGACAATGCAGCTCCCTTCTACCTCTCTTAGAAGGGCACTGTTCCTGAGGTCCTTATGACGCAGTCACTTTCCCCAAAGTCTACTTCTTAATGCTATCATGGTGAGCATTAGGTTCCCACACGTGAGTTTTAGAGAGGCAGCAACATTCAGACTAAGAACTAAGTACTGAGATTCAGTACTGAGAACTAAGCATTGAGATTTTGGAAGAAAGATACATGGCTGTTCCCATGTCGTTAGTCCAGTGGGGATCTCAATGATGTCCTGCAGTGACTTGCAATGACAATCCTGACACCATTCCAGCTCCTGTGTTCACCTCTTTCCTTACTTGCTTAGGGCTCCCACCTCTTCCACAGCCTACATCCTGTCTGGTCCTCTACAGGGCAGGCTCTGATCTCACAGGACCCACAGATGGGCTGAGATGCTCAAGGCCAGACATTGGGTGGGTGGGTGGGTGGAGTGGGGAGGAGGCTTCATTTTCCTTCCTTTATCTATCTCGAAGCTCGTTATATCTCCCAGAAGGCTGGGGAAGGTACAAATACAGTCATGCTATTCCATCTTGTTTTGAAAACAAATTCAGTGCTCTGGACGTTCCTTCTGTGTTTCTTCTCTAGGGCAGGAACTGGGCTGGGGCTCTGGGGTTACTAGGAAATCAGTCTGTAGGGGCAAGCAGGAGCCAAGATAGGTCTGGCAGCGTGGACATGGAACCAGCAGTAATAAGGCCTGAGAGGCTGGAATGTGCAGATGTGTGGGAAGCCAGCACCAACTCTGGGAGATAAGGGGTGGAAGAGAATATGGTACACCTCCTATATACCCTTCCCTTCAGAGCCCTTTCTGGACCTGCCCCAACAGCCAGGAGTTGTGTGGAGCAAGACCAAGGAGAAAGGAATTTCCAGCTAGTACAAGGACTGTCCTGCTACATGCTAGCCAGCAGGCATGGCCTAAGAGAGGAGAGGTCTGATTTCTGAGACCCCAAACAAGGGCACTTAGCTCCACCTGTCCTTCAAGGTGCTGGGGCCATATATCGGTGAGCCAGCAAGTGGAAATGAGGAAGGCTGGTGCAAGGCTGGAGTCCTGAGCAGTGGCTTCTAGTCTGGGCTGCCTGTGAGAACCATTAGGGGAGCCTTTTAAAAATAACCAATGCCCTGAACACACCAACTAAACCCAAATCGCTGGGGATGGGGCCAGAGGGCTGGTATTTTTAAAAAGCTCCCCAGGTGATTGATTGTCAAGGGCTGTCAGGGATGAGAACCCCTGAGTATGAGCAGGAGCCTGACGGAGGGGTTAATGATCGTCTGTTTAACGCCTTCCTTCCACACACAGGGAGTCCATCCCCGCTGGGGCAATGAGAGACTTGCTCAGGTCTCACAGTTAAGTGGACTGAGGGCTAGAAAGTAAAGCAGTGACTGCAGGGTCCTGTCCTGAGCTGATGCTGACTTGCAGAGTTCTCTGTACTCCTCCTTGGACCACACCAAAGCTCCAGCTGCCCCCTCCTGCGGGCTCTGGACTGGACCCCTCACCTGCCCACCTTAGAGCCCTCCAGCTGGATGAGTCTCGAAGTAAGCATTTCAAGTTCTTTTCCCAATCAGCACATGGAAGAATCTCTCCAGGGAATTAATAAGTGCCCAAGTCTCAAAGGCCTGACCCTCACCTGCAGTGATATGCAAATGGTACCCGAACATCCACAGTGCAGTATCCAGAGGTGGGAAGCAAATGAGATGCAAATGTATGCAGTCATTATGCAAACAAAGGTGGCCCTGGATTAATGGCCTCCATCCTTCAACCAGACAGCAGCTGTCACTAGGGAACCAGCGTGGCCGACAGGGAGGCCTGAATGGACTCCTGTCAGAGGTCAAGAGGAAGGACTGCTCGACAGCTGGCTTGCTGCTGTTCTGCCCCGGGAAATGCAGTGGGGGATGTCTGTCAGCCAGGGAGTAGGATGTTCTCTGACTGCGCTCCAGGTCCAAGTTCCAGTAGTCACTAGGTAGTGAGCTTTGGAGAAGAGAGAGATGGTGACAGGACTGGTGGAGGAAATGAGAGAGGTAATGGTGGATAGGACAGAGTTGGAAATACAGACAGACCCTGGCTTAGGAAGGTTTAACATACAACTTTCGACTCAGTAGAAACCATGTTTGAATTTTGCATTTCTCTTGTCTTCCCAGGCTAGCCATAGGCAGGACTACAGCTTAGCATTGCTGGGCGGCGGCAGTCAGCCCCAGGTCTCAGTCAGTCATGGGGTCGTGATGGCAAACAACCAACAGCTACTATGTAGTACACGGTGGTGTTTGGTAGGTTAGCTGAATTAGATGCGTTTTCAACGTACCCAGATGCTTTCTCACATATAACCCATCATAAATCGAGGAGTGTAGAGCTGAGAATGGCAAAGATACAGGTGAAGGTAGAGTTCCTTGTAATGAGGGTGATGCGATCACAGAGGTGAAAATGGGCTTGGAGATGGTGTCATGGTAATGATGAAGACAAGTATAGTGGAGGTACTGGTAGTGGTGACAGTGATGGCAGGGATAGAGGAAGTGATGTCAGATGTCATGCCATGGATGAAGTGCAGATGACGGGTCATATCAATGATGCTTATCGTGGAAAGAATGCCAGTGAAGAGGGAGGGGAGGGTGGTGGAAGGACAGGAATGGCATCAGTGTATTTGTTCAGAGTTCTCCAGAGAGAGAGAGTCAATAGGATGTGTGTATAAATACAGGATGGGATTTATTAGGGGGTTGGCTTCCATGATTATGGTGATGGAGAAGTCCCATGATAGGTTGTCTACAAGCTAGAGAACCATAGATGCTGGAAGTGTGGTTCAGCTAAAGTTCAAAGGCCTCAGAACCAGAGAAGCTGGTGGTGTAACTCTTAGTCTGAGGCCGAAAGCCTGAGAAACCAAGGGTTGCTGATATAAGTCCTGGAGCCCAAAGGCTAGTGAGCCTGGTGTTCTGATATCCAAGACGGTAAAAAAAAAAAGTCTACCCCAGCTTTTGGAAGAGACCACTTCACCTTCTGTATATCTGCACTCCCCCTTTCCCAACAGTTAGACAATGCCTGCTCACATATAGGGCAGATCTCTATTTACTGTGCTCAGACTCACACTCTCACAGACACACCCAAATAATGCTTTCAGGCTTCTAGGTATTCCTTAAGGCTATGAAGTTGATAACTAAAATTAACCATCATATCCATTGTCATTTATTTTTTAAACCAAGAAGCAGTACCAGAGGACTTGTTGCTTCCCACAGTCACAAGGTACAACCTGCACTTGCACATGGCATCCTGAAGAGGGCGCTCCTCCTCCACGAACTCAGGACTCCCTGGGAAGGCAGAGCTTTCTCAGGGAGGAGATTGTGCCTGGGTGCAACGGGAGAGGGGGAAGACGCCTAACCACCTGGGTTAGAGCTACTTTGCAGAAGAATCAAGGGGGCAAGGAGAAGGAATCGGTCCTAAGCCTTCCACTCTGGCTGCAGACTTGCTGGGAAGGAAACTGGAGACCAATGGAGCCATGGGGACCCCACTAGAAGTACCTCAGAGCCCCATGGCATTTGCAATGAGGACCATACCCCACCTTCCACACTCCTTTTCTTGGCTGGGATTCCCCCAATGCTTGCGTGTGCATGCGCACATACACATACACACTCTCTCTCTCCTCTCTCTCCTCTCTCCCTCTCCCTCTCTCTCTCTCTCTCTCTCTCTCTCTCTCTCTCTCTCTCTCTCTCTCTCTCTCTCTCGCGTCCAGCATCATTCACTGAGGGTGGGAGTAATCACCCTCATAGCCCAGATGGCCCATGTTTATCCAGGGTGGCTTGAGGAGAGCAGGGACCTCAGATGAGTTGTTTCTTGGAATGGTAATGAGGATCTATCCTTCAGCCTCCTCCCTGGGCCCACTGGTCTTTACCCACCCCCACCATGGGCAGGCACACCCAAGAGGGGCTGTTTATATCAGTGGGGGGCTCTGCTCAGAGGCACCAGCCATACCCTCTGGCCACAGGGCCAGCCACGGGGCCAGTACTGGTCACTGGCCATGGTCAGAGCTCATGTGAGGCTGGAACCGAAAGCAACCTCTAATACCACTGGCTAATTTCTAAACATGACCTGTTTCACAGTGTGAAAAATCATCTGAGAACCTCTCCTATGTCTTCCTACACTCAAGAGCAGTGTTGAAGATATAAAATGTAAACAAATACATTTCCAAATATTTTAACAGCCACATTAAAAAGTAAAAAGAAACAGGTAAAAAAATTTAATCCAGTATTATTGTTTCAATATGTAATCAATATATAATTACAAATTTTTGATATTAAGTCTTCAAAATCTGATGTATACATTATGCTATCAGCATGTCTTTTCTAGGAGGAGTCACATTTCAAATCCTTAGTAGCCATATGTGGCCAGTGGCTTGCATATCAGACAGTCCCTCACACTTGTTATCTCCTGGAAGCTGATGCTGTGTCTGAAATGACTGTCTGCCATACAGGCTGATGGGTCTCCCAGGAATCCTGTGGCAGTTGTGACTGGGGGTCTGAGGAGCTTCCAGCTCTCAACCTGAGAGCCTGGCCCTTATTTCTTCCTGCAAGGGATGCCTGGGAGCCTCCTGTGGGATCAGAGAGCTGGCTCTAGGTCCAGCTCACAGTGGATGGGCCATCAGTTCCTGTGGCCTTGGTAGGGAGGTCCCATCTGGTGTAGCCCTGCAGAGGGTGCATCAGTGCCCTCTTTGAGCCCAGTCGGGGGCCATTCAAGGCTCTATTTCACTCCTAGAGTTCCTCGCCCCTGGTCCATTGTTCTCGCCTGAGGCCAGGATGGCCCTTTGCCCTACAAGGGAGCAGCCTCATAATGCTCCAAGAGAAAGTTAAAGCCAGGCGTGGTGGCACTCACGTGTTATCCCAGCACTTGGGAGGCTGAGGCAGAGGATCTCGAGTCTGAGGCCAGTCTGGGCTACATAGTAAGTTCAAGGCCAGCCTGGACTATATATTGAGACCCTGTCTCCAGGAAAAAAAAAAAAAGCATGGAAAGGGAAGTTAATATTTGAATGATGGTAAGGAAAAGAGGTCTGGGAAGGGCAACAGAATGGAGGTAGGGTATGGGGGGACAGGAGCTGACATCCAGGGGAACCAAAAGTAGAGAAGGAGCAGCTATGTGTGCACGCACACACACACACACACACACACACAATAAATGTCAAATCCAGACAAATTGGGGCCATGGGAGTCTCTGAGCCTGGGAAGGGGTGCAGAGAGGTCAGAATTTGAGGTGTGTTAATCTGAACCCCTGTAGAAAGGACCGGGAAGAGATTCTGGCCTGAGCAAGGAGGTACCCACTCTGGGGTAATTAAAATTATCGGCAGGATCCTTCTGTGATTGGCTTCAAGGATTTCAGCCCGGCATGGGGGCCTTTGGGCCAGAGGTCTGTAAGAAGTGGGCTAAGGGTTTTGGGGTGGGCAGCCCAAGAATCCTGGGGCTCCCTCTGTGTGACTCTAGGAGGGCCCAGACAGCCACCCCAGGGGGATTTGTAGAACCAGTGGCTTCTGGGATGGGACTGAAGTGGAGATGGACTTGCTTCTCACTCCTATACACCCTTTGTTACCCCTTCTATTCTCCAGTTGCAGGGTCTGAGGGCTAAGCTACAAGCCCTGGTCTCCTGCAAACCAGCTCATAATTTCTGGATCCCTGAGAACCAATGCACGCTTTCATGAGAACTGAACAAGGCTGCCTCCTCTGGGCAGATGCAGCCCTTGGCCAAGCAAAAAAATGCCCAGTGTGGGCTGGATTTCAGTCCTCACTAACTCTCAGTGATAACCCCATGCACAAACTGTAATACCAAACACTGCCATCATGCATAATTCCCAGGGATGAGGGAAACCGTACGAGGAGGACAAGTCAAACTTGGGAATCACAAGCCACCAGTGATGAGACTGTCTAATGAGACACCCCCACCTTCCCGCTTCTGCCTCTGCCTGCACCAGAGACTCAAAGCTGGATGAGAGGAGGCCAGGTGGGAGCAAATTTGCTGGGCCTCCAGTATCAATAGCACAGTGTCAGGTCCTGGTACCAAGCCTGTGTATGTGTCATCTGTCCTGAGGACCAGGAAAAACAGCCCAGGAGAGAGGCAGGTCAGGACTAGTCTTGTATTCTTAAAAACAAAACAAAAACTGAGATCAAAGAGATCAAGTGAGCTGCTCAAGACCACAGTGTAACGAGAAATGGTGGGTGATGGGACATAAAGTCATGGGCAGTGAAGAGTTAGGGAGAGTCCTGGCCCTGACCTTGGGTGCTCGTTCTTTCTGAGTATCAGTTTGCCCATCTATAAAATGGGAATAATAGCTCGCACAATTCCTAGGAATAAAGACCGTCCTTAGTGACAGTAATAGAAACTGGGATGAAACCTCCAATGCCTTGCCAGGGAAGATGTAGGCATATCATGGAATAACCAGTAGATGAAAAAGTCCAGGGTGGTAGAAAGTTGTCAAGTTCCAGGGCTGTACACCAAAGAAGGAGGCTCAGAGAGATGTGCCTTCCTGAGTTCTGTGCATGCTGAGCTGTGCAAACTTTTAGGACTGCTGAGGGCTTACAGCTGAGTCCTCCCCATGAACTGCCTGTGTTCATCCAAGACCACATCCCCTGCACAAGGAAACCCCGTGTGATGACCATGTGGGTGCACAATCCAGGCTCTATTGCCTCAATTTGGGGGCAGCGCTATAGGGTCAACACAGCCCCAGAGGCTCCCTGAAAAGCAACTGAATAGCACAGCAGCTCAGCAGTCCCCGTGCCCACCTCTGCTTCTTCACTCCCCACACGGGAGGGCACTTCTCAAGAGCACCCCACTCAGATTCCCAGCAAATCCTCATGGTAGTCTGCTTCCTGGGTGTGAAGTTTCCGCTGGCTGCTGTAACAAATTGCCACAAACTTGGTGGCATGCTTATTCTCTGACAGTTCTGGAAGCCACAAGTCTGAAATCAGTTTCACTGGACCATGGTCAAAGTGTTAGCCTGGCTGGTTCCTTCTGGAGTCTCTCAGGGAGAATCTATTTCCTTGCCTATTCTAGCTTCTGCCTACATTCTGTCGCTCAGGGCACCTTTCTTTAATCACCCCCAACCTCTTGCTGCCGTTGTCATAGCTCCTTTGACCTTCTTGCCTCCCTGGAGGACCCTTGTAACTACTTAAGGCTCACCTGAATAATCCAGGATGACTGGAGGTGTGGCTCAAGTGGTAAAGCACCTGCTTTGCAACTGTGAAGCCCTGAGTTCAAACCCCAGTCCCACCAAAATAATAATAACAATATACAGGATAATGCCTTAGTTTAAGATCCCCAAAGCCCTTTTTACCATGTAAGGTAACTGCTCACAGATACCCGGATTAAGAGGGAGGCTGTTATTCAGCTTTTCCTTCCAAGGAATGTAACCTCAGGAAGCAGCTGGCTGCCTACTGTGGCCCACCTCATCTGCCAAACATCCCCTGTCAACAACCCCCTCACAGAGCAGTCTGAATCCATTGGAGGATGGTAGGAGGGACCTGGCCATGGAGACCTGCCTCTGCAGTCAGTAAGCCTCCTACTCCAAGGAACATGTGGTGTGCAGCTACTAGGAAGGCTGATGCAAGTTGGGTGCCCGTCCCTCTTTGCCTGTTAAATGTAGTCGCCTTTCAAGTCCCCACTGCTCCAAGAAGCCTCCCCTCTGGCCTTGTTTGCTGGTACCTCCCCCGGGGCACACTCCACAGCCTGCTGTGTGCATCTATCTGCCCCTGCACACCTGTGTTTCTCCTAGATTATGAGGTTAGGTCTTTCTTGTTTTCCTACCCTCTGGGATGCCTAGCGCGGGGTCTGCTCCCCTGGAGAGCAGGGGCCTTGTCTGCTTCCAGTCAATCAAATAAACGCTTGCAGAACTGGGTCACGCTGAGCTGATCTGTGACTCCCAAGGAGAAGGATAAAGTGCAAGGTAGCTGCTAGTCTGAATCAGAGCAGGCTGGGGTGCTTGCTCCCCATTTCTTAGGCTCCACCAATCCAAGTCTGGCAACAGGTGGAGTGCCATGCTACTGATCCTACAGAGCCACCTGCTTGCTCTCCATGGCTTGGAGCAATGTCACAACCAGCTCACAGCTCGCCTTTCCTAGTTCCAGTGGCTTGTCCACACTTTTCAGAATAGTCTATAGTCTCCATGTTCTTCAATCTCATTCTCCCTGTACTCACTCCCCCCGGCCTCTGTTCCTTTATTCCACTGCACCTGCCCTGAAAGTCACCAGCAGTGCCATGGTACCCAAAGGACACCACTTGGTCCTCACTTTCATGGGCTCTCTGCCCTGGTACCCATGCCCTCTTCATGAGGGCATTGTCTGAACTGAACTTTACACAGGAGTTTGACTGTGATGTCAACGGCATTAACACCTCAGGAGCAAGCCTCGGTGGGAGAGATGGGAGCTGCTGGATAAATACCCCCATTCCTCAGCCCTGAATGGGGCAGTTCTGAGGCCTGCTCTGCACAGTCAGAGGCCCCAGGACTGAGTCCCAGCCGTCCACAGTCAAAGCCTGCTTATTAGCACGGTTATATCGGCATCCTTTCTTCCCTGTCTCACCCACCTGCTTCCAGGGATCATCTCACCCAAATCATCATCGAAAGGCTCACTTTGAAGAAAACCAAATGAAGGTGACATATCCGTTTGCGTTCCTTCCTCTTTGCCTACAAGAACAGGTCAGTCTCTTTCTCTCCGGAGTCAAGCCCTCCCTGGCCCATGTTCCTCTCCAACACCATCTCAGTCTCAGGCTTGATACGGTGACAACACTAAACTGCCCAAAGTCATCATTCCCACCCACAACAGCAGCAATGTTGTGGTCAGCTACAAGGAAGAACTAACCAGACTGGAGTGGTTGGCCCGGTGTCCAGTCACGTCCTGGTAATGTGTCACCCTGTGGCTCCTAGGCCTCAGCAAGCCCTGCAGGCAGGAAGGAGCACCCCCACACACACAGACACACCCAGGGTGTGCAGAGTTTAGCTGCTCTGGCTTCAAAGACTCAAACTTGTGTGCTGTTTCCCAGTTCCGTGCTCATGCCATCATGCTGGTAGTCTGCAATTGGCCCCATGAGAGTATTTACACCATGGGAACTGGCAAGTGTCACAAATCAGGGGTTTCATTTTCTTCAGAGTGCTACAGTGGCCTTCCTTCCCCCACCCCACACAACCTGTGGCCCCAGGTGTAATGACATCCTACATCTATTTGTTCATAGCACAGGGTCCAGTTGTGAATGCCCCTCAAGGGTGGCACAACCAGCTTGAAGGAAAGGAGTCAGCTGGGCAGTATGGGGCCAAGATGGATGCCAACAAGAGCCAGAGACCAGAGTAAAGCCAGGTGAGGCAGGAACCAGAGCAAGAAGTCTGTTCTTGGCCAGGAGGACAAGAAC
This sequence comes from Castor canadensis, assembly GCF_047511655.1. Lineage (NCBI taxonomy): Eukaryota > Metazoa > Chordata > Mammalia > Rodentia > Castoridae > Castor > Castor canadensis. The sequence continues at coordinate 4,690,769 of NC_133404.1, forward strand.
CATGGGTATGTGTTTGTGGGCACATGCATGTATGGAAAAGAGAGGAGACACGCTGGGCATTGTGGTTCATCCTAACTACTCAGGCAGCAGAGATCAGTAGGATCCCAGTTCAAGGCCAAGCTAGGCAAAACATTTGTGAGACTCCCCTCTCAACAAAATAAGCCAGGCATGATGGTGCATGCCTGCAGTCTCAGCTACAAGGAAGACGTAGGTAGGATTTCAGTCCAAGATCAGCCTGGGCAAAACCCACAAAACCCATCTCAAAAATAAAGCAAAAAAGGAGCCAGGCACCAGTGGCTCACACCTCTAATCCTAGCTACTCAGGAGGCAGAGATCAGGAAGATTGCATTTTGAAGCCAGCCTGGGGAAATAGCTTGCAAGACCCTATCTCAAAAAAAAAAAAAAAAAAAAAACCCATCACAAAAAAAGGCTGGTGGAGTAGCTCAAGGTGTAGGCCCTGAGTTCAAATCCCAGTCTGCAAATAAAAAAGCAGCAAAAGTGGGCTGGAAGTGTGGCTCAAGTAGTGAAGTGCCAGGCCCTGAGTTCAAACCCCAGTACCACCATAAAAAAGGAAGGAAGGAAGGAAGGGAAAAAGGAGGACAGGCTCCAAGGAAAACAGAAACAACCAGAGAGAGACAAGGAAAGAAGAGAGATGTGGAGAGAACAAGCAAACAAGACAAAACAAAAAGCACAGAGAGAGGGAAGGAGATACAGTGAAACAGCAGAGACCAAGACAGAACAGAGAAAAGGAGAGAAAGAGTGTAGGTGAAACCAAGAGCTTAAAGAATCCAGGCCAAAAGCACAAACTCGGGGAGGGGGTGTGGGGAGGGGGGCAGAGAAGGGGGAGACAAGCAAAGACACCAGCTGCAGGATGGGATCTGGAGGGGACCAGGCCAGGTCCAGTTGAAGTGAACCCTGCTTCTACAGTGTCCAGGCTCACGGTGCACAGGACAGCTTGTGAATGAGGCCAGAGAGGCCTTGAGTCCACTCGGAGCAAGGCCTCCCTGTCTCCCACCCCACCACCCTGTGAGTCCCTCTACAGGTGCCAATCAAGGACTCGATGAAGCAAATATTTGCTTCTTCAATTTAGGCATTAAATTCCTCAGTAATTCAATATGTTATCCAATTACTCACATGACACGTGCTTTTAAATTAGGTTAAAAAAATGTTTAGGCAATTAAAGTGCTAAATTATTTGGTTGTTTCTGAAAAATAAAATTCCCTTGAGGTTTTAATTGTCCCTTCTTCTGTGAAAGGGATATGCAGATTTAGGGGCATGTGTGGTGGTTGAGCCCAGCTGAATTCAGCACATCTTTGAGGTTGGGGTCCTTCCTCGTGTGCAGGGTATGCTGAAGTCAGCTTGCACTGACTTGAAAAAAAATCAAATCTGCACATCTTTTTCCAATTCTACATTCAGTCATATAATTATGATACTGGGGTTTGAAAATGCAGGGCTTTAAACTTGCCAGGCAAGCACTCTATCACTTGAGCCACGCCTCCAGCCCTTTTTTCTGTGGTTATTTTGGAGATAGGGTCTTGCTTTTTACCCAGGCTGGGCTGGATCACGATTCTCTTATTTTATGCTTCCTGCCCTGAGTGGGATGACAGGTGCATGCCACCATGCCAGCTTTTTTTCTATTGAAATGGGGTCTCGCAAACTTTGTGTGTGTGTGTGTGTGGTCTAGGATTTGAACTCAGGGCCTACACCTTGAGCCACTCCACCAGCCCTTTTTTTGTGATGGGTTTTTTCAAGATAGGGACTCACAAACTATTTGCCCCAGATGCTTCAAACTGCGATCCTCCTGATCTCTGCCTCCTGAATAGTTAGGTTTACAGGCACTCAGAAACTTTTTGCCTAGGCTGGTCTGGAACTGAGATCTTAGTATCTCAGCCTCCCAAATATAGTGATATAATTTTGAACGTTTGAAATTCATGGTGTTGGGCATGGTGGCATATGCTTAAAAAGCCAGCTACTTGGGAGGCAGAGGTACTAGGATCATGGTTCAGGCCCAATGGGCCAAAGTGTGAGAACCTACCTGAAAAACAAAGTAAAACCAAAAAAGGACTAGAGGCATGACTAAAGTGGTAGAGCACTTACCTAGGAACCACAAGGCACTGAGTTTAATACCCAGTACCAACTAAGAAGGAGGAGGCCTTCCCTGGCCTCCAGGGATCTTTGTGCCTCCCCATCCAGGAAGTGTGGTCTGGAAGGGAGTGCACTTGCTGTAATGTCAGGAAGACTCAGACATTTGAGAGTCAGTCAAGGAAAGCCACGTTCAACAAGGGAAGTGACCAGTTCCTGGCCACCTGTAATGTGAATGGCAGCCTAGGTGGGTCTCCTGGGTCCCCACTTAGTGTCCTTTCTGAGAATCTAAGCCACTCAGATGCAGAGACCCAGGAAGCCTGTCATGCTACTTCTATGCATAGGAAAGTTCTCTGTTAGGAGTTCATAATTTCCACTGGCTTCTCAGGCAGCTGAGTCCTGGTCACTGGTGGCCCTCTGTGCTGTCACCTTGGAGGATGGAAAGAGAAATAAGGGAAATGAGGATCCACGGAGGTGGGAGACGTAGGTGGGGAAAAGCGGGCGAGAGGTTAGAGAAATGTGTCCAAGAAGGACTTCCAGTGTCGCTATCACTCTTCTCTAGAGTTCTTTGCCCAAATTTTCAGTAAACTTGACCTTGCTTCCTGATGTCCTTGAGTAAGTGGAATTTGGAGGTGGGAAGATGCGGGCAGTTTGAGGAAAATGATGAGAGACAGCCCCACTGGTTCCAGGTGGAGGGACAAAATCTGAGAAGGAGGCAGGCAGAGCAGGCTGGAGCAGAACCTTCCATGCGAGAGAAGGCAGGCTTTGCCTCTGTTCCTCTGGGAACCATCTTGATTGGTCAAACCAAGCCCAAGTCCATCCAAAGCAAGTGCCTCGATCTTCCCTTGGGAGGAAGAAGAGGGATGTCTTGGCTTGTGGGGAGGAGAAACTGAGGTCAAGTAAATCAAAGGGACAAACCTAACCCCAAACCCCCTTGGGGATGTGTATGCAGTTCTGTGTGTGGGGGCCCTCACTGTGCCAAATGTTGGTCCACAGGGCCCCACACCCCCAAGCTTAGAATAACTCATAGACCAATGTCATGTACACAGAGAGGACTCCCTCAGGCCTAAAAGATCCTCTCTGCCACACCAGCCTGTGACATGATCAGGCCTTTCCTTCCTCAAGAGGCCCCACCCATCACTGTTTCATGCAAAGCTGGCTGCAGAGACTCAACTCTGAGGTGAGGACCCCAGGCCAGCAGCAGACCACTGGCTCTCACTCTCTCTTCTTTCTCTCTCTCTCCTCCTTCCCAGTATAGGCTCTCACTCCCCTCCAGCTAAGTAGCGCACAGCAAATAGCTAAATACAGTCCTTAGTCTTTCACTCCTAGAAATCAGCCACAAATTGTCCATCAACATTACTTTCTCAGTTCAGTCATCCCAGCCATGAGCAACCATTATTCCTAGAACTTTCTGGTCTGCTCTCAAGCCCACCTGTGTTGGATTCTGCATGTGAGGAAAACAGTTTGAGAAGACAGCTTTAGAGGACATGAAACCAGTGTGGACTTTGGAATCAAAAAGACTGATTCAATCTTAGCTTCACCACTTCCTAGCGACTGCACCTCTCTGAGCCTCATTGTCCTCATCTGTGTAATGGAGCGAACATCGCCTAGCTCATAGAACCACTAGGCAGGTCAACCACAGTAATACATTCAGGCTTCTAGCAAAACCTGGCACAGAGGAAAGGCTGGATAAACGTTTGTTCCTGTCCCTTTCTGGAAAGCCATCTTTGACTATCCCTCAGCAGAACAGAAGCTAAAATTATAATGCCTGCCTCAGAAAGTGACTTTATTGAGATGTGTGAAGTCAGTGGCTTGTAATAGACACAATATCAATCCCTACACCCTGGCCCTGACCGTCCTCTTTGACACAGTAGGGCTGTCAGATGTACATACACACATGCAGTCAAGCAAACTCAGAGACTGACAGCTGACATGTATAACGCACATACATGAGCACCCACAAAGCATACCAGCTCATACAAACACAGGGGCCTTCCTAGATATTCACACACACTGAGGTACAGATACATTCAGCTGTCCCACGCAGATGCACACACCAGAGACACACCAGAATGGGTACAGTGAAATCACTGTTGGACAAGGCTATGCAGACTCACAGAGGCACAGACTGATGTACAAACACAGACACACGGACATTCAGGAGGCCCTCTGCCCCACCCCACCCACAAGGGTATGTGCACATTTGCTGGCTCAGGGCGCAGGCGCACAGCCCCAGTGGCTGATGGAGGGCCTGAGGCTCCAGCAATGGAGGAATGGAGCAGGCAGCCCTGCAGTACAGCCCAGCTCTCAGCTTTCCCCTTCTAGGCCAGGCCCTCAGCCTGGAGTGTGAAGAGGCTTTGGCGCCCTCTGCTGACCCCAGTGCTGCCTGCAGCCCATATTCAACCTGGCAGGTGCAGCAGGCCTAGGGAAGCCTGCGGGAGAAAGAAAGGAAGTGGGGGATGGAGAGAGAAAAGAGAACCAGGACCCATTCTGTCCCTAAAGCCACCAGGATGGAGGCTCCAGCTATGCGGCCACTCACCAACCACAGCAGCTGCTCACAGCAGTTACTTCCCTGGGAGCTCTGAGACCTGGTGGCACAAAGGGTAGTGTGAAGGGCACAGGCCCCAGGCAGGGTTTCGTGCTCTGGCTGTGCTGCCTGTAAGTCCACATGATAGCTGTGTCCTGGGCCAGGCACTTTCTCACTTCCTTTGAGAAGGCTTCAGTCCTGGAGGCAGGAGAGTCTGATGTTAATAAAACAGACTTAGGAGCCAGACAGACCCAGGGACACTGCCCCTCACTAGCTGCACAACCTCAGGCGCTTAACCTCTTTTAGCCTCTGTGTCCTCATCTGCAGAGAGCAGGAACAATACAGCTGCATGAGGATAAAATAAAAATTCACGTAGAACACAGCCAGGGCCTGGTACACAGTCTGTATAGAATAAATGCTGCTTGTTATTGTTAACGTCATCGGTGATGCCGCCCTTGCCATAGGCTTCACAAGAGGTGAAGAGTGAAGTTTCATTAGAGCCTCTGCAGCTGGCATGTCACCCTGGTAGGGTGGCCAGAGTCACATCTTTGCAAAACGCTACAGCTCAGACTGTCAGAGTCCTGCCTGCCAGGAAAGGCATGCCAATCAGGATCGTCTGATCCCTTCTCCTGGATTAGCCCTTCCCCCTCTTCTGCAGAGCTCCCCTCTCTCTTCCCTGGATGAACCTTTTCTCCTGGGCCAGGCTCACTGTCCAGGGCTGTGCATCAGGCCTTAGCCCCTGTGGGAGGCCCTTCCTTTGGTGTTTTTAGACTTAGGGTCACTTATGGTCACTTCTCTCCCATGTCTGAGCCTACAAGATACTCAGAAGTGTCAGTGGTCTGTCTTGTGGACTAGGGAGGAGGGAGAAGACAGAATGAGGATGGCTGCAGCAGGAGGCAAGGGCACGAACCTGGCTGGGCTTCTGTGGCCAACAGATCTCGGGTCCAAGGCAACTCTGATGCCCATAAATATCACTGCCCTTCCATCAGTTCAATTACTGGACTCTTGGCTGAGTGAGGTGGCGTCTGCCTATAATCCCGGCTACTCAGGAGGTACAGATTGGGAGGATCGAGACCCCATTTCACCCAACAAACCAAGCATGGTGTATGCACTTGTCATCTCAGTTACACAGGAGGCATAGGTAGGAGGATTTTAGTCCAAGGCCAAAAAAGGCTGGGGGTGTGGTTTGAATGGTAGAGTGCCTGCCTGGCAAGTGTGAACCCTGAGTTACAACCCAGCCTTCCCCCCACCAAAACCATGGACTCTTGCTTAGACTCTGTGAGACACCCCAGGATTCCTTCAGTACATCCCCATTTTGCTTAAGCTGTTATGAGTTGTACTTCTCTCTCTTGCAAGCAAAAGGACAAGGACTTGTTCTTCAACCTCCTCTGTCCCCTGCTGATGGCCTTCTACATTGCACTCACTCCCATGTTCCCAGCACACATTTTTGCCCCCAAAAAGCCCCAAAGTTATTTTTTTTCCTTCTTCTTCTTCTTTGCTCTTTAGAAAGATCCTTTCAAATATAACATCTGTCATGGAGTCTCAGTTCGGAAGCTATGTAAAATTATTTTCTAATTTCCCCCCCCTGCCCCGAGTTGCACCCTGCTCCCCTTCCCTGCTGGGTGGTGGGGACACTAATGACACAGTCATTGCATCCCACAACTCCGCTCTCCCCTTCATCTATTGGACCAGCCTCCCCTCAGTCATCAACTCCTGCTCATGATCTCCGGCCAAGCCTCTGCTCAGACTGGAGCTGTGAAGCCCTCTCCTAGCTGCATGACCCCAAGCCATGGCATCTGGCTCTAGAGTCATCCTCCTCTCCATCTTCTAGGCCTCTCTGAGACGGGGAGGACAGGAGCAGGGTATGGAAGCCATGCTCACCTGACTATACTGTCCTGCTTCTCTGACTGCCTTGCCCCATGACGTGTGACATTTATGGAGGGCCTGTGCATTCAAGCCCTCTCAAGCCCTGCAGGGAGTTCCTGCAAGTGGGACACCAGCCTGTCAACTTGAGACCAGCGCTTTCACTCCACTGGTCACCTGTCTCCCATTTCCCTTTCCCCTGCTCAGGTGGCTCAGAGGTTCAATGTTGAGGACACCTACCCAAGACAGGACAGATTTGTCTTTCCTTACAAGAAACTCCTTGTGTCTGCAGGAGGGAAGTCACTCCCATTCCATGAAGATGGGGTGAGTGGTCTCTGCCACAATGCTGCCCTTCATCTTGTGTGGCCAAGGACTGTTCTCTACTCCATAGTCCTGAGTCCTCAGGAGATGGGGCTGTTTGCAGGGACAGAGTCCCATGCAGCGTCCTGTCATGCCTCAGCAGAGCCTGCTTCCCCATCCCCTAGCCACAAGGGTGTGAAGCCTATGCCAGCAGGGAAAGCTGGTCCACCTGGAAGCCAAGGAAGGCCTATCCCCATGCCAAGACTGCAGGGTCTCCACACAATGTACAGGATCCAGACCAAAGGGACAGCCAAAGGTAGAGTCACCATGCCAGTTTCTGAGACAGCAGAACTGTACCACGTGTTACCCCCAAATTAGCCAGGTTGTGGGACATGGAGCTCGCAGAGAATACATTGTCAGGAAAGCCCCTTTCAGGACTGGATCAATAGCATTTAGAAGGAGCTGGCTGAGAGGCCTGACAGTGGGGGTCACGTGGCTACCATGCCAAGTAGATAACAGGGGATGGGGATGAGGTTCCTCCCATGCTCTTCCTTTCCTGATGTGGAGGACACAAGTCTTGTCATGGCTCCACCAACTAACTAGAGGAACAGCTAGGGAACCCTGAACACTGAGCAGAAGGAGGGGAGCTGCCCTGTGGCAGAGGCAAGGTGACCTGGCCAGCCACCTACCACCCTGTCTCCCAGCACAGTCCCTCAGCTGGTGATGGGCCTTGGGGAAGAGCAGGGGACACACACACACCCCCTGCAGCCAGTTAGATGCACAGGTCAACTCTGGTGACTGGGGGGACAGAGGCCACACATGTCACAGCCAACTGGTGATATGAAATTGCATGAACCAGTTCTTCAGTGTAAAATGTGTCAAGACAATCCGAGAAACATTAGGTTGATAGCTAAAGAGAATCCTTTTCTCATGTTTGGGGGAAAATAACAAGATTTTATAAAACACCCATTTTTAAAGGAGTACACAGAAAATAAAGCACATACCTGCATACATAACCCTATGTGGCTACACATATGCCTGCACACACACTGAGCCTTTGAAAAGATTCTGCATCATGGAAGGAAAAACGTATATCCCTCAGAAGGTAGAAAAGAGTGCCAGGCAGTGGCTCAGGCCTGTAATCTTAGCTACTCAGGAAGCAGAGATCAGGAGGATCATAGTTTGAAGCCAGCCCAAACAAATAGTTTGTGAGATCCTATCTCAAAAAACCCCATCATAAAAAAAAAGAAAACTGTTGGAGTAGCACAAGGTGTAGGCCCTGAGTTTAAACTCCAGTACCACACACACAAAAACAAGATAGAAAAGAATTATTTGAAAATTCACTTAATGAAACCTTAAGAATGAGAATTGAAACATAAGATGGAGCTGACACAGTGGTTCACACCTATAATCCCAGCTACTTGGGAGGCTGAGATCAGATGAATCATGTTAGAGGCTGGCTTAGACAAAAAGTTATGGAGAACCCCGTCTCAACCAGCAAGCCGGCAGTGATGGTGTACGCCTGTTGCCCCAGCTTCACATAAGTAGGAGGATGAGAAGGCTGCTGGCTGAGAGGCAGTTGAAAAAACAAAACACACCATATAAGAGAAAGGAGGATGATAAACTAAAAGAGCAGTAGTAGAATTTAAAATTGCATAGTGATGGTGAAAAGCAGAACTACAACAGAAAATCAAACCTAGAGAGGTAAAGCACTGAAATAAGAGTTTCTCTGAGAATCTTGGGCAAAGGAGCCAAGAAGATAAAAAAAATAAATAAAACAAATAAATTAGAACCTGGGAGGTGTTGGGGCCTAGAAGGTTCTAAGCAAAGCAAGAATCATGAAGAGAAGGGAAGAAAATATTCCTGAGCCGATGAAAAACCAGAGCCCATAAACTTCAAAGGTTCTTGGTTATTTAAACCAAATTAATAAAAATAAATAAATAAACACTTAGCAATACCAGGCAGAATCTTTTTGATTTTAAGAGTAAAGAAATAACTGTAAGCCCCCCAGCTCCCATGCAGAAAGAAAGATAGAAATTTCTTACTGTGTGTAATTGGAAGAGAGAGAGCTATGAGATGTAAGCATTTATGCTGGGGAGAAGCCTCTGTGAGCAACTAAACTTGGGAAATGCTAAATGAAGCAAAACAAGACAAAATCCTACACCGAGGCATCTCGGGGCTTTTTAAGTGTCTGTGCACGCTGTTAAATTACCAACATTAGCAAGGATAGTCTTCCAAACCTATTTGACTATGAAAGCCTTCACCACAGACCAGGTGTTAAGATTGGTGCTCAGTGGAACACACTTTGGGAATCTCTGAGCTATAGAATTTTGGAGTATCGTCATTGTGACCTGTGTTGACAATTTGTCAGGTGCATTGATGCATGGGGATAATAGAAAAAGGCTTTCCTGAATGCCAGGACTTAAGATATATGCCCGGGGTGGCTCTACCTTTTATGGGAAAGAAATTCCTCAGGGATGTACTCTTAGCAAACAAGAATTCAAATAAGTGAAATCATAGCACACACACAAAAAATGAATACAGGTGAGTGATTGTAGAAAAGATCTGGACGTCAATATCAGAAAGGTGCTAAGCACATGGTTTTGTATGTATCAGTCAGGGGACAGAAATGACACAAAAGCCCCATCCTTCGCAGCACAGCCTCGCACCCCTAGCAGGGCTAATGCCTACAAACCTCATTTGTCACCTTGGCACCCTGGTCCTCCAGCTTCTGGCTGAGCTCTGACCATGGAAGTAAAGTTTGATGTATTCTTTCTTTGGTGTCCTCTCTTGGGCAGTGGCTTTGTCCCTCCACAGCCTCAGCTCTTGCCTGCATGACTTCCCAAGGTTCCAGCTCTGCCTGGGCTCCAGCCACACTGGCTCCACCCCAGTCCCTGCAGCCCTTGGAAAAGTAATCCTGCCCACTGTTGCTGGCATCCTGGGGCCTCTCCCTGTCTCGTTTCTTTTCTTTGCCTGACACACACTTCTATAACTGGCTCCTTCATTAAGCCTCTTCAGTTAAGCCACCATGGGTGGGCATTTCTTGCCAGGGCTCTGACTCAAACACTTCTCAATTCTTTTTTTAAACCTTTTTTTATTAGCATATATTATCTGTACAGGAGGGTTTCATTGTGACAATTTCATACTTGCTTATGATGTACCTTGGTCAGGTTCATCCCCACCATCATTCTCCCTCATCCTTCTTCCGCTACTTAAAATGATTTTGACAGGTTTCACTTTCCCTTCTCCAGTCCCCTTTCCCTCCCCCTCGTACCCTCTCTCTAATCTGTTTTACATTCCTGTCCTTCATTAATTAAGTGTATGTTCTTTGTTCAAAGGGGTTATGCCATGGAATTTCACTTGTAAATATATTATACTCTAGTCAGCCTAACCCCTCTATTACCCTTCCTTACTCTTTCCTCCTGACCCCCTATTATTCAATACTGCCAGCAGTGCATTTTGTTATGCCTCTTCCTGCACAGAGGCAATGCGTTTCAACATTATTCACTCTTTATCATTCTCTTTTCCTCCCCCTAGCCCCTCAAACAGTCCTGCTATTGCAAACACATCAGATATATTTGTGTATACATGTACCTTTTGGATCTATCTTCCACATATGAAAGAAAACATGTGACCTTTGTCTTTCTGAAACTGGCTTACTTCACGTAACACGATGATGTCCAGTTCCATTCATTTACCTGCAAAATGACATTTCATTCTTCTTTATGACTGAATAATATTCCACTATTTATCACATGTTCTTAGTCCAGTCATCAGTTGTGGGGTATCTGGGCAATTTCCATGGCTTGGCTATTGTAACAATGCTGCAGTAAACATGGGTGTGCCCGTGTCTTTATTGTACCCTGACTTCCATTCCTTTAGATACGTGCTCAGGAGTGATCTCACTGGATCATATGGTAGCCATGTTTTTACTTTTTGAGGAGCCTCCCCAGTGCTTTCCATAACGGTTGCACTAATATACATTCCTACCAACAATGTGTTAGGTGTTCCTTCCACCTGCCACATCTTTGGACATGTGTTGTTGTTTGTGTCCTTGATGACAGCCATTCTAACAGGAGTGAAGCGAAATCTTACTATAGTTTTGATTTGCATTTCCTTTATGGCCAGGGATGGTGAGCATTTCTTCATTTATTTATTGGCCTTCCTTTGAAAAATGTTCAGGTCATCTGCCCATTTCTTCATTGGATCGTTGATTCTTTGGGAGTTTTGTTTTTTTGAGCTCCCTGTAAATTCTGGTCATTAATCCCTTGTCAGATATATAGCTGGCAAAGATTTTCTCTCATTCTGTGTGCTGTCTGTGCAGTCTGGTGACTGTTTCCTTTGCTGTGCAGAAGCTTTTTAGCGTGATGCACTCCCATTCATCTATCTTTTTTCTTAATTGCTGAGCTATTAGAATTCTATTCAGGAAGTTATTGCCTATGCCTGTATGTTCCGGGGTTTTCCCTATTCTTTCCTGTAGCAGTTTCAAGCCTTACTTTAAGATTTTTGATCCACTCAATTCTTTCTGTAGAGCCAGAATAACTCTGATGCTAACACTTGACAAATGCCACAGAGGAGGACAGAATGAAAAAATTAATCATATACCATTCATAGATGTGTCAAGTCCTAATAAGAACATAATTGGGGGACTGGGGCATGGGCAGAGCACTTGCCTAGCAAACTCAAGGCCCCGAGTTCAAACCCCAATACCACCACCAAAAAAAAGAACATAATCAGAGTGAGTCCAATGTATTAAAAGAATTCACCACAGGCAAACATTGTTGGAGGGCTCAGAACTGCAGAAAACTGATTTACCACAACAATAGCTCAAAAGAGAAAAGGATGCTGAATAGAGGTTTGGTAAATTTCAACATTTTCAGTCTGAAAGTCAATGGAATAATAAATCTCACGCCAATCTGCTATTAAGTCTGAGAACAGGGAAGATTTTGGCGATCTTCTTAAGTACATTTTCTAAAGACCCTAGCTAATGCAATTAGAAAGAAAAGAAATCAAAGAAGAGGGGAAGAAAGCACTTGCAGATATGGTCATTATGATGTCGTGAAATAGATACTTGGTCTTCCTCCCTGTTTCCTCTGATAGAACTCATAAAATCCTCAGACTCTCTGAAATGATGTGTCTCTTTGTGTGCTAGTGAGTTACCTGATGGTTGGGACTGTAGGTAGCTTCAGGATGAAGGACTGGTCACTGGAAAGACCAGGTATGATTAAGGGTTGGGACTTTCAGCCCTACCTCCCAATCTCTTGGGAAGGAAGAAAGGCAGAAGACTGAGTTGATCACCAGTGGCCAATGAGTTTATCAATCATAGCTACATAATGAAGCTTCTATAAAGCCCACAAAAGACACTGGGCATGGTAGTTCACACCTGAAATCCCAGCTACTCAGGTGGCAGAGACAGGAGAGACATAGTTCAAGGCTATCCCTGACATAAGTTAATGAGACCCCATCTCAAAAGCAAGCTGGATGTGGTGGCACTACTTGAAAGGCAGAGGTAGGAGGATCCTGGCAAAAGTTAGTACAAGACCCTATCTGGGAAAAAAAAAAAAAAAAACCACAAGGACCAGGCGCATGACTCAAATGGTACAGTACTTGTGCAGCAAACATGAGCTCAAACCCCAGTATAGAGAAAAAAAAAAGGACTGGGTCTGGAGGGCTTCCAGATAGCTAAACATGGAGCAGTTCCCAGAAGGTGGTTGTAGGAATCCTGGTTGGTGAGGAATTCCAGAGCCCAGAGCCCTGGACTTGCAATTGCCATTTGAGGGATAGTCTTGTGGGATGAAGCCATCAACCTGTGGGATCTCTAGAATGGAATTAGAGGACATCCAGCTGGCATCCACTGCAGAATTGATTGTTTGCTTGGTGTGGTGGGGACAACCCCACTCATTGGTCCCAGAAGTGTCAGTATTGTGGGAACACATCAGGAGAAACTGACTTTGTTTTCCATCTACATCCTCAGAATTGTCTTCCCAGGAAAACTAAGAATGTAATCAAAGTAGAAGACTTTAGTAAAGCCAGTTATAAAACAACTATAGAAAAGTTAATAGCTTTTCCACTTCCTAATAACTTGTCAGAAAACATGATGGAGGAAAAAGGGATGAATTAGTTATGTAATGCTGTGTAATAAGTTACCCTGAATCTTAGCAGATGAAAATATTATCTCACAGATTCTGTGAGGCAAGAATCCAGGTGAGGTGCAGTTGGATTTCCAACTCAGAGTCTTTCATGAGGAGATAACCAAGGTGTTAGCCAAGGTTGGGGTGTCATCTGAAGGCCCAACTGGGGAAGGATCTGCAGCCACATTCACTCAATTCCTTGCTGGATGGCTATTGGCTGAAGACCACCTCGGTTTCTTGCCACATGGGCTTCCCATAAGGCACCTCACAACATGGCAGCTGGTTTCATCAGAGCAGAGGAGAAAGAGTGCCAGAAAGAGAGAGAGAGAGAGAGAGAGAGAGAGAATAAATAGTGAGCAAGAGAGCCAGCCTTTATAACCTAATCTCAGAAGCAACAACAGTCCACCATTTTTTCATATCCTATTCATTAGAAACTAGTCACTAGGTCTAGAGTTCGTCTTCTTTTTGGTGGTAGTGGAGTTTGAACTCAGGACCTCATGCTTGCCAGGCAGGCGTTCTGCTGTTTGAGCCACTCTGCAAGCCCTAGAGTTCATCTTAAAGAATATATATGTGGCCAGGTGTTACTGGCTCACTCCTGTAACTCTAGCTACTTGGGAACCTGAGATCAGGAAGATTGCAGTTCCAAGACAGCCAGGCAAAAAAATATTGAGAGACCTCATCTCAACAGAAAAAAAGCTGAGAATGGATGGTGGTGTGCCTCTGTCATCCCAGCAATGGTGGGAAGCATAAAGTAGAGGATCAAAATCCAGGCCAGCCTGAGCAACAACTGAGACTGTTATCTCCAAAATAACCAGAGTAAAAGGCTGGAGGCACAGTTCAAGCTTGCTAGAGTGTCTGGTAAGCACAAGGCCCTGAGTTCAAACCCCAGTACCACCCAAAAAAAAAAAAATATATATATATATATATGTATATATATAAAACAATAGCAAAGAACAATTTTTTAAAAATAAAGGAGACTTGGACTCTCAATTTTTAATCCTGATTAAAATGCCACAATTAATGGGGCTGCTGGTGCAACTCAGTGGTAGAGCATTTGCCTTACATTTTCAAAACCCTGAATTCAAACCCCAACTGTAGGGCTGGCAGAGTGGCTCAAGTGGTAGAGCACCTGCCTGGTAAATGTGAGGCCCTGAGTTCAAGTCCCAGAACTGCCAAAAAAGAAAACAGTATGCCAAACTCCAGGACTACAAAACAAACAAACCAAAAAGTCATAATAACTCCATGCTTTAAATATTGAAACAACCCATCTATACATGAATATAATATAATACACTGTACTGTAAGTTGTTGACCATTAGGGGAACATGGTAATAGAGAATGAGGAAGTATTGGGGGTTAATTTGACTAATACATGATATATACAGGCCTGAAGTACCAAGGCAAAACCCCTTGGACTATCAACATATACTTAAAAGAAAATGAAGGCAGGGGGGAAATGGATCTTTTCTGGGGTGGGTATCAGTGGGAGATGGATGGGTACAAGGAAAGGGGGAATGAGGTGAATATGATAGATGTATTTTGCATCCATATATGAAAAAAGAAGAATGAAACCTGTTGAAATTATTCTAAGAGGTGGGGAGAGAGAACAATGGAGGGGGTAATCTAACTAAGATATATTGTAAGCACACATGTAAATGTCACAATGTACTCCCTGTGCAATTATTATATGCTAATAAAATAATTTTTTTTAATTCAGGAAAAAAAGTTAGAATAATTAAAAAGGAATCAATACTAGTGTAAGAAAACCAAGTTCACTGAATATTTTTGAATATTTGGTATATGATAAACTGGTCTTTCAGATCATTGGGAAATGATGAATTCATTTATGATTCATGTTGAGACAGTTCTTAATTTGCTTTAAAGCTATGTCCTTACCTCTCACCACACATAAAGAAAAAACAAAAACTATAAAAAAGTGAAAAGAAATCACAAATCATAGAAGATAATTTAACTGAAAAAAGAATTCTTAGTGAAGGCAGTGGTCATACAACAAGAAACACTGAGGTCATCGAGACAAAGTTAATAATTTGACATTAAAAATCATGTACTTTGGTACATAAAGTATTAAGAATATCGATACAAAGATAATTACTTGTATAATGTGATAAAGAACAGTGTATGTTAAATATACTACATCCGACAAATCAATACTAGAAAGATGGCCATCACAATAGAAAACAGTCAAAGAAAACATGAACAGGAAATTCATCACTCATTTGGCTTTTCATTTAGGAGGTCTGAGCACCTCTTAAATACCAGACATGGCTCTAAGCATTAAGTTCTTCCCTCCAGCCTTCAGGAGCTCACATTCTAAGTAAGTACAGTGTGGGGTGTTTCAGAAGGTGACACACACTAGTGGTGAAAGAAGCATTAAGTCAGGTGATCAGGAGGAGCAGGGTAAGCTCAGGGATGGAGGAAGGTGAGCAAGGCCTTGAACAAGATCGGATTGTCTGCCATGCTGGGCAGGGGACAGCCTTGAAGTTCAGGTGGGGCAGGGTGGCCAGTATGCCTGGAGCAGCGAGAGCAAGGTCCTCACTAATGTGAGGATCCTGGAAGCCATGAAGAGGACTTCAGCCACCGCTGGGCTTTAAGGCAAAGAGTGAAATTTTGACTGAGGTCACAAATGAATCATTCTGTCTTGAGAAGAAACTTAAGGGTATAAACGTAGAAGCAAGAAGAACACTTTGGGAGTCAGCAAAGCACAAGACAAAAGGTTCATTCACTCTCACAGGTAGGTAATCAAAGAAACGCAACTAAAAATGCAGGTGGCCCTCCACATCTGTGGCCACTTTCATGGATTCAACCAACCGTAGACCAAAATTTAAAAAAAACCTATTGTGTCTATAATAAACATGTACATACTTTTCCCTCCTCATTTTCCCTAAACAATATAGTGTAACGACTATTTACATAGAATTTACTTTGTGTAGGTGTTGTAAGTAATCTAGATTTAAAATATACAGGAGGAGGATACAACTACTATATTATTTGTGTAAGGGACTTAAGCATGGTAGATTTGATACCTTCTGGGGGTCTGGGAACCAGTCTCCCATGGATTCCAAGGGGTGGTTGTATTCACTTATTTTTAACCCACCCAACTTTTAGTGCTCTTTAAAAACAAAACAAAACAAAAACAAAAAAAATAGTACCAGTATGTATAAGGGTGAGGCCACTCTGGGCAGGTAATGGGGATCACCTTTCTGGGGATGACTGGCTATTTTGTGCTAAAGCCTTAAAAACATTCAAACACTCTCACCAGAGATCCAATTCCCAATGAATTAACCTAAGAACCTGACAATGGCTGATACTCAATGAGTGCTTAGATGTCCCAGGCTCAGCTGTACTAAATGCACCCATGTCATCTCACTTAAACCCTTGCCATTATTCCCATTTCCTAGAAAGCAAAAGGGCACAGTGGGTCACACAGCTCACAAATGAGGGGGTAGAAGCAAACCCAGGCACCCTGACTCTTCTGCCTAATGGAGGTAGAACAAGGACTTACGTTCAAGAGGTCTCATTATAGCATCACTTAGGACAGCAAAGACAGCACAAGGAAATCAACACAGGACTTGCTCCTTCGATTCTGATTTTTTTCACATAATTCAGTTACTAAAAACCTACTCTAACAAAACCAGTTTGGGATCAAGCCAGCTGCTGCACCTGAAGACTTTACCGAGCATCTACTGAGAGGCTACCAGCTACTGCGATGTTTCATTTCTTGATCTTGGTGGCAATTCCAGCCATGTGATCACCCAGGATCACTCACCAAGCTGTGAACTAAGGATTTGTGCACTTTTCTGTGTATTTTATATGAACATTTAAAGTTAAAAAATTTTAATTGCCAGGTTCTGCATCTCCTAGGGGAACACAGGAGTAGGTTTGCTGGGGTTGGGGGACCAGTCCTGGGGTTCCCTTTTAGTTGTATAGACCTAGGGATGGAAGGTGTGCACTTGCCCCACAAGGCCTTCACTACCCACTTTCCATGCTCTGAGAAGTCTAGCCCTTCTGATACCACAGGAAGGAAAGGACTGTGCAGGAAGGGCTGGCACCTGCCCCACCTCCCTATCCCATTTCCCACCTGTCCAGCTTAGGAACCTGAGATCACAGGTCTCAGAGGGAACCTGGAGATCTGACTGCAGGCTCAGATCCAGGTCCAGTCCTGGGGAAGACAAGTCCCAGTAGAGAAGGGGCTGAGGCTGGAAGCCTCCTAAGCCAGTCCTCCACCTCACCACAATGAAGAGCGCCTGGGGAACAAAGGCTTGACCTTCCCTTTGTCTGGGGAGCCCTTGTAATCATGGTGGATACTGAAAGTGGGTCATGACACTTATTCTGACATGAAATGTTCCTAAGCTGTCATTACACAATACACGCCATATGACCCCAATTGTTTTTTTTAAATGAGTGGGGAAAGGGCCAGGAACAGTGGTTTTCTCTAGCTTCCAGAATAAGTTCTTTTTTTCTCTTTCTATTCTTTATTGTAAATTTCCTAAAATTAATGCATTTCTTTTGTAATCTGAAATAAAAAGTTATTTTAGAAAAATTGAAGGGAGAGATTATTGACATTCCATCTCTACTCCTCCAGGCAAAACTGGTCTCCAGAAAGAAGACCAATTTTCTGGGGTTTGGGGACCAGGTTAAGTACACTGAAGTTCAGGAAATCCCACCAGTAAGAAGCCTTCCTTTGCTGGGCACCAGTGGCTCCTGCCTATAATCCTAGATACTTGGAAGGCTGAGATCAGGAAGATCGAGGCTCAAGGCCTGCTCAGACAAATAGTTCAAGAGATCCGATTTCCAAAATACCAGAGCAAAATGGACTGGAGGTGTGGCTCAAGTGGCAGAGCACCTGCTTTGCAAGTTCAAAGCTCTGAGTTCAAACCCCAGTTCCACAAGAAGAAGAAGAAGAAGAAGAAGAAGAAGAAGAAGAAGAAGAAGAAGAAGAAGAAGAAACCTTCTTTTGTATAGTCCTGTGGCAAACAGCAGGTGCTTAACCCAAACTCATGCCTACCATCTCAACTCACCCAAAAACTACCTTCAAAGAAACACCCTTTGAGTAGACTCCCAAGTTCATTGGAGCACAGCACCCTGGAGCAGAACCCTATCCTGAAGAGGGCTGCCCTGTCCCCAGCCATGGAAGGTCAGCTGTCGGTAAGGCCCTTGCTCTTTCTATCCCCCACCCTCAATCCAGACCACCAGCCCTTCTTCAGCTATTCTGCCTCCTTCCCATCAGAGGGAAAGAAGCAAACTACAGGTATCCTACACCAAACAGAAAAGCCACTCACAAAGGTAAAACAACAGTAGAGTCACCAGTGCACAATGAAAGATGATGGTTGAACTGTACAGACAGACAGACATTGCGATCGAGAGAAACAGAAATGCTTCTCAAGGTATCCAAGAGTCACTCAGGACTGTCACCTGTATTGGCCTCACTAGACTGCTCTTTGGAGACCCGGCAGGTCTGGCCTCTGTCTGTAACTCCCACAGCCAGCACAAGGCCTGGTAATGGGCAGGCACCAGGGAACATGTTGTTTGAGTGAGTGAGTGAGTGGAGCAAGGAAGGAATAATTAAGAGAAACATGGGCACACAGAGGCAGCGAGTGAGTGAGAGGGATGGGAAAGGATGGGGACAGATGGAGACTGCATGATGCAGAAGGGAGACGGAGACCATGAACAAATAGATGAATGAATGAAATGAAGATGAGGGAGGGTATTGGAAACCCAGAGAGAGCCAAGTGCAAGTTAAATATTCAGGGGCGGGGGGGGGGGGAAGCCTTGCCTTAGCTTGTCTTATTAGTCAGAAACAGTGAGCTCCTGCCTTAGTTTCCCTTCTAGTCCTGCAGACCTTGTGGGGCAGCATCCTAAAGACCTGGCAGGCTGCCTGGCATTGCCAGCTCTCTCCCCAGGCAGAGACTTGGGGACACTGTTGCCTCCAGCCCTCCAGTGCTTACTGGTTGAGGTCAATCTCCAAATCTTTGACATGTGATGCCCTCCTACCTGCACACCCCAGCCAACAGCCACACAAATCCCTCCCTCTAGTAAGATTTCCGGGATGAGGTTATTTCCCTTCCAGGCAATAACAACCTGACCTGCCCCTGCCTCGACTAACTCCTGGGTTTGGGGTGGGAGTGGAGACAGCGAGTTACTACAGAGCCAAAGGGAGAAAGTCAAAGGGGGAGAAACCTGGAGGTGGGACCAGAGGACTTCCTGCCTCCATGGAGTCTCGCCCCAATGCCCACAATGTCATTTGGGAGAAACCTGGAGGAGGGGTCCAGGTGAGCTGGAAGGAAAAACCTAGGGAAGTGGCCAGAGTCACAGAATTCTCTGGGTTCTAGAGAAGGGGGGGTCCCTCTCCCCCAATCTGCCCCTTGAAAAGGCTCTGATCACAGTCCTCTCTGGTGTTCCAGCCCTGAAGAAAGACACTTCCAAAGGGCCTTAGTCCCCTCTTGCAGTGTGTGTGTGTGGCGGGGCTCAATGGCTGCCTCGGCTCTGGGGACCAAAGTCCCCCCTGCCTTCCCCACCATTGCGCCAGATGTGGCTGCGGGGGGAGGGGTAGGCACAGGGCCCAGCTGGCAGTGGTCACTCGGTGGTCCTCTGTCTGCATAGTCAGCGCTTTCTGTGCCAGCCCGCCCAGCCTCCTCACTCAGCACTTCCTCCAGCCCACTTTCCAGAGGCAGCAGCTGGACCCGCACAGTCTGCTGGTCTGGGGCTTCCAGGCCAGAGTCAGCACAAAACCTACCAGTGACCCTTCCTGAGCTGTTCCCTCTCCAAGGTGCCCAGGATTGCCTCAGCAGTCAGTGGTCATGGGGAAGAGGGGGAGACCCAGCTTGGCCCAGTCTGGGAGACAGAGAGCAGAAGGTGTCCAAAGGTGAGAACTGCCCTCATCCCTTTCCCTCAACCACAGAAAATCCTTGCCCATAGTCAGCCTTCTGGTCCTTTCCTCTACAAAGCAGCGAGGTACCCCATAGATCCTGTCCTCTGCTCCCCAAACCCTCTGCTAGCTTCCTCTATCTTTGTGGATTTTACAAAACCTGGAGTTTTGTATCAGGGTCATAGGGCACAGTCTGCTCCATGGAAGGCTAACAACACAGAGCTAAGCGCACAGTAGGTAATTTTAAAAGACTTGCATTATCAGCAAGCCCTTTCAGTCTTGTATCCAAGGATTCTTTGAGACTGGTTCCTAGTGCCAGGAACTGGCAACAAGCCTCAACCACATGCCTATGTCTTAAAAACATGGATGTGAGTCCCTCTGCCTGGAGGGACAGAGCTGGGAAAGGAACTGCCTTCCCCCAAGACAGAACAGCCTAGGGAGCCTCAGCTCTCATTCGACCTATGCTCTTTTATCCTCCACAGCCTGGCCAGGTTTCTTTAGGCCCCCAATCTGTGGGTTTCAACCTAGGGCCACTTCCAGCAAGGGAGATGAGGCCCTGCCCTGCATGTGGAGAGGTAGAGGCAGGCTCCCAGAGTTGCTGGCCTGGCTGGGCCCTGTTAACCACAGATGGAGGCCTAGATTAGAAGGAAATGAGACTCTGGGAGAGGGAAGAGAGAAGAGGGCCAGCCCTATCCTGCACACAGAAGGATGAAGACAGACAAAAACAGGAAAGGGATAGAGAAAGCAGGGTGGGGGGCCACCCTCCAGAGATAAACTCCTCCCTTCTCTCCTGAGTCAAAAGGAAAAGAACAGTGGCCACATGTCTGGCACTGTACTTTTCATAATCCCCTCATTTCATCCTCCCAAATTGGCCACAAGAAAGGAATTATTTCCCCCAAGTCAGAGGCAGGTTCTGAACTTCCAA
Source organism: Castor canadensis (assembly GCF_047511655.1). Lineage (NCBI taxonomy): Eukaryota > Metazoa > Chordata > Mammalia > Rodentia > Castoridae > Castor > Castor canadensis. The sequence continues at coordinate 4,711,483 of NC_133404.1, forward strand.
GAGGACAACCTCCCTGGGGAGTGGCATGGCTCAAGTTATCCTGTGGACCCCCCAGGGCTCTGGCCTTGGCAGGGACAGCTGGCAAGGCCTGCAGTCCTGGCCTGTGGAGCCTGTACAGAGGCCCAAGATCTGTTCAGAGCAGAGTTTATTCAAACAGAGCCTAACAGGAAACTTGGCTCTCCTGACTCACTCTGATTCGACCTTATTAAGAAAAAAGAAACAGGAGCCAGAGCCAGCTCCGGGTAGGGTTTCACGCCAAGAGCTGGCTCTGAGCAGAGCAGAGCGGCTGAGTGCAGTGCGATGCTTGTGCCCTGATCTCCCCACCCCAAAGCCTTGAGGCAGCCCCTACCCGGGTCTGGTTCCTGGAGAACCTCTCCACTTTTCCACCAATGGGTTCACAACCATCCTTTGTCCTTCCCTCCATTCCTCTCACCTCCCCTCCATGCCTGGGGGCACCTTGACGCCTGTTTCCACTTCTCCTCCTCCTCCTCCTCCTCCTCCGCTGCCCATCTGGCTGGCAGGAGGGCCCTACAGGACCCCAGGGATTCCAAGTGGCTGAGACCAACACTGCAGGGGGCAAACAGGAGGGAGGAAAGGCTTAACCCTCCCGGTCCTGGGCCTCAGCATCTTGCTTGAAGTCCTAAATCACACTGGCCAGTCCTTGAAGAAATCCTGACTGGAGTTAGATACCAGATTCCATGCTGGGAGCTAAGATGTAGTGCTGAATGACTGCTGGCCAGGAAGGGTGTTAGAAGCACCCCACATCCCGGGCTGGATCATAAGCCTCTAATGTCCTGACTCACTGAATCAAGCCTCAGTCCTGAAGAACACAGCAATGGGGAACAGAGCCTGGCAAGGATGGGGGATAAGGGAAGTCCTCATCCTCAAAAAGTGTCACTCTGGCTGTCTGCTCCCAAGGTGGGCTCCAGGAGTTTCCAAAACAGAGAGAGAAAGGGGGCCAAGTTGAGGACAGGTTCTTCCCACCCTGTTTGTAAGTATTAAGAGGACAATTTCTACCCTCCAGTTAGTTCCCAGGAACAAGGCTGGAGAAGGCAGCCCAGGGGGACACCTGCAGAGTAGCAAAGTATGATTTCTTGGGCACTAAAGAAAGAAGTTCAAACTTCTGGGACCATTCCTATCCCTGCCATCCCCAAAGGGAACACAGAATTTCCCAAAACACTTATAGGGTCCACGTAGACTAATTCTCCAGTGGTCAGATGAAGCAACTAGATCAGAGATGGAAAGGAACTAACTAACATCACCCAGTAACTTGATCACAGCCACAGCTCTCCTGAATTTACTTTTTTTTTTCTTTTGTTTTTTTTTGGTGATACTGGGGCTTTATGCTTGCTAGGCAGGCACTCTTACTACTTGAGCCACTCCATCAGCCCTTTTTTGCGCTGGGTATTTTCGAGATAGGGTCTTGCAAACTATTTGCCCACAACTGGCTTAGAATCCCAATCCTCCTGATCTCTGGCCTCCTGAGTAACCAGGATTACAGGCGTGAGCTGCTGGTACCTGGCAAATCCCCACTTTTTGCTGTTGCATGATTACAGTTTTCTTTGCTTTACAATGAGTCCATCCCACATGAAAGACAGTGCTGGGCTTCGTTTTACCATGTATATGCTCCCTGACATGCAGGGCAGACCATACAGGATATGGGAGAAGTTGGTGTCTCCCATGAGTTCACAAATTCGGTTCATCCCAGGAACACACCTCATCCTCTAGACTGAGAGAGTAAGGCCGGAGGTTGTGGCCAGAGAGAAAAGCCCAGGCTCCAGCGCCTTTGTAACTCAGGCCCAAGAGCTGAAATGCAGAATTAAAGAAAGGTCCACCGACAGTGAGGTATCTCTTAGTACTGGCTTTAGAGACAAGGGGAAAGGGAACCCAGAAGTCCTGGGAAGAGGCAAAGCCAGTTAAGTAATGGGGAGCCCAATGCTGTGTCCAAAGCAGGGAGGAATGGTGGTGACCGGTTCTGCCTGCCAGAGCCTCACTTACCAGGCGTGAGTCCCTAGAGCCCCCCTCCTGCTCTCTGCCTCCTTCCTGTCCTCAGAGGCAGGTCTGTGGTTTGGCTGGGAACTCCAGGGACTGAGAGAGCACCGCAGCTGTGGGACAGGCCACATAGCTAAAACCCGGCGGGCCATAGGGCCCCGCGGAGGAGGCCCCAGCAGGCGGACCAGGCGCTGAAACCTCCCGACAAGAAGCTCGAAGCCTGTTGCTTATTCATTCAGAGTGGGAAAGCGCCAGCCCAGCGGCCAGCCAGTGTGGGGCTGGCCATGTAAGGCCCCCAGGCAGTCCTGGCCGCCCGTGCCCTGCGGAGAGCCTTGTGCAGCCTCGGGCACCGCCCCTGCCCTGCCCTGACCCCTTGGCCTCGAAATGCTGTCATCGGAGGAGCCGTCCCGCTCGGGACAAGGCCAGGATGGACAAAGCTAGAGCTTGGGCAGGCAAGGAGCCGTCCTGTCCTCGAGGCCGTGGGAAGAGAAGCACGCACGGGGGACCACTTCTGAGAGCCTCTCTGTGCGGCAGGCCTCTGCAGAGGGGCCACCATGGCTCTGGGCCGAGCCGGCAGGCAGTTGGGGGCCCTGGTGTGGGGTGCCTGCTTGTGCGTCCTGGTGCATGGGCAGCAGGCGCAGCAGCCGGGGCAGGACTCGGACCCGGGGCGCTGGCGACAGCTGATCCAGTGGGAGAACAACGGGCAGGTGTACAGCCTGCTCAACTCGGGCTCGGAGTACGTGCCAGCCGGGCCTCAGGGCGCGGACAGTAGCTCCCGGGTGCTGCTGGCCGGCGCGCCCCAGACCCCACCACGGCGCAGCCAGGGGGGACTCCGAAGGCGACAGGCGCCGACCCTGCCCCTGCCCGGCCGCGTGGGCTCAGACACTGTGCGTGGCCAAGCGCGACACCCATTTGGCTTTGGCCAGGTGCCCGACAACTGGCGCGAAGTGGCCGTCGGGGACAGCATGGGCATGGCCCGGGCCCGCACCTCCGTCTCCCAGCAACGGCACGGGGGCTCCGCCTCCTCGGTCTCGGCCTCGGCCTCGGCCTTCGCCACCACTTACCGCCAGCCATCCTCCTACCCGCAGCAGTTCCCCTACCCGCAGGCGCCCTTCGTGAGCCAGTACGAGAACTACGATCCCGCATCGCGGACCTACGATCAGGGCTATGTGTACTACCGCAGTGCGGGCGGCGGCCTGGGCGCAGGGGCGGCAGCCGTGGCCTCGGCGGGGGTCATCTACCCCTTCCAGCCCCGAGTGCGCTACGAGGAGTACGGCGAGGAGCAGCCGGAGTACCCGGCGCAGGGCTTCTACCCAGCCCCGGAGAGGCCCTACGCGCCGCAGCCGCAGCCGCAGCCGTCGGACGGCCTGGACCGCCGCTACTCGCACAGTCTGTACAACGAGGGCACCGCCGGCTTGGAGCAGGCCTACCCGGATCAGAGCCCCGACGCGGTGCAGACCCCTAACGGCGGCACCTACGGTGGGGACCCCCGCCTCGGCTGGTACCCGCCCTATGGCAATGTGCCACCGGAGGCCTATGGCCCGCCGCGCGCCGTCGAGCCGCAGCCCCCCTTCCGCATGCTGGAGCCGCCCTACCTGCCCGTGCGCAGCTCCGACGCGCCCCCGCCTGGTGGGGAGCGGAACGGCGCGCAGCAGGGCCGCCTGAGCGTGGGCAGCGTGTACCGACCCAACCAGAATGGTCGCGGTGAGTACCAACCCCGCGCGCCTCCTCTGCCCTGCCAGCCTCAGGGTCATGGTGAACTGCTTCAGGTGTGCAGACCCCTCCTCCATCCCTTACCAAAGGCCTGGCTCCGCTCAGTTGCTGAGAAAGGACCCTACATTCAACAGCCCCGTGGGTGCCTCACCTCCCAGCCCACCCCATATGGACGCATCAGTGCCAGGGTTTGGCCAGGCAATCTAAGCTCTGACCTTGGCTTCGGGAGTGGAGAGTAGAAGGGCCTGGCCCTGAGTTCAAACTCTGGTACTGTCAAAGCAGAAGAATTAAAAAAAAAAAAAAAAGGCCTTAGGGGAGGGCTCTCTGGAGGTGCTGCAGCTTCCCCATCATGGGGCATAAGTGAGCTTGCCCTGGGCGAGCAGGTCAAGGGGAGCCCATGCCCAGGCATGACTCCAGACCCAATGACTGAGAGCTCCCTCAGGCCTCCCTGCAAGGCTAGTACCCAAAAGCCCAGTAAGGCACTAGCCTGGGTGTAAAATTTAAGCTTAGTAATGGAGATAATATTTCAATGCAGTTTTTAAAAATTAAAAAAGTACCCAAAAATGTACAGTGAATAAATATATCCATATTTTAAATAGGATCAGTAACTGTGCCAAAGCTGGCCTGAGGCAAACTGAAAAGCCAGTATGGGCCCTGTCTGTATTTGAAATTTGGACATTTGTTCATCAGCTTTTTTGTATTCATTTTGATTTTAAAAATACTACATTAGATATTACTTATCTTGGTTGCTGAGGGTTTTTTTGATGCCTTTGAATGTGGTAGCCCAGGCCAGTGCCTCACTGGCGTCACCATAGTCCTGGCCCTGGAGGAAGAGTCCCAAGGGGTGACTATGGACAGGCCACCCTCTCTGGCTTTTCAGGGGAGTGAAGATGTGACCTATTTTGGTGAAGGCCAAGCTGTCTGCACACAAGGGCATAGGAATGGGGGTGGCCTTCCTCTGTCAGATGGGCGGCTTCCCCACGTGCCATTACCATGACAGGGGCCAGCTGTGAGTCTGGCCAGGGCTGGATGGCCCTAGGCCCATCCTCTGCTGTCCTAGAATTCTCTGGCTCACTGCTTCTCTCCCTGCGGGTTATCAGCTCTCTGGTCAAGGTTTCTTCTCAGTCCCCAGTGCACATGTAGCCTATCCTGCCCACCTCTTTCAGGCTGCAATCACAGCTCACTGCCCATGGTTCTGTGCTCCCTTCCAAGGGTTTCTGTGCCAGTGTTGAGCCTGGGTGACTCCAGGGTGCTAGTGCTACAGCTTCTGTCAGCTCTAGAGGGTGCTACTGGAACCTAAGACTAGGGGAGGCGTGTCTCAGGCATTCTCACAGAGCGAGACCCTGGAATTGGTGCTGAATCCTACTTTGAGAACCGCAGGAGCTGGGGATAAATCAGATGGGGGCCCAGTCGTCATGTGCATCCCGGGCATGTGACAGCCGCCATGACTACTCTGAGAGCCCCTTAGAAGAGAGGATGGGGTGCTCAACTGGTGTGGCACATTTTCTTAGAATGCAAGACCTCAGAGTGAGGCTCAGCCAGCAGGGCCCCACCGTTGGGCAGAAGAGAAAACCGAGGCCTCAAATGTCACCGTGCCAGCAGGGCCAGGCCTGGGAGTACACATCTGGGCTTCAAGCCAGTGGGTTTTCCAGGGCTCCTCTGTGGTCTGTGAGTTTTCAAGGAAGCCAGTTGGTTTAGAGGAGGATGGGACAGGGCAAGGCCATGTCTGGAGTGGGCTGTTTGGTGCTCAGCAGGGACTTGGGTAACTGCCCTTGAAGCCCCACAGTTCATTTTGGGTCAAAGAGGTTTCTCCAGCTGGGTGTGGTGAACACCTATAATCCCATATTTGGAAGGCTAAGGCAGGAGAATGGAGAGTTCAAGGCCACCTTAGGCTACATAGAAAGTTCAAGGCCAGCCTGGGCTACCTAGCAATACTGTCTCAAAGCAAACAAACAAATATATTTCTCCCCTGACATCAATACCTTAGTGAGCAGCTGAGTGAACTGACATGCATCCAATCCAGGACCTGCCCTGGGGATGCAAGGCAAGCGGGGGCATCCCAGTGCTCTGATTAGGTGAGAGTCAGGGACAGGGGCTATTGGGAGCCCAGAGGAGGGGTCTCCCCAGTCAGGGGCTGGGGCTTGGGGAAGACTTCTTAGAGGAGGTGTCCTAGCATTGCTGCAAGAGATGGGTGCAGCACCCTCCAGGTGTTTGCTCCCCTAATTATGGAGAGGAAATGGGGTGTGGGATAGAAGTGGGGGGTAAAGGGTAGTTTGGGGCTCACAGAGAGGCCAGAGAGGGAGCATTAGTCTCCCCCATCATTGGTTCCTCCCTCCCCACCCTACTAGACTGGGACCATGGAAAATCCGAGCCCAGAGAAGTCCAAGCCTTGTATTTGAGATCAGCCCCCCAGGCCTGGTGTGGGAGCTCAGGGCAGATTCTCCGAGACTGACTTCATTCCTCCTGGCCACTCACCCAGGGGTCTGAGGCCCGGCGCTGGCAGCCTGCGTGTGTGTGTGTGTGTGTGGGCGTGGATATGTCCTCACAACACCAAACACATGTGAGCACCGCCCACGTCCCTTCGTGTGTGGGTAGCTTCCAAGTGCCTGTCCTGAACCTAGTCTCTGCCTCGGATGCCTGCCCACCTCTTCCTTCCCACCCTGGGAGCTGGGGCTGCCGGGGACTTCCTGTGATATTGTGTAACTGGAAAGAGTGAGAGGGAAGAAACAGAGTCCCAGAGAGGCATCCTGCACCCAGCTCTCAGAGAACAAGCTTGCAGAGAGGTCTTGGGGTGTCCAGCTGCTTCCCAGGTCCCCATGTCCCTTGCACTGTGCCAGTTGCCATGTGACCTCTCTGGAGACTGTTGCTAGGTTCTCTTTTCCCAGCATCTTTGCCCCAGCTCCTACTTCCCACAGCCTCAGTTTCTCTGAGCTGGGGGAGGGGGTGGTCTGGCTCTCAGTGCTGAGATGACCCCAACCCTCAAAGATCACAGCTCTCCCAGGCCCTCTTCCTTCCACCACAGCCTAACTCACCAGCTCTGGCAACTGTGAGAAAGGAACGTGGAGGCCTTGCCTGGCATGTAACCTCTGTCCCTTTCTCAATGGTCATTCAGAAGCCAGGAGACAGCTGCCTCTACCCTGTTCCCAACCTCTCCTTCTCCATCCTATTAGTGGGCAAATAATAAGCCTTTTCAGTGCTTGAGCAGTTTACTCCACTGCTCAAGAGCTGCTGTGGTTCCCTGGGGTCTTGAGAACAAGATCTCAACCTCAGTCTAGCACCCTAAAACCTGAGGCATCTCCTTTCTTTTCTTTCCTTTTCCCTCTCTCAGGCCTCCACTGCCCCCATAGGGACTCTGCTGCTCCCGGGTCTACAGGTTATATCCCCCTAACAACACCTGAGAGCAGCCCTGGCTTCCTGCCACACTCCCACTGCCTAGGTCCCTAGCTCACCTGGGCCTGCGTCCTAAGGCAGAGACATAACAACCCGGTCTTTCTCTGCTGAGCACCAAGTCAGAAGTAGTGGCCTAAGTTTACTTGTTCTCATATGCTCCTGCTGACTCAGAGATTGCTGTCCTGGTGCAGGTGAGAAAACTGAGGCCCAAGGGGGTGGCACGGGGGAGGCAGCTGGGCTGCCATCCCTAGAGCTCATGCTCCCTGCATTATGCTAGGAGGTCAGTGTACTCCCCCTGCCTCCCTGTGCCTCAGCCCCTGCTCTCCATCCAATGGCTTAGGACTTCCCATCTTGTCTCCTTTCATTCCTGGGGGCCCAGCCAGGTCCTGTTATTTGCCTCATTCCATAGACAAGATGGCAGGCTCGCTTGCTGAGGATTTGAGTCCACATGGCTCCCCAGCCAGTGTTTCTTAACCTTGCATTAGTTTAAAATAAAAAATTCCTTTGTATTATCACTTATCATGCACACTTACTTCCTCATTTGTTGGCCACACATTTTGACTGCTCTGTTTCAAGTCCTGGGACACTGGCTATGACAGACTGTGAAAAAAAGCATTCCTCCCCAGGTGGTGGTGGAGTGCAACCTTGTCACTGTCATTGTCACTCTAGGTTCCAAAACATGTATTTACCAAACTGTTGCTGAGTGCTAACCAAGTTCCTAACAGCATTCTTGGAGTTTACAGTCAGTCACTTCCTCCTAGAATAGTCCGACAAGGCAGGTGCCACAGTTAGCCCCATTTTGCAGGCGAGGAAAATGACTTGCCAGGTCATAGCTCAGCCTCCCTGGCCCCTTCCCTGAGGTTGCCCCGTTGCTCCTTCAGAACAACACGGAGTTTTCAGACTGAAAAAGTTGTATAGGTCTGGGCACCTGTGGCTCCCGCCTGTAATCTTAGCTCCACAGGAGGCAGAGATCAGGAGGATCGAGGTTCAAAGCCAGCCCGGGGAAATGGTTCACAAGATCCTATCCCAGAAAACTCATCACAAAAAAAAGGGCTGGAAGAGTGACTCAAGCAGTAGAGCACCTGCCTAGGAAGTGTGAGGCTCTGAGTTCAAACCCAATGCCACCAAAAAAAAAAAAAAGAAGAAGAATGTCACAAGGTGTCCCCTTCCCCGTGGGAAGGGTGTCCACAGTAGTCTTAATAGTGGCTGCTGCTGCTTATTGAGCAGAGACTGGGCCAAGCATTTTCCTTTGTTTTCTCATTACTTCCCCCCAAAACCTTGTGGGTTAGTGTTATCACCCAATTTATAAGTGAGGAAACTGAGGCACAAGAGAAGCCAAGGAACTCACCCATAGTCCCAGGGTTGCGAGTGAACAAGCTTGGATCTAGGGGGACTGCTCACCCCCACCCTCAGGAATATTCTGTTACCTGTCTTAGCAATCAGGGACTCTGTCATATCTAGCTCTCATGAGAAAACGACATCTGGGGCTTGGAAATGTAGCTCTGTGGTAGAGCACTAGCCTAGCATGTGCCAAGGCCCTGGCTTCAATCCCAGCACCTCTCTCCACCCCCCCACCAAGTCACTGGGGATGGTGACAGGGCAGGAGGAGTCATTAGTGCCTTCACTGGCATCAGATTACTGCTGGACTTGGCCAAGGAGTTCTGTCCTTCTGTCTCCCCAAGGGTTCCTCTGGTCTCAGGGTTCCTCTACCCAGAATCTCCCAGAGTCCACCCTGCTTCCTTTCCAAGCCAAGAACACATGGAAAACTCCCCAGGCAAGGGCAAACCAGCAGGAGAGGAAGGGAACAGGGAGGAGGCGGAGGTCGGCACAGGCAGCCCACACCTGCTTCTAATTCCTGTGCCCAGCATTCCTTCAGAGCCACGCTGCAGTCAGGGCTGGGGCAGGGGAGGGGCGAGGAGGGGGGACTGGAAGAAGAGGTTCAGATTCTTCCATCCCTGTCCCTGACCTAACTGCTGCCTGGACACAGACACTGGACCAAGAGGCCTTTGTGGATTCAGGATTACAGAGTGAGGGCTGGGCCTGGACATCTCCCGCTTGCTGATGGGCACCCCAGAAACCAGGCATTTCTGGGGGCAGAATGCCAGAACAGGAAGGGATACCAATTTGGCAGGCAAGACCCTGGAGGCCTTTGCCATCCAAACTTTCCCAAACAAGGTCTCTGAAGGGTCACCTGTCCCCTGCTCCTTGGCCACCTGGAACCATGGATTTGCCAAGTCTAAAGCAAATCCTTTTCCAAAACAAAGGGCTTCAGAATCAGTTCCAGCTCTGCTTCATAATGAGGCTTACACAGGTAGGTGACCCCAGAGCCTTTGGGGGTGTAGGCATTCACCATGTGCTCATAAATAGCATGCAGGTGCCAGACCCCAAGCTAGGGGTGAGCAGTTCAGCGGCATCCCAGACCCATCCCTGACCTCACGTTGATCTCACCTTGCCAGCAAGAAACCAGGCAGTTGGGATACAGTGTGACCCAAGCCTTCCATCTTGTTTAGCTCCCAACTCCTGCTGTATACCTGGAAGACCTGTGGTGCAGGCAAAGGTCTATATCTGACCTCCCTCCTGCTTCCAGGAGCTCCTGTCTGTCTCAGGAGGAAATACACTCACCCAAAAAGTATTTGTTAGTGCTTGCTGTGTGCTGGGCACTGCTGTACAGTACAGCTGGGCACTCATTAGTGAAAAGCAACAGACGTGGCCAGGTGCCAGTGGCTCACATCTGTAATCCTAGCTACTCAGGAAGCAGAGATCAGGAGGATCGAGGCTCGAAGCCAGCCAAGGCAAACAGTTCACAAGACCCTATCTCAAAAAACCCGTCACAAAACAGGGCTGGCAAAGTAGTTCAAGTGCTAGAGCGCCTTCCTAGCTGTGAGGTCCTGAGTTCAAACCCCAGTACCACCAAAAAAGAAACAGACAAAATCCTTGCTCTTGTGGGCCTTGTATTTTCACATACCAGTGCAGCGCATAGATGAATAATGAAGGATGGTGAGAGCTATGGATAAAATAGAGGTAGGTAAGGAGTGGGGGAAGGAGCAGATTGCACCGGTGCACCTCACAAAGGTGACATGTAAGCAAAGACTTGAAGGAGGCATGTAAGTGAGCCATGCAGGAAGAACCTTTCGAACAGGGAAAACAGTCAGTGCACAGGCCCTGAGGCAGTGTGGTTATGGCTGTGAGTGGAGTGGATCTAGAGATGGAATCAGAGACCGGTCAGAGAAGTGACAGGGCCCACACCATAGAGGACTTAGGGAGCACTGTGAGGACTTTGTGCTTTACTCTCTATGCACTAGGGAGCCACTACAGCTGTTGTGCTGGGAGTGTGCAGCGGGGAGTCAGACAGGGAGTCAAGTTGTAAGAGGGTGATAGAAAAGGGGAAGTTGGGACTGGCAGGGTGGCCTCTGGGGCCTAATGACAGTGTTCTTCTGCATAGACAGAGCCAGGTCAAGAGAATGTATCTGTGTGTGTGTGTGTCTTTGTGTGTGTGTGTGTGTGTGTGTGTGTGTGTGTGTGTGTGTAGCTGGGAATTCTAGGACAAGAGGTACAATGGGGTCAGAGGTGAGAAGTACAAAGGTCAGGATGAACTGCTAAGGAGCTGCCCATTGATGCTTAGGGTTAGGAGTCCTGGAAGGTCAAGTGAAGGCCAGACCACAGGAGGCCTTGCTGTCACCCTGTAAGGTCCGGGCTTGCTTCTGTAGGCAGGTAGGAGCCATTGAAGGTCTAGGCCTGGCTTTCTAACCCAAGCAGGGAGTGCCCCTTCATGGTGGGCAAAGTGGGTTCTGTAGCCACCTGGTCTGCAGGCTCCCTGCAGGTGCAACACCTCTGGGCTGGTGCTGACAACTTAATGTTCTGATTATTAGATAATCATTTCCTGGGTTTGGAGCTGCCGTCTCTCTGCCCCTGAGGCCCCACTCTGGCTCATCTTCATTCAAGGCCATGATCTGTGGAACTTTCTGGTTCCCCCACTTAGGGGCTGCTAGGGAGTCTGGCTGGGACAGCTTGCCAAAACCTCCCGCTTTGCACATATTTCACAAGGAACTGATGGGTTCCTGCTGGACTGTGTTTATGCTCCAGCCCCGGGCTCAAGAGATTGAGGCAGTTTCGCATTCCACTTCTTGTCTGTCCCTTGGAGCAGGAGGCCTGAGGAAGACAGATTCAGAAGAGGTTTATTGGGTCCACAGAACAAGCCAAGAAGTTAACAGGTGCGGTTGGGGGCAGTGACAGGAATGCAGTCACAGCAGCCTCTTACCCCTACTGGGCAGAAGGAAACAGGTTACCAGTGAAGCAGGGAGGACTTATTAGGTCAGAGAGGAGAATTTCCTGACTGCTGACGTGTGGGTTGTAGAGATCGGGAGAGGTCATGAGCTCTTGCCCAAGGCTAGGGAAAGCACTGAATAGCTCTGGAAAAGTATTTTAATCTCCAAGTGTTTAAGGACCCATCCAACCTGGGCTGAAGGGCCCATTAGTCCAGTTTCCCCATCACTGAAATGGGGAAAGGGTTCAGAAAGAGGAAGGGAGCAGTACAGAAGGAGGTGGAAAAATGGTGAACTTGCCTCTGGGTCCTGTCCACGAGAAGGCCCAGCTGGATCTACCAGGGATGACACTGACAGTCATTGTCCTTGGGTTCCCAGGGGCTGGCACAGGAGCCATCCAGCAGTGCCAGCCTAAGACCGAAGGACAGGGTAGGCCCCAAGAGTCGGTATGGTGGGTCCTCCCACTGAGGTCTGGACACCCTGCAGAGGGTATGCCGGGGACAGACCCAGAACACAGAGTGCTGGGCCTTTTCTGGCCCTGAATCATCACTGCTGCATCTGAGCACCACCCCCCCCACCCCCGGTTGAAAGGCTTCCCCCAGACTGACAGCCTACAACCTCTGGAGTGGCCTTGGGACCCTTCTGACTCAGTATCCCCACCATTTTGGCCCAGGATGTGAGCAGCCTGAGTCCCCGTAGTCAGCAAACTCCACCTTGGGAAGAGTGTGTACAGGCCTCCAGACTTTCCAGACCATGATGAGGAGGAGTCAGTGTGAGTTGGTGTGGATACACGGAAGCAATGAGGCCTGGAGTGGCCATGCAGAAAGTCAACAGCAGAGGGGAGAAGAACCCAGGCCCAGTCTCCTCCTGGCAGCACAGTGATGATACCCAGGGCCTCCATGGGGAGCATGAGCAAGACTATTCTTGGCAGCCTTTGGGCAGCCTGCCCCACCCCCACCAATGGCACTGGGGACTTGGGAGGAAGCTGAGAAGACTGCAGGTAACCTGGTAGATCCAGAGGGCATGTCAGGCTGTCCACTGTGGCATATGTGTGGAGCAGCGGCCTGGAGGTCACCTGGGAGTCTGTCCCAGGAGACTGGCTAGATGGGTAGAGGAAGCACAGTGTGGACTTCTGTTTGGCAATGACAGGTCATGAACTCTCTTGAAAGGTCTCAAAAGTTTACACTGACTAAAAAATCAGGAAATTGTATGGGTTCTATAAGACTATCATCTAACTATCATATATTTTAAGATACATACCTGTCCCCAATGCCCTGCAGATTCTACACAGATCCAGTGTCTAGGGACATGTCTGGGAGTCAAGGCTGAGGGCCAAGGCTAAAAACGAGAAGGCAAGACAGTGGCTTTGAACAGACCAAGGATGATGGTGCATTTGCTCTGAAATGAGAATTAAGATGAATTCAAGGAGCTGGGTGGGGGATGGGGTGTGTGAGTGTGTGTGTGGTGGGGGTGGTTCCTGTAATACAGCACCTGCCTAGCAAGCACAATGCACTGAGTTCAAACCCCAGTATCCCCCAAAAAAAAAAAAAAAAAAAAGTTGAATTCAAACCTCTGTATTTTTAAGTCTCAGAAAAGTTGTCGTTGGAATTCTCTTTCACTTTTTCAGTCTCCAGTGCCAGGCCTGAGGGTTGGATAGACATCCGGCCCCTCCCTGCCCCGCCCCCGCCCCTCCCTGCTCCCCCCCCCCCCAGTTATACCCTCACTCCTGTGACTGATGGTTCCTGCATGGGAGCAAACAAAAAGACCCTCTCCCCAGGAGCTTTCTTTAAGATCACATTTCTTGTGATGGGGGAGGGAGTGGTCACACTATCTGGTTGTAACAGGACTTCTTCACTCAAATTGACCCCCCACCCCTGCCCGGGATGTGGGTGGACCCCATAAGCCAGCGATTAACAGACCTGCCCCCAGCCCCTTCTCAAGGCTTCCCCTCCCTTCCTCCCAACATCATTCTGCCTCCTCTTCAGTCCCAAGCCCTACAAAGGGGCCCAGAGCCCAAGCCTGCAGGCCTGGCTGCTGACCGAATGTCCCCCGGGGGAGAGCAGCCCGGAGAAGGAGGCCTTGCTCCTTCCTGGAAAAACATACCAGTTGAGGGAGGGGGCCTGCTGGTCCCTGGGACCTCAGCAGGGGGTCCTGAGGGTGAACTCCCAGGCCAGGGAGGGTATGACAGGGGTGGAGCAAAGCCAAGACAGAGGGCGTTACGGAAGGCATAGGAGGCCCTGATGGTGGTCAGAATGTGAAACACAAATATTTATAAAATAATAGTAAGAGTGACTTCATCTAAGTACTGGAAAAGGCATAACTAATCAACAGAGATTCAAAAGTGGATCGATGGCTTCCTGGGTGGTGGAGGGGGGACTGGACAGGACAGGACAGGATTCACTGGGAAGGCAGAAACCATCCTGCGCTTCACTGTGGTGTTAGTTACATAGCTGTGTACATTTGTCAGAATTTATCAAACTGGCACAAAAAAAGTCTGTGCCTTTGCGAATAAATTATATTTTTAAAAAGTTAATTTTTAGAAGAAGAATAGCAGGAGGAGTCCTGGGAGAGGAGGGTCCAGGACCTGGGATCACCTCCCTGATTCACTGTGTGACTGTGGATAAATTAATTGCCCTCTCTGAGCCTGTTTCCTCCACAATTCCAAAGGCATGGTGTGCGCTGGGGGACAGATGTGGAGCACAATCATCAATACCAATCATATATTGAGCCACTAATCATTAAAAAAATCTTACCTGGCAGAGACTTAGGGGCCTTGGGCTGTCAGTAATCCCAAAGCAAATATGGGTTGCCTGCCTACAGGGGTGAGTTGGATGCAGGCCCTGCCATCAGGGAGCCCTCAGCTGGAAGGGAATATGACTAAACCTGATTATAGTGGAGCAGTGGAGAAGTATGTGCAGCTGGGATGCCACTGTCAATCAGGAGAGACTTCCTGGAGCTGGAGGCCAGGGGTCAGGGCTCCTTAGTCTCTCCCTCCAGTTCCCACATAGTGGACTCTATTTGGGGGTGGGGGTGACCCTCCCGCACAGCTCTGGACCTTGCAGCAACCCTACCCACTCACTTTTACTTAGAAAGAATGGATGATGTCAAAGCAATTCCTTTTTAAAAGTCTTTTCTTTTAAATACAGTGCTTTAGCTCATCATCTGGGGACAGAGACTGGCGACAATAAGACTGAGATTCTGAGTTGTTGATAGATACCAGGCCTCAGTGTGTGACCACAGTCAGGGCTCAGTCAGAGACCAAGAGCAGCATCACTGGCCCCAGGTGCCCCTGGCCTCTTTCACTGGTTCTTCCCGCCTCTCTGGCTTGCACAGCCAGCTCATGAAATGACCTAGAGAGGAAGGGTCGGGCCAGGAAAGCTTTTCGGAGCCATCTGTGCAGTATTTATTGAAACCGGGCCTGGGGTGGGGGCGGCAGACTGTCTGGTGCTGAATGCTGGGTCCCATGAGGCTTTGGCCCAGCTCCCCCACTCCTGCCTATTGCCCAAGCCCTGCTTGATGGGGAAGGGGAAACCTCCTCTCTTCACCCCTCTTCCAAAAGCTTCTGGGAACCCAAGAGGGAGAACCAGCTCCCAGCTGGTTTGAGGGCCTGAGGGTCCCTTGGGGAATGACTGCAAACATTCCAGGGGCTCCAGTAATAGGGCCTAGGCTAGCCAAGACGTCCCCCCTTAGCCAGGAGCCACCTCATCCTCACCACCCTGTACTCTGCAAGTTTCCTCTCCATTCCAAGTAGGTGAGGTCACCCTGGCTGCCTGGCCCAGGATCCCTCAGGAGGGCCAGGCCCCAGAGAGAGCAGGGCAGGGTCTGGGAGTCCAGGAACAGCCTGGAAGCCAGATTTCCCCTCCTCTACTTTCTTGTCAGCTCCTATAAACTGATAAGAAGATTTTGGCCACAAGAAGAGGGCTAGAAGCCCCTCTGTTTGACTCAAGTCTCTCACCTTGCCTACCCTTCCCACTTTGCCTCCATTCCCAACAGCAGACAGCCTGAAAGCGGCTAAGAGGAATTTATAACCTCATTTCATTGTTTTACCTGACAGAATCCCTGAGGTTCCTAGGCTTTAGATGTGACCTCTTGCCAGCCTGAGAAGAGGCAACTTAGAGGCCCCAGGCCACTCCCCTTAAGCCTTGACCAAGCTACAACAGAGCACAAGGCTTTGGAGCACCCCCCCCCCCACCTCCCACCCACCCACATTCTTTTTCTCCCCATATTGCAGCATGGGACCTGGACAGGTGTATGGTTTCTGCTTATTCCCAATACCTCTTACTTAGACAAATGCATGATGTAGCCTGGGGAAAAGGTGACCATAAGGGCTGAGCACTGCAAGGGAAGAAGGTAGGCCCTCCCTCAGGTTGGACACCCCAGGTAGCAGACAGGGGACGCGCGGGCAGATGTGGGGGCTGATGGCAGAAGTGGTGGCAGAGGATGGGGGAGATGGAGAGGAAGGGCTGTGCCAGGAGGAAGGCTGAGAAGCCAGCTGCTCTGGGGAAACATTTCCTCTCAGCCCGTCCTTTCCTGCCCACTCCCTCCTGCCAGCCTGGCTCTGCCCAGGAGTCTGCAGGGGCCCACTCCAGGCTGAGGCCCAGGGCTGTCCTGGTGGTCTATGAAGACTACTGGCTGCAGAGGTGAGAGCAGGCAAGTAAGGCACAGGGAGAGCCTGTGTCAGGAAATGACTTGGTTCACTTGCTTCTACCTCCAGGCCTTTGTTCCTGCAGTGCCTTTCCTCCTGCCAAGAACACCTTTCCCCTCTCCAGCTCTCTAGACACTACCCCATCTGCAGCTCTTGTTTGTGCCCCAGCTCTGCCAAGAGGCCACAGTGGCTCCCACACAACAGGGCTTTAGGGGAGACCTCCTGCCCTGAGGAGGTCCAGGACCCACTGCCTGGGAGGAACAAATGGCACAGGGTGTTTGTGGTGGGGGAGGTCGCAGGGCATAAGCAGTGGCCAGTGTGGCCCTCTTGGTGCCATGCTCTTCCTCCCTCCCCCTTCTCTCCCACTGCCCACTCCAGGTCTCCCTGACTTGGTCCCAGATCCCAACTACGTGCAGGCGTCTACGTACGTGCAGAGAGCCCATCTGTACTCCCTGCGCTGTGCTGCGGAGGAGAAGTGTCTGGCCAGGTAAGGAGCTGGGGAGGAAGCGAAGAGCAATGGGACTGTCCAAAGGATCACCCAGTGCTGTGCCAGCCAGGCTGCCTGCAAACTGCGTGACCCCCCTTTACATCTTTGAGCCTCACCTGCCCCTAGAGTTCAGGAGGGAAGGGAACAATCGGGCATCCAGCATGTTTGTATGCGTCACCAGATCAGGAACTTTACTGTGGTGTTTCATCTTCACACCAGCCCTGACAGTTTCCCCATCAGGAAACTGAGGCACAATGAAAGGAGCTAAAACCATTCGGAGCAGAGCTGCCCCATGGGGATTGGAGGCTTCCATGCTCACATGGGATGTGGGGAAGACCTAATAGGGTGGACAAACCTGCCACATTGTGGCTTTGGCTGATCCAGTCTGTCTCTGCCTGGTCACAGCAGGGCACAAGGAGGCATGGGTGATCACAAGTAGGCCTGTTATGTGCTATACCAGAGGGGAGGGAACCAAGTTCCCTTGAGCCCAGACAGTGAGCACACTGACTCCACATCACTTGCTTCCTGTAGAACTTGTGTCCAAATTCATCAATAGCTCATATTTTCCTCGAAACGTGTGCTTTGCATCCCTGTGCTGAAAGACCCAGTTAATGACAAAAAAATCTGTGTGGACGTTCATGTTTAAAGCACCTATTTTTCTTTTCTTTGGTGTTGGGAGGTACTGGGGTTTGAACTCAGGGCCTTGGGCTTGCCTGCAAGGTGCTCTACCACTTGAGCCACTCTCTCAGCCTTTTTTGCTTTAGTTGTTTTGTTTTTTTTTAATAGAATCTCAAATTCATGCCTAGGCTAGCCTGGATCACAGTCCTCCTACCTATACCCTCCTCATAGCTGGAATGACAGACGTGCTCCC
Organism: Castor canadensis; assembly: GCF_047511655.1. Taxonomy (NCBI): domain Eukaryota; kingdom Metazoa; phylum Chordata; class Mammalia; order Rodentia; family Castoridae; genus Castor; species Castor canadensis. Next base: position 4,728,843 of record NC_133404.1, read on the forward strand.
ACCATGTCCAGTTTTTTATTGGTTGAGATGGGGGTGTGTCTCTCAAACAACCCTCCCCCCAGGCTGGCCTCCAAGAGGGATCCTCCTAATTCTACCTCCTGAGTAGCTAGGATTACAGGCATGAGCCACCGCAACAGGCTCTAATTTTCTTAATTGCCCACTTTTTTTTTTTTTTTTTTGACATTTGGATTCTCTCTTTACTTTTATCTTTTACTGTCTAGGAAACCCTTTAGAATCTGCATTCCATTACCACTCACAGTAGCCCACCACAAGCTGTTATCTGCCTGTGACAAGATAGCTCGCACCAGAATCTAACTCAACTCACTGCTTCCTTCATCAAGAAATTCTTGTGAAAAGAAAACGAAAGAAAAGGTGTCAGATGAGCTAAATGGAGTGAGCAGTGTTGATTTACATTCTGGTGCAAGTTCCCGATCTCATCACAGACAACAAGCAATATGCAAACTGCCCCTGGTGTGGGGACCGCACACCGAGTGCCACTTGGTTGACCTGACTATTCAGGCCTTGTCTTGTGTCCTTGGTCCTGGGAAGAGAAGTGTTCCTGCTGTCATTCCTCCAGTAATGAAGAGCACAGCCTCAGTGGCAGCCCATCCAGTTCTGAAGGTTTAAGTCAAAGCAAAACTATCACTACCTCTTCGTGGAGTGTCCCAAGTGCCAGAATCTGAGCTCCCCAATGGGCAAAAAGGAGACAACCTGCCCTCTGTCCTGGAGGACCTCCTGGTATGGCCAGGAGGCCCTCATCCAGGACCCAGTGGCAAAACCAAGCAGCAGAAGTGGGGTGAGTCCAGACACATGGCTCCCAGACTAAGGCTGAGCAAGGTCAGGGAGGGAGGGGTCTGCAGGGCTGAGGCATCCAGGGAGCTGGGTGTGGGATTACAGACCCAGAAAGCCCTGCAGAGCTGGAGTCCTGGAGTGGGAGGGCCCCTTCAAGATCATCTCAAGTGTGGGCCACAGGCCCAGGCCAGGTCATACACTGCAGGCCAAAACCAGAGCAGGGGTGGGATTTGCTCCAAGTCTTGCTTCAAGCTTGTGGCCAAGCTGGGCCTAGAACTAGACCTTGGTTGTTTCCCACGATGTGCTGAGCCGAACAGAAGGGCAGGATTTAACTGAACAGGGAAGGAAGATGTTTTGTTTCAACCCAGACACAGACGGATTCCAAGCCTCCCCCAGACAAGGCTGAGAGCCGTGCGTCTTGGCAGACAGGAGTTTGGGCCGCCTGCTGTCCAGACATACTCTCAGAGAGAGCTAATCCCCACAACGGCCACCTCTTGCCTCTGGCCTTATAACCCAGACCTTAATGAGGCCAGCCAGGACAGCTGTCAGCGGTCAGCTGGAGAAGGGGAGCCTGCAGCCAGGCCTCTGGTTCCTCAGCCTCTGTGTGTGCCTGTGTCTCCTCTCCCACTGCCCCTCTTCTGTCTCTTCGCTCTTCTTCTCACAAGACCTCCCTCTATTGGGAATTTGGGGCAAAAGGTGAATTGTGAGGCAGCAATCACCATTAGACCCAGGCTCCCCGACAGATAAAGGGCAGGTTTCTGGCCCTGGGGCCTTGCCATCAGGGAGAAGTGGCCAGGTCACACCTGACCAGCACAGGAAGTATGTGGCACCTGGGAATAATACAGTCAGAGTTTCTCTCCGAAGAGCAATCAGGAGGGGACTTGAGTTAGACCTAGGAGGCTGGGTGACCTTTGGAGCTCTGAGTCAAATGAAGGATCCAGGTGAGAGAATGGATTGGGGAAACACACTTTGGTGCCAGCACTCCAGTGTGTGGGGAGCAAAAGGCTACATGGAACCAGGAGAGGGAAGAGGCTTCAGGCCTGTCTTTCAGGACCACACCTGCAAGGAAAGACCTCCCAGAATCTCCCGGATAGGGCCATTTTGGTTTTTGTGCTTTGTTGTTGTGCTGGGGATGGGACCCAGCAGCTCAAGCATGGGCAATAACATTCTCTCACTGACCCATGTGCTCAGCCTCTGCTTCCCAATTATTTTATCTGTCTTCTACTACTTAAGTGGCAGCAAGCACTGTGTATATATGCACTGCCCTCCACATAAGGATGCTACAGAGGGATCAGAGTTAAATTCTTGGCTTTTATTTTATTTTTTTGATGTCACTATATAACCCAGTCTGGCCTCACTGAACTCATGATCCTCTTGCCTGCCTCAGTCTCCTGAGTCCTGGGATTACAAGTGTGCATCACTAATCGGCAGGCTGTTTTTAAATGACCCTCCAAAGATTTTTACATGACCCCACCCCCGGCATCAGGGACCCTTTGGCTTGTTGCCAGAAATGCTGCTTCTTTAGAAAGACTCTACTGGCAGCTGGCAGCCATACACAGGGGGCCGGAGTGGAGAGGAGGTCAGACTTTGTGGGGTCAGGAGAGCAGAAGAGGCCAGAGACACCACAGTGCAGCCGTCAGATGACAGGAAGGAGGGAGCTGGGGGCAGGGCCTGATGTGGTCCATTCTGGGTTTTGGGGTCACTGTACCCCAGTCCCACTCTAGTTTCCCTACTTGTCCCAACAGCACAGCCTATGCCCCTGAGGCCACGGACTACGATGTGCGGGTGCTGCTACGCTTTCCCCAGCGTGTGAAGAACCAGGGTACAGCGGACTTCCTCCCCAACCGGCCACGGCACACCTGGGAGTGGCACAGCTGCCACCAGTGAGTGGGGGGTGGGCTCAACTGCCACCTCCTCCTTTGGGCCAGGACCTTGGTGCCAAGCCCCTTCCCCATTAGCTCTCCAGGAGATACAGGTGCTGGTGGGAGCCCTGGGGAGCTGTCGTCTGCCACAGATCCATTAGGGGAAGCCTTAGCTAAAGTGGCTGGAAGGTGGGCCATAGAGTGACTGGGCTTGGTTGATGGACACATGTAGAATATGGGACTTTGCCCAAAAGAGGTCAGTACAGGCGGGGAAGGAAGTTAGGAATCCAACGCTATCCTAGGGTGACCTGGCATCTCACAGATTCCACCCTGTGAGACTCAGGCGACAGAAGAGCCTGGTGGTCAGGAGACTGTCACAGCAGGTCATCTGAACCATCTCAGGAGAGGGACAGGATAAGAGGCCCAGGAGAAACTAGGCCCTCTTCTCTTTGCTCCTCCTCTTACCAGACATTATCACAGCATGGACGAGTTTAGTCACTACGACCTACTGGATGCAGCCACGGGCAAGAAGGTGGCCGAGGGCCACAAGGCCAGCTTCTGCCTGGAGGACAGCACCTGTGACTTTGGCAACCTCAAGCGCTACGCGTGCACCTCTCACACACAGGTCGGGGCGGGCATGGGAGTTCCGGGTGTGCAGGGGTCGTGTGGGGATGGGGCCAATCCAGGCCAGGGACTGAGGGAACTAGACAGCCATGCTGACCAGCCAAGCTGAGGACCAGCAAGTGCCAAGGCTGAGTGACCACTCAGCTCCAGTCAGAGTAAGGGTCTTCTTGCCAGTCCTGAGACCACCACTGGCCCCTGTGGGGTCTGCTCCCTCCCTGCACAGACCCCTTCCTGCCTCATTCCCAGGGGAGACTGCTCCTAGAGAGAAAAGAACATTGCCACAAAGTCTGGATAACCTGATGCCCCATTTGCCTACCGGTCCACCCCAGTCTATCTTTCCTTAAGTCCATCCACAGTCACAAACCGTCCATCTATCCTGTCTGTCTTTTGTTTTCTTTTTCAGTACTGGTGTTTGACCTCAGGGTCTCATGACTGCTAGGTAGGCACTCCGCCACTGGAGCCATGCCCCCAACCCTTTTTGCTTTAATTAGTTTTTGGATATGGTTTCACACGTTTGCCCAGTCCAGATCCTCCCACCCGTGCCCCCACCTAGCTTCAATTATAGGTACACAATACCATGCCCAGCTTACTACTGGCTGAGGTGGGGTCTCACTAACTTTTTGTCAAAATGTGATCCTCCCAATCTCTGCTTCCTGATACCCAGGTTTACAGGTGTGAGCTGAGCTACAACCCAGCCCTTTAGAGTCAAGACAGAGTTACCCTAACTTTGCTTGGGCTAACCTGAAACTCTTAATCATCCTGCGTCTGCCTCCTGAGTAGCTGAGATTACAGACATGTACCACCATGCCCAACTTTTCATCCATTATTTTATCCGCCTCTGCCACGCATCCATCCTTCATTTTATCCTTCCCTGTAGCTACTATATCTCTACCTCTCTCTGCTCTAGCCATCCAGTGGAAGGAAGGGGCAGAGCTACCCTGGGCCCAGGCCAGGAAGGAAGCACACAGCAGAAGGCCCCAGACTGCTGCAGGTGGGCACGGGGTGGCTCTGAGAAACAAGCAGTACCCGAACCTTTTTTTTCTTTTCTCAGGGTCTGAGCCCAGGTTGCTATGACACCTACAACGCTGATATCGACTGCCAGTGGATTGACATAACCGATGTGCAGCCTGGGAACTACATCCTTAAGGTGGGCATGCAGTCTGGGATGGTCTCAGTGTCCACACTCAGTGTCCCCAACTTCTGAAAGATGCTCCAGCCCCCAGGCGGACATGCCGTCCCCCAGCTGCACAGCAGGGGCACGGTGTGCAACATCACCCCAAGGAACCCTGGGCCCTGCTGTGGTGATGCTAGGGGAGGAGCACCACCATTGTCCTTAGGTGACAAAGAGCCAGAGAGCAAGGAGGCTGAGGGCCATGTAACCCATCCCAGCCCCTGTCTGCAGGAGGGCACCCTTTGTGATCTCCGGGAGAGAGATGAGAGAGGTCTGAGCCTCTCACGGGGACCCTGTGAAGTCCAGGATTTCGGTGGCTGAGTTCCAGCAGGAAGCCATCCTGTTCCATGGAGCAATATGTACTCACTCCATCGCCCCTTCCCTTGGCAGGGGACAAGTAGAAAAGTGTGTTGATGACACACAGCTAGCCAGCTTGGCACATCTCTGCAGACTATGCAGGGCACATGATCATGGAGAAGCCATTCCTTACCTGGGGAAGAAAAATCTCAGCTCCTCCATCCAGGAGGACGAGCTCTGCTGGTTTACATGGACCCCACTGCCTGCAGAAGCTCAGTGCAAGGGGAGAGTGGAGTCAGGCTGGCAGAAGGCTGCTCTCCCTTCAGGAGGACGGGCTGGTGGACAGACTGCTTTCAGAAACCGGGAACCAGAAGCAACTCACTGCACCCCACCCTGAGCACCTCTAAGCAGGCTCTTACCCAGCTTCTCTGGGGCCTGGTGCCATCAAGTGCACTCTTTTCTGTCCCTCATTCAGTCACTCATCTAACACCAAGGAAGGCCTTCTGAGCTGTAAATACTGGACATGAAGACCACATCAGTTCCTGCCAGTGATAGGATTTTAAAATAGCATTTCTGATCTCTCTCTCTCTCTCTCTCTCTCTCTCTCTCTCTGTTTGTGTGGTGCTATAGATGGAACACAGGGCCTCATGCATGCTAGGCAGGCACTCTATCCCCGAGTTACATCCTCAGCGCCACTGCCTCTGTTCTTTTGGGGGGCACTGGAATTTGAACTCAGGGCTTCGCACTTGCTAGGCAGGCGCTCTACCACTTGAGCCACACTCCCAGCCCTTTTTTTTTTTGTGATGGGTTTTTTCGAGATAGGGTCTCTTGAACTATTTGCCCGGGGCTGGCTTTGAACCACAATCATCTTGCTCTTTGTCTCTTGAGTAGCTGGAATTATACTGGCACCTGACTTCACTGTTCTGCAGAAAACACTGGTCCCCACCCTAACTAATCCAACCTATCCGAAGTGTGTTCCAGTAGCTCCTTTCCAGACAAAAAGCACAGCACACCTTCTCAAGGAATATTAGTTCCTTGGGTTCCAGGACATGCCACCTGGCATCGGACAGGCCCTGGACAGGGATGCACAGTGATCTGCTGCGAGCAGACCTGGTTTTAACTCCCTGCTCAGCCCCTCACTACTAAGATCCGATCTCTCTGGCCCCCAATCTTGTGCAGGCTCTAGCTCTGCAGAAGCTTTCAATCTTCTAATAAATGGTTTCAGATGATGGGGTTTTTTGTTTGTGTGTTTGTTTGGTGGGACGGGGTTTGAACTCAGGGCTTCACACTTGCAAAGTAGGAGCTCTGTGAGCTGCACCTCCAGTGTGGTTATTTTGGAGATGAGGGTCTTGCAAACTATTTTGCCTGGGCTGGCCTCAAACAGTTATCCTCCCAATCTCAGTCTCCCAAGTAGCTAGGATTACAGGCGTGAGCCACTGGCACCCGCTTTCAGGTGATGTTTTCTTGGCCTGCCACACACCTTCTCTCCTCTCTGAGTCTGCCTGTATCACTGATCTCCAGTTCTCTTGGTCTCACATAATCTCTCTTCATGTCCCTGTCTCCTCTGTCATCTCTGTATCTGTCTGTCCATCTACCTCTCCACCACCTTCCCTGGTGACGAGGTGAAGTATGGCCTCCCTGACAAGATCCCCTCCCTCTGTTTCTCCTCTCCAGGTTCATGTGAACCCCAAGTACATCGTTTTGGAGTCTGACTTCACCAACAACGTGGTGAGATGCAACATCCACTACACAGGTCGCTATGTTTCTGCCACCAACTGCAAAATCGTCCAGTATGTACTCACCCACTGCCCATCCTGCCCCCCAGTTCCTTTCCTGCCTGGGAACCAGGCAGGGCCACCTAAAATACCTGACACCTCCACTTTGGGTCACCCTGATGGCCAAACACAGCTGTGGCTGGGCCCAGAAGGAAGAACCTTGTCTGTGCCAACCCCAAGCAAGTGTTCACGGTGGGGCTCAGACTGCCCAAGTGTGGCTCCCCAAGATTTTCCAAGAGAAAACTGGCAGAGGGCAGAGTGGTTTGGTGTAAATGCACAGCTCTGCCATCCCGCTTCTGTGTGCTCACTCTGTGACACTGGATAATTCACCTTATCTTGCTGAGCTGCTTTTCTTAATGATAAGCAGGTTCCCTTGTAGGTTTGGGATAAAGCCTGATGCCTGTATGTTCAGGAGTCCAGTGGCACTCAGTGGATGGCAGTAATGATCATTACTGCCTTAGCAAGTGGACTGGGTTCCACAGTACCAGACTGAAAATAATGCTGGTTGCAGTGGGTCATCTTTTGTCCCTAGGTCCCCATCTTAGAGGAAGTTAAAATCTGGGCCAGAACTTTTGGCTCATGGCTGCTAGGCAGGGGTCTCAGTTCCTGCTGTCCCAGCTGGCTGTCCTCAGACTCTTTTCTGATTCCTTCCCCCACCATGAAGTACTTTGCAGAGAGACCACCTGCTTGCAGGCTCACAAAGAATCCCACCCCAGCTCCTGTGAACCTAAAATTGTTCGGTTGGATCAAAGGAACACTCTTCCACTTAAAAAAAAACAAAAATGTGGTCCTAGAGCTTTAAGCTTTAGTCACCAACTGGGGACAGATGGTAGGAATTCCAATGCCCAGAGAGGCACCATCCCCTGGTGTATGCTTTGTAACAAATGGCAGGTGTGAGAGGTGAAGTCTGTGGGGTCAGAGCTCAGTGTGTGACCAGTGACAGGCCTCAGTGTGTGACCACGGTCAAAGCTCATTTAGAGACAGCCCTTTCATCCTTGTCTGCTACCATTAGCCTAATTATCACCCTCCCCACCATACTCACACACACACACCTGCACCATAAATACTACAAGTGGGAGCAGCAGGCTCTCGTTCAAAACAGAGATCAGGTCCCTCATGCCTGGGACCAGGGCACTGAGGGCATTCAGAGTGACTGGCTCCTGACCCCGGCACTGGCAGGTTGGCTTTTTCACAGGGTTTCCAGCACCTTTTGCTCCTCTAGGCCTATCTCAGTCAGCCATTTGACATTCTGGGTCACCTACATGGTAGAGGTAGAGGGTTTCTGGAAAGCAGGAGGAAAGGAGGCAGGCAGGAAAGGGCTGCTGGAGCTATAGGAGGCAGGGAGCCCTCTCTCATCCCTGCCTGCTGCTGGCAGAGGAATATGGGGACAGTGAGTGTCCCATGTCCCAGGGGCCCTGTGAGCACTGGGGGGGCTCTCAGAGGACAGCTAGAGGAGCAGGCAGGCCTGCTTTGTGCTCCCCTGGGGCCTGCAGGCTCCAGAGGCCAGGCCCTTCCTTCCGAGAGCTCTTTACATAAGTGCTTGGAAAGGCTCAGGTCTTATTAGAGCGCCCCCGTGACCCTGACCGCAGGCGGGCAGCTGGGCCGGCATGCACAGGAAGCTGGACAGAACATTCCCAGAAAGGCCGAGGACTGACGCCTGTGGGTTTCCATCATGATTCTGAAGAGGAAAAATGAGGCTTAAAAAAAAGAAAAAACAAGCAGGAAAGTGTTTCCAGACAGTAGAAGCTCTGCTGCTAACGTCCTAGAAAATGATCCAGGATTTGGGGCAGGGGGATTGCTGAGTGAGTCTATGCCCAGGTGGGTGGAGGCCTCTCCTTTTGGAGCTTGGCTGAGGGCTCGGCCCCTTTCTTGGGAGGAAGATGGAGGCCTTGGCCTACCCTCCCATGAGGGATATGGGATGCAAAGGGAAGCCCAGTTGGGAAAGCCACAGGGTCCCACCTTCCAACTCCCATTGACCAGTTCTCTTTCTTTCCTTAGATCCTGATCTGCAAGGGGACAGTGTCTCTCCTTCCAAAGCAAGCCCCGCTCCCCCAGGAAGTCTCCTGCCAAGAAGCCCAGCCACTCACCCACCGGAGGGGCAGATGGACAAAAGGGGCATCCCTCCCTGCCGGCCTCAGGGAGCAAATGTGGACCGAAACCACAGGGATTACAGATGCCAGGCTCCATTTTATGTCTAACTTTTCTGTCCAACATTATTTTGTCGGTTGTTGGTTTTTATTTTTTTATATTTTGGCCATCCCACAGAGCAGGATTGCCCAGGTCTGGGCTGAATAAAACAAGGTTTTTCTATTCTGGGACTCTGAATGTAGCCTGTTGGCCAGGCTTGCCACAGCTGGGTTGGGTTCAGAGGATGTCCTAGGGCTGTGTCTGTGGCAGCTGCCCACCTGCCAGGACCACAGTGACCTCTAGGGTGTCAGGATCCTTGTGGAAATCCCGTGGGCTTTAGCCTGAGGCTGAGCCTGCTTCCTGGGAAAAGGACCTCTCCCGCTGGGTGAGGTCTTACCTCTACCCTTTCAGTCACCCACCCTCCCCTCTCAGCAGGTAGCCACCAACCAAGGCCATGGAGTGCTCACAGCAGTCGCCCACTCCTCTGCACTTGACAGTCTGCTGAGTGTCCTCAGAAAGCTCACACACCACACCACACCATGTTTAGTGAGATCACATCTGTGGGCATGGGGAACCTCACAGGAAGGGCCTCCTTCCTGGAAGAAGGGACAGCATGGAGCAGAGGCAGTGAGGTGGGCCTGGAGGCTGAAGGAGTGGAGGGTACCACTCCTCTTCCTCTCCCACCAGCCCTCAGGAGTCCTCTGCATGCATCTGCCTGGCTGCTCCCTCCTTCCCATGGGAGAAACACTAGTGAGAAAGGGAAGAAGATTTGGACTAAGAACAAGGGCATGGGCCAGGCCAGTTCTCCCGGCTATGTGATTTTGGGCCACCTCTGGGCCTCAGTTTCCCCACCAATAAAATGGGACTGCTGAGGGGAATGGGTGCCTCCCCTATAGTGGGAGTCAGTAGCTCTGTGTCAGCAGGTGAGCCAGGCAGGAGAGCAGTCCCCGGCAGCAGTGAGGCCTTCTGGTGGGGTGTGAGGTAGATCTTCCAGAGGGGCCTGGCCCCAGCCCACTAGTGTCATGGGGCCACTCACCAACCCCAGCAACAGGATTTGACTTTCCTGGTGTGGGACAGGTGCCACAGCCCCACTCTTCATTTGGGATGGGCCAGAACACCCAGTGGGAGCATGGGTATCGCCTGTGATCTGGGGGGAGGGCGTCACTGTTCTGTCACACCCCCTACCCATATGTACCTCAGAGATACTGCCCGGATCCTGCTCCTCCCTCTTTTCTTCCTGGGAACCTGAGGAGTGAGTAGGGGAGGGGTCAGACAAGGTCAGAAGAACTCCATGAGGTAGAGTCAAACACCCCCAACTCCTACGTCAATAAAACCAAAGCCAGGGAGGAGCCTGTGTGCATCTGCATGTGAGTTGGAGGCAGATAGGGCTGGAACCTGTGTCTTAGTCCCTCCAGGGCCAAATGTCAGGTGTGTGCAGCTCTCTGGAGAGAAGATCCACACCTTCAGGAGATGCTCCTGTGAGGATTAGGTGGAAGAGAGGGGGGGCATGACTTCTCCTATTAGCAACAGTTGGGAGGTGAGGGCACACAAACATTGGAACTCCAGACACAGTGTCCACATGGGAGCCCTTGGTCCTAGGGAGTTGGTGGATGTCACCAAGAAGCCCTTGGGGGAGGTGGGATGTTGGGCCAGGCTCCAGAGGCTGGCCAAACCCTCTGTGATGAGACTTCTGGTGTGGGGTCTAAAAGCAAAGGAAACTTCCACCCAGAGAGAGAAGACAGCTAGGATGCCCAAGGACTCTTGGTGGCCTGTGCCCCTCTCTGCAAACCTGCCTGGGGGTGTTGAAGGCCTATCTGCACAGCCTTGCAATCCTGCCCTGGCTATGGAGACCCTTCTGGAAGGAGAGGCAGACTTCTCCCAGCTTAGGGCAGGGACGCATGAGGTGTTTGATTCCACACTGGACAGCAGGATGTGTGCCCCTGGAGTAGAGAGAGAGAGATTATAAAGATGGCAGGAGGCCTGACCGGTGTGTGGCCCTCAGATGATAGGAGGGATGGAGGAGGGGTTCTCTGCAGACCTCTGACTCTTGAGGTTTATCTGGCTGTGTCACTGCAGGGAAGAACAGCCTGCTCCACTCTGGCCTTGCTGTCTTCTGGTTCTGACTCCTCCCTGGTGCTCACCTGGTAAAAGGTGGATCACCTGAACCTTTGCCCAGCCAGGACCATAGCAGACCTAGCCATATGACACAGGCTCCCTTACTCTCCAAGCTGTCCCTTCAAGGTCCAGCTTAAACCTCAATTCCTTGCAGTCTTCCTTAGCCATCTCCTTCCCCCCTTAAACTTAGGTGCACTGGGTAGCCTTGCCAGGGGCCTTCCCACCCCCACCACTGCTATGGACACACACAGGGTGAAAGAGGGCACCCAAGACTCCCCCTGCTGGATACATTGAAGAATGCAGAACGTTCTTCACAGGCCATGAGGGTCTCCATCAACCCTGGGCACTGGTGTGTGGGGGCTCAACCCAGGCTCAGAGGGCCTTTAGGTCACCTGTCCAGCCGGAGCAGTCCTTCCTGCTTTCTTTTCAGCTTGTGCTGAGGGGCTTCTACCTCTCCCAGCCAGCACACCTTGACGTACAGCCAGCCCTGCCCTCCTTTTGGACTGGACCTTGTCCAGTAACAACTGGCACAGATGTGCCTGGAGCTCAGGAAGGCCAAAAAATAATGATAATGAAGGTGTGAATGGCTCTTGGTCCAACTGACTACTAGATGAAGAACATACTAATCCTCAGTGACTAAAAGGGCTTCACTGGGCAGCTTGACCAGGGCTGAGGGGCCTGCAGGGATGCTCACAGATTCCACTAAAACAAAGCCAGAGTTTAACCGAATAGAGAGAAGGGCCGAGGGCCCCAACTCCTGACGCCCAAGTGTCCCCTCTGCTATTGGAGGGCTCTTCTTGGTTCCACAACCAAGGCTGTAACTCACTCCTGACATGTACTTCTTGGGTCAGATGCTGTTGGCTGGGACTCCCTTAATGCCTCCTGCGGCAGCCCACCCTTCCTGCCTTGGGTAGGGGGCCCATTTTCCAGCTTCTTCTAGGCATCTCCTTCCCTTCATGACCAAGGCTTCCTGGAATGTCCACACACTGCCTCTGAGTCCCTGCTGCTCACTCCCAGGAATGGACCCTCCCTAGCACCCCCTCCATGGCTGCATCCCAGCACACTCCATGGGCACAGTACATGTTAGGAAACAGCCCACACCTCTCACCACCCAGGCTGAGTTGTGCAGGCAGTGCCTGGGGCCAGGCCTGGCCAGAATTGACACCAGTTGATCAGGGTGGTGCTGTCCACAGCCTGGGAGGCTCACTGAAGGTTGTGGCTGAGAGTCAGAAGAGCAGACAAATCTCAGGACCCCCAGGGTGCACATGACACAGGTCACCCTGAAAGTCACAGCAGAAATTTCTGAGGAGAATGAGAAGGTCTTGAAAGAACTTTAACACAAACTCAATGCACAGAAACCAGAGGAAGAAGGTTGGATCTAGGTCCCCATTGGCCTTTTTCTTTTAAAATTGTCTTCAAACTCAGATTTAATCTACTTGGAACCTCTGGCCACCAGGGGAGAAATTCACTGTCCTGAGTCATTTTACTCCCATGATGCAAGCTGCAAAAGATCCAAAATATCAGAGATGAGCCTGTGGTCCTCAGTCCCCCTGTCACTGTTATGGAGTGGGCTGTGTCACCACTTCCTGCAAGACTTGGCCACAAGAACACCACACAGCCATGTCCCCCAGGGTTCACACCTCCCTAGGCACTGCCAGGAGCGGGACACTGTCCATGCTGCTAGCAGAGACATAGTGGTGACCTCCCCAGCCTGGGGCCACCCTCACAGTCTCTTTCCTCTGCCTGCTTCTTCCACTCCTCCCTAACTACTCACTCCATCCCTCGTCTGCTCTGGAGCCACCTTCCATCATCCCCACCATGTGCCTTAAGTCATGGAAGGATTCTGGCCCTTGAGGTGGAGAAGCATCTTCCAAAGGATGGTAAAAAGACCAAGCAGAGGAAGACTAATGATGGTGGTGGTGATGTCTAACACCTCCACGTGCCAGGCTCTGCCCTAAATGCTATACAAAAGTTACCACATCTAATCCTCACTATTGCTCTGTAAGGAAGGCACTGCTGTTCCCACTTTGCAGCTGGGCAAGCTGAGGCATGGCAAAGGTTCCCCCAGATAGAGAGTGGGAGAGCCAGTATTCAGGAATAGCCACATTTCTGGAGACAGGGGCATGGCCTCCTGCAGATCTTTCAAACGCATCTAGTGCCAGACAGATGGCCAGGCCACTGTCCAAACCCTCATCCCTTTTCCCCACAAACTTTTGAGAATGGCACATGACTCCCGGAAACAGCTGCTCAAAAAACAGGTAGGCCAGGCAAGGCATAATTCCTCCCAGAAATGTATTAATTCCTACTTAAATTGTTCTTTATGGGAGGAGGAGGGGCAAGTGAAATAGATGGTCAGTTAGTCAATGAACAGAATAACAAATCGTGGGGTTAGAAGGGAATATTTACACAGCCATGAGATGACTCTTGAAATCTTTAAGACGTGCTTAGAGACTAAAGATTTCAACATCAAATAATACTTTTCTAGTAATATATAAATTATCAAAAACAACTCAATGAGCAAAACTCACAAAAAAGACTAATTATCACAAAAGAGTTTTTTTTGGAGATACCAGGATTTGAACTTGGAGCCTCACACTTGCTACATAAGTGTCCTACCACTTGAGCCACTCCACCAGCCCCACTTTGTGCTGGGTATTTTTTTTTCTTTTATTATTCATATGTGCATACAAGGCTTGGTTCATTTCTCCCCCCTGCCCCACCCCCTCCCTTACCACCCACTCCACCCCCTCCCGCTCCCCCCCATGTGCTGGGTATTTTTGAGATAGAGTCTCGTGAACTATTTGCCTGTGATAGGGTCTCTGGAACCACCATTCTTCTGATTTCTGCCTCCGGAGTAGCTAGGATTACAGGTGTGAGCCACCGGTGCCCGGCCACAGAAGAGTTTTAAAAGTGGTCATTTCTTAAAAAGATATCAGACCTATGAGTTCTTTCAAACAGGAGGAACAGGTCAGTTCTATGCTATTTAAACTCTTTTAGAACAGACTGAGGAAACACTGCATTATTTTTATGAAGCTAACAGTCCCAATATCAAATCTGGCCTGCCCACCCTCACGATGAAAACCATAAACCAATCTTACTGCAAGCTATGGGTACTGAAATCCTGGACAAAATGCCAGCAAACAAGTCCTGTATCAGTGATTGTCAGACTTGCCTGGCGTTTGGCTTGCTCTCCTGCGACTCTGATCTCTGCTAGGGCAAAAGTAGGAGGACGCATCTGGGTCTACTTTGTGTGGTCTAAGTTCCCTTTCTCAGGAAGCAGACACAGACGAAGCTGGTGTGCAAAACTTGTAAAAATACTGCACAAAAAAAGCTGCTGTTTGGATAACTGCCACTTGCTGGCAACTTGGGGTTAGCTCAAATATCATGTTAGCTTGATATTGTCATTTTTCTTCCTTTGGGGGAAAGTTTTTTTTCTTTTCTTTCCCTTCTTTCTTTCAGTGCTGGGGTTTGAACTCAGGGCCTTGCACTTGCAAGGCAAGCATTCTACCACTCGAGCCATGCCTCCAGCCCCAGTTTTTTTCTGTTTTAATAGTTTGCCTTCTCTGCTTCCTCTCTGCAGAGCTGAGAAGCTGATCTTTAAAAATCAAATCCTGACAGAAATCCTTCTTTGCTGTATCAATGTGCATACCCCCAAGACTTGGGGACAGTGACTTTAGTGTTATAGGCAACTGGGCTCAAAGGACTTGATTGAGCTGGCAGCACACTCATGCCAGGCAAAAGGAGACCCTGGCCTCTAGCAGCCTTGGAGCTTCTCAGCTGAGAACAGGCTGTCACTGCGCCTAGCAGCCAGCAGGGGGCTTGGGCTCTATTTCTGGGGTATGTGACTTTTCCGTGTATGTGTCATAAAAAGCCATCTCATTTCTGATTCACAGCCATTGCTTCTTTGAGTTTTTCAATATAATTCAGGTATATTAAGGAATAATTTGGGTACGGTGAAATTCACCCTTTTTAGGTGTACAGTTTGATGAGTTTTAAAAATATATTAATATAAATATGTAAATACCTCCAACAATCAAAATGTAGAAAGAGCCCATCACCCTTAAAAGTTCCCTCATGCCTCTTTGCTGTCAATTTCCTACCCCTCACACTCCTCTCTGGCTGTCTTCTTCTGTCTATCTTCAGTCCACATAGTTTTGCCTTTTCCAGAGATGCAAGCATGGAGCCTTTTGTAATCTGGCTTCTTTCAACACAGTGTTTTTGGGGGTTTTTTTGACTTTTTTTTTTTTGGTGGAACTTGGCTTTGAACTCAGTCCTTCATGCTTGCAAAGCAGCACCTCCAGTCCATTTTGCTCTGATTATTTTGGGGATGAAGTCTCCCCCCCTCCCTCCAGCTGGCTTGAAACTTGATCCTCCTAATCTCAGCCTCCCAAGTGCTAGGATTACAGGCATGAGCCACCAGCACCTGGCTAAATTTTTATTCTTAATTATGAATTGACAAATTACAGTTGTACATATTCATGAGGCATAAAGTGATGTTGTGGTTTCTGAGTATGACATGCAACAATTAAACCAAGCTAATTAAATAACCATCACCTCAAACGCTTATTTCTGTGATAAGAACATTTGAAATTTACTCTGTGATTTTGGAAGTGAAGACACACTTTTCATTTACTGCAGTTACTGTGCTGTGCAATATATCTCAAACAAAAAACTGATTCCTTCTGTCTGACATGTTGCTTTCGTCAGTTGTACTGTACTTGTACTTGTCGGTTGTGTGTCAGTACTCGGTTCCTTTTTTTCTTTTTTGGCAGTGCTGGGGATTGAACCCAGGATCTTAAGCATGCTAGTTGAGCATTCTACCATTGATCCACCCCCAAGCGCCAGTATCTTGTTCCTTTTTAGAGTTATTGCATTGCATGGACATACCACAATTTGTTTTTCCATTTTCCGGTAGGTATTTGTTTGTGCGGTGGGTATATATGTTTTCGCTTTTCTACGATGACATCACTGAGTCATATGATAACCATGTATCTCACCGTACAGGAAATTGCCAAACTCTTTTTCCCAAGCGGCCATGGTTCCACGTGCTCACCAGCACACTCTCTCGTCTTTTTTGAAGTCACTTTAGTAGGTGTTTAGTGGCATCTCCTTGTCCCATTGTGGCTTTCATTTTTATTTCCTAATGAGTAATAATGTTGAGCCACTGTTGATGTGTTTTTGTGGCCATCACAGCTCCTGTTCTGTGAAGTTTCTGTTCAAATCCTTTCCCATTTTTAATTGGCTGGTTTATCTTCTTATTGAGTTGGAAAAGGTCTTTATTTTTTCTGGATCCAAATTTTTTATCAGTTTTCTATTTCTCAAATATCTTCTCTCAATCTGTGGTTTGTCCTTTCATTTTCTTACTATAACTTTTGAAGAGCAGAAGTTTTTAAGTTTGGTGACAGCCAATTTGTCAGGTTTTTTTTTTTTTTTTCTGTTATGAAATGTGCTTTTTGACCTGGAAGAAATCTTTGCTTAAAATTTTATTGTTGTACTGGGGGTACATTGTGACACCTACAACAGTGCTTACCATATATCTTAGATTCACCCCTCCAGCATTTTCCTTATCCCCCCTCCCTCCATTCTTAGAACAGTTTCAACAGGTCTCAGTGTTCCATTTTCACACGAGTACATATAATGTCCACCGTATTCACCCTCCACTGTCTAAGAAATTTTCACCTACACAAGATCACAGAGATTTTCATTAAGCATTGTTTTATGTCCCACAAATTTTGATATATTGTATTTTCATTTTCATTTAATTAAAATATTTCTAGCTATTTTCTTGGCTTCTTCTTTGAACCATGAGTTATTTAAAAGCATGTTGTTTGATTTCCAAATATTTGGGAATTTTCCAGATATTTTTCTGTTATTGGTTTGTAGTTTAAATTTCATTATGATGACAGAACAAACTTTGTATGATTTCTTTTATTTTTAATTAGGTAAGGTGACTTATGGCACAGAATATGATCTGTCTTGAAGTTTCACATGCACTTAAAAAGAACATGTACTCCATTGTTGTGGCTGGAGCATCCTACAAATGTCACTCAGATTAAGTTGGTTATAGAGTTATTGAAGTTACCCATATTCACACTGATTTGGGGTACCTGTTCCATACATTGTTTGAAACCGGAGTTTTATGCTCCCAGTTCAAACTCCTGGGCAGGTCCAGACACTTGTTCCTATAAGCCAAATAAAGAGACATGGCAAAGGGCAGAGAAAGGAAATAGATTTCATACATGGCTGGGGACACACTGCAGAAAGAGGCCAAGTAGCTGAGCGCTGGTGGCTCATGCCTGTAATCCTAGCTACTCGGGAGGCAGCAGTCAGGAGGATCATGATTTAAAGCCAGCCCAGGAAAATAATTTGTGAGACCCTATCTCAAAAAAACCTATCAAAAAAAGGGCTGGCAGAGTGGCTCACAGCGTAGGCCCTGAGTTCAAACCCTAGTATTGGAAAAAAGAAGGAAGAAAGGAAGGGAGGGAGGGAGGAAGGGAGGAAGGGAGGGAGGAAGGGAGGAAGGAAGGAAGGAAGGAAGGGAGGGAGGAAGGAAGGAAGGAAGGAAGGAAGGAAGGAAGAGGCAAAGTATCATTCAGTCCATCTTCAGGGTACAGACGGGAGCTTTTGGGTTAAATAGACAAAGAACAAAGGCAGGGGCAAAAGGCGTGCCTAGCTAAACAGTGCTGGTCAAAGTATGGCCTGGCTGATTCTTATTTCAGTCCTTGTTTGGGGAGGGGTTCAGGAGAAGTCGTTGTGGCTGTCAGCACTTGAGTGGAGCAGCCTGATCAGAATAAACAAGTCATTGTTGACTGGCGGGTGGTCTGTCCTATATAAGTTTCGATGTTCCTTTTCCGGGTGGTGTTGTGGGGAAAACAGTATCTTCATCCCTTCCTGTAAACATGTTGTCCTGTCCTTCCTGGATTCTGAAGTGACTGCAAAGTGACAGCAGAGACAACAGCTCAGAGCAAAGGAGACAATTGAAGATGGAGACAATGATGTCAAGCTTTTCTCCTGCTTTCAGTTAATTCCTGGGCCCAAGTAAGGAGTCGGTGCTTTTCAGCAAAAGCAGTATAAGTACTTCTTATATGTGAGAGAAGAGTGGGTTTGTGCCTTCCTTCCTTCAGTTCTACCAGTCTTAATTGTCTGAGTCCTGAGGCCCTGCTCTGCAGTGTACACCCCTTAAGAGTTGTTGTCGGGGCTGGTTCAAGTGGTAGAGCGCCTGCCTAGCAAGAGTGAGCCTTGAGCTCAAAGTCCATTACCAAAAAAAAAAAAAAAAGAAAAAAGAAAAGAAAAAGAAGACTTGCTATATACTCCCTTGATGATCTGATGCCTTCGTGGATTGCCCTTCCTTAGTCCTGAAATATTTTCTGTTCCAGGGTTACCTCGTCTAACATTAATATAAATACTGGAGCTTTCTTTTGAATTTCTTTTGATTAGTGTCTGCATAGCATGCTTTTATTATTTTTTTCAATCCCTTTGCTGCTAACCTGTCTCGCTCTTCATATTTACAGCGAGTGTCTGGTACACAGCCTGGGTTTGTGCAGGGTTTGGGGTCGTAGTTCCAGCCTCAGCTTTCAACACCCCTCCTGCGTGTCCAGGGTGGACCTCCTGGGGCGCGAGCTCGCCCCCTGGTGGTGAGTGCTGTTGCTGCTGCTCTGTTAGCTTACCGTGGAAGTAACGTGAGGATGTGCACAGTGGGGTGTTGCCTGTTCCTCAGAAGGAGGGGTCTTCCCAGCGTCCCTGTCCCTCTCGTTGGTGCCCCTCCCACTGGGCAAAGGTGCCTATTTTTACCCCATGCACAGGACCAGTGGATCTTGGTTTCTGCCTCTTCTGCAGCAGCTGTGAGGCCAGAGCTGGCCCCTCTGTGGCTTTTCTCTTTTTTTGCAAAGCCATGCTGGAGAAACGGGTGGGATGTGGTGCCCAACCTGTCCTGTCCCAGAAGACATCTCTTGCATATCTGGGTCACTACCAAACCTGGCTCTCCTGCCTCCCAGTCTTCCTCCTGCATGTCCAGTGAAGGTCTGTGGAAAGAGCTTAGGGAAGACACACACCTGCCCCCCAAGTGCAAACCAGCTGCTCCTGAGGGTCCTGGCAGGGCTTGTCACTGGAATCCAGTTTCTTGTTTGCCTCAGGCCTCAGCTCTCTGGCAGCTTAAACTACGGTTTAGTGGACGACTGTCTCGTTTTTAGAATGGGAATGACATTCTCCTGTGGCTTTCTACATCCTGAGAGGAAGTAGAAGCCTCTTCTTCACTTTTAACAGATGCAAATAATAAAAGGGGTTTCCAAACACTGAGTGTCATTTGGGAGTCGCTCAAAGGACAGTGGCCGTCACTTTGAATGTCTCCTAGTTTTTCTCACTTGAATCATATTTGCCTCCTGCGGTGTGGCTGAAATTCACCATGCCCATACTGTGGTCCAAGCGTGTCCACTTGTCTACAGTCCAAACTTCCCTGACTCCTCTCTTCCCTCTCCAATCTATCAGGTAATCGTGTTTGGCTCTACCTTCAAAATACAACCAGTTCTTTTCGAAACTAAAAATGGACTCACCATAGGACCCAAAAATGGTTCTGTCATGCATTTATTCCAGGGAAATGAACACTTTTTCCAGTGGAGCCTGGACACAAGTGTTCATAGAGGTTTTATGAGTAGCCCCAAATGAAACACCCTCAGATGCCCCTCAAAGTGTGAATGGTTAAACAAACTGAAGATTGCAACTTGGCAAGGAAAAGAAATGAAATATTGGTACAAGCAGCAACTTGACTCGGGTGAATCTGCAGGGAATTACACAGAGTGAAAAACCAATCCCAAAGGGATACAGGCAGCACGATTCCATTTATGTAGCAATCGAGAAATGACAGAATTATAGACAGAGCGAGCAGACGAGCGGTTCTCAGCGGTGAGGAATTGGAGGGAGGGAGGCTATAAAAGGCAGCAAGAGGGACTTTGTTCGGCTGGTTCATTGGAGCATCAGGATTTTTGTGGGAGCAACTCCTGACTACAAACCAGACAAAACTGCACACAGCTACTGTGCACTTTTTGGCCCTGACACCAAATAAGTGGTGTCCCCTGGGTTTGATCCCCAGCATCTTGAAACAAACAAATAAACCAAATAGGGTGTTGTCGTTTCAATTTTCTGGTTCTCAGACGCATAACGGGTGTTCAACAATTCAATTCTAGTTATGTCAACTACCTGCAGTTAGCACCAGACTTCCCAGGCTTAAGGGCTCAGTCCCCCGAGACTGTCTGTATTTCAGATGCCAGTTACAAGTACCAGGCCCCTAGGCTGCCTCCACTTCTGCCCATCTAACTGCAAATTTGGAGGTTCCTACGATCCTTGCTTGTCAGACCTGATAATTTGCTAGAAAGAACACTCTACTTACTATGAGCTGCTTTTTGGAGCAAACAGAAGAGATGAGCAGGGTAGTGGTGAAAGGCTTTCTTACCTCCTCCAGGAACGGCCACCCCCAGCACCGCCATGTGTTCACCAACCTGGAAGCGCTCCAGGCCATGTTGTTAGGGTTCTTTGGGGGGTTCCACTGCACAGGCATGGCCCATTGAAACAGTGGCTCCTGGCAATTGAACTCATCTCCAGCCCTTCCCCCCGCTCCTTGGGGACCAGAGTGAGGCTGGAAGCCCAAAATCAAATCATTAATTGTGGCTTAGTCTTCCTGGTGGCCAGCCTGCATCCTGAAACTATCTAGGGGTCACCTGATAGTCACCTATCAGGGGTTTTTTATGAAGAATAAAAGTCACTCTTATCAGGAAGTTTTAAGAGGGTTTGAGGAACTCTGTCCCAGTAACTGAGGGACAAAGACCAAATATATACAGGTGTGTTTGTACTGACAAAGCAGTTACATCCTGATAAACCCATCCTAAGTGAAAAATATCATTAAGTTGAAACTGCATCTAGTAACCTAACCTAAATTGGAACACAACACACAGATCACGTGACTGACGGAGCTGCACTGCGCTGACACCGCCTGTGTCACCAGGGAGTGAGACTGTGTATCAATGACTCAGGAGAAGATCAAAACCCCAAATCCTGCCGGGCGCCAGTGGTTCATGCCTGTAACCCTAGCTGCTCAGGAGGCAGAGATCAGGAGGATTGAGGTTTGAAGCCAGCCCAGGCAAATAGTTCATGAACCCTATCTTTAAAAAAAACAATACAAAACAGGCTGGTGGAGTGGCTCAAGTGGTAGAGTGCCTGCCTTGCAAGTACAAGGCCCTGAGTTCAAATCCCAGTATTGCCAAAAAAGTAATTCAAAACATACAAAATCAGAATACAATTCCTACTCTGCTACTGAGACAAAGAGAAATGAGCTAGCTCTTCCCAAGGGCACTTACCTATGAACAGAGCACAGTTTTGTTTGGTGGCACTGGGGTTTGAACTCCCGGCCTTACACTTGCTAGGTAAGTTCTCTACCAAGTAAGACATGCCTCCAGCCTTTCACTTTAGTTTATTTTTCAAATAGGTTCTCACACTTTATGCCCATGGCTGGCCCTGGACTGCAATCTTCCCACTTCCTCCTCCTGCCTACCTGGGATTATAGGCATGCACCACCACACTCGGGGTTTTTTTCAGCGGGGCAGTACTGGGGTTTGAATTCAGGGCTTCATGCTTGCTAGGCAGGTGCTCTACCACTTAAGCCACACTCCCAGCCACAGCTGGTTTGTTTTTGGTGATAGGATCTCACAAACTTTTTGCTCAGGCTGGCCTCAGACAAAGGGAAATCAGAGGAAAACTGTAGTGGCTTTATTAATATGACTTTAAAACAAACAAAGATTTACTAGGGATGGAGAGGACATTTTAAAGTGAAGAAAGCATCAATCTTTCTGGAGAACATAAGGATCACAGACAGATAGTGTTCCTCCTTTAGCCATTGTTTCAGCTACCTATAGTTGAGCCTGGTCAGAAATCATTAAATGGAACATTCCAGAATAAGCAATTCATTTAGGATGATGAAATCCTAGGCTATGCCTCTCTATCTCACCTGGGTCATAAATCATCCCATTGTCCATTGTTTCCATGATATCTCATCTCCACCTCTTGCATAGCTAGGATTACAGATGTGTGCCACCACTCTCAGCCAAAAGACTTCTCTTGAGTGGTGTTTTCTTGCCTACTTTTAATCTTTTTCATTACTAAAGAGTCGTTGACGGAAGTGGCGGCAGAGCCGTCACGGCGGCAAAGGTGGCAGAAGCAGGAGTGGGAAAAGGACAGTTGAATATTTGCAGATAGTGACCAGGGGCAGGAAGCAGAGGTGATGGAGGCAGCTGAGGCCATGGAAAGCTGGTGCTGAGAAACCGTGGGCCCCAGTAACTGGAAGAGTTTCAGAGCAATGCTAAGCCAAAGAGCCAAGGGTCCCAACGGCCTAGGCTCAAGAGCTGCAGCACTGGTCACTGTAGCAGCCAAGGACCCCAGCACCCGCTCAGAAGCTGTCTCTGCCAGAAGCTGAGGATTGCAACAGCTGCCAAGGGCCAGTGGCCCTGGCGGTTAAAGTCCATTTGAATATGAAACATCTCCATGGGCTCACGTGTCACGCATGGGGCACCTGGTCCCCAGTTGGTGGTGCTGCTTTGGGAGGTCCTAGAAATGGAAAGTGGGCCTGGTTGGAAGGAGTAGATGAGGTGTCTTTGAAAGACATGTCTTGCCCTGGCCCTTTCTCTCTCTTTCTCACTGCTTCCTGTCCTAATGAGGTGAAGAACCTCTTCCTTCACTTGTGAGTCAAGCACCATTTGAGCTACACCTCCAGTCCTGTTGCTTTTAGTTTGTTTTTCAAATAGTGTCTTGTGCTAATTTTGCCTAGGCTGGCCTTGAACTGTGATCCTCCTACCTCCTCTACCTCCCAAGTAGCTGGGATTATAGGTATGTAGCTTGTTTCTCAGATAAGGTCTTGCTAACTCTTTCCCCAATTTGCCTCAAGGTGTCTCCACTTCCCAAGCAGCTGGAATTACAGGTGTACGTCACCATACCAGCCCAAAGCTTACCTCCTTTAAGTTGTTGTCTCAAGTATTTGGGTCACAGCTATGTAGAAGTAACTAATACAACCTCCAACCTGAGTACCTAGAGCCTTAAGTTTCTGGCTTCAAAAGACTGGAGCAGCTGACAGAGTGGCTCAAGTGGTAGAGCACCTGCCTAGCAAGTGAGAGGCCTTGAGTTCAAACCCCAAGACTGCCAAAAAAAAAATTAAAAATTAAAAAAAGCCAGGTGCCGGTGGCTCCCAGTATTCCTACCTGCTCAGGAGGCAGAGATCAGGAGGATTACAGTTTGAAGTTAGCCCAGGGAAATAGTTCCTGAGACCCTATCTCAAAAACAAAACAAAACTTCACAAAAAAGGACTGGCACAGTGGCTCAAGGTGTAGGCACTGAGTTCAAACCCCAGAACTGGAAAAAAAAAAAAAGTCTGAAGCAATAGTCCCTATATAGCTCAGGGCTTGAAGCTGTAAGCCCCTGTGTCTGCCAGTCCAGCCCCTTGTCCTGGGCACTGGAGGGCTGGGGAGTGTCAACACCATTCCTTGCCTACTTACGACTTCTATCTGGACAGACCATTGACACTACCAGCCTGGTCCACACCACTACTGCCTGAATTATTGCCTGAATTAGTGCAATGGCCTCTATGGATCTCCCTGCTTTTCACACAGTCTATTCCAAGCCAGAGCTGTCATTTGCAGAAATAACCGGAGACCACACCAATGAGTAACTCAAAGGCTACTTATTTATCCCAAGCTTGCCATAGCAAGGGAGCCCATCACCAGCGCTTGCATTTTGAGAGAGACTCAAAGGCAGATGGGAGCTGGGTGCCAATGGCTCACACCTGTAATCCTAGCTTCTTAGGAGGCAGAGATCAGGAGGATTTCAGTTTGAAGCCAGCCCAGGCAAATAGTTCAAGAGACCCTATTTCAAAACAACCCATCTCACACACACAAAAAAAAGGCTGGCAGACTGGCCCAAGTGGTAGAGCGCCTGCCTAGCAAGTGCAATGTCCTGAGTTCAAACCCCAGTACTGCCAAAAAAAAAAAAAAAAAAGGCAGACAGGAGCAGACAGCCTTATGGTGGAAGAAGGGGAGACTCCGGGTGTGCCCTGAGTGGGGGCTGTTGGCACAGGGAAGGTGAAGGTGGGGTGATTAGGAGGGGCACCCTTCGGGAGTGGATGATATAGTTGGCTTTCTCTAGGTGGTCCTAAATGGTAAATGGGGATGAACATTGGAGAAGTCGTCCGTTAGTCATCAAGTCCTGGCCAGTTGGGGCTGATTGCTATGGAAGTCGCTTTGCTTCCTGATGGATGGTAGAGATGAAAACTTGGCTTCCTGAAGTTGGACTTACAGCAACTGGCTGCTGGCTGTGGCAGGGGCTGGCTTCCTGGGCAGGTGACTGCAGGCTGCAGGGCAGAGTTCTGCTTTACATTGTCTCTCAGACAATTCCCATCTCTGCTCAGAATTCCCGGCTACTCCCTATCACATAGCGTCCTTGCTCTGGCCTACAAGGCCCTACACGAGCTGGGTCCATTTCCCCCCTGGCGTCATCTGCCCCTCTCTGCGTCTGTCCATTCCGGCTTACTGTTCTGGAACACACCAGGCCCTCTCCCAAGGCACCTACGCCCTTCTAACGTCCTGCATGAACTTTCTTATTTTTTATTTATTGTGGGTGGTACTAGGGTTTGAACTCACTAGCTAGGCAAGTGCTCTAGCACTTGAGCAGCCCTTTTTTGTAGTTGGTATTTTTAAGATAGGATCTTGCTTTTTCCCTGGGCTGACCTGGACCTGGGATCCTTCTGAACTCTGCTTCCCAAGTAGCTAAGATTACAGGTGTGAGCCCCCAGAGCCCAGCAGAAATTTCTTTTTTTTTTTTTTTTTGGTGGTACTGGGGTTTGAACTCAGGGCCTCATACTTGCTAGGCCAGTTCTTTACCACTTAAGCCACTCCACCAGCCCAGAAAGTTCTTATTTTTGTTTTTATGCCTCCTCATCCCACAGGACAGGGGTCTTGAATAATTTCATTCACTGCCATGGCACTACCTCCTAGAACACTGCTTTGTGTAGCACACAGCGAGTGCCCAAGACAATTTTTTGGATAAATGAATGAACGTGTGAGTAGGTGTGTAGGTGTATTTAATAACATCAACTACTTTTTATTAGATAATGAGAGTTTACCAGGTGTGTGCTATGTGTTTTCTATGTTTTCATCTATTATCTCATTTTTATTTATTTTTTTATTGACACTACTGGGGTTTGAACTCAGGGCACACACTTGCTAGGCAGGCACTCTACCACTTGAGCCCCTCCACCAGCCCTTTTCTACTTTGGTTACTTCTGAGATAGGGTCTCACTTTATATCTGGGCCAGCCTGGATAGCAATCTGTCCACTTGTGCTTCTCTGTGCAGCTGGGATGACAGGCACTGTGACAGGTGCACACCACTGCACTCAGCCATTGGTTGAGATGGAGTCTTTCAAACTTTTTGCCATGGTTGGCCTCAAACTATGACCCTCCGATCTCTGCCTCCCTCCCAAACAGCTAGGACTATAGGCTTGAGTCACCGCACCTGGCCTCCCAGTTTTATTCTTGCTCTCCTATGTGTAGGTGGCATCAGGGTCACTTATCTTTCAGGTAAGGTTGTCCCCAAAGGATATTCCCAGGGCCCTTGAGCTTCCACATTAATGCTTAAAACCTGACAGAAGTCTTGGCTTCCAAGTACAAAAACTACAAATAATCCAAATTATTAAATGTTTCACCAAATGTCTACAAAGTATCACTAATGAGTGTCATTAATTCTGCGCAGCACTGCATTTGAACATCATTTGTCAATGAGATGACTTTTTTTGGTGGTGGTGGTACTGGGGTTTGAACTCAGGGCCTTATGCTTGCTAGGCAGGCACTCTACCATTTGAACCACTCCACCACCCCTGTTTTGTGATGGGTTTTTTTTTTGAGATTGGGTCTGATAAACTTTCATGCCCAGGCTGGCTTCAAGTCCTGATCTTCCTGATGTCTGCCTCCTGAGCAGCTGGGATTACAGGTGTGAGCCACTGGCGCCCAGCTGAAATAATTTTTTTTTAACTCTGTGAGGACATCAAGTATGCAAATCAGTGGTCATGGAGGGCCGTGAACTGGTGGACAGTTATACCACAAATGAATTGCTCTTAGCCAAGTAATCCCCAAGGAAAACTTAGAAAATTGCTTTGTATTATTTTACAACAGTGTGTTATGTTTAATGTAGGAATCCTAATAGCACCTCGACCTAGGAGGTCTTAAAAGCACCTGCGACAGAATTAGACACATTTTACAGATTCTAATGCCAGGTCTGCACTTTCTGAATCCCCCAATTTCCCTCGGTCAAACTCCCACTTCTCTCCCACCCTCACCCCCACCAAACTCACCTGGACCCAGGGATGTTTGTATGGAATGAAAATATATGGGAGGGTCAGACAAGGGGGACTTCCCCTCATCCACCTCTTCGTTTCCACGCCACTGAGGAGTTCACTGCACCCCCCTCCCACCCCCTTTCTGGCCCAGAAAGCTGCAAGTGGAAGGAGAAAACCAGTTATGCTCCATATCGCCACAAGATGGCGCTGCAAGCTTGATACTGGCTTCCATTGGTTCCCTTCAGTAAACAGGGGATTCAGGCATGAGTCAGGGAGGCCTCTGGCTGCCCTTCCAGGCTTCTCCTCCTCTTCCAGGGTGACTCACAGACTTGTTTTCACTTCAGGGTAGGCCTAGTTGTTTGGGGCTCACAGGGTCCAGAAGCCAGCAGGGACCTACAGGGCCTTGCTTTGGCCAGTTTCTCTTATTCTCAGTTCCAAGGTAGAGGTTGGGGTGGAGTGGGGGAGGGGGCAGAGACCCGAGACCTGTGGCCCCAGAATAACCGTGAGAGCACCTTGCAGTTCTTCCCACTCCAGGCACCAGTGCTCCTCTCCAGCTGGTCTCCACCTCTCCTTGTTTCTTCTGGGGTCCAGATCCTCCCCACTCTCTTTCCTCTCCACTCTGTCCCTCTTCATTGTTTCTGCTCCCTCTCTGTCCTCTTTCCTTGTTTACGTCCTGTCTCTCTCTCTCTCTCTCTCTTTCTCCTCTCTTCCTCTCTTCTTCCTTCCCTTTTCGTGGCTCTCCTTCCTTCCACCTTTCTCCACAATCCAAGACTTCCTTTTATCCAAGTTACTTTTCAAAACCAGAAACTGGTGTCCATTCTATGACAGACACTGGCCCAGGGGCTGGAAACCCAATGACAGCTCATGGGTCCCGCCCAGGAGACAGAGCAATTCCCAGACTTCAGGGCATGGAAGAGCCTCTCCTGTCTTCAGGCTCCTCTCTGCCCATCAGTGTCCGTCTTTCCCCTGCCTCTCTCCTGCATGGGGAGGAGCTGAGGCTGCAGGGTGGAGACCATGCTCCCCTCAGCTCCATCCCCACATATCCCCACCCAGTCCTATACCATATAGTCAGGCTTGCAGAACAACTGGGAGCTCTAGGATTTCTAGACTATCTTTATTGTAAGCCAGTGCCACCTCCCCACGGTCATGCCCAGGAGCCACAAGAAAGTTCAGGAACCAGCTCTGCCAGTTTATGACACTTCTCCCTCTGGGAAGGTTTTCCCCAGGCCTGCTGGGCCTCAGTCTGCCCAAAGTGAGCTGCCTTTTTGTTCTGCGCCCTAAGGCCCCCCACTTTATCCCCATTCCTGCCTGTGGCCTCCCCTGGCTCCAGCAGTCTCTTGCTGGTCTTGAAGATGTTGGCCTTTAGTGGCCACTAAAAGATTTGCTGTCCTGGCTGGACTCCACTTGGCCCAGGACAGAAAGCAAAATCCTCCCACCAGAAAGAGCCAGACCTGGGCTCCTCCCAGCCATCACCATCCAGTACATACCCAAATCCTCCCAGTCTCTTGTCACTCTTACTTCATGACCTTTGGCTGGGAGGCTCTATGGAGGTGCTGATCCAAGGTGGCCCTTGTAAGTGATCCAGTGACCAAGATTTTACCGTTAGCAGTTCTTTCTCTCGAAACTGTTAAAATGACTAACACCCCAGAGCCCGGGGGAGAGGCTGGCCTATCAAGATTTTCCACTACCCCAAATTTACCACCCCCATATTTCCTCTTTTCTTTCTGCAGGATGGGACTGTCACTCTTTTGTACCTCCACCAGAGTTCCGAACTGTTAGACTGAAAAGCACAGAGAGACAGGTGGAAGGTGGAGATACTGGACTGAAGAGGAATGGAGAGACAGTCGGGGGCAGGGAGGGAGACGGCTCAACGTCAGCACACATCTTATTTGTGAGAAGGGACCTGAGGAGGAGGGTCCCAGCAGACACTGGAGCCCCTGTCGTTCACAAACTGGGGTAATTACAGGTTCATGGGAGAAGTACCAGGGAGGTGGCTGGGTGGAAAAACCCTCAAACAGCCTTCTGACCCTCCAGAGATAATGGCTTAAGGGTGGGTGTTTGTCATTCTTTGAGGCCAGGTGGGGAGTTTCTAGTAAATGGCTAAAGATGGATGTCTGTTATGCTTTAGGGCTGGGTGGAAAGTTTCCAAAAAGCCACCTGTGAGGGGGAGGGGGTCCAGTCCAAATGTAGCTGCCTTATGTTCACCCAAACACAAACCCAGTCCTATTTCTTCCCCTAGGAACTCTCCCCACCCCCATCCCAGTGGGGCTGTCTCTTTCTCAAAGCACAGAAATTTCTCACACCTCCTCCATCTGACAGGTACCTCCCCATACCAGCCAATGCAATCAGACAAGAGAAAGCACGTGAAATGTCAGAAAAGACAGTGACACTGGCACACCCATACTCACAGACAGCAGCACTGCTCCCAACAGCCAAGCTATGGAATCAGCCTAGGTGCTCATCAACCGATGAACAGATAAAGAAAAGTATGGTATATACTATTCAGCCATAAAGAGAAATGAATGTTACCAGGAAAATGGATGAAACTAAAGATCATGTTGAGCAAGAGAAGCCAAGCTTGAAAGAAAAATGTTATGTTTTCATATGCAGAATCTAGATCTGAAAATAATGACAATATGTAAGGGGGACTGTTTGGGGAGGAGGAAACCATCAGGAGGGAGTTAGGAGGATCATGGAGTGGATATGATCTAAGCACATTAGGTATATGTATGAAATAGCATAATGAAACCCACTAACAACTGTTAAAGAGGGAAAGAGGAGAAAGAAGGGTAAGAAAGTAATATAGCTGGGGTGAGTCTGATCAAGGCACATTACATGCATAGGTGTAAATATCACAATGAAACCCTTCGCTATAGTTAATTTACGTTAATAATTTTTTTTAAAAAATAAAGTATAAGAAAAGAGGAAGCAGCTGGGTGTAGTGGGGCACACGTGAGGCAGGAATATCACGAGTTAGAGGCTTGCCTGGGCTAAATTGCAGCAGGAAGGAAGGAAGAGAAAGAGAGAGAGAGCGAGAGAGAGAGAGAGAGAAAAAGGCAAAATCAGCACATTTGTAGCTAATATGACTACAGTGAAGACAAAATACTAGAAATAAAAATACAGTAAGTTAGTAAGGGACAAAATTTCTACAGAGCAGTCAATTGCATTTTGATTAGATAATACAGGGGAAGGGAAGACCTCACGGTCCCATCAGAAAAGATACAGTACTTAGGAATTCACTTAGTAAGAAATGTCCAAGCTGGCAGAGTGGCTCATGTGGTAGAGTAACTGCCTGGCAAGTGTGAGGACCTGAGACCAAAGCCCAGTACTGCAAAAAAAAGTGTTCAAAACCACTATAGAGACCATTTTAAAACTCTTGAAGGACACAAAGAAGACACAGAGCACATTATGTTCATGGATAGGAAGATTCAATATTATAAAGATTGCAATTTTCTGAGTTATTTTACATATTTCCTGTGATTCCAATAAAGATACCAAAAAAAAAAAAAAACCCTAAACTGGGTAATTCTAAATTTCATTTTTAAAAAGGGCAGACTTTCTTAAGTATTAAAAGGAACTAATGCTATAGCTATTAAGACCCAAATAAAAACAGAAACACATGCTGAAAACATGTGGATCAATATTTTATGCTTGCCAGGCACCAGTGGCTCCCACCTGTAATCCTAGCTACTCAGGAGGCAAGAGATCAGGAGGATCGAGGTTCAAAGCCAACCTGAGTATATAGTTTGTGAAACTCTATCTTGAAAAAATCCATCACAAAAAAAGACTGGTGGAGAGGCTCACCCCAATCCTCCCCCCCAAAAAAATTTATGTATGTTTTATGCTCATTTAAACTTTAATGGATCAAAAACTTAGATGTAGGAAGTGAAACAATGAGAGAACACAGAATTCTTTTATGATTTCAGAATGGAATTTCTTTTTCTTTTTTCTTTTTCCTTTCAGTGGTGGAGATTGAACCAGGGTCCTGCACCTGCTAAGCATGACCTCAACCACTGAGTTACACCCCAGCATGGAATTTTTTCTTATGCATCAAACCCAAGAGGCATAAAATATTTATCAATTAAAATATTTTTTAATTCCATGGAAAAATATAAGCAAGGTCAAACTACCAATCAATAAGTTGGGTAAAAAATTTATAAATAATATCAAAAATAGATAATTTCCTTAATATTTAAAGAACTCCCAGATGCCAAAAACCAAAACCAACATGGAAACAGTGGACAGAGATGGGATGATGGAGTGACAGTGACAATGACAGTTCACAGAAATGGAAGCACAAGACTCTCAAATGTGTTTCACTGTGGCCAACTTCTCCCCAAACGAGAGAAATGCATTTTAAAAGGCTTCACAGAAGTTGAAAGGAGAGAAGATGTCTTTTAAACAAAAAAAAGGAGGGAAAAATGAACTTCAACCTTAACCTGACACCACAAAAAAATTAATTTGAAAATGGTCATACACCAAAAGTCATGGTTGAATCTATAAACCTACAAGAAAACAAAGGAGAAAATCTTCAAGATGTTCTCCTAGACCAGACACAAAACCTCTAGCAGTAAAAAAATTATAATTAGGGCCGGAGGTGTAGCTCAGAGGGAAAGCACTTGCCTAGCATACGTGAGGCCCTGGGTTTGATCCCTAGTACCAAAAAAAAAAAAAAAAAAAAAAGGTAGAATATTTCAAATCACATATCTGTTTATCTGGATTATTCCTGGAATACATAAGGGGCTCTTAAAGTTCAGTAAGATAAATAACTGTCCCCCCCTGGGGTTAGAACCTAGGGCCTAGCATCTGCTCATGTTAGGCTAGCCTTCTACCACTAAGCCCTTAGCTAACTATCTGACAGACATTTCAAAAAGAAAGATGCATGCCCAATGCACATAAGAAGCCACTCCACATCACCAATCACACCCACTACTGTGGCTAAAATGAAAAAGAATGACAACACCGAGTATTGGCACAACCACTTTGGACATTGGTTTCTTGACTCAGCAACTCCACTCCTAGGTAGGTTTTCCAGCTGAAAACATATGTTCATAAAAAGATTCATACACAGGGTCTGGGGTGTAGCTCAGTGGTAGAGTGCTTGCCTAGCATATGTGAGGCCCCAGGTTCTATCCTCAGCACAAGAAAAAGATTCATACACAGGTGTTCAAAGGAATGTTTTAACAACAACAACAACAACAAACCACCACAGAAAACTGCTCAAATGTCTATCAACAGGTATACACCTGTGCTTTCATCCGTACAAAGGGATGTTACTTAGCAATAAAAAGGAACTAACTACAGAAACACATAATTGCATGCATGACCCAAAAACACCAAACAAGGGGAAGAAGCTAGACACAGAGTACATACTGTGTGGTTTTGCTTAGATAACATTCTAGAAAAGAGAAAAGTAATCAATGGTTATAGAAACTAGATCAGTGGTTGACTGGGGCCAGGGTCTGGGGAAGACTCACCTGGCAGGCAGGTGTGGGGATGGATCTCTGTGAGTATATTTCATAATAGTGCATGGCAGTTACCCAGGTATTCACAGTTTTCCAAACACAAAAAGTGATAGATTTCAAATGGATACATTTTACTGTATTTAAGTTATACCTTTGTGAAAAAAAGGAAATGCTAGGGAAGTACAGCAAAAATCCTATGCTTCACTGGGACTGGATCCAACACTTGAAATGTAACCATTGAGCAATAAATAACAAAAAAAAAAATTACACTGAGGACCTAGTGCAGTGGCTCAAGCCTGTAATTCCAGCTACTTAAGAGGATCATTGCTTGAGGCTAACTCAGGCAAAGAAGTTAGTGAAACCCTACCAATAATCCCGGAGTGGTGGTGCCACCTGTGTTCCCAGTGGTGTGGTAGGCTATATAGGTAGGTGGGTTTGGGTCCAGGTCAACCCTATCTAAAAAATAACATGGAGGCATGGTTCAAGTGTAAGAACACCTGCCCAGCAAGTGCAAGCCCCTTCCCCGCAAAAAATTCTACACTGAGACCCAATTTTTTCACTTACCAGACTGTCAAAAAACAACCCTGGCTGGGCTCCAGTGGCTCACGCCTGTAATCCTAGCTACTCAGGAGGCAGAGATCAGAAGGATCACAGTCCGAAGCCAGCCTGGGCAAATAGTTCTGGAGACCCTATCTCGAAAAATCCCAGCACCAAAAGAGGGCTGGTGGAGTGGCTCAAGTGGTAGAGCACCTGCCTAGCAAGTGTGAGGTCCTGAGTTCAATCTCCCGTACTGCCAAGAAAAAAACAAAAACAAAAAAACCTCCTCACATTCCCAAAAAGTTTAATAACAAACTGTTGATATGCCTATAAGGAAAAAAAAAATCTTCAATCACTGATGATGGGTATAATTCCCAAGAAGAACATTTTAGCAATACTTATTAAATTAACTGATTTTTTTAAAATTATATTTATTTATTTATGGTATGGGATTTCAACTCAGGGCTTCATGCTTGCTAGGCAGGCACTCTACCACTTGAACCACTCCTCCAGCCCCAACAGATTTCTTAAATTACAAATGCTTTGACCCAG
The DNA here is from genome assembly GCF_047511655.1 of Castor canadensis. NCBI lineage: Eukaryota > Metazoa > Chordata > Mammalia > Rodentia > Castoridae > Castor > Castor canadensis. The sequence continues at coordinate 4,761,522 of NC_133404.1, forward strand.
AAATTCCATTGCTATGCTCTGTGTGTGTGTGTCTGTCTGTCTCTGTCTGTGTGTGTTTGAGACAGGGTCTCCATAGGTAGCCCAGGCTGGCCTAAGACTTGAGATCCTCCTGCCTCTGCTTCCCAATTTTTGGGATTGCAGGCCTGCACCACACATGGTCTCTCTTTCTAGGATTTATCCACAGATAAACTCAACCGCAGGTGACACAGCAAATGTTGAAGGTTATTCACTGCAGCCATGTTCAGAGCAGCAAAACATGAGAAAGGAAGCAACTGTCCATGTCCATCAAAACAGGACAGGTAAAATAATTATGATACAGCTAAACAACGGAATCCTGTGTCACTAATAAGGAAAGATCTTCATGGGTGATGGTAGATGACTCAAGCAATGCTGTGTTTGCTGTGCTGCTGTTTAGGAAAAATCAGTAACAAAAACCCAGAGGATGTACTTGGATTTTCTAATATACCGTATGTGTCGAAGATGAGGGGCAGGGATACAGCTCAGCGGGAGAGCCCTTATCCACCGTGGCGAGGTCCCGGGTTGGATCCCAAGCACCACAAACAAAACCAAACAACTACAACAACCACAAAATGAGTGCACAGGCACATGCTTGTAGTGTCTGTAATCCCAGCTACTTGGGAGATTCAGGCAGGAGGATTTCGAGTTTGAGGCCAGCCTGGTGACAGAAACACCACCTTAAGAAAACCAAAAACCAAGCAAAAACAAAAAAACAAAAACAAAAACCAACCAGAAACACCTTCTAGAAGAATAGCCAAGAAACTAGCAGCAGGGAAAATTTTTTTTTTTTTTTTTTGTCTATACTAGGGTTTGAATTCAGGGTCTCACAGTTGCTGGGCAGGCATGCTACCACTTGAGCCCCTCTGCCAGCACTTCGTGGGTATTTTTCAAGATAGGGTCTCGAGAACTACTTGCCTGTGTTGGCTTTGAACCTCAGTCCTCTGAGCTCTTCTTCCTGAGTAGCTAGAATTATAGGAATTAACCACTGGTGCCTAGCCTTATGTATTTTTTGAGATAGGCTCTCCAGAACTGTTTGTTCGAGCTGGCTTTGAACCAAGATTCTCCTGATCTCTGCCTCCTGAGTAGCTAGTGTGAGTCACCTGCACCCAGCAGGGGGAGCTGTTTGGAGGAAGGTGTGGGAGATGTATAGGTAAGTCCAGTGTGAGCCAATTTTCATAGCATGCCTTTTTATAATCCTTTAAAATTTTTGAATCATGTACAAGTATTAGCTTCTAAAAGCATAAATACTTATTTAAAAACCAACATCAAAATAACACCTTATACATTAATATACCAGCTAGCGTAAGATAGTACCCTTATCCACCAGGTTATTGTGAGGAAAAAAAGTAGGAAGTATCAGGTACACACTTGGCACACAGCAATGGCTACTATGTCTGCCCCTCCCACAAAATCCCTGCTCAAACCTCTCAGACTTCAGGTTCTAGTTCCCCAAATCAGAACTGCCTTTTCTACCTGTGCCCTAGCAGGGATGACCCTGCTGCCCAGTCCCTTCTCACGGTGCCCAGTGGCAGTTCAGGCCTCACCTCCTCACAGAAGCCCTTTCTGATTGACTTTTTATGTATCCCTGTACTCCCTCCCCTGTGGACGGCAAGATCTGCTCAGTCCCTTGAGCCCAGGGGCCCCTAAGCACCAGGGATAGCCCACTGCTCCCCAGGGCAGATATTGTTGTTAACAGCTGGCCTCAGACCTAGCTTTCCACCCACACAGACATTCAGATAAGTTTCAGTTTCTCCTAAAAGTGATTAGTTTCCTTTGCTCACAAATAAAACTTCAGTTTCCTCCAAGTTGTGGTCACATTGTACCTATCTCTGCCCACTCATGACAACAGGCAGTGGCAGACTTCATGGTGGGTGGATGAGGGAAAATAAGAGGCTGGGGCTGAGCAGCACCTGGCCAGCAGGGAGGCACAGCATTGCAGCAGGTGCACCAAGGCTGGGACACTAGGGAGGAGCCCTGCAGGCAGTTGGGGTCTATTCTGGGCCTGTGGGAGGTGTCCCAGGCCGAGTGGAGGACCTACGGAAGGACAAGCAGTGTCTGGCACCGGCAGATATAGAGGGGCAAACTGGATGAGGCCTGCTGTCAAGAAAAAGGGCTTTAGGGGAAGGCCTGGTGCCAGAGCACAAGCCAGAGAGCCAGAGAAGGCTCTAGTTTTTGTGGTTTGGTCAGGTTCTCCCAAGTCTCTCCAGGAAGTCTGATGCATTTCTTAGCACTGGCACAGTCAGGGGCCCCTCCTCTGCGCTCCCCAGATTTGGGCTGAAACAGTGAAGCAGGAAGCTGGCTGGGCTTGGGGCCAGGCCTCCATGCCTGTATCCCTCCCTTTGGCCAATGGAGAAACATTGACCGGAGCAGCAGAGGGGAAAGCTCACAGTGGTCCCAACTCCCATGTGATCATAGATATGACACCACATCAGTTTGTTTCCCCTACAAGTGAGTCAATCATCCTGAACCCGAAAAGACAATCTGACAAGTTTCATTTTCCCCCAAGTTGTGATGTATCTTCCTTGTCACTGGCCCTTCACACCAGGGGCAGCACCAGCCTCTGTGGTGGCATGTGTGAGAGAACATGTCCTTCACTAAGATGATGTTTGCATGACCAGCTCTGGCATACACACGCCTTCTTTCCCAGCAAATCTGTGCCCCAGCTGTAAAGAGGAACAGAGAGCATCCTCCCCCTCTTTCTGGGGCTGTGAAGGAACTGAAAAACTCAGAACTTCAAATATCCCAAGGGCCTGTGTCAGCCTCTAGGGCAGGCATTGGTCCTGGCCTTGACTGGCAGTGGGGGGCATCACCTGTGGATGCTCCCAGCCCACCCATGTCCCCAGCCCACTTTACTTCTCTTCTCCACGTTGTAAACACGACATTTATTTGCAGAGGCTCTCAAGCCTCTGGTAAGAAGCAGAACAGCGGGCTCTCCAGCATGCAGCCTGGGCCCAACTTGTCAGGCATGCAGGACAAGCTGGGGGACCAGGCAAGGTGTCTTTGGGAGCAGCAGGACAGCAGTAGGCCTGCTGTCCCATGGCCTCCCCCACTAGCCCAGCCTGACCCTACTATAGGAGGCCTTTCCTCCCTCCCCCTCCCACCTTCTCTGATCCTCCCTGGAGCTTAGAGCCCGAGCTCTGAGCTTTGTTCCTTCTCACAGGCACCGCACAGGCTCTTTCTGTGCATCCTATCTCTCCAGTCAGGTAGTTAGCTGGGAAGGGCAGGCCTGGCTCTCGTCCTGTCTTCACTCTTCGTAGCCAGCTCAAGGCTGGGCACTTGGCTGAGGTCAGAGACAAGCAAAGACCTGTCTGGAGAACCACTATAGATGAGAAATGAAGAGCAGCCTGATCAGCCTCCGTTTTCTCCCAGCCTCCACCCAGGAGCTCCTGGCTGGGCCTGAAACTTCTTAGGGCCTCCACTTTCCATGGTACAGGCCAACGCCTCCTACTCCAAGAAGCCCTGCTGGCTCGGCACCAGGACCAGGGCCGGGTGATGGATGATCAACCAAGACAGCTACTTCAGGGCCCTGAGGACAGCCTCCAGCTTCATGGCTACAGCCAGGTCACCCTTCACCTTCAGCCGCCCACTCATATAGGCCCCCAAGGGCCGAAGCTCCCTGCACAACAGGGCCTGCAGGTCTGCCTCACCAATCTCCACCACCACGTCAGGGACGACATTGGGTGCCCCATGTCCCACTCTGCCTCGTCCTGTGGAGGGAAAGAAAACAGCATTATAGGGAGACAGCCATGAGGAGGGAGAGGTCAGCGTGTGCATCAGGAGTAGAGTAGGGGTTAGGAGTTCAGACTCTAGAGCTGGGGATGTGGTTCAATCCCCAGTACCGAAAAGAAAAAAACAAAACAAAACAGAAACAAAGAGTTCAGGTTATAATTCTCTGGGTTCAAGACTTACAGAGTCTGGGACTATTTGGTGCCCTGGTTTGCAAATCTGGGAATGGGGAAGATAATATCCTTAAATCACAAGCTTCTGATGAGAACAGGCACAAACAGAGTGCAGTCCCGAGCACGGCACGTGAGGGCTCTTGGTACCGGGAGCCTGGCTATCTAAGTGGTTCTGCTCATGGCAGGGCAACCGAGGCTCAGACCGTCAGCTACTGTTGAGATGACATCTGACCCCACTGCCATGGTCCACCCCAAACCGCCAGCAGCAGCATGATGAGCTGTGGAGGTCACGAGCATGCTAGGTGGGGAGGGACGGGCAGCCGCACCTGTGGTGAGGTCCAGGAAGTAGATGCTTTGGGTGCCACTGGGCAGGATGACGTTGAACTGGTAGCAGGCCCCAACTTGGCTGACCAGGGCCTCAGACAGGAAGGGCTGCAGGGCGGTCAGCAGCCCCTCGGCCATGGGCTGCTTCAGGTTGGGCACAACCCCAATGTGAGGGTCAGGCAGCTCCACTTCACTCACCATCTCCAGGGTGTCTGCAGGTGGCCAACAGGGAGGGGATGGAGGCAGAGAGGAGGTCAGGATCACGGTGGCCTCTGCCCCTTTTGTAGCAGTTTCCTCTTACATCCGTCCCCTTTAGGCCTCTGTTCAGCTTCCTCCTGTGCTTGGAAGCTGCCCCCAGTTTCCAGCTTATGACCCCAAGCCCTGTGTCTAAGCTACTCCAGCCTGGGATGTAAAACCCTCTTTCCAGCTGCCCTTCTGGAACTGCTGTCTCCTCCCACAGAGGCTACCAAGGGCCTCTACACACTCCCAACACCCAGACCCTCCCCTTGCCTAGCTCTGACTGCTCTCCAATCAGGGTGGGCTGGACAGCTGGGCAGGGTGTGCCCTGCACAGAGTCACTTGATTAAGGCAGCAAGCAGCAAAGTCAGCCAGACACCACAGTGTCGAGTAACTCCACCCTCCTCCTCAGGTTACTCACCTGGCCCTGGGGGCAGGGCACCTCCTGCCACAGAGCTCACACCTCCTCCCAGCAAGTGGAGGGCCAGCTGTTGGAGGGTGCTGTCCAGGCTGGGCCCAGCACAGCTGTCCTGGGGCGGCTGCAGTACAGCCTCTACTGCCAGCTCCACACGGTCCACCTCCAGCCCCCAGGCCCTGGTCACGTCATTGATCTCCAGCTGGAGAACAGCATAGAAAGAACTGGATTTAGTCAGTACACCTTTCCTGGCAGGCTTCTCTGACCATGCACCTGGAGGTGTCACATCCACCCTTGAGCAGCTCCCAGCCAGGAAGACAGGAAGAGGGATTTACCGCTCAGCTGGGTAAGCACTGAAACAGGAGGGGGTGGGATACCCAGCAGAAGGGCTGTGCCACTGGCAGGGGACTTCAGGTGCAGGAGGCCATCAGGCAATGGGAACAGCACATGCCAAAACTCAAACAGAAGAACCTGGAAAACCTGAGGAACTGTGAGGAACCATGGGTCCATTCAGTTGTTCTCCCAAGTGTGGGCTAAGGGGCCAGAAGCAGCCTATTCCACTCATTTGGATTTATTCTGAGACAACAAGAGCCCCAGGCAGGAGTTTACATGGGGAGGTGATGGAGCAGACTTGGTTTTTGGAAAATGGTCTTCCTGGCTGCTGTGTCAGACTGAAGGGGCTGAGTAAGATAGCTTCTAATTGCAGATGAGAAATGAGGCAGATTGGATGGAGGGTAGGGGGTGCAATGAAGCTGAGACACACTGTGACAGGTAGGCCCTGAAAACTCTGCCAAGCTACGGCAGGTACAGGAAGCAAAAGGGCTGGGATATGGCTCAAATGGCAGAGCACCTGCCTAGCAAGCAAGAGGCCCTGAGTTCAAACCCCAGAACCACCAAAAAAATAAAAAAATTCTCTCCTAAAGGTGAATTACAATGCAATGTAGTTTTATGAATAAAAACTGTTAACTTATTATCTGACTTGTGTTAGACTGAGCACAGGATTATGAGTAGGAGGGCAGATGGTGTGGCTCTGGTCCAGCTCCGCCCTGCTGAGCCTTGGTTTCCTCCCTCCAAAATAAAATAGTAATACTGGACTTCTTACAGCAAAAATGTGAAGTTGAGTCCCTCTGAGGCAGGCACAAGGACTCTGTAAGCCATAAAATGCTATCCCTGTGAGGACTACTGCTATGAGCACAAACAATATATTCTTAGGGATTGTATCCAGCTGGTTGCTTGGCAATGCCCTTGCTGAAGGGATTGGGGTCCTCCATCTGGCATTTGTCCCACTCCCTCTCTGTCCTCTGACACAGTTGGGGGGATGAGGGAAAACTTCACCCATACTTGTCTCCTGAGACAAGCTCAAGGGAAGAAATGCAGTGGAGTGTGGCTGTGAGGACATGCCACTGCACGTGAACGTGTTTATTTCTACCCCATCAGGTAGCAAAAGAGAAGTGAGGCAAATGCCAGTGTGGGTTATTTTTCATACACATGGAGGACGGTCAGGAGAAAGATCCAAATGTCCCAGGTTGCTTTGTTCTGTTCCAAACAAGGACAAAAATTCCACAAAAGTGCACTCATGGAATTCCCCAGCAGGTGGCTCGGCAGGAGGCCCCTGCTTCTTTTAGCCATCTGGAACAGGGACTGCAGAGGTCCAAGACCCACAAGTCACCATGCTAGCAGCCTCAGCAGTCTGAAGCAAGGCCCCCAGTATTCCTACCAGGGCGCTTTCTTTTCTCACAGATACATGTGCCCAAAGTGGCTATGTCTGGGCTCTGTTCCTCAACTTGTAGCCCCACCCAGACCTCTGGCTTGTCAAAGGTGTTTATACTCTCAGGACATATGGTAAGCTGGGGCCCAGAGACATCTGGTGCTTGCTCAAAGTGAGCTGGCAGGGAAGGCAAGGCCCAGGTGCCAGACACTGGGTCCACCGTACAAGATGCTGCCTACCAGGAGCTGGCCGCTGATCTTGAGCTTCTCCATCTGAATCTCCCGCAGTGGCCTCCTGAGCAGGGCCTTGGTCATGGCGTGCTGAGCTGTCATGCGTGTGGCCATGTTCAGATCCTTCACAGCCATCACTGACAGCACTGGGTCCCAGATGCGGAACTGGACATCAGCCCCCACAGATAGCACAGCCCCATCCTTAGAGGCCAACTGTTGGGGGAGGTGGTGAGAGAGAGGCCAGGGTTGCATGGAGGTCAGGCCCACTGAGAACACCCAGCTTGACCCACCCACCTGGCAGCTGGCTCCTCAAAGGCAAAATGGTGACTCCAAGTATGTGGGGTCAAGTGTGTGGAGCAAGGATGTTCTCCTAGCTTCCATCCTCAACTTTCTGGTTTTTATTCCCCACCCACCAAGATGGCTGCTCATAGGCCAAGGTCCTAGAACCTACATAACTCTGTGTAAACCCCACTCCCTCTGTGTGGGGCAGATGACACTCCCTCACCTTGCAGGGAGGGACGTTGAAGGCTCGGGTCCTCAGATCCACCCTCTGAAAGGAGTCGATGAAGGGAAGAAGCACAACCATGCCAGGCCCCTGAGGGGTGCGTATCCGGCCCAGACGGAACACGACCATCCGCTCATAGGTGGGCACAATCTGTCCACAGCAGCAAAGGCAGGGTAGGAAGTGGTCTGCCGGGGATGGCCCCTCGCCAGGTCCCTCCCTCTCTCCCCTTCACCTTGGTTGCAATCAGCTGTTTTTAGATAAGAAAACCAAGGCTCAGAAATCACACAGCCCCTAAGTAAAGTGGGCATAATTTGAACGCAGTTCCGAATGACTCGAAGGCCATGGGTCTCGGTGATACCTGGAGATAGTTCATCTCTGGGGCCTGAAGCTGGACATGACTCATACAAGGATACTGTCTGCCCTTGGATTAGTTGGGAGAAAGGCTAGGCTGCTTTAACAGTTGGCTTTGCCAACTTCAGATCCCTGGAGCCTTTCAAGAAGCAGTTACGTCCAAATGGAGAAATAAAAGCCCAGAGAGGTAAAGTGACTTGCCTGAGGTCACGTGGTGTTTGTTTCAGTGGCATTTCAGAAAGAGGATCTAGGATCACCTAAGGACTCCCTTCCAGACCACACAAACCCAGAGGCTTTCTAGAGATGCCTTGGGCACACACGGAGGGAGGCATTCCTAGGCTTTCACCTTCACTGAAGTTTTCAGGTGTGATGCTCAACTCTAGCTTTATGACTCATCCTTTTCCCCTCTGTACCACCCCCTGTTGAAAACAAGGGGATTCCTAGTACACATTCCCTAGTAGGTTAAGCTTGGTGCTCTTATGTCTAGTTGGCACAGTCCAAAAGGAGGGTGATTTGCCTGTGATATCTGTGTCCAGACCCTAGGACTTAGGAGTTTGGGAAGACTTGTTTCTACTCTTCCTGGCCCCAGGACAACTTTGGACATGTCTGGGCTTTGGTTTGCTCACCTGAAAGATGGGAATGAACAATCCTTGTGTTGCTCATTTCACAGGGATGTGATCATTCTTAGAGGCAGGGGGTAGAACATGGGGAATACATTCATTGATGCCAAATCTTTCAATGTTGTCCAACCACCTGGGGCTGATCCAGCCATTCTTACCTTCACGGCAAACCAGCCGGAAACAGGGAAAGTGAGCAGCAGCAGCAAGAAGCCCAGAAAACTGATGAGGCCATGGCAGAGGCAGGAGGGCCAGCTTTGGGGTGCATCTGTGGGCAAGAGAGCAGAGGCAATCACAAAATGCCAGCTGGACCTGGCTACACAGCTGCAAGTACAGTGACCTTGGACAAGTGTACCTTTCACCCCCCCTTCCCTTCAGATGCTCCTTCCATCTCATGGCTTTCAATTTGGCTCCTTGTCTACTCTCACTGTATCTTTGGACAGGTGCTAGTTAGGGACTGTCCCCTCCTCCCATATATCAAATTCTAATCTGTTACAAGTACACACCCCTCACAAGGTCTTACTCTCTGCTAGGCAACAGACACTGCATCAGAGAATCCAGTTCATGTGAGGCTGTCCTCACTGGGCTCAGCAGGAGTAAGTCCAGTGAATCTCCCTACCCAGGCCTGGCACAGAGCATGAGTGCTGGGTTGAACTAAATGCAGCTACCTGTACCAACAGCCCCAGAGTGTGCTTTCAAGAGGTCCTCATGGACATATCTTAACCTATGGGGATAAGACATTAACTGCTCAAGAATATGGGGCTAAAACATCATTTTCTGGTCTTCACTTCTACCTTAATGCCCTAAGAACCATAAAAAATGCATATTCTAAGCCAGGTGTGGTAGCACACACCTGTAATCCCAGCACCCAGGAGGCTAAAGCAGGAGGACTGAGTTTGAGGCCAGCCTGAACTACATACAAAAAACAAAAATGGGGTAGTTGGTTAGGAAGATGAGGCTCATCTGTGCTGAAGGTCCTGACTCCTGAAAAACCAGGAGCTCTGGATGCAAAAGGAGCAGACAGCCCCAGAACCTGGGGTAAGCTTGTTCTCTGTTCTCCTTCTCTCAACTCTGGACAAGAAGCAGACAGGAGCCTCAGTTCCATCCTTCCCAAAGCCCATGCCTGCTCAGCCTTCTACACTTCAGGGCTCCAAGGTTCACTTCCTGCCTGGTTCTGATCCACTGTGGCCTCTGCAGGAATGGAATCTTTGGACAGGGGCAGCTGTCACTATAGAAAGACCAGGGAAGGTCCAAATCCTCCAAGGTCAGCCTGTGGGCCAAAGGAGCCACAGAAAGCTTTGGAGCAAGACAGCCAGGACAGACACAAGTTGCACCTAAGGCCTGCCTTTTTGTTCTGCGCATCTTCACCAACAAACAGGGAGACAGATGCCTGGTTCCTAGGCTTCTACTCCAGGGTGAATACTCTTTATTTCCCTGCAGGTGCCCTTAGGGAGCTGGGAACCTCCTCTGCCAAAAACTCGGTTTCATGCCATGCATATCGGGAACTTGGAACCTTGGCCCTGACAAAAGCCGAGAACGTAGCGGGGCGAGGTTCTGGAACACGGGAGCTGCTCTGGCTCTGGGGCTGCAGCAAGCGCCCCTGGGGAGGGCAGATCAGCAGAAGAATCCCAGGGTCGGGTGTAGCCCCGTCTCCACGTCGCACATCGTGTCCCCTTCTCGGTCTCCCCTCTTAGGGAGCGGGACCGGCCGATTCCTTACAAGCAGAGTTAGAACCTAGGGTACCTGCCAGTGCCCCCCGGGTCCGCCGTGCTGGGAGACCACTCACCGGCCCCCGGCCCCACGCCGCCCTGCTCTAGGGACAAGCAGCCCTTCTGCGAGCCCAGAAAGCCAAAGCTCGACTGCTGGAAGCGATCAAAATCCCCCAAAGGCAGCGCCCGGTACCCGGACCTGCCGAGCATGACTTCTGATGGGGACACGCCCCGCGCCTCCGCCCGGCGCCCACCCAGACCAGCCCGGAGCAGCCTGGCCCCGCCCCTGCTGGCCGCCGCTTCCGGCTTCACCCGCGCAGCCGCGGAGAGCTGGAGCGTGAGGGCCGGGGGCGGTGCCCGCCGTGCCACAGCGCCCCCTGCGGTGGGAGGACTGAACTGCGGTTGCAGGACCGGAGCTGGGCCTGCGCTTTTAGGAATCCACAGAGATCAGCTCCACGTTCTCCCTGCCCTTTCCTGCACTTAGAAAAGGTGCAAGAGACGCGCAGGAGGCGAATGTTCTCCAGAATCAAGGGAATGCTGTTGTCAGCCTTCTCAGCACTCCCTCTCAAACTCATGCTCTGAGAAGGACATGCCTTATCTAGAATTAGGGTTTCTCCAGGGCAAGGTCAGCAATTGATTTTGCTTTGTGTCGCATCGCCCAGCACCGGGGCCTCTCACAGAGCAGATCTCAGTACTTACTTGAATGATGGGGTAGCCAAGTCACTGTGGACAAGGTGGGCTGGGAAGGGCTGAACTTTGGTACAAAATAAGAGAAATTGCAGGTGCAGACTTGAGGGAGCATAGCAGAGTAAGGAAAGGGTGATAGCACAGAGCTGTACGATGGCAGGGTCACCAGAGCGTCACAGCAGACACCTTGATCCGGGTACCTGAGGTAACTTGCTTTTCCATGGCTTTAGAAAACCGAAACGCAGATAATAAATTTAATTTGAGAAGTGTTAACTTCCAAAGCAAGTAAAGAAAATAGAGCTTTCCCAGTCCTGCCTCCTAGGGTCCCCACTGTCCACCTCCACGTCCTTTCTGCAGATGACTGCCTACCACATTTGGCTTTTCCTTGTTTGGTGGCCTGATTCTAAAGTCCTGGGGGTACTGCACTGGAGGGTATAGTGCACTCCCAAGGTCTAGCACAGTGTCTGAGATGTTGGCTCTCCCTTCAGTCCCCACTCCCTCCCCTGCCACACAAACTCAGACACTAAGCTTTACAAGAATAAGTCCCTGTCATCATCCCTTCTAGTCTGTTCCATGCTGGAACAAAGCTCAGAATGGGTACGTAGGGGCCCTAGCACTGGTTAGGATGGTTTGAAATTTGAGGCCAGTTAGGCTGCTTGGAACTGTGCCCTTTACCTCTCACCTGCTGGTGTCTGGCCTGCTTTTCATTGGTCAAGACCTAACTTGCTGTCTCTCATCTTGTTTACCTGCTGGCCACCTCCCTCCTTTCTCCCCCAGCCCCCTTCAGATCCACCAGCCTACAGCCTTTCTGGACCACCTGCCCCTAAGTCATCAGAGTGACTGTTCTAACATGCACAGTTGATCGTGTACCCAACTCTCGGTCACCTGCTGAGCTGATCCAATCTCCTTAGTTATGAGTAATCTCACACCAGTACATTTCTCAGTCATCATTTGTCCCCTCTTCTATCCGAAAATGGCCCAAACTACTTTCTAAACAGGCTTTCTTGTTTCAAACCTTCATGCCTTTTACAAGTGCTGTTCTCTCAAAATGTTCCTCCATCCCCTCCTCTGTTCTCAGCTGAGAGATCTCTTTTGCAGTCAATCCCAATACTGTGTGAAAGTCTCTGATTTGGGACTGGCTCTTTCACTAGATCTTGGGGTTCTTTGAAAGCAGGAGCCACGTGTGGTCCTTCTAGGTGCCCCGGGTCCCAGCTGGGGTGGGCACAAAGCTGTCAGTGTGAGTGGCTCACAGCCAGAACTGGGGGCTGCCTCTCTGTCAGATCAGCCTCTCCCCCCTCCCGCCTTTTCTTTTTGAGACAGGGTCTCACTACGTAGCCCAGGCTGGCCTTAAACTCACGATCCACCTGCCCTCTGCTTCCTGAATGCTGGGATTACAGGCATGCACCATCATGCCTAGCTTTTTGCTTTTTTTTTTTTTTTTTTGCTTTGTTTAACCTCTCTCTCTATTCCGAGTCTGCGGGCCTCCACTGCTCTCCGGCCTCTCCCTCCCTCCCCGCTCGGGGCGTGTCTACAGAAGGCTCCTGTCCACCCCTGGACCCGCCCCCCGCCCCGCCCCCGCCCTGTCTCACTTCCTCTCGGGAGGCGGGTCCTCAGCCAGCACCGCCCCTTTAGACAGTTGGGGAGACAGCCTGCTGACTCGCGCGGCGGGCTGGGATTCTCCTCCCACCTTCAAAGACCAAACCGAGAATCGAAACTGAGCTGGGCTCCATGCAGCAGCAGCCTGCACCCGCCCGATCTCCGGGCCTCCACCAGGACCCTGTCCTGCCCACCATGTCTCCCCCGGAGTCCCCCTCCGAAGGCCACCAGCCCAGCCACAGCCAGAGCCCCGCAGAGGTACTAATGGGTTTGGGATGAAGGGGCTTAGGCTTAATTTTGTGCTGAGGTGGGAGAGTTGGGAAGAGAGAGGATCTTCATGGAGAACGTGGCCAAGGGCCTTAAAAAGTGATACTGGGGTTGGGGATGAAGCTCAGAGGTTGAGTGTTTGCCTAGCATGCACGAGGCCCCGGGTTCGATCCCCAGTACCGGGAAAAAAAAGTAGCGACCCAGAGCCAAAGCCAGACCCCAGGGTTCTGATCCTCTTTGCTGGGGCACAGTAGGGACGGTAGGATAGGGTAGAAAGGGGGACCAGGATGAACTAGGGAGACCCTGTTTGGGCTACGGTTCTCCACTGAACAGTTGGACAACATGAGGAAGGTCGGTTGCGATGGGGCAGCCCCTCCCACCCACCTTGGAGCCTTGCCTTTTAGCTCCTGCCCCAGACCAAGGATCACAGGTTAGGGAGAAGGGAGTCGCCCTGTTGCACTGGGGCTGGCGGGAGGGTCATGACCTAGGCCTGGCAAAACCACAAAACCTAAGTTCCCAGATGGGAAGTGGAGAATTATGGCCCAGAAGGCAGAGATACCTTGGCCAAAGCCTTGCTGCAGCTCCTGTGGTTTCTCCTTGAGGAAGTCGGGTCCTTCGTTTGGAACACCCTTCCTGGCCACCCCTCACTCTAAGGGGGCTATGCTGAGTCCTCCTCCTGGAATTTTTGCTTTAACCAGGATCCCTACACACACCAACAACTACTTTGTGTTCTGCCAGGCCCTTTTGTTCTGCTTCTTAAAAACACAGATAACACCATATCCCTGTAACTTTCATTATTGGTATTTTGTTACTGAGAATAAGCACTTCTGATGTGCCCAGTACTGTATTGAGCACTTGGGGGTTGATTGTGGTGAAATGCACATACCATAAACGTTACCATGTTAACTTTTCTAAGTGCACAAGGCAGTGACATTAAGTACATTGTTGTGTAACCATCACCACCATCTATTTCCAGAACTTTCTTATCACTCTCAGAAACTCTGTACCCTTTAAGAAATAGCTCCTTTTTCCGTTTCTATGAACTTCCTGTCACTATGAACTTGACTGTACTGAGTATTTCAGATACACTATTTCTCCTTTTGTGTCTCTTTTATTTCACTTAGCATAATATGTGCTAAAGTTCATCTATGTTGCATGTATCAGAATTTCATTCCTTTTTAAGGGTAAATAATATTCCATCATATGTGTAGGCTCTGTTGTGTTTGCCCATTCATCTGTTGATGGGAACCTGGGTTAATGTACTTTAGTGCACAAGTGTATGTTTGGATCTTTGTTTTCGGTTCTTTGGGATATATATTAAGGGATGGAATTTCTGAGTCATAGTAGTTCTATGTTTAACTTCTTAAGGATCTCCCCCAAAAAACTGCATTAAGCACTTTATATAAGGTTGGTATTTAGTATACCTACCTTCCAAACTGAGGTGTTTTGTTTTTTTTTTTTCAACTCTGGGTCTCAGGCTTGCTAGGCAGACACTCTACCACTTGAACTACTCCACCAACCCTGTTTTCTGTTAGGTTTTTTTCGAGATAGAGTCTTGGAAACTATTTGCCTGAGCTGGCTTCAAACCGCCATCCTCCTGATCTCTGTCTTCTAAGTAGCTAGGATTACAGGCGTGAGCCATCGGTGCTGGTCAAACTGAGTTCCTTGAAGACAGGGATGTAACTTAAACATCCCTGCATCTCAAAGCAAGCACTATGTCTGGTGGGATGTATCCTGAAGGCCTGGGTAAATGGGGGAACTGGGGTGCTGCTAAGTCAAGCCAGCATTCCACATCAACCAATGACTGGCTAGAATGGAATGTGAGATTCTACCCCAGTCTCCCTCCAGCTGAAGGGGCCGGCAGCCAGTGGGTGAGGACTTCTGGGCCTTCTTCAAAGCCTCACCTCTGTCCTTTGGTTCCCCCAGCAAGCCGAGGAGGAGTTCCAGTTCCTGCGCTGCCAGGGCTGCCAGGCCCAAGCCAAGTGCCCCAAGCTGCTGCCTTGTTTGCACTCGCTGTGCTCAGGATGCCTGGAGGCGAAGGGCATGCAATGCCCCATCTGCCAGGTGCCCCAGCCCCCGGGCGCTGAAGTCGGGGCCCTGGATAATGTATTCTTCGAGAGCCTGCAGCGGCGCCTGTCCATGTACCGGCAGATCGTGGGCACGCAGGCGATTTGCACCCGCTGCAAAGAGCAGGCCGACTTCTGGTGCTTCGAGTGCGAGCAGCTCCTGTGCGCCAAGTGCTTCGAGGCGCACCAGTGGTTCCTGAAGCACGAGGCGCGGCCGCTGGCCGAGCTCCGCAGCCTGTCTGCACGCGAGTTCCTGGACGGCACGCGCAAGTCCAACAACATCTTCTGCTCCAACCCCGGCCACCGCACGCCCGAGCTGACCAGGTGAGTGAGCATCCCTGAGCCAGGTAGGAGGCGGGAGAGCAGGGAGGCAGGGACACAGCGGGGACCTGGAGCTTCTGGGGCTTGGCATCTCACAAGGTGGTTCACAGACTTACAATGACCCCAGCCTCCAGGAGGGTGGACAGTTGTCAGCTTTCCCTTTGAAATAAGTAATGCGACAGAGCCACTGACCCTTGCACTTTTATCTATCGATTTCTTTACCATAAAATTTTTAGAAGTGTCAGTGCTGAGTGAAGGGTCTTTGAAAATTGTTACATTTTGGTACAAATTGCCTGTTAGAAAAGTCTGCCAGTGGAATTTTCCATAAACTGTCGACAGGGAATCTCAGGAAGGTTGGTTCTAGGGTCAGATCTGGGAACGAAGATTTTGTCATGAGAAAAAAATTTCATAACACCCTTAGTGCTAACTGGGAATACCCACATGAAAAAGAAAACAAAATCAAATCCACTTACAATTATTTTTATTAAACGGCAGATTTTAATTCTATTTGGAAATAGGTAATAGATTTATACCATTCACAAAGAAAACCAAGTGAAAGAAACAGCGTCTCCATTCCATTCCCACCTGCCTAATTTCCACCTCCTAGTTTTGAATGTTTCTTAGCAGGGTTTCTTTGTGAATATATGCCCAGGTGGAACAGCCTTAAACGGTGGCCTTTTAGCCATTAAGGTAGTATATGTAGGTAAACTTTGGACACTGCTTCCATACAGCAGCAGTAGTTTTGGGGATCTGCCTGCTATGAGAAGCTAGGTGTTCTCTGCTCATTCCTGGGGCACTGAAAACTACTCACCTGCTGAACTTTGTACCTTTTGGGCTCATTGTGGCTGGTTTCCTTCAGAAATGCTCAGAGTCCTCCCTCCCCCAGATTCTTCAACAGCTATGTTGTCCTGTTTAATTTGCATTTCTTTGCTTATTGCTAAGTTGAGTGGCTTTTCCATCTGTTTATTGTCCCTAGTGTTTCTTCCTTTGTGAACTGCCTATTTAGAGCCCCTCAGGAATTAGTCCCTTTGTTTGTAAGAGCATGTTAGAATGCAGATGTCTTTCTCAGTGTTGACCTTTGCCATTCCACTTCATAAGTGGTATAATGTTTGAAGTAAGTCTTTAGTTTTATGCAGTCAAATTGTCAATCTCTTTCTTTACGGCATCTGACTTTGATGTGTCCCAGGAAGGGATATTCTCACAACCCATGTTAAAAATAATCTCTTATATTCTAGTTCAGTAATTTCATGGTTTAGGAGCTGGGGGTATAGCTCAGTGGTAGTTTGCTTGCTTAGCATGAGTGAAGTCCTGGATTCAATCCCCAAAACAGCAAATAATAATAATAATAATAATAAAAGCGAAAACAACTTTATTGTTTTCATAATTCAGTCCTTAATTCCAATGGAATTTATGTTTGTGTGCGTGTTAGGTGGGCATCTTTGTTTAGTTTTTCTTTCAATGGAAAGTCAGTTTCTCTCAGCCACATTTATTGGATAGTCTTAAGCAGTGTGCATTGATCCGAAACACCTTCTTTATCATATACCAAATACCCATACAGTCACAAGAGTGTTTGTAAGTCTATTCTGTGGCAAAAGAACTGACTCTTCCTGCTCTAATCCTTACTGCTCTAAGAATTTCTTTAGTTTTTTTCCATTCTTCTTCAAAAATAATTTTGACTTCCATTCTTAGGCAGTTTCAAAACTTACATATATGCTGTTATTTCAATTGAAATTGAATCAAATTGGCCTCATCTTTGGTTATTTTGTTTGGATTTTATAGCTTCATTCGCATGGGTTTTGAACTTATAAATTTATAATAATAATATTGTGAATGAGATCTTTGTATAATATTTATAACATATTATATATTAAATATACGTTATAATCTTTGGTTGGTATCATGAACTTTCACGAGTGCTCCTAATTCTTATGCATATTAATGTGATAGCCATCTTACTGAACTTTCTTAATTAGGTCTTAATCAGTAAGTTTTTCAATTGATTTGTTTGAATTTTCTAGGTAAACAAGCAGAACATTTGAAAATTGTGGGATTTTTTTTCTTGCCACTCCCACAAAATACCACTTTGCTAGCTTTGTTTTGTTGTCTAGCACTGCCAGAAAATATTGCGTAGTAATGGTTAGAAAAGGCAACATGAGGTCTGGAAGTGTGGCTCAAGTGGTAAAGCGCCTGTCTAACAGGCTGGAGGCTCTGAGTTCAAACCCCAGTACAAAAAAAAAAAAAAAAGCACTTCACCTTGTTCCTGTCTTTAATGAGAAAGTTTCTTATATTTTCTGTTAAGTATGATTTTCTTATTGATTCTTAAAAATCACATTAAGAAAGTTGTTTTTCATTTGGGTTTTGTTGTTACTGTTATTTTATTTTTAACTTGGGAATATAGAAATCCTTTTACCTTTAGTATGACAAATTAAAGTCTATGTGTTTCTTTATATTGAACCATTTTTCATTCCTGGCAGGAAAAACCCTACTTGATCATTGTTTTTACTATTATTTTTTGCTATTATTTTTTAACTCATACCTAATTACTTATAGTAATATTTTAATTAGACTATTACCCATACTCATAAATGTAATCAATTTTGTATGAAATATATGATTTCTTTGTTAGGTTTTTCTTAGCTTCTTTTCATGCATTTTGGAAGCTTTCATTTCATTTTTACTAGTGTGGTAATACAGTCATCCTCCATATTCAAAGGGGAATTGATTCCAGGACTCCACCACCAACCCCACAGAAAAACAGACATCCTCCTGAATTCTTTAAATTAGCTCTAGATTACAAATAGCACTCAAGACAATGTAACTGTGTATAAACATCTTAAAGATGAAGACAGAGGCAGATGCAGACAGCCCCTTTGTGTCCCCCTGTCCCTGTAACTTGGCATCTGAAAGGAGGTGGGAGAGGACTAGCTACTCTGGCTTTTTAGTTTTTACTTTCTTATTTTAATATCTGAATCTGACCCTTTTAATAGTTATTTAAAATAACATAATTTCCCTGTGCCCTCATTTTGCTGCTTTACCTATCACTCATGGCTGACATCTCTGTGGAGTCCATTCTTAGGCAGTTTCAAAACTTACATATATGCTGTTATTTCAACTATATTGTTTAGAGAATAATGATAAGGAAAAGCTAGTATATATATAGTATAGATACAGTTTTTTAAAAAGAAATACTTTCCATCTAAAGATGTAGAACGTAGAATTACTATACACATATAGTAATCATGTATGTATACATATGTACAAGCATATAGCACACACACCCATATTCACACATGCATACAGACATCTTAGAACACATTTCAGCTGTTACCATCAACAGTAGAGTATCTTTTCTTCCAGATAAAATGTATAACATACTTTTTCTTGTTCTCTCTATTACCACAGTCATACTTAGTTGAAATAATATGAACTTTTAGTTCCAGGTTATTACCAAATTTTTATGCCTTTTCTCTTTTAAGTCTCCTCTCATAACAATTATTAAACTTCATAAGCTCACTTAGCTAGAATCTTAAATTTTAGGTTTCATTGCCCACAAAAAAATTGCTATCACTTGTCTTCATCTTTCTTGAATTATTTAATGTGGTTCATTTTCCATTTGGCTGGACTACCAGTAAAAAGTATTTCATTTTTCAGGGTTTGTTTATAGGAACTTGAGTGTCTTAATTTGCATGCCCATCTTTTTTTTTTTTTGGCAGTACTGGAGTTTGAACTCAGGGCCTCACATTTGCTTGGCAGATGCTCTGCCACTTGAGCCACTCCATCTTTTTCTGTTACATATAATGGGATACTTAGCTAGCTATAAAGTCCTGGGGTCACCATCGCAGTTCTTTTATCTAGGTATATGTAAGCATTGCTTCATAACTTTCCAGCCTCTGGTGTTTTGGATAAGAAGTTCTGACTCTTTTGCAACTATTTTTCCTCTGTGAGAAATCTGTTTCTGTTAAGGATCTTTATATAACGAAAGAAAAAATAATTTGTAGAGAAGTGATAAGATAAAAGAAAAGGGCTTTTTAGGCTTTCAAGAGCAGCACACTGTGGCAGGGAAATCTGTAGGGAGGCTAATAGGGGAAGGGTTGCTTATGCAGGCCCATCTTGGGGCCATAAACCTTCCCTGAAAGAGATTTACATTGGTCACCATTTCTCAGAAGTTTCTGTTTTTTGTCAGCTAAGGAAGCTCTGGGGAGGTTTGTTTTTGTTGTTTTTTCCCTGTGTCTGTTGACTCTCATTTGCCTCTAGCTAAAATTTATTTGCCAATGTGACAGATTTTTAGATTGTCATATTTTGGCTTCCTATACCAAATACAGTGGCAAGGCTGTTCCACCCAGCAAGAGCAGGATTCTGTCCCTCAAGCATGAAGGATGGCTTTAAAAAAAACAAAGAAAACTGATCATGTTGCTTAAAAGTCATACAAACACACAATTTACCAGGGGTTACTGTTATAACTCGTAATTTCTTTGCAAGACCTCAGTACCATAAATAACCCACAACTTCCTTCTGGTCACAAGTCAGGGGTAAACCACTCTGTCCTTTGTCACTGAGCTGACTTGGAGCTCATGCTGGGGAGCAACTGCAGAGGTGGCTTTAAGTGAGGGTGGGAGGAGGGGTGGGAGGGGCCGTTTAGCACTGGTATATACCTCAGTTCTTGAGTCCAGAGAAGAATTCAGGCAAGACGCAAAAGTAGTGCAAATGATAGTAAAGTTTATAAGGGAAAAGAATTTAGTATAACAGGAGAACAGTGGGGAGAAATTTTAGGGAAAGGAGAAACATTTCCTGCTCCCCATGCAGGAAATGGGAGACTCAAAATGGTGGTCATCACCTCTTAGTCTTATACTTCCCCAGTTGGAGTACAAGTGGCCATGTCTGGCAACCCGTAATCATTAAGACAATGGATCTGGGTGGCTAAGATGAGTGCTAAAACAAGGAGATGTCACCCAGGTCTTCCCAAAACGGAGGGACAACAGTTGTGCTTCAAGACTTCCCTTTGGCAGACAAACCTTTCCCTGTGCACATTCAAGGAACCTTGCAAATTGTTAACATCTTAAAGATAAAGACAGAGGCAGATGCAGACAGCCCCTTTGTGTCCCCCTGTCCCTGTAACTTGGCATCTGAAGGGAGGTGGGAGAGGACTAGCTACTCTGGCTTTTTAGTTTTTACTTTCTTATTTTAATATCTGAATCTGGCCCTTTTAATAGTTATTTAAAATAACATAATTTCCCTGTGCCCTCATTTATCCTGCTTTACCTATCACTCATGGCTAACTGACATCTCTGTGGAGTCCATTCTTTGAGCCCATGTTCTTATCTTGCCTGCCATGTGACAGGTTCTCTACTAGGTGCTGGAGAGTTCAGATTACTCAGCGAGGTCACACTGTGATAAAGGAACCAGATCAGCAATGAAAAATCAAGTCTACAGAGCTCTGTGAAGGAGGAGGGAAGCCTGTGTCACTTGCTACCTATTGCCAGGTGCTGAGCAGAAAAGTTAGTGAGACAGAAAAGTTAGTGAAACCCCGTCTCAATCAATAAGCTGAGCATAGTAGGAGGCCGTAAGTAGAAAGACTGCAGTCTGAAGCCAGCCCTGACTATACCTAAAAAAATAACTAAAGCAAAAAAGGGATAGGGGTGTAGCTCAAGTGGTAGAGCGCCTGCCCAGCAAGTGGCCCTGAGTTCAAATTACAGTACTGAATAAAAAAAGGCTCTGATCACACTTGTCTTCTGTTCCCTGGCCAGTATCCTGTGTCCCACACACGGCTCACACAGAGTGTGCGCTCAAGCCACTGTTGCAGGGCAGAAGGAAAAAGGATGGCAAGCACAAAGGCTGGGGAATCTCAGAAAAGCCACGTGACCAGCCTGGATTGACAGGGAAGGCAGCTTTCAAGAGTGTCACACTAACTTGCACACTGTGCAAGCAAAGAGGCAGGTCCCAGGGAGGTAGGATCTCATGTGCAAGGCAGAGGCACTGGGGGAGTCTGTGCATTTTTAAAACTGCGATACAGGGTTTTTGTGAGGACAGGGACAGGAAAGATGAGCTAGGATCAGAAATGGAGGGCCTGGGAAGAGTTAGGATGCTAGCCTGCAATTTCCAGAACAGATTGTGCTCAGATGGTTCCTTTTCTATGCATACACAGGACATTGAGCATCGTGCAGAGTACCATGTCAGTGGGACAGATGGAGAGCCTTTCACCCAAGAGTGATCTGGGCCTAGGACTTCCATGGAGCTGAGGCCCCTCTTCAGCTGTCAGATGTTAGATGTCAGATCCTAAAGCTTGATTGGTTGGGGTGAGGCACTTAACTAGGGCCATCAAAGCCACTAACCAGGAAGAGCTTGGATTAAAGTTGACAAGAAAAGACCTGTTAATAAAGTTTAAGAAGTATGATGAGGTCATAACTGGGAGAGACGTTCCCAGAGCCAGAAGCTGGAATGATTGGCCACAGGTAGCAGAGAGGCAGGCAGACAGCCTGGGCAGCATTTGGGGCAGAGGCTAAGGACATGTGGTAGCAACATGGTGACATTGCAGGGAAGAGCTGGGCTCTTGGCTGATGAGGAACTGAAAAAGACAGGTGCCAAGGGACCTGCTGGACAAGGCAAGCCAGCTGCAAAGGGCCCACACTTGATGAGGGACCTCACTGCCTTGCTGCCCTGAACCCACAGAAAGTATCACCCTGAAGTCTGCACGTTGGGCATCTTGCTGCCACCCCTACCCCTACCCCTACCCCTGTTCAATTGACAGTCACATTTTATCAGCGATCAGTGATGCTATTGAGAAGGCCTGTGAAGAGGACCACATTTCAGGAGAGAGACTGCTGCCTGCGGCTGTTTCTGATAATTTAAGCAGAGGACTTGGTTTCAGAGCCAGGAGCAATTAGTTTTTTTTCATGGAGGGACAGCTAAGGTCAATTTGGCAGAATAGCATGTGGCCCTAACCCCCTTCTCCTTTGATGTTTTGAAGAAAGAAGTAAGGATTTTTTTGTGTGGTACTGAGATTTGAACTCAGGGCTTCACACTTGCTAGGCAAGTGCTCTCTGCTTGAACCACACCTCCAGCCCTTTTTTGCTCTTGTTTGGAGATAAGGTCTTGGTGGTTTGTTTGTTTGTCCAACTGGCCTGAACTTCAATCCTCCTATTTTAAGCTTCCTGCTATTGCTGGGATGACAGATGCATACCACCACACCCAGGGTTTTTCTCTTGAGATGGAATCTTGCAAACATTTTTGCCTGGGCTGGCCTAGAATCTTAATCCTCCCAATCTCAGCCTCCCTTGTAGCTTGTGGTGACAGGTGTGTATCACCGCACTCAGCTATTGGTTGAGATGGACTCTCGAAATCTTTTTTTGCCCAGGCTAGACTAGAACCATGATCCTCCTGATCTCAGCCTCCCAAGTAGCCAGGATTACAGGTGTGAGTCATCAGCTTCTGGTTAGAAGCAAAGAATTTAAAGTAACCCAAGCCAAGATCAAGGTTAGGGCTAGCATCTCTGTTTCAATTCTCCTGAACACTAATCTCTCCTTTCCAGTTGTGGGAGTGGGCTTTTGCAGTTTGGGGATGGGCAATGGAGGTTTAGGATATTTTAGAAGAATGTTTACCAGCAAGACTTGAAATTAATAAGTTTTTCACATTGATTCCTGATAAAATTAAATTCACTGTAACCACATCCATCTATCCCGTCCATCCAGCCACTGAACAATCACTTACAAAATGTATATTTCAAACCTGGCATGAAACAGCTGTTTTCAGGCAAATGAGAGTTTTTTATCCTGAATTTACAGTTTCGGTGTATGGATAAATTGAATATGCACAGCCCTGTACTCCATGGTCAGGACCCATAGGTCCCAGCAGACCTTTCAGATAAAACAGTGGTGGCAGTTTTAAGAAGGGAGTCCTTGTGTTTAATTAGGAAGAGGGTTAGGGAAGCCTTGACAAGCAGTCAGCGTTTAAGCTGGACCTTGAAGAGATTTGTTGGTTTCTATAGGTTTTACTGAAAACAAATTGTGTCAGTTAGTGAGAAATGCTTAGTTAGGGACTTAAGCAAAAAAAAAAAAAAAAAAAAGGATTGATGAGCCAAGGGTGGTGACACATACCCTTAATCCCACTTACACAGTGGGCACTGGCAGGAGGATCTTGAGTTCGGGGCCAGCCTGGGCAAAGTTAGTGAGATCCTACCTGAAAATCAAAATTAAGGATAGCCCAGTACCACTAGTAATAATAATAATAATATTAAATTAAGGGGTTCGTGTCTTATGTAAGCCAGTGAAGGCTTATGTAACCATCTGACCTGATTAGCTATTCAGATTGTATCACCAGGAGGCCGTTTCTCTGTGTTTCTGTGACCTGGCTTTCTGCCAAAGTCACCAGATGGGTGTAGCATCTCCACAGGGTGCCCACCCTCAGCCTTCAACCCTGAGGGAGAGGGAGCAATAAGAGTCCCCGAATTCAAAGCCAAGGCTCGGGGGTGTCTGATTGGGTCAGATTCTTTCCTTGAAAGGGTGTGCAGGCTGCTGGGCGACACTCAGATTAACTTAAATCCAAGTCCAGTGCTTCCTTCCCCAAATCTCTAGGGCTGGGAACAGGAAGTGTGTAGTTCCCTACCGAGTCCAATTCCATTGCAGTGCCAGAAGAAAGAATTTGCCTTTAAGACATCTGAGAAAAATGTCTAGTAGCCACTGCAAAGGAAAGCAAAGAAGAAAAACTATTCCAGAGGTGTAGGGTGCCGTGGGACAGAACTCAAATGCAAGGGACAGGTTGAAGCCAGCCTCAAGGGAAGCACCCTGACCTTGGGACCTGGGCAGCCTCTTCCAATAGGGCTGTTCTGGGTGGAGTCCACCTTCCTTGTCACAGTAGAGCACAGTCCTGCCTTTTGAGATATCTTCATGCTAACTTAATTCCTGCACCCTTCAGTGAGATTGTAGAGGAAGAGAGACCTGCTCCCTGTACAAAGGAGACAAGAGGTCAAGAGATTCATGGGGCCAGAACAGCATGCAGAGTTCTGACTGCAAGTGTGACTGCACATGTGTGCACCTGCCACTCCTGCTGGCTCTGGCCTTCAGGACGCCCTGAATTTGTGAAAGGATTCTGCAGGTCGTTTATCTAGAATTTGGTGTGTTTCCCCTTTGAATTGTATTATTAAAATTAAGCATGGTGCTTAAGCAATGCGAAATTTAATTTTCCTCAAATTTAACAGAAGAAAAGGGAGCTAAAGTAAAAATTAGATCTGCCAAATTTCAAAGAAATAGATCTTAAAATAGCTTCCCAAGAGCTGGGCATGTGACTCAGTGGCACTGTACTTGCTTATTATGTGTGAGGCCCTGGGTTCAAATGCCAGTGCTGCCATAAATAAGCAAACAAACAGATCTTTAAAAATATTCCTAAAAGATGCCTCTAAAATTAAGTTAAAAAAACAAAAACAAAAACAATACACACAAAAAGGGCTGGCAGAGTAGCTCAAGTGGTAGAGCGCCTGGGAAGCCCTAAGTTCAAACCCTAGTACTGCCAAAAAAAAATCCACACCTTCCATCCATTTTGTTCTGGTTATTTTGAAGATAGGGTCTCATGAACTCTTTGCCCTGAGCTGGCCTCAAACCTGGATCCTCTTGACCTTAGCCTCCCAAGTAGCTAGGATTACAGACGTGAGCCACCAGCACCTGGCTTATAGTTTGTTTAATGAAGCACTTCCATTTTAGACAGTATCAGCTGAATCTCAGCTATGAAAGATGAGGACGTTTGCTTTGCATCCTTCTGGTTTGGGCTTCACGTCAACAATTCTGGTGTTCACAAATACTTTTACAAAAGCATATATAAAATTATTTTTATGTGGCTTTAAATGGATATGGTGGTTCTAATCTTGGTTTGTCATTCAGTAGCCATTAAATAAACAAAAATACCGTAATGTTCAGCACAGAACTAGTTTGGGGTTTGTTTTTGTTTTTGTTTTGCAGTGCTGTGATGGAGCCCAGGGCCTCATGCATGCTACCCAAGTGCTCTTCCATTGAGCTCCATCCCCTATCCCCTGAATTCGGATCTGGATTGAGTTCTTAACTGAAGAGAGGTTGTCAGTAGGGAGGTTTTTTTCAAGGAACACTTCCCCGTTCCTTGAGTCTGGGTGCTGAGAGAGCCTGTGGTTGCTGGATACTTGAAGATATCTTGGCTGAGTGTACCGTTCCGGGTCACGCTCTCTTTCCTTCAGAACGTTGTAGACATTGCTGCATTGTTCATGAGCCCGGACTCAGGCCACACTAATTTGCTTTTTCTGTCTTGATACCTAAAGATAGTTTGCATTCTTGAAATGTATTGGGTAACCGAGCTGTCTTGCTGCAGACCATTTTATATCAAATTATCTGTTATCCAGCATGATCCAGCAATCTAATCTGTGAATTCAATGATGTTTTTTGGTGGTACTGAAGTTTGAACACAGGGCCTCATGCTTGCTACACAGCGCCCTGCCACTTGAGCCATGTCCCCAGTCCTTTTTACTTTAGTTACTTGTTGTGTTTTTAGTTATTTCTCATGTTTTTTGCCTGGGAATTTAGCTTATTGATTGAGATGGGATCTTGCTAACTTTTTGCCTACGCTGGCCTCAAACCTCAGTCCTCCCAATCTCTGCCTCCTGACAGTAGCTGGGAACAGGTGTGAACCACTCACTGTTCCTGGCCTGAAATTTTCTTTATATTCTTCTTTTTCCTCCTCCTTCTTTGTCTTCCTTCTCATCTTCTATTTCTTGGTTTATTTACACTAGTATTACAATTTTTAGTTTATTAATTTTAAGTGTTTTCGGATTAGTAATCTAGCAATATTACTACATTTTGAAGGGAATTTAATGACTATTGAATGACTAGCAAAGATTAGAGCTACCATAAGTATGTACAGCTACATAAAAGTAATTTTATACACACTTTATAAAAGTACTTGCAAATACCAGAATTGTTTGTGTCACATAAGGTATTATTGCCTGTTTTCCATGTTACTAGGGTCTATTAAAGCTTAATGATTGACTTTAGTCATGGAATTTTGTAACAAATTCTAGCTATGGCATATTTTACAACTTGGATGTGTTCCGTCTGCCAGAGCTTTTAAGATATTAAGGTATTTGAAGGCTGACATCTCTAAGTAAAAGGGCTATGTTACCAGCTAATATGGTGTTAGGTTAATGATATCTTTTTTTCTTATTCATGGCTTTAAATAACTGATTTTTTTTTATATTCCCAACTCTTTAGTCATTTTATTTACTGAAAATAGGTTAGATTTAAAAAAATCAGAGCTGATAATCACTGTACTTTTCTGTACGATAGGCTGTTTTATTTCTTGCAACACCTACTGGCATATGTTAATATTCACCAGCATATGATACTATATAATAGCAGGGTATTATAAAATCATTGCGTTTCTCCAGGTGATCTAACTTTGTTCCAAAAATGGAATCTCCTTTATTTGCCTGTGACACTCTTTTGATTGCCCTTCTGAGGAGTTTTGGTGCCATCCTCTTGGCTTCTGAGGATAATAATGCTTTGGAAATTCCATGATGGGCTGGTGGAGTGGCTCAAGTGGTAGAGCACCTGCCTAGCAAGTGTGAGGCCCCGAGTTCAAACCCCAGTACTGCAAAAAAAAAAAAAGGGGGTGGGGGGGGAGGGTGGAATTCCATGTTGGGAGGCACTGGAGCTGATTGGAGCTGGAAAGCCCAGGGCAGGGAGGCCAGGAGAGGACAGTGCCCCAGAGGATAAGCAGTAATCCAGGTGAGACCAAGGCAGTAGCAAGGGAAATTGATGTGACAGGTTGGAGAGCCAGACTGCTGCCTTCACCATCTTTATAGCAAATTCTGGTATTTGCAAGTACTTTTATAAAGTATGTATAAAATTACTTTTATGTAGCTGTACATACATATGGTAGCTCTAATCTTTGCTACTCATTCAATAGTCATTAAATTCCCTTCAAAATGTAGTAATATTGTTAGATTACTAATCTGAAAGCACTTAAAATTAATAAACTAAAAATTGTAATACTAGTGGAAATAAACCAAGAAAAAGAAGATAAGAAGGAGGGGGAGAAGGAAGAATATAAAGATGTGTAGCCCCATGCTACACATAGTTATTCATAATTTTTATGTAAATGGAGGTAGACTCACTCAAGAAGACTTAATGATGAATTATTGTGGACTCAGTAAAAGAGAAGGAGGCATCTAGGATGACTATGGTCCCTGGCTTGAGTGCCCATTAAACTGTGAGGCCATTCACTGCCCTACAGATGGCAGGAGGAGCAGGGCACCTGCTGCCTACAGAATGAGTGAGTGGCCCAACAGAACACTGTCCGCCATATGTCCTGGGTGCCGGGAGCTGTGTAGAAATGAGTGGGGAAGGAAAACACAAGCTTCCTCTTCCTCATTCTTGGGTGTGGGGCCAGCATTAGACAGTAGTGTGAAACAGACAATGTCTCTCTCACCTCTTTCCTTGCTGCTTCTTTTACTTCTGTTATCTTCCTGTCTGAAACCTCAGGCCTTGCATGTCTACCAGCACCTTCTCAACTGAAGAGTAGTGGGAGGGCTGGTCAATAGGAATAGTGCATTCACTGTGTTTAGATATCCCAGGTTCTGGGGTTATCCATCTCCTCTCCTGTCTAGAAATCTTGTTTCCTTAATTGTGTCTCCCAAGGGGTAATGAGAAAGCATTCTGGTTAAACGCATTCATACCACTGTGTAAATGACTGATGAATCCCTTTAATTACCCTGTAATTGTTTTGAATTTCCAAAAGAGCTGCTCTTCTTCTACTTCACCAAAGTGAAGGTTCCAAGTTGGCTGCTTGGAGATGGAGGTTTGGCCATTCAGGCGTACCAGGCCCTGCCCTGGAGTCCTGCTTTCATGCCAGTTCTCTCCCTCCCCCCAACGCTTCCCATAGCATCTCTGGCATCCTGCATTTCCCGAAACACTTCTGCTCCTCTGGCCCCAACAGAAGTTGTGGCTGAACTGGGGTAGCCTTTCCATACTGGGAAGGGGACAGCCCAGGAACACACTAATGGTGATGTTTCCTTACTGTCTGAGCTTGAGAGGTTTGCCACCAGCAGCAGAGCTGTCCCCCCCCATGTGTACATGTGTAGCTACTGCCCTCTCTTCTTTCATGACTCCAGAATGCCCCTGTGCTCCTGGCACTGTGCTGGGCACTTCACATCCACCTTCCTGTCTTTATCTTTGCAATGTCTATGAAGAGCAAGCATTATTATTCCCATTGTACAGTTGGGGAAATTAAGACTCACAGAGAGAATTTGCTCAAGGCTCAGCTACAAACTGGAAGAACTCAGATTTAGGCCCAGGTCTCCTCTAGAACTTATACCCTTTCTGCTGTCACATGGCCTCTCTCACATGACTGTTTAGACATGGCAGCTTTAGAATAGGGGGATTGAAAACCCATGAAATGTGTTGAAGCTTCTATTAAAATATTAATGATGTGGAAAATTCACTTAGCAGTCATAAAGGAACAGTGGAACAATAGATCCCAGGGAAGAAGAGAAAGCCCTGTTGTAAAGCCTAGATGGATGTCCCTTGAAGGTTCCCAGGTGACTCTTACTTAGAGTTCAAACTCCTTGGCTTAGAATTGATTAGACTCAGCTACTCAGGAGGCACAGGCAGGAGGATGAGAGGTTGAGGCCAGCCTGAGCTATATAGTAAGACCCTCTCTCAAAAAATAAATGAATAAATAAAATTCTAAAAGAAGACGAGGAGGAGAAGGGCTGGTTGTGTGGCTTGAGTGGTAGATACCTGCCCAGCACTAGCAAGTACAAGGCTCTGAGTTCAACCTGCCAGTATTGCCGAAAAAAGAAAGAGGAAGGAAGGAAGGAAGGGAAGGGAAGGAGGGAGGGAGGAAGAAAAGTTGATTACAGAAACTTTTGTAAATCTGTGAAAAGGGAGGAGAAGAGAAAGGCACCTACTACTTTACCACAATAGACCTTTCCTTTCTTACTTTCTCTTTGATCATGTAAAATAGAACTGACACTTCATGTTGTATAACTTGCCTTTCTTATGTCATGGCAAGTCATGAATGTCTTTACAAAAAGTGTAGTTTTGGTGGCTCACGCCTGTAATCCTAGCTGTTCAGGAAGCACAGATCAGGAGGATCACAGTTTGAAGCCAGCCCAGACAAAAAGTTTTGAGATCCTATTTCGAAAAAAACCCTTCACAAAAAAAGGCTGGTGGGGTGGCTCAAGGTAGAAGAAGCCCTGAGTTCAAGCCTCAGTATTGTCAAAAAAAAAAAAAAAAAGTAGTTTTGAATTTTTCAGTATAGGCTTCTGTGTATTATATGATTTTCTTTCATTTCTTCAGTGATCATTTACCATCAGGAGAATAAATGAAGCATTGACTAGAGTTTCTCCTTCATGGTGTTATTTTTTCATTTATCTCTGAAATCTGTTGGAAATACATCCACAGGTGAAGTAAGAAGCAAGTCTCTCACCTGACTCCTGCCCCCCAACTTCCAGCCAATTTCCCTGATTCAGGTTGACACCTTGAAAGGTGATTTCAGATGACACCTTGAAAGTTCATTAGCTTGGGATGCTTC
The DNA here is from genome assembly GCF_047511655.1 of Castor canadensis. Lineage (NCBI taxonomy): Eukaryota > Metazoa > Chordata > Mammalia > Rodentia > Castoridae > Castor > Castor canadensis. The sequence continues at coordinate 4,791,016 of NC_133404.1, forward strand.
ATGAACTACTACATTTCTAGATATGCCAGGACCCATTCAGGCCTATCTAGTTTTTCTTTTGATTATTCCTCTAGTCAAAAAAAAAAAAAAAAAAAGTCAATCCCCTTTTAGTACTGGGAATCGAACTGGGGTCCTCATGCTTAATAAGCAAGTACTCTTCCACTTAAGCCATGCCTCAGTCATTTTGCTTTCAAGCTTGTTTTTTTCACATAGGATCTCACACTTTTGCTCAGGCCAGTCTCACACCTTGATCCTCGTATCTCCACTTCCAGAGTAGCCGGGATTACAGGCATACACCACCAATCCCAACTGATCCCACATTTTAAAAATTAATGGTGGTTCTATGAACTGTCAGTATTCTAGCCAAGAAAAATCTTTTTTTCTTACACTGGCTTTTTAAATTTTCTTAGCTACTTGGTTTGTTTATTCCCTCAAAATATAAATTTAGAACCATTAAGCTAAGTCTTGAAATCTCACTCATAATTTAAGTTGCCTTAACCCTTTATGTTAACTTGCAAATTAGTAATCCTGGATTTAGTCTAACTGGGACACCGATACACTTCTCTGGTTTTTAGACTTTATCTCTCAGTGAGTTAAAGTCTTCATATACATTTCTTCATCTAATTCCTACATATTTCCTGCTAGGATTATGTCTAGGTATTTGATAGCATTTCTTGGATTACTGCTGTGAGACCATGGAATTCCCCCATATTTCTTCTCATTTGCTTTGCTTGGATAGAATTAAACCATTTCTCTTTTTCTCTACCCCTCCCTTTCTTGTGTCACCTAGCCACTTTGCTTAGCAATTTCTTACTAATCCAGTGGTGTTTTTAGTTCATTCTTTTGAATATTCCAGAAGTAAATAACTGTCATTTTGCCTTTCCAGAGATAACAGTTCTCTATATGAGTCAAGTCCAGGTTCATGCCACAGGACTTCTGAACATGATCTAATTTGTTGTTGTTGTTGTTTGGCAACACTGGGGCATGAACTGTGTCCCACACTTGCTAGGCAGGTGCTCTACCACTTGAGTCAACCCTTTTTTGTGATGGGTTTTTTTTGACATAGGGTCTCTAGAACTATTTGCCAGGGGCTGGCTTGAACAGTCATCCTCCTGCTCTCTGCTTCCTGAGCAGCTAGGATTGTGATCTCATTTTTTAAAGAACAACTATCCCCCATCCCGCCCCCCCCAAAAAATCATTTAGATGTCTGGGCCTGTTTCTTCATCTGTGAAAGGAGGACCACGATAATTCCCATTGCAAAGGTTAAGTGGGATGATGTATGACCAGTCTTTAGAATACTGCAGGCAGTAGCTCAGTTTGGGTATTTATGTGAGGTGAATGTGGTGGAGAGAGGCGGGAAGGAGGCACCTCACCAAGCTCATCTGGTGCCTCGGAAGTGGCAAATTCAGAAGTGGCGGATGTTTTCTTGTGGGGTCTGTGTTACTGGGGTTTCAAACTCAGGCCTTCCTATCACTTGAGCCATCTCTCCAGCCCAAGATTATTCGTGTATTTTTGCATTGTCGCAAGGGTGGAGAAACTGTTACTGCGGTAACTTTACTTTCTGTTTGATTGGTAGTTTGGGTGCTGTCACCATAATCATAAACACTGAGTTGGGAAAACACGAACCTAGAACCATGTCATGATCCAAAGTTCGGTAATTTGGGAAGAGGAATTATTTCATAACAAAAACGAAAAGGGGGAAAGAGGCGAGACAGCCCTAACCCGGGTGGGCCTCGCGTGTCCGCAGCATCTACTGCCGAGGCTGCTCCAAGCCGCTGTGCTGCTCGTGCGCGCTCCTGGACTCGGGCCACAGCGAGCTCAAGTGCAACATCGGCGAGGAGATCCAGCAGCGGCAGGAGGAGCTGGACGCCATGACGCAGGCGCTGCAGGAGCAGGACGGCGCCTTCGGCGTGGCGCATGCGCAGGTGCGCACGGCCATCAGCCAGCTGGGCCGCGCGCGCGCCGACACCGAGGAGCTGATCCGCGCGCGCGTGCGCCAGGTCGTCGCGCACGTGCAGGCGCGGGAGCGCGAGCTGCTGGAGGCGGTGAACGCGCGGTACCAGCGCGACTACCAAGAGATGGCCGGCCGGCTGAGCCGCCTGGACGCCGTGCTGCAGCGCATCCGCACGGGCGGCGCGCTCGTGCAGAGGATGAAGCTCTACGCTTCGGACCAGGAGGTGCTGGACATGCACGACTTCCTGCGCCAGGCGCTCGGCCGTCTGCGCCAGGAGGAGCCCCAGAACCTGCAGGCGGCCGTGTGCACCAGTGGCTTCGACGAGTTCAAGGTGCGCCTGCAGGACCTCATCTCCTGCATCACCCAGGGGACAGGTAGGTGGCCTGCTCATCATTTAAGGGCTTATGCTTTGATGTTGCTCCCAGGGGAGGCAAGACAGAAAAGAACAAACATACCCATTTGACAGATAAGGAAAACTCGCTGGCCAAGTGGCTCCAGTGATGAGTGCCTGCCTAGCAAGCGTGAGGCCCTGAGTTCGAATCCCAGTACTGCAAAAAGGAAGGAACTGTTACGTGCCGGTGTTGAGGGTGTTGCAGGCCGATTTCGAGCGTCCTTGCCTTCACAGACCAGAGAACTGGCTAGTGAGGCAGCCCAATGACGAGCCAAAGCCGGTGTATAAAGTAGGATTTATTAGAGAAAGGAAAGGCTACAGCTAGAGAAGAGTAGTGGAGCCTGGAAGCCAGTAGCTCACTGCTCTGGTGAAGGCTGGGGTTTTTATGGACATTTTAACTCTGGGTTAAGTGGGTTTTTCTCATTGGTCTTGGATTCGAGGGCTTTCTCAGGTGAACTGGTTTGTTTTGCACCTTTACTGGGGGAAGGAAACAAATCTTTTTTTTTTTTTCATTTTTCTTTTATTATTCATATGTGCATACAAGGCTTGGTTCATTTCTCCCCCCTGCCCCCACCCCCTCCCTTACCACCCACTCCGCCCCCTCCCTCTCCCCCCCCTCAATACCCAGCAGAAACTATTTTGCCCTTATTTCTAATTTTGTTGTAGAGAGAGTATAAGCAATAATAGGAAGGAACAAGGGGTTTTGCTGGTTGAGATAAGGATAGCTATACAGGGCATTGACTCACATTGATTTCCTGTGCGTGGGTGTTACCTTCTAGGTTAATTCTTTTTGATCTCACCTTTTCTCTAGTTCCTGTTCCCCTTTTCCTATTGGCCTCAGTTGCTTTAAGGTATCTGCTTTAGTTTCTCTGCGTTAAGGGCAACGAATGCTAGCTAGTTTTTTAGGTGTCTTACCTATCCTCACCCCTCCCTTGTGTGCTCTCGCTTTTATCATGTGCTCATAGTCCAATCCCCTTGTTGTGTTTGCCCTTGATCTAATGTCCACATATGAGGGAGAACATACGATTTTTGGTTTTTTGAGCCAGGCTAACCTCACTCAGAATGATGTTCTCCAATTCCATCCATTTACCAGCGAATGATAACATTTCGTTCTTCTTCATGGCTGCATAAAATTCCATTGTGTATAGATACCACATTTTCTTAATCCATTCGTCAGTGCTGGGGCATCTTGGCTGTTTCCATAACTTGGCTATTGTGAATAGTGCCGCAATAAAAATGGGTGTGCAGGTGCCTCTGGAGTAACCTGTGTCACAGTCTTTTGGGTATATCCCCAAGAGTGGTATTGCTGGATCAAATGGTAGATCAATGTCCAGCTTTTTAAGTAGCCTCCAAATTTTTTTCCAGAGTGGTTGTACTAGTCTACATTCCCACCAACAGTGTAAGAGGGTTCCTTTTTCCCCGAATCCTCGCCAACACCTGTTGTTGGTGGTGTTGCTGATGATGGCTATTCTAACAGGGGTGAGGTGGAATCTTAGTGTGGTTTTAATTTGCATTTCCTTTATTGCTAGAGATGGTGAGCATTTTTTCATGTGTTTTATGGCCATTTGAATTTCTTCTTTTGAGAAAGTTCTGTTTAGTTCACATGCCCATTTCTTTATTGGTTCATTAGTTTTGGGAGAATTTAGATTTTTAAGTTCCCTGTATATTCTGGTTATCAGTCCTTTGTCTGATGTATAGTTGGCAAATATTTTCTCCCACTCTGTGGGTGTTCTCTTCAGTTTAGAGACCATTTCTTTTGATAAACAGAAGCTTTTTAGTTTTATGAGGTCCCATTTATCTATGCTATCTCTTAGTTGCTGTGCTGCTGGGGTTTCATTGAGAAAGTTCTTACCTATACCTACTAACTCCAGAGTATTTCCTACTCTTTCTTGTATCAACTTAAGAGTTTGGGGTCTGATATTAAGATCCTTGATCCATTTTGAGTTAATCTTGGTATAGGGTGATATACATGGATTTAGTTTCAGTTTTTTGTAGACTGCTAACCAGTTTTCCTAGCAGTTTTTGTTGAAGAGGCTGCTATTTCTCCATCGTATATTTTTAGCTCCTTTGTCAAAGATAAGTTGCTTATAGTTGTGTGGCTTCCTATCTGGGTCCTCTATTCTGTTCCACTGGTCTTCATGTCTGTTTTTGTGCCAGTACCATCTTGAGAGCATTTTGCTCATCAGCCCTGTGGCAGATCTGTATCTCTCCTTCAGGCTGCAGGAATGCAGGCCTCCATCTCCTCAGGATGCAGGAATAATAATTGCCCTCCGTGGGGGATGGGATACTCACTCATCTGCCTTAGGTCTCCAGACCCAACAGAAGGAAAGAAAAGGGAGGGGAGGGAAAGAAACCGCATTTTGATTAAGTCTCTTAGGTTTCCTCAGGTCTTAATTACAGGGGGAGAATAAGAAGAGGAGGATCTGACATGGGTATGCAGGTGCCCAGAAGTTTTGTAACTTATAAGACCCTATGGAAGCCAGGCGTGGTGGTCCATGCCTGTAGTCCCACTCAGGAGGCTGAGGCAGGAGGATCACAAGTTCAAGGGCAGCTTGGGCTATATAGCAGGACCCTGTCTTAAAAAGACAAAACAAAAACTATAGAATAGCTGTGACCTTTGGGGAGCATGTGGCAGTTGAGAAACTGCAGGGCTGAAAATCAGATGCGTCATTATTTTAATTCACTCCAGAAAGTTCTCTCAAGCCCTCTGTGCCCAAGAACAGAGAAGTCAGCTGGAGTGTGAGTAGAAGGGGGCTAAGAAACGCCTGGGAATGAGGTGCCTACTCAAAACAATGGAGAATGGAGGAGATTCCTTGCCCCTTGGGTGGCTTGCCATCTGGACCAGCTGCCAACCTCTGTGGACCCTGCCTGATATTGAGCATCAAAATCTGGATGAGCTTAGAGACATCAAGGGGCTTTCAAACCAGGTGTGGGCAGGGGGCTGTTTACAAGAGGAACTTCAGGACTTTGAACTAAATATCTGGGCTGAACCAGCAAAAACCCTTGTTCCTTCCTATTATTGCTTATACTCTCTCTACAACAAAATTAGAAATAAGGGCAAAATAGTTTCTGCTGGGTATTGATGGGGGGGAGAGGGAGGGGGTGGAGTGGGTGGTAAGGGAGGGGGTGGGGGCAGGGGGGAGAAATGAACCAAGCCTTGTATGCACATATGAATAATAAAAGAAAAATGAAAAAATAAAATAAAATAAAAATAAATATCTGGGCTGGAATCTGAGCTCTGACCCCCTGACATAGGGGGGAAGACAGAGAGAGGCTACGGAATCCAGAAGCACCCCCAGCAGGTATCAGTGATGGAAGGCCCAACTTCCTCCTCCTGGAGCTGGCAGATGTGAGCTCATAAAGTTATATAATCCTAGAGCGGCCGTGGACTTTTGCCTTTTCCATCTAGGCAGTAAATGTTGCCCCATTTCCAGGAAATGACCCCACAGAGACTTTTGTTGGTTGGTTTTTGACAGTATTGGATTTTGAACTCAGGATCTTGTGCTTGCTAGGCAAGCCTCTACCACTTGAACCATGCCCCCAGTCTTTTTTGTTTTGGTTTTTCAGGTAGAGTCTCATGCTTTTGTCCCAGCCAGCCTCCGGATTGTGACCCTTCTCTACCTTCTGACTAGCGGGGATTACAGGTGTCCACCACAATGCCTGGCTCCCACAGAGTTTAAATAGTTTGCCTCATGTGTTATATCTGGGCAGTGGCAAAGAGAAGAGTTATTTTATTCTGAAGCATGAGAGATTCAGAATAGATTTAAGAACAGTCAGGTGGTGGGTCAGGAAAGTATCATGAAGCATACAGTAACGAGTCAGTGGGCAGGGATGGCTTTCGGTTGTCCACTCCTGATGGCCCAGAGATGGTGAGTGGTATACATGGGATCTGGAGCCAAAGAAATAGCTCTCTTCTCTCCCTCTGGCTGGGTTCATGCAATCGAGGAAGGCTTCCTTCCAACTGCCAACTCCTCCAGATGCCTTGGAAATGAACATCCAGGAAAAGCAATGAGGTCCTCCCCTCTGCCACTGTCCTAAGCTAGAATGCCCTTCACCAGTGTGTCCCTGACTTTCTTGTCCCTTTTCTGTGTTCTTCAGATGCAGCATTGTCCAGGAGAGCCAGTCCAGAGTCTGTCAGCACTCCCAAGGAGCCTTTTGATGTGGAGCTGGTGAGAGGGGTTTGAGGTGTGAAGGGGAGGTGGTAGGGTGCAGCAGGCAGGTAGATTGGGAATCCTATTGTCCCAGGGGTGTGCCTGAGAGAGGGACAGAAATGGCTGGACTGAGACTTTCAATGGGAGGGAGTGACGGAAGGCATTAAGGAGGAGTCGACTGGCTGACCGCGGGCTCCTAAAAGCCAAAGTAGCTCTGAGGGGCCATGAGCCATGTTCAGGAGGGTAACACCCAAGGGTGAGCAGTCAGGGAAGGGTGGGGTCACTGGAAGCAGCCCTGTTAGATGTGGCGCATGGTCTCCCCCTTCCTTGTAGTCCGCCCCAAATGTGTGAGCCGTTTTGTGGGGTTTGCATATGTACCTTTCTCTCCCCGTGTATGGTTCTTGAATTGGAATGGAGAATGGGCCAGGAGTCAGATCTCCATCGCAGCAGCCTGGGTTCCAGGGTGGAATCCAAGTCCATCCAATACCTAAGGAGCATGCATACCTTCCAGGGTTGGAAGACAACTGCATGCTATGCCATGTGGGCATTCCCTCTGCTGTGCCCTGACTCGTGGCTGGACAGTTTTCTCTCTCTCTCTCTCTCTCTCTCTCTCTCTCTCTCTCTCTCTCTCTCACACACACACACACACTCCAGAGAGAGGACATGAGTTCATTCTTGGGGTTCCCCCTTCCATCTCTGACTGCTCTGGCTCACAAACTGCTTCCCTGGGGGGAGTTCAGTAATGTCCCTTTCACCTGTCACCTTCAGCACTCATAGGCTTGGCTTCCCTCCAGCAGGATGAGCCTTCCTTGTTCCTCCCCAGCCCTGGCATCTGTCTCCTCCCCAGCCTGCTCACTCTGGTTTGCCTGCCAGCCAAGGATATGCGCCAGGACTGAGCAGCCCTCCATAGACAGCAGCTCTGCCTCAGGCGGCAGGGCATTAAGCCTTCCTAGCTTTGCCATGGGGTGACCCAAAGGAGAGAGATTGCTGTGAGCTGGGACAGTCAGGAGAGGCTTCCTGAAGGAGGCAGGACTTGAATCTGAGCGTTTCAGAGCTAGGTGACAGCATGGAGTCTAAGCCCCTATTAAGAGGATGTAGCTAAGACTTAGAGTGGGGCTGTGATTAGCCCATGGCCACAGGCAGCAAGCTAGGGTCAAGGCTAAAAGCCAGCTCTTAATTGCTTTGGCTATAGCATCTCTCTCTCTCTCTCTCTCTCTCTCTCTCTCCATGTATATATATATATATGTAAAAAAGAGAACTATTTACTTACTTACTGATTGACTGATTGGTCGATCAATCAGTCGTACTGGAGTTTGAAGTCAGGGCCTTGCACTTGCTAGGCAGGCACTCTATCACTTGAGCTCTCTTTTGCTTTTAGTTATTTTTCAAATAGGGTCCTGGGGCCAGCCTCCGTCTGTAATCTACACCACGCCTCCTATGTAACTGAGATCACAGGCATGCACCAGCACACCTGGCCTTAAACCATGATCCTCTGGATACGCATGCTGAGATTACAGCATGATTATTTTATTTTTTGATAAAAACACAGAAAGTGATAAATAGCACTTCCCACACCCACCTGGTCCCTCATTTCTAGAGCCCAGACACCTGTCTGTTCATTTCTTATAAATCCTTTCAGAATTTCTCTACATAATTACAAGCAAATACGATGAGAGACGTTTGCTCTTTTCGCTCAGTTTTTGCACAAAGGTAGCAAAATGCCACATATACATGGCCTTGCACTCCCGGGCTACTTTATGCAATGGTGCATTCCAGTATTCTTGCCCCATCAGTAGCTAGTATGTCGCACCTTCCTGGGACCTTTTTGCAGCTGGATCGCGATCCACTCAATGGATGGAGCATGCTTTATTTCGCCAGTTCCCTGTCAGTGCACATGCTGGTGGTTTTGGGAAAGCCAGAGCAGAGGGGGCCTCACTCTCAGCTGTGGAGCAGGTGGGACTTGGAGCATCCAGGCAGAACTCTTTTTACAAAGCCTTTGTTTTTCACCTTGGTCACCACCTGGGGGGTGGGGAGTGGAGCTGAGGAAAGGAAGTGGTTAACAGTGTGAGGGCAGGAAGGCCAGGTGAGGCAGGCATAGATGTAGCTCTGGGAGCCACAGTGCTGCCTTAGGAGGCAGGAAGTGGGCTTCTAGATTCCCACACTCACCCCTCTTGGAGCTGCTGGTTTGTTTTCTTTGGTTGCATCCATGCACCTAGGAGAAATGAAGAGAAAACACACCAGCAGGCTTAGTGGGCACTGTTTGGATAGGGCCATCGCTGGGGGTGTCTTCCCTCCTGTTTCTTGTAGGCTTTTTTCATAATGATGTTAGCATACTCTTACAGGAAAAATTAACCTGTCATTTTTAAACTCTAAGATAACTGTTGATCAGTTATCATGACATTTTTTTCCTTACTGACTCCTCCTGTATATCCCCTGGTTTGTTATCTGGTGTTGCAGGAACTGTTAAGAAGGTGGGACAGAAGCAAATCCCCAGCCCTGCCTACAGGGAGTTCTTAAGTTACAAGAGGGCCTTTTACGTACTAGCACTTTGCAGAGCCAGACAGGGAAGGATAGAACAGTACCTATCTTTTAAACTTTTTTGTAGTTCTGAGGATTGAACCCAGGGCCTGTGCATGCTAGGCAAGCCCTCCACCACTGAGCTACATCCCCAGCCTTGAATAAAGTTTTTGTTTGAATATCTTTTGCTGTTCTTTGAGGTATACGCCTAGAAAAAGGATTGATATGTCATACAGTAATTCTCTGCTTCACTGCCTCTACTTAATTTTGAGATAGGGGCACAAAACACAGAACTAAGCATGGAGTGGTAGTAATAAAAACAACATTTATCATTGTCTTCACCACCACCATTACTGGCATTTTATAATTGCCAGATGCTCTTCTAAACACTTGGCTTGTATTTTATACATTTCATCCACATTGCTGTGATGAGGTCGGTTTTAGATTTCCTATTTACAGAAGGAGACTGAAGGCTGATGCATTTTAAGTAATTTTTCCTACCTGTGTAGGAGCTGTCCAGGTGGAGTTAGGTTCACAGGTGGTCAGTTCAGCCCAGTGGGAAGGCTGAAACTTTGCAATTGTTGAGGGAACTGCTGCCCTTGGCAGTGAGCACCTTGTCCCTGGAGGTGTGAAAACTGCATGTCTCGAGGAGTTAGGTAGTGTGGTCCCTAAGGTATCTTCCTGCCCTCAACGGATACATAAGAATTGAAGTGGTGCCTGTACGCCAGGAATCCAGGGTCAGAAGAAGAAGACTGCACAGTGGATTTGGAGAGGACTGCTTGTCCCACTAAGATCTGAGCTTGGGACCAGGGCACCTACATCTTAGGCTGGTGACAGGCCTAGGATCTCTATCCTGTTACCTGGTTATTTCTGACTCTTGTTTCCTGATTTTGCAGCCCAACGAGGTACAGAGGGCACAAGCCCAGGCCCTGGGGCTGGCTGAGACCCAACCTGTGGCTGTGGTACAGTCAGTGCCCGGAGCACACCCTGTGCCCGTGTATGCCTTCTCCATCAAAGGTTCCCCCTATGGAGAGGTAAGCCTCTACTCAGCCCTGCCTCTTGCCCACTCCCTCCCAAAGGCCTAGACTCCACATAAGCAGTGAGGTGGAGCCCGGGTGAGAATCCAGGCCTTCATCAGTGGGTATTGACTCAACACCCACTCTGAGCTATTTCTCTTGCCCTTGGCTATACTGTCAGCATGAGCCACTCCTAGCCTAGCTCGGGTGCTGACACACCCAGGGCTATTGAGCCAGCAGAATCTGGCAGTGAGCAGCCAGGACCAGAGAGCATGGCAGCATGGGAAGATTTCCTGTCCAAAGAGAGGCATGGTCTGTTTAACAGAGGAAACTGAAGGAGCAAAGGTGTGGCCACAAGCCCCCAGCACCCAGTACAGGTCTCTGGCCACTAATCCTGGAGGTGCTTGACCTAGCTCTGTGACTCCCCACTGCACAGGAAGTCTCCAACACAATCACACCCCAGAAGAGAAAGTCCTGCCAGACCCAGTGCTCCAGGAAGATCATCAAGATGGAATCTGAGGAGGAGAAGGAGGTGAGGTTGGCCTCGAGCTCCCCTGAGCAGCCCAGGCCCAGCACCTCCAAGGCAGTCTCACCACCCCACCTGGATGGACCTCCCAGCCCTGAGAGCCCCATCATAGAAAAAGAGGTCTTCCCACCCAGCAGCAACCACGTGACCAGTGATGCCAGGGAGTCAGGTAGGGAGGCAGGCAGCACAGTGGCGGCTGAGGCCTGCACACTGTCCTCCAGGGTCTGGGCGGGCTCCCCCTCTGCATTCTGTACATTCTCTGGAAACACAAAGCTAACAGAATTCCTATGTGTGTCCTGCTTTCTGAGCTGCTATTGATTAGGGCAGGGACAGCCCCCAATTGGCCCAGGGTGGCAAATTTACAGTTTGCCACTTGCTTTGCTGTGGTTGGTATGGCGAGCCTGAGACTCATACCCTCAGTCTTACCCCAAAACAGTCTCCCAGTGCCCAGCACCATACCTCTGCACAGGGTGGGTACCCCAAAGAATGTCTGTTGGTGGGTGCCCTGCACACTCCCAGAGACGGACGACTTGGGTAAAACCCATACCCATCATTTCCCTCACATTTTTCTGCAAAGGCCACCCACCTAAAATATCTTATTTGTCTACATGAGTTGTCCTATATGGACTCTGCCTGACAGGGAGACTGAGTTCTTGGACAGAAGTTGAGGTCAGCCCAAAGACTTCTTCAGCAAGAGAGTTCTTCCTGGAGCTGTGCAGGAACAACTCATTGTAGGTCCCAAATGGAGCTCTGACTGCAGTTACACACTGAGCCCTGAGTGCTATTCCTCGCTCACAGATTGGAAAAACCAATGTGTTTCTTTAGGATTGCCAAACGTGGTGGTTGCCATGCTTCCTGTATGGGGAGCATGTTCTGAATTCAGGGCCAGTAGCTGCATTAAATACTCACAGATGAAGCACAAAAAGTGACTGAAAAACCCATTTGTGAAATAGGCCAGACCCACACACAAAGCAGATCTCCACAGGACACGCAGCGAATGTTCACGTCAGCCTTCCTAGGGCATCCACCCACGGGCCTGCAAGGATTCCCAGGTGAACACCCTTCACCTGGCCAGCAGGTGTCCCAGGCAGAACCTGATGCTACTTCCCCTCTCCGTTTCAGAGGAGCGCATCGTGGTAATCAGCAGCTCGGAAGACTCAGATGCCGAGAACTCGGTGAGTGGCTCAGAGGTTCAGCCCAGGACTCCAGCCTCCCTTCATTCCAGGTCCCAGAGGCCACAGCCACAGCAGGTGACTCTCAGGCTCGCCTTGCGCCTGGAGAATATTCCAGCAAGGCAGTAAAAGCCTGAGCTGTCCCGAGGATAGTCTCCAAATGCCAGCTACATGGCTGCAGCTTGTAGGCAGGCCTCTCACCATGCTGGGGCAGGAGCCTTCAGCGGCTATAGTGCTCTTCTGAAATGCTGGGTGGAGTGCTTCCTTCCAGAGGCCTGGCCATCCTCTGGAAACTCCAAAGCCTTTGGAGTTTCCTTAGGCCTTTTCTGTCGTCTAAGTTCTCCATGAGGAGGACTGGACAAGAATCCATTCCCTGGCTAACAAGGATGGCCAGTGAAGGGAAGGGTATGAGGCTATGGGCAGTGCAGTACAGGGTCCAGACAAGCAAGTTTTGGCTCCATATAAGAAAGAATTTTAAAGCCATCCCCCAGTGAAGCCAGTGGTCTCGTGGGTAGTGACCCTTCTGTCCCTGGAGGTGTGTTATTGGAGGCTGGGCAGTCACCTGTCTAGGGAAAGAGATACGAATACAGTGGAAGGTTGGACTGGGAAGCCTGGGGTCCTTTCCAGCCCTCAGTCTGAGGTTCTGTATTGGAAAGTGTATGGAGCCACCGGAGACAGCCGCCTCACACTCCTCGCCTGGCCACTCGCTGCTGAGAGCACAAGGAACCTCCCACCCCCCCGGTTGGCCCCTCTGCCATCCTGCTGAGCAAGCCGCTGTCTCCAATGCTGAATCTCCCAGTCAGCCTGCCGATCGCCAGGAGCGTACTGCTGTCTTCCGCGGGATCGGTGTCCACTCACCCAGGACGCAAAGAGCCACCCGCCTGCATTACATCTTCAACTTGCCCTTCCGGTGGCGTCGTGCCTCCATGCGGACTTGGTCTCCCCCGGTGACCCAGGCTACCACTCCTGCCACCACAGGGCCTCCCAGCCTCCCTACCAGTGCCCAGGCACATCCTGCCTACCCACAGAGGGCCATCAGCCCACCCCGCCGGGCACGCAGAGCCCCGAGACGCCACAGGAGTTCCCGCCAGTTAGGCCAGTGGCTCGACAAGTTTTTTTCCTTCCCTCTGTCTTCCATGGCTTCCCAGCTTAATGCCTCTTCCACCAGGTGTGTGTGGGGAGGCCAGTCACCCTCAACTCTGAGGATGAGAGCTTCCTCTAGGGGCTCTAGCAGGGCCTTCATGGAGAATCCCCAAGTCCAGGGCTCACAAGATATCTCTCTGACTGCATTCCCTCCACTCGGCCCTCCTGAAAGGGCCCCCATCAGTCTGGGCCAAGGCCCTCTTCCGACAGGCCTTGAGCCCGGAGTGTGTGTCTCTTCCAGGGCTGCTGGCCTGCCACACCACTCGCTGTAGCCTTGTGGCCAGACACCCCTGCCTGAGCCCCTGAGCACTTCCTCCAGCCCACACACCAAAGGCCTGTGCAGAGTAGGCATTCATTAACTTGGTCAAGGAATGAATGGCTCCGTGGAACCCTAGCAGGGAGGGAGATTCCGGTCCTCTGTGGCTGTGAGGGCATGGCTGAGGTTCAGGCCAACCTTCGTCACAGGCCTCTTTGCCCAAGAAGGAAGATCCTTGCACTTTGCTGTGTTTCCAGCCCCCACCCCACTCCCTACCCAAGCATTGTCCCTAGACCTCTGCCAGCCTGTGAGTACAGGGACTGTGTCCGTCCCTGCACCTGGCAGGTGTGGCTGCTCAATAAATTCTTGTTGAATCATGACCCTTGCGAACCCTTATTCCACAGCCCTCAGTTTCCCTGCTGGACTGAGCCCTTCCCCTGCAGTGTTTTTGTTTTGTTTTGTTTTGTTTTTTTCTTCCCTGCACCAAAACTTGGTTCTCCTCTGGGGATACCAGGCCCCATCTTCCTCCCACACTCATGAACATCAGAGGGAAGCAGGACAAGGCCTTCTGTGCCTCTTGTACTGTTACTGCCCCACTGTCTGCTGGCTTTGAGGTCCCACTCTCATGTGTGCCCCACTCTCCCCAGATTCTCTCGGACATCCATCCACCTCCCCTCATGGAGTAAGGATTTCTTCTTCCTGTTCGTGTCCTGCCTTCTTCCCCCTGTGACTCCAGCATCCACTAGCATCTGCTCCTTGACCTCTCAAGGGTCCACGTCAGCCTCCAACCATGTGACCACGTCCTGTGCTTCCTCACCATCTCTAACCACTGGGACTCAACCACAGCCTCCTGTTCCTTGAGCCCTCAGTCCTGCTGTCACCTCTCCCATTTCAGTCACTGTCCCACGAGGACCTGTGAGGCATGCCTGGCAGAAACAACCCTGGAAGGATCTGGGAGCCTGCTGCCTCTGTGCTGCCCCCTGGAGATCCATTGGAGAAAAGCCACACAGCAAGGCAAATCTCAAAGGACGGTGCTAGCCTGAGGGCCTTGATGTTCTTCCTCAAATCCTTCTGCTCTGCAGGACAGCTCGTTGCCACTTCTCTGAGCCTCAGTCCGGACCCTCTCTCAGCTGGTGACTGCATCTTCTCTCCAGAGAGAAGACAGGAGCCCTCTGATGGCATAGGCATGGTGGACATCTTGCTACCTATTGTGGATCCACCTGTTTCTGTCTCATCCCTTCACCTGTCCCTTCTGCTAGGGTAGAAGGAATGTCCGCCTGCCTCTAGGACTCACCCCTGTGTCCTGGTCCAGCCCCCTACCCCCTGGGAGCCTCACTCCATCTCCTCATGTACATCTGCTGTGTCTTCTGATCATTACACTTCCTTCTGAACTTAACACCCTGGAAGACAGCCCCATCATCTCCTCCCGTCCTCCTCCTCCTCCCCTTGTCTGTGCTTCACACTGCTCCGTGCTCACCCCACTTCCTGCACCTCCAGCCATGCCAGTGAGTCACCTGCCGACCCTAGGGAAACTTCCAGGCTTCTCACTGCAGTGGTCCCGTTTAGTCCTTCACATTAACCGGCGTGGGTCCCTCCCCTGGGGAGACTTTCCCTCTGCAGCTCTGATTACTCCACTCTCAGGTCTCTGTGCTCTGGTAATGTTGGAGTTCTTGTGGCCTTGGTTCTGAGCCCTCTTCTCTCTTTAATCTGTACACTGTGCCTGTGAGTGCAGCCCAGGGACATTAGCTAGAGGCCAGAGGAAACAGGCTTCAGTCCTAGGGACACCAACTCCACTAACAAGCCAGGTCAGTCCAAAAGAGGACCGGCCAGAGGCTGCTTTGGGGCTCTGTCCAGTAGATTCCCCAGCTGGCCCTGAGACCCTGGCAGTGTCCCCGTCTCCATGGTTTCTGGCTGATATTCATAGGTAGCATTCATACGAAGTTCACCAAAGACTAGGCAGCTGTGCAGATAAGCCAGTAACTCATCACTAGCTCCAGCCCTTCTGTAGCTGCAGCTCCTTGGGACAATGTCTGAGCTGAGCCCTGCCCGCCCCCTCTGGGGCCTGAAGCCCCAGTTCCTGCCAGGGTTGATCTTGGTACTGGATGGCAGAGCCTAAGTGCCTAGCCTCGGAGTCCTAGGACTCCAGGCTCCTCTGTCCCTGGGGTATAGATGCAGGAAGATGAGATCTCGGCTCCAAGGCTCTGGGTAAATGAATTTTTCCTTCCTGCTCGCTCACTGCCAGTGACAATCTGTCCACCTAGATGTGCTATTCAAGAGGCTGACCAGCCCTCCCCCTTCTCTATGCAGTATGCTGCCCAGCTCAGCCAGTTCCAGGGATGTGGAAAGCCAGACTCCTGCCCCCTCCAGAAAATCACCTGGAATTCCAGATGAGGCTCCTTTGTCTTATGCCAAGTCTGTGTTGTTTCTTCTGAGTCTGCTCAGAGATGGGATTAGGAATGGACTCCTTAGGCTCTGCCCACCAGAGCATCGGCCTCTTTCCTGAGCCCCCATGGGGCTCACCTCTTCTCACACCATCACATGCTTGTGGCAACACAGGCTCACAGATTCACACCCTCACCAACACACGCTCAGCCTGGACACTTGAGTTTGCTCCCTCGTGTGCACATCCGTGCACACTCCTGTTTACCTATGTGGTCACTTCCTAAGACGTGCCCCTCATATGTGACACACCAAGTTCACACTTGCTCACATGTCCTCCATAATCTACTCATTCATGTGCACACTCGATCCAGGACACACTCTTGCCTTGCCACTATGTTCTCTCAGGCCTCTGAACCCCTGACCTGTTGGTTTTTCTGTGTTGCAGTCCTCCCGTGAACTGGACGACAGCAGCAGCGAGTCCAGTGACCTCCAGCTGGAAGGCCCCAGCTCCCTCAGGGTCCTGGACAACAGCCTCACCGACCCCCGAGCAGAAGACAGGCCCCTGATTTTCTTTGACCTCAAGATTGACAATGAAAGTGGGTTCTCGTAGGGCAACCCCTGTGCCTTTCTAGCTTACTCTCTGAATCCCCAAGAGAAGTGCAGGCAGAGCCATCTATGAGGCCCAGGATAGCTCAGTTTAACCAACAGTGGCAGCCAGGTGGGCAGAGGACTGTGGCCCGAGGTGTGTCACTCAGTAGCTTCAACAAGGACATCTGCCTCAAGCAGGGCCTGGACGTGAGAGTGAGGTGTGTGCTTCCAAGTTCACCTCTGACCAGACCTTCTCGTATTAAGAGAGCCTGGGAGCAGTGTGTGAACTCATTGCTGACCAGTAATCCAGGCAAGGCCTTTGGCTATGACTGCACAGGGCCCATCCCACAAGTGGGGAGGCTAACAGTGTCAAGGTCACAGAGAGATGACCCCTTCTCCTGAAAGCCCCCTGTCCTCTCCCTCGCTCTTTCTTCTCTCACTCTTTCTCTGGCCCTGTAATACCCTTCCCAGAGCTAGAAGCTCTGGGCCCTGCCCTGTGTTGTGGACTTGTTGGACCCAACCAACCAGGAGCAGAGCTATTTTTGTTTTTTTCTTTTTTGGGGGGTAAAGTGGGGCAGTACTGGAGTTTGAACTCAGGTCTTCATGCTTGCTGCTTGAGCCACTCCATCAGCCTAGCAGCAGCTGTTTTCTAGTACAGGAGTCATTTGAAGACTTCGGAGGGAGGCTCTGGGCCATACCTCCACTGGAGTACATGGGGAAGGTCTGCTGTCTGCTCCTCAGGGCTCTGACCCTGTTGGGAGGCCTAGCTAAGCGATATGGAATTGCAGGCAGGAGCACTGAGTGGAGAGGCAGGAAGAAACACTCTAGGGTCTTTGGTATAGGTGGAGGCAGACAGAAGACGAAGAGGGGTCTGGGCTGTTGTAAGGGATTGGCAAACTCAGGGAAGGTGGGGTGAGGGGGAGCTGGACCCCTAGCAGGTGAGTGAGGTATTTGAAGGGCAGCCTGACCTCCCCTTCTGACCCCTGTCCCATCAGGGCCAGGTCAGAGCTGCATTTGGAAGCTGATGTATGGTTCCTGCCGGCAAGCCCCAAGGTGGGATCTCTGAGTGGTGGGTCAGCAGCCAGCCCCAGAGGTCTCCCTGCACCCACCCCAGCACCTCCTGTGCCCCTGGGGCCTCACCCTGCCCTTCTCTCCTGCCCAGCCCAGAAGATTAGCCAGCTGGCTGCTGTGAACCGGGAAACCAAGTTCCGCGTACTCATCCAGCCTGAGGACTTCTTCAGTGTCTACACCAAAGCGGTCACCCTGGAGGTGGGGCTGCAGCACTTCCTCCACTTCCTGAGGTCCATGCGCCGCCCCATCTTGGCCTGCTATAAACTGTGGGGTCCCGGCCTCCCCAACTTCTTCCGCGCTCTGGAGGACATTAACAGGCTGTGGGAATTCCAGGAGGCTATTTCGGGTTTCCTGGCCGCACTGCCCCTAATGAGGGAGCTCGTGCCTGGGGCCAGCAGCTTCAAACTCAAGAACCTGGCCAAGACCTACCTGGCAAGAAACATGAGCGAGCGCAGCGCCCTGGCAGCCGTGCTGACCATGCGGGACCTGTGCCGCCTCCTGGAAGTCTCCCCAGGGCCTCAGTTGGCCCAGCACATCTACCCGTTCAGTAGCCTGCAATGCCTCGCCTCCCTGCAGCCCCTGGTTCAGGCAGGTGTCCTGCCCAGGGCCGAGGCCCGCCTCCTGGCTCTGCACAATGTCAGCTACCTGGAGCTGCTGACCGCCCACCGCTGCAACCCCAAGGAGGGCTTGAAGAAGTATGGTCACTACCTGACACTGCAGACCACCTCAGTGTCCCCTATCGAGCCTACTCAATGCCTGCAGGCTCTGAGTACCTATTTGGAAGGCCTGTTGGAGCAGCCAGCCTTAGCACAGGCAGAGGGCATCTCTTCTCCTCCCGCTGGCTACAGCTTGGCCACAAAGGCCTCCCAGCAGAGCTGAGAGGAGAGGATGACTAGCTTAGGGTCTCTGGTGGGCAGAGCCAGGCCTCACCCATCACAGCATTCCCAGGTCCTTGTTCCGAGTTCTCAGTTGTCATTTTGGTCCAGGATCAGTTAGTTCCTTTTCTCTGGGCCCAAATTCCCCTTCTCTAAAAATCAAGCCTCCACCCCCAAAGTTGGGGCCCTCCCTCCAGAAGCCAGAAACAGGGAGGTCTTTAGTAAAGAAGACATGGCCTCTGGACTCTTCAAGTGACTACCAGTCACCACACTGGCCACTACCAAGGGTGGCCTTGCAATTCCTCTCTGACCCCCAGTCCCTGCCCCAGGTGATAGCTGCTGGCAGCTCCCACAGATAGCGATCGCTGCCCATGTATACCCAAAGTGCCTTTCAGACCAAACTGTCCCTCAAGAATTTGGGTGTTCCCAGCCTCTGCCTGCCCAGAAGCCAACTCTGTTCTCTTTCTTTTTGGAGCACAGTCATTCCAAAGGGGCCTCATAGCAGAGAGAGCTGGAAGCTTTTGCTTCATCCATGCCCCTGTTTCCCCAGTTCAACCCTGCAAACCTGGCTCCCTGCCTCCCAGCCAGGAAAGTTCCTTCCCCTCCTCATAGCTTTGCTGTCTGGACCAAAGGCCACCAGGCCCCTCTCAGCATGGCCTTTCCAGCCCCACCATCAACCCTCCCAAGGGATGTCCTGTACCACCTACAGCATTGGCCTTCCTGAGAATGTAGAAGTGTGGCTCCAGGCTCTACCTCAGGCCTCTGGAATCAGAATCTCTAAGGTGTTCTAACAGGTTCTCCAGTGATGCTTGTTCATGTTCAAGTCTGATAGCCCACTCCTTCCGTTCTGGGAACAGAAAAGTCTAGTCTTTTGTCACTGACTGTGTGCTTTAAGTGTAACTGGGAAAGGGCTCCTGGAGCTCCAGCGTCCCCATCTGTGAGATGGACTGGTTGGCCTGTGTGGTCTTAGAGCACCCATCCAGCTCTGCCATCCTGGGCTTTTAGGTATGGATCACAGGCCTTGAGCAGTGAACGAGACACATTCTCACCCTTGGACCCTAGCTCTCATTCTAAGCCTTTGGTTCCCCAACCTTGGGGTCACACCAGAGGTCAGCAGCAGGACGTAGGAAGATGAGAGCTATCCCCTTTGGCAGAACTGCTGTTCATTCTTCCTGTGTCATTTCTCCTCCCTGGCACCCTGCTCCTGGAGTACTTCTCCGAGAGCTCAAGCCTCCAGCCTCAATGGTTGTTGGCCTCGGGTTTCACCTCGGTGAAGTCTGTCCACACCTCAGCCCCATCCCGTAGATACCTGCAGATCCACTAAGCATTCCATAGAATTTGTTCCCACCCCAGGAGTGCTGGCTGTAACAGTGAACTCAGATGCATTTAAAGTGCCATTCCTGAAGCTAGGAGCTTGGTTCAAATGGTAGTGCGTCTGCCTAAGACAAGATTCCAACAGTAGCCCGTTAAAGCTTTGGGTGGGTGGATGGAGGACAGGAAGGGAGGCTGAGACCCCAGCCCGGTTTACTGAGCCTCTTGCCTGCTGGCAAGATCTCAAACTAGCCTTGGACTGAGCGGGCCCCACCGAGTCATAGCCCTACCATGCAGGCTTTCTTCAGATGCAGTTGATCACAGGTTTTAGGATAAGGGGGTGCCCCATCCTGTCCCACAGCCTTTAATAAAAATGTGAATCTTAATAGCCTGATGGTCCATTCTCAAACTACTTAGCCATACTCCCCAAGAAGAGCCATTCTTGCCTGCAGAGATGGAGGTTCCTCCAGGCATGTGTAAGTAGGCACTTGCCTGCACAGCTGGGCTTTGGTGAGGGGATTTTTTTAGGGTGTGGCAGAGCCCCGTTATTGCTCAGCACTAAGTGCCTCAAGGCTGTGCACCCCTGTTTCAAGTAGAGAGACCCAGGGTGGGCTTGCCTGATGATCATTTCCAAAGCAGGGAGCCACCCAGAGGGAAAGAGGTACCAACTTTAAGAAGTACCTCCTAGAAAGCCAGGTGTGGTGATACACGCCTGTAATCCCAGTACTTGAGAGGGCAGGGCAGGAGGATGACAAGTTCCAGGTCAATCTGGGCTACATAGTGAGATCCTGTCTCAAAGAAACTTAACAAAAGCATTACCTTCTACAGGAGGCAGAGACCAAGGCCTGTAGGAACTTTGTCACTGGATAATCTTGTGCTTTTTTATGTTCCTAGAGTGACGGTAAAATCCTGAAAAGGGGGGAAGCCCAGGATATCGGCAATGTGTGACTCATGTTGTCTTCGATGTCCTGGACAGAATTTATATTAACACCTGCAGGGATTCCCACTGCACAAGCATTACAGGAATCGGTGCTCCCTAGCCTGGTGAGCCAGCCTTCACCCATCTGCCTGTCCCAGGTATCCAAATCCTCGCCCTGGAGTTTCATTCTCTCAGCTTGATCCTTCAGTCCTTCTATCTCGGGTTTTTATACATCAGTCAACCTTGACCTTCCTGGGTTAGAAGTTAGAACAACTGGGTTTCAGTCCTCACTTAGTAGCCTGTAGCCCTGGTCTGGCACATTTCACTCCCTGATCCTGAGGTTCCTCTGAACAATGGGACAATGCAGATCCTTTTTATTTCATGTGGGTCTTTGTGTGAATCAGCGAGATGCTTCTGGATATAGAACCACACAAGTGTAAGATCTTATTTCGTGGACAACCAAGATGACAATGTTACTGCTTTAGACATTATAGGGAAATAAACAGCAAATTTTAGCCAAAAAGTACACGGCCAGATGCAGGAGGATGGCGAGTTTGAGGCCATCCTGGGCAACATAGCAAGACCTTGTCTCAAAGAAAAAATGAGCATATATGGGCTTGTCTTTGGGAGCATATAAAATGAAATCTGATACAGAGCCAGACAGCTGTGGGTGTCTTGGATCCAAGGGAGCCAAGAAGAGCAGGGGGACCGCCTTGAAGTGGCAGGGCGGTAGGTAGTTCTGTGTTCCTTTCACACCAGATGGGAGATAGACCTGGAACAGAGAGCCGGCTTTCTGTAGCTGGACAGCCCAGCCTTGTCCCGGCGCCTTCTCTGGAAATCAAGGGCTTGTTCACAACTCTGTAAAGGTTGTAAAGGCTTTAACCCACCCCCAACCTTGCTCTTTCTTTCACCCAGCTGCTATATGGGTGCCTGTTCTCCAACCTTGCACCCTCCCCCATCCCATCCTGACCAGCCCTGCATCCACCCTAGACTTACTTGAAGTCCCAACCCCAGCCCTAACCACACTCACAGTCTAACCTTGGACCTTACCTCCTGGTTCCTCTCCCTCAGCCTTATCTCCACTCCATGTCACAGGTACATCCCGCTCCTCTGCCTAGAGGGGTGCTTTCTCACCTTCCTTCTTTCTTACCATTAAGGGAATGCTACAACTAGTGCGTGTAGGACGCAGGCTGCTGTGCAACAAGTACCAGGTCAGAGAGGACACTGTGTACCTGCCCTGCAGGAGAGCAGAGCTAAGGCTGCTTCCAGACTCAGCCAGCAGAGGGCGCAGCAGCCCACTCACTGGTCTGGCCCAAGGCTGCTCCTGGGCCCGCCCAGGTGAGTAGAGAACTCTGGGGCTGGTGGCAAAGGCTCAGGAAGCTCAGCCTTTTCTAAAGTGCCATGAGCCCTTCCAGAGCTATAGGATGGAGCTTTAGCTGGTAGATGAAGAACAGTTTTAAAATGTTAAGCCTGCTATATTTATTTTAACATGTATTAAAAACAATATAACCAACCCTGATGATGTCTGAGATACAGTTACTCAGAAGGTTGTTAAAGATCCACTTAGGATAAATACGAAGCAACTATGAGTTTAGGAGGGACACAGGTACAGCAAACTTGTGACTGAGGAGGTGAGTGGTCTAAGTTTGGGGAACACTGGGTTACCAGTGGCTTAAGGATGAGGGCTATAAGAGGTAGAGTGAAAGGTTAGTGCCCACGTTAGAACTGGAGGGAAGATGGGGTCAGTTAGGAGTTGGGTGAGGGCTAGGTGAGGATAAAGAGTAGGATGTGGTTAGATCAGACTTAGAGTCACATTTGGCAGTGAAGGTTAGGAATTGAGTCACTCTTCAGGCTACAGGTCTCTGTAACTTATCAACTGAAAAGTCCATAAATGTGTGTGCACATGGATAGGAGAGTCTGCAGAGCATAAAATGGCACCTCAAGTGCAGAGTTCCTCCCTCCCCAGCATCCTCTTCTAGAATCATCTGGCAGGAGCTCTGACCCAAGTAGAGCCAAGACCCACCAGTTGGATCAGAGGGACCAAGGAGTGGGCAGACCTCACCAAGTGGCCAGGTGAATAAAGCTTCTAGGGAGCACAATGGAAAGGCAACCATGTGCCAATGCTGTGTAACTATTTAGCATGAGTAATCTCATTTAATCATTCCAGCCAGCCTGCTCAGGCACATCCTTACCCTCATCCTCATCCTGCCAGTGAAAAGAGGGGACAGCAAGGCCAAGCATCTTGTTCAACGTCAGTAGAGTTGTCTGTGACAGAGATGGGATTTGCCTACAGGGAGCACATGTCTAGACTGGCCCATCTGTAGCCCGTACTACAAGATACCTGGTCCTAGGGTCAGGGGGGTATGTTTCCTGGTCTTTCCTTATGCCTCCTGATTGGCCAATCCCAAATGATGAGAAAGGCAGGTTCCTGAAAGCTACACCCCAATATTCTGGTTCTCTTGTCTGAACTTAACCTAATTGAGTCCTTCTCAACCTGTTATTATAAGTGTCATTATTATTGTTGCCACCCCAAGGACTCTTTTCTGTTTGTTCTGTTTGTTTTCGAGACAGGGTTTCCCCATGTATCCCAGGCTGGCCTCGAACTCAAGATCCTATCTTAGCCTCTGGAGTGCTGCATTACAGGCATGTACCACCACACCTTGCCTAAGGACTCTTTTTAGATCTTTTTTTTCTAATTTCCTTTCCCTCCCAATGAAATTTTAATACTAGAGATGCACTATAGATTCCCTAGATTTTCTAGACTCAAGATCATATTGTCTGGCTGGGCACCGGTGACTCACACTTACAATCCTAGTACTCAGGAGGCAGAGATCAGGAGGATCAAGATCTGAAGCCAGCCCCAAGAAAATAGCTCACAAGACCCTATCTTGAAAATAACCAACACAAAAAAGAGCTGGAGGATGTGGTAAGAGTGCCTGCCTAACAAGTGTGAGTTCACACTCCAGTACCACCACCAAAAGAAAAGGATATCACCTGAAAACAGAGACAATTTTCTTTCACACATGTAAGTACTTATGGAGTCCTTTGGAAGAGTCAGAAAGCACTGAAACAGCAGAGGTTGTTAGTTGCCCAACTGGGACCACTTTCCATCCCTCATAGGGGTGATATTGCCTCTGTTGAGGATGTGTGGTTTCTGGCAAGGCCCCATCCCAAGTTCTAATGCAAGTACTAAGTGCTCATGGGGGTGCTGACCCCTCTCTGTGGGTGGGGACATCTGAAAAGAGATGAAAGAGAATGTGAGCGAGGTCTCTGAGCTCATGTTCCCCTAGGATGGCCTTGGCCCTGGTCCCAGGAACAGGCCAGGCTGAGTATAGGGCAGGGGAAGCAGTGGGACTAGTGCCATCATTCCTTTTTATCTCTGAAGCCTATGGGGACTTTGTCAAGAGAAGGACCTAGAATTTCCCCTGACTCCCCTCATACTCGAAATAAGATTTGAAAAAAGACAGCAACAGGAAGTTTGGAAGTTCTAGCCATCCTTACAAAATTTGTGTGCTGTCAAATAAGGGGGAAAACTTCAATTCTTGGCTCAAGGAATTTCCTTAAACTCAGCCCAAAGGAATTCTCTAGCTGACTGGACTATGCTAAACTGTTTATAAATATTATGAAAACCCCCTACTTGAAAGCCAAGCTCATACAAAAGCTCGTTAGCTAACCACAGAAGTTTCCAAAAGCAAGCCTGTCAGTGTGATAGGAGACATCGTCTCTTATCTCCTTTAGACAACGTTAAACACAATGTCTAAGACATTGTGAAATCAAGTCACTTTTATGTTTGTCCTCAGCACAAGTCAAGTGCCAGGGGCCTGGGGATGGAATCTACTGAGGGCCGAGGTTCCTGCAGTTCTATAGCCAGAAACCCTGGGCTCAGCCCAGGCTGGGTCTGTTCTACAATAAATCAGATCTGCCAAGGAAGAGGTAAAGGGTAGGTAAGTCTGGGCCCTCAGTGGGGTCCTCAGAGAGCCGGCTTGGGAGCAGGGAAAAAAATGTGTGTGTTCTTCAGCACTCGAGCTTTGGAAGCACCTGGGTTCAAATCTTAGCTCTGCTGTGTAACCTTGGACAAACTCCTTAGCTCTGTGATTTCATATGCAAATCAGAGATAATACGTAGTGCAAAAAATGTGATGATTAAATGAGATAACATATAAAATTTAAAGTATTAAACTTAGCAAATCAGCAATACAAAAAAAACCAAAATAAAAACAAACAAAAAAAACCCCAACTAGATCCCCAATACCCCAGACGAGAAAGCCATGTACTGACACCCACAGGGACCTCTTCCCCTCCCGCCTCTCCTCTCTTCCTTCCCCTTTCCTTCCCTTCCCTCTCTCACTGTCCTCTTTCTCCTCATACCAGTCCGCTTAGGATCTAGGTGGCTCTGTTTCCAAGTACTTTTTTTGGCACCTTGGTTCCCACCTCTCCAAGCTGTGTCCTCTACCTTGACAGGGTCACTACTCCATGGCAGGATGGAGGGATTTATAGCAGTCCCCTCCTCCTCACCCCCACCTGGTTACCAGACAGCCATCTACAGAAAGGTCACTTCCCCAACAGCACTGTGGGTTGAACAGAGGGAGCCCCAGAGGGGCAAATAAATACATCAGGTTTCCAGCTGGGTCTGGAGATAAGGCTGAGGCGTTCACCAGCTACGTATGAGATTCCTCTTCCCACACCACTTCTGCTGGTTTCCCAGCAAAGCCTATTTGAAGTACTTCAAAGAGGACATGGAAGAGACTGTGTCTGGCGTTGTATCCTGGAAGGCACTGCAGAATTTGGATTTGGTAGGGACAGGCATGAAGAATGAAAATATAACAGACCTGAGCCTAAGATCAGATAGCCAGGCAGAAGGGCTATTTCGCCCTAGGCACAAGAGGAGAAAGTCAGTGGAAAAGCAGGTTCAGCTCCCTAACCCCTGATCTCTTTCTCTGGACCCCCTTACACTGAATTAAACTTGGTTGTTTCTAGGATGTGGCCATTAGAACTGGCCTTGTCTGGATTGTATGTCTGCAACAAGCCAAACCACCTCAGAGAGAGCTTTTCTTCCTCCAGATCTCTGGCCAGCTAGCAGCCCAGCTGGAGGTGCTCTCTCAGTAGGGTCCAATCTGGGATCAGCTTCCTTTTACAGATGCTCCAATTTAAGGGCATAACCTGTCTCTTCCAATAGGGGCACAACTTTGCTTCCATCCCCATGATCACCTGAGGAGGGGCACAGGAGACCGGAAGTGGGGCTCAGTCCTATTGCAGAGGCAGTTACCTATTGAAGAGGCCTCATTTGCACAGTTTCAGCACCTCCTAACCAGCCAGCTTACCCATGACTACCAAGCTTGGCATATCCTTGGCCCAGACTGCCCCAGGAAAGGTAGCACCTTGGACATGCTACATGCTGGGGGCCTTACCCAGCCCCACCTGCTCTCTGCTCTCTCAGACTCCATCTCCCTTCTAAAAAAGTGAAGGGGGAGGCTTAGAGTTCCAATGATGCTTGGTGATTCTAGGATCCTTTCAGGTTGTCATCATAAAAGCGGTGTTTTGAATCCAAGCCCAAACTCCTAAGCTTCCACATGTCAGGTCCGGCCACTCGCCCCTACATGCCAAATAAAGAGACATGGCGACAGCAGAGAAAGGAGGTTTATTACATGGCCCAGGACACGCTGTGAGAAGAGACAAAGTAAGCACTCAACCCATCTTCAGCCTTCTTCAGGCCAGAGACGTGAGCATTCGCTTTAAATAGATAAAGAATTAGGGCAGGGGACAAAAGGTATTTATAGTTAAACAGTCCCAGTCACATGTGTTCCAGTGGTCTAGTGGGGCTTGTTGGCCATTATCTCAGTCCTTGTTCTTCAAGGTTTCTGGAGAAGATGTCACTGTCATCACTTGAGGGAAGCAATCTAGTTCCCAAGGCATGATCGCTCCTGCTCCAGGGTGCAGTCTCATCATTGTAGGTAATTGTCCTCATTTGGAGGGGTGTCTGTCCTGCAAGGTTCTGCTGTTCTTTTGGGGTAGTTTCAGTCCCTTCTCATGAAGATGTCTTTCCTTGATTCCAAGGTGGCTTCAGGAGAGGATGGTTCAGAGCAAAGGACAACAGATACAAAATGGAGACAGAGATGACAAGCTTTAGCTCCTGCTTTTAGTAAATTTGTGGACCTAAGTAAGGAGTCAGTGCTTTTCAGCAAAAGCAGTTTAAGCATTCACATTTGAATTAAGCATTCACATTAAATGCAGTTTAAGCATTCTTACATTCACAGCTCCCTGCTCTAAAGTCAGCCCAGGCCTCACCAAGACTGGAGCTCACTGTGTGCTGATGCACAGAGAGAGAGAAGTACCCATCTTCTGGGTAGCCCTCTGCCGGTGTCTGATCCTGTTCATCTGTGGGAGCCAAGCTATCCTGACTCCCTGGACTTGGGAGGAGCTCGGGGGGTCAGTTTTGTCCTAGACCTCCTCAGGATCAAAGCTGAGGCTGCAATTCTGCCTGAATCCACACCCATGCTTACTTATTCCTCTTTCTCTCTGGCGCCGTTTTCTTCCTTACTGGTTTCTGGGGGATAGTTACTTAATCAACCACTTGTGCATGAAACCCTGTGTCAGCTCTGCTTCTGGGAAAACATTTCCAAAACAAATGAAAAGAGCCAATTGACAGTGAGAGACTGAGGATACCCAAGAGGAGCTTCAGTTTTATTCCATCCCTCCATGTGGTCCCTCGTGTGGGTTTTGATAGGGCTAGTGGATGAGAAGGGGGAGGCTGCCTTCCAGGAGCTTTGAGGCTGTGGGGTGGATGAGGAAACCCCAGGCCCTACTCTTGGGACATCTATCAGGGCAGGAGTCTGAGCATGTGTTTGGAGTGGCCCCTCTCTGTGCACTCGGATGTACCGGGCAATGGAGAGCAGAACAAAGGACTGGCAGCCTCCATCTCCCTTCCTTAGCCGATGTCCCAGGCCTGAACTATTCAGTGAACAGATTTTAACCTCTAGGAGTATGACCCCCTGCCTTTGGGAAGTGTTTAGAAGCAGGACTCTCCCTGCCCATAGAAACCAACACCGTGAAGGGCAAGGGGAAGAGGGCAGGCAATGACATCAGACTTGATCAAGACACCTCCTGAGGTAGCCCCTTCAAATGACAGTCTGCTCCCAGGAAGCTCAACTCAGCCTGCACACAGGCTGCTCCTAAAGCACCCCAAAAACCAGAACTCGAGAACAATAACACTAAAAGGGCCTCTGGCACATAGAGTCCATTCTCCTGACGTGTCAAGAGCAGAAACCCACAAGGACAGAGGGCGAGGGGTGGGTGAAGGTCACGGGTGGGTGGAAAGGTGGAACTTCAGGCTGTGAGTGCCAAGCGCATTGTGTTATCCACGGCTTCACATTCTTCATGAGACTAGGGGAACATTCTTTTTCCTGTCTGCCACCTGACTGGTGACATGCTTAGGATGTGAAGTCATACGGGAACATCTTTGAGCTCACAAACATATCCAGCTGATGAACACAAAGCTTCCGCTGCTCCCAAAATAGCGTTGGATCTCAGCTCAGGCATTTCCAAGAACAGACTCTTAGCCTTTCAAGAATTCTGTGAAAGCAGAGGGTCTCTGCTTTGTATTCCCAGCAAAGAAAATTCCCTGAATCTGGCCACCCACAACTGCCCTTACCAGACTGCAACCTCAGCTCTGACCCTGGTCACAGACTGTGGACAGATTGGCCTCATCTCCTCATAAGGAAGTACCTCATCAGTTCACTCTAAGGTCATTCTCAGTGCAACTCATTTCATTTCGAAATTATGCTACTTTGAATATGCAAATCTCCACATCTATTTAAAGGGGGATCCTGCTTGTAGGGAATCTTGGGATTGTCTCCTCAATATCTACTTCAGGACTAGATTACGCTAAACCCACCCTTGGCTAGGGATTTGTTCGGCTATGGGGCATCCTAAGCCAATCTGTGTCAATAAACCCAAAGAAAGGCAGAACCCAGTCTGTCCATCCCACTAGCCTGTTGATGATAAGTCTGCTACCCCAATGGCTTCAGTGGACTCAAGCCTTAGGCTAGAGTCCTGGTAAGGTGGCAGAAGATAGAGACAGAGGGACCTGGGATTGCAGATATCACTGAGTCACTGGATCAACCAGCCCCAAAGTCAGCCTTACTTCCTGTTTTGTGAGATGACACCCTTACAGTTCTCCACCTTTTAAGATGGGAATTCTGTTATCTGCAGCAGTAAGGATCACACATGGCCCACCCCCCCCCCCACACACACACACTTCTCCCAAGTCACCCTGTCCCCTCTTCACCACAGTAAGTCCTGCCACAGAGGGGCTGGCTACCTGAAGACCTGGGGGAGCCAGGCCTACCTGGGTTGGGATGCAACCAACTGCTAAGATGGCTACCCTTGCATGTAGGAGTAGTTCGTCTTCCAGGCAGGAGTGTCATTCCCGCCCCCCCCCCCACCGCCCCGCTTCAAGCACAGATTCAAGTAGCTACAAGAGCTGCCACTGGAATTGATGTCGTTAATTTTGATGGCGATAAGCAGCCTTGCCAATGTTTGAAGCTAACTTCATGAAAGCATTGGGAGGGTACCGGCTGGATCCCAGATTGTTGATGACCTTGAGGCTTACTCAAACTATCCCGGATATTCATGCCTCCCTCTGCCTCTGGTGTGCTACCACAGGTTACTTTCTTCTGAAATCAAGGCTTCCCATAAGCAAATGCAGATATTTTTTTGCTTTTCCCTGGAAAATAAAGTCACAGAGCCCAATAAATACTTAAACAGAATGTACTGTTAATTAAAAACCTCTGGCTACAGTCTGCAGCTGTAGGTCTCTTCCCAATGCTGACAATAGCCTCAAGCACTGGAATTTGCCTGTAAGTTATCCCAAACTAGAAACCCTTGCAAATAATACAAGCGATTCTGATTCTGGGTGTATGGAGGGGGACAGTGGGGAAGAGAGAAGTCTGGGAGCAGAGCCAAGGTCCTCTCCTTGTAGGGGAGGCAGGACACAAGCAAGTTTGGGTGGCTTTGGTAGCATGTCTCATCATACCTGTACCCAGCTCTGCAAGGCAGTAATAGTAGTTAATTCTATCCAGTCATTGTTTAAAAAAATAACAGCTACTTCTCTGAGCACAAATGCCACAAGTGTTTGGCATGCCTTGACCCAATCCTCACAGAGTCTTCAAATCATAGGTACTATTATTTATGACCTTTTTTCCTTGAGACACAGAGAGGTTAAGTAACTTGGCCAGGGGTCACACAGGCTAGTATATGATGGAGTCTGATGCTAGAAAGAAGTATGTGTGTGTGTGGGTGGGGGGTGAGTAGAAACAGGGCCTGGCTTCCCTGAGGAGCAATCTTTCTGATGGAAAATAAGAAAGGAAAGCATGGTTTGGGGGCACTTGTGTGTCAGGGGGATTTCTTCAGCTGCAGAAACTGAAAATGGGAAGCAGGGAGTGTTCCAGAGCTTCTGGCTGGAGGGCAGCCTTGGGAAAGGTCTCCAGTGCAGACTAGTGTGCTGGGGATGTTTGACACCATCTGGGTTCTGGCTTTCTTGTTCTCAGAGGCTCTTCCTGCGCCCCCAGGCAAGCCGGTGATATCACCCACGTGTCACATTAAAATACAAGGGCACGTGCGTCTCTGAGCGCAGCTGCAGCTGAATCGTTTGCACAATGTAACCTGTCTTAAATGTTTAATCATGTATCTATTACTTCGAAATTTGCAAGTTCCTTTACCCCTTTTAGCACCAACAGATTGTCAGCTCTCAGATATTTTAGAGGCCGCTGACAAAGTCATGAGACTGGGGGACCGACTGGAGGACAAAGCGCTCTTGGCGCACGGGTGATGGTGGGGACGGTACCCAGGACACTTTCTTCCCAATCAAGCTCATTGATTGGCCCGCGCCAGTAGTCTCTCCAGGAGAATTCAGAGGGGCAGTACTGTGTTCTGGGCGCTGGGAATACTATGGGGCACTGAACGTCTGAACCTGAGTTAGGGAGGAGAGGGAAGGTTGTGGATTCCTGGAGAGCTTCGAACTGTGGTTAAGCGCGTCCCACCGGAGCACTGCAGACTCTCAGAGCGCGGGGTAGCGCCGGGCTTGTGCGGGGCTCTAACCTCTGCCCTGCTTGCCCAGGTCCCTACCTTCCCACCCTGCCACTGCCGCCCCTGCGCCCGGCAGGCGGTGTCCAGCAGGGGGCGCGCGCGGACCAGGCCAGAGCCGGTGACCTACGCGGACCGCGCCTGGGGAGCAAGTTCCGGGGTCCTGCGCGTTTCAGTCCTCTCCGCCCTCCCTACGCTCCGGGTCCTCGAGGTTGAAGGTTACAGAAGTCATTCCGCACAAGCGGCTGGGGGCTCCGCCCCTGGGCGGACAGACTGGGTCAGGACCCCAGTCTGGTAAAAAGCCCAAGCCTGGATTCGACAGATTTCTGGATCTGGGTCCTCTGCTCTGGCGCCTTGGAACTTTGTATCCCTCGTTTCCCGCACCGCTACTCCACACACCTGATTAGGTGCCTGTTTCTTTAACGATCAAAGACGTAGGCGGGGTGGGGGGGAATGTATCTTCGCTCCGGTTTCCCGGTCCCTCGGTAACCGTGTCGTTGTTAACATTACCAGCGTTAGACCTGCTCCTGCGCGCCGAGCGGCGCCGGGGAGGCGCAACGTGCGTCCTCTAGGTGAGCTCGGAGGTTAAACCTGAGTCGCTGCTCCCATCCCAGGCTCCGACGGACTCTGCCAGGGTTGACTCGGGCTCCCGCCCGGCGGGGACAGGGGTAAGGGGTGCCTTCCCCCAGTGCAGGATTGGGGAACAAAAGCACTTGCTGGAGAGCGGCGGAAACCGCTGGGGACCGCAGGAATCAGCACCCGAGCCAGGGTGGCCACAGAGCCCTTAGCCATCCCGTAAGGATGGCGCCTCTAGGCGTCAGAAACCTCCCTCCCTCCCCTCTGAACCCCCGGCTTTTGCACCCTCGGCAAGAGAGCAAGGAAAGGGGGTCTTTCTTAGCCCCGCGGGCCCTGACAGCTTCCCCGCACGCTGGCGGGACGGGTCCCTGCGATCCAGGGAAGCTTTTAGGGGAAGCTCATTCTCCCTTCCAGTCCCTGAACTGTGTCCTCGGTTTCTCGCTCCTTCCAAGTTGTCCCTTGGCCCGCTTGCCTCCCCGCCCAACTTAGAATAGAGATGAAAACTAGGAGGGTCCACTAGCTAGTGGTGAGCCTCCACGCCAGGGCCTCCCTCTCTGTCTCCACGCCTTGCTTCCCTCCTCCATCCCTGGAAAGCCTCCAGAACTCGCCATCTTGGACCTTCAGACCAGACCCTCTCAGTCCCGCTACTGGCTCTCCGCCCCTCGGATCCCTCTTTTTAGGGGCGAGACTCCCAGCAATGTGCCCCCAAATTTCCTAAAAATGCTGACAACGCTCCAGGACGCCCCCTCGCTCCGCAGACAAAGAAGTCAATGCCAGGCTAGCGGCCTGTGCCACTTGCTGGCCCAGCCAGCCCCAACCCTCAGGGGCTTGGTCCAGGTGAGGGACAGGATTGGGGCTGTTCCCAATGCAGGATCCAGGGTGGGGACAGGTCACAATGTTCTCACCCCTTGGCCCTCCTGGAAGACACCTTCCTTCCATGGGCGTCTCAGTACCCTCCCTCACGGTCGGCTGTGGGACCCCAGGACTGAGCAGGTGTTCTGGGTTCCGAACCTGGCTGAAGGAGATGCGCTGGTCCCAGCTTGCCTGCCGCCCGAAGCGAAGACAGCAGTAGGAGAGAGGGAGGGACTCGGAGTGTGCGTGCATAAGTCTTCATATTTAATTTACAAAGCCTCAGAACCCTGGCCGGGTGGTCTCTTTAGATGCGGCGCTCTTTGCCGGTCTCTCTCCCCTAACCCCTCCCCACCTCATTAAAATGCTTAACACTCAAATCCGGGTATTGATCTCCGCAGAAGCCCCCGACCATCCCCGCCATCGACCCACCAAGACAGACCGCTGCCGGGGTGAGGACTGAGGGACCACGTGCGCCCCAAGATCACAGTGTTTACAGAAAGAACGATGGGGGTGGGGGGAGAGGGCTCTGCGTGTCTCCCAGAACCTGTACCCCTTTTCCGGTTCTGGCCTGCACGTAGGTAGCACGCGCTGGAGTGGGGGGATGGAGATGCGTTTTAATCAAATGCCTCGACATCCTTGTGCCTCCGCCTCCTTGTAGCTAAAAGAAATGTCGGGGTTTCGCAAGAGATAGGGAGAGTCGGGAACAGCAAGTCCGCGAGTCTGCTGAGGCCAGCTGTTGTGTGAGGGTGTGAGACAGCGGGGCGGTGGCGTGCCATCGCGGCTTCGGGGATAGTGTGGTGGTGGGGGGGGTGGCTGAGAGGATACTGCGAATGGGGGTGTGGGAAATGCTTGGATCTTACGGTCCCAGCCCACAGTGCTCAAGAGGAGAAGACGTTTCATAACCAACCTTGTCCCTGCCGCTATACGCTGCAGCCTCGATGCCCTATTCCCCCGGAGCTGGCATTGAGGTGCTTGGGTGCGCTCAAACTAGCTCCCTGGGAGCCAGACTGATACCTGCGCGGCCCGCCCCCACCCCGCGCTGTGCACTGGCTAGCCACTGGGCCGTGGGCTACTGGAACGGCTTTTGCCACAAAAGACCAGACGTAAAGAGTTCCGGCTTAAGGGGCTGGGCAGGGGTGGCGGTGGGCTAGGGAGGTGGGCGTCTCTTCCCCTACGCGCCATGCAGGGCTGCACATTGGCGTCTGTCTGGTTAGACTGAGGGGGGTGGGGGAGACTAAGGCTTGTATCTGCCCAGATCCAGTCAAAAATGGCAGGGAGGGTGAGGCGCTCTGCTAACACTATCAATTATGCATCGTGTTGAACGTGGCTTCGGGGAGGAGGCTGCTAGCAGGGGGGTGAGAAAAGGAAGGATCAGCGCGCGCCAGGCTGCGCACAGCGCAGCCGGTCCCGCTGGAGGTCTTTCTGCGCCACTGCCTGCATTTGCAAAAAAAAAAAAAAAAAAAAAAAAAGAATGTTTTAAGGCAAAGACACGCCCCCCTCCAGTCGTACGCCTTTCTTTTCCCCAAATTCCTCAAAGATGGTTTGTCTCACGTGTTGCGGGGCGTAAAAACAGCTCGCATTCAATTAGCAGCGGAGCTCCCAGGCGCTGGCGGGACGGGCGCGTGAGGGTGAGTGAGCGTGAATGTGTGTGTGCGCGAGAGGGAGAACAGTGAGTGTCGGGGTGAAGGTGTGCTTGTGAAAATGTGTGTGAACGTTGCAAGAACTCAACACATTGACGCGATTGTTAAATGATGGTGGATAATTCTAAGGTGTGAAGGTCGATCGCGTGGAGAGTGAGTCTGTGAGAATGGGTTTGAGCTTGTGGAGGGCGGTGGGATGAGGGATCGTGACAATATCAGCGGTATGTAAATGTAAGGCCACATGGATTGTGGGGGTGCAGTGGGCTGGAAAGAGCCGAGCCTTGGGCGGTGGGCGTGTGGAGCCCCTTGTGACCGACCGACGTGACTTGGCCTCGGGGAGGGTCTCTACCGCTTTAAACAAATGTAGGCGCTGCAGGAGGTGGGAGAGGCTGCGCGCGTTCCCGCAGAACCCGGGGCCGCGCGAGGACGCTCTCCAACCTGCCGCCGGGGAGAAGTGGGGCGAACAGATACCTAAGGAAAACCTGAA
The DNA here is from genome assembly GCF_047511655.1 of Castor canadensis. NCBI lineage: Eukaryota > Metazoa > Chordata > Mammalia > Rodentia > Castoridae > Castor > Castor canadensis. Next base: position 4,824,922 of record NC_133404.1, read on the forward strand.
CTGGGACTTCGGGGCCTCAAACTTACCTGTCCCCTTGCCCCTCCCCCGTTTTCCCCACAGCCTCAGCAACAGATGCAGGTAGCTCCCTTCGGCTGTCATCCCAGCTCCGCGACACCAGTCTGGAGAAGGGGTTGCAGCCTGAAGGCTGCATAGGAGTCAGCCAGCAACGGGTAAGCAGAGGGGGGCACCCCCTTAATCTCAGCCCAGGCGGGATAGGTCAGGAATAAAGCACCAACCCCACAGTGCTGTCTGGGAGGAACTGAGAAGGGAGGGGCCCTCCCCCAGAATCAAAGGCAGAGAAGGGGACTCGGGATCCCAAAGACAGGGTGTGGGAGGGGTTCTGCCAAACCTGACGGGCGCCCCAAGTGGGGGCGGGGAATCTATGTAAATGTGTTTGTATGGTTGGGAATGAGGTTTCATGGGGTCCTTCAGGTATGGGGGAGAGTTGTGGAGAGTGGTGCAGGCTATTGAACCTTTTCCAACTTCATTAAATAGTAGCTACCTTCTTAACCTGTGGGCTGGGGACCCCCATCCCCCCTGGAGCTCCCTGGGCTCTGTGGGACTCCGGGGGTGGGTGGGGGAGATTTAATGACTGTCCCCACAAAGCACTGCTCCAGGCTTGGGGGAGGGGTTCTCTTCCCAGACTGAAGGTTGATGGAGCTGTTCTGGCTCCCTTCTGGGGGGAGCTGTAGCCCAGGACAGGCGATTTAGCTGAAGCTGGAGAAGGATTTGCAAATGGGGGCTTCCCCAGATCCCAGGCACGTCCTTCCCTCTGAAAGTTCTCAGTATTGTTCGTTCATCTGCTCATGCTTCTGTCTCAGAGGAGGGATGTGTGAACACACAAGTTTGTGCCTATTTTTCTGTGTGTGTCAGTTCATATGAGGACTTCTGTCCTTGCGTCTGTCAAGTCTCGCTCACAGTAACAGGAATGCGCTTTGCATCTCAGTGGAAAACGCTGTACAAATGCTGGGTTCAGTTGAGAACAATGAGGTCTCCAGAGTATATTGCGCAGGTGTCTGGGTGCCTATGTGTTTGTGTCTATGCAATGCGTTATGAACCTCCTGATAGATCATTAGGTCCCTTAGTTGCCTGCTGGGTGGCGATGCCCGAGCTTGTGTGTATTGCTGTGTGCTTGTATGATTGTCTGTGCGTAGGACAAAGGGTTCTAGAGGACAGCCAGTCACCGACAAAAATATCTTTTCTGTGTTCCATCTCACCGGGTTAAATGAAGACTTAGAAACAGAGAGAGGCCAGTGCAGAGTCTACTGCAGATTCTCAAGCAGCGAAGCTTGTAGAGGGGTCAGCTACTGGGTGAGGGGGTAAGTGGGGGTGGGGGGAAGCATGGTCCATGCTCTCTGGAAAAGGATGTCAGGGTCCTGGAGGGAGCATCCATCGAAGCTTTAGACTTTTATTAAGCTCCGTTTGTGCGCAAGAGAGGTTCTTGGGCACAGAGGTTACTGGACTACAGGTTTGGGGAGGCAGAGCTTCTTAGAGGAGGGAAAGTGGATCTCAGTAAGTCACCTTCTCTGTTCTTCCCCTGGCTTCCGTTGCAGCAGCCACTATGGCACCGGTTCAAGCCCTTTGGTTGGCCTGGGCACTTCTAGGAGCGGCGGGAGCGTGCCCGGAGCCGTGCGCCTGTGTAGACAAGTACGCGCACCAGTTTGCCGACTGTGCGTACAAGGAGTTGCGCGAGGTGCCCGAAGGATTGCCAGCTAACGTGACCACGCTTAGTCTGTCCGCCAACAAGATCACAGTGCTGAGGCGTGGGGCCTTCGCCAACGTCACGCAGGTAACATCGCTGTGGCTGGCGCACAGTGAGGTGCGCACGGTGGAGCCGGGGGCGCTGGCTGTGCTGAGCCAGCTCAAGAACCTCGACCTGAGCCACAACCTCATATCAAGCTTCCCTTGGAGCGACCTGCATAATTTGAGTGCGCTGCAGCTTCTCAAAATGAATCACAACCGCCTGGCATCGCTGCCCCGGGACGCACTCGGCGCGCTGCCTGACCTGCGCTCCCTGCGTATCAACAACAATCGGCTGCGTACGCTGGAGCCCGGCACCTTCGACGCGCTGAGCGCGCTGTCACACCTTCAACTCTATCACAATCCCTTCCACTGCGGCTGTGGCCTCGTGTGGCTGCAGGCCTGGGCCGCGAGCACACGAGTCTCGTTGCCTGAGCCAGATTCCATTGCGTGTGCCTCACCTCCCGCGCTGCAGGGTGTGCCGGTGCACCGCCTGCCCGCCCTGCCCTGTGCGCCGCCCAGTGTGCGTCTGAGTGTAGAGCCGCCGCTTGAGGCTCCCGGCACCCCTCTGCGCGCGGGTTTGCCTTTCATGTTACATTGTGACGCTGAAGGCCACCCCACGCCCCGCCTGCAATGGCAACTTCAGATCCCTGGTGGCACCATAGTCTTAGAGCCGCCAGTCCAGGGTAGGGAGGATGATGGGGACAGGGCAGAGGAGGAGGAGGAAGAAGAAGGAGATGGAGACGTGCCAGCGCAGACCGAAGCCCCAACAGCGACTCCGGCGGCACCGGCTTGGCCCGCACCTCCAGCAACTCCGCGTTTCTTGGCCCTAGCAAATGGCTCCCTGTTGGTGCCGCTTCTGAGTGCCAAGGAGGCAGGCGTCTACACATGCCGTGCACACAATGAGCTGGGCGCCAACTCGACGTCAGTACGCGTGTCTGTAGCTGCAGCCGGTCCTCCAAAGCACGCTCCTGGCGCAGGGGGAGATCCTGGTGGTCAGGCCCCAACCTCTGAGAGAAAGGCCACAGCCAAGGGCAGGGGCAACAGCGTCCTGCCCTCTAAGCCTGAGGGCAAAACCAAAGGCCAAGGCCTGGCCCGCGTTAGCATCCTCGGGGAGACAGAGGCAGAGCTGGAGGAGGAGGAGGGAGGAGAAGGAGAGGAAGTGGAAGACCAGATCCCTGCGGACCCGGTGGAAGAGAAGCACTGTGGTCGCGGGGACCCCTCTCTGTACGTGTCTAACCACGCGTTCAATCAGAGTTCAGAGCTCAAGCCACACGTCTTCGAGCTGGGTGTCATCGCGCTGGATGTTGCGGAGCGCGAGGCGCGGGTGCAGTTAACGCCGCTGGCTGCGCGCTGGGGCCCTGGGCCGGGCGGGGCTGCGGGAGCCGGGCGACCTGGGCGGCGGCCCCTGCGCCTGCTCTATTTGTGTCCAGCGGGCGGCGGCGCGGCGGTGCAGTGGTCCCGCGTGGAGGATGGTGTCAATGCTTACTGGTTCCGCGGCCTGCGGCCCGGCACCAACTACTCCGTGTGCCTGGCGCTGGCGGGCGAGGCCTGCCATGTGCAAGTGGTGTTCTCTACCAAGAAGGAGTTGCCCTCACTGCTGGTCATCGTGACGGTGAGCGTATTCCTCCTGGTGCTGGCCACCGTACCCCTGCTGGGCGCCGCCTGCTGCCATCTGCTGGCCAAACACCCCGGCAAGCCTTACCGTCTTATCCTGAGGCCCCAGGCCCCCGACCCTATGGAGAAGCGCATCGCCGCGGACTTTGACCCGCGCGCCTCCTATCTTGAATCTGAGAAGAGCTACCCCGTAGGCGGCGAGGTGGGCGGTGAGGAGCCAGAGGAGGCCCCGGGGGAGGGCCTTGATGAAGACGCGGAGCAAGGGGACCCGAGTGGGGACCTGCAGAGAGAGGAGAGCCTGGCGGCTTGCTCACTGGTGGAGTCCCAGTCCAAGGCCAACCAAGAGGAGTTTGAGGCGGGCTCTGAGTACAGCGATCGGCTGCCTCTGGGCGCGGAGGCTGTCAACATCGCCCAAGAGATTAACGGCAACTATAGGCAGACGGCGGGCTGAGCCCCCAGCCTTCCTGGCCCGCCCATTCCCACTCTGGCCTTGGGTGCCTGATAGCAGAAGCCTAGGGCTGGCAGGACTTACCTCCCTCTCCCCAACCTTCACTTACTCCGCCACCTTAATTCTCTCCAGGGACTTCTAGTAGGAAGTGGGCCGATTTCACCAGTCCCTGGCCAACCACGTCCGTCATTCTCTTGGCGGGCTGAGTCCCTCTCCTCCCACCCCCACCCAAGCACAGTGTCCCATTCCTATCTCCTTATATAAAACCTCACCTGCTGACGGCGAGGCGCAATCTATCGCCTCCCCTCCTTTCCAACCGCCCGCAGCTCGCCCCACCCGTAGTCCCTGGAGTCAGGAGCAACGCGGGAACGTCTGGTGGTAGCGTCGTGGTTCTGGGGCTTTCGCCGGGGACCCACGGTAGATGCCCCCCGCGTAGAACGCTGTGGATCTCACCTGGACCCTTCTCCGCCTTTTCAGGCCTGCATGTGCCAGAAGCTGTCTATTTTTTAGTCTTAAATCCCACTTCCGACAGGAAACCAAATTTTTCTGCCCCTCCCCCCCCATTCCCAATTCCCCGCCCCATTTCGGCCCGGGCACTGAGCAGGCTGCCTGGAGGCACTTTTCACTCCAAACTCTGTTTCTTATTTTCTTGTTTTCTAAGACTGCGACATTCTGGGTCTGGTGCTAACACCCCCTTCCCAACCTCTGGGAAGCTGGATGTGCGTGTGTCAAGAGGCAAGAGAAGGAATCCGTTTTCTCCCGCCCCTCTCCTAACTTAAAGCGCCGCGGGACCGCGCGCCCCCTTTCTGCCAAGGGTACAGGCTTGGTCCCCAGCCAGTTTCGTTGTCAGTTTGTTGTGGTGCCCGGAGATTGTGCTCACGACAGCTGCTTTGGCGGCTCCACTGAGTCCAGATTCTCGGCGGAAAGCGCCAGGGGCGCAGGAAGCAAACTGTCTCCCCCGGACGCAAGTCTCCCAAGGGCTGGCGCCCGGGTACGCACAAAGCCTGCGCGTGACTGCAGCAGGACTCGGAGGGGGGACAGTCCCCCGGTCCCCGCCCCGCCCCGCCCCTCCTTCCGCGAGAATAGTGTTTGCCCGGCGGGTAGTCCTAGCCGAGCGTGGTCTGTAGGAGAAGTCTGTGTCCTGTAAAACGTGCCGGTGTAGTGTGGGGGGCGGGCGGGCGGGCAGGTGGGAGGGAGGGAGGAAGGGAGTTAGAGGGAGGGTGGGCGCGACTCGGGAGCCCCGACTGGGGTCAGGGTTTGGTTGTTGAAGGGAGGCGTCGGGGTGGGGTTGCAGGCCTCTGGACCAGCCCTCTCCGCCAAGCGCAGCACAAGCGTGGCCCCGGCGGGAGTAGCCCCCGGAGCCCGCGTCCTTTTCTAAACGCTTCTGTATGTAAACCGTCAATAAAAAAATCGATTTGAACTGGATTTGGTGACTTTTTGTGGAGGGGGGGGCAGAGGAAGGGGGCCTAGGAGAATGAAGGAGGAAACCACAGAAGGAAGGAGCTCCTAGGAGCCTCCAGTTGGGATCCTTTGTGTGATTGTTTGTGTGATCGCCTTGTGATTTTGCCAGGTGTTTGCAACTTGATGCCTCCAACTCTGGGGTACAGGGTGGGGTGAAGCTACTTGGGTGGGAGGAGCCTGGAAGTGAGCGGTAGGGCTGGCAGAGAGGGAGGGGCGGGTGTCTGCAGACGGAGCACCAAGCGTCCTCTGGAGTGTGTGCTCGCCCAGCCGGCTTGCATCTGAGTGTTGGTGTTCTGGGGTGCGGCTGTGCGTGTGTGTATGTGCACTGCTGTGGCTTGCACAAGAGAAGTCACAAATAACACACATTTCAGAGCAGACAAATGATATAGAGCAGAAAAGGGGGAAACCTAGGGACAGAACAAGCTGGCACATGAATCTGAGGTCAGGTGCGTGTGTTGGGGGGTGTCTGTGGGGAGTGCTCAGTAAGTGATGCGTGGACAGCTGTCACGGGTGCTGAGGAGGTTGCGCTGTGGAATCAGTACTGCAAGCACACTGATTTAATAGGCCTAGAAATGGGGACAGGTGAGACAGGAGGGTAATGGGTACAGTGCTGTTGACAAGCCACAGTGCTGGAGTCAGGCAGGCTGTGTGTTTCAGCTGAATCCCTGGGAGGGAAAGGAAGTGGCCAGGAAGGGAGGTGGAAGAAGAAAGCAACAGAAGTGAGGGGAGTAGATCCAAATTCCATCCCTTTTTCCTGCTTTCAATCTCCTCTCTCTCATCCTTTCTATGGGTATCGGGTCTTCCTAATTGGACCAGTTTGGGCTGAGGAATTGGCCTAGGTCAGACACCCTGCATCCTATCCTAGTCCCAGGCCAGTCTCCTGGCTGAGGTGGTAGCTGTGACACTTCTTGGGGTGGAGGGCATGAGTCCAGGTTTCCTTCCCAGACCAGCAAAGCAGTTTCAGAGAAAGATTTCCTTGTAGGGCCACAGCTCAAGCTCTGCCCTGTGGCCTGCCCTTCACCAGGAATTCTGTCTTTCAGGGAGATTGCTCTTTGTTCCAACTGCCAATCTCACCTCTCATTGGGGGGCAGGGACTGGCTCTGGAATCCACACAGGATTGCACCTGAGCAACCAGTAAGTGTTCAATGGTTTTGGCCAACCAAATCCTTGGGCCATGGGTCTTCAGGAGGAAGGGTTCCATCCTGTTCCTCCCCATTCTAGTGTTGAGGGCCCCTTTGAGTGCTTCCTGGGGAAGGTGCAGAGAAGTTCAGAGTTCGGCCCCTTCTTTGCCTGGGACCAAGCATCCTAACAGATGAACAAGTACTATCCAGCCAGACCTTCTGTTCCCTGGGCAAGGCCAGACCCAAAGGTTCAGCCCACAGAAGATGAATTGGGTAGGTGCTGAAGGCCAAGGTCAAGGTGCTGGGGTGGTCCTGACTGCTCTCCCAGGTATGCCTCAGTTTCTGCCCACATATTTGGTATATACACTGAATTGTCCCTAGCCTCTGTCTTTTCTTCTTATTTTCTTTTAAATTTTATGTTTTCATTTCCTCCCCCTTTCTACTCTGTTCTCTTTTCAGTTGTTCCAACTCAATGATCTGCTTAAGGCTCAATTTTTTTTTTTCTGGCAGTACTGGGGTTTTGAATTCAGAACCTCATGCTTGCTAGGCAGGCACTCTACCACTTGAGTACTCCACCAGCCCTGTTTTATGATGGGTTTTTACAAGATAGGGTCTCCCAAACTATTTGCCAAGGCTGGCTTCAAACCACGATCCTCCTGATCTCTGCCTCTTGAGTGAGTAGCTAGGATTACAGGCGTGAGCCACCAGTGACCTGCTTCAATTCTTTTTTAACAGTGTCCCCATCAGGTGATATGTGGCCTTGGCTTGCACTTATCCAGAGACCAGAGACTGGGGATTTATTATTGGCCTTCCACCCCTACCCCACACCAGCTGTTAGGCAGTGTTAAATGTATCTGTCCCTGTGAACATCCCTGAGGCCTGACACTGCCACCTCCATATACCAAGACTTGCAGTTGTGATCTTCACCTCCTCCCCCAACTCTCTCACTACAGGGCTCTATAGTTTTTCATTTAAAGCAGCTTCTTTGAGCACCTACTGTATGCTTCAGGTCCTGTGCTTGCTTAGCTTTCCCCAGGGTGTGTGGTCATCTAACTTATTTGGATTACCACATGGGAATAGGACCTAATGAGTTGAGGATGGTGTCCATGTGTGTGTGTGTGTGTGTGTGTGACTAAATGTGTACTGAGGGACCTGGAAAATGGTCAGAAAATGCAATATGACAGCAGCAGCCTCAGAACTCCAAGCAGTTTGTCAGGAGCAGTAATTCTTGAAGCTACAGAAGCCAGATGCCCAGGATGTAGCTTGGCCTTGAATCCATCAGAAACCTGTCTGCAGAAAGGTGCTTTGAAAGGAGCGTTCTCTCCACCCCCACACACAAATATTTCCTGAGAATCAGCTGGAGTGAGAACCATCTTGAGAACTATTAGAGCAGGTCCTTTACTTTGAAGAAACAAAGGAAGGCAGGGCTTCTCTGAGCAGCCAACAGTGGTGTGAGGTCCCTGCTTGCAGATCTGGTGCCTGGAATGCAACTCTCCACCTGTGACATCCATCCAGGCTAACGCCCACAACTAAAGCTAACTCTGAATAAGGTGATGGAGGAGGTTAATGTCTGGATCTTTATTCCCTGATAGTAATGCAAATATCAATTTTCCTCCCTGGCTTTCCAGGAGATGCTTTTTGGTAGGTAAAGGGAAGAGCTGGGGCTATCTTGCTGTGACTGTCAGCATTACAGTCCCAGGTATGGGGCACATCCCAGGAAAGAGGGGCTGCTGTCTACACAAAGAGACATCACCTGCAGAGAACAAACCATGACCACATGAGCACGAAGCAGGGGAAAGCAGGAGAACTTGTCCTCTCAGAGATGAGGTGCATATCAGCAAAAAGCCAAGCTCAGGAAAAAGACATAAGAAAAGTCCATGTTGAGGCCATAAATCGGCAAAGATCTTTACGAATCTGCAGCATCGAGCTATTGACAAGAGAAGTTCTGACAGAAAACAGGATGGAACAAGCAGAGCCATTTCAGTTGTAAAGTGTCAATTCATTGATTGCATTTGAAACCCACCCACCCATTTATGTTCAATGACAAGATTTTTCCTTAGGGCTCAAGAGGGAATAACGTTCTATTGAAAATGAAAGCTCTGCTGACAGGATGGATTATAAATGTCTTGCAATATTAGCATTTAGTTTAAAATATGACCAATATTCTTAAGGAGTTTTGATATAAGTTTTTTTTTTAAAGCCATTCAAAGACCCTGTGCTGGGTACAAAAACTAACATGTTGGGCTAAATTAGTTAGAAAGACTTCTTACCATCCCTGGGATGGATAACTAATTTAGAGACAATACGATTTTTTAAATGGTGCTAATTGTGTGTGCTTTGTTTGGACATGTGAATGTAAATTTAATAATTAAATTTAAGTCCACAAGGAACAAGGAGAAGAAAAGTGTTTATATTTTTATCAACTGTTTGCTGCTTAAACATAACCCCCCTTGTGTATTAGGAGTTAATTTGGTTTTGGAAAATTAGATGCCTTTTTTTTTTCTTTTCTTAGCAACACTCTAGCAAGCTGGTCCTTAAATTGAGTCTAAAAGCCATTCAAAGCGTGTAACCATTTGAGAGAAAAACTGCCAGGACCACAGAAATTAGAGGGTAACTTGCTAAGAATTGATCAGCGCTGAAATGGGGAAAGAAGAGGAATGAGGAATTAAGTACTAAGTGCATTTTAGCAAAAGTGACTTATTAAACATCGAAGTTGGCTAAGCGTAGTCTAATGACCACTACTTCATATTAATATAAGCAATAATCCCAATAATAACCAACACTTACTGAATTCTTATTAGATTCTAGGCACACATTGTGGACTTTACAGGCATCATTTTATTAATGCTTATAGCCATCCCGTGAGGTGGTTCCTTCACAGGCAAAGGAACCATAGCACAGAGAGGGTTAGTGTAACTTCCTGCAGGTCACACAGCTGCTGACTTGCAGGGTTGAGTTTTGTCTGGATCTCTGATTCCAATGCTACCTCTTACCCATCAAACCAAATCTCCCTCTGATTCCTTTAGAGATCCAATTTTGTTTTAATACCTTGTTAAATTGCCGCTCATTATGGAGTTTGTCTATAAAAACCGGGTTCTCTTATCTCTCTCTTCTTTCCTGATTATAAAAGCAATGTATGCTTAAACAAACTAGAACTCTCTTTTGCTGCTGCCAGGAAAACGTGTGGCAGCATGCAAAGTTAAAGACTCTTATCCCTTACCACCCATCCGTTTCACTCTTGGATATCCACTCGATAGGATGAGTGCTATGTCTTTCACCAGACAAAAGCACAAGAATGTTCATAGTGGCTTTTTTGGTAATAGTCCTATATTGGAAACATTCCAAATGCCCATAGAAATAGACTAGGGGAAATAACCTGGGGTATAGTCACGAAATAGAAGACTGACAAAAATGTAAAAATAATCACCACGATTTCCTCTAAGAACATGAGTGTCATCAAGTTGAGTGAAAGGAGCCAGCCACAAAAGAATACGTAATTTGTGATTCCTTTCACAGAAAGTGGAAGGAGGCAGGACTAATTATTGATGAAAGAAGTCAGAATAAGGAGAGGCTCAAAGGAAACTTCTGAGGTGCGCGAAATGACCTGAGTGCTGACTACATGGCTGCAAGCAAATGTAAAAAATCATGCTATGCCCCGAAGAGCTGCACTCTCTGCTGTACTTGTAATACCTCAATTTGTTTTTGTTTGTTTGTTTGGTTTGTTTTGTTTTTTACAGTACTGGGGTTTGAACTCAGGGTCTACACCTTGAGCCACTCCACCAGCCCTTTTTTTGTGATGGGTTTTTCAAGATAGGGTGTCAAGAACTATTTGCCCAGGGCAGGCTTTGAACCATGATCCTCCTGATCTCTGCCTCCTGAGTAGCTAGGATTACAGGCGTGAGCCACTGGCACCCGGCAATACCTCAATTTTCAAAAATGGAAAAGTAACCATCGAGAATAAGCCAATAAAGTTATATGTACTCATCACAGGTCTGCACTGTCCAAAGCAGTAGCCACTGGCTACACATGGTTAAGTTTTAAGTTATTAAAATTAAAAACTTGGTACCTCAATCACACTAGCCAAGGGCTTAATTGTCACCTGGGGCCAGTAACTACTGTGTGCTAGACAGCAGAATACAGAATATTCTCATTATCATAGAAAGTGCTATTGATTAGCCTGTTATAGAAAGTAAGAAATGTCTGGGCGTGGTGGCTTTCACCTGTAATCCCAGCAGCTGGGAGGCTAAGGCAGGAGGATTCTGAGTTTGAAGCCTGGACTACAAGGTAAGACCTTGTCTCAGAAAAGAAAGCTGAAAAATCAGAAATGTATTGCAGAGAAAAGTTATTATTTGTAATTTCTCCAGTCAATAAAAACCCATAGTTAACACTTCATCGTTCTCCCGGTTCTTTCTAAAGTAATTTTTATCACATTACATGAGTATTCTATGAGTGCATTCTTGTCCTAGAATAATTACGTCTTGATACACTGAAAGTCGCTCTGACCACATCCGGAGCTCTGCCCCAGGGGTAACCACTCTTACTAGAGTGTCTTTCTAGACCTTTTTTTTTTTTGCGTGCACTGATGAACGTTGCGTGTACATGCATGGAAACACACAGCAGTGTCATTCACACCAGCTCGACTCAGGGAGCTTCTACCTGCTTCAATTCAGCGGTCAAGTGCACCTGAAGAATGTCATCCCCACCATCCACACCCCGCCAGACTCCTACACCTGTTCTCCCCCTCAACTTGAGCTACTGTGGTCCTGGGATATTGTGAAATTTCACCTCGGAAAGGTCAGATGGGAACTCAACAGAGAAGTGACAGATGTCACTACTATTGGATGATGTTCCTGGAGCAAGGTGCTAACTAAATCCAGTGGAGCTTGCAACACAGGGCCACGCTGTGTAGTCCAGGCTGGCCACAAACTCACCATTATCCTGCTTTCTGAGTGCTGGGATTATAGACGTGCACCACCACTCCCAGCTTCAGCAGTCTTTATTCCATGTGGACTGTAAGAGGAGTTAGGCTGTGGGCAGGTCCAGCCTGAAGCAAGTGCTTTGCCAGGGTGGAGTCTGGGAGGTCAGCAGGCAGGACTGACTGCCCCGGGAGGGCGCACGAAAGTCTTTTGCTCTCTCATGAACACCACGTAATAGTTCTCTCTCTCTGGTTGGCACTGCAGCAAACTCTCAGATCAGAGCAATTCGATGCTCCATGTCTGCCTTTTGAGTTCAGTTCTTAATTCATGAATTTTTAAACTTTCCTCATTTTAATATGTGCATTTATAGTTTTTAATGTCCTGGTAAGTACCACTTTAACCAAGCCTCCAAGTTTTGATAGCTAGTGTTTGCACTGTCATTTCATCTTAAATATTTCATTCCCACAAGATTTATTCTTGGGCTCATGAATAATTTAGACACGTGCATTTACATTTTTAAGCATATGTGTCTTTTCCTGTCACTTTTGTTGTTTTTTTATTGTATAGCTGTCAGAGAATCTGGAACATATGGTATTGGTTATTTGGCGTTCAGTAGGACTTGCTCCAAGGAACAGTATGTAGTCAATTTTGGAAAATGTTCCGTGAGTTTGAAAAGAATGTTCTTGAATTTTTGGATTCATGATTTTCATATGTTCATTAGATCAGGTTTGATAATCTTATTGATGATATATTCTCAATTTCTTCACTTAATTTTCGATTAGCTTGCTCTGTTAATTTCTGAGAGAAATGTGTTAAAATCTTCTACAAGTTGGGCACAGTGGCTCACACCTGTAATCCTAGCTACTTGGGAAACTGAGGCTGGCTGTTCAAGGTCGGCCTGAGCAAAAGTTTGAGAAACCCCATTTTAACCAATAAAAAGCTGGTCGTGGTGGTGTGCACCTGTCATCTCAGCTACACAAAAAGCGTACATAAGAGGACCCTGGCCCATGTTGACTGGGACATAAACTTGAGGCCCTGCTTAAAAAATAGCTAATGCTAAAAGGGCTGGGGCTGGGAGGTGGCTCAAGCAGTAGGGCACCTGCTTTGCAAGCACAAAACCCTGAGTTCCAACTCCAGACCCATTTTCCCTCCCATAAAAGTCAACTGACTGACAACTTTAATTCTATCTGCAACCTTAATTCCCCTTCACCATGTAATCTAACATAGTCACAGTTTCTGGGGATTAGGACATACACATTTTTGGATGGCCATTATTACACCTGCCACAATTATGGTCCAGTTTCTCTGCACCCTCGCCAACATTTGGTGTTGCCACTGTTTTTTAAATTAGACGTTCCAGTAGGTGTAGGTGATATCTCATTGTGCTCTTAATTTGCATTTCCTGAAAGCGGGTTGAAAGATGTTGAATATCTTTGTGTTCATCTGCTGTTAGCAAAATACCCTTCCGTGTGTTTTGACCATTCCCTAATTGTATTGTTTATGTATTTTTGCCAATGAATTTTGAGAGGTTTTTTTTTTTTTTTGGTAGTACTGGGGCTTGAACTCAGGGCTTACACCTTGAGCCACTCCACCAGCCCTTTTTTTGTGAAGGATTTTTTTTTTTTTTTTTTGAAATAGGGTCTTGAGAACTATTTGCCCAGGCTGGCTTCAAACCACGATCCTCCTGATCTCTGCCTCCTGAGTAGCTAGGATTACAGGTGTGAGCTACCAGCACCTGGCATTGAGAGCTCTTCATATATTTAGATACTAGTCCTTTGCAAATATTTTCTCACACTCTATAGCATGTCTTTTCATCCCCTTTGCTGAATATTCATAAAGCAAGCCTTTTTAGGGCTGGCAGAGTGGTTCAAGTGGTAAGAGTGCCTGCCTAGTAAGTGTGAGGCCCTGAATTCAAACCCCAGTACTACCCAAAAAAAAAAAAAACAAGCCTTTGTAATTTCAATGAGACCAAATTTACCAAGTTTTCCTTTAATGAATCACATTCTTGGAATTACACAAATTAATTAAAGCTTATAGATCTTCTTTGGCTAACCTGGATCCTGAAGATTTTCCCTTATGCTTTTTTTTCGTAACACTTTTATAGTTATAAGTTTTCTAGCTACATGGCTGATCCACGTTCAGTTATGTTTTCAGTTACGTCTCACTCTCTTTTCTGTAGTCCTCTTCCACTTTTAAGGGTCCTTGTGATTACGCTGAGTCCACCCAGATAATCTGAGATAAGACATGACGCATAGGTAGCCCCTTGCCCATGGATGTTGGATGGTTCCAGTGCCATGTGTTGAAAAGGCACTGAAGTGCTTTTGCACCTTTTTTGAAAGTCATTTGAGCACATGTGGCAGGTCAACTTCTGGATTCTATTCTGTGCCATTGATCTGTGCTTCGAGCCCTGTAGGGTACTGGTTATCGTAGCTATGTAGTAAGCCTTCATGTCAGGCATGATTCCTCCTGCCTACCATTAGACTGTTTCAGTTATTCTAGGTGCTGTAGCTTTCCACACACATTTCAGAATAAGCTAGCTATGTTTACAAAACACTTTGCTGGGACTTTGACAGGAAGTACTTTAACCTACAGACCTCTTTACAGGTTGAGCCTTTTAATCCATGAACAAAATATCATCTTTGTATTTATTTAGGTCAATTTTTATTTCTTTTATCATTATTTTGTCATTTTCACCATGCAGATCCTGCATGTTGTTTGTTGGTTTGCTTTTTGGTGACACTGGGGTTTGAACTGAAGGCTTCGTGCTTACAAGTCAGCAAGTCAGGCACTCTACAACTCTGCCACTCCTACATATTTTGTTAAGTTTATGCATAAGTATTTCATTTTCTTTGGGGGTGATTATAAAAGATATTATGTTTTAAATTTTAATTTCCATGTGTTCATTCTTAGTATGAAAAATGTGATGACTTTTGTGTGTTGATTTTATACCTTATAACCTTACTTAACTCACTATTAGTGCAAGAACTTTTTGTATTTTCCTTGGAATTTTCTAGGTTGATATTTTAAATGTTTTCATGGACAATAAAACTTGCTTAATTTATCATCATCATAGCTCCTAGGTTCATTTATGTCTTCTTTATTTTTTTCTAATAAGATTCCCAGGTTGAACAAACCCAACTTTTTTTGTGTGTGTGATATTGGGGTTTGAACTTAGGGCCTTCACCTTAAACCATTCCACTCACACAAAAAGGGCTGAGGCTGTGTCTCAAGTGGTACAGAGCCTGCCTAGCAAGTGTGAGGCCCTGAGTTCAAACTCCAGTGCCACCAGAGAAAACACAAAACAAAAGCCTCCTAATTTTGTCATGTGTGGCTTGTGAATGTGTCCTGTATTATTTCTGTTGTTCGAGTTTTGTTGGTTGTTTTTGTAGGCTAATAAATATTTAATTATTTTTGAAATTTTCATGTGTGCTTGAAGAGAATGTATACTTTTCAACTGTCAGGTAAAATGTTTTAGTTTGCCTTTAAGATCAAGCTAAATTATCATCAAGCCATCCATTTCTTTAGTTATTTTCTGACTGTCTGATCTGTGCCCTGCGGGGAGATGTGGTAAAAATCTCTCCCCCACCTTTTTTTTTTTGTGGATTTGAACTCAGGGCCTACACCTTGAGCCAGCCACTCCACCAGCCCTTTTTTGTGAGGGATTTTTTTTTTTCTTTTCTTTTTTTTTTTTTTTTTTGAGATAGGGTCTTGAGAACTATTTGCCTGGGCTGGCTTCGAACCGCGATCCTCCTGATCTCTGCCTCCTGAGTCACTAGGATTACAGGTGTGAGCCACCAGAGCCTGGCTTTTGATTGCAGGTTTGTTTCCTCCCTGCATTTCTTCAGAGATGTGTAAGTAGGTGCATGAATGCTTATGTCTTTTACATCTTCTACCTGTTCGTGTAAGGTAGCTCCTAGTTCTTCTTCAGTGCTTTGCCTTGAATTTATTTCTTCTGATGTTGGTATTGTGACTCCCATCTTCTTTGGGTTTTATTTTTCAGCATATGCCTAATAGATCCTTTTCTGTTAATAAAATTTATTTCAGTCAAATAATTCTGAGGGGAAAAAACAGTCCTGTGCGTCCCTTCTCATTCCAGTCCCCTAGGGCAACCACTTCCAACTTCTTCCATTTCTCCTGCTGCTTCCTACCGTATTAAAAAAACAACATGCTTCCCTGTTATGTTTTTCAATTTTATATGTGACCTATTGACATCCCATGGAGACTGGAGAATTAGCTCTTTCACATAGACACACACACACACATTCTCTCTCTCTCAACACCTCCTTCCTACTTTCCAGTATGACTAAATCACACTTTTTACTTAAATCGATGTTCAGAGCTTTCATTACAGTAATTATGCAAGCTGGCCCATGGATTGAATTATGCTCACATTTCTTTTCTTGTAAAATCTTTCATTCTCCCTGGAGTTGGTGATTTCCTTGTTTTTCTCTTTTGCTTATTTGCATTACTGTAACCCAAACTTATTGTAGAAATACAAATTTCCTCTGAATATATTCAAATAATTAGAGATTTATTCCATTTCTTTTGTTCCCTTTGAGACCCCCAAGCCCCAGCCCTCCATTTTTGGGTTGAGCTGCTTACTTTCCAAGCCTGCAGCACAACTGTCAGCTGGGGACTTCTCTGGTCATCGCTCTGTCTTCTGCATCCTCTGGTTTATTCCTCTGCTTGGTTTATTCCTCTGCTTGATGGAGCACCATCTCTAGAGAAGCAGGTAAGGATCCTAATTTTATGTGACCTAAAATGTCTGCAATTATAAGAAAATCACAAAATAAAAACTTATGCAGCACAGAAAATACTTATTTAGGATGAGAAAAGAAATAACAAATTGTGATTTTTGGAAATGGGGACAGTGAGCACAAAGTCCAGGAAATTAGTCTAATATTAAACGACACGACATGGCTTTATAATAATTTTCTCCTGAATTTTCAGCTGTATCTCTGATGCTCTCAGTATCAGTCAAGGTTCAATCAGAGGGACATGCCACTAGAAGGACATATTTCTATCTGTCCATTTATCTATCTCATTTATCATTTATCTGTCCTATCTGTCATCTGTCTATACATCCATATATCTACTTATCATCTATCATTTATCTACCCATCTACCCACTTATTATCTACTTATCTACCCACCCATCCAATCAATCAATCCTATCCTATCTCATCTACCTACTATCGTCTATTTACTATCTATCACCTATCCATCCATCATCAATTATTTATCTCATTTATCTATCATCTATCATCTATCTATCTATCTGTCTATCAATCTATCTACATTATCTATCTATGTCCCCATCTACCTACCTGTCTGTCTGTCTACGGGTTTGTTCCGGGGCTCTGACCTTTCAGAATCATGGAAGGTGGTTACACATGACTTTTAAGACTGCCTCCTTTGCCTCTGACGCTGGAACAAGACATCTGCAGGGCAGGCCAGGTGGAAAGGAAGATGGATGTAAAAATGGAGGAGAGCGAGAACAAGAGCACGAGCTGAGACCCATGAAGACAGATCAGAACTGTCTCTAGCCTTGATGATGTGGGTGTGTCATGGGAGAAGCTGGTGCCCACCTCACAAAGCTAAATGCACACCTGACCCAGGTGTCAGAAGCAGAAGGAGGATCTAAAAGCAAGGTTGAGCACGCACAGACCCGCTGCACCCGACATCTAGGAGGAAAGTTGCATGTGAACCACCAGACAGCTGCTGCTTCTCTTCTACCCCACATTGTCGCCAAAAATGTGTCTTGTGGCCACTCCAACTGGAATTATTCCAGAAAGGGATTTCTGAGGAACAGTTCAACCTAGCTGAGTTGACATATCACAAAGCCTACCACTGTAATACTTTCCATAGAGAAACTCGGGCTTTCTTTAGAATGTTTGAGCAAAATTCATTCTTATTATTATTAGTTAAGGTTCAAAAAATAGACAAGTTCACGCAAGTGGACTTAATGTTTCTAATACAGGTGCAGTTTTGTGTTCCATAGACATGGAAATTCTGGTAAATTCTACTCATGTGAGTCCCACTCAAAAAGGAAAAAAAGTGCCTTCATATTTAGTTAATAATTTGACTGGGCAGAGAATTCTAGACGTAAGACAATTTTCCCTTAGAACTTTGAAGGCGTGCATCTATTTTGCAGTATTGAATATTCTCTTGACAGTGAGTCTCCTGGCTTTGACAACACTTCCCAAGAATGCAGCGCTCTCCTTACAGATTTGTACCTCTAATGATAAGAAGGATTTTCTTCATGCTAGCTTTTGGCTTTCTAAATCTCAAACTTTGCTTTTCCTTCCCTACCCATGTGCATCATTGCCCAAGGCCACAGAAGAAGTTCATATAATGATACATTTGACCTTGACCCTTCAAGTCACAATGCCAGTGAGAGGGCCCAGTGGGCAGTGGAGCATTCCAGACATTTTTTTTAAACAATAGGACGACCAAAACCACATCAAACAGAACTGCCAACTGCCAGATATGTATTGAGGACATCCGGGCCTCTCCAACTCTGCTGTGTGGTCAGCTGACAGCAGCCCCACCAGTGATCCTGGCAAGACCAGCACCACCCAGATCATCAACCCATAGGACTGTGAAAAATGATAAACATCTGTCTACAACCACTAAGCTCTGGAGTGTTCTTCACGTAGCAATAGATAACAGAACACTTGTAAATCACATCTGACTGGATTTGCAAAAATCCAGCTGGAATCCCTTTTTTTCCTTAAATACATAACAACAAATTCACAATTTACTACACTTCATGATGTTTGGATCAATTCCTAATATCTACCATGTTCCCTCCCACTTTTTTTTTTTTGCTTTTGTTATTCAAGAAACAAAGTGATATATCTGAACCTATTTCCTCCTTTTCTCTCACCCTCTGGCTATCAGGTGGGCTTTGGGTTTAATTAGGTTGAATTTTACTCATCAGAAAGGAACTATCGTGAGTGACCCAGAAAACGATGAAGTACAGAATAAAGCAATCAAAATGTCTGCAGGAAGGGAGCTCTGTGGGTCTGTCTGTATGTGGCTGTGTGAAAGGATGGTTCTTGGAAAATGGTTGGTTGAGGAATGCAACCCATCAAGCCTTTACTTAGCCTCCCATCTGACACTTACCAAAAGCATTGGTTCCTGCAGAGTGACCAAGGGTCCTTGATTGTCTGTTCCTTACCTTCCGCTTTGTCCTGATCAGACTTTAGGCAAACATCTCTCTCCTACAGACCCCTAAATTCTGCTTTCTCCATGCTTGAGCAAGCACACGGAAAAAAAAACTGGAATGTGACCCGGGTATCAGCTTCTCAGAATTAGCTGACCACAGCCAGACACTTCCTGTCAGTCCTCACTGGTCATTTTCCCATTGCTTTCTTAGCAAAGATTTTGCTTGTTTCTTCTGATCCCTCCTTTACCCTAGAAAACGAAACCCTTTTCCTGTTTGATTTTGGATATTTACAGATTTTGGAGATGGACATGGTCCCCATATCGCAATACTCTTTCCTTCCAATGGGTCTCTCCCTGTCTATGAGTGAATTTGTTTTTTATTTGACAAATGGTACACAGCCACCACTTTGGGGAATGAAAATCTGGATAACATCAGAAACCTGAAGGGTTGGTTGCTTCCCTGTCCTGGAACTTAGACTGTGCATGGGACATAGCAGGTTCTTAATAAGTGTTTTATGAATGAACGACTGAATGAATGAGTGAATGAATGAACAGTTGCTGGACTCAGGAGAAAGAGGAGGAAATTAGGAGACCTGTTGCCTGTCCCATCTTTGCCCTAGGAGCTAGGGTCTCCTCGTTCACAGGTATAGCTACCAGGAATTCTGGAAACTCCTCTTGCTGTGATAGAAATGAATGTAGTCAAAGGGTGGGCACATTGGAATTACTTTTCTGAGACAGTCACGCCTTTTAGAAGCAGATCTCTAAAAGGCCTTGCTCTGTAGGAGTTGGTGATTAGGTGACAGTAATGGAGTTCATAAAGGTTAATGGTGACAACATCGCATGAAATGCAACTGGTTGGAAATGCAAAAATGATTGCTAGTGACTTGAGGGCCCCCCCAGTCCTGGCCCTTGCCTTGCTTTCTCCATGTTAACCTGCTCCAGCTTTTCCCAAGTGGTAAGTCTGTGAGTTTCAGCAACCTTTGGCCACCTTAGCGACAGGCAGGAAATTGATCTGAGTCTCAGCTGTTCTCAACAAAGCCGAGTTGACTCAAATCTGTTTATTCCTCTCCTGGAATCTGCTGCGCAGCCTGCTCCCCCAACCCCTGGCGGCTTTGCTCCATTTTGTTTATCTTTTCATCACTCCTGACTGACTCTGGACTATTTCTGCCTCCACATCTGTCCTCTGACAAACCCAGCATCTCTGCCAGCTTCCTGGTATCCATGCACTGCTCCAGAGGCATGGAAATATGACATTGCCCAACAGAACCAGTATCTCACTGTGGTGGGGGGAAAAAAAAGCAGACATGTTAAAAGCAATCTGGGTGTACACGAATGTCTCCAGACACTGAACACCCTCCATTGCTTGTCTTCCCCATCCGGGTAATTTATTCCCCTTAGAAAGGTTTTGCAAATATTTATTCATCTTGAAGTATTTTTACAGTCTAATTTTCTTAATTTTATTTTTCTCCTTTAGTTAATAAACCATTTCGATCCATTTTTATCTGATTACTTCCCTGTAATAGCAACAAGCTAGACCTGATGCTGTTATCCAAGGATGAAAGGCATTTCCCCTCCACTCCCTGTGCTCTTTGGGATTCAGCCTACAGCTGAGGATTACTAATGTCCTCCAACTGACATGGCGGTGAGTAACCTGTGGCTTGATGGCCCGGCACTTTGTCTTTCCCAGGAATCTTTTCCCAAAAGCTGTCCTCTGCCTGGCCCTTCCCAGTCTGACAGAGCAACTGTTGTTTCCCAGGGGCTGAACTGAACCCTGTCCTGCCCACAGATTACTGGGAGCAAAGTGGCTTCAATGTATGTGCCAGCCTGTGTCCTCTTCCATGTATCCTAGGACCTGCATCACCCTGCCAGTCCCTCTTCACCCCTGCCCCAGGCACAGAGTTGAAGGTATTATGTCAGTGAAGGCCTCAGGTCACTCACAGCACTCCCTTCTCTCAGTCATGTGTACAGCCAGGAGTGGGTACAATTATTACAGCATCGCCTCCCCGCCCCCCACCCCCTCCCCCCGCCATCTTTGCATCGGTCTAAAAAAGTCACCCTGAGAGCCAGCTCCAGTTTGGGGAGGTGACACACTCTTGCTTTTCCCCAAGAGATGCTCTTTTGCTGTCCTTGCAGAGGTGGGAGGTACATCCCGGATGTGTGCAGCAGCCCTGCCCTGGGGAAGGAGAGATCTGATCACCAATATGGAAGCTGAATCACAGTGTGAAATGGGACAGGTACTCCTGAACCAATCAATCAATCATCAAATTTTTGCACCTTTAGAATGCACTAACGCCCAGTTGAACACAGCAGCTACTTAGCTATCACTCCCACCCAGACACTCATTACCATATCGTTTTTCTGATGCTCTTTGAAGTTGAGTAAACTTCTGTTTCCTGACTCAGAATTGTAACTTAACTATCCTGTAAGGGAACAAAACAGAAAATTTTGATACAGATGGGTCCACCCTTTACAGTGTAGAGCTGACCACGAGCTCCTCCAACAAGCATGCATTCTACATCCACTAAGCTACGTTTTCAATTATGGCAATAAAACATATTCTTGCCAGATGCTGGTGGCTCACACCTGTAATCCTAGCTACCCAGGAAGCAGAGATCAGGAGGATTGTGGTTCGAAGCCAGCCCCAGGCAAACAGTTCATGAGACCTTATCTCAAAAATACCCAACACCAAAGAATGCTGGTGGAGTGGGTTAAGTAGTAAGAGTACCTGCCTAACAAGTGTGAGGCCCAGAGCCTGAGTTCAAACCCCAGTGCCGCCAAAAAACAAAACCCCAAAAACAGAAACAAAAGAAACCAAAACCATGTCCTTTCTAACTCTTAGGGGTTTTTGTTTGTTTGGTGGGACTGGATTTTGACTCAGGTATTTAGAGAAAAATGGGGTTTCAAGTTATTTTCTGATTTCTATAAAGATCTTTATGAAATCTCAGGATAGATCAAACAAAAGATTGTGACATTTTGCCCAGTTTCAAACTAGACTTTGCCCATCTATCTACATTTTTGGCAAGTGGTGAGAATGTAAATTTTGGAAAATTGTGCTCAGTCTATAACCTTCTTAGCAAAGAAAATGAAAACTCTTACCTGCAGAATGTCCCGGACTTCTTTTATGTGACTCTAAAAGGAAGTGATGGGCTCTTTCATGATGACATATGTGATGGCTTTCCAGTTCCCTCCAAGCAGGGAGAAGCATTTTGTGGGGTTTCTGATTTATAAAATGGAAGGAGATAGCTTTCTCAGACATATGCCATATGCCTATGGGACATCGTGTAGAAAAAAACAATTAAAATGTTGACCTAATATAAAATCCTGCTTTCAAAGTATGAGATAAGAAAGCTGTGCTTGGAAGTACTAAGTTGGAAGCACTTTGAGGATGAGAATGGAGGTAAAACAGGAAGGTATGTTGTGTTCCTTCAGAATGGTTTCATAGTCTTTCAGAGGCCAAAGAGTGAACTAAGAGCATCTGACTCTTCATTTAGATGTGGACTGTGACAAAACCTCATCTGGTGAAAAAAGTAATTCATTTCTTAGAAAAAAAGGCTCCCTTGGAACTAAAAAAAATTAGCATTGGGAAAGGACAGCCAAGAATTTCCTTACTGAATAGAATCCAATTTCAGTGTCACAACTTCAGATTACCCCTGTGTTTTATATCCATTTTCTTCAGAAAAGAAGCTTAGCCTAGATGACTCCCAGTGTCCTCGGAGGCATTTTAGAATAATGGGCAGTGTAGCCATGGATAGTGAGCATGATGAATTCATGGATGTAAAAGACCTGATTATCTACAAACAAGCCTTTAGCTACAAAGAGGATGGACATTTACGGACAGGAAGAAATTAATTCCCACAAGTCTAAAAAGCTAGTAAGTAAAATCCTAAACTTTCCACACTCAGACACTTTTGTTGAGAGGATGTTAGCGAGGTGTCATTGTATACATCTGACACTGGGAATTGGTGTACCGTGGGCTTGGGAAGAGCAGAGCTGCAGGTCAGAGTGAATTCTACATCTGCCTCTATTCAGAAAATCAGAAAAGGAAGCTGGGAGAGTTAAAAATCTCCTGGGACAGAAGGAAGCGTGTTTTTGTTATTGTCTAATTAAATATGTGTAGTATTTGTTTAGCTCCATTGTATTTATCTTTTCCTTTTAAGAAGTCTTACATTTATGTATCTTAAAAATATAGGCTGGGTGCAGGTGGCTCACACGTGTAATCCTAGCTGCTCAGGAGACAGAGATCAGGAGGATCATGGTTTGAGACCAACCATGGAAAAAAAGTGAGACCCTATTTCAAAAATATTCAACCCCCAAAAAAAGAGATGGCAGAGTGGCTTAAATGATAGAGCAGTTGCCTAGCAAGTGTGAGGCCCTGGGTTCAAACCCCAGTACTGCAATATATATATTCAGTCTATGAAATTTAAATATCCAAAAGGAGTTTTAAAAAGTTAAAACAAATTCCTGTATAAAGGATAGGAGTATTGAAAAGTTATATTTTTCTCACACATATTTTTAATTTCTACTAATTGCCACTAACTAGTCCCATTGTTTTGCTTAAGAAACAGCATATATGTAACAGAAAAAGAAATCATACAGAATATATAATTTCAAATCCGCACCTGTTTTTCACAGTACTATTTAAAAAGTAACAGTAGATATATAATTGTTCACTATATGATATTATTATGGCTTTTATTGGTCTGGCATGGCGTGGCTATGCCCTGGGTTGTCTTTATAACAGTCAGTGATCCTCTCACTTAGCATCATGCTTCCGAGATGCCCAAGACTCCTTTTTTTGCTCAGTAATAGCTCACTATGTAGCTGTACCCCTGGTGTTTTTGCTAGTTTTGTCTGTTCACTAGCTGATAGACATTTGTGTTGCTTCCAGCTTTTGGTGATTAAGAACGTGCTATTGTAAGTATGCACGTGCAGGTTTTTATGTGCACATATGTTTTTATTTTTCTTGGGTAACTATCTCAGAGTGGAATTAATAGATTGTATGGTAAGTATATGTTTCAAAGTGGCTGAACCTACCAGGTTCATGCCTGTAATCCCAGCATGTAAGAGACTAAGGCAGGAGAATTGAGAGTTCCAGGCCAGGCTGAGCTACATAGCAAGAGACTGTTTCAAAAAACTGGAAATGCGTGCACACACACACACACACACACACACACGCACACGGAATGGCTGAACCATTTTTTCTCACCTGCAATGTAGGAACTGCACTGCATCTTATCTAGCACTTGGTAATTTCAGCATTTGAGTTTGTTCTTCCTTGCTTAGCCATTCTAAGAGATGTACAGTGGTGGTAATTCCATTATTTCCAAATTTCACAGCCGTCTTGTTTTTTTCAGTACTGGGTGGGCTTTGAACTCAGGGCTTCATGCTTGCTAAGCAGGCGCTCTACTACTTGAGCCATGCTACCAGCCCCTTTTTTGTGTTTGGTATGTTCTAGATAGAGTCTGGAGAACTATTTGCCCTGGCTGGCCTCCAACCCAAATCCTCCCAACCTCTGCCTCCCAAGTAGCTAGGATTACAGGTGTGAGCCATTGGCACCAAGCTGTAGCAACCATTTGATGGACGTTCACAACTGCTTCAGATGGTGCTGAGACAAAAAGAAAACACAGAGAAAGAAAATTCCACCCGTGAAACCGAAGAACGGGAACAGGTGTGGAAAGGATCTGAGGAATGTGCACGATGTTGAGTGCATTCTGAGTGACAAACCAGCTGTGGCTGAACAAGAGTGTATGTGGGGGGCAGCCAGAAGCACACAGGGCCCTGAAAATTCTCCTGTTACTGCTGTTCAAGAGGAAGAGAGGAGTGGGGCTAGAAAGGAAGAGATTTTGTCCATGAGGCTCTTTCTTGGTGGGTGGCATCCATGTCGTTAGCTCTGAGCTCTATGAAGGCATCTTGCTCCTCCTCAGATCCCCAGAGGCTGTTCACTGTCAGCCTCCTAACAGCAGCCCATGAGGGCCCCTTCTCTCCTCGACTTTCTATCTGTTAACGTGGAATGCGTAAGTCCTACCTTCTGTCGCACACTTCTCCCACCCAGTCACCCATACCGGCTCCTAGACGCACACAGGAGAAGAGCCATCAGGCTGTCTGGTCCTCACTCCCTTCCTACATTCTAGCTCCCACTGGCCCTCTGGGGGCGCTCAGGATGTTGGTCAAATTCTCCCTTGTGTCTCCAGTCCTACCCTTTGCTGCTGAAGCCAATCCTATCCAGTCTGTGTGGCCTCTCTTTGGAATGGAAGAATGAGAAGAAGAATTAGAGATATGAGTTTGGACTCTCATCCCTTATTTTCTAACCAAAGGGACATTAATAAATTTCTTGATCTGAATTTCAATGTTCTTTTTCTAGGATGGGCAATGAAAGTGTCCACTTTTTGTGATTGTAAGGAGTTGTATTTACCAAGGGCCTTGCCTATACAAGGGATATAAAGAAGGATGGATGCAATTTTTAAAAAATTCCTTCCTTCAGTACTAAAAATAAAGATATAATTGAATTGTTTTCTATTCCTCCTCTAACCAAAAACTAGAGGATACCAGAAGTGCATGAGTAGAGTCAGGGTTTCATGGGTGCTGCTGCCCCAGCCTAGTGGGTCTCACACCCTAAAGAGAAGTTTGTCTTGAAGACACTCCCCCCGCAGACTATCTTCTACCTTGGGAATCAGGCTTCCTGGGTTGTAGGCGAAGTGCACAGCAACAGGAGACACTGGGGAGAATGGTAGGTGAAAGAGAACCCTTCCTTCTCATCTGTGGACATTGGACAAAGGGATTATCTTAAAGGAGGAAGATAAAGATAAATAGAACTGTGTCCTATCCCTCCCCTCTCCGCCCCAGCTCCTCAGAGGACAGAACCATGTGTCTAATAATGGATGGAGTTTGCTGTGGTTTGAATGAGTGTCTTCTCCAAAATTCACTTTGAACCTTAAGTCCAATGCAGCAGTATTAAGAAATGGGGCCTTTAGGAGGTGATTGAGTCACGGGCTCTGCCCTCAGGAGCAAGATTAGGAACCATTATAGAAGGGCTGATGGAGGGAATTCACCCCTCTCATCCAAAAGTGTGAGAACCCAGTGTTCCTCCTTTCCAGAGGACCCCACAACAAGGTGCCATCTTGGAAACAGAGAGCAGACCTCACTGGACAATGAACCTGCTGAGGCGTGAATCTTGGCCTTCCCAGCCTCCAGAACTGTAGCAAAATAAACTTCTGTTTTTTCTAAATTCCCCAGTCCCAGGAATTTTGTTAGAGCAGCGCTGAGTGTCAAAGATAGAACTGTTCAAGAAGACAATAACTGAAATTTTCCCAAAGCAGATAGACTTCCTTGGAATGAGAAGGTCCCCGTGTGGATGGAATTCTACGATGGTCATGAAGAACTCACATCAGCAAAGAGAATGAAACTCCATGCAGACTCTTTAATTAGATGTCTTCTAAAGTCTAGCCTCATTTTGGGTACTAGAGCTGAGAAGATTTGGGGGTTTCAAAGAGCTCCCAGTGCTTTGTAAACCAAAAATAAACAGAACAGCTCATATGTCAATAAGGCACGTAATTAAGGAAAGTAGGTGCTTTTAGTGTCAGGTAAAGTCAGCACAAGGAGATGTACAAAAGCTGGGTTATTTTTAGTATTGGTGAAGTCATATTGTACTTGTGACAATGAGAATAAAGAAAGCAATTAGAAACTTCAGGAAAATCAAAAGCTATACAAAAGAAGCCATAGCACCAATCTAAAGCAAATGAGACAGGGCAGGCCATGCCTTTAAGCAATTTATGGTGCATAATTAAACTGAATACATTTGACCTTAGTACTAAGAACCCCTTCTGGGTGGCCTGGGCATTATGACTTTGGATCAGGAGGGAAGAAAATGTAATCCTTTGATATTCCTGAGCTCAGCAGTGGCTGTGAACTGTACTCACAATGGCACAAGAATGTAATATTGTTTTATTGATTCTTTTTAAAACTTTTAGAGTCAATCTATAGACAAAATGCACCCATAATAATTATGACTTCAGAATAGCATCTATTATCATCTTTTAAAATGTAAGACTATGAGAAGCAGAAGAATAGAAGAGGACAGGCAGGAGTGATTAAGCCTCTCATTTTACATAGTGGGAAATAATCAGATTGTATCTCCAGTGTCTGGAGAAGGAAGGAAGAGGCAACATTTAGAGCTCAAAGGTAATCAATCAAAGAATCAAGAATATTTTAACTAGCAAAAACCAAGTGGAGTAAGGAGGGATAAAGGGACACCATATAAGCAAAGTGAAACTTTATTATTCATTGGTTAGGGCTGCCATAACTATGTACCCCAAACTGGGTGACTCAACCAATACAAATTTGTTGTCTCACAGTTCTAGATGCCTTGAGTATGAAACCAAGATGGCAGCTGGGTTGGTTCCACCTATGCGCCTTAAGGAACAGTCTACTCCCTGCCTTTCCCCCAGTGTCTGCTGGTTTGCTGGTCATCTTTGGTGCTTCTTGGGTCTAAATGCATCACTGCAACAGCTGCCTTCTGTTTTCCTCTGGCATTCTTCCCTGTGTCTTCACTCTGTCTCCCCTCTCTATCCAAAATGTACCCCCTTCCAAGGACACAAGGAATTTGAAATTTGAACATGGCCTTGCAGGTGATCGTGAAGGCATATTTGTCAAGGTAAGAGAACAAGAGATATTGAATGGTTTATAGGATGTATTTTAATTATTTAGGCATGTCCCACTGCACCCTTACCCCAGACCCTGCAGGCCGGAAAAGTATAACCATGACAGAGGGAAAAACAGAAACCACTAGAAGTTGTTTCCTCTGGGGAATGAAGAGAGGAAGGGAAGGATGGGAGAGAGGGAACTGGTGTGTTTTGTTACAAGCTTGTCTGATTTCCTGTTTTACTATTTGCATGCTACACTTAGGTAAAACTTGGAGAAACTGTTGAAGTCCCCTTGCTCCCTGGCATCTCCCTGATTTCCAACTCTCTCCTCCCTTCTCAGAATGTCTACAACCCTCTGAGGCTGTGCAGCATGGGGTCCTGCCCTGGGCTGCCCTCCCAGAGGCCTCTGCAGCCAATGCCAACTCCCTAGACCAACCAACTGCTGCCTTCTCTTCTTGTTTCTCGCAGGAGGTCCCTGGACTGAGATCAGCACAGCCTTGCTGTCCTATCCTCCCCATGGCCAACAGTCTCAGCCAGAACCCCGCTTTCCCCTGTCTCCAGCCTGGTGCTCCCACCTGTACCTCCTAGTAGCCCCTTGAGTTGGGAGAAGTCAAGCCCTGTCTGCAGCCTGGGTCTGGTGGTTGGTGACAGGAGCATGGTGCAGCCCGACCTGTTAATGACAAGCAGGTATCTGTTATGCCACATGGCTCTCTACTGTCAGTGAGAATCTGCCCTTCCTCCGGGCCATCCTGGGCCTTTCCATCATGATCTGTTTATATTTCTGCCTCCCCATCTCATTCTGCCCCCCTCTCCCCATTTCTCTCTGCAAATGGCCTCTTGCTATGCTCCTATTCCAGACCTGCTTCATCCACAGGGGATAAACTACTGCCCCCAGCCATCAACCTGTGCCCAGACCTAATCCTGGCCTTGCACTGTGACTCTTAACAAGGCCCTTATCCTCTTCAGCACACATAGGACAGGATCCTGGTCCTGGAACTCTGGAGCCAGTGTGAAGCTGAGCCTTTGGACTGGGGATAAAGCTAGAAACTTGCAGTGTGCCCTGGGCGTGGCCAGGGCTGCGTTCCTGGAGACTGCAGGACCAGCTTGGGGGAAGAACAAAAGGATTCCTGGGAAATATGCCCCAGTGACTGCTGAGGAAGGTCCTTGAGGACCAAGGGGAACAGCAGGAGCTAGTGGCAGGTGGCAAGGGTGGGGTTAGGAGAGGGCAGTGAGAGGGAGGCAGTGACACTCAGGGAGTGGGGCTGAGGAGTCGCTGGGTGGTTTAGGTAAAGGCTTCCTGCTGGAGACCAGAGGCCAGTCTTCATTCAGTCATTCAACAACTATTTATTGAACATCCACCAAGTGGCAGGCCCTTGCCAGGCCTGGCAGGGGGAGGAGGGGCAGCAGTGAACAGAACCAGGTCCCCACCCACATGGGGCTCACACTCAGATTGGGCAGACAGAAGAAAAACACACTAATAGATCTTATTAGTGGAGAATGGCTGAGAAAGACAAATAAGAATAAGGGCTGTTTATATGGAATGCCTGGGAGGCCCTTCCTAGGAACTTGGCATTTGAACAAATCTTTTTTTTTCCTCTTTTTTTTTTCTTTCTTCTTCTTTCTTTTAAAGGACGAGAGGAAGTGAGTCCTGCAAATATGAGGGGACAGTGTTCAACCTGAGAGAAGAGCAAGAGCAGCACCTCAAGGTGGAAGCTGGTGATGTAGGGACTGGACTCAGTGAGCAAGGACAGAGAGCAGCAGTGGGTGAGATGAGAGCAGTAACCAGGTGCTGACCAACCACAGGCTCATCCTGATTCCCAAGGTCAGAGACCCTGGAGGGAGGGAAAGGGCCCCCCACCCAAGTGGTGACAAGAGGTATGTGGAGAGTGGGGAGGAAATGGGATACGGTCACCTTGTGTAGTGTCAGCTGGGGCCTCCGGACCAAGGCCTACACAGGACAGAAGATGGTATGGGCACTGCCTTCTGGACCCACGACCTCTGATGCACACACAATACCCACACATGTGGATGCACGTGCAAGCACAGGCTCACCCTCCGCAAACATGCAGACAGGAATAGCATGCAAGAACACATGCGTTCACAGACATTCATGAGAAACTCTGAAATGGCAGAATTCTGGGACTGGAGGGCTTTATACCAAGTCCCACTTGTGACAGAGAAACTGAAGTCCAGAAAATGGAAAGTGATATGCAGATCTGCATGTATCCCCTTCACATGTGTGTGCTGACACAATCACATGCACCAGTCCAGGGTTCTTTCCTCAATCCCATCTGCCCTCCCTGGAGGCCCACGGCTTAAACAAGTCCCACCAGGAGGGAGCCGAGTTCCCTCCCAATTATTCCAGCAAGCAGTGTGGAGGGCTCGTGGGCTGGGGACAGAGATGGACTCTGGCCCTCTGTGGGGAGGATGGCTAACCCACAGCACAGCTGAGTATGCATTGTAGCAGCACCTGTCTGGTTATTTCAATATCTGTCACCCTTTCTCCATCTCACTTTCTGGGCCTTTCCCCTCACTATCTTTGTCCACTTCCATCCCTCCACCCCAATCTGTCCCCATGTTCTCCAGCTGGCTCTGATTCTGTTTTCCCCTCTTTTTCTCCAGGTTGCTCTCTCATTCCCATCCCTTTCTCTCCAGTTCTTTCTCTTTGCTGAGCTCTGTCCCACTCTCTCCGTTTTCTCTTTAGGATCTCTTTGTGCCTTCCAGGAAAAACTGATGTGGTGCTGCCAGCAGCCCCAGGCCTCCCTGGAGTGGGGGTTGTCCAACTGAGCAGCCCCAGCAATGATGGGACTGACCACTCTGGTTGGCAGGACTCAAGGAAAGGGAAGCAGTAAGGGAAGGAGAGAGGGCTGAGCCTCTGCAGAGCAGGAAAGGGGGAAGTGGACAAGTCAAGGAGGAAATGAGAACCACCTCTGCTGCTAAGGTGTACAACTGTCCAGGTTTGGTTTTCCTGGGCCTGCCAGATGTTAGCACTGCAAATCCCCAAAACCCATCAGGCTCAGGCAAACCAGGGCAGATGGTTGGTTACGCTACAAGTTGCCTGAGAACCCAAGGAGCCAGGACAGGGGCTGAAAGGATTGGGGGCCCCAAATCTGGCTCCCTTTCTTCCCCTTCTGTACCCCTCAATTCTCCCTTTCCCTGCCACAAGACTGCTGAAGACCCAGGAAGATGTAGGGAGCTCGAGGGTCTGAGATGGGTTCCCCAGTCCTGGGCCTCCAGGTTTGTGATCTGCAGACAATGAAGGTTCCACATACTCACTGTAGGCCCCCACCAAGGGCCCGAGCCATGGCGACCTGGGGTGCCTTCTGGCTGGCATCCTAGCCTGCTGTGTATGTCCAGTGGAGGTGGGCTTTGCAAGGAGAGCTTCAGTTGGGGACGGCCAGTAGATAATAAGCCCCTAGTCTTGGGGGGGGGGGGACATACAACTGCTCCTCAGGCTCTTCTGAGGGGGTGGGTCCACGGCTCCCATCATGAAACACCATGGAGGGTCCTGTGGCACTCAGTTGAGGTCCACTCAGCTCTGTTGGCTCTTCTCCTGTGTGGCAGCCGGGCACAGCCACACCCTGCAGGCAGTGGTGGGACCTGGGAAGCTGGAAAGACCTTCAGTGACTGATAGGTGCACTTTCCCTTCTGCCTGAGTGGGCTGGTCCCTTTCACTTCTGCTCTCAACAGAAGTGGGGTTCTGGGAGATAACCTGGAGTTTGGCTGCTCTCAAGGGCTCTGATGAAGAGGAATGAGGGGCCAGGGCCTCTTACCCCTGGGGAAGCCAGTGACGCACTCGCCACCTAACAGTGTGAATCTTCTACATTGTAGGCAACCTTCTTGGAAATGTCCTCCTAATAAGGAACTTGGGCACATCTGTCCCCCAGCCTGGACCCAAAGTCCCCATCTGTGTCACAAGGAGGAGGAACAGATAAGCCCTAATGCACGCTCATTTCTAGCATCTGATGACCATCCGCCTCACCTTTCATTCAACCAAGGGACATTTATTGAACCCCTTTCTCTGTGCCAAGTATCAACAGCAACTGGGAGAGGACAAGGTGGCTGCCCTCATGCGCTTCCTACCTGGTAACACTTCCTTTGGGATCTCTTCACACACGAAACAAGCAGGAATAAATCACCGCAGATTATATCAAGAGCCATGAAAGACAAATGGGGGTCTGTGAGAGCAATTAATGGGGAGACCGGCTTCAGACTTAGTGTCAGAATGGCTGCTCTGATGAGATGTTTAATGGATATGACAGAGGAGCCAACCACAGTCGGACAGGCTGAGGGTTGAGGAGGATGGGTGCACTCTGACCCTGATGTGTTTTGGAGGAGAGGACAGTGTGGGGATTGTGAACTCCTTGGATTCTCTAGAGATGAGACTGGTGGTACAGCCTTTGTGAGGGTGAAGCCCAGTGAAGCCTCCGCCCCCAGGACTCCCTCCTTGACTGACACTGAGGCCATACATATTACACTTCTAGCTTCTGGTTGACTCACCCCAATACAGAACTTTCCCAGAAACTCTCTGGCACAGTAGGAATAATACCAGAGGTGCTTCATCTGCAAAGGGGGGATCTAAATTAGACTATAATGTCCCCATCACCAGACCTGGGCATCTGCAGCCACCACACTGGTCTTCTGCAATCTTGTTTGGTGTCAGGGAAGAGATGTAATGAGCTGGCATTAGGATCTTTAGACCCTTTTAGCCACAGATGATACCTGCCTGACCTTGCTCTTGCCAAGAGGGTAAGTTGAGTCATGAGCAGAACTCAGCAGGTTAATGCACGGGAAGCTTGGGGAGGACTACCGAGGTGGTATGAGGGCTTACTCTGGAGGGCATTTATCCAGCCTACAAAGTTCTTTTCTGGGTCTTCCTCATCTCTGGGCTCTCCTCCGTCTCCCTTGATGTGGGCTTCTTTATCTCTCCACTTTCACTCCTCTGGGCTCTTCAGTTCGGAGGTACACCCTGGAAATGCACACCCCTTTCACATGGGGCAGGGACGGTGGAGCCCAGAGGGTCAAGATGACATCATAGGTGTCCAGCACCAACTGTGGGACATACATCAGTCACTGTGGGGCCACAGATCTCTCAGCCTCATTCCACGTGCCGGGTGAGCAATGGAACCTCTCTGCACACCTGAATCCGGCCCAGAATCCAGCCAGGGACACTGAAGCCCCTGCTGGTTCCTGTCTTAGTTTTTCTTCCCCAGCTCTGAGCTGGCTTCCTGTCCTCTGCCTGCCTCCTGCCCCTCCCCACCCAGCTCAGTGTGAGGCTGGGATTGCAGCTGGGGCGCTCACTCCCAGGACAACATCCAGCTCAGCTTTAGCCAGCAGGATATATTTGCTTAAAAAAACACGCCCAACATTTTGGCTTCTCACTGCAGGGTTGGAGCCTACACTTCGGCCTTCTCAGCTTTTCACTGAGATACACAAATACACACTTCAGCACACAAACTCACACACACCAAGACAGACCCACACAAAGACACACGTTCACGTCCACACACAAACCACCCTCACACCCGCACGAAGATGTTACATTCACCACACACTCAAACATTTTCAAACGCACACAAATTCTCTCTTGCACACAGTCTCAAACCTAACACATGCAAACTTCACACACAGTAATATACACCCTCCTCCAAAACCCGTCCAAAACCCGTTCACGCACCTCCCAACACACGCAAACACACGCACAGCCTGCCTGGGAGGAAGAAGCCACTCCTTGTCCATTTGAAGGGAGGTTACAAGCTTCCCTCCCTCCATAAGATCCAATTTCTCACCCTTCCCCCATACAAACGCTCTGGCCTCATCTTTCTTTTGGGTCCTGTCCAGACTGTGCTGTGTCTTTAAGGAAGGAGAAGCTGCTAAAAGTGAGTGAGTGAGAGAGAGAGAGAGAAAACACAACCCAAAAAATTTGGCCTCCTTCCCCCTCCAGTTTCTGGTGTCACTTATGAAACACAGGTCGCTGTTGTGGTAGAGTTAACGGCTGGTTTGCTGGAGGGAGGAGTGTGCAGGCTGCCCAGCTTTCTCCCTGTGGCCCCTGTGTGGGCAGGGTGGGCACAGGCCTGCAAGCTGAAGGTGGGACAGCACCAGGCTTCTCCTTTCATCATATCCTAGTCCTGCCTTGGGCTCCCTGGCCTTGCAGACTCTCTGGACAACTTGCTCCTTTGTTTTTTCTTGGTTCCATCTTAGAAGAGGCTCCGGTTGGCTAAGGAAGAATAGTTTGAAGGTAAGTCAGGGAGAAGCGGGTTCCTAGGGCCAGGAGGTGGAGGCCTGTCAGACACCAGGGCTGGTTCCCTTTTGGTATGTCTTTGTTGGTTCGAGGTTCTTGGGACAGTCCCTTGCTCAGAGTCATCCAGGGAGCATCAACTTCTTGGACAACCACAACCCCGGAACTTCCAGCTGCATTTGGGTTGAGCCTCTGGCCTCCCTGGAGTCAGCTGAAAGGTCCTCGTGGGGTTTATTTAGGCAGCTGCCTGGCGTGGTTTGAACAGAACAGGCCCCGGTGTGATTCTGTAGAAAGGGCCTGGTGTCTGCTGTGGTCACAGCCAGAGGAGTGTGGGCGTGGACAGGGGTGGTGTGCACTGCACAAGGGGCCTTGTCTGAGCCGGGGCATAACATACCTATGGGGGGGCTCTGATGGGAGGGGCTGCAGCCAGGATGTGGGAGGGCAGGAGGAGTTTCTGTGAAGTGCTGGGGGAGGGGGGGGGCTGCTGGAAAACAGATTTCGAGTCATAAAGTCAGCTAGGAACAGGCCGAGGCAAAGGGAGCTCCTGGTTCAGACGAGAAGCTGGGGTCCTCTTCCATCCTGTCTTCACCGTGCTTGGCTGTGTGACCTTGGCAAGTCCTGGCGTTTCCCTCGGCCTCACTTTCCCCTTCTGCAGAATGGGGGTGGGGTACTAGGTGGTGTTGGGTTTTGGCTGGATTATGTGGGGCAGGATCTCCCAATGGGGAATAGTGTTAGGCTGGGGTCCTGGGAAGGGACAAGGCCCTTCTGCAGCTCTGCATGCTCACCTGGGTGACCTGTCCCACCCTGCAGGAGGTACAATGCTGGGGATGCGCCTGCTGTGCTGGGCAGTTCTTCTGGGTCTGACACAAGCCTGTCCCGAGCCCTGTGACTGTGGGCAGAAATACGGCTTCCAGATCGCCGACTGCGCCTACCGTGACCTGGAGGCTGTGCCACCTGGCTTCCCGGCCAATGTGACCACACTGAGCCTCTCGGCCAACCGGCTGCCAGCTTTGCCAGAGGGCGCCTTCAGGGAGGTGCCCCTGTTGCAGTCACTGTGGCTAGCCCACAATGAGATCCGTACGGTGGCCGCCGGTGCCCTGGCCCCTCTGGGTCATCTCAAGAGTTTGGACCTCAGCCACAACCTCATCTCTGACTTTGCCTGGAGTGACCTGCACAACCTCAGTGCCCTCCAGTTGCTCAAGATGGACAGCAACGAGCTGGCCTTCATACCCCAGGATGCCTTCCGTAGCCTCCGTGCCCTGCGCTCACTGCAGCTCAACCACAACCGCCTCCACGCGCTGGCTGAAGGCACCTTCAAGCCGCTTACCGCACTGTCCCATCTGCAAATCAATGACAATCCCTTTGACTGCACCTGTGGCATCCTGTGGTTCAAGACATGGGCCCTGGCCACAGCCGTGTCCATCCCGGAGCAGGACAACATCGCATGTACTTCACCCCACGTGCTCAAGGGTACCCCACTGGGCCGCCTGCCACCCTTGCCTTGCTCAGCACCTTCAGTGCAGCTCAGCTACCAGCCAAGCCAGGATGGGGCAGAGCTGCGACCTGGCTTTGTGCTGGCACTCCACTGCGACGTGGATGGGCAGCCAGCGCCCCAGCTTCACTGGCACATTCAAACCCCCAGTGGCACTGTCGAGATCGCCAGTCCCAATGTGGGTGCGGATGGGCGTGCCCTGCCTGATGCCCTACTGACCAGCGGCCCTCCACGCTTTCAGGCCTTTGCCAATGGCAGCCTACTCATCCCTGGCTTTGGCAAGCTGGAGGAGGGCACCTACAGCTGCCTGGCCACCAATGAGCTGGGCAGTGCCGAGAGCTCTGTGAATGTAGCCCTGGCCACACCAGGTGAGGGGGGTGAGGACGCGCTGGGGCACAGGTTCCACGGCAAAGCGGTTGAGGGCAAGGGCTGTTACACAGTTGACAATGAGGTACAGCCATCTGGGCCAGAGGACAACCTAGTGATCATCTATCTCAGCCGCGCTGGGAGCCCAGAGGCTGCAGTAGTAGGAGCAGGAGGCCCTGGGCAGTGGCTCCCAGACTTTCTCCTACTGGGCCTGAGTCTCCTCCTTGTCCTCTTCCTGGCCTGCTTCTAGCCACACCCTGCCCAGGCTGGCTGGGGCAGCCCCAGGGCCTCCTCAACTCCTCCCCTGGCCTGGTCAATGCCATGGGGTCTGGAGTGGGCAGAGCCTGAGCTGGCACTGGAGGACCTCACATTTTCCTACCTCCTCTTCTAAGCTCTTTTGGAACACTCACCACCCCAACTGCTAGGCATGCTCAGAGCTAGTGACTAGGATAGAACTCCATCCCAGAACTCAGTCTCTGGGGCTAATTGCTGCTAACAGTATTGCCCATGTCCCATTGGGGGTGCATGCTAACAGGGCAATGCCCTAAACCCACTGGGAGTTCTAGGCACTGGGACTGACAGCTGGCGAGGGCTGTGCAGGTGGGTTGCTGGGGCATGGCTGGGAAGGAGCTGAGAGGATGCACAGGAGAGGGAAGAGGGTGGGACCAGTGGCTAGGGAGGCTGGAGACTCTGAATGTCCTGCTCAGCTCTCCTGACCCCTTGATGTTTCCTGATGAAGGCATGGGACTCCTGGAAGGCTGAGCCTCTCTCTGCTCTCACCCTTCCTCACTCAGCCTGTGCCCTGGACTCCTGACCTTCCTTTCTCTCCAAGTATGCACCTGTAACCTGCCTCTCTGAAGAGGCCAGCCACCTGGGGGTGGCAGAGAAATAAACAGCATTTTTTATGTCCCCTGCTGTCTGCCTGCAATTTTGTCTGGATGTAGGAGTCCTTATCAAGGAGAATCAGGATGGTCACACGGGGGTGGCAGTTGTGCCTGCACAGGACAGGGGCCTGTGGCACACGCAAAGACTGTGTTGCAGATGGCATGGGAGGGGTGGCCCAGGGGTGGACTGCGGCTGGGTATATATTTCCTCCTTCCATATCAGCCCACAGGACAAAAGGGGCTGGAAGCCTGACATTACAGAGACTTTCCTGGTGACCCTGACAGTGCTTTGTGTCAGCAATGGCCTTGAGAGGCATTTTGAAAGGGGCAAGGCAATGAAGGGTCTGGGTTGTAGCCCCTCCTCCCTGTCCTCTTCTGGAAGAGGTTTTAGGAGAGGAAAGGGGTACAGGTGGTGCAAGAGGAAGAAGGGAGACAGAGAGGGAGCCAGGGGACACAGGACAAGGGAGAGAGACTAAGGCTAGGAGGATAAGACTTGAGGGAGAAGCCAAGGCAAATGACTGTGGAAGTGGTCTTCTGAGAGGAAGTCCAGGTGAGGACTACAGGCCCCTGTAGGAACTTTGTCCACAGAGCAGGGTGGGATACAAGAAGCATATGGATTGGTTAGATCCTGGAGGCTCTGCAGAACCCCAGACCCATTCTGGGTCAGAGATAGCCCCCTACTCCCTCTATCCTGCCCCCTTCAAGATTGGGAGTGTGCACAAAGGGACAGTGACCTAGAAGGGAGGCTCTGCACCTCTGCCCAGCACCCCCAGGAATGTTGAACTCAGCAAAGTAGAGGCAGGAGGTCAGGGAGTCTGGGGTAGCAGCTGTGAGCCCTGGCTGCTGGCCAGCGCCCTCCCCCACCTTCTGGCCCACAGTCAGGGCCATCTCCCCATCCCCCCCTCCCCCCAATTCGCCATCAACTTGCAGCTCTGGCTGAATTGATGTCACTAGCCTGGATCAAGGATGACTCCACATCTGATGGAAAATGGCAGGATGAGCCAGATCCCATGTGCTGTGGTACCTTGGGTAAGTCACTGCCCATCTCTGGGCTTCAGCTGTCTCAAAAATCAAATAGCAGAGCAGGACAGCGTTCAGTTGCTTAGGGGTCCCTTGGATCGATGATCTCAGACTTGGTGATCCTACCCTGACTTGGGGCCTGCTGTCTCAGCTTCATTACAACTGAGCAGGCTCAGCTTCTTGGGGTAGGGTTGGACCTACAGGCTGTCCCAGGGTGGCATGGGAACAGTTGTGCCTAGTGAACTAGCTACTCCCCTGTGCCACAGTCTTCTGAAGTCCCCAGTGCCCTCAGGGTGAAGTCTGGGGCAGCTATTTATAGACGCCCCCCCCCCCAATGGCTCCTCCAAGCCTTCTTGGAACTGCTAACTTAATGCTCCATGATGTGCCACCCTCTGCACCTTTACTTATGTTGTTCCCAGTCTGTGCACACCTCCTCATTCCTCATTTGGCTAAGTCTGTCTTTGAGATGTGTCTCATACTTCACCTCCTCCAGGAAGTCTTCCTGAACGTTCTCTCAACCCCAATATGAACCAAGCTCCCTCCTTTGGCCCACATAGACCTGGATGTCCTGTGACCCAGCCTGATCAGTCACTCCATTGTGACTGTTCCCTTGCCAAGGGCAAAGGTAAAATCTGGGTCCTCCTCCCTGTGACCCTCTAGTTTTTGTCACAGGTCCAGGAAGGCATTTTCAGTGGGTTGCAAGGGGCACAGCGTTACACTCTTTGGCCTTCTTGGGCAGCCTGGAAGGTGGGTTTGAGCTCCCTGGTCCCACCTCGAGCTTGTGTGTGTGTGTGAGGCTACAGTGGAGTGGACCAATGTGCGTGTGGGGTATTTCTTGCAGTCATTGATCCAGATCTGTGCCGGGGCCATATTTTCCCTGTAGCCTGAAGCTCCATGGTGGGCCACACTCAGCTCATCTTCCTTATTTACACATTCCCCTACCTCCACCAAACCCCTAGTAGGGGAAGGGACTGCAATTTGCTTCAGTCCCCCTTCCCCTCTGCAGACTTGGTCTGCTGCCATTAGCACAGCCTTCTTGATCCCCCAGTGTGGCACCCCTTCACCTCCACACCTGCATTCACATGCCTTTCGCCATCATTCCTGAAGTGTCTTCGGCCAAAACCTTCCACACTGCTCAAGGGGAAGCATCGTGGGGACCCCAGTTTTCCCCACCCAAAGGGTCACAGTGAGGAGTTCTCTCAGCCCCCACCCAGTTCCCAGCCCAGCATGCGGCTGGAATACTCCTTGCCCACCCAAGCCCCATAAACACACAGTGGGAGTTTACTGACAGTATGAGTGGGGTGCCCTGTGTACCCTCCCCCATAAGGAGGACCATTTCTCAGGGACAAGTTTATTACTAGGAACACACTAACTTCTTTCATAATAGCTAAAGACGTTAAAACTACAAAAATATCTGGCACACAGGAGTGGGTAGCTCGGTGTGGGGCCTGCTTTGAGTCATGACTTTGCTGGCAGGCAGGCTTCCATGTCTTCCTCCTGGGCTGCCCTTGCAAGCCCAAGGCCCAGGAGTCTCCTGGCCACTGTGGGAGAGGAGAGGAAGGACAGAGCTGGGGAGAGAGGAAGCCCATGGTGTGAGAGCCAGGGCTGAGGTGGGGCTGGGCTGGAATGCAAGGCGGTCCTGGCACTGAACCACCGGCGCCACTCAGGAGAGGCCTCCGTGAGGCCCCACAGGGTAGTGGCAGAGTCAGGGTGGGGAGAGGCTTGGGCGTGATCCCTTTGCTCCCCCTGCTCCTAGACCAAGCCTAGCCTACCAGTTGCTCTCTCCTGAGCCCTCGATAGCACTGCTGTGGCCAAGGTAGACCAGAGCCCTTCCAAGGCTCACAGAGTGAATAGACTGCCACCCAGCCACAGTGACCCCAGCCCCCAGCTGTTCACTGGGGCTCTGATCCTGGGGGTCAGAGCTGATAAATCCTGGCAGAGCTGCTGCCGCCAAGAGGGGCTCTGTGGCTGGGGTGATTCTGGGAGTGCAGGGGTGGGGACCGTGATAGGCACTGCAACACACAAGACAAGGTCCTTGGCCTTCCTCACCCTCAGGCCTGGGCACCATTGGCCCGGGCACCTGACAGGGCCGTCTTCCGGAAGGTCTGCAGGGCTGGGTTGTGCAGCAGCGTGTAGGCCAGAAACCAGCGGGCCCTGCTCCGGCTGGCTCTAGGCCCCGCTCCCTTGGCCACCAGGTCCTTTGTCTGTAGCAACTGCATCCCTGGGAGATGAAGACTTTCTGTGAGTCACTCCACAAACACTTGGCCAAGCCTCCCTAGTCCCCAAACCCAAACAGAGAGTCTGAAAATCGCATGTAGGGTGGTGAGTCTGGGTTTCCGGATACCAGCTGGGAGTAGGAAGTCAGGAGTAGGGAGCTGGGAAAAAGATGAGGGGCAGGGGGTATTTGTGAAGGCTCCAGATGTCACCTGGCAGGTGTGAAAACAGAGGAGGGAGAGGATGAGGTCTGCAGAGGGATCATAGGCCCAACTAGTACAAGGGTCAGGCTGGCTTAGTGTCCCCTCCTAACACGCACCTCCTGGGCGGTGGGAAGGAGGGGGACCTCTGGTGGGGGGCCATGGCAGAGCCCCTTAGTAAGGAAGTCGCTTTCTTCTCTGTGCACACATATGGTATGTGCGTGTATGTTCATATCATGGAAAAGACTACCCTGAAACTGGACCAGGAGGGGTGCCCACAGGCAGCCAAGGGAGAGAGGAAGTGAGAATTTTCCTGGCACTTGCTCTGCTGGGAGGGGCGTGCTAGGCCTCCTTCCTGGGAGAAACTGGGGGGCTGGGTCTCCCACGCTAAGGTAAGGGCACACCTTCTTCTTCCTCCCCCAGTCTGAGGCTGCCCTGGGGGTCTGCTGGGGTCTGCTGGAGCCTTCGGCCCCAGGCTTGAAGGAGCAGGGTGCAGAAGGCTGTCATGGCTGGATGTGACTGGCTGACTTCAATCTTCAGGAAGTTCCGGTATGCGTGGTAGCCTGGGGCAGGGCAGAGGATGCTGTGTTGGGGCAGAAAGGGCCAGCGGCACACTGCTGGCACTGACACCCCAACACACACACAGGAAGTATGCATGCACCCCTGCATCTAAGCGTGCAGACAGACACACACTGCGTGTGGGCACACGCACATCTGTTGGAACACACTGCAGAGCCACAGCAGCACACAGTGCACACCTGCACCACGTCCCAGATATCCTCCATGCACACATGGACCCGGATGTTAGGGGAGGCAGAGACCCATCACTGCTTGGGCAGCTGAGCCACCCCAGCCCCTGGCTTCTGCCCAGCGACCTTACCTGGGTCCAGAGTGGCAGCTCTTGGTGGCAGCAGGCTGAGGTCCATCTGCCCCAGATGGACTGCATTGTAGACAGCAGAGAGGAGCACACGCCAGGCGGCCACCACAGCACCCACCAGCATGTTGATGGGGAAGAGAAGAAAGGTGATCGCAGAGAGGACTCGCCTAGGACAGCAGGAGAGAGGCTGAGGCAGAGGTCCCCTGGGACCCCTTCCTGGGCCAGTTTCAGACCTCCATGCTTACAGAAGCTTTGTATTTCCTGAGTCCCACTGTTTATTGGGTACACCTGGCACCCTACCCCAGGTCTGGCCTTTTCTCTCTTAACCCAACACCCTGGGAGGCAGGTAGTATTGTCCCCATTCTGTAGAAGGGAAACTGAGGCCCAGAGAAAATGATGACTTAGCCAAGGCTAGCGCCTCAGGGATTTAAGTTCATATCCACCTGTGTCTTTCTATGACCCCAGTGTCTACAACCTGCCCTCTGGGTCCCCTGTCCATTAAAACCAAGTCCCTCAGGAGGCAGTTTCCCTGCCAGCCTTACCATCCCATTGGGCACAAAACTTCCTTCTTGCACAGCAGGAAGGAGTACGGTTCAGGGGAAACAGAGGATCTGGAGAGAGCAGCATTGATCCCCAAAGCAAGAAAGTCTCCTGGGAGGGGGCTGGAGTATAGCTCAGTGGTGGAGCATTTGCCTAGCATGCACGAGGTCCAGGGTTCAAATCATTATCACCACAAAACAAAACCAAAAGTCTCCTGGGGATAAATCTGGCCCCATAACTGGTGTACAGAGAAGTGTCTTGGAGTAGGCCAGGCCACTGTCCCTTTTCTATGTGAGTAAGGCAAGCTTTTTTTCTTACCTGCTGGGCTCCCTGATAGAGAATGGGAAAGAAGTCAATGGGGAGAGAGAGAGAGACAGAATGAAAGACACGGAATAAGAGGCTGAGGGAGCCTAAGAGGATACCTTACCGGTTGGTCAGTTCTGGGTGTCCATGGTGAGTCTCCAGGAAGACCCAGTAGGCTGCTATGTTCTGCAGAGTCACAGCCAGGGCCAAAGTCAGCCAGAAAGGCCTGCAGGTGGGGTAGGGAAGGTGGTTGCTGTTAGCAGCCCCTGGGGAAAGGGATCTGAGTCCTGGCTCCTTGCCTCACTCACCAGGAGGATTCCAGGGATCGTAGGAGCAGGAGGTTCCTGCCGTGGAGCACAGGTATGAACACCAGGAAGGTGAGAGCAGTGGTTCCCAGGAAGAAAATGATCTGCTGTACCACAAGGCCTGCAGGGAGCAAGGTGGCAGGGGACAGACACCGGGTTCTATGAAGCTGGCTGTACCACCAGCTACTCAGGGACTTTAGCACTGGGCTGACCTTGTTTCAGATTCCTGCTCTGCCACTGCCTACCTGTGCCACCTTGAGCAATTTGCATTGCCTCTCTGAGCCTCAGTTTTATCATTTATAGAATGGGGACAGAGGTCCCTACCTTGGAGGGCTGTTATGAGCATCCAGTGAGATCCTGTCTATGACAACTCTGAAAAACCAAGTACTTTGCAAATGTTATTCCCCAACTTGCTCCCGAGTTCTTGGAGACAAGACCACCTGTTAAATTAGTGTTTGTATTCCCAGGAGCCCGAGGATGGTACACAGTAAGTGCCTAAGAATTGTCTATGGAAACAACCAGGCCTGTATACACTATACACAGGATAGTGTATACAGAAAGGTTTGGGAGGTGGGATGTCGAGGATGAGAAATAGCCACTTTCAGTTCTGTTAATTCCTGCATTCCTCCGTCCTCCTTTTCCTCCTCCCCAGAGAGGTGAGATCAGGAGCTGAAGGGAGCTTGCTATGACTCAGCCCTCCTTACAGGAGCACCCAGGACCACCCTGCCTGCAAACACCTGGAGGCATCCAGTGCGTCTTCATGGACACCGCCCCCCACCCCCGGGTCCTGACGGCAGGCCAGGCTCTTGCTCCAGGACCTATAAAACACTAGCAAACCC
Source organism: Castor canadensis (assembly GCF_047511655.1). Lineage (NCBI taxonomy): Eukaryota > Metazoa > Chordata > Mammalia > Rodentia > Castoridae > Castor > Castor canadensis. The sequence continues at coordinate 4,867,312 of NC_133404.1, forward strand.
TCGTGGGCACCCAGGCCCTGCTGAGTACCTTTCCTGTGGGGGGTGGGACAGGGGGCTCACCAAGGCAGGTGAAGGAAGTCTGGTAGGCACTGAAGCTCATCCAGTAGAAGATGGCCTGGCGGGAGGGGCGCTTGCTCTGGAGTGGAGGACCGAGGTCCAGGGCAGCGCCTCGGTGCAGAGCTTGGAGATTAGTCCTGGAATGGGAGGGAGGGAGGGAGGCAACGACCTCAGGGAGCAATGCACATCCTCTAAGGTTCCCCTGGGCCAGCCTCTGGCCAGACTCTCAGCCATCCGCAGGGAAGCTGAGAGCTCAAGAGCCTTAAAAGAGGGCACTAACTCAATCTGGGAAGTCTTCCTGGAAGCGGTGAGGTCTGTGCAGAGACTTAAAGGGAGACAAAACTAGGTAGAGGACTCAACCAGAGCCAAGTCACTAAAGTGGGAAATGATAGCAAAAATAGAAGAGATACAGCTTGACCACCAAGGCCAAGTATATGAGGAGAGCCTCAAATACTAGGGCAAGTGGGGCCACTGTGGAGAGAAGGCCTCAGGGCAGAAACTCCATGGCTTGTCAAATACATAGAACGTGTGGGCCAGACTTCCTTTTCCCACCCAGCCTGCTCCCCTTCAGAACCTCGGTTCCTCCTCAGAGTTTTTCATCACTGTCCACAGAAGCACAAATGGGAGGCTGGTGTTCAATGTCCCAAACAACCTCGCCAGTGCCCCGTACTGCCCTGCCACCTGCTCACCCTCTCGCTCATGTGTCCCATCCATCCAGCCTCTCTACTCCAACCCACACAGCTCCTTCTGCCTGTAGCACCCTTCATCTCTCATTGCCTTCCTCTTCCTCCATTCACAGGTGGAATGCTGGCTTAGCAAGGCTGCCTTACTACTTAACCCGGCCCCCAGGTGCCACCCTGGAGTAAGTCACGCCCTGTCTCACTGACAGGCTTCCCCCAATCAGAAATGCCCCCAGGACAGGCCAAGGCCCCCCTTCTCCATGTCACATTGCAGCTAACCCAAAGTGGACCTGGCCTGCAGAGGCCTCTCTCCTTCCAGCGGGGGCTTCCCCCAGGCCCTGCTGGGTTGGGTGTCCTCTAAGCTCACAGCACTCTGATCCCTGCCCCACCTCTACACTGGGTGAGTCGGAGCCTGACACTGACCTGTGTGTCACCAGCGAGCGGAGCAGGAGCAGGAAGGTGAGTGAGCAAGACAAGACCAAGGCTGAGACGTAGCACACTGGAGGGGGAGACAGAGAACACTGAGCGGTCAGGACCCGGAGGGTCTTTGGGAGCCTCTGATCCACTGCCAGGGGAGCTACCCCTGCCCCGTAACCTCACTCTGTGCAGACGCTGCTTGGCCACAGCACCAGTTCTCAGGTTCAGCGCAAGCCAATATCTTCAGTGGCCCCATTCTGCCCTGTGACATATGGTGGCCAAGATGGGAAGAAGCCTGCTCTGAGCCACAAACTTGGCTTTCACTTTGTTCTTGTTCTTTGTTCTTGTTGCTCCCTCAGTGAGAGATTCCACCCCACCTGGCATCTGCTCCAGCACCACTGTTTCCTGGCTGTTGTGCCTTCAGGAGCACACTGAATTCCCACCCCGATCCCCTACCCCAGCCCTTGCTCTGTTCATGTGCACACTATGGGCCACACTGCCAGGCTGCCCATCTCCTGGGATCACCTGAGCCATAAACCTGCTGGTGCCTGCACAAGTGGCCTTTGTTCAGGGTAGAGAGGACATGAGCTCATAGCAGTGTGCCCTGAGCCCACCAGGACAAGGGAGGCAGCCACCGCTACCCATCTCCTCTGGAGTGGGCTCCTCCTCTCAGCTCCCTCACCCCCACCCAGGCCATGTGCACAGATAATAAGATAACGCTGGGTCAAGAGCGGCTGGGAAAAGTGGATGACGTGCTCTGACACGTATTTAAGAATATTAGGGACCCAGGCTGCAACCCTCCTGTCCTCATTCTGGACCTCACGCAGTCTGACACAGAAATCATTCACACGGGGCCAAAGAGGAAGCCAAAGCTCAGAGACCATTTGGTGTGGCCACCCCCTCGGTTAGGAATAAGAGAGCAACGAATGTCACCATGTCTAAGCAACTCCAATGAGCCAGCACGCAAGTGCTCTGATCTTGTAAGTCAGCCCAGGCAGTGCCCCTGTCCCTGGGTGTCCACCAGACACCCTGGAACTAGACAGCACCACACATGGAGAAGCAAGCGCTAATAGACATAGGTGCTGTGGCAGGGTGGCCCAGTCCTGGCAGTACATTAGGATCACCTGGAGCTGCCAAAACTCCCATGGACCAGGTTGTCCCCAGACCAGTTACATCAGAATCTCCGCGAGTCAGACTCAGCCTTGTGTGGTGAAAGCCACGTGACTGCATTGTAGCATCAGACAGAGCAAGTCCACGTGACATGATGTAGTTCTATCAGCAATGGATCAGAACCAACCCACTGCCCAGCACTCAAGCTTTGCTTGCACCCGAATGAATTATGGGGAAAGTTTTCAATCGCAGGTGCTGGGCCCCACCCTTGGGGCTTCCAGTTCAGTCCAGGTCTGCAGTGGCATTTTTTAAGTGACCAAGGTGGTTCTGAAAAGTGGCCAGGGTTGAGAACAACCTCTACAGAACTCCAGGCCTCTCTGTCTGTCCCTGGCTGCCTCCTCTAGCGCTCTTGTAGGGGCCCATTTCTGCAAGGTAGGTTAGAATAAAGCAGCTCCATCCTGCTGCATACCTCCCCCCCAACACCCCTGCCCTCTAGAGCTAGCTCAGCTCCAGGGAAGGAGCACGCTGGGCCTTCTGCTGCCTGCCAAGACTCCACATGAGCGGGGTGAAGGTTAGCAAGTCCCCTTGGCCAGAGCCTAGCCTTTGATCTCCACCTCTCTGCCTCCTGCTTCTCTCTCCCTCCATTGGTTTCCAACCAAACCTAAGTCCCTCCAAACCCTGGCACCTATAAAATCTTCCTTCTCTTTGCCACCTTTGGGGTCCTGCACCTGTCACCTACTGGGCCTCTTTGTAGATAGATCTATCTTCCCTCACCTATGGGCCTCCAGGATGAGGATGCCTTCTTAGCTTCAACACCCATTTGCAGACAGGGGAAACTGAGGCCAGGAGAGGAGAAGCTCCTTGTCCAAGATCACAGAGCTTATGAGTGATGGGGCTGCGAGTGTAATCTGGTCTGCCTGGTCCGTAGTCTGAGCTCTCTGGGAACAATACCAGTAGGCAGACCTAAGACAATCTCTCAGAGCTCGGAAGACATCAGTTCTTAGGCTGAGAACAGACTGAAGAGTCCCCAAGCCTAGCTCTGCTCTGAGTTCCAACACTGGACTGCTGAGTGGCCTTGAGGGTGTCTCTAATCCACCCAGCCCCGGGTTTTCCTATCCGTAAGTGAGAAAAATAAATGGCGCTCTGCTTGGCGCTGTGTACAAGGATATGAAGTGGCAGCGTTTGGGTTCAGAAGGTGGGAGACACATCAGAAAAGCAAAGTGGGATGAGTACAAGAGCCCATTGCTCTGCGCATGTCTCTTCGTGCCTCTGAGCCTAGGTTCCCTGCTCTGTGACCTGGGACCAGCAACGCTCACCTAACGGAGCTGCTGCAAGCCAGCTCTGAGCTTGGATGTGGGCTCAGTTGGACCGTGTCTGCTCGTCTACGAGCAGGTCACAGCAGCTTGGGAAATCTCCCTGATGATGTCATATGTTCAGCCCACCTGGAACTTGTCACCTGTTCAGCTTTGGTGGGGGGGTGCCTCAGCATCAGTTCCAGGGCAGCTCTAGGGTGGGAGCCAAGGCATTCAGACAAGTGGTAGGGTGGAAATCTGGGAAAGAAGCAGCCACTTTGCACACCTCTGCCCACTTCCCACTCCCTGCCCTTGTGGTCTAATGTGTCCTTGTCTGTGGGACCAGAATGAGGTTAATGGTCACGAAGAGCTGAGGAATAGCCACTCTTCCACTTGCAATGCTGGCAGCCTAAGCTCCGACTATTGCACATTACTCTTTCGAAGTCAGGGTATCCATATCAACAAGGGGGCTCTTAAGTGAACCAAGGGCACCAGTGAACCCATGAGTCCTGACCATTAAGCTTGGTCTCAAGGTGACAGAGACAGCCCTGGCCTGGACTTTCCTCAGCTCCACTCTGCCTTGCTGTACACTTTTAGGCAAGCCCTTTCTTGGGTGCCAAGCAAGAACAATTCTGTTTCCTGCACAGGGTTTCTGGGAGGTGGTAGGGTGGGTGGACTGCAGGGCTGAGGCTGAAAGCAGTGTCAAACTACAGAAGGGATGGCTGTATTGTTCCCTGGCTTGGGGCTTATTTCAAGGGAGGCAAGGAGAAGGGAGATGGCCCAAACGCACAGGGACCGGGGAGAGAAAGCAGGTGCCCTGCCCAGCCCCGTCCGCTGCAAGGAAGACCAGCCCAGAAATCCTGACCACCATCTCACACCCCCACCTCCATCTGCTTCCCCATCTTCAGCTCAAATGGCCATGGCCTTCTCTATGGACACAGAGGCAGAACTGGTCAAAGACACAGGAGTGGGAAGAGGGAATGTCCAGAGGTGGACAGGGCTGTGGGGACATGTCCCTTAAGGGCTCAGGAATGTGGAACTGGAAGCTCCAACTGCCCCCATTTGCAGATGAGACAGTGGAGACCCAGAGAAGGCAAGGAACATGTCCAAGGGGCCCAGTGTGTCTGTGGCAGGCCAGGATCAGCTCAGGTATCCTTGCTCCTGTCCCCGTCTCGGAGGCCTCACCTTCCAGAGCCCACAGGTGGTGTTTCACCAGCTCCAGCACCTCCTGCTTGTCCTCAGACAGCACGATCCCGAAGCCGGCCATCAGGTAGGAGACGTCGGTGGTGAGTCCCGCCCTCACCTTCTGCATGGTGGGCACCACACTCACCAGCAGCAGCAGGGCTACCTGGAAGAGTCCCACAGTGAGGACGCCAGGGCTGTGCATACACCCAGCCCTGTCATCTCAGAAGTGTTTCCTGTGCTAACAAGAGAGACTTCAGGGAGCAGCCAGGCAGCAGGCTGGCTGCAGTCACAGGCCTGTCACCCACCAGAGTGTGCTCCTCTGCCCCTTAGAGCAGGTCCCCATGCCTCCAAATGGCATGTTACACACAGATAGAACTTTAGCTTAGCAGGTGAAAAACAGGCCTCCAACATAACCACATATTTATAGCTCGGTCTGTCTGTCTGTCTACCATCTATCCAAAGTTCAGAATATAAGATTTCCAATCTTTCCATGTTAAAGAAAGAAAATATGTATCAACATTAAAACTAGACAGGCGTGGATTCAGATTTTGGCTGCCCTGAGGAACTTGGCCAAGTCAAATTCTCTGAGCCTCAATTTCCCCAATCTATAAAATGGAGAGAAATTGGACCTCATTCCAGGATTTTGATTTTGATTATTTTTTGAGAGGGATACTGTTGGTGGTGAATAATCAAACATGCTATCTCACAAAATCCTCCCAACTACCCAAAGAGAAAAGTGATTTTCCATTTCTTCTATTTTGTAGATGAACTAAGAGGTTCAGAGAGTTGCAGTAACTTGCCCAAGGTCACCAGGAGGTAAACAATGGAGACAGGACTTAAACCCATGTTTACATAGCTCCAAAACCGATGCTCTGAGTCCTTCTATGAACCCCACAAAGGCTGGCACCCCTCCTTCTGGGTAGGTCAACATTCCCAAGGTAGCCAGATGCAGCTGGATGGGGTCATAGGTGGGAGGGCATTTGGAAAACTGAGTTGGGTCCAAGCTGTTCCAGAGGGGTCAAGGACAGGCCCCAGGGGCAGAAGGCACCACAGGGTGCAGAACATACCTGGTAAATGGCTGTCCCTGTCAGGGTGGCTGAGATCACCAGCTTCAAGGGTAGGTGGAATCCTGTGGTCCCCCAAAAAAAGGGTGGAGTGCAGTGGTCAGTCCCACATCCCCCCAAGGGGCTCAGGAGAGGCCAGGGTGCCCAGGACCCTGGACCACAAGGCCACAGCAGGGGCTTCCCCTCATCCCAAGCTGAGAGTCATCTCTCATGGGTTCTGAGGACAGAAGCTGGTCCTCTACTGAGCAAAGTCAAGGCAAGGTCCCATCCCTCAGCCTCCGCACCCTGTCATACCTGGCTGTGGAATGTAGATGGAGTGCTGGAAGCAGGTCCAGGCCCGAGACAGGAGGCTATGTTTGTTGGTGGGACAGGAGCTGGAGATAGAACCAGGTGGGTGGCACCTCAAGCTCACTCCTCATCTCTGCCCACCGTGCTGCCAGTGCCAGTCTCCCATACATGCCTGCTCACCCAGCCCCATCCTCTAGCCTGTGCATGGGCCAGGGGCCTCACCAGCTGTCCAGCTTCTTCCGGCAAAGGAGGGTCCTCAGGTACTCCTCGGAGAAGGCACTCTGCAGACCCTGTGGAGAAGACACATGTCAGAGTCATCAGACCTGCTTGGAGCTATCCCTGGGCCCGGCATAGGGCACTGAGTGGGCAACACACATGTCTCCATAAACCCTCCTGCTGTGGCAGGGGTGGAGTAGGGGAGGCTGACCTATGACCTATGGGGACAAGGTTTACACCCTGCAAAACTGCCTTCTCGTCTAGAAAAATACAAGACCTGTCAGAGTCTTATCAAAGAACTCACAGTGTTAGGAAGTTCTTCCTAAGATCTATCTCCAACTTCCTCCTGCTTTACTCAGTCATATCTCATCACAGCTTCCCTCCCAACCCTCGGCCTCTTCTAACCAGGATTGATGCAAAGGGGACACCAGGTCCCATGGCACATCAATGACGAGGACACAGGATGGCGCCAGTCCAGGGAGGATCCCCCAGGCTCCTACTGCTGCCAGTCTGGTGACTGGATTTGCCTAAACCACATTCCAGGCCTTAATCTGCCTGCTTAAATTGCAGAGGCTCATGGGAAGATGGGGTGAGCTGCTGCTCTGTATCACTGGGAAAAAGCAGGCAATGGTCACCTGTTGCCATGGCAACTCCACCTCCCTCCCAGGGCAGGAGTGGATCTGCTCAAAGTTAGACTGGGTGCTTTGTGGCTTAAATGTCTTTGACTGAAGTCCAAAGAGGGCTTGCCATGGAGGGCAAGCGAGGTGAGGCAGAGAAAGTCCTGGAGAGGCAGAGATGCCTGTGCCAGCTGTGAACCTGGAGAGGAAGGACAGCAGTCTTCCTGGGAGGAGTCTGGGGGACAGGAGGGCAAGAGTGGCAAGCACTTAGGGCCCTGCTGGCTGCCTTGCCTGTGCAGGAGCCAAAACAAGACGCAAGGCCTATTGGAACCAGAGGGGCTGTGCAGGAAGCTGAGCCGCTCACCTCCCTTTCCTCTTCATCCTCTCCATCCTTCCTCAAGCCCGAGCTCTTTCTCTGGCTTACACCTGTCACAGCCCTGTCGCTATGTTAAGCAGCACAGGCCCATGAGAGAGCATCACCTGGTGTGCCCCTGCTCCCAAACCTCCTGCCCACACCCCCTGCGGGTGTCCTGACTCCTCCTCCCGGTCTGTCCTGCAGCTGCCCCACCTGGAGGAACCAAGTCCTTTGGGACCTGCGTCCTCAGCCTTTCCAGGCTGTCCCTCTTCCCTGAGGGCATCTGTGGAGTGTTCCTCCTCCTCCCCACCCACCAGGAAGTCACATGACCCCCTGCACATGTTCCCAGGCATGCGTCACTGTAGCACTGTCAGAGTTTGCCCTGCGCCCGCATTCCTGCCCTGGGGCAGCTAATGCAGGTAGCTGGTCACAAATTTCAGGACCTGACATCTTTTAAGAATTGTCTCAGGAGTGGGGAGGCCTGGGGAAAGGAGTAGGAGGATAAAATAGGGTGCAACTAATGTGCACACATGTATACAAGTGCAAAATGAGACCTGTTGAAACTGTTCCAAGAATCGGAGGGAGGGCGGAAGGAGAGCAGGGGAGGGGCTGAATTCAACTGTGATGTATTTGATACATTGTAAGAACCTTTTAAATGCCACAATGTACCCCCACCCAGCACAGCAATAAAGGAAAAAAAAAAAGAATTGCTTCTCTCCATAATATATCCATCCATCCAAAAATTCAAAATATTTGCTGAGTACGTATTATGTGCACAGCTCGGAGCTGCAAATGTGGTCCTGAACAAAACGGCAACCCCCCCACCGCGCCCCCGCTCCCACCCCCTTAGTCATGCTCCATCCTTTGCCTGCAGCAGTCCCTGTTCTTATTCTCTCACCACTTCAGTTCCTCCCATCCTTTAGTCCTCCACTGAAGCTGCCCTCCTCTAGGAAGCCCCCCAGACCTCCTGTGCCTGACATCCTCCACAGCCCTGCCCCCAGGAACCCTGAAGTTCTAGACTGCCTCAGGAATCCAGCTGGACCTTCAGTGTTTCAAAGACTCCTTTTCTGGTTCAGTTCTTTGTTGAGTCCTCACTGTGCGCACAGTCCAGTGCCCTGGGTACCTTGGATGCTGGTCAAGGGCCCAGCCCAGCCTCTGCCTGGAGACAGGGCTAAGCAGTCACTTGGTGGCTCAGAAGACATTTTCTGAGCACATGTTAGGTGCTAAGCCCTACACCAAGCCTGGCCATTACAGGGGGCTGCAGACATGGGGAAGTCCGGGGTCTTGGTGCTAGATAGCCACCTCCCCCCTCCCTGCCCTGCTCTGCTCTTTTACCTTGGAGCCTGCCCCTGTCCTATGACGGAAGCTCCGTACCAGCTGCACTGGGTACCAAAGGCTCAGGAATCCGAAGCCCAGAAAGAGAGGCACGGAGGCCAGCAGGGCGTAGTACTTGTAGATCTGCAGAGACAGACAGACAGACAGACACTCGAGCAGACCTACTTTCTGCCTCCTTCCCAACCAAGTAGGAGACCTGTGTTGCTTCTCACTCCACACTGGGCCTTGAGGGTCTGGACCATAGGAAACTTCAGGTTCTGTGCCCCCCACCCCCAACCTGGACCAGGCCTCATACCATAGCCACTTCCCTTCTCAGGCCCAGCAGAGGGGCTCCTGGGAAGAGCCAAAGAGGAGAGACCCAATCCTCCCCCCAACCCCTAGGGGCTGCAGTAAGGCCTGGGACAGGATCCCTGCTTTCTAGGTTCCTGTGTTAGGACACAGGCCCCCAAGAACTGGACGAAGGCCTAATTTTGTCTACATGTAGTTTGCAAACTGGGATCAGGGAAATCCAAGCCCTGCCTCCCAGGGTTGAGGCCTTCCTGGGTAGGCTCCTCAGATAATTGTTCATTTATTCATTAATTCAGTGTGTCTCTGTTGAGAGCTTAGTGTGCAAGAGGTACTAGGTGTACCAGATTCCAGACTCACCAAGTTCCCAAAAAACTTGCTAATCTTCACTAATCCCTGGAGGGACTGGTGTTATCCACTCCATTGACAGGTGGGGAAACTGAGTCTCAGAAAGGTGACACTGTTTCCTCAGAACACTTAGCACCACCTGCTATCACTTTGCCTGTTCACTTACTCATCGTGTCTCCACTCCTGGGAGACCAGGACCTTGGTTAGTCGTGTTTGTGGCTGTATTCTAAGGCCTGGAAGAGTCCCTGGTCCAGAGCCTCAAACGTGTTTGCTGAATGAAGTTGTGAGTGCATGCATGCATGAATGAATGGTGAAACTGGATCCAAACTCGTGTTGGCTACTCCAAACCACTACTCTTTGGCTCTAGACTAGGCAGCTTCATAGTTCTAGCCAGCAGCTAGTGAAGCAGGTGCTGAAGCTCTGGATTTCCCTGTTAGCCCCAGACTACTCCTAAGCTCAATGCCTACCATCCTCAGTCTCCTTACTTCCTGCCTGAAGGAAGGCCAGTGAGTCAGTGATTGGGACTGGGCTGAAAGGTGCTGAAGGCAAAGCCCTACTCCTGTTCCCTACCTCCCCCCTAAAGAAGCCAAGCTTGTCACAGACACGTGTTCAAAGGGAGGAGATCCCATGGATGGTGGAAGGAGGCAGAGAGGCCCAGTGTAAAAAACAGGCAAAATGAGCCGTGTCTGTTGAAGCAGATCATCTGAGTGCCTCTCTGCCCTAGGCCACAGTGAGTCAGAGCTTACCTGGGGTGTCTGGGGACATTCTGTTCTCTGCCAGACGTGGACACCAAAGTGGGCCCAGGACAGTGCAGTTCCAAGCAGATGTGCGGCTCTGTGCCTGGCTGTGGCACAAGCAGCCAAAGGGTAGTAGAGGCTCGGGTAATAGAGCAAGGCCAGCATCTTCCAAGGTCCTGGTAGGCAAATGAGAGAAAGATACAATGGAGGGGACCCTGGAGACCTGGAGCCTGGGCATGCCCACCCAGGCCTCTCCCTTGTCCCCACTTTCCAGGCCCCTCAGCTGGTTCAGTGGGCAAGAGCTCTGGGTTCAAATGCAGGCTCTGACCACCATTGGCTCTGTGATCTGGGACAAGTTACCTCTTGAGGACTTGACTTCCCCATCTGTAAAGTGGAAATAATCAGAGAGAGTTAGCAAGGCCAAGATGAGAAGAGATAGATACAGTAGTTACGCAGAGGCTGAGTGAGTACTAATAAATGAAGTACCATAATGACTGTAAATCAGGCTACTACCACACTTTGTGGAGACTGAACAAGCACAGAGGTCATGCTTCAGTCGCCCCACTCCCCTTTTGTCAATTTACCATCACCTCCTCCAGCCAAGTGTGACACCCCAGGATCCCACCCTGTCACATCCCATCAGACCAGCCAGGGGTCTCCCTGCACTGGGTACCTGCACCAGGTGTTGAGATGAGGCTCAGGAAGGGCAGTGGGTCCTCATTGGGGACCAACAAACACAGGGCACTGAAGAGAATCATGAAGACAGCAGCTGGCACTGTCCATGGTCTGTCCCCAGCCAAGAAGTCCACAGGGCTGGCATAGACGGGGATAGGACAGGAGGCATATCACTCAGTGCCTGTGCCCCCATTACCTCCAAGCTATGTTCCATAAACCAGGGAGGTCAACTGAGTCCCACGGTCCAGATGGGACAAGTGAGGCCCTTCGTCTTTCATTCCACATGTATTTGTGGAGTGCTTCCAATCTACTGAGCGCTGGGCCTGGTGGCTGGGGGACTCGCACGGTGGAAACAAGCCCTAGTACCACTTTGTCCGCCCACCCTGGAAGCTCCAGGAAGCAGCCGCCTTCACACAAATACATCTGTCTGTCGGAACTGGCAGGCCTTCAAAGAGCACAGCAAGTCATAACATCCTTGTGCAACAACCGCCACCCTGGAGTGGGTGGGGACCAGGCAGAGCAGACAGAGGGCACGGCTGTCCCAGGCATCGCCCTTTGGGGCTCAGACAGGTCACTAAGATCTTCTGCTTCTTCTCATTGCCCTTGTGCTCCAAGATGCACATCCTGCCTCAGTCTCCCCAAGCCCTCTCCCGGGCAAAGTAAGCTCCTTCCTACACCAGCCAGAGACTGCAGGCTGGCTCCCCATAAAGCCAGCATGGCAGTACTGTCCCACTCAACCTGGGTTTAGGGTACAAAGCTGGTCCGTGCTGGGGCTCCACCTGCCACCTCTCCCAGTCCTTTGGCGTCTCCCTCTCTGCCCAGTCGATGTCCTCACGGTAACCCCTGAGGCCTCTGGGGTTACAGGGGAAAGGAGTAGCAAGTTCATGGAGCTAGAGGTCAGTCCCTCATAAGTCAGGGTCCAGATGACACCCTCAGGGGAAATGAGGCCCAAGACAGCATCAGGTGGTTATGGCCAGTCTAGAGCCACCATGAGAGCTCATGTCTCCCCTAGAGTCCTTTCCCCCAATTTCCTGGGCAACAGGAGCAGGTGGACCAAGCCACTCTCTCCTCTGGTGGATCTTCCAAGGGTCCTGATTAAGCCAGGAGATTTGGGTGGGCTGGGGAGAGTCCCAGACTGAGAAGGGGAAGGACGTCACTGAAGTTAGCCCTGACTTTAAAGTGCCTAATAAATCACCCACCCAGCCCCAGAATGACCCTGTCAGCAGAGGTCCAAACAGGCATGTGCACCCAGGCCCCAGCACCAACCTGGGCAGTCCGGGCCTGCAGTGCCCACAGCTCGGCCAGAGCTGGCGGCGCCTCGCCAGTATAGCCAACAGCAACAGGGCAAGGAGCTGAAAAGAGAGCAGAGAAGCAGGCTTGGATGCCCAGGTTTTCTCCAAGGGGATTAGTCCCAGGCCTTGGCCCTGGTCAGTCCCAGAACAAACCCCCACCTGCCCTGGGTAACTCATCATAGAGCATCCTGTGGACTGGCCAAGAGGTGACAGCATCTGGGAGGCAGGACTTGGTCTGCACCTTGGTTTGGGCCCCCATTTGGGGAGAATTCTCAAGCACTACCTCCCTCTCCCAGGGTCTCCCAGGTCCCTCTGCCCAGGCTGGCAGCAGGTGGCAAGCCAGGCTGGACTCACCGACAGCGAGGCCAGGCAGGCATGGTGCAGTGCAGGCAGTACACTGGGTTGGCAGGAGGGCTCTACCCTGCGGAGCAAACAAGCGCTGGCTGGGCCTGGTGGGACCCAGGCGCACCCTATTTTCCACAGCCCTGTTTATCGATAACCTCCACTTCCAGGAAGACTCCCTGACTGCTCCTGGCCTCACAGACCCACATCACCTAGATCAAGCAATTAAGAGTTTAGTTCTGATTTGCCATCTACTTGCTGGTATCTCAAATTGGTCTGTGACTAGAAGGATCTTTCTTTGGTCCCCTCTTTCCCTGTTTCTTTCTCATTAAGAACTTCCACGCACAGTTGGACAGGTTGCACACTGAACAAGGATGTCCAGTCAAGGAATGAGTATGGTTAGAAATCCAGGCTACACTGCCCACCATGCCGTGTGCCCACTGAGCTGAATATATCTGAATGGGGTCCCCTTTCCTAATCACCACAAAGGCTGGCAGAGGTCCTGCTAAGCAGAGGGAGGCCCACAGTGGAAATAAAGAGTTCAGTGACTACAGTGAAAGCCTCAGCTTCCCTGGGAAGTCATGTGGCAGAGAAAGCTGCTCAGGCAGGGGTGCAGTAGGATCCAGCACAGAGGCTGGGTCCCTGGGTGGGGTAGACTCTAGCTTATCCAGCTTGAGCCTGCAAGTCAGAGAGAGGCCACCCGTGTGGCAAGGGCCCTCCATGCCCTCTTGGGCATCTGCCTGCTGTGTAGACGGGTCCCTGGAATGGTCTACCTGGACAGCCTCTCCTTCCTGCTTGCTTTCTCTCTGGCAATCCCAGAGGGGATTGCCAGAACTGGCCTCCCTGGGCTTGTTGTAGGGTGGTGGAACCAAATAAGTCCATTCTATGCCACTTCTCAGTCAGGGCAGAACCAGAATCTTCCCCAAACAGAGCTGAGCTCTTGGACAGAGTGCGTGCCTTGTAGAGTTCAGGGCACCCAGTTCCCACTGTCTGAGCCCAGACCTGGTATTCTCCACCCCCAGCTCTGTGGCCTGTCACTCTCATATGCCCTGTACAAGGTAGATTTGGGCTCTGACCAGCCCCGAAGGTTCAGGGCCACCACCCATCCCCTCAGCTGCCTGTCCTCACAGGACTGGGTCCTTCCCAGCTTGTTCCTGGAGCAGTGTGGCCATTTGCCCATGGACCCCCACCCCAAGCCAAAAGCCATTCCAGCTCTGGGGACCCCCTCCAGGGCCTTGTCGGGGAACCCCCAGTCCCTTCTGTACCCCTTGAGGATGGCAGGATGGCACAGATGGCACCATCTGTAAGAAGCTCCCTCCCAGGACAGGCACAAGCAGGGACTTGAATACAGAGGAAGAAGAGAAAGTTCAGGCATAGTGGTGTTCAGGGATGTTGGATTTGAGTCTTACGCACAGCCCGGGAAGGAGAAAGAGGGTGAGGAAGCAGAGCACGAGTGGCAAGTCTTTTAGCTTGGTGGCCGCACAGAGAGGAGCCCAGAGCAGGTTAGAGCCCGCACAGGAGGCACTGGGAAGCCGCAGAGCATGTCTGAGCAGGGCAGGGTACTGGCGCTTAGGAGACTTCGGTGACTGGATTCTGTGGCTGAGGCCACTGTCACCAGTGCCCACCAACCCAGCGCTAGCCTGACCGTGCCAGGCACACTGAGGCCCAGAGCGATCATCTGCAGCGCTCCTGCAGCGCCTGACTCACAGAGGAAGGTGAACTCCAGTTCCTTTCCCCGGGATTCCCCTGAACTCCCAGCTTCCCACTCCCATCTTTGGGGGAGGGGAGGGAGGGGGGATAGGCTGCAAGTATCTTCACTTGGTTTTGCTCAATAACTAGATTTTGCTGGTTTAAAAGTAGGTTCCTCTTCATTCTTAGGGTACCGTGTCCTTGTATGGGGGCTGCAAATTCCAGATGCTACCTACATGAAAGGCTGCACTGCCCAACCCTCAATCCCTGCTGGGCAACACGCTCTTTTTTGAGACTACATCTAGATATCCCAGTTACACCTGGCTGCAGGCTCCAGGCCCCAGCCAACGGTACCAGGGCCCTGACACTCCCAAGGTCACAATTCCAATTAAGGGCTTAGCCCGTGAGATCTTGGACCTCATGAAGCTCCTAGGCCTTCCACCCCAGCCCATGCCTCCACAGCAGGGATGCAGCAGGGATGCCCATCTCTCTCCAAGTCAAGTAGCCAGGGAAGGCAGTGAGGGCATACCCTTGCTAAAGACAGGACTGTTCTCCAGGTGGTCAGAACCCCAAGTCCTCCAAACAACAGCTCCTTCCCCCAAGCACGGGTGGGGCCTCTGTCCCTGCTGGGTGACCCCAGCCTGGTTAGGCCACAGCCCCAGCCTCTAGGGAGGCACGGGAGCATTTTTCCTTCTCTAGTTACAGATTTTAATGGAGAACAGATGTGCACACATCTGGCTCTGCACCTCCCCCAGCCTCACCTTTTCAGCTCCCCAACCCTCAGACAGAGCAGGGAGGCAGGGTATGGGGCCGGGGCCAGGAACAACAGGGGAGAGCTGAGCTCTGGGTCCCACAGAGGCGGGTGTCCTTGGCAGTGGAGAGGGGCAGAGAAAATTCCAGCTCCTCCACCAGAGTGCCCAGACTGGACACAGATTAGAAGACTCTGGACCAAGAGTCCTCGGTCCACCCCAGGGTGGGCTGGGCTGCTTCTCTCCTGCCTCACCCTCCCCTAGGGTGGCCTGAGTACTTTTAACTACACAGAACAGGACCTCCTGGTCCTCCTTCCAGAGACTCTGAGACTCCCAGGACAACAGTGGGTGGCAAGTCTCCCAGGACCTCCCGGGTTCTCCTCAATGCTTGTAAAGCCCCCCATGTAAACCTCAACCCTGAGTCACCACCACAGAGACCAGTGGTCCCTGAACACCACCTCCACTGCTTCCCATCCTGGCTCCAGGCCGGATCTTGCGGGGGTGTACCCCAGGCCAGCTGGATCAGATAAAACTGGAAAACTATGTTCTTATTACCTCACACAAGTGCTTTTGACACCATTGATACCAGCCTGGTCTGGGTGTCCCACCTCAAGCATCTTCACAGCAGGCAAAGCCGTTGCCCTCAGGTATCAGAGGCAGAGACTGACACCAAAGAGGCTGTGACTTGCCTAGGATCACACAGCAAATAAGTAACAGCCCAAGTTCCTCACCCCCTCCAATTGGTAACCTTGGCAACTCCCCACTCTGATGGCCAACAGGACTAGGGGTGCCACACTTACCCCTCTGACTGGGGCTCCTTGCCCTCCTGGGGCTCATCGATGTACCAGCTGCTGTAGTCTTCAGCAAGCCCGAAGGAGGTCTGGTTGCCTGCTGCCTGGGACGCCATTCTCTGGCCCTTCTCCCTTGACCCCCAGGCAAGAAAAAAAAAGAAAAAAAAAGCCACCACAAATGTGAAAAGAGGCTTAAAAGAAAAAAGAAAGAAAAC
Source organism: Castor canadensis (assembly GCF_047511655.1). Lineage (NCBI taxonomy): Eukaryota > Metazoa > Chordata > Mammalia > Rodentia > Castoridae > Castor > Castor canadensis. Next base: position 4,883,051 of record NC_133404.1, read on the forward strand.
CCAAACAAAGAAACATTTATTTTTAATCTTAAAGGTTACTTTCTTGCATTTAGCTCTCTGGGAAAAGCTGGTTTAGGACTACAGGTCCTGGAAGGCATGCACAGGAGGGGGGGAAGAGCCTCTCACGAGTCCCCTCCTGTCTCTTCCCGCCCAATCTTGCCCTGTTCCACAAAGACAGTTATTTCTGTGCACCTCCTTGATGTCGGGGTTGCGCCTCTCAGGCCAGCTGACCGGCCTTTGTTCAAAGGACCATTTTCAAAGAGGATTTTCCCAGTCCCAGCTGCCCACAGAGACCCCTTCCTTTCCCGCCCCAAGCCCACTCAGATGGACCCACAGACACTGCAGAAGGAGGACCAGGGAGGAAGGAGCTGTAGAGATGAAAGGGTGGGCGGGCTGCAGGCGGCTCCACTCGGTCTGCCCCCGCCAGGGCCTCCCAGCTGGGTTCCCCACCCCTCCTGCTCCAGGGGTCCAGCCCAAGCCCTCCCCCCTTTTCTCATAGCCTCAACCTGCCCCCTCTCTGACCCCTTGGGCCCAAGTGATGGGAAGACACAATAATCCTGAAGGTGTGCCGCCAACAGGGGCCTGCACTTGACCCACGCCTGACCTGCACACATACCTGTCCCTGAGCTCCCACACCTCGGCCCAACACTGCTGCAGAATCCATCACAGCCATCCCAGAAGAGTCTGCTGGGGCCCACAGGCAGGGAGGCAGGGAGGCAGGGAGGGGAACCTGTCCATGTAGTCTCCTGAGTTTCCATGGAGGAGACCACACGTACCTCACTGGTAAAACCTTTTTGTTCCTACAACTTGATTTCACAAGAAAATAACTCCACAGGCGGAAATGAGTCCTTTTAAATAGGAACCAGACCCATGGGCAGGCAAGAAGCGCCCCGCCTGCCTGCTGCTGAGCCCAGCCTGGGGTCGGGGTTCCTCCCATCCTCCTCCCAGAGGAGTGAGGAAGGAGTTAGACCCCTGGCCTCCTTGCCTCCCCTCTCTCTCCTTGGCCCAGCCCGTGGGGAGGGGCGAGACGCAGACAAGGCAGACAGCAGCTCTCTGCCACTACCCCTGGGTATGTGGGGGGAGTCAGGCCCCTGAAACCCTGGAGATCCCCGTCCTTCTACTGCCTCACAGGGGGCTTTGCGAGGCCCTGCCCAGCTAAGGCATTCAGCCGCAAGCTTTTTTTTAAAAAAAGACAGTCATCCATTTTCTTTTCTTTCAGCAGAAACTTACTAAACATCTGTGTGCCAGCACTGTTGTGGGCCCTGGGGGGAGGAAAAGCACAGTTCTGGAGGAGGAGGGCAATGAGGATAGCGCCTAACCTGCAGAGCCTGAGGGTTGTGGACAGCCATGGTCCATATACCATGTGAACTGAATGTGGCCTGAGAAAAACAAGGATGAGAAAAATTCCTAAAGAAAATCACCTTTGGGAAGAGACCTGAAGTCTGGGGAGCAGGGGGATATGTGTTCCTTGTAGAAGGAACAGCCTGGGTGAATGCTCAGAGTACACAGGGCTGGCCTGTCCAAGGCAGCTCTCCACATTCCTTAGCCAGGCCCACAGGGCAGGATTAAGGCCCAATTAGGGCCTGTTCCTCCGCCTCCTTCCCATATTACCCCTCTTCCAGTAAGAGGGTTTCAACCTTCTCCCCATCCCACAGAGGAGTCACTGTGCTGACTCACACTGAACCTGAGGTTTATTTGATGCAATGCAGGAGCCTGTGTTCTGGCCCGTATCTTGATCCCAGGGATGGGGAATCCCGCTTAGTGTGGGTACCCTGGGGGTTGAGCCCTGTTTCTTCCCTTCCTTCCCCCAGGCCTGGCTCTGAGGTCACAAGGACTTTAGAAACTGAGCTGAGCAAAGCCACTGGTTATTCTGATGATCGTTCATGTTTGTAGGGGCCTGTCCTGGAAGTCTTCTGTGTGTTTTGAAACTACCAGTCAGGCTCTGCTCCAACGCCAGAGCCCAGCATGCCCTTCAGTCTTCAGGGGACTCAGACCTGCAGCTTGGGGGGGCAATCCAACAAGTGGAGCCTAGTCTCAGACAGGGAGCTCACAGCTCACTTCCTGCACAAGGCACAGATGTTCCTGGTTGGATACCTCTGCCTGTTGGAACACTGTCCTGCTTTCTCCAGGCTGGTTTTCATTCATTCATTCGACAATCTTACACATGTCTCTCCTGCTGGTGATACCAGCAGCAAGTCCCACATGTCCTGGGATGGGAGGGATATGGGGGCTATGTATATAGGAGAATGGGAGGGTCACCTCATGGGATGGGAGAGTCCACACATGTGCCATGAGTGCAGGGGAAAAGAAAGCAGACAGGCCATGGCTGTTTTAGAAGGAATGGCTTCACTGAGGGGGTGATCTTCAGTTCATTACTGAAGTTAAGGACCCTCAGACTGCCCGAAGAAGCCCCCATCAGCCTCAGCGGTGCAGCCATAGCCATGGCTGGACCCAGTTCCATCTCCCAGGACTACACCTGCTCCCTGGAGGACTTCCTGTGGATTCTGTTCCCACCCTCTCAATGGTCCAGGACTCAATTATCACATCCCTTCCTGCAGGGGAGATGCAGAGGCCATCCTCAGGAAGGCCATAGGCAGAGGTGAGGATAAGGTAGGCTTTATGGGCTCTCCACTGGCTGGCACCAGCCCAGTAGGCAGACGCAGCCTCAGGACTGGTGCCTCAGGGGAGAAGTGTTGAGAAGTAGCAGGTCAGGAAGGCAAGGTGGGTTCCTATAAGGCAGTGGGTAGAGAGGCAGCCTACCTGAGTTTGAGCTGTAGGGCTGAAGCTGTGGCCTTGAGAGAGCCCCTTCTCAGGTCTTGGCACCACCTCTGCAGCATCCAGCCTACAGAGTCTTCTACTGTGGGTTCTCCCCCGCTCAAGGCCCCCTCTCCCTGCCTCAGTGACTTCATAACCAGAGAATTTGGAGTCAGCACGCAGACACTGTTATAGCAAGGAGATCAAAGCCACAGTGTCTGACTGTGGCTGTCCTGGTGCCCCCACTGCCTTCCATCTCCTGGCCCCAGCAACCCCATCTGCTCTCGAGGAGCAGGGAGCAGGCCAGGTTGAGGATCCATGGATTCAGGGTGGTAACAGCCAGCTACAACTGGAAGGCAAACCCCACTTCATGAGCCCAAGGTACCTCCTCAGCCTGGGACCAGAATAACACGAGTTTCCACCTGCAAATGGAGGTCAGGAAAGAGGCCATCTGGGCAGGCTGCAAGCTGGCAAGAAGCATTGCAGAGACAAAGACGCCAGGATGGACCCCTGAAGAATTTCTCCAAGGGCCTGGGCAGCAGAAGCTTGAGCCTGCCCTTGGGGATCAGCTCCAAGAGGCTTTCACACCCAGAAGAGTTGGAGGTTAGCCCTGCCCTCAGGAGAGGAGTCTGGGAAAGCAGAGGCTCTTGGGAAACAAAACTGCAGAGGCTCAGAGTTGCAGGGTGAGGGGAATGAAGAGATTGCTGGGGGATCTTGCAGGTTTCCTAGAGGAGGGAGTGTTTTAACAGGGCTCTGAGACCAGAGAGGATCAGGAATGGTGGCAAGAACAAAGAAGTCTAAGCTGGACATGGTGGCATGCACCTGTGACCTCAGCACTCAGCAGGCTGAGGCAGGGGGGTCAAGAGTTCAAAGCCAACTTGGGCTGCATTGCAAGAAAAGAATGAAGTCTAAGTGTCTTAGGGAACTGAGAAGGGAGTGCAAGAGGCAAGAAGAGCTTAGGCAGGGGTCAGGGTGGGGCTGTCCTCCAGGTGGCCTGCATGGGCCCCTAGGACACCCTCAGATGAGACCGATGTTAAGGTCCCAGGAGCAGCCAAGGTCAGCGGGACTCCCAACTGGGTGTGAATCTCATCTCAGGGTGGCTAAGCCCTGCCCACGGTGGGGAAGGGGTCTTACAAACCTTAGGAACTCAGCCAGGGAAGGCCATCGGCCATCTGGGCCTGGCAGGGAGCTGATCTGCCCCTGGGACTGGAGCTGGCCCTTGAAGGCTTTGGGATAGGGCTTCCTTCCTCTCCATGTTTTTGTTCAAGTTGATTAAACCTGAGGAATGTCTGTGTCCAGGGACAGAGGCAGCGTGCAGGCCTTCAGCTGCCTGTGGTTATCAAAATCTTCAAAGGGCAAAGTGCTAAACTTGGAAGGAGCTAACAGCAGGCAAAAGGAAGAATGGCAGCATCCCAGAGCCTCAGAACCCTCAGAACTCAGAAACACCACGGAACCATTAAAACACCTCAGGACCTCAACTTGCTCTCCCAGGATACTCAGATGCTGGCCAATCAGGATGCACAAGACAGTCCAAGCCACAGCCAGCAGCTGCCAGAGCCCAGACACAACCCCCACCCCCTGCCGCCACTATGATCACTCTCCACCCTCCCATCCCAGCCCCAGGCTCTGATCCAGCAGCATATTCCAAAGTCTAACAACACCCAGGCTTCAGCATCAGCCCACCACAGTCCCAGTGGGTGCTTCAGTCCCGCAGTGGGGCCTGGTGGTGGGCCCCCCTAGGCAGCCCAGCCACCCTTCTCACACCCCCCTCCCCAAGCCCATGAGGAAGCAGCCAAGGCAGAGCCAGGCCCCAGCAGGAAGGGCCTTCGGGTCTGCGGGCATGTACAGAGTATGCACACTCACGCACCTTAAATGGCCCCAGCACACATAGGGCCAAACACTGGCCCCAGACTGCCTGTCTTCACTCAGTGGCCGGAAAGCAGTGCAGTTGGCCACCAAGCTCCTCTTCCTGCCCCCTTGCCATGCAGTGCCCTCCCTGGAGCTCTCATGCCCCCTCACTGACAGCATCCTCCTAACACAAGGGATTTGCCCACACTGCTCTGGTGGAAGTGTGGACACTTCCACTGGGCAGGAGGAGAAGGAAGAAGGCAGCGGGCTGTTCTATGGGAGTGGCACATTCCTCCTCCTACTAGGACTGACTTGAGGAGGGACAGAGGGAAGCAGAGATGGCTCAGGATGAAGGTGGCTTACTTACTCTCACAGTAGTGAGCCTCCTTTCAGGGGAGGTAATCAAGACAGGATAGCACCACCACAGAGTAGCCTTAAGAAGAAGGCTTCATGCTGGACACTGGCTGCTGGGAAGAACCCCTAAGAGCCACAGGACCAGGCTGTCCAACCTTGTGCTCGCAAGCATTTGGGTCCTGCTCAGACATGACTCTGTGACATCCCCCTGACCTGTAGAGCTCCCACTTGCTCCCCGGTGGCCTTTGTCCAAAGCTACAACCTGGTACTTCAGAATAGCTCAGCCCCAGAGTTCCTGCCTCTTCCTTCCTGCACACCTGTCCCAGCCTTCTTCCTGCCCCCCCACCCCCCACCGTCCGTCCTGTCGCCATCCTACCTGGCCCTCCAGGCCTAGCTGCACTTCACCAGGTGCTCTCTTGTCCTCTCCCTTCTGGGTCTCGTCCTCCTCCTTTACCAATCACTCCAGAGAGACTCCAGGGCACTCCCCAGCAACTGGGCCTCCTCTGTTGAGCCCAACACCAGCCTGAGCTGGGACCCCAGACAGATGGCTGGTTGTGTGACCTCAGCAGCTGGCCCTGATCAAGCCCAGCACCTGCTTTAAAAGGTGCCTGATCTCCTCCTCCGGAAGAGAGCTCCCCTTCCCCAGCTCTGGCCCTGCCCCTCCCCCTGCCCCCCAGCCCTCCAGCCGGTGATCCCAGGATCAGAGGAGCCCATGCCACCCCCCTTCTCTCCAGCTCAGAGCACTGGGGCCCCACACAACACACTGAGCAGCTTGTCCCCCAAGCCTCTCCGCCCCCGCTCCCCCCCCCCAAGCCATTTGCCGGAAACTTGATCTCTGGCCCTCACAGTCACCTCGATGGAGAAGCCTGCACAGGGCTTTGATGGCTGAGTTTTCCCAGCTGTGACTGTGGATGGGCTCAGGAACCCCCTACCTACCCTCATTTGTCACTATCCATCACTCCCAGGGGGCCACTGCCTGATGAATTGCACCAAGCCCAGCCACCAGCTCAGCTTTTAATAACCGATCAGCATCCCTGCTGCTGCCCAGCTGGGCTGAGGACCCTGGCCATGGGAGAGGGGGAGGGGGGGTTGATACACTTTCATGGGGCTGGAATTCCCAAGATGATCCATTCCAGGGGGAAACCACAAAGGCCGCCCCCCACCCAGGGGCTTCCTCTCCCTCTCCCCAGGGCCAGGAGAAGGTTCTGGGTCCCATTCCTTGTCTCCAGCACATTCCTGCAAATCCCAGGGCTGCAAGAACAGCTGCCCCATCCTCTAGCACCTGCACAGGGCTTACCTTGCCCCTTCTTCACCCTCCTAGAGGGGGTGCACTGCAGGGATGCAGCCAAGACTGGGGAATAGAAAGGGGAAGGGTGGATGGGAAAAGGGCAGGATAAGAATGGACTCCTAATTCCCCAGAGAGAAGGGAGTTGGGAAGTGGTCTCTTCTTTGCTGAAGGAGAAAAGGGGTATGGTAAATAAAAGAGTAGGGTGGCTTGGCCAGCACTGTCTTCCAGCTGTGAGACTGGGTTCCTGTGATGGTGAGGACCAGGGAGGAGAACACAAGGGTGAGGATGTGCTGGCTTCATATGCAGCTTCCCAGCAGGAGAGAGGTAGGGAGGGCCTGAAAACAGCCAGGGAAACAGTTAGCCAGCTGGGCTCTAACACCCATCTTCTCCATGGAGAATTATTTGTAGGAAGAAAGGGTTAAATCTGCAGACAGAAAGAATTAACCTCCAGCTCACTTTCAGGCATTCATCTTCATGAACCACTTACATAGATATGCAGACAAGATAGTCTAGGCTGTTTGTAATGGCCAAAAATAAATTGCAATAAGTCCAAAATCCATCAATAAGCTTTGATAGTCTGTGTGATGATGTACTATTTTATTGTTGAAAAGAATGAGGTACAGTACTTCCTGATATGGTAGAACTTGCAGAACATTTTGCCCTGCAACAGTAACCAAGAATGCCAATGGCTGACCAAAATGTAAATCATGATCTTGAAAAAAAAAAAAAACATAACAAAAAAGGGCTGGTGGAGTGGCTCAAGGTGTAGGCCCTGAGTTCAAACTCCAGTACCACAAAAAAAAAAAAAATTGAATCTGGCAGACACACAGCAAACTGTGTTCACAGTTCGCAGTGGTCACACTTGCGAGCAGGGTGAGTTTAAGAGAAATAGGGGTTAAAAATTTGCATGGTGTGTCATTAATTTTTTTTAATAAGCAAAAGGAAACTGCAAGCCTGCTTCAAAAGTTCTATGAGCTCCTACTGTGAAGGCATCACTGAGCTGTGTAAGTGAATTCCATCCCTAGCCCAAGGATGGGCTCTCACCACCCCCTCCACCTCCCTTGTAGTTAAGGTGCAGCCCAAGATGGAATTATTAGCCAGCAAGATGGAAAAAAAATTGTTGATCATAACTTCTAAAAGAGCTGGCTGAGATGCAGTTGTGATGGCTGATTTCAAGACGCCATCTTGGACTATGAGGCAGAGGTCATGAGTTAGTATAATAGAACAATAAGTTAGCTGCAAAGACAGAGCCTGAGCTGAGACTGATCATAAGACTGCAGGGGACCTTGGAGACCCCTGCTGTCCTCAGTGCACCACCACATCCAAAAGAGATCACATGATGTGCAGGTGTTGGTAACAGAGGTAGAAGTTTTGCCAGCAATTCCCACCCCTTGTCACCCACCCCCACTGCACTCACTCAGCTCACCTCGCTGCTTTTTCTCCACAAACTTCCCTTCCTTAAGCTTGGACTCTGCTCCACTCTTGGGTTGGAAGACCTGCTCTGGAGTTAGGGGAGCCTCCCCTTCCCCATATACACACACACTGTTGGTTAATCCAAATGACAGCCTGGGTCACAGCTCTCATCCCCCACTGTGCTCACTGAGGGTCTATCTGTCTGTCCATTTATTTGCCTTCTCTCTATCTCATTGTCCTTCCATCTGTCTGTCTGCCCCTGTCCATCAGTCTTTCTTTCCATCCCGATTATTATCACTCACCCTCTGTCTGTCTTTCTGTCTGTCTTTCTCTCCCCTTCTTTCTCTTCCTCCCTCCCTCTCTCTCTCTTTCTACAGGTTTTAGGTTTCAGGTGGGAGCTTTCCCAAGCTAGCCCTGCCCTGCCCCAATCTGCTGTGGGGCTCCTGATCTCTGTCTGCCCCTTACCTGATCTGTTTTTCCCTGGTGCTGTCGGAGGCCTGGCACGGGAGCGGTTGACGGTCAGGCTCACCAGCTCACGAAGGCAAAGGCCTGCTGACACTGCAGGTGAGGCTGCCCTCCCCTCCTGCCACCCCAGGAACTTCAGTTCTCAGAGGCAAGGCTGCTGGAGGGGGCTGGTGGGGTGAGCTAGGAACACCCAGTGCAGCCCTGGCTCCCTCCTGCAGCTCTGGGAGCTGATGAGGCCAGGGCAGGAGGCCTTTAGGGATGGCCCAGCCTCCCCTCATGTGCAGCCTGACAGGGCCAAGGAGGGCAAGACCACATGTACCACTTACAGGGGACAGTTGCCAGGCAGCCAGGCCCTCCCTGGAGGGAAGAAACCAAGCTTTTCATTTTGATTTCCATCTACCAGCAGACCACAAGCACAGTGCTTCCCAGCCCTGGGCCTCAATTTCCCCATCTGTGCAGTGGAGGCAGACGGGCAGCCAGGCTTCACTTTCACAGCCTAAGTCTGTAATTCTGTCACCCATTTGCCAGTGGCACTTGGACCTGGGTGCAGACAGGGCCTGCAAGAGTCGGGGGCTCTGGAGGGGGCAGGGGCTGCAGGCAGTGACCCGGTGAGCCCATGGCCTGGGTGTCCAGAGACTGACCCCCTCCTCCACCCACCTGCCCTCTCAGGAGTGATTCTTCCTCTGTGGAAGGGGACAAGGGTATCAGCCCCACGTCCTGGCAGCCAGAGGACTCACAGGTGACTTGTGGCAGCTCTGAGCAGAGGCTGGGAGTGAGAAGCAGAGCCTTGGGGACAGGGGGCTAAGAGCCCTCAGGAGCCCCGGGGGTGTCAGCAGGGAGGCTGAAAGGGGTCATTGTGGGAAACAGGAAGCGGCCCTCTGGGGTGGGCTAATTACAGGCCCAGGCTCTTCCAGCCTCTGAGTGGCCATTCTTCTGGGGAAGAAAGAAGAGTCCAGGGCTCCATTAAATCTTTCATGCTGAGACTGCACTAGGTGACTTGGAAGGCAGCCTTCTGACACCGCCCCTCCCCCACCCCACTTTCTCCTGACTCCTTTCTCCTGCCAACCCCAGACGGCCTCACCCAGAGTTTAAGCCTTTTGAGAACTGCCAGGGAGGCAGCTGAGGGTGAAAAGAGTCCTGCAAGAGGATTTAGGATCTGTTGTGTGCGACATGCTGGACTCAGTTTCTCCAGCTGTAAAATGGGGTTGCCATCCGCCCTGACCACTAAAACTCACAGAACTAAGGACAGATTACAGAAGCCTGAATGTCAGGAGCCTCCTGCCTTGCCACTTACCCACCTCTCGGCTGTCCTTCCTCCTGGGTACATCTGGCCCCAAAAGATGCCAGGATGGATGCCAGAGGCCAAGTGTGACTCAAAAGTGACTTTAAAATGTTCTTTGCTTCTCACAGATGGAATCCAAGTGAAATAGCCACAAAGAAAAAACAACTTGGGTTCATTCGTTCATTCATTCACTCCATAATGTTTTAACCATCCTCCAGGTCCTGTCCCTTACCCAGCCAGACCTGTCGTGGGCACTCAAACCTGATCCCTGAAGAAACATTCAGTGGAGGTTGCCAAAGTTATCATTTGAGACAGGAGAGGACAGGGTCTAGTGTGGCTGCAGAGGGAGTCCCTCCCCAGCTTGCAGGTAGAGGCTTTATATCTGCAGGAGGAGCAAGGGGGTGTCAGGGGGAGCCAGGCAGAGGAAACACGTAGCCAGGGCAGGAGGTGAGAAAGGCCAGGGCCTCCCCAGGATGCCATGCTGTGGGAAATAAGCCAAGGACTGTAGGGTTCCACTCCTGTGAGTATCCAGAGCAGCCAAAGCCATAGAAACAGAAGGTAGAATGGGGTGGTCAGACTGGACGAGGGGGAATGGGGTTGTTGTTTGATGGGTGCAGAGTTTCCATTTTACCAGATACAGAGTTCTGGATATTGGTGAATGTACTCAACACTACGGATGTGCCCATGTAAAAATAGTTAAGATGGGAAATTTTATGTCATGCTATTTTGCCATAGTTTCTATTTTTTAATAGACACACCAAAAACAAAGAGCCCTCCCTAGAGATAGAGTGGGGAGGAGAGGCCAGTTATACATGGGACATAGGGGACATGCCCAAGTCCATCCATGCTAAGGCCAGAATGCTACCTCAAGGCTTTATGGGAAGATGGAGAGGGAACAGAAGGGGGACATGGGGAAAGAGGGAAGTGCTGAGGGATTCAGGAGAAACAGACTGGGTTCGGTGATTCTGTACATGGGCCTTGCTGGCAGAGGCATGGTGCTGGGGCACAGTGCACAGAGCACAGAGGTTGGCTCCAAGTCAGAGAGAACTGATGCCCATCTTGTGACATCTCTGGGGGTGCTTCAAACATTCAAGGGAAGAGAGCTTCTTTTACTGAGTCGCTATGCTCCAAGACCTGAGACCTGGCAGAGGCAAACCATGACCTCCAGAGCTAGGCTGACTGTGCACCGCCATTGAGACAGATTTCCAAGCAGTCTCTGCCACTCACCCTTTCCTCTGAATGATCACCCCAGTATGACTTACAGAGTTTAAACCACTAGAGTTACCTCACTGCCACCCATCATACAGAAGGGGGCACTGATGCCCAGAGAGAACAGATCTACTGAACTTCACCACAGGTCAGGCCACTGGAACCCTGCCTTGATTTCTCCTTAGTGGTGGTGGTGATATTAATGATGATAGGGGAGTTGATTATGGTGGTGGTAATACTGGTGGAAGGGTTGGTGATGATGAGGTGGTGATGGTGAGGATGTGGGGTGGTGGAGGCAGTGGTGATAGTGATGATGGTGGTGGCCACGGTAGTGGTGGCGGTGGTGATGGTGGTGGTAAGGATGGTAGGAATGATGGTGGTGGGGATGATGGCTCAGCTAGTAGTGTTGATTAAAGTAATAGCATACACAGTTCTTATTAAGGAGTGTCACAGTCCTCCAACTTCCACTGGGCATCAGCAATTTCCAGGAACAGAGAGGATGGAATCCAGCTTGACAACTGTGGTGTGAGAAGCTCTGAGTGCTCTGTGCAGTGAAGCTGTGCCCCACAGTGTGGGTTGACCAAGAAGGTGAACTGGTTGCAGAAACATGTGCTGAGGGCCCGCCTCCTTCCCACCCCTCCCACTCCTGAGTTAAGGATTCAAGAGTGAGTAGGCATGTGGAGACAGGCTCCCAGGCATGGAAACTCTGAATACCATATAACCATGTACCTTCATCTTACCCTTCTCTCATTTTTCCCATAGAACTTACCAGCTTCTAGCATTATAATTTCCTTATTTTCTGTATGTCATGTTTATTTTTGTCTTCTCTAACTACTGCCTCCACTAGAATATAAACTTCAGGAGGATAAAAATCTGTTCGGTTCGCTGGCCTGAATTCCAAAGGCCTAAAGTAATGTCTTACCATGCACACAGTAGGTGCTCAATAAATGTTTGTTGACGGAACAAATGCAAAAAGGGAGGGATTAATGGCCGCTTTGATCCGTGAGTGAGGCCCAACTTCCTGGCTTGTTACTTGGTTTCTCCTCAAACAAAGAGAGAGGGGTGGGGTGTGGCCCTAAGCACCCATTGATAGACTTTCAGGCTGGACCCAGGGTGAGACCGTGGGCAGGAGGGGGCAGTGCTCAGCCTGGGGGTCCAACCCAACCATGGCCATGACCTTCAAGGGGCCTGAGCCCTGGCTCCCTGCATCCCTGCTAAACCAGAGCTTGAAGGCTGAGGAGAAGACCTGGACCTGGAGTTCAAGGCGTTGAGCGTGGGGTTTAATGAGGAGAGCAGATATATCCTTGACTGTCAGCTGAGAACCCCCTGCAGGTGGGCTCTGGGGCTGGGGTATGATGAATGGTGAATGGTGAATGATGGTGAATGAATGGTGAATGGTGAATGAAGGTGAATGATGGTGACCCCTTCCAGGCCTGCTCAGCTGTCACTGATGTCCTCGAGCAGCAAGATCCTGGCCAGAGCCTCACCTCAACAGGAACAAGTTTATTTTACATTACCCAAAGGTACAAAGTGGGGGTGGGAGCAAGGGGAGAAAAGGGGATCCTGGAACTGGTCATGGACCCTGGAGAGCCTTAGTGGACCTGGGAGAGGCAGGGGCAAAGGTCCAGACTGGATCCAAGGCTGGGCCTCTGTGGCCCCGTGCAGGAACCCCTGCTTCCTTCAGTGTGACATGGGATGCTGACACTGATCACACAGGGTGGGGTGAGGAGGAAATGGAGGGGCAAGTGTGAATTTTTTTTTTAAAGAACCACGCTGGGCAGCTGACATTACATGGAGTAACACCAGGACCAGCCCGCTGAGTGCCTACTGATCAGAGTCCTACTGATTATAGCTATGGGGGATGGACGGAGACCCAGGTCTTACCTTCCAGGAGCTTCCAGATCAGGTGTAGGGAGGCAGAAATCCTAAGCAGAGAACAGCTAAGTGAGCTAGAAAGAGAAGCTTCGTGCCTAGCCTATGAGCTACCTGAGGGGGGCTTCCTGGCGGAGAAGCTTGAAGGACTGGGGAAACCAAGTCCCAGGCTGCAAGGGGTCAGAAATCAGGGGCAGACTGAGCTTCTCCCTGGCCTAGCATGGTGTCAGGACCCAGGAGGATTCCACAGGACAAGGACCCTGCTCTTCTCACTCTGGTGGGCTGGTACTGGTTGGGTAAAGGGAGACAGCCAAGGGTGGGGAGAATGAGAGGCAGTCACCTATCAGGGAAATCTTAGCCAAGCCTGCTTGGCTTCCACTCAAGAGCTAGGCAGTCCAGGTTGCTTCCTGCCTGTCCTTCCTGCCCTCTGATGGAGGAAGGGAGACCTTAGAGATCATATCTTTACCCAGTGTTCCTGCACCCAGGGTTCTGCAAGAATGACAGGCAGCACGATGATCAGCTGCGTGTGGAGGCACTCAAACTGGATGGAGCCTCAGGACAGGTGGCCAGAAGGTAAGTGAGGCCTTCTTTCCTATCTACCTGCGACCAGAATGACCCCGCAGGAACCTTGAGGTACAGGAGCACGAGGACTTGTACCGCTACTGCAGCAACCTGGCTCTGCCCCGGGCCAGTGAAGAAACCACCACCTGTCACTGCGGGGGCCTGGCCTACAGTGTGGCTTTCCATGTGCACAGGGTCCTTCAGCGCCCTGACTCAAGCCACCCTCCAGGGCCCAACCAGCCGAAACTGATGTCACTGTGTCCAGAGCCCCAGCTTCCCAGCCTGCAGGTGGGTGCTCCCTGGATCCCAGCTTAGGGGCTGGGTTACCCAAGCACAAGCTGCAGCCCGCTGATGCAACCTCAGTCTCACATTCTCCCCAGATTTCAAGGAAAGCTCCAAATGACCACAAGACAAAAGTCTCTTCTGCGTGTCCACCTTCAAACTCAATCAGCTCCCATCATGACCAGGAGAGGCTCAGCCCTGAACCAGGGCCCTGGCAGCCTCAGGCCCAGGCGAGAGGGTCTAGTCCTCACCAGAGCTGAAGGAGGGTTACCCAGTATGGCCATGCTCTGTGCCAGGCATTGTGTTTAGTAGGCCTCACAGAGAGAAGCACGTAGAGTACGTGGTAGGCCATTTCGCAGGTGGAGAAACCAAGGCTCAAGGATGCTTGATTCCATTTAATGTTAACACCATTTCCCGAGGGACCTCAGTATCTAACAGTGCATGGAATCCAAAGCTGAGTCAGTCCCTAAGCTCAGAGTGTCACCTGGTTTAAAGACAGTCAGGTACAACATGGGCATCACACATGGTCCAGTAAGGCAGGCAGGGAGCATGCATGTCAGGCTTCTTGGAAGAAGCAACATTTGAGATGAATCTTTCGTTCATTCTTTCTTTGCTCACTTATCCATTCATTCCTCTGCTACACCTTTGGTAAGTGCTGACTCTATCTGACCCCATGCTGGGTGGGTGAGATTTAGGGCTTTTGGGAGAATGTTCCAGGAACAGGAACTAGTGGTTAACACAAGCCAAGGTTGTAACCAAAAGATGTGTGGCTCTCCTGGGTGCCTCTGTTCCCAGCATGCCCTGAGCTGGCAGAGTGGAGCCCAGGCTGTGGACTGAGTTAGTCAGGGAGAGGGTCAGTGAGGGAGAAAGTGGACAGAATCGAGGTACAGTGGTGAAGAGCAGAGGTAAGTATTTGATTCAGGAGGCAACAGGGAACCACTGGAGGGGTCTGAGCGCAAGAAAAATAGGATAGGAACTGGGGTGCAGGCAGAGTGAGCGGGCAGCATGTGCCAGGGACCCAGAAAGCAGCTTCTTTTGCCCACTCGTTAACATACTCCACTTTGCTCCTCTGCCCATTCATTCATTAGTCAATCAACATACACTTTTGACCCCCTTCTGTACCCCCAGCTCTATGCTGGGTGTGCGCTTGTGTAAATGAGATGGTGTCCCCTCGGTTGCTAGGTGACCTTCTGTTTCCTCAGATCACAAGCTCCCTGACTTCAGAGCCTGGACGCCGCTCCTGGTGTATTCCAGGACTAGGAAAGCAGGAGGCTTGGAACTCAGGGACAAGTTGTCCCCTACTTTCCAGATCCCAGCATGGCCTGGCCGTGTGTATGGTGCCATTCAGGGAATGTGTATGAGGGAGGGTGGGACTGCTGGCGAAGAAGGCTGCAGCCACCAACCTCTCAAGCTCTAATTTCTGTTATTTAAAGCCATCATCTCTGCACCACACTCCCTCTTAAAGTGTCAGATGTCTGCTTCTACCAAGACAAGAAAATGGTTTTCAAGGGAGAGGAAAATCGCTCTCCTTGGGAAGCGGGGGACTGGGGGGGGTCAGCAATCACAGTCCTGATGACAGAGCTGGAAGCCCACAGGAGCAGACAATGGATGGTCCTTTGAGAATAGGGGGCTGCACTTGCAGTCAGGTGAACTGAGTCCAGCAAGCACCTTTCAGCGCTGCCACTTGGAGGCTCAGACACAGCCCATAGGACAGCAGCAAAGCCAGGCTTTCAGGGAGCTGTGGACAAGGTGGTCCCCTTGACCTGCAGCTGACTTCCTTGGGAACCATCCTCCCTCCCTGCTTTGTGGATAGGAATGAGGGAGCCCAGGAAGGAAGGACCTCACCCAACTCTCTTTGGATCTCAGTTGAAGAGAAGAAACAATGCTGAAGGAGTAGGAGGGTAGAAAAGGCAATGAGAAGGAAGAACAGAGAGGTCAGGAGAATTCAATTCTTGGGCTGAAGCCCAACTTCAGCAATATTCAGTTCATCTCTAGGAATGGATTCCTGGGCGCTAGAGGCAGAGGCCTAAATTCAAGGCTGCCTCCTTCAGGAAGCCAACACAGATTTCATCCCTTCCAAGCTATTCTCAGGTTGGTCTATACCAGGCACTGAAACAATTCAATCTCTTCAATTTAGAATTTTAAAAGCTGGGCGTGGCGGCATGTGTCTGTCATCTCAGCTAAGTGGGGAGTATTAGTAGGAGGATCTCCATCTAGGTTAGTCCTGGGAAAAATTCAAGATCCTATCTCAAAAGTAACCAAAGCAAAAAGGGCTGAGGACGCAGCTCAAGTGGTAGAGCACCCACCGAGCAAGAAAGGCCCTGAGTTCAAACCCCAGTACCGCGCGCACACACACACACACACACAAAGGAAAATAAATAGATAGGATAGATACATGATACACAGTTGGATGGATGGATGGATAGATAGATAGATTTTGACTGGAGGCTCAGAAGTTGTTCTTGAATTTGCATAGTGTGTGTCTTTTTTTTTTTTTTCAACCAGAACTGATGCTGATCATGGTGAGTGTTGATGGGAGGGGTAGGGTGAAAGGCAGGGGACTGGAGATCCAATGTCTGGGATGCTCACTGGAAATTTCAGTGTGTGACAAGGGGCAGGGGCAGAGGGAGAAGGGGCTGTTTCCAGGAATATCTCTAGCATGGATAGCTATGACTGTCCACAGTCTGTGACTCCAGGATGGAGGTCACTCCTGGGCCCCTGACACACAAAGGAAGACCTGGAAGTGTGCAGGCTAGGCTGCAGAGGGAGTTCACCATGGAAAGGCAGCCAGCGCCAGGTTCCCTGCTCCCAGGCAGAGGGGCTTCCCTGCTGGGGGAGATGAGTGTATGGAGATGGTTCCCCACACTCAGCCTATACCTGATGCTGCCTGCTGTTGCCTCCTGGCAGCTTGGAGATCTTATGGCTTGTCACTCCAGCACCGCAGGGCTCCTCCTTGGCCAGCATAAAGGGTAATTATCACACCAGGAAGAGGGTGGCCAGTCCAGAGCAGGGACACCTGAATTTGGCTGAACTCCTGTAAGGGCAACTGATGCACCTTGGAGGGGTGGGAGAGGGAAGGTGACCTGCACAGCTTTGGGTCTGGAGCCACTGGGCCCGGAGCCACTGGGCCCTCAAGGGCTGCCAGAGATCCCTGAAGGCTCAAGGACAACCTCCCACGGGCAGAGCTGTTGAGGAGGGGAACTTTGAGCTGGAAATTCCCAGGGATGATGTTTCTGGAAACAGGATTCATTCCTTTTGAGCTCTGGGAGCTATCCTAGGGCACATCATCAGAGGCCCCAGCTCCCTCCCACTCAGAGCTCAGGGTCCTGGTAGGGAAAGGGAAGAGGAGGGTGTGGTGGGCTCCCTCTCCCCATCACCTCTTCCAGACAATTGTAGTTTTGTTTCATGGAAATGATTCAGTTTCCCAGGAGCCTTTTAAACCGTGCTTTCAATTTTTTTTTATTCCTTCCATTTAAAACACTTTTTTTATTTTTTTTGCCCTGGAGGTTTAAAAAAAAAAAGGAGAGAGAAGAAAGAAGAAAAAGCTAATAAAGCAATCACCAAATGCCCTGCACCTGGCTGTAAGCCTGTGGATGCTGATTGTGACTCTGGCAGTCACAGGCTGGGGGCTTTTAATAGGGAGAAGTGGAAGGGAATGGGAGAATGGCCGCGGAGATCTTGGTGCTTGCTTAGTGTCCCCTCTGCCCTCAGTCCCTGCACTCCTGCTTCTGTAACCCTCCCTTTGTTCCCTAGCTCTCCCCGCCCCCATCCCGCCTGTTGTGCCCAGTCTGGCTGGAGCTCCCCAGGCCAGCACTTTCCAGCCCCAGGCACCCTCCCGCCTTCGGGCAGATCCCTGCCAGTCCCCTCTCCGCTCTGCTTTTAAATTCATTATGCCTTTTATTGCTCGCTATTGCAGGCGCTATTCCTATTGCCCTGGAGACTGGACTGGTTCAAGCAGGGAGAGGAGCACAACACGGATTTCATTAACTTCACTCTTTACTGCCCATTGAATCTCTGGGGGCCGGCCTGGCGGGGGAGTTGGGCACCTCTTTGTTCAGGCCCCTTTCCCTCAGTGCCAGCTCTCTGGCCGGCTGGTTCCCCTAGCCCTGCGATGCCTCGCTCTGCCTCTCCCTCCCCCTGCCTCTCCCTCCCCATGTCCTGGTGGAGGGGACCTCTTTCGTAGTTGGGGAACTGGCTCTGGAAGGCAAAACTTGGACTGCAAACAGCAAGGGTTGAGGAGGGTGAGAAGAGGTTAGAGCAAGACTGTCAGCCCCTCCCAAGATGCTGTCCCAGTGTCTGGGCTCCGGGACCCCAAAGCTGCCCCGCCTTTGCTTTTTCTGCCTCCATCAAATACCAAGGACCTGAGGCAGGGCAGCGCCTCCTTGCAAATGAGGCGGTTTTATGGGCTTTAGAAAAACACTCCAATTGTTCCCTCAATTACCCCAGAGCAGATTGAATATATTAATCTCTCTCTTAACTCGAGTTAGAGACTCAGCTGCCGCCCCTCCCCCAGCCACCAGCGCCCCTCGGCCGGCACGCGCCAGGGACTGGCTCCCAGCCCCCACCCTCCTGGGCCTGGAGCCCTGGGCAGGTCGGCTTGGTCCAGGCAGCATGCTTCTGCTAAGGTGCCCGGGTGCCCATCAGCGCACTCACACACACACACACACACACGCACATGCACACACGCACACGCACACACACACACACGCACTCACACAACACACGCGCGCACACATGCACACGCGCACACACATGCACACGCATACGCACACGCGCGCACACATGCACACACATGCACACACTCACACTCACACAACACACGCGCGCACACATGCACACACGCACGGCGGCAAGCAGACAACTGCTTTACATTTCCCTATCCATCTCCATTGATTTTCTCCTTTGCTACTATTTGAAAGAGCCTTTTTCCCTGAGTAAAGGCAATCGTGGGCGCTCACCCCTGAGAAGGGGCGGGAGGGGCACCACAGGCAGCTCCCCCTTCTGCTGGGTGACAAGTGCCTCCAGCTTAAACACACTCTGCCCCAGGCAGCTGAGCCCCGCTAAAAGCTACCTGAGGTTTCCCTTTGTAGCTCGATTTTCTTTTATTTCAGGGGAACAAAGACGCTGTCAGGGCGTTCTCAGGGGGTGCTGTAGGGAGGGGTGCAGACTTGTCACGACTCACTGTGGAGGGGCTGCGGCTGGCAGGGCAGCCAGTCCTGGCCCTGGTGAGGGTGGGGCAGAGGGCATTTCCAGCTGCCCTCCCTCCCCCGCCTCCAAAGGAGGAGAGGGGCTAAAAGCCCTGCATGACTCTGCTGGCTGCCTCCTCCTGTTCCTTCTCCTGGTGAACTGAAATACTTCCTGCCCATGGGGTCCTCTTAAGGAGACCCCGAAGGATCTTGGGTGGACACTCTAATACTCTAATGTGACTTGAAGATCCGCCAACTGGAGGGGTCCCTTATTTAAGTCCCTGCTTTAGCCCGTCCCTCCACCTCCATCCTGCCTGATTTCCAAGTTATCTACATATCCTTTGGATCCTCTCAGGGTCTGTGTCTAGAACTCAGTGCGGTGGAGTAGGGGAGAAACTTGGGGTGTAGCTAGATAAGTGCAGGTGCATCACGTCAGGTGAGCATGGATGCAGATTAGGTTCTGGCATTTACCTAGTGACTGTTGATGTAGTAGCTTGTGCAAGTTATGTAAGTTCCCTCTGCCTCTACTTCCACATCTGTAAAATGGGTGAGAGCGGTTCCTGTGTCCTCTGTTGCTGGGAAGGTTAAATGAGTGAGTGTACAGTTCTCCCTGTTCTGCAGGAAGTGCTTAATAAATGCTTGCTGTTCTAGTAATAGGTGCCTTGAGAAGTCTGTGTTGGACAAAGCCATAGGTTTGGATGTCAGGCTCTGCACCTAGAAAATATACTTGCCAGTCTCCCCAGGGAGGGTGTTAACGGAACTTGTGAGTGGGACTATCTCTATACCAAATTCCAGGCTGCAGGGAGAAGAGGCCAGCCTGGGTGGTAGTCTGGGAAGTGGCTCCATTAGCAGAGTATTGTAAGGGGACACACCAGATGGCCCTGCTGCCCCTCCCCCATGTTGCCTTCCTCCCCCTCCATCCCAGCCAGAGCTGACTCAGACCTCCTGGAGGAGTGTGCATGTGTGTCTGTGTACATGTGTGTGTGACATGAGGGAGAGATGGGGAGGAAGAGGCTGGACGTTCTTCCAACCAGTTCAGACAGTCTGAACTGGTGCCTACACTCCGGGAAGAAGGATGTGCCCCCAACTGCTGAATACAGCCATGTGTTCATGGACTCAGACTCACAGGACACACATGCACACACACACGTGGGAACACGCACAGCCCCACATCATCCTCCACACGCAGGGAGCTCCCCATTGAAACACCGAAGAAGCCACATGGGAAGCACCACCCCCCCCCCACACACACACGTACTGACTCTGCCTTCTGGGGACCCTTCTGGCTTCACCTCTACAAACCCCCAAGTGCAATCTCCACCAAATAAGGGAGAGGCTCTGAGACCTGGCCTGTGCGATGTATGAGGTGAGATTAAAGTGCTCTGTGAAATCCATCTTTAATACAACTGTGCCAGCAGACAAGGGCAGGTGGCAGGAAAGGAAGGCTGACGGTCACAAGCACCCACCTTGTCCCAGCCACTCCCAACCTGCACTGATTCTGCAGTGTTCCAGGATCCAGGAGCAGCTGAGGCCAGCAGGGAGCTGCCCACTTCCCAGGGTAGGTGGAAGCTGCTCCTTCCTCCATCTGGATCTGCCAACATGCTCTGAGCTCCCATGATCCAACCTCATTCATTCATCTCTTCACTCTCCTTAGCAGCAAACTAGCTGGTGATGTGCCCAGCCCTTGGGGAGCTGCCCAGCTGGGCAGGGAGAAGTAGGAGGAGCTGAGACAAGCTGTGTGTGCATCAAAGACTGTCTGCTATAGGAAAACAACTCTGGCTGAAAGTCAGGAGACTTTGGCTTAGAACCTCATTTCCCAGGTGCATCTGAGTGGTTAAGACTTGGAGCAAATCACTTACCTCCCCGGGCCCCACCTTCCTCATCTGTGCCATGGGCAGAGCAGCGCCTACCAACAAGGAAGTCGTGAAGCTCAGGCAAGGAAGAGGGTGGGAGGTTGCAGTGTACATTAAAGTCCACCCAAATGTTTAAGCACTGTCTCAAGGTTGGGTGGGATCCAGCAGGGATGGAGGAGAATGGATTTCCAGTGGGAGCAAGGTGCAGAGGTAGGATGTGGAGGTGTGCAAGAAACAGCAGATAGGGAAAAAGCAGGACATTTGTGAGATGAGGGGTGTTGTAGGGATGACAAGGGAACAGATGGTAGCTGGTAGATGGCATCTCTGAAGGCGCTGGGCTCTCTGCTGTCCCTTCTACAGAGGAGGCTGTCCTGAGCCAAGCCCGCAAAGGCGGAAATCAAAGCCCACTAGACTGTAAAGCCCATCGGAGCATCACAGAAGTCTTAGGGGTGGTGGGAAGGGCAACCTTGATGGTGTCTACTTTCTGGGGCCCCAGGGGAGGAAGCCAACTTGGAAGGCCCCCAGCGAGTAGAAGCGAGGCCAGGCTGGAATCCAGGTCTCCACCACAGGTTTCCACCTTTCTGTTCTAGCAAGCCACACATGGCAGGAATGCTTTGCAACATCACTTCCCAGCGAGATTTCCACTTTGTTGCTGTTCCACAGCCCATTTGGAGAAGGCTCTAATACTGGGCTTTCTAGGTCCTGTGACAGGATCATGGGGAAGCAGTTTGGGGGAGCAGATTTCTGCCTAGTGGCCCTTATCCCACCAAGATCAGCCAAGAACCCTCAGTGAAGGATTCATTACACTGGGTGGTTTGGGACCAAGACTGGGGATGGAGATGAGATTGTCCCTGGCAAATCCCCATCCCAGTAGAGCTGGCTGATGACACTTAGAAAAAAGTGTTGCATAAATAATCCCAGCCCAAAAATAAACCTTTATCCCCCTCCCCAGTCTGACGCAAGACAAGGTGCACTGGTTAAACTTTGGACTCAGGCTTGAATTCAGATTCCTGCTTTGCCTTGCACTAGATGTTCTGGAATAAGCCATTTTCTCTGACCCTCTGCTCTCCCATCAGTAGAAGATAATGAGGCCTACTTTGCAATGGGGGTTGTGAGGATTAAGTAATATGCTGGCCTTCCTGCAGTCCAAGAGGGCTTCTTGGAAGAGAAAGGATTCCAGAGACTTCCAGAACATAAGCATCCTGAAAAGCACCCTGGATTCAGCCCTGGAGGCCAGAGTGGGCCACACATTCCCACACTACTAGCTGCAGGAAGATCTGGATTTTTCCATGCAGGAAGTGTTTGTTGAGCCCTGATTCTGGGCCAGGACTGGCCTCTCAGAGCCCCCATGGTGAGACCGTGCAGTCATTGTGTATAGGCGGATACAGTTGAGCCCACCCTGGGAAGGCTAAAGACACAGAGAAGGGGGTAGCAAGTACAGTTGTTGCTCAGTGTCTTGGGGAATTGGTTCTAGGACCCCTCGGATGATACAACCCGCAGATGTACAGGTCCCTTATATAAAATGGTTGTATTCGCATACAGCCTGCACACATCCTACTACGAGGCAAACACTATGTAAATAGTTGTTATACTCCATTGTTCAGGGAATACTGGTTAGAGAAAAGATCTGTACGTGTTTAGTAACAGACGCTTTTTATTTTTGGTGCTAGGGATTGAACCCAGGACCCCATGTATACCAAGCATGTCCTCTACCATGGAGCTACACTCCAGCCCCGGATGCGATGACTTCTTCTGAGTATTTTCTGTTCAGGGTGGCTGAGTAGAACCTGTCTTGACTCTACCTGAGTCAAGACAGAAAGTCAGGGAGAGGAGTCATGGGAAGTTCTGGTTTCAATCCACGTTCTGCTGCCCTCCACATATGGACTTCACCTCTGTACTTTCTTATCTGTAAAGTGGGAGTGATAACACTCCCGACAGTAGTGTTGATTTATATAGTGCCTTTAAAGAACAGAGCAAGTGCTCACAAAGCAAGAGCGAGGACCATTAGGTAAGTAAATGGCATTTTGCCAGGGAGATGGGTTGGAGGCTGCATTCCAAGCAGAGAACAGATTGGCAAAGATGCAGGACTTGAGGCAAGCTAGGGGTCCCACACACCCCTCACCCCAGCAGGAAGTTTGCTCCAAGTCACCTTTAGGCTGAATGGAGCTGAGGCCCCCGGGTGGGTGTGGGGACATAGACATGATTTTAATCGTCCTCTTAAAGCATAATTGCTTTTTGGCGGCTGGTGTTCCTGGAGACACCCCCCACCACACACACACACCCCACCACTTCCCGTGAGATTGCTCTCCAGGCTTCTCTCTTCCAGGAGACACGAGGGCCAGCCAGCCCCACGCTGCATTAATACACTGCAAATGCGATTTCATGGCCTCAAATGAGATTAGGGCCAGAGGCTCTGCTCTCTGGTAGGGGAGGCAGGCAGTGTGGGCAGGGGTGGCCAGGGCTTAGCAGGAAATCTGAGAGGCAGGGATCCCAGCCTCAGGTGGCCTGAATAAGCAGTTTCCTATAACTGGAGCCCCACAGACCTGCTGGTTCATCCTGGCTGCAGAGCCTGCCCTGTTGTGGGTGTGAGTGATCAGGGATGCCTCTCCCCCGCCCCCATCCCCAGCTTCCCATAAACACTTCAGTAAGGGAGAGTGCTGTGATAAAGAACACATGTTCTGCAGCCTAGTAGCCTGAGTCTAAAGCTGCTCTCTTTTGCGCCTGGTTCTGCCTCAGTTTTCTCATCTTCAAAATGGGAATGACAGTAGTAACTATCTCGTGTGGAGCTTGAGGACTAATTAATCTGTATAAAGTGCATAGAATAGTGCCTGGTCCATTCCAAGTGCTCACTGAATATTAGCCACTACTCTGAGGCTCATAGACACTAACTATTCACACCCTCATAGGGAGAAGAGGCACCAAGGGCTCCCATGCTGGTGGGGAACAGGCATCACTGTGCCAGGCTGAAGTAGCGAGGAAGAGGAAGATATTTGCTTGTGGCTAAGGTCATCCCTCAGTCACCAAGAACCTAGGGGCTCTGGGGACACAGCATGGTCCAGGCCTGGTGCCTGCCCTCTGAGAAAGCAGATGCTGTCTCAGAGAAGTGGATAGTGGGGCATGGGAGACCCATGGTCTGTGGAGCTGATGCCCCTGGTTGGAGTGTGTTGGTGGGAGCAGGTTTCAGGGAAGATTTTCTGGAGACTGTGCCATTTGAATCTTGGTGAAACACCATGAATTATTGAGGTTGGAGGAGGAGGATGGTCCAGGCATACAGAACAGTATACATGAAGGTTCCAAAGCTGGAGAGACCACTGTCCACTTAGGGAGACCACAGCTGTGTTGTGAGGCTAGAGTGTGGGTGTGAGGCAGGGATTGAGTGAGATGAGATGGAGATTTCTGGGCTGTGCACGGGGCGGGGGGGGGGGGGCGGTCTCCTGAGAGCATGGGGCCCTGCTGAACTGTTTGTTGAAGAAGAGGAAAAATGGTCAGGCTTGTGGGCTGGAAGAGTCAGGGCAAGGGAGACACATTTGCTAGAGACTGATTGAGCCTACTGCCTGCCCCCAGACTTCTCTGCCCTGAGTGGCCCCCTATCTTGGCCAGGAATCACTTTTCCTCACTCCCCAAGGAAGAGAACAGAGGGCAGCTTCATTGCTTACCCCTTTATTCAGCCCCTTGTTAACGAGTTATTGATTTTTTAAAAAGAAAAATGCCCAAAAGCCACACTGCATCTTTAGCAAAGTGATTTATGAATTGACAATGGAACCTGGGCTGTCTCAAATCAGAGCTCTGATTACCAAACACAAAGAGGAATCCTTCAATAGGGCAATCCATAAATGTGCCTGCTAAGCAAATGGAAGCCATGCTAGCCAGCAATAAGAACACTGCACCCCTTAGCAGTCACCCCCAAGTCTCCTGTAACCAAAGCTGGGCCATGGGGACTCCCTATTGGCATAAACTGTTGGGAATGTGAGAGAAAGCTCCTTGGGGACTGCCTACTGAGTGCCAGGCTCCATTCTCTCATCTAATCTTCTGCCACTCTACAAGGAGTCTACTTGAGCTCTACTTGCTTCAGGAATTTGAGTCTCTAAAGGTTCAAGTTGACTGCTGAAGCTGAGGTTGAAGCTGGGCCTGTTGGATCTGTGACATTATACTTTTTTGATGCCCAACTCTTTTGCTGCCTACTTAGTGGTGCTAGACCAGGATTTCCCTGAGAGCCAGAGCCAGGAACTGGAGAAAGGGCTGAAGGCAGCCCCCCAGAATCTCCATGATCCCTCTGTGGTTCACATGGTCTGCAAGGCTGAGCTAGTGGCCTGCATACACAGGGCTTGGCTAGAACTGAGAACAAGCCACTATCAGTGCCACTGTCACAGCCTAGTTGTCAGGGCCCTGCCAGCCCTGGGGCCCAAATGACCTGTTTATGCTGGACAGAGATGGTCTCCTCTGACACCCTGCTGTTGCCCTGCCCAGCTGAACCTCCAGTAGCACAGCCTCACTCTTCTTGACACCGGCTTCTGGGCTGTATGGTCACAGAGACATCTGTCTGGTCTTACTCAAAAGGACAGGGGGACCAGGGGTACAGCTCCAGTAGTAGAATGCTTTCCATCATTGGGAAGGCCCTGAACTTTATCCCCAGAACTACCACCACCCCCCACAAAAAATGATTAAATATTATAGTCCAGGCCAGGCCTAGTGGCTCACACCTATAATCCCAGCTACATGGGAGGCATAGGTAGGTTGATCTCAGTCCCATACCAGCCTGGGCAAAAATGCAAGACTCTAGCTGAAGAATATCTAAAGCAAAAAGGGATAGGAACATGACTTAAATGGTAGAGCACCTGCCTAGCAAACACGAGGCCCTGAGTTCAAACTCTCAGGTAAGAGCTCAGGCCTACACAGCGAGGTTCATGCAGCAGCAGTCAGGGTCCTAGAGAGAAAAGAGGAATTTGGGTGTTTGAAGGAAGTTTAATGAGGGACTATTTGCAAAGCCAAGGGCAAGGTTTAGGGGAACAAAGATCATAGAGCCTTGGGGGCTAAAAACCCTGAGGAGCCTTCACAACTCCAGCTGGAGGGCAGCTTTCTGGGAAGTGCAGCCTACCAGACAGGGTTGTCTTGGGCAGAAGGACAGGACCAACCCATAGCTGAGAGGCAGCTTCCTAGATCCCTGCTAGCACCTCCCATAAGCCCAACCCAACCAGACCCGGTTGAGGTACTTGGCAGGATCATGTGTTGGGACACCAAGCAGAGCAGAGAAGAGGGAGAAAGGGCCTTGAGTACACATGGGAGTGAGTACACATGGGGGTGAGTACACATGGGGGTGAGTACACATGGGAGTGAGTACACATGGGAGTGAGTACACATGGGAGTGAGTACACATGGGAGTGAGTACACATGGGAGTGAGTACACATGGGAGTGAGTACACATGGGGGGTGCTCAGCAGAGGGGAGACAACTCAGGCCATGCCTTCCAGCAATGCTCACCAATCAAAACTCTCACAGGGGAAACAGACCATCCTATCCTTGGGTTCTTTGGTGTGAAAGGAACTTGGGTCCCCACAGATATGATCAACTGCTCAACTTCCCAAAGACAGAGGGCAGGAAGGAGATCAGGCTAAAGGTGCAAAACTTCAAAGAGAGGATGTCCCCAGCATAGTGTTGGCTACAGTGACTTCAGCTTAGACCCAGCCTGGTGCCTTAGCAGGGAGGGTAAACTGGCCCCAAGAGGCCTACTTGAAGCCAAAATTGGAAAAAAGCCAGTCCCCAAATTTCTCTGTAGAAACTTCTGAGCCTCAGCCTCATAGCTGATGTGAGGTCAGAGCCCCTGAAGGTTCTGGCCAGGTGGGTTATGGACTCACTGCTGCAGTCAGAGGAGGGAACCCTTGCAGAGTCTCCCATCCTTCAGCCAACAAGGGAGCACCTGCTGTATACACCACTGAGGTTGAGGGGAAGTGGTGACTGGAGCATAAAAGACTCTCTAAAGGAAACGTCTCTGTTGACAACTGTTGACAATTGTCAAGATAAAAACAAGGTCCCATGACCTTGTCTCATGCTGATTAAATACACCATAAGGGATAAGAACCATGACAAAGACGCACAAATGGAGCCAAGTTTTGCTGTGAACAATGAGGACTGCATTCCTTCAGAGTTTCCTGCAGGGAAGGTCTTGAGCAAGACCCTCAGGAAAGGAAGGATGTTTCTAGTAGGAGGCTGCCCAGAGGACACGGTGGCCACGGGAAGGCGCCTGGAAGCTGGATTAAGGCATGCTGGAATATTTGGAGAGGGTGTGAGGGATTAAGCACTGGGTGTGTAGCTATCAACTTGCAGACATTTTTCATCCCTGTGCCCCAGGGCTGCTGTGGACAACCAAGTCCAAGTGTCAGCTCAGTTGGCACAGAAAAGAGCAAGTATTCAGGGAGCACTTCACTGTCAGTGTCAAGTGCTTTTACCTGTATCTCACTTGGTCTGAGTACCAGCCCTAATTTCCTTGCTGTATAAGGAAGGGAAGGGAAGCCAGAGATGGTTAATATTTTGCCCACAATCACACAGCTATGAGGAGCAATTTGCTACAAAAATCACACTGCCTTTGCTTCCCACCTTATCCAACCCCCAGGGAAAGAGGTAAAATTGAGAGAGTGGTGGTGTTGGCTGGAGGCAGGACAGGACCAAGGAGGAAGAAAAGGCCAAGTAGGAGGGCTTTTGGAGAAAGACACCCTTCCCTGGAACTTGCTGTGTGGGCAGTTAGGCCCAAAGGGCTGCCTTGTAGGAATCCAGGCCCTAGGATAAGGCAGGAGGAAGCACGCTGGCTGTGAATCACATGAATCTACCATAGGGTTCTTGCTGCCCAGTGAGCCCAGTACAAAGAGAGGGGAGAGGGCAAGGCCCACCAGATCCACCCTCAGGGCCTTGCCCAGGCCTGAGTGGTGGACACCAGAATAGCTGTGTTTAACCTCTGGCTGTGGAAGGATGCAGCTCAGAGTGCTCTTCCCTTGGCGGGTGAGGGTACAGGGTTACCTAGTCACTGTGAGATAATCATTACCTGCTTCCTCTCACACTGGAATTGTCCTGAGTCATCAAAGCTCTGAGCTGGGTCCTGCAGGGAAGCAAAACTCCCTCTGAACCCTTGGGGAGTAGGTGTATTTCCCTGGGCTAGGGCAGGTGGAGCAGCTCTTACTGGGCAGAGAAAGAGAAGGTAGAGTCTCTGGGCTTTCTCACTCACGAGTGAGCAAGGGGTACCAGTGCTGGGGAGATTAGGGTAGGCACAGGACTCAGTGTCCCAGGGCTCCTTGGTCAAGGAGATGGACAAGCAGTAAGAAGCAGGGAGAGAGCCCTCCTGCTGGTGGCTGCTGAGTGTGCAGGGCCCCCTAGCGCTCTGGAGCCAGCCGGCCTGGAACCAGTACCTAATTACATTATCTTCCTCTCAGGCAGGAAGACCACGGGGCTGAGGCTGTAAATGGTAGAAGCCCAGAGCTAAGTAGGGCTGCTGGGAGAGAGCCCAGAGTTTTGGGCACTGAACGGAGCTGGCAGCAGAGGGCAGGACCACAGTGAAGCAGGTCACCTGGCTAGGGTACAAAAGGTAAAGGAGGTCCTTGAGTCAGGATGGGAGCACTCACACAGCCCTAAGAGTGAGTGTCTCCTTAAAGTTTGCTCCCCAAGAACCTGCCACAGGGTCTTGAATAAAGGGGAGAAGGCTCCAGGAGGCCCCAGGAGTGGGTGGCTTCCGACCCACTAAGCAGCCTGAGGAAGGAGAAAAGGCCCTCTAGGGAGACCACCACTAAGACCCTCTCTCTCTGCTCGTGTTGCCTTGACAGTGTTGGCCTAGCACTCAGCCAGCCCATTCACGGCCAGGGATAGCCCCCAGTCCTAAAAACCCAAAGGCGACCACCCAGGGTAGCCCCCAGGGGAGAGAAAACTAGGGGTGGGACTCCTGACTTCCATTATCAACCTGCTGGGTGACTTTGACTCCACTCTAAACAAAAGCCAGGCCTCAGTTTTCCTGTCTCTGTACACTGGGGAGAACCACATATTTCCTGCCTCTCTCTGGAATGGGGATGGAGGTGGAAACCAGGACCCTCCTCTTTCCTTCCCAGAAAATCAGCAGGCTCCTGCTTCTGCCTGCCAAGGTAGTCCTGCTCTTGAGCTCCAAACCAAGGAAGGTAGGCAGATCTCCCAGCATGGGGCCTAAAAGAGCTGGCAGAATGTTAAGGCAGGCCACAGGAGTCCCCACAACAACTCTGAACCCCACCTGGCACCCAAAATCCCTCCTCTTCTAGCCTAGGATTCTTATCATCCTTCAAGGCCCAGTTCATACCTCACCTCTCCAAGGAACAGTCCCCACCCCAGGCTGACGACTTATCACTCCTTGTTCCGTGATCTTGCCCTTCAAAAAGCAAAGAACTTTGCTGGCACACAGCTGTACTAAACAAAAAGGATTATCATTGTAATAATTTCTTATGGCACTCAGAATTAGATTAACCATAATCTTTGGTGTATACTCTAATACCATTTGGGACCCATCCATGGCCTTTTTAACTGATTATAAGTTATTTGCAATAATACATTAGTCCCCCCCTTACCCATGGGGGATACCTTCTAAGAACCTCAATGGATGCCTGAAACCACCATATAAACCCTACATATGTTGTTTTTATTTTCCTATCCACACATCTAGGACATAATTTAATTTATAAGTTAGGCACAGTTAGAGATTAATTGTAAAAACCAATAATAAAATAGAATAATTATAATAATATACCATACTAAAATTTATTTAGCGCTTATGAAATGTTTGTTTCTAGAATTTTCCATTTAGTATTTTTCGGACCACAGTTGACTGTGGGTTAACTGAAAGCAGAGAAAGCAAAACTGCTGTGACAAAGGACCACTGCATAATGAACCTAAAAGATAGTGCTGCCAAAGACATGTCTACTTATGTGTTCTATCCCCATTCCCCCATCTTCCTGCCCACCTTCCGAGAATAAACCATCCTCTTGAATTTGGTATTTATTATTATATTTACAGCTCTGGAGTTTGAACTCAGGGCCTCATGCTTGCTAGGCAGGTACTCTACCACTTGAGCCAGTCCACTAGCCCTTTTTGAGATAACTATTCACTCTGGCTAGCTTTGAACCACGATCCTCCTGATCTCTCGCCTCCTGAGTAGCAAGGATTACAGGCGTGAGCCACAGGTGCCTGGTGGTATTTATTATTACTGAACAAAAGGAAGATGCTAGGTACTCAAAGAGGCCGATGACTGCAGATCTTTAACAGAAATAGCTGTTTTCCCAACCACGTTGCGACTTCCTTGGGGGTAGTGCCTGGTCTCTCCTTTGCTACATGGGAGCAGCATGGGGCTGAGTACCCTGTGGCTGTGAGCACCAAGAGCAGGAAGGTGACAACTGGATGCCAGGAGCAGACAGATCCCAGCTCCAGGAAAACAGAGGGGGGCTTCTGATTCCACCCTGCACTGCACCTGTGTGACTTCACCTCTGCCTTGTGATGTTACACAGTGTTGCCAAGTGACCCAGCTGGGTGGAAAAGCTCACTGCTTTTCCAGGTCTGGGCAGAGCAAGGGCCAGCCACCTCTCTCTTCCCTTTCCTCGGGGTACCGGGAGTCAATTGCCCAGCCCCCTGCCCAGCTGGCCATGGCCCAGATCTCCCAAGGGACCTGGTCCACCCACAGAATCTCTTGCTGCTGAGAAAGATTCAGACCCCGGCCCCACCTGCCCTTCGTCCCCCTTTCCCGGGGCCAGGCCCCAGAACTGTGCATGGCACACCTGAGCCCGTACCGATAGTCAAAGACTTTAAGGTTCCTGTGCCAGTCCTCTGGGCAGGACCAATGTCTGATCACCTAACCTTTCCAGACACTGATCCTCAAGATTGTTAAGCAAGGCCAAACACTCCTGCCCCAGAGGATGGGACGGAAAAAGACAAAGGTGAGGCCTGGGGACAGAGGCCATGCACCTGCATGAACTCATCCTTCAAAGTCCCTTGCTTTGTTTACTCCTAAATTGTGACAGAAGTTCCCTTTCTCTGGGCCTCAGTTTTCGCAGCTATGAAATGGGAAGTTAGGTGGTCACTGTGGCTCTTATATTTTCTGACCACTTGGGAGTTGAAATCAGTGTACTCACAGGTGATGTTGACTCTGATGTTCCTTCCCTCTTGCTGCTGGGACACAGGCTCAGAGAGCCCTCTGAGATGCTCCCCACACCTGCCCTGTCCAGGCTCTCTGCTGGGACACAACGTTTGAACCCCAGGAGAAAAGGAATTTCTTTTTTCTTTCTTTTTGGTCTGTTTTATCCCTGGTTCCTGGTGTTCTCTGCCCACAGCTGGCCCCTGCCTGGATGACACCCTCCCCTTAAGCCTCCCTCTGGATTGTCACACACCAGGACCAGGCACCAGGCTGGCTTGAGCTGGAACCCTAAGCAGCTGGCTGGTTCCCACCTGCCCTATGAGCTTGATGCAGGGCCCAGGGGAGTGTGCCAGATCTGTGTTATTTGATTGGCAGCTTTAGGAATCATTTGTATAACTGTATGTAAGCCTGTGCATATACTATTATATAGTCATATTCTTCTTTTTATTGGGTAATGTCTACAGATTTCAATGCTCTAGGTTGTGTGTATTAGGGACAGTAATCCTTTATTTATCTGAACTTTCTCCTGTCTGTGTTTTTGTTCTGTTTTGTTTTTGTATTCTGATGAGTTAGGGGCCATTATAAAAGTTGGTACAGAACTTTTTAAAAATGTAATCAAACCTATCTAATTCTTTTCATTATGATTCCTGAATTTTGTGCTTTTGTTCTGTTTTGTTTTTGTGGCACTGGGGATTGAACCCAGGGCCTCACACATGCTAAGCCTGTGCTCTACCACTGACCCACACCCCCAACCCTGTGTCATCTTTTGAAACGTCTCTTCTGCCTCAGCTAGAACACCCTCTTGTTACTCAGGTTACAAGGAGACGATGCTGCAGCTCAGAGAATGAACCCCACATTAAAGCATGGGGTGAGCAGAGCAGAGGCCTCAGACCCTGGGTCCAGTTCTGGCCCCGTCCTGGTAGCTCAGCCGTGTGCTCGGTCTTTGACAAAGACCTCTTTGTCAAAGGGTCTTACAATGCCCAGTCACATTTAGATATTTAAACTAGAAGAAGCTTGAGGGACCAGGTATAGCTCAAAGGCCTACTGGAGTCTACTTGTCCAAACTCAGAGCAGAGCAGTCAGACCCCTTGTCTCCCAGCCCAGCACTCCCTCTGAGGGCCCAGCACAGCCACTCCAGCTGAGTGGCTTTCAGATTCAGACCTCCCTGGAAGGAGGATCTGACTTCTTAGCTTCTCATGGCCTCCCAGATTGCTGGGAGGACAGGTGCCAAGGAGGATTTGGGGCTTTCAGAAGTGGGTCTCCTATCCAACTCCCCAAAAGAACCAATTGCCCCCCCAGTTGGAGCTCAACTGAATGGGCCATTAACTCCTTTGCTGCCAGTCCTCTGCTCTCCTACTTACATCCTCCCCCCCTTCCTCCACATACATTCAAAAATGCCCTGTGTGATAGGAAGCCCTGGGTTCCCTAGGACATCTGGCACATCTGCCAGCTACTCCTGGCTTGTGGAGGGAAAGTCTGCTGTCTGGACAGGACAGGAAATGGAATTGCAGGTGCCGGTCATGGGGAGCAGCTGAGAGAGTTGACAGACTGAAGCAGCCTGACTGACCCCTTGCCTCCCAGTCCAGCACCCCTCCTAAGGCCCAATATAGCCTCTCTGCTGGTGTGGCTTTCAGATTGAGACCTTTCTGGAAGGAGTGTGGACTTCTTCACTCTCCTACATGTAACCTAGTATTTTCTATTCCCTCATATACTCTTCAGGGCTGGCCAGGGGCAGGGGACAGGCAGAGGACATTCACTGGTCCTAATGCAGGGACATCATGGATGGAAGCCTGCAGATTTTCATCCACAGGTAGAAAGGAAAGAGGGGAAGATGGAAGTTTGGCAGCCCTGTCACACTGTATCCACCACAGGCCTTGCCCTTAGCCCCAGGCCTCCCTGGCTGTAGGCCCAGCCTGCCCAGTGGGTACATGCCTGCAGACCTCACCAGGAGGCGTCACCTTGGCAGTTGGCCTCAGGCCCAAAAGAGAAGCTCCAACAGTTCTTGCCCAACTCTCTGCAAGCTGGATTTCCTGAAAGTCAGTCCCTGAGTGTGTGTGTGTGTGTGTGTGTGTGTGTGTGTGTTTGTGTGTTGGGGGTATGGAGAACAGAGGAAGTGGGGAAGGAGGCAGCACAACTCCTGAGCCTTATAGAGGCCTCCTTGGGCTCTGGAGCTGTCAGGGAGTCAGAGAGACACTTTGTACAAAGGCTGTGATTCTGGGCCTTTATGTCTGTGGCACTGGGGAGCTCATGACAGGCTCTATGCCCTCATAGCTGCAAGGGGAATCAATACACGGGTGGGAGTGACATTAGACACCTCTTCTGGCCTTGATGCAGGGACCTGGGGCCCACCAGTCACTGGGAAGGCTGAATCATAAACCATTATAGACATTCCCATTGGCAGGTAGGAAAACTGAGGCTCAGAGAGGTGGCATGTAAGAGAGCTGGGCAGAGCTGGCTGAAACCTAGCCTTGCTCTTTTGTCACTAAGCCAGAACAAACCTGCTGGGAAGAGGGCCAGTTATGGCAGGGGCCTGCAGTGAGGACAGAACACTGGGAGGGAAGAAGTCTGATTCATGGGGGAGG
Source organism: Castor canadensis (assembly GCF_047511655.1). NCBI lineage: Eukaryota > Metazoa > Chordata > Mammalia > Rodentia > Castoridae > Castor > Castor canadensis. The sequence continues at coordinate 4,916,126 of NC_133404.1, forward strand.
CAGTGGTCTGTAGCTGCTTCCCCAAGCCTTGGGGTCCTCCCTGATTCCTCTCTCCCTTCACCTCCCTCAACCAACCCCTCAGCATATCCTGTAACTCCTGCTTTGTACAGCTCTAGAAGCTGACCCCTTCTCACCATCTCCATTCTAAGCACCAGGATCCGAAATGCTGGATGTCTGCTCTACCCTCCTGCTTGCTGTTCCTTTTCTGGCTCATCTCACACTGCAGCCAGAGGGGTCTTTACAAATTTACACCACTCTTCTGCTCAGAGTCCTTCCATAGCTCCCTATTTCATAGCTCCTCACCATGGTCTGTGAGGCCCTGCAGAACCTGGACCAGGCACTGGCCTCACCTGTCCTGGGCCCTAGCTTACTCTGCTCCAGCCGCACTGGCTTCCTAGCTGTTCCTTGCACACACTGCCTTCCAGCCTTTGTCTTGGTTCCCTTTGCCTGGATACTCCTTGCAGATGTCACCAGTACTGTCATTCCTGTGGTTTGCTCCCTCACTTGCTGCAAGTGAGGTCCCTGCCTAATAAGATGCCTCATTAGGAGGTGAGAATGTGTTCCCCAGCAGCCCTCCCCTTCCTCTGGAGATCACCACCCCCCACCCCCCACCCCCCCCCACCCCGCTCCCACCCAGGACCCAGCAGCCCTCCCCTTCCTCTGGAGATCACCACCCCCCCCCACCCAGGACCCAGCAGCCCTCCCCTTCCTCTGGAGATCACCACCCCCCCACCCCCCCACCCCGCTCCCACCCAGGACCCAGCAGCCCTCCCCTTCCTCTGGAGATCACCACCCCCGCTCCCACCCAGGACCCAGCAGCCCTCCCCTTCCTCTGGAGATCACCACCCCCGCTCCCACCCAGGACCCAGCAGCCCTCCCCTTCCTCTGGAGATCACCACCCCCGCTCCCACCCAGGACCCAGCAGGGCCTGTCACCATCTGCAGAGGTGTTGATGAGAGTTACCCCTCCCCCTTTCCCCTACTCCTCTCCAGGCCAGGGTAGGGGGAAGGGAGGGAACCCCTGCCAAGGCTTGGGGTCTGAGCAACGAGAAGAATGGAGTGCCATTTGTTGAGCAGAGCCAACAGCTAAAGGAAAGAGAAGGTTGGAGAAAAGAAGAGGACTAAAGGGCAAGGCTCAGGTTGTTGACTTTGAGCTACCAGTGACCTCCAAGGACAACTGTTCAGGGCTGTGTGGCTCCTACTTTGGTCACCCACATCTTTGTCTAGGGAACTAACTGAAGTCATATCCCTCAAAGTCCTCAGGGCTAAGCAGAGCCTAAAGCATTTGGCCCTTCTCTTTCCCTGTGCCCAAGGCTTCCGGAAGCCAGGAGGGTGAGTGGCACTGTGCCCAAAATGGGAGCAGGGTGGGCTCCAGGCTGGCCTCCCACCAGGGAGACCTACTCTCAGAGCATGGTTACCTGGATCCCACGCTGATGAGAGGCAGAGCTGGGCTAATTAGATGTCCTGGCAGAGCTCATCAGGGGCAGGCCAGACGAGCAGGAACCTGGCCTGCACAGGACCCCCAGGTCCTCACTCCTCTCTGGGCCTCAGATGCCCCTCTGTGTAATAGGACATCCTTCCCAACACCTACCCAACCAGGGTCTGCACTAGAAGGCATGTCTAACAGGCAGAGCTTCCCAAATAAGAGGGTCAGCACTTCCGGGCCCCATCTCCCACCCGAGGACATCCATCACACCTCTTATAGGGCCATGGAAGCCCCTCTGTGGCCCCTGACATGGTTACCTAGTGCCCACTAATCAACAGGAGGGGTGAAGGGGATATGTGACCTCCTGCCAGGTGAGGCTTAGCAAGGGTTAATCTAGGTCAACTCAGGCACTAGGAATAGAACTGAGTCAGCCAGACAGCAAAGAGAAGAGGGAGGACCAGGAATCCCAAGCCACAGCAGCCCCGTGTCCATACTCTTCCCACTCCACAGTGTTTGTTCACCACAAACATCCCATTCTATCACCTTCCCTGCCTCTGCACTGCCCCCTTGGTCAAAATGAGCCTCCTCTGACCTCAGAAAGTGTTCTGTTTTCTGGTTTCTCCTGCCTCCACTAATGCAGGTTCTCTCAGCCCTCTAAGGCTTCCTCCACCAAGCTGCCTTCCCTGACTGGCCATGCTTCTGTCTCTCCTCAGCAATTCCCATCATATTACTTTGGGCTGTGAATCTGAGCCTTAAACTACAGAGACCTTGCCCTTGTGTCTGCTTAGGGCACCTGCCCAGGAGGCCTGTGCATTGCATGGTACCTCCCTCCTTCCTGGTGTGCAGGATTCCCTGGGTAGAAGACAAAAATGTATTGATGACTCCAGGGACATGGATAAGCTTTGTACACTGTAAAGAGCTGTGCACAGGAGAGATCTGAGGTGACAGGTGACTCCACTTGGCGTGGAGCTGTGAGGGAGCTAGAGGTTACGGGGTGGCAGTAAAGGAGATGCCACATCAGAAGAGGTCACTCAGCCTTGGCTCTCTCCACAGGAGACTGGGAGCCCAGAGGAACCCCTGAACACCTTCCAGAGTAGGACAGCTAACACCACCAGCCACCTGGCTCCCTCTAATAAGGAGACCGTCATGGTCACTCTCCATGGAGCTACCAACCTTCCCACCTGCAATGATGGCTCGGAGCCATGGCCCTATGTGGTGGTGTAAGTAGCTGGGAATGGTAGAGGGAGGGGAGGTCCTGGCTTTAAGCAGGAAACAGGAGATGGATTTGAGACATGAGCCCCTGAAGGTTTAGGACTGACACTGTGATACCCAGAGAAGTCACATTGAGGCTGTGGGCTCTGCAAATGTTCCCTGATGTGTGGGAACTGCTTACAGGCCTAGTGAAGAATGGCTACCTCTTGACCCCACACCCAGGTGGCCAGGGCCTGGCCACAGCTTGATCTCACAGGAGTAGGGCTCTTATCTGCAGAGGCCTTGGCTGGGCTCAGTCTGGAGTATGGTCAGATGGTCAGAGAGACTTGGGGTCTGCCTATCCTTGGCGTGGTGAGATGGGTGCCCTAATCTCACCATCCCAAGTGGTTGTAGTCCTTACGACTACCTTCTGCCCCGGTCACCACCTGTCTCCACTTATTTCTCTCCCAGGACTTCTTTAAAACTTCATCCAGAGCTGTCCCCGACCAGGTGCTGTCAGCACCTAGTTCTCCAGCCTTGTACCTGCCTGGCTCAGGGCCCCACTTCTCCCAGAAGGACATTAAGTGACAACACTGTCCAGTCAGCCAGCCTTCCCTGTGGAGGTCGGACATGTGCTCAATCTTTATGGAGCAATAACCCCCTTCCAGGAACTCATCGTCCCTTAATCCCTTAATGACATTCTGCTCACCTCCAAAGCCTTGCTCATGTTACCACCTCTTCCTGGGCAGCCCCATAGTGGCAACAACACTGGTTTGAAATACCTGATATAAATATGGTTCCTGTGCTCCTCTACTGTCTCCCAGAGGATCCCAAGTCTACTCTTTATTTTTCCAACGATGTGCCCAACAGACGCCTGAGGGCAGATTTAGGGGTCAAAGAGGCAAACACCCAGCTAAGATGACAAAAGGGAAATAGGTGCTGTGCTGGAGACCAACAGGTGAAGTGCTTGCCTAGCATGCCGAAAGCCCCATTTGTGCCTGCCCTGCATCTCCGTCGTCCTCCCCACCCCTCCCCCAACTCCATTTCCGTGGTGATGGAAGGACAGGTGGCAGAGGGCGGCTTGGCTTGGCAGGGAGGAGGTTGGTTTCTAGCCCGGAGCTTGCCTTCTCCTTCAGCTGTTTCCATAAACCAATTATCGCCGATCATCTCGGGAGATTGAGGCCCTGCCTGTCACCAATCCAGCCTGGGAGGCGATGGGGCGGGTAACTGGGTGGCCGTGCTGCTTGCTCCTCCGCGGGCACCACGACCCCTGCGCCATCACCCCGTTGCTATGGGAACGCGCAGCATGCGCCTGGGCGACCCGTGCCTGGGTGGATGGGGGTGTGGAGAGCTGGGCACACGCCAGTCCTTCTGCACCCTCTCAGTGGCTGCAGCAGGTGGGGCGGAGCGGGAGCGAGAGCGCACGCTGCACCCCTGGCTGCTGGGCCACAGTCGCATCACACGGCACTAGGCAGAGATGACACCAGCTCAGAGGTGGTGCTAATGAGATGCAAATGAAAGGAGAAGGGAGGGCTTCTGAGAATGAAGACCCAGCTGTCAGGACCTGAATGTGGTTTGCAGGGGTAGCTTGAGCCCCAGGCAGGAACCCCAGAGGGAGGGCCTGCCCCTTCAGAGACCCTAGACCCTGGGAAGAATTTAATGTCTTCCTATGTCTGTCTAATTACAAAACACAGTAACAAAGCATACAATAGGGATGAAAGTCCACTGAAGTTTTCATTTTTTAATGATGAATATTTCAATGTTTTAAAAACATTCATAAATACTTAAATGTAAAATCTGAAACTTAAACTCCTAGAGGAAAACAGTTTCTCCCTGGGACTTGTTTTGAATTTTGGTGGTACTGAGGTTTGAACTCAGGACCTCTACCACTTGAGCCACTCTGCCAGCCCTTCCTGGGATCTTTACATTAGTCTTGACTATATGTATTTATATTATATATTTTTTTCCTTTTGGATTTGACACCAAAAAGTAAACAAGGAGGACTCCAACAAGCTAAAAAGGTCTGCACCGCAAAGGAAAACAATCAACAAAATTAAAAAGCAGCCAATGGAATGGAAGACAATGTGTGCACACCGCACATCTAATAAAGGAGTGAACTTCTAAAATGGATGAGGAACTTAATACAACTCAATAGAAGAAAAACAGCCTGACTCAAAAGTGGACTTCAGAGCTGGGAATGGAGCTCAGTGGAAGAGCACTTGCCTAGTGTGTACAGAGTCCTGGGTTTAGTCCCTTGCACCGCAATAAATGAATAGATTAAAAAAAATGGCAAAAGAACCCAAATAGACATTTTTTTCTTCAAGAAGGCATACAAATGAACAATAGATACACGAAAACGTGCTCAACATTGTTTGTCATTAGAGAAATGTGAAGTAAGACCACAGGAGCTATTACCTCACACCTGTTAGGTAGGCTATTATCAAAACCACAAGAAGAACAAGTACTGGTGAGGATGTGGAAGAAAGTGTGCCCTTCTACACTATTACTTAATGGTGCCGCCATTAAGGAAAACAGCATGGAGTTTCCTCAAAAAAGTTAAAAATAAAACTACTATATGATCCATCAATCCCACTTCTGAGTGGATGCATATCCAAAGGAAATGAAGTCAGTATCTTGAAGAGATATTTGCCTCCTTGTTACATTGCAATTTTAGTCCCAATAGCCAAGATATGGAATTAACCTAAGTGTCCTTCCACTGATGAATGGATAAAGAAAATGTGATTTTATATATACCTGTGGGTATAAAATTCAGCCATAAAAGATAAGGAAATCCTGCCATTTGTGACAACATAGGTGAACTTGGAAAATATTATGCTAAGTGAGATAAATCAGGCACAGTAAGACAACTACTGTGTGATCTCACTTAATGTGGAATCTTAGGTGAATGCACAGACTAGAGTAGCATGGTAGTTGCCAGGGGCTGGGACTGGAGGATGGGGAGCTGATGGTTAAATGTATAAACTTCCAGTTACAAGGTGAGTAAGTCTGAGGGAACTTAGTATGCAGCATAGTGACTATACTCAATAACACTGTATTGTACACTTGAAATTTGGCAAGAGTAAATTTTAAATGTCCTCACCACATGTACACAAAAAAGTGTGACCATGTGAAGCAATGGATACATTCTTAAGAGGTACATACCTTAAACCATCATAGTGTATACTTTAAATATATTTTTATTTGTATATACTCAGTTACTCTGATTACATCAAGTTACTACACAATCTTTCTACCTATTCTTGGTACATCTAATCTTTCCCCTTGCAAGATCCCTTGAAAGGCAGGTTTCTATTTAGTTCTGTGGTCCCATAACACCAAAAAACCCACAAGACTTCCCACTGTTCCAGAGTAAAGACATTTCCAGGGTCAGCATAGTTGGGTCTTTGCTGGTGCTTCCAGCTCCCCAGCAACACAACCCCCCACTTTCAACTCTCTTTAATTCAACCACACTGAACATGTCTCAGTTCTCTGAGCAGACCCTCTCTCCCTACCCCAGGCCTCCACGCTCTTCTCTCCAAAACATTCTCCCTTCCACCCTTTGGATCCCTCCTTGATCTCCCAAGCCAGCATCTATCTCCCCATTATACGCATTCACTTGCTTTTCACTGGGCCCCACTAGTCCAAGAGCAAGCACCAGGTAGCTTTGACTCACCTTATACCCCTATTACTAAGCACACTGCCTGGAACATAGAAAGATAGCCCTAAATAAATGTTGAATGAATGAATAAATCTGTCCCTGTGTCTAGCTTGCTGTGTGACTTTTAGAAACCTACCTACCTCTCAATCACTAAACGCTTCACCTGGGAACTGGCTTTGAAGGGTTACAGAGGAATAGAGCCAGACAGTGGGCAATTCTGGCAGGACTAATGCAGAATGAGGAGGGGTGCTTAGCCAGAGCTCACGGTGGGCACGTGAGAGCTAACAGAATAAAGCCACAGGGCAGTAGAAAGAAGCTGGGATGGGATCAGAAAGGTCCTGAGTCCAGCCCACTGCCCCTGACTCCCTGGGTGACTTCTGATCAGTCCCTGACCCTCTCCCATGGGACACATGGAGGCCTTGGCCTCCACACTGGGGCACGCCTGACTGGCTGGCTTGTGCTTGGGAAACTGACTCAGGTTCTTAGAGTCCCAGTTGTGCCACCCAAGACAGATTCCATGCCCAGGTCTGCTGGGCCAGCGCCCAGATCCAGGGTCTGCCCTGACTGGCCTGAGCCTGGCTCAAGGCCTTGGGACCTGACCAGTGTCCAGAACCTGTCTCCCAGCCTGGCACAGAGAGACCTGCCAATCACAGCACAGCAGGGACCAGAAAGGCAGTGGCAATGACAGGTGGGGGCTGACCCAGTGGGCAGGAGTGGGGGGTGGGGTAGGGGAGAGGGGAAAACCGCCAGGATATGGCCTGTGGGTTCTGATCCCTGGCCAAAGACTGGTGAAGGTCTGCCAGTGTTGGCAGCTGCTTCTTTGGCTGCCTGCTGCCCCAAGCTAATGAGTGGAGACAGCCAGCACTGGGCAAGGAGGCACAGCTTCCTCTGTGCCTATGGCTAGGCTTGGCTTGGCTCTGCTGGGTCGAGGTGAGGCATACATGGGTCAGGGCCTGTCAGAATCAGGGCCTGAGGGCCCTGACCCTGGCCCCACACTGAGCCTGACCTTAGTCACAGACTGAGACTAATTGTAGAGGGTATTAAAAGAAGAAAATTATTGAAGGTCCAGGACAGAGGGAGTATAAAGAAATGCCTCCCATATACCTGGCAAATGTGCCAGGTGTGTGTGTGTGTGTGTAAGAATTCAACAAGGATCCGGAATTCCAAAACCTGCAGTCTTTTTCCACCTTACTCCCTGACATAGTCCATCATGCAGTGATTGTCCCTCTTGGAAGGGGACTGTTGGCATCAGGGCCCTAACCCAGACTTCCGGCGAGATGCACTGACCAGCCTAGAGACCTCTTCCAGGCCCTGGACCTTCTCCTCCTCCCTATCTGGCTGTGGCCTTTGGGCAAATGTTCCAGAAAGCAGTGATCTGAACAGAGAGGGTGGAAGGGTGGAGGCCTGGCATGACTCATAGCAGCCAGAGGGTTGGGCTCAGCAAAACTAACAAAAATACTGACTGATAAAGTTCATCAGGACAGTCTAGGATACAGCAGCCACCATTTGATGACTATATCCCACCCGAGCTCACCAGGAACTTCATTCTCCACGCACTTTGGACTAATAGAGCAGCCCTGAGAGACAGGTTCCATTATCCACAGGTGATAGCCAAGACACCAAGGCCCAGGGGAGTGAAGGGATCAACCTAAAGTCACAGGGCTGGCCAGTGGAGCAGATGAAGACAACTGTTCCCATCTGATCACTGGTCACAGCAGTGGCCATGGCTCTTTTTCTCCCAAGAGGATGCCTCTGGGAAAAGAGACAGGGTTGGGGACTAGGCCCTGGGTGGGGCCTGGGAATCTGTTGCCTCTGCAGGACCCCAGCCCTGTGGCCTTGTTTCTTTCTTATACACACCTGCTCCACATGGCTTTTTGTTCCCTAGAGACTCAGAGACTCAGAATTTTTGCTCAGTGAGAACTTCCCTGTATCCCAGAGCTATAAACACAGCTGGTGTCAGTGGTTAAAGGAGTTGGCCCAAGACCCCCAGGCACACTGAAGTTACAAGCATTCTTTCCAGCTGTTCCCCATCACCTCCGCCTAGGGCCTCTGAGGTCTTGTGCCTGAAATACACATTCAGACCCAGGAAAGCACAAACTCCCCAGAGCCCTGGACTCCTGAGAAGCAGCCCTGCAGTCAATGCTCCCAAGAGAATCAAGAGTGCCTGGGGAGATGGCAGGCCAGGAGCCTTCCTGGGGTCCTTATCACATACACAGGTGGTCTCTCTGCTTATTCCTAAGCACGTGCTAAGCTCTGCCAGACACCTCCCTCCCTGGACTCATGAGCAGCCAGGAACTTGGTCCTCCTTCCTGGCTTTATCTGGCTTCCCTCTGACTCTATCCAGCCCCTGTGGACTTCAGAGGGCAGGTTTGATAGGTGTTATACACCTGTCAAAGAAAGAGGGACACTGGGCAGGGACTGGGCCTCTGGGTCCCAATTCAGTTGTGTTCTCCCTGTTTCTGTCATCCTCCATCCTTCCACACAGCTGAAGGGGATCCACCAGGGATGTCAAAGTCAATAACTTCAGGGTCCAGCAAGTGACATAAATCCTGAAGCCCATGCTGGCAAATGATGCAATAAAGAGTAGCAGATCCTGGCAAGCCAGAGGCCCTAGCTCCATCAAATGAATGGCCTCCAGCCTCTTCCTGTTGATTTCTGGCTGAAATTTCTGAATGGGACTTGGCTTGTCAAACCTCTCTTGGTTTTTTGAGAGAAGCCAGAAATCCAGATATCTGCATGAAACTGGCCAGTTTTACACACAGGCTAAACAGCTCTAGTCAGCTAGGATCTCCACAATGCCCACCCCCACCCCCATCATCTGCCCTTCCTTCCCCCAGAAACCTTGGCCCAGCTCAGACTCACTGGAAACTGAGTTTCACCAGTGACCAGACGGGTCCCTGTCTCCGAGGCACTCACATTTTAGGGGGGAAGAGGGCAAGGAGCAATCAGTGAGAAAACAGACAACACTGTCCCCCACTTGTTCCCTGCCTACAATCTCCCCAGAGGGTAGTGGAGCAGTCTCCAGTCTCTAGCACTTGAGTATCAAGACCCCTCAGGGAGGCTGGCCTTTTGGGAAGTGGCAGGGGGACACCTCAGACCTCTGTACTAGTAGTTAGGCCAGGTGTAAAAGTCAAAACATTAAAGAATTGGAAGAATCCTTCTGAGGTTGGAGAGTTCACCTTTGTGTCTGGCCCAGGTTCCTCCTGCACTAAGGCTGCATACACAGGAAAGAGAATGGGGGTTCAGAGTGACTGATGCATTGAGAGGATCCTGGGTCACAGCAAGACCCTCCAAAGTTGTCTCACCCAGGCCTGCACCTTGCCCAAAGGACTCAGTCCATCCCCTTGGAGGTTTGGTGTTGCCCAACAGGTGGTCCCACCATCCTTTCCTAAGAAGATGACTTCTGGGACCCTCATTTGTTACAGGACAGACCACAGCATGGTGCTCCAAAGGCTGACAGACAGGGGCTTTTCTTGGCCCCTTGGTAGAAGGAGTGAAATGACCAACATCTGAGGGCTTGAGTCTAACTTTGCAGCAGCCACTCGACTCTGTGGGCCATGGTCTCTCCCGAACCATACAGGAAAACCACCTTTGCCTTGGCTGCCTCGCCAAGTGCCATGGAGTGGGGAGAGGAGAGCATGGTGCCCACAGAGGGCTCCCCCAACAACAACTGGGGCCATTGCAGGCGAAGTGTAGGTAGGGGAGGAAGTGTAGGTAGGGGAGGAAGTGTAGGTAGGGGAGGAAGTGTAGGTAGGGGAGGAAGTGTAGGTAGGGGAGGAAGTGTAGGTAGGGGAGGAAGTGTAGGTAGGGGAGGAAGTGTAGGAGTTGAGGGAACAACATTCTTGTTTCTTGTTTCTCAGGGAGAATTTTGCCGTGGAATCTCAGAGTTCTTTGGACTGTGCCCATTCCCTACAGGGGGAGGAGCTAGGCCCACGTGGATGGGAGGAGCTGCTGTCAGCTTCTGCCCGCCTTCTCCAGACTCAGTTATTCTGTGAATTGAGGCCCACCTGTAGTGTTGTAGCACCATCAGCAATTAGTGATGGTTCATTAGACGCCAATTAATAAATGAAACCGATGGTGAGAGCTCATCGCATTGCAGAGATTAACAGCCCTGCTCGTGCCTTAAGTGGCAGCCTCTGGAGAGCTGGGAACCCATGAGGACAGCTGCCCACCTTCAGCCTCGGGTGGGGGAGGGGCACGTGGAGTAGGAGGCAGTAATTGCTCACAGGTTGTCTGGTAAAGAGAGGCAAGAGGGGGCTTCAGATCACAACCCCTCTCCTCTTTGAGAAGCCCCTGGGTACAATTTCTTGCCCAGTACTCCCAGGGGGCTGAGCTAAAGCCAGAGGTAGGAAGGCTTTTCTCTTCTGCCTGTTTGGCCCCAGAGGATACTGCAGGTGGGCATGGAAAGATGGCAATAACTTAGTCCTGGAGGCTCACAGACCTCACTCTCCTGACTACCCAGACCTGCCGAACTTGGATCAGTCAGCCTATCCCTCCCATGATCTGACAATGAACCAGTTCCTGACCTCTTGTGAGCCTCTCTAGCTCTGTCCCCCAATGGGGAAGGTCCTTTCCACATCTGTGGGCCCTGCCACTTCTAGTCTGTCACCAGCCCTGCCAGATAGGCTCAAGTAGCACAGGAATACAGCATGTGACTATAGATGACCCCCCCAACTCCCTGTTGCATAAGGCTGGGCTTCTGAATTCGGGAGAGGTCACTGCACTGCTCAGTGCCTTCCAGGATGGAGGGAGCCTATGGCCTGGGGTTCTGGCTGCCTCCGAACTTCTGGAGTGTGGGGAAGCTGGTATGGGTTATATAGGCAGAGGGAAATTGCCCTACTTCTCAGGACAGACCAAGACCCAATCAGATACCCTGGCAGCTGGCCTAAAGGACTCTTAGTCTGAACAGGTTCTTAGTCTGAACCTGTTCTTCTGTCTCCTGTTTCCCTGGTGAGCCAGCTATAGGGCCATAGTGGACCATGTCAAAGGGTCACAATTCCTCTTGCTCCACCACCTCCACTTAATGGTCTGACTTTCATCCATCCTTCACAGTGCCTGCCTGGGCACAGCCCTCTGGTCAGAGGAGCCTGCCAGAGCCCCAGCAGCCAGATCAGACTTGAATTGGGGTCCTCCCCTGTCCTTTGCTCTCCTGGTGGCTGCCATGGGATTGGCACTCAGGATAAATCAGGCCAGCTGTGTCCTGGGCTTCCAAACTGCCTGGAAAGAAGCCAGACCTTGACTGTTGTTGCTGCTTTGATATTCTGAAGGGAGTGGGCACCCAAGAGGACCATCAAGTCACGTGGGGGAGATGGGATCCACATGAATAGACCTCGGAGGCAGCTGGAGGCTGGCACACAGGGTTATAAGTACTGAGTAGCACACTCATCTCTCTAGGGTAGTGTGTGTGCACTGTACTTTCTCCCTCCATCAATGTCCAGTGCTTTTCCATCGCTGACCTCCACTTCTATAGCAGCTGCCCCTGGGAACCAAGCAATGCATTTTCCCTTAGTCATGACCTTGCAGAGGGAAAGCAAAGTCCTCATTCCCTCCCACTCACAGCTGCACTGGGGCCTGGCCCCTCACCTCCTGCTAAGGGTCGGAGCCCCCAGGGACAACAGGCCTGGGGTTCAAAGATTTAAACTCCTTCTATGCCCTGGGGGAGGGGGGCAGGCTGGGGGATTAAGTTTTCCTGCAGTTTGGCGCCATGACAGCTGTCCCTTGCCTCTGACTGGATCCCAGTCCCATCCTGCTGTGACTGGATTAAGTCTGAGCCCTGAGGCGACAGGCACTACAGTTAGCCTCCTGCTCCTAGCTGCCTGGCGCCAGGCTGTAGGGCCAGGGTAGACCATTGGGGACAGGGAAGGAAGAGTCTCATCCTGTAGACACAGCAAGGATGCAGGTGTCAAAGGGGTCCCCTAAACTCCCTCAAATCCTAGGAACCTAGATCTCAGCCACATGCCTGCTGGGGATACAAAATGGGAACAAGGAGTGAGCTGGTTCCTTGCTCCTAGTCTGTGAGCACCCCCCCCACACCTTGCTCTCCAGTTTCTAGATTCACATCAAGGCCCAGAGGAGTCAGCTGTGCCAGGAAAAGCCATTACCCTGCATCCTCCCTCCTTCCACCTGCTAAAAGCCTCCCCTTCCCCCTGGGGCCTCCCCCTCCCTTACTCACCTAGCCCTGATGACCTCTGGGGGGGTGTTGGGGAGGGGCAGATGGAGACTTAACCCTTTCTGGGCCTGAGGGAAGTCAGCCCTGTCTTGCCCTGTCACTCTTCCTCCTATCCCTTAACACCTGGAATTCCTCCTGCCAGCCACCTTTTCAGCTAGTAGAAAAGGGAGGTAGCCAGGGGCCACCGAGAGTAGAAGTCAGGCTGGCAAGTACAGGTCATGGGTTCCAGCCTGAATCATGCCTCTGCACTGATTGTGACTTCCTGCCCTTGATTCTAACTTCATCAAGCCACTTCATGGTCCCTGGGAAGATCACAGGGAAGAGCAGTGCAAGAGCAGGTTTTGTGACATTTGTGGAAAGACTGCCTTCTTCCTCGCACACCTTAGGTGCTCATACATTTCCCCGCTCCTGTTGTCCTCTGTGGGGTGCAGGTCTGCGGGGTGAAGGCTGTGCAGCATCATCATGCATTAACAGTGTGAGGGCGGTGTAGGCTGAGCTGTGGGTAGATGGCAAGAGGGGCCTCTGAGCTCCAAGTTCTCTGACTTTGGGAGTTGCTTTTGGAGGGGAGAACTAGGGCACAGGATGGTAGGAACAGGGGCTTTTATTGCACCCCTCAGTCATTCACAGTCATGGAGCTGAGAGGCAGTGACACAAGGAGTGGCAGGAGCAGCTGAGCTCCCCTGCTGCGGGCTTGCTGCCTTCCCCTTTCCAGTCTGGCAGGGTACTCAATCCCCTTTGCAGACATGGGAGCATGTCCCAGGTCTGCAGGGCCTGCAGGTGATGTGCAAGGACAGGTATCCAGGCTAGAAGGGTTCTGCCTCTCTGGGAGGCACACCCTTCCCGTCCCAGTCCTTCCTCAGAGCTGGTCTTCTTTCTCTTCTGGCTCCCTGGGTCAGGTCCCTTTGCAAAAATGTCCAGGTTGGACAGACCCAGGAAGGACACTTTGTGACAATACAGGCTGAAATTGGAGTGATACTGCTGCAAGCCAAGGAACATTAGGGATGGAGGGCTTCCACCGGAAGCTAGGAAGAGGCAAGGAAGGCTCCACCCAGAGCCACAGAGTAACATCCTGCCAATACCTGGATTTCAAATTTCTGTCCTCTAGAACTACAAATGACCTGGCTACTTTGGAAAAGTGTTGTGGTTTGAACCCAACTCTCCTACAAGACAATGACTTCATGAAGGTGTGGATCCAAGGACATTCAATAAACATCCCAGTGTCTCTGGAGAACGAAATCTGTGATATATACATATACATTGAAAATTAAAGTTGGGCTGGGGGTGTAGAGTGGTGGCTTAGCATGTGTGAGGCCCCAGATTTCATCCTTAGCAGTGCAAAATATAACTTTAAAAAGTACTAGATTATTCCTTAATGAAGTTGTTCATAATTTTTTTAATGTCCAGGTTGTCTTACATCACAAGTGCTTTTGGAGGGCAGAACCAGGGCACAGGATGGTAGGAGCAGGGGCTTATATTGCACCCTCAGTCATTCAGTCATCTAGCTAAGAGGCAGTGACACAAGGAATTGCAGGAGCAGCTGAGCTCCTCTGGGACATGAACTGGGGCCTCCTGTTCACTAGGCGCTTCACATGCTTTCCCATGCTCCATGGGGGCACTACCTATGGCAGAGGAGCTGAAGATCACATCCTGCAAGAAACTAGGCCGGGAACAAGATCATCAGTGCTAAAGGATAATAATAAGGAATTGAGTTTTGCTTACATATTAATCGTTAAAAGGAATAATTGTCAACACTTTCACGGCATGTAAAAATGTGAACTTCATGTGTTCACTCATTCCTGCAACAACCCTGCAGGATGGGAACCATCCTTTTACGAAGGAAGAAATATCCAGGAAAGCATGGACCTCCTTCCCAAAGTCACACAACTAGCGGGGGTGGGGCTATGATTTGGAACCCAGATGGTTCGACTGCAGAATCATTATGTCATCCAGACACAGTGGTGCACACCTGTGATCCTAGCACCCAGGAGGCCGAGGAAGGAGGATGGTGAGTTCAAGGCCAGCCTGGGCTATAGAGCAAGCTCAAGGTCAGCTTTGGCTATATAGTGAGACTCTGCCTCTAAAAAAAAAAAAAAAAAAAAACGATGTCACATTGGCTCTCCATCAAAGCAAAAAGTCCTCAGATGATCCTTGGAGCTAGATAAAGGAACTCCCATAGGAGTGGTTAGGAGCAGGTCACTCTGTCTGAAGGACAGAGCCAGCAGTGAGGGTCAAAGGGTCCCAGAGGGCTGAGAAGGACCCTAGGTTGGTGTTGCTAACACATGGGTCTGAGTTTCTGGGCCTGCTAGCTTACCACACATTCCTTCTGAGACTTTTGGAGGGTGGATAAGGGCTGGTAAGGACACCACTCTAGCTTCCCCAGGTACCCTTTGTATTCAGTGCCTCCCCTGCTGGGCACACAGTGTCACTCCTCTGCCATAGGCTCTCTGGGATGATTCCTCCCCTGTGATTGCTGCAATTAATATCACAGACCCGTTTATGGCCCATAGAATAATTCTTTCAACACAAGGTTATTAACTCTTGCTTGTGCAGTCTGATGGGCGAAATCTCAAGAACACTTACCTCACATACCTGTGAGCTGCACTGGGCTGCAGAGGCGCTGAGTTCCCAGCTCACCTGGACAACCTGGCCCTGACAGCCTGAGAGCTTGAGGCCAGAAACTGCTCACTTCTGCCCCCATGCCCAGCTCCTCCAGGTGCCTAGCCCAGGGCCCTGCACAAAGTGGACACTACAGGAGACAGTGACATGTTTATGCTCTACCGAGAGGGTTCACAACTGGACAACTTGGCCCATCTGGGATTCTGGACCATAAGCTTAGAGAAACAAAGGCCGAGAGGAGTGGGCAGCTAGGTGAGGCTCCTTACAGCCCCACAATCCAGAAGCTTCCTTCCACTGAACTGAACCTAGGGAAGAGGTAGATCAGGAGGACAGCACACACAGGCACCTGCTGGAAAGCCGTCTCTGGCAAGGGGCAGAACTCAGACAGGCATGGCGTCTACTGCACTCCTACCCTGAGCCTTTGGTTCCTGACTCTAAGCAAAGGCCTTAGCAGTGGCCAGTGAGGAGATGTGGTCATCTGGCAGGCAGGGCAGCTGAGGGGAGAGGCTTGGCATCCACCAGGCCTGGGACAACATGAGTGTCTATGCACTGGGGGAGGGGAGGTCTCCATGATTTGTCCACTTTTACTCAGATTTATGGACAGTGGAGTCTGAGAGGGGGACCTGAAGCAGGCAGGATGCTTCCTGTGACTCAGCCTGCCTCTTCCTCCCCAGGAAAACCACATCTGAGGAAGCCCACAGACAGAGCTCCAAGGCAGTCACCTCTGTTACCTTGGAGCCCACCAGAGCCCCCATCTGGGGGGACTCTGTGAAAGTAGAGATCCAAGCTGAGGATGCAGGGCAAGAAGGTGAGGCTGGGGGCTGGGTGGGCTGGTTATGTGGGAGAGACAATGAGCATAAACCCAACAGCCACGTCAGGCAGACACAGGCCCCTCTCAACCCAGCTGGAGGCCACCTGAATGCCTCCCTAGGCTCAGCTAAAAGCACTTAAAAAAAAAATCATAATACCGTTATGCCTCATCTCCCAGCCTGCTCGAAAAATGAGTTGCTCTGTGTAAATGAATTTTCCAGACAATGCAGGCTTATCTTTTTTTATGACTGTTATTATTTTCATGGTGGTTGTTATTGCTGCCTCCCACTGAAGTGGCACATTATGGCTTCCTGGCATGTCCCCACACATTGATCACCACCACCTTCCAGTAGAAGCCATGCTGCTCCCATTGCTTGGAAGAGAAGACTTGAAGCTCAGCAGATTTAAATAACTTGTCCAAGCTCCAGTTCTCAGTAAGAAGAAGGCCTAGGACAGCCCCACATCCTCTCACTGGAGCTCCATGGCTCTAGCTGATTCCATTAGAGTTTTGTTTTGTTTTGTTTTCAGCGTCCCCAGAATAGATCCTCATCCCTGCCCAACCCCTCCTGGGTCTCAGATCAGGTACCAGTGTGTCTACATACGTGTTCCATGCCCTGGGCCCATCTGACATCCATTCTCAGGCAAGAGCTCAGCTGGGCACACAGGAGTACTGACCGGTTGGTACCAGGACTGCTAAGGGGGACCAGAATCAGGCAGCACAGAGCAGAGGTGCCCAGCCTTGTCCCTGGTCTCATCTGGTCAGTGTCAGGCTGGCTTCTTGCTGGTGGCTGTTCTTTGAGTGGACAGGCCTTACCTGTCTCCTTGAACTCTTGCCAGGGACTTAGACAGAACTCATTCTTCACTTCACAAAGAGCAAAAAGCTGTCTGCCAGAAACTGGGAGGGAGAGAGGGAAATGAGGGTGGCCTCCATAAAAGGGAAGGAGGTCAGTTCTAGGTCAAGCCAGAGGATTTTTTCTGCTTGTAAAGGAGTAAGTGGAGCTATGGGGACAGTTTGAGACGATGCAGAAGAGGAGAAACTGACCTAGAATTTCATGTAGACACAGGTGTGCTTGCATATACATGTCTTTGTGAATGTCTGCATACTGGTTCATGTGCTCATGTGAACATTATCATGAATGTCCTCTCTCTGTGCCTACAACTGTGCATATCTGTGTGTGTTGCATGTGTGTGTGTGTGCATGGGTGTGTCTGGCTGCAACGGTGTGCTCTGTGTGTACCCAGGTGTATCTGGATGGTAATGTGTACCTTGCCGTGCATGGGTTTGTGTGTGGTGCATGCAGAAAGTTAGGGGGTGTGGTGAGTGTATCTGGGCTGGATCCTGCCCTGAGCTGCACAGATCTGTGGTGAGAGAAGGATGTGATGAGGTCGTGGCCCTGGGGTCCATCTGTGCAGCAGAGGGGGGTAGGACTAATTGTAGAGGGGACAGAAGCATGAAGAGGCCGTATGGGTGGACAGGCAGGGAATAGTGAAAGCAGATTGAAGTAGCTTGTTGCAACCTGGTTAGAGCTGGTTGCTGTGGTGATGTCTGCAGAGAGGGTAGGGGAGATGGGGCCAGGCCAAAAGGTGGGAGGAGGATGTGTAAATGAAAAGCAAAGGGGAGTTTCAGACCCTGGGTCAGGGCCAAAGCAGGCGGGTGGCAGAAATGGCTTGTTGGCCACACAAAGGGAGCCATAGGAGGCCAGAAGGGCACAATGCCCAGATAGGAAGCCGATGACAGGAGCAGAGGGGGATGGCTGTCCATCCCCCTCCCTTTACGGCTCACTGCTTCTACATAGAGTCGCTGGGGTATGGGGGTGGGGAGGGAAACAAGGCCTCAGCAAATTCCAATCAGATCTGGGCCCATGGGCAGTGGGGCACGAGGGACTGAAGCCTCCACAGGTACTGTGACCTTGACTGGGAGTGCTGGAATCCCTAGCTGAGTTTCCTTAGGGCTGGACAAGTGTACAGAGAGATGTAGATGGTTAACAAGGGGAAAATACTGACAGCCATGAGGAACATTTGTACAGAATTTTATAGTTTGAAATACAAGTCATCTCCATCAACAATCCTCGGGGAAGGTCAGGGTTTCTTTCTCTCCATTCGTTTGTTTAAAGGATTAACATTTTTCAGAGCAGATGCAAGAAGCTCAGAGAGGCTAAGTGATTTACTAAAGGTCACAGAACAAGTTAGTGTCTCAATACTAGAACCCAGGTCTGCAAACTTCAAATCCCTCCCCATATTCTACTTTCTTCAAGAGGCCTTTTGGCCTCTTCCCTTTGAGCATGGGTCCCCTTCGGTCTTCTCTTGGTGTGTATTCAGGGTAGTTGTAGGGAAGAATGAGAAGGAAAGACTAGTTAGTAAGCCTTCAGCTTCCTTCTCCATCCCACATCCAAATGACCCACCTAACTCCAAGTCACCAGCTGCTGAAACTTTCCAGGACCGGTAGCTGTCTGTGGTGCTGAAATGTCCTCCTCTGGAGGAGAGAGGCTCCCACTGGGAGCCTCCTGTCCTCTCTTCCCCATTCCTCTCTGGATCTCTTTTATCTTCCTCTTTCTCTATCTCCCTCATCCCTCCTTTATCTCTCCTTCATCCTTCTCTTCCTTTCCTCCTTCCCTGTCTCTTCCTCCTTCACAAATCACAGATTTCCAAGAATGGGAAGACTCCTTGCAGGTCACCAAATCTAGCCTCTCCCACCACCCAGCTGTGTGATGTTGATCCGGTTATATAACCCTCTGTAGTCCATTGTTCATATTTTAAGAACAGAGCTAGTGGTGTCTACCATAATCAGGATTTGCTGGAATAATGGCTGAGTAGTCCCCATTACCATGCCGGCACACAGCAGGTGCTCACTAAGTGGGTCCATCCTGATTGTTTTCAGGATACTGCTGTTCTCCTAAGGTCCATCTGAAGTTCATGCTGTTTTAAGAGAAAACACAGTCTCTTTGGGGGTGTTTACTAGGTGTTGTGTTGTTCTTAGGGTTGAGACTACTTTTTGCTTACTGGAGTAGACTTAAGGACATGACATTGAAGGATTTCTTAAGCAGATCCCTTCTCCTTGCTGAGCCTCTGTCCCCCCATCCACAACACTAGAACAATAACCCCTCTTCACCCTGTCTAAGGAGCTGCTAGGAGTGTGCACAACCAAGGGAAGAGGATGTATCCCTGCAAGGAACACTGTTCCCGCTTGCCTGTGTATCACTGTGTACACATATGTGTCTGTTATAATGGGCACTAGGCTTAGTGTCCACTCCTAGACTGGGAGGGATTGTAGAAGGAGCGTGCAGGCTGATTTCTCTGTGTCCCTGGCTCTTAGTAATGTATCTCACCTCTCACTGTCTCACATCCTTGGGAAGGAAGGCGGTCAGTTAAGCCCTGACTTGACCCTGTGCTCATTTTCCTCTCTTCAGATATGGTCCTCAAGGTGGTAGACAGCAAAAAGAAAGAGGAGCTGTTGTCCTACAAAATCCCCATCAAGTATTTGCGTGTCTTCCACCCCTACCACTTTGAGCTGGTGAAGGTGAGTCCGAACCCTTTGCTCTGGCCAGGTTGGGGAGAGCTGGTGGGGAGCACTCTGATGCCCCAACTAGTCTCTGAGAGCAGAGTTGAGGGTGAGTCCCGGTCAAGCTTGCCTCTCAAGCCAGTCCTTTCTTGCTGTTCCACATTCTGCAGTGGCAAAAGGAAGGTGCAGGAGAAGCGGAACCTGTGGCAGGCAAAGCCTTCCCCAGAATGCCCCCTTCTAGGAGACAACTGGCCACCAGCCTGAAGTGGGAAGCCTCAGGGCCTCTCAGGTCCACTCCCCTTGTCTCCTGCCCAGTGCTGATTGGCGGAGGAGAGAGAATTCTCTTCCTCATTGCTCAAGTATTTATTCAGAACTGGGCCACAAATGAGCAGAAGCATCCCTCCCCCTCCCCCATGTGCCCTCCCCTGTAGTGGTTTAAGGACCAATGTGAGGCCAAATGTCTAGGTGCCTGTCCCAGGCCTGCCACTTACTGGTGGATACCCACAGGAACTGCTTAACCCTAGGCCTCCTGTTCATCACCAAAGGTGAGACATTGTACCTCTAGGTAGGGACATCTGAGGGGTTCAATGCAGTGAGGGCAAGAGGCCTGGTACACGGGAGGTATTTGGTTTCCCTTCCTTCTCTAGACCCTGGCACCAACCTTGCCAAGCAACTCTTTGACCATGGCCCCAGTAGTCTTTACCTTTCCTGGGTCCCAAAGGGAACCCCGACCCCAGGGCTTCAGAAGGAGACACCAGGGGCAGAGTGGGAAGCAAAGGCCCAGAGAGATAAGTGACAGCCTAGACACTCAGCCCCAAAGCTGCAGTTCTGGGAGCATCAGCCAGGTCCCCTCTGTCCACTTACGACCCAGGCCTCATTATCACATCTTTACCAAGAGAGCAGCAGGCAGTGGTCCTTGTAAGGGCGATGAAATATTCAAATGGAAAAGCAAAGATTTATTATATCGATCTCCTTGAAAGGGCTCGCAGGGACGATGAGCTTTAATTATCAGCTCCAAACCCCGGTGGAGCGATGCCAAGTGATCGTCTGCAGAGGTCTGGATTTATGGCCAGGCTCTGCCCCTTAGACACTCTCCTTCTTGTGTGTCTCCAGCCCGCCAAGTCTGGGAAAACCAATGAAGACAACACAGAGACCCGGCTATATGCAACTGTCATTCGGAAGGGCAGCTTCATACCCCGCTACATCGGCTGTGACCATACAGCTCTGGAGGTACCAGGCCTGGAGCTTTCCTGGGTGGCAGGTAGGGTGAGAAGGGACCAGGCTTTGAGCAGGCCTCAGATCCTGTCCTTGGCCACCTCTGACTTGCCTGAGAATATGAGCCTAGAAATCAAGAGAGGGAAAAAAACACTGAACCTTTCCAAAACAGCCAAAGTGGTTTGTTAAACAAGATCCTGTTTTGGACAAAAGTGCCTGGACCTCTCCATCCCTCACTAACCTTAGACATGAGGGGAGGGCCTGAGCCACAGCTCTGCTCCTTATGCACCCCTGTGCTGCAGAGAGCACAGGGCCTCCTGCAACCTTAGGACTCCCTGACGCTCATGAAAACAGGGGAGAAGCCCTGTGCTGCCCCCACCCACCCACCCACCGCTTGCCCATAGTCTCTGGCTGTTTTCAGTCCTGTTCTTCCTTCCTGGGGTAGTGACCTCTGACTTAGAGCCTAAGTCCCCAAGCAAAAAAGCTAAGAGCCTCCACGACCCCTCCTGAGGTGTGACTGGTCTGATGATTCAGGCATTCGGGAGCTCATTCACTCACCCACCCTTCCGTTAGGCAGGCCAGGGCTGGGTCCAGTTTAGGCCAGGCCTCCATCGCTGACCCATGACCTTCAGCCTTCTAGCAGATTCATGGCCAACATGGTCCAGGGGCCTGGCCCCTCTTCCCTTCCCAACAGCCTTCAAACTGCCCATGGGTGATGGATTTGCATCTGGCATGGTCTGGGTATGACCCACAGGACCCACGCTGGACTTTCCCTACCCCGAACAGCTGATCTGATCCCCCACCCCTCACTGCACTGAGTCTAGCAGGGTAAGAGCTATTCTTTTGCCCCTAGTTTACAGCTGGGGTCACTGAGACCCAAAGGGATTCCAGTAGGGAAGCCAGAGCTCCTTACTCTCATCTCTAATTCCCCACAGCCACCCCTTGGATGCCAGCAGGCACCCTCTCTATCCTCTCTTCTATTTTGCCCTTTCCTGAGGACAGCCAGCTGCTCGCTCACACACAGAACAAGAAGAATACAGCTTTGCTCTCCCCAAGCCGCACCGCACAGGGAGGGGGAGCCACATCCCCAAGACCTAGGCAGAACCTTGGGTCTGCAGGGGGTCACCATGGACCTGCCCCACTTCTCCCACCCCCTGACTTGCCTCCCTGGCCCCAGCACCCTGCCTGCTCCTCCAGGATAGATGCCACCTGGCTGTGTGATGGCCACAGGAGCGGCTGTCTGCTCCTAATGGAGGACCAGAGAGCACAGCAGGACAAGCAATTGCTTCTGTTTCTCCCTGGGCTGTGATGGGCAGCTGTCTCATTCACTCCTGGCCAGAGGCAGCACAGAATGAGGAAATGAGCGCCCCCTCCCACCTCTTAGCTGGGCCCCCTCAGCTCTTACACCTGCTGGAGTACTGTGAGCACAGGACCTGATGGAGAGCTCTCCCATAAAATGCCACCATCAGAGACTCACTGGGGAGGCCCCAGGAGAGCAGAAAGGTGCTAAGGACTATTTTAAGTGCTTACCAGCCCACACCTGTGCAGAGTTAGCTGGCAGTCAGCTGAGATGAGTTGTGGCAGAGAGGCCTTAGGGAGGATGCTGAGAGAAAGAGGAGGAAAGGAAAGAGATCCAGAACAAGTCCCACTCCTGAGTCCTCTCCTTTCTAGCTCTGGAGATTATGATCCAAATGATCAGTGTAGAAGTTGAGAAACTGAGGCCCAGAGTGGAGAAGGGACTGACCAAGGTAATCAAGCTGGGGAACACACAGTGAAGGCCTCTTCCCATCACAAGATGTGCCCAGGCCAGGTCCCCAGAGCCCCTCCCCCTCCTGCTTTTCCTCCTTAGGGCCCTACCCATCTCCTGAGGTCACTGCATGACTCCTCCCCTCCTCCTTCCCAGGTCTCTGTTTATCTGTCTTTCTCTTTTGCACTCAGAAGCACAGAGACAACCTCTCCTTCACCTGTTGCCCCATTTCTTGTTTATCCTACAAACATGCATTTACCTACTGCCTCTGTACCAGGCCCTTGTGCTAAAAGTTGAAGATACAGCAGTGAATAAGACAGGAGTGCTCCCTGCCTAGGTGGAGATTGGCTTCTAATCAAACAGAAAAATAAGCAAGAAATATATTAGAAGAAGCAGAAGCCTCCACAGCAGTGCTGTGGGAGAGGAATACTGTGGTCAAGAGACAATGGGTGGCCTGCTTTAGTGACAGTGGTCAGAAGACCGCTCAGAGGTGGTGCTGTGTAGCTAGTAGAGGAGAGGCAGCAGCCATGATGAGTTGGTGGGAGATGGGGATCCAGGCAAAGGGATCAGCACCTGCAAAGACCCTGAGGCACAGCATGTCGGAAGACTAAGAGAAAAAGAGGCTGGAGCAAAAAGTGGCTGGGGAGATGGCAGGAGATGTGGGCAGAGGGGCAGACAGGCCAATGCATACAAGCCTTGGCAACATGGTAAGAACTAGGGAATGAGCCGGGCACAGTGGCTCACACCTGTAATCCTAGCTACTTGGAAAGATCTCAGTTTGAGGCCAGCCCAGGCAAACAGTTAGTGAGACCCCATATTAACCAATATAAAAGCTGGGCATGGTGGCACCCAGCTATGTGGGAAGTGTAAATAGGGGGATTGCAGTAGAGGCTGGCCTGGGCATAAAATCAAGATCCTCTTTGAAAAATAACTAAAGCAAAAATGGCTAGCAGAATGACTCAAGAGGTAGATTGTCTGCCCAGTAAGCACCATGCCCTGAGTTCAAACACCAGTACTGCTACCACCACCACCACCACCACAACAAAAAAACCTATAGAATGAAGACTGGGGGGTATAGCTCAGTGGTAGAACCCTTGCCTGGTATGCATGTGGCCCTGTGTTGGATACCCAGTGCCACCACATCAAATGTGGAATGTATTCTAGGGAGGCCATTGCAGGGTGTCAGCAGGGAAGTGCATTTCTAAAAAGACATGTGTGCTACCATGACTGGGAAAGGGGATGGGTTGGGTGGGAATGGAAGTGGAGAGGCCAGTGAGGGGGCAGAGAAAGAACAGGAATGGCTGTTGGCTGTTGCGGGGGAGGGGAAGCAGGGAAAGAGCTGTGAGGTAAATGGGAGACACTGGCAGATGAGGGGTGAGAACCAGGAGGGGCCAGACCAGGAGCTCTTGGTATGGCAGAAGGGGTATGTAGCACCAGAATCCCTGTATTCTCCCTCTGTCCCCCTAGTGCCCAGCCAGTGAAGACTGGAGCAAAGTTGTCCCCATGCCCACTTCTGCTCTGCTGCCTCCCACTGGAAGCCAAGGGGAGGAGATGGAAACCAAGCCTCGAGTTCAGGGAAGCCTCAGGAGGTGACAGTGGACTGAGGTCATCATTGCTGGGCGCAGGGGGAGTGAGGACTGGGATTTTATGGAGAGAGAGGACCAGGAGACGCTGACGCTAGAGACTCTGATCCAAATGAGCCCTTGCTGGGAAGGCCCTGGGGTGAGCAGGTGCCAGGGGTGATGAGCATTGGGGAAAGGAGTCCAAGGACTGCCTGTGACCTCTAACACCAGAAGCTCAATGCAATTGGAGAAACCAAGCTTGGTGTTCTCCATTTACAAAGTGTCTTCTCACAAAAATCTGATCAGAGACTCCTCGCAACCCCGGAGGGGCCTGGACCAGGGCTTTCACCTCCCTTTGATTGACAGAAATGGAGGAGCTAGAACACCTACCTAACCCTAATTCTGCCCAAGGAACCAAGGGTAGAACCCAACTCTCCAGACCTCCTCCCTTGTACCCAAGGGGGTAAAGAGATTCACTGCTGAGTCCTGATAGTGCCCCAAGGAAACCAGGCGCACTTGCCTTAGCCAGACAGGGAAGGCTGACTTCCTGAAGCAGGGCACAAAGCAAGAACTAAGCTAGGCAGGGAAGAGCAAGTAGTGCAGGATGAGCACAGCAGGGGAGAAAGATGGCAGTTGGGCTGGCCAGATTAACCTTGTCTCTGACACGGCCCTAGTCTACACAGCCTTCACCTGCCTCTTCTCTTCTCTAGGTCTTACTTCACGGAATCAACGAGCCTCTAGCCAACAACCCCAACCCCATGGTGGTAGTTGCCCGGGTGGTTCCCAACTACAAGGAGTTTAAGTGAGTGGGGCCCAGGTGGGCGCAGGAGAGGAGGGCAGAGGGCAGAGGATGGGAGAGGCTGTCATTGCCACCACAAACTGATTCCAGGAGCTCTGGAAACCCACCTCCCAAGACCCTCAAAGCTCCTCCACACCTGGGTCTGAGGTCCCAGTGAGTTTCCCACAGCAGGCCAGGCCTTTCCTCCCCCAGGAGACTCTGGGCCGCTGGAAAGGGGTAGGAGCCTCTCCTTGGAGCAGGTGGGGAGGGGGATGTGCGCCTAACCCACGCCTGGTGAGGAGGATGAGAGGGGTTTCTTTCCCTGCCCAGAGTGCCCCTGCCCTTCATCTCGTGCTTACCACCCCCCAAAGTCCCTCTCCTCTAGTTCAGGGCCATAGACTGCAGTTAATGGTTATCTCCAAAGAAGCCAGCCTAAGGCCATCTTGGAACTCCTGACATTTGCCCTGTCCAGGAGTCCTTTCCGTCCTCACCTAGTGGTCTCTCTAGCCCAGCTCCAGACCTCCTTTGGATCCACTGTCCTCAGGAAGGGGAGTCAGGCTAGTTTGGCCCCTGGAGGACACAGTAGGAAAAGTACTCTGAAGAGCTGGTCCTCTCTGTGACAGCACCTCTCCTGGGTGTCACCTATCTACCCCTGTCACTTCCACTGGCTCTGACTCATCTGAACCCCCTGTGGAGTTTTAATGACCAACGAGCTCCTTCCTTGCTTGTAGAAGCAAAGGTGACTGATACCAATGCCAAGTCTGATAATCCCAGCACGTGTGTACACATGCACATGCACACAAACACATACACAGACATATAGACATACAAACACAAACACAACTAAGCACACATACATGCTCACATGCAAATGTATAACAATACACAAACACATATGCACACATAAACGTACACATACAGGTGTTTATATACACAAACATACACATACACACATTCATATACACACACACATAAATAAGCACACCTACACACATATGTATACATGCACCCAGACACATACACACATGCACTCATACCTACATGCACACACACACAAACACACATATATACAGGACACATACACACCCATACCCACAATCAAATATATAATCATACAGACACACAGATACACATATATTCACACAAACACACACAGATATACACACATACAGACATACCCATACACATATACCAACAAACATACACACATACCATTCCTACACACATACACCCACACAGGCTGTGTCCCTCAAGCTGAAACCAGGATTCCCAGGAGGCATGGGGCATATTCTGACCAGGTCTTGCAAATAGGAGGCAGGAAATACAAGGCCCATTTTAAAGATGGAAAATCTGACCTATCAGATGTAGCCAAGGCCACAGCAAGTCACAGATAAGGGAACCTGGAAGCTACAGCCCATCTCCTGACCAAGTTGAACTTTCCAGAGGATTGGGCCAGTGATCAGAGGAAAAGGGTCCACCAGCTATATCACAACCTGAATGAAGCAGACCACTACTGTCCCCCTCTCACATCAATCCCCAGAGTCGAAGTGGGAGCCCCAGGTCCAGGGTGGGCACAGGACGGACAGTACCAACCCCTATCTCCTTGCCTCCCCAGGGGCAACCAGGCAAGGCGGGACCCAGCCTCCATGGGACTGCCCATCACCCCGCTCTCCTTCCCTGTATCATCCGTGATGAATTTTGATGTGCCTCGGGTCAGCCAGAATGGGTGCCCTCAGGTATGTCTCCTTCCCTCCTCCACCCTCTTACTGGCACCCACTTCTAGTAAGGCCCATCCACTCACCCAGCCAGCAGCTCACTTGACTATAAAGAGTTTGCTACATCCTGCTGCATTCCAGGACCAGGCTTGTCTGCTCTTAGGGAGCTCCTAATCTGGTGAAGGTAGAGCCCCCACACACGGAAATGTTAAAAATCAACCCCGATCATGCATAATCCAATAACAAACCAGGAGGGACTAGTAGAGACACAGGACCAGAGGAGAGGAGACACAAAAGGACATATATTGTCCATTTACAGGGGGAACCTAAAATCAGCACATTCACAGAGATGAAAAGTAGAAGAGTGGTTACCAGGGAGAGAGAAGGGGGAGCTATTGCTTAATGGGTATGGAGTTGCTGTTTAACGTGATGAAAAAGTTCTGGAATAGATAGTTGTGACAGTTGCACAACAATATGAATGCATTTAACACCACTGAACTGTGCACTTAAAATGGTAAATTTTGGCTGGACATGGTGGATCACCCCTATAATCCCAGCTACATGGGAGGCATAGATAGGAAGATCATGGTCCAAAGCCAGTCTGGGCAAAAAAAGCATGAGACTCTATCTGAAAAATAAAGTAAAAAATCCTGGAGTCATGACTCAAGTGTAGAGTGCCTGCCTAGCAAGCATGAAGCCCTAAGTTCAAACCCCAGTACTGCCCCCAGAAAGGTAAATTTTATGCAATAAAATTTCAATAAATCAGAGGAGAGGGATGTGACTAGGTGATTAAGGAGGGCGGTCTTGACTTTTCGGTGGAGGAGATTGGTGCAGGGCATGTGAGAACAGGAGAGCACAGTGCAAGGTATAGATTCCCAGAACATGGTGCATGCGGGGGTAAGCAAAAGGCAGTGTGCCTGAGTGTGCTGGGGCAGGGTATACAGATCGTGGCTGGATCCAGAGGAACGGCCAGCTCAATCTCTTCCTGTGGCCTGTATTTCAGTGGAAGCTTGCTCTCCACAATGGTTCCACCATTCCTAGGAGTCTTGGAGGACAGGGGGACTCTTAGAAGTGCTTCGTGCTGTTTGCCCACCAATTCTCATGTCTGGCACTGCAAAACTAGACCAAGATATTCCTTTGGAGCCCCAGCCTTCATTTAAAGGCAAAGACATTTGAAGAAGTTTCAGATACAGGCAAGAGTGATGGAGGGGTGGGATAGAGGGGGACCCTAGGGACAGAAGCTTCAAACCCAAACCAATCCTCAGCCTGATTTCCCCAGAGTCATCCCACACATGGTCCTGCATTTGCCCAGAAAATTATGAACCAATCAGCAGGCTGTCCCGAGGGGCGGGAGGCACTGCCTGCTTTAATGAGAGAGCCCCTTCCCATTCTGGGCCCTCTCTGGCTGCCTCTGCTGCCTAACTGGTCTGAGTGGGGGAGGTGCCCCTCAATACAGAGACTCTCCCCTCCGGGATGGCTTTTCCATATGTGAGGCTCAAGATCAGTGGTCTGGCAGTGGCAGTACACTTGCTGAAGGTCACCTAGCAATGTGATAGCCTGGTTGGGTTGAGATCTGGCTGGCAGCCTGCACAGAGGAGCCCAGCGCCAGCAATAGAGAACAGGGACAGGTGCTATAAGGGAGGAGTTGCGCGGGGAAGGGCAGCAGCCAGCAGCCCAGGGCTCAGAGCTCTTCCAGTCCCATCCCTGTACCCTCTGAACTTTACTCTTCTCATCTCTACGGGTGAAGGGAGGGGGACTGGACTAGGAAATTTCTAGGGACTATCCTCTCTGACATCATGGGGTGTTGTAATTTCCACCAGTTGCCACCATACCAAACAAAGCATGGTGGGCAGAGGCTGGAGGGTCCAGCACAGCTGAGTTTGACTCCAGCTCTGTGGCTGACTAGCTATGTAATCATTATCTAGCTGCTCGATTCCTCCTGTCCTACTTATTTCTGCCTTGTGGGGCTGTTAGGAGAATTTAAAGGCAATCTGGATAAAGCTCCAACTCAGATGGACCTAAACACTAAGGATATATATTGCCACGCATTGCAAGAAGTCCCAACACAGGATGCTGCTAAAATTGGTTGTCCTCAAAGATGAAGTATATAATACCCTGAAATTGCCATCCTCAGCTACCTGATAGCTTTGAGGACAAAACGTCCCAGTTACCCTCTCCAGATACCACAAAAGGCCAGTGGAAGAGAGCAGCCTCCTAAGTGTGGTTCTTATGAGAAACTAGAAACCAACCCCACCCACCAAACCCTCAGCAGACCTCCCTTCTCTTCTCATTGGCCAGCATTGGGTCACATGAACTTCCCTGAGCCAATCACTGAGGAGGGAGTGGCTCTCCGGTAAACAATGCTGGCAAGTGTAGGGAGGAAGCCACCTGGACTACCCGCAGTCTGTTAGCTGAGAGGCAGGGAGGGGAGTGGTTGGAAGGAGCAAGCTGGCAGTGGCCTTGTGAGGATGACAAAACCCGGGCTCTGATGAGGTAAGGGGTAGGTGGACATCTGACTGGATGAAGCCAGCTGGACCCAACAGACTGCTCCCATTGCACTGGCCTCCTGCAGAGCTGGGGTGGAGCACCAACTGCAACACAAACGGGTGAAAAAAGCCTCTGTGCCCACCACCATCTCCTCCTCCTCCTGTCTCAGCCCCACAGCCAGTCTCCCCAAGTCCTCATGGGCCCCCTAATGGGGACTCCTCACTTGCCTGGGCCATTGCAGCCCCACTCCAACCCCTCCCATTCCTCCTCTGAGAAAAAGGCAGAGCACCCCCTTCCCGCATTAGGTCCTTCCCTAGGACCCCTCATCTCTATCACCAACAAGATGAAGACCCCCCTTAGCCAGGTCCATGAGGCCTCCTCCAGCCCCCTGGCTCATTACTCCAAGTCACACAGGCATTCCCCAGTCCCGTGGAGGACCTGCTGCTGCCCACATCCACGCTGTCCTCTGTCTCCAGTTGTCCCCTCTGCTGTCCTCTCAGCCTGGAATGGCCTTGCTCCTCCTTACTGCTGCCATGTCCTCCCTGCCCCTTCTCAAGGATGTGGCTTTTCTCCTCTGTCATCCCAGCTGCCACCACCACAACTTGCTCAGGCTTCTGCTGGGATCCTGGGTGTGTGTGTGTGCCCTGCTCCCCTGGCAGATGGTGAGTTCTAGGTGGGGCAGGGTCTGGCTCCCCCATGTTCCCTGTAACATCCCGCACATGTCTGTCATAGAGAAGCCACCCAGGCAACAGGCAACGTTTGCTGAATTCAGTTGAATTGAACTTTGACCTTAGTAGTAAAGTATTCATTTCTTCCTCTACCTCCCAACTGGCTGTAGCGCGTGGCATTTTCCCCTTGGATAATGAGAAACCAGGTCCCAGAGAGAGGAAGGAACTTGCTGAAGGTCTCAGCAAGGTTGAGGTACACCCAGGCCCAGAGCCAAGGAGTCCTAACTCCCTGGAGACCCCACCTCAGCTGCCAGAAGCTACTCTTCCCAGCATGGCCCCCACTATGCCTGGCCGGGCGCAGGCAGCAGAAGGTGTGGGTGTGGGTGAGGGTGGGCCCAGGGGAGCCAGGAGGAGGGGCTGTGGTTGATGGAATGAGGTCCCTGTCCCCAGGGAAGGCAGGTCTGCCTCAGTGATCTGCAGTTAATGACTTTTCTGAAGATCACAGCTGAGGATTAATCACATCCCTTAATTCCCAGCCCACCATGGCCTTTCTACATCAGCCACTAGCACCTTCCCGGGGACCCTGACTGCAGACTGCAGGTTATTTAACTTTGAGTTCTACATGCATGTACGTGTACACACAAGGGGTGTGGGGCTGGTCCTCCATCCCCAGTTCTAGGTATGCAGGGCCTTTCCTGGGAGGCTACCCTGGGGAAGGCACTGTCCATTTTGGGGCAGGCATCCACTCTGTGGACTCCTTTTAGACACCTTAAGAGATCCCAGAGCAGACAGCTCACATCCATCAACTTCACCCCCTCCCAGGATGGCAGAAGGGGACTGAGACACAGGCCCTCCCTGAGTACCCCAACGCCTGGCAACTGGTCCAGGCTACCAGGAGAAGGGGTGGCTCTGGGACGGACTTGGTTTGGGGTTCATCCTGAAAGATCCCACTAAGCTCAGCAGAACCAGAGGAGCAGGTTTCACCATGCGTGTCCTATCACCACAGTCACTGTCCCAGTATTCAGGACACCCAGCCCTATAGCTTCCACCACCCAACTCCCTGAGGACGGGAATATACAACTTGAGTCTCAGGCTGGGAGGACCAGAACTGGCGTATTAGTACAACAAGCATCAGGGCCCTGCCCCCGTGGGGAGTGAGCCCCTACTGATGCTCCTCCACCTTGCATCAATAATTCCTGGAGCCCGTGGTACATTTGTGCTGACCTTTTCAAGCCATGACTGATCCCCGCAGGGGAACAGGAGGTGGGAGCTGCTGTCACTGTTGCTGACAGCTCCTGACAGGGGCAGAGGCAAGGTAGTCACCAGTCTGTGCTGGTGACCTGCAGCCCCTCCTCATGCTGGGACCACACAGGGCTGACTGCTGGGAGCTACAGGCTGACACCCCATCTCCCATCCCCCACCTTCCATCCTCTGTGGATGCCGGGCCTCACCCGGTCCCTCCTCATCCCAAGAGTCCTCCACACATGCCAAGCTTGATGGTACCACCTCCACGTTTTGTTGCTTGTGCCATTTTCCTACCCAAAAGACCCCTTTCCCTCCTTCACCCAGCTGAATCTTCCTTTGGATACTTCCTCTGCTTCTGCTTGCTTGAAGACAGTTTTCTGACCACTCACAGAATGTCTCATGTAGCCCCTTTATTTGAGCATTAGATAATACTTTGTTTCTTTGTTTCTTTGACTAAAGCCCCAGCTGGCTTAGTATGCCATCAAGTCACCCATGTGCCTGATGGCCCACACCAACCACTCCAGAGTCTGAATTCCTGTCATGGCCTTCTGCAAGGGGCTGGGGAACCTGTAGTGGGCAGTGAGGGGCTGGTGACAAGGGTGGAGATCATGTCCAATTTCACACTAATGGCACCACCCTCCATGGCTGTGAATATTGTGCAACACTTTAGGAAAACAGCTCACCAAAGTGAGTCAAATATGTATGTATGTCCTTTAATTCACCAATTTTTGAAGTATTTGCAGTAAAATAACTTGAGATACAGAGGTATGGGGCAAAGGGCCTTCAGTGCCGTGTTGTGGAAAACACAGAAGGGTCGGGCACTGGTGGCTCACGCCTGTAATCCTAGCTATTCAGGAGGCAGAGATCAGGAGGATCTTGGCTCGAAGCCAGCCCAGGCAAATACTTCGTGAAACCCTATCTCAAAAATCCTTAATAAAAATAGGGCTGGTGGAGTGGCTCAAGGTGAAGGCCTTGAATTCAAGCCCCAGTGCCACAAAAAAAAAAAAAAAAAAAAAAAACCAAGGCACTTGGACACACAGGATACCTTGAACTTACTAAACTCATGAGTAATGAGTTTCTTGTCACTCTGGATAGTTTAGCTTTTGATGGTATGGTAAATGGAAAAGGCAGAATGATAAAATGACAATTATATATAAAATATGCATGGGGAAAAACTAGAAAAGAAACACAGTTTTTAGTAGAGTTTTTAGTAGAGGAAACACAGTTTTAAAGAGTGAAAAGGAGTCACTCTTTTGTATTTTCTAAAATGTATTCAACAGTGTGTGTTGCTTTTATAATTGTGACAATCATTTGTGGCAGGTGTATAGTCACACAAAACCACATATCTTGATTTGGGAGAAACTGTAACCTCATACTGTTCCTATCCTCTCCTTTCAGCTGTCCAAGCTGGGGGGACCCCCAGAGCAGCCCTGGTGGAATCAGTCTTTCCTCTTCCAAGGCCGAGATGGAGCCACCAACTTCTCAGAAGACACAGCCCTGGTGCTACAATTCTATTCCTCCCCCTCAAGTAAGTGCCCCAGTGCCATGCCAGGGTGGCCATACCAGGGAGCCACACTTCGAGAGATTCATTTGAGGGGTGTTTGAACCATCCTGCTTCTACCTCCTGTAGGGATGGGCTAAGGGCTCCCAGGTGCCAGGCAGCCTCCCAGTGCAGGCAGACAAGTAGAGGAGGATCTAGCTGGGATCTTTGTCCATGGCGTTGCACAGGCCAGGACGCATGGGCCTATGCTCACACTAGCATCAGGTGTTTTCATCACACATATCGGTGAGGAGGGAAGGGGAGTCCTCAAGAGTTTATAACCCCCTGAGTGCACAAGGAGGAGTTGGGGAGACACAATTCAGAGATCAGCTGATCCAGTCTCACTGCCACAGTCTGGATCAGTCAAAGCTGCCAGGGCAATCCATATAAATACCCAAAGATGCAGAATCTGTTTAGAG
Source organism: Castor canadensis (assembly GCF_047511655.1). Taxonomy (NCBI): domain Eukaryota; kingdom Metazoa; phylum Chordata; class Mammalia; order Rodentia; family Castoridae; genus Castor; species Castor canadensis. The sequence goes on from NC_133404.1 coordinate 4,948,869, forward strand.
TTGGGGTGTGTGCAGGAAAAAGCCAAGGGAAGCAGGTGGGCAGTGGGAACCCATATCTAGAGATAGAGCTCACATAGGGCCCAGAAGCTGGTATCTGAGAAACTGGGTGTCTTTATCTGGAGCTCCAGCTTGTCTTTCCCCCACAGTGAAAGGCAGTGAGCCTTGGACCCTTGGCCAGCCCCTGGGTGTCTCTGTGTTGCCGCTAAAGAGTCGTTTGTACCGCAAGATGCTGACAGGGAAAGGCTTGAATGGACTGCACGTGGAGCGGCTCCCCATCACTGTGAGTCTCTGCCCCAGATGAGTCCCCCATCTGTCCCACCTCATCTTTGCCCTGACATATCAAAGGACAATATGGCTTCTTCAATAGCCTCTGCCAGGACCCCCGCCAGGAAAGCCGACCCCTCAGGTCACCAAAGACCAATCTTGCCCCTGGGACTGAAAAACCAAACCAGAGAGATGGCCCCTGGGGACTTGCACAGGGGGCCCCCAGGGACAGTGACAGACGTAGGTTCAAATCCTATTTTCCCCTGTCCTCTCCATGGAACCTGGAGAAAATTACCTACCCTCTCTGGGCCTCTAAGATGGAAACACCATATTAGAGGTGGGTGACATGGCAGTACACACTGTAATCCCCACACTTGGGATGCAAGACCCTGTCTCAAAAAAAAAAAAAAAAAGGAACAGTGTGGCTCAAGCGGTAGAGCACCTGCCTAGCAAGTTTAAGACCCTGAGTTCAAACCACAGTACCACAAAAAAAAAAAAAATAATAATAACACTTAGGCTCTCAGGCTCTACAACCAGATTGTCTTCATCCAAGTTCTGATTCCACCACTTGCCAGCTTACACAACTGTGGAAAATTGCTTAAGGTCTCAACACCCGAGTTTCCTTGTCTGTAAAATGGGCACATAGTCATAGTACTTTTCTCCAAGGGTTGCTGTGAGATTTTTGCAGGAAATACAAAAAGCACTTAGAATAAGTATTATTCTCCATTTCTATGCCTCTATTTCCCCTAAAACATTTCTGGCCATCCTGACATAACAGACTCATAAAACAGGAGCTTCTGCTCTACCAGGAGAAGTTGAGAAGTCCAGACAGAAGGCCAGCTCCTGCCTCCCTCCCACTCTCCTGGACACAGCCCCCAACCCCTACCTTCCTGGAGAATCCAGAACAGTGGGTACAGTAGAGACCTGACATGGCCTTGGCCAGTATGGTCTGACTGCCTCCTTCCTCTCCCCAGGACACCAACCTGAAAACTATAAGTGGTGAGGCCCCGACGGTAGACCTTTCCTTCCAGCTGCTCTCCTCCGAGGTAAGGCTGGACAGAGTGGCAGACACTTCCCTGCTCTGTCACCCTCAGGTGGTCCAACCTCCTTCACAGTTGCTGGCCTTCAGGGCCTGGGGCCAGGGACTTCAGGAAGGAGGGGACCGCTGCTCTGGATGGAAGTGACCTAGGGTGATTTGATGCTCCAGAAAACCAGGGAGAACACTGATTAGGAAGAGGAGGGCTGAGAGTAGAGGGCTATGTAGACCCAGGTGTCTGTCTCTTACCCAGCCCAAACCAAGCCTGGAGTTACAGTTGTAGTCTACTAGGATGTCAGATCTCTTTTGCTGCATCACAAACTTAGCGACTTAAAACAACATCCATCTCCCAGCCAACACTCTGTAGGTAGGTAGTTGACACAGTATGACTGAAATCAAGATGTTGGGCAGAGTTACATTCCTTTCCCAAGGCTCTGGGCAAGAATCTCATCCTAAGCTCATTCAGGGTGTGGATAGAAGGATCCAGCTCCCTGCAGTGAGGGCCGACATCCCGGAATCCTTGCTGACTGTCTGCCTGGGTGCTCTCCACTCCTGAGGCCCACCCACATTCCTTCTCACCACAGACCACTTCACCATGATACCAACAGGCATAGCCAATCCCTTCACACTTTGAAATTCTGATTTCCTCTTCTGTCAGCAGCCGGAGAAAGTTCCATGCTTTTAAAGGTGCTGATGAGGTCAGGTGTGGTATTGTACATCTGTAATCCCAGCTGCTGGGGAGGCAGAAGTAGGAGGATCACAGTCTGAGGCCAGCCTTGAGCAAAAAATGCAAGACCCTAGCTGAAAAATAACTAAAGCAGATAGGGCTAGACGTGTGGCTCAAGTGGCAGGGTACTTGCCTAGTACACTGGAGACTGTGAGTTCAAATCCCAGAACTATCAAAAAAATTTGAATTAAAGAAGGGGCTGGTGTGATGAGGTCTGGTTAGCTGAATAATCTCCCTATCTTTTTTTTTTTTTTTTTTTATAATCTCCCTATCTTAAGGTCAGCTGTGTAATCCTAGCTACTCATGAGGCAGAGATCAGGAGGATCATGGTTCAAAATCAGCCTGGGCAAAGAGTTTGTGAGACCCTATTTCAAAAAAAAACCCCATCACAAAACAACAACAACAAAAAAGGTCAGCTGTGTCACATTACCCAACAGAATCACAAGAGTGCTGTATTATGTGTTCTGAGGATTAGGGTATGAGATCTTGCGGACCCATTTCGGGTGCCTGCCTACCACAGCAGGGTTGGTCCAAGTGGAAAGGCTGAGCCCTTCCTGAAGGATGGGCTGCTGTTCTCTAGCCATCTACACCTGGGCTCAGAGTTCAGCTTGGACCCTGGCCATTGGGCTCCCATGCATCTGGCAGGCACCTGCTGGAATTTTTCCCATTTGCCCCTCTGGTGTTTGGATGTGGGCAATTTCACCATGAAGTCAGGAAATGTCCAGGAGCTGACGTCTGGGCTGACCCACTCCTGTCAGCTGCCCATGCCAGGCCACATAGCCGCCAGCTCTGGGATAGTACTTGGCCCTGTGGCCTTACCCATGAAGAACACAGGAAGCCCCATGGTGCAGGGCACAGGGGTACAGCTTGTGAGGTACCAGCCCAAAGGATCTCCCCACAGGCCTCTCTCTCACCAATGCCATGAGAGCTTGTTGGGAGGTTCTAGCAGGGGAGCACAGCTACCCTTGACTGAAGAACAGTCCTCCTCTATCGAGGGTGGTCGTCCTCTTTGGCAGAGCTTGCAGCTTCAGGAGGGACACACATGGAGGGGTGAGGGAGGAAGGGGACACCCGCCTAGCCAGCCAGATCAGCCGAATCAACCCTAGAGATCAAAGGGGTGACAGATGTTGCAGCCAGATCGCCCTCACATCCTCACCCAATGCTTTGAATATTCAGCATTATCCTCCCAAGATTCCCCTAATACCTGGGTGAGAGAGAGCTTGTTAGGTACTCCATGACAGCCCCCTACTGCCAAAGCAGGAGCAGGAACAAGAACACCCTGCAGGGGAAGTCACAGAAAAAGATGATGACTCCAAGAAAGGGGACTTAGGATCCTTGGAGAAAAATGTCACATTTCCCAGATAGGAGATCAGCCTTCCAGGGGTGGTCCCAGAGTTGTAGGGTCTGCCAGAGGTCACTTCCAGCCCCTTCTTCAGTTCACTCTTCCTCCTGCCCCCGCACTGGGGCACATGCATCCTGCCACTGAAAGGAGCATCCAGTGCCCCTAACCAGGGGACTGGTAGACCCAGGCAGGCAACAGGCAGGTGGGCAGGACACTTTCCCAGTTGCCCAGGGGCTGGGCACAAAGGTCTCCAGTGATGAATTATTCACTGTAGCTGTGCTAAGTGCAGAATTAATCCCTTTCCTTCCAGCTGGCGGCCTCACTAAATTATCCCTCCAAGTCATGCAGGAAAACGCCGCCGAATTCATTTAGCTGCTGAGTGTTTTGATCTAGGTCTTGTGATTTTAGCTTCCCCCTTCCCGCAGCCCCCTCTCCCCCTGGAGGCGGGTAGAAAGCCTTTTAGTAATGGATTTCCAAGAAGAAAGGAAAAGAAAAGAGACCAAGATTGGGTGTGTACCAGGAAAATAGTACTAGCAGAAATTTGATCCAGCAACCAAGAATTCATACACAGGGGCTCTACACATGTCCATGCACTCACTCGGTCCCATTGGAATGTTGACCCAGGGACGGTCACATATGCACTCACATACCTGCAGGTGCATGCATTTAATACCTGAGTACATACTCACACACATGGATAAACTGACACACATTTTCACACCCACACTGGCACACCCAGAAGCTAAATCTCTTCGTAGCTTAACTGTTCCTTGGTTACCCTAGGAAAATTGTCCGTGAACTGACTCACATTGATCCTGGAATGTTGAGGAATAAAGTAGGGGACTGAGAATGACGAACTGTTGGGGGTGGACTCACCATGCAGTCCTTGCAGCCATAAGACGCTCCCATTTATTCTTTCAAGCTATGCATATTTGATGAGGAATCCCTACACTCCAGCCACTATACTGTGCAATGCAAGAATTTTGCCTGCCCTTGTGGTCTGAAATGGGTAGTGGGGACAGTGGACGTGGAGTCCATGTGCCTCAAGGTCACCTTCATCAGGCTTGGGCTTGGCTCTCTGGTAGCGTGTCAGCTCTTTTGGCGTTGTCTTCACCAAGGGGTGCCTAAAGGACCTCCGAGGCCAACCCCACTGACTGCAAAGGGGAGAGTACTGAGGTGGCAGGCACCACAGGTAACCCTAAAGCCCCCCTTCCCCGCCACCTTCACTATAAATCATCAGTGCACACAACTGCAAACATTTATGCCTCACTTGCTATGGAGCAATAATGTTCTGGGTTTTAGGAATATTACACTGAACAAGACCAAGGGAAAAAAGTCCCTCCCTCCATAAAGCTTGTGTTCTTAGCAGGGAAGGTGAACATGGTTGACCAGCTCCATTATAGGACAACCTCTTGCACACGATCAGGCAGGCTACAGACAGGCAGTGCTTCAGAAACAATGCAAGCGCCTGAAGACACAGTGAGTGTCCCATGACTCTTCAGGTCCAGGAGTTTCAACACAGGCTATCCTGGTTTATTGGATGTTTTGGTGAGCCCAGCCTCTCACATCCTCAGAGCTTGGGGGACAAGACCATGGTGGATTTCCAAATAGAGACTACCAGGGTTGGTCTCAACAGCCCACCCTGCACAGGAACGTCATCATTCACATCCACCCCAAGGGTTTATTCCAATCTCTCCCCCTGCTCTGTCATGACCAGAAGCCCACTATCTCCAGCAGCATCCCCTCCACGGCTCAGTGGCTGACACTGAGTAGTGAAACACTCCCCTCCCATGGAGCCCCACCTGCCTCTGGGACCTCCCTTTGCTCCTGGGCTCCTGGCTTGGTCTCTGAGGCTGCAGTGCATCCCCAGGGAGCCTCCTGTGCAAATATAACATGAAACAGGCACTTTTGCAGGCCGACCAACTAACAGAGCCTGCGGACTGGACTTGGTCTGTGGTTTGGTATATTGTGATTAAAAGTGGTTTGTGGGTAAGGGGTTCATTTTCACCTAGGTGGGACTTCTCAATGGGCATTTGCCACTTACAACATTCTGCCGTAAGCTGGAGTAGAGTGTATAATAGAGTAGTAAGTACATTTGCACAGATAGTAACAGAAAAATTCTCTTCATTGCAGTCAGTGGGGTTGGCCTCGGAGGTCCTTTAGGCACGTAGAGTCCATGAGGCTGTGGCTACTCCATATACATACGCACAGACCAACCTCTGCTCTCCTCTCTCCCCCTCTGATCTTGGCCTCTTTTCTTTGAAGAGCCCAGACATGGTCCCTAGAGATGCTCCTCTTCTCCAGGCTCAGCAGCCTGCCTCTTCTTAATGATCTGGCTTCAAGTTCTCACAGCATCCTGGCTACCCTCCAGCACATAGTCCATCTCTTTGAAGTGTGGCCCACACTGACCAGCTCTCCCCAGATGACTCAGGTGGTTTGGAACCTGACATGCACACAGTAGTGCCCACTGGGTCCATCCTATGCCTGCCTGGAAACACACCCCAATGTGAGCAAGGTGGAATACGTCTATGTGGTCAGTGAGGTGCTCAGCACCTCTTGGGATTTTGATTTGGGATTCAGTGTCTGTCCCAATAGGGATATGGGGGCACAGATAGAGGTGAGGCTCTCAGGCGGGTAGCCACCCCTTTCCTGGGAAAAACGTGAAATTCACTGGCTTCCTTGGGGTGGCACAAGGAGGTGCATTGAAGAGAGGAGACGGTGGCCCTGTTGCCCCTTTGAGGGATGGGGTGACTGCCATAGTCTGGTCTTACCCTCCCCCTCTTCCTTTCTCTGGATGGGAAGAGTAAGAAGTCTTTGAGGCCATGAAAATGGGCTCCTAGCGCTTCGGTTACAAAGGTCTCTCTGAAGACCAGCCCAGAGTGGAGACAAGTAGATGGGGACAGTAGGCGACAGGCACAGTCATGTTGGCTTTTTTGTTTGGTTGTTTTCGGTTGTTGGAGATAAGGTCTCCCTATGTATCCCATGATGATCTCAAACTCATGGTCCTCCTGCATCTACCTCCTGAGAGTCATTCAGGTTTTTGATGAATTTTTATGATTTTTTAGAAGCTACACATGATGGCTCTGGAATGGTCCTGTGAGAAATCTCAACAGAAACCTGCCACCACTTCCTCGCCAAACACAGTGGCCTGCAGAGCCAGTGTCCACAGTCACATAATGGCCTCCCCAGCTGGTTCTGTCCTCTAGAAATTCTATTCTGTTCCCACAACACTCCAGCTCTGAAAACACCACTGTAGGATGATGATGGGTCCAGAGAAAGAGACACCTGTCCTCTCAGCATCTCCCAGCATCCCCAACTGTCTTCCCTTCTACTCTTAAAGCCCCTACCTTTCCTGTCTCCTCACTGTCCCACGTCACATTGCAGGAGACAGAGGACAGAAGCCTGTTCAGGTTTTAGGTCTAGTCTGGAGATCTTCCCACCCAACCCAAAGGAAGCTGGGGACAGGTTAGTGTGGAAAAAGACAGCCTGGGCTTACCCAGGGCCAGCCTGGGGGACACCCTTGGGTCATGCATGCACCGTGTAGGGGCAGGGCTCCTCTTCCCACCTTACAAGACTTTACCTGCTTTTCACAATCCCTGAACCCCTCCCAGTGGTGCTATTTACTTTGAGGACAGTGTTGATTTCCATGGTCTCTTGGCTATCATTACTTCTCCTGTGTACCCCTCTCCTTCCAAAATATATCCACAGAGTCCTGTAGACTCTACTTGCTCATGTCTCATGACAGGAAATTCATTAACTTCCAGAAAGTTCTCTCAGCCTGTATCAGCTCCCTTGTAAACCTCTTCCTTCTGTCTCTGTATGATTTCTTCCCACTGGCCCACCTTCTCCTTCCTGAGTCCATCCCCAGGGAGGTCAGCACCCTTGTCATCCCTGCTGATGTTTGCATAGACAGGTCTCACTATGTAGCCCAGGCTGGCCTCAAACTCTTAATCCTCCTGCCTCAGCCTCCTGAGTGCTAGGATTACAGGCACAAACTACCATGCCCAGCTACAAACTTCTTATGTCTTCCCCAAGCTGAACCAACTCTCCTTCCTCTTTGCTTTTTTTTATTAGCATATGTTAATTTGTTTCTTTATGACATTTGCATATATGCATATAATGTACTTTGATCATCTTCACCCCCTCTTTTTTACCTCTCTCTCATCCCCATCTTCTTCCAACTCCTTAGTAGTCCCCTTTCATGACCTTGGGTTTCTTTTTTTCCCTAGCCTCCACAAGTAATAGAAAGCACACGATACTTGTCTTTGTGAGGTTGACATCTCTTTCTCACATTTAGTTTCTGATTCTCATCCTCCTGGTTTTCTCCTCTTGACAACGTTCCCTGATCAGCACGGATGGGCAGAACAGGACCATCAATCCCTCTCTCTAAGCACATTCCCCCATTTGGTGCAGCCTGAGTACCTTATTAGTTTTATAGAGTCCTTACCCACTTCCAGGTCCACTGAACTGGAAGTCCAGTTAGAAAGGCAGCACACCCTCATCTGGAACCTCTGCCACTGTGCTTGGAACTTAGACATACTAAATTATCCCTGTGGTGGTTCACCTTTTCCATTTCAGTCCATCTTCTAGGTCTGAGGCACTCCTGACCCTGATTTTATCATACAACATACTCAAAGTCCCACCTGTATCCCTCCCTGAGCTCCAGGTCACCTGAGATATGGTCAGGACACTTAAAGTGCTGTGTCAGACACAGTGCACATCTCAGATCTGAGCTTGGATCCTGGATCTTCCACTTCATCCTGGCGTTCTGAGCTTCACTTTCTTTGTCCATAAAAGGGGTCGGAATCCCAACCAGCCAGGAATGTCATGGGTATTGAATGAGAGAACATGTGTCAGTGCCCAGCACAGTGTCCTTCAATCGCTCAGTGAAGGAGTTCTTAGTACAATTCACCCAAGTTGCTGACAAGCAGACTGAACTCTTCAGGGATGAGGCCAGGCTCTAGAGGAGGGGAAATGCTGGAGCCCCACTAATCTATCACTCAGCGCCCTCCCCTCATGACAGCTGCTCCACCAGCTTCACATCCATAGGGACATCAGGAGGCCTTGTCAAGTGCTTAAGGTAAATGTTGCCAGCACCATATTTGGTCTCATGGCAATTTTTCAGAGAATGAAGAAAGGGGAAAGAGACAGATAATTATTTCTCGACGTCAGATTTGCTGAAGCTCCCAGTGTAACCTGACCTGAGCTGGGGGCTGCGGAGGAGATGGAGAGAGGAAGACCTGCTTCCCGGCCTGGGAGCTCCCTGGGAGAGAGATGGGCCAAAATCAGGCTGCTTCCAATCTCTAGAATTCAGGAGGCTTGAGGCAGACTCATTGCAAACACTGCAGGACCATGTGTTGCCTTGGGAACATGAGCCTGTGACTCTTTGCAAGAGATGGAGTGCACTAGGTCAGGATGCAGGGATGGATGAGGGAACTGGATGCTTGGGCCTTCTCCTGCTCTTCTCTCTTCATAAGCCTGATGCATAGTTGGTGGATTGAAGATGGGAGAGGGGAGGAAGAGAGATAGGGCAGAAGCTTTCAGACCACACTTCTCAGAAAATGGGAGCTGGCCTTTGGGATTCTCCTTATCTCAAAGACAGACCACCCTAACCTAGACTTTCCTTCAGCCAAACTGGGTGTATCTGTGGCCCAGCCAAGGTCATTTCTGTGTAAGTTTATTAATCTTTCTTATATCTCTCACTGTGCCTACCAATAAAGCACTTCAACACACTATCACCACTTGGTAAGGAGGGTCCTAGCTGAGGCAAGCGTACTGGGCATGCAAAGGTCAGGGGAAGTGTCACCAAAAGTCATAGTTTAAGCTCTGCCTCATATAGTGGCTTAGAAATTGACAAGGCTACCAGGTGTAGTGGTGTATGCCTGTGATCCCAGCTACTCAGGAGGTAGAGATGAGAGTATAATGCATACCTGTAATACCAGCTATTTGAGAGGTGAAAGGAAGAGAATCAAGGTCTGAAGCCAGACCAGGCAAAAGTGCAAGCCCCTATCCAAAAAACAAACTAAAAGCAAAAAGACTAGGAGGTGTGGCTCAAGTAGTAGAGTGCCTGCCCCCGCCCCCGCACCTCCCCACACACACCAAAAATATAAAGTTGAAAGGCAAAGGCATATCAGGGACCAGAATGCGCAAAGACATAGAAGTATGAGTGCCTGAGGCCCTTGGGACATTTGAGGACAAAGGTGAACACTGAGACTGGAGATTTGGGGACTAGATTGTGGAGGATCTAGGTGCCAGGATACAGGGCTGGGACTTTGCCAGAAAGTGATGGGGGCTGGCGGAATGGCTCAAGTGGTAAAGCGCCTATCTAACAAGCATGAGGCCCTGAGTTCAAACCCCAGAACTGCCAAAAATAAAAGTGATGGGAAGCTCAGAAAGATCATTGAGTAGTAGTGAGGGGATGTGGTCTTACTTATATGCCATAAAGGCCTTTCTGGATGTAAATAGAAGGAGCCCAAGGGAAGAGAATGAAACACAGAAAGCAGGTTTTAGGCTAGTAAGACTGAACCCACAGCCCATTCACTGAGCCACAGACAGGGCTCTCTATAATCCTAAAACTACTGACAGAGTTTTCATAAATCTTTATCAGTGGCTCTCTTCCCCGATCCTACAACTTGTTTTTGGATTAATCCTCTGACACCATTTTCCAGGAAATAAACTGTGATCCAGTATTAATTCATGGGCCTTTTTTGGCTGGAAGACAGACTCAGAGCTTCATACCTACCACAGATGCAAGACCATGCAGGATGTCATAAATGAGGCTTGCAGTATGCAGGGGAGGCAGCAAGCCCTCTTGAAGAGGCCTGTTGTCTGAGCCTTGCCAACAGCTGAAGAGATAAGAACCTGCAACTGTGGCCACAGGAAATGACAAAGCAGTGACTGATCAGGGAACCACTGCACAGGGCTCATTACGGGGCTTGCCAGCAGGCGAGACACCCTTATCAGGGAGAAAATTGCATCAGGCCTCCTGAATTACTAGCGATTGGAAGCAGATTTCTTGGGACGCACTTTGTTAGATACCTAATGAGCGGGATACAGGAGAGCAGCGCCCAAAGCCAGCAGGGCGGGGGACAAATGTCTTTGTTAAACAGAATTTGTCAGTTTCCGCTCCAGGCTCCCTGGGGAGGGTTCAGGGCCAGCTAATTGAATTAAGAGCATGTGCTCTCCGGCAAGAAGGCTCAGGGCGGGGCGAGAGGCGGGGCGGCCAGAAGGCGGCACTTTCAGCACCAAGGACAGCAGCTGCAGCCTGGCTACCCTGTAATTGCCAGGGCAGGCAGGAGCTGTTGCATTTTGCATGATTAGGGATCTAGGGGACGCAGGAGGTAGGAGGGAGGCAGAGCATGTTGGGGGTAGGGGAGAAACAGGTGACCTAAGAAGCTGCAAGCCTGGAATGCTATTGGCCTGCTCTGTCCCATCAGACCCGGCTCTGCTGGCAATAGGACTAGAAGGCAGGAGGAAGGGGCACCTCTCCACCGTGGTGTGGGCAGGTGCAACAGCACGAGGGGCAGTGGGCTGGCGCTGAGTCTGAGCTAGCACATGGCCTTGCATCGCTTTGAGCTTTCAAAGTCAGTCTCCGATTACGGCCCTAATGAAGCAGGATGTGCTGCAACCACGGAGGTACAAAGTGAGGGGCCACTTGTCAGCCCCAAGCTGCCCCAGCAGGCAGGGCAGGGCCTGCCAAACAGTAAAGCAAACAGACTTGTGGTGTGGGCCAGCAGCTGCCATCCCGCCTGGAAAAAAGAGGGAGAGCAGTGCAAGGTGAGGCCGGAAGTTCATCTCCGGGGTTTCACCCTCTCCCATTCTCCAGCAGCCCAGTCCTTCCCACTCTGTGTTTCTTTAGCCCTTCCTCAGGACAGTTCCTTGCCCACCAGAGACTGAAGGGTTGAATGTGCTGGTCTAGAGAGAGGATTGGTTTCATTTTAAATTTATCTCTGTGTTCCACCAACACAAACCTGATGAGTACCTGAGTTCTGGCCAGGGGCTCAGTGAATGTCAAGTCTGGGTCACAGCTGACCCAGCTGGTACTGGTGCCACACAGAGTGGATGTCAGGGAAACAGGCCGTGGGGGAGGGGACTCCCTCAGCAATTGTCCCTGCTCTCAGTAATGATGGGGGCACCTCTGGGGACCTCCCTGATTTCATTACTTCTACTTCCTCCTCTAACTGGATTAGATGGCAGTCTATGAAATCCAGGGCATTGAGATTGGCTTTCTGCCTGGAAATGAGGAGAAATGTCTTTACAGGTCCTGAATCAGCATCTCACTCAAGCCCCAAGGGCCACCTGGTCAATGGGGAGGTGGTCTTTGTCCTGGCTAGTTATTTCCTTCATTCTTCCATCCATCCATCCAAGATACATTTGGAAGTTGTTCCACTGCAGCCAATCTGGTGTTCTGAAATCTTGAGCAGGAGAAAGATGTGGTACTTTTTCCTATCCAAAACACACAGATGACCAGAAAACCCCAAACCGTCTGACTCAGATGCCGCACTGGATACATACATGAAATAAAAGGTTCTGTGCCATTGGGAAGTCTCTAAATGAATCTTGACCATTGCTATCAAGAGGAGCAGGTAGGAGAGACAGCCGGCCCTGATTGTTTGTGGACAAAACAAGCTCAGATGCCTCGGCCAGGACATGTAATAGGTGGCCTGCCAAAGTCAGCCTCAGGGCCACCCAGTGCATCCGTCTTTCCATTCCAAGAGTCTTTTTTTTTTTTTTTGTCTTGTTTCTTTTTTGATGCTGGGATCGAACCCAGGGCCTCGTGCATGCTAGGCAAGCGCTGTACCACCAAGGTACATCCCAGCCCCTCCAAGAGTCTTTTTATAGCTGCTTTCTCTTTGGAACTTTGTTTTTGCACTCATTCAAGGGGGAAAGAATTGAAACCTGGAACGAACTGGATGATTCTGTATTTTTGTGTCTAGTGACACAAGCCTAAAAGGCTTCATGTTAATGTTTTTCTGCACACCAAATTTTATAGCACACAAAGGAATCATTTAGAGGATCTCAGTAGTAAAGTGAATAATCCCTGTCTCAATTCATCTAGTTGGTATGTGTGCATTCTCACATACAGGGCACCCACCTAGAGAGGGCCACCTGCGCTCATTCTCTCTGGATATTCAGGCCAGACACTGCGGCACCTCACACCCTGAGCACATCTGTCCTGCTTGGCACTGTGCCCACTGCCCTATTTGCTTCTAGCACAACACTCTAGGCAGTGGAATCATGTGTCTGCTGTGCAGCCAAGAGAGAATTCCACCAGCTGGGATTGGATAGGACGGGGTCCCCCTTAGGTCCTACAAACCCTGACACTATATGATTGTTTGTACAATGGGCAGATTTTAGAACTTGCTTCAGATTTCTGACAAGTTTTACAGTGACCTCTCCCCCAAAAGGAACACAGACATATCCCTAAGGTCAAAGAACTTAAAGTTTTATCAGGAAAACAAAGCAAGAAGAGTGGAATTCAAGAGCAATGTGAAAGCACAGGTAGCCAACTGCTGGGTGGAAGAATCCAGAAAAATGGCAAGCAAGTGTGCGCTGAGGCCCCAAAGGCTGCCTGATTTCCACGAGCAGAGATGAGACTGATAGTCATGTCCAGGAGGAGAAAGGGAAATAAAAGGTGAAAGAGGCCCATCAGAGTGAACAGAGAAAAGACTCTCTGTGTAAAGGGGGTATGACTGGGGGACGATGGAGATTAAACAGGAAACAAGTCTACACAGCAAAGGGTGTCAAACAATTGGGGACTTTAGAAACTGTTATTACTACACTGTTATTACATGACCCACCATGGGGGTCATGGGTGGCCTATGTATTGAGCACACAATATTTATTGAGTACCTACAATGGGCTGGACACGGGGGATGAATAGTGTCCTTGCTTACATGGAACTCTTGCATCTTAGTAAGAGAGATGGGAGGCATTGAGAGAGGGAGGCAGTTAACAAGTAAACTTACTTTTTTGAAGGTTAGTTTTCTGATAGACTATATACTACAAAAACAGTAAAATGAGTCACTGAATAAAGAATATACTGGAAGTGGGGTTACTTTAGATAAAATGGGGAGCTTCTACCTCAAAGTGCAGGGCTTCTTGGAGAAGATTGTGTCTGGGCTAAGACCTGAATGATGAGCGGGTGACACCTGTGTAAAGAGATCCAGGAGGCCCTCCAGGTAGAGAGCGTCAGATGCAAAGGCCCTGATGCAGGGAAAAAAGTGGCCTGGTGGAGCCACAAGACCGTATGGCGGGGGCCCAGGGAGCAAGGGCAGGTAGCAGGAAGTACACAGAGGCCAGGCGTGCAGGACCTCCTGAGTCATAAGCCCAGAGGTGTAGACAGGCACTGAGAAATGGCCTGTCCAAAGTCTCTCTGCATCTTTTCTTAGAGACCAGAAAACTTCTTGACTCCAAACAACAGCAAGGTTCTGCCCACCCTGGACCCCAAGATCCTAGATGAAAAGCTGGGTACCATCCGCGAGTCCTGGTCCAGGACCACTGTGAACTCTACAACGAACTCCAGCCCATCCACCTCTCAGGAAGCAGAGGAGGAGTCTCAGGTGCCAGAAATCTCCCATGATACAGTGAGTGGCCCTCTCTAGGGTTGGGGGCTGGTACGTTCATAGGGTCATGCGTGGGACTGGTTCACTCCTTAGGTAGCAAGTGCCCTGCTCGTTAGGCACACTCCATATGTGAGTTTCCCCAAGGACAAGCTGGTGGAAGGTGTGGACTCTTCCTTTTATGCTTCCTGTCTTTTGAATGGAACCGTCATGTGATTTCTTTTGAAACAAACCCCTATGACACTTGTAAGCCAGGGTCCCATTTATTCAAGTCGTCGCCAACACAAAGCCCCTCAGAATATGTTATCTGAGCTGTGAGAAGCCCTCTAAGAAACTTACAAGGGGGTTCAGAGAAAAGAGGACATCACTTTTGGACACAGTCTATGTCCTTGATCATAGGAGCCCTTGATCATAGGGTCACTGCTGAGTCTCTGCCCCTCTGTGCAAAGAGCTGAAAGATAACCATAGTCCCCAGCAGAGGTATCACCCCAGTCATTGCCATGGCTAACTTCATATGGGCCTCCTCCCTTCTTCCACAGCGGATCCCATGGGGAACGCTGCTCCAGAGGATCCTAAGAAAAGGCCCCAGCCAAGGTCACAAGCCTCATAGGAAGCCCAAGTCCTCTTCCTCTGAGGACCTGCCCCTCTCCACCAACAGCCTCCTCATCTACCCCTGGCACTTCTGCACCTTTCTGGAACACATGCCATCAGATGAACAGGAAGGGCTATTATCTGAGGGGTGCGCCCAAGACACCTCCCCACAGAGCGCATCTCCCAGGAGCAGGACTGCCCTGTCTGAGCCATAGCTCTCGGGTATTTCCACAGTGCCCTTCTCTCACCTCTGCCCCTTAGGGAAACAGCTCTCAGCAGCCGCCTCCAGCTCAGCCATAAATTGCATTGAAAATAAAGAAACAATCCTGTCCTGGCTGATAAGGGAAACTGTGGCTAACCAACTCCCGCCACCCCACCCCCAGAGCCTTGGCCCTGGAAACCCACCCTCCCTTTTGTGCTTCTAAGTAGGGCATTGTAGGAGAGAAAGAGGATGCTAAAAAAAACCCCAGGGAAGTAAAAAAAAAAAAAAAGGTGGGGGGAGGCTGGGTGGGGCAGTCAGGAAGGAAGAAGAAAAGTGAAGGCTTTCCTCCCTGGCCACCACCAGAGACTTGCAGAGCCCTCAGGGCAATGTCTTCTGCCCTGTACACTCAGAGGATGGCAGTCAGCCAGCCAGGCCTCAGCCCTCAGTCCATTATACCCCTAATGCACCCAGAAAAAGAGAGACCTCAGTCGTGCATCACACCACTTCTGGGAGCAGGTGCCTTAAATGCCACCTGGCTGGACAAGCCTCTCATGTCTGCTGCCTAGGAAGCAGACACAGTATAACCAGAAGGGAGCAGTGCTCAGCCCTACTGCTGGAGCTGTGCAGGGCTGGACTCCCTTGCTTGAAGTCTGCTGGGAAAAGCATCAAGGTCTGAGCTGAGAGCAGCAAGTCAAAAGGTCTGGATCATTTGAGAGACACAGACACAGATAACTTAACATTATGCATTTGTTTTGCAGGGGGACTGAGACTGAGACATAGAAAGGGATTGGAAAGGGTTGGGTTGGCATCTCATTGTGTTTATGAAATGTGATGAGGATGATATAATGGGAAAGAGGGAGGAAAACAGAGCACATGAGAAAAGGGCCTTTCCATATAGGATGGCTCTGATGGATGGGCAAGTTGAACAACTTTTTGAAATATTTAAAAGAAGGTTCTGATCATATGCATAGTGGACCACTTAGTCTTGACTTTCTATTAAGGATTAAACCAAGGGAGAGGGACTAACCTGAGAAATCAAGGGCAGCCATTAGGATAAACCGTCTTTGAGCAAGAGTAGCCACTGCGAATGAAAGGGAGGAAGCAAGTGGCCCAAGGGCAAAGAGGATTCTGGGAGGTTTGAGCAGAAATAAGGCGACTCAGGTTGCCTCTTACCAGCAGACTGTCAAAGATGCTGTGATTTTGATTTTAATAGAGAATAATTCAAGCATGCCTACCCTGGGCATCACCCCAGCACCCCTGTGGGCCATGTTCCAGAGAGAAGAGGGCTCCCTAGTCTTTCTGCTTTCCCTCTTGCTGGACATCTAGCAAGGCCACCAGGACTGACTGTTAGTTTGCTTTGGTTACATGCACCCAGTCTCCAGCCTTGAACCTAAGTGCACACTGGCTTCCTCGTCTCTGGGTTCTGGAGCCTTACCCAGGTCTGGTCCCACACAGGTGTTGGCAAATGCTTATTGTTGGGTAACATAATAGAACCTCTGGCTGGACAAGGAGGGCATCAGAAGGAACTTTTAAACGTACCTAAATACACCCTTCATCTTACTAAGGGTGACAGTAGGTGGTCCAGAGGGGAAGACCACACCTTCCCAAGACTTCCTGACTTCATGGCCCTATGCAGCCTAGCATCAAGCCAAGGAAACACTGGGTGGCTACAGAGGTCTGTGTGCTCAGCCAATCTGGCACCATCAGGTCCCTCAGGCACATAGTGTTCAGAGGCAGTGGGCCTGCCCCTTACCCATGCCCATCCCAGTCTGTTCCAGGTACATCCTGGCCCCTCCTGTTCCTTGGGTCTAGTCTCCATCCTTTGTTTACCTTCCCACCCCTGATTTGCTCTCCCCAACTCATCATCATATCTTGTCTCTCTCCCTTCTCCCCTCCCCCCACCCTGCATTGGGATTTACCATGCTAGATTCCCTCCACTGGTGCTTGCCCTAGCTGGGCTCTAGATCCCCAGTCTCAGGCTCCAGCTCCCACTCACAGACCAGGGCCCAGAAGGATCAGGGCAGGACCCAGCGTACATATTCCCATGGCCAAGAGAGCCCAGTTACAATGGAAGGTGGGCAGGTAGCAACAGTGTATAGTTCCATGACAATCACGGGTAGCTGTGCCACAATGGGTCACTGTTCCATAGCAACCAAACAAATTACATAGCAATGGATGAACTCATGCAAGCAGAGGCACCATGACAGGCAATCAGACATGGCCGTGGCACACAGGAGCATGGATACATAGCAATAGAGCCCAGCCACAGAATAATGTCATACCACACTGCATTGCAAGAGGATGCAATTGCGGGATGGAGTCATGGCACAGAACCTGGTGTGTAGACAGAGTTGGAGCAGCAGAAGATACTTGAGGAGGCTGGGACACATCTAGGTAGCATAGTCACGAGGTGTGTGACTCTGGGGCATGTGTCAGGAGTCATTGCCAGCAGCAGAGCCTGCAGGTAAAGCAGTGAGTGCCGTGATACAGTTGTGGTTGTGTAGTAACCAGAGTGATGCCCTCCCCCGACCTCTGCCACCCCTGTTCCATGGCCTTGGCTGTGAGCCTCTCATCCTGACCTCCCTAGCGCCTCTGTGTCTAGTCTTGTATGTGTTCCCCAGAGCCCCAAAAACCATTTTGTGTCTGACTCCCTCCAGAGCCTACTTTGGCTTAACAGAAAATTGCACATTTTCTGGGGAAAGGAGCACCTTGGGGACAGAGGAGGGAGTGGAGGTGACGCTCCCTTCAACTACAGCCTGACAGCCCCCACCCACCTCCACCCTCTGCAACCCGTGAAGCTCAGCCATTTCTTCCTGTCCCTGGACACCTGGCTCTCATGCAGGCCTTTCAAGTTTGCCAGGATGGTACATAGCTTGGATGTTGGGTAGACTGCTGAGGTCCTAGGAAGGACCCCAGGCAGAGCTAAGGGGAAGTGTTGTCTCCCTTCTGAGCAGCACAAGATACCTCTTTGGAAGCAGAGGGTTCCAAGCCATCCCGAACATGGCAACTTTCTAAACATCCATGATGCAAGCTTCTCCCTTCCACCCTAGGCATCCTGAGCCTACCTCACACTGCACACCAGGGCAATAGCAAGAGAGCCGAGGGGGCTCTGTGCAGTCTCCAGAGAGACTCAGTTCCACTCACAGTCTCATGAATACCTACTGTGTTCCTGGGTTCCCATTCTCCAACCAGTCAAGAAACAAGGACTTCTGGACCTCCAGAGGGCCCAGCCCTGCATCCAGCAGTGTGGGAGGGGTCAGGAAGAGGAGGCCTAGGGCCCTGGGTGCTAAAAATTCCCCAGCAGGCAGCAGCCACCAAGATTAGCAAGATACAGAGACACAAGTGAATATTCGTGAGGGTCAAACAAGCAAGGGCCATGCTGGGGACACCTAGCAAAGCCCTCAGAAAAGGAAAAAAAAGGGCGAGAAAGGAGAAAGGAGAGAGAGGAGAAGGAGGGAAGGAAGGCTTCCTGAGGAGATATGACATGCTTTGGATGAACAGGCAGTGGTGCTCAGGGGCTATTCAAGAAGTATGCATTTGACACCCGTGGCTCATGCCTGTAATCCTAGCTACTCAGGAGGTAGAGATCAGGAGGATCGCAGTTGGAAGTCAGCCTGGACAAATAGTTCAAGAGACCCTATCTTGAAAAACCCATCACAAAAAAGGACTGGTGGAGTGGTTCAAGGTGTAGGCCCTGAGTTCAAACCCCAATACTGCAAAAAAAAAAAAAAAAAAAAAGTGTGCATTTGGTATTGGTATTGTTCCAGCCCAGATATCCAGATACGCTCTTGCTCTCTCTCTCTCTCTCTCTCTCTCTCTCTCTCTCTCTCCACACACACACACACACACACACACACACACGTGCACACATGCACCACACTACCCTCTCCCTATGTTTCTGTCTCTCTCCTCTTCTGTCTTTCTCTGGTTGTTCCCATTTCTTTCTGATTCATATTCTCAATCTCAATCTCTCTCTCTCTCTCTCTCTCTCTCTCTCTCTCTCTCTCTCTCTCTCTCATTGCCCTCCCTCCCTTTGCCTTGCTCAGAGGAGATTTGTGGCAGACCAGAGGGCCCTCATTCCAGAAGATGAATAATTGACAAAGGTTGTTTAAAGATTCAGTGGAGTTTTTCCAACCTCCCCACACTGGAATAACTCATTTCTTTCATTCCCTCTTTGAAAGCCTTTCCCCCTCCGCCCTCCCCCTTCCCACCCCAACACTCCTGCCCAACTCTGAACATAAGCTTTGCTTTCTTCTCTTTTCTTGCATCTGTGGACTAGAAGGATTTCTCCCTTCACCCCAGCCCTCTCTAAGTGGACATCCCCAGTTGCCCCTGCGTTCCTAAAGGTGAGAGGGTGACTGCAGTTGCACAGGTGCCAAGAGGAAGGCCAGAGAGCTGTAGCTTCTCCTGAGTGACACAGTGTGGGAGAAGGAAGGGCAGCCCAGGCCCCGTCCCTCTCAGACAGGCAGAGGTGCCTTGGCTGCATCTGCCTTGGTGCTTGGCGCACTCTGTGTCCCTGTGCCTTGATTTTTCCATCTATAACAAGGTAGGGCTGCTCACCCTGCCCTACCTGCTCCTGCCCCTCAGGATCAAATGGCACAGGTCAGGGCGTTCAGAAAGGGAGGCTGGCTTTGTAGCAGGCACTTGAGAGCCTAGGCCTTTGTGCTTTCCTGGCAGATAACCAACCGTCCCCATTTGCTGTGAACAAACCTGGCCTGGGGTCACCCACCTGGCAAGGAAACCTCTCTGCTCTAGCCCTGCCCACAGTAGAGGCCACCATGTACTCTGCCCGGCTCAGTACCTCATAGCCACAGGACATACCTTTGCCCAGTCCAGTTCCATGCTGTGCCCTGCACTCATGGAAGTGATCTTGCACTTGTTCCCCCTCTCTGGACCCCAGGTCCTGCCTGTCAGCAGAGGATGTTGGAGCAGCTGTGCCCAGGTCCCCTGGGCTTTGCACTGTGGCAGAAGCCTTGATCCTTCTCCCAAGGCCCAGGCCCCAAGCCCCAACCTTGGTTAAGGAGGCTCCAATCTGGCCTCAGAGCCCTCTGCCACCACTGACAGTAGTCACCAGAGAAGCGACCTGAGCTTCCCCTGGACATACCCACACCAGTGGCAATGAGTAGCAGCACAATTGTCAGCTGGACTGAGGACCTGGCAAATCCCAGGGGGTCTGAAGCCGGCCATGAGAGCAGGAGCAGGCAGGCCTCATGGAGACCAGGAGCTCAGGCCCCAGCCCAACAAGAGAGGCAGGTCACCCAGACCTGAGAGGAGAGCCCCTCCTGGGGACCTAGATCCTTTGGAACAACAAAAGACTGGGAAAATATGGGAGGAACAGAGAGTGGGAGACAAACCAAGAAAACAAAGCAATCTAGCACCCACCTCATTGACTAAGACCCCTTAAAGCCACCCCAACAAGCCACCAGCCACCTTCCTGAAATGTCCACTGCCACAGCACTTCAGTCTCCATAGTCCCTGACTCCCCTGCCCAATGTCCGTGGTCCCAGTTTGCCTGGCTGGTCTGTTCTCACTCAGTCGTTATTACAGGAACCCAGTTCATAGGCCCACCTTTCGCCTATGTTCATCCACACTCACAAACACCCATTATCCACACGGTTGCCTTGCCAGGCCCCACTCCCCCAGGCAAGAGGTCTTCTCAGGGCACTAACCAGCGCAGTCCCCTTGTGTGCTGGCACTAGGGAAAGGGTTCCAAAAATAAATGCTGTGAGCATGCAGCAGTCCCCAGCCAACTGAGAACCTGTCCCTTCTCTTCCTGTCCCTCCCTTCCCTGTCCTTTTCCTCCTCCAGTTCCAACAGACACACACACACACACACACACACACACACACACACACAGAGTGCTTACCAAGCATTTCAGGATAGAAGGGAGAAAGGGAGGGGAGAAAGCTAGAAAGGAAGAAATGAGGCTATCATCCCACACACGAGGTTGTTATCACCCCTGCTGTCATCCCTGCACCTCTAGCAGGTTTCAGTCCTGTTTCCACCATTCAAGAGCTGTGTGACCTTGAAGAAATCATTCCATATCTCTGATCCTGTCTCCTCACTGTTAAGTGATAGGAATACTTGAGGTTGGATGGCAGTGCATTGAAAACCGTCAAGGGCTGTCCACTTTGTAGAAGGCTTAGTTCATGGGACCCTTCGAGGAGGCTGAGAATAAAAGGGAGGAGGCACAACCCCCCAGGCCTCTCCCTCTGACCCCTTCTGCAGAAAAGCTGTTCCCAGACCCCTGTCCCACTCCTTCTCTCCCCCTCCCTCTGCATCTCAGGCGGCCATTCTCTTCCTCCATCCATCACCTGGGACTAAAGAGATTAATAAACGAGACTCATAACTCAGCTGCTGGGAGGCAGCAGATATTTACAGCTCTGTTTCAATTTGCAGAGAGATTA
Source organism: Castor canadensis (assembly GCF_047511655.1). NCBI lineage: Eukaryota > Metazoa > Chordata > Mammalia > Rodentia > Castoridae > Castor > Castor canadensis. The sequence continues at coordinate 4,970,000 of NC_133404.1, forward strand.
AGTGTTTGTCAATTTATTGTCTCTCAGTGCATGCTAGCTGCTGAGCGAGGCCCCCTACTGGCCAGCTTCCCCTCCCCCACTCTGGATGGATTCTTCAAGTCTCACCCCAACCTCTCCGCCCTGGAGCTACCCAGCCAGGGAAAGCCACTGGTCACTGGAGGGGCATCTTCTTGATCAACTTGGCCACTGGGGTAAGTGGCCTTGACCAAGACAAGAGCCCCGAGACCCTGGAGCAGAGTATCAGACAGACAGCAAGATCATCTCAACCCACTCTGCCTCTCCTCCATCTGGTCCCTTCCCAACCAGCCAGGTCAGAGGGCAGAGATCTTAAGCCTCACACTTCTAGACCATTCTCTGGGTGCCCAAAATTCTACAATCCTCTGCCCTCATGGGCCTGAGCCTGAGCTCAGATTGAATACTTTGATGAGGTCACCCCTGGGCCCAAGGGTGGCTGTCTGAAGGAGGCACATGCCCTGCATTGGCAATGGGCCTAGAGAGGGGGAGGCTGTCTTCCTCAGAAAACCCCAGCACTAGGAACCTGCAGAGGTTCCAGAAGTGAGTCAGCCTGGGGAGGTTGGTGAGAAAGGGGCATCTTGGCCCTCAGGGGCCAAGAAGAGGAGAGGACTTGAATCCCAATACAAGAAGTACTTTGAGGAGCCAAGAGAGGGCAAATGAGCATAGGGATTGAAGATGTCAAGAGCTCCTTACCTGCATGGACCCGTACCTGCTTCTCCCCTTCCCAAAGCCTAATATGTGCACCCACTCTTTCTTTCCTTCCTTCCTCCCTCCCTCCCTCCCTTCCTTCCTTCCTTACCAGCTTTTTAAGCCTCCCCTCTGAGCTGAGTTGTCTCCACTCATTTATGCAGCCCTAGCAGGGTCGAGTCCTGTTTCACACTGCTCTGTGACCTTAGAGAAATCACTCCATCTCTCTGCTCCATGTTTCCTCATTGAGCAGACAGAACAATCTTCCCTATTTTCCTCTTGAGACTTTTGAGAGGATTAACAAGACAGTGAGTGGCAATGCATTGGAAATGCTGAAGAGTTGTCCACTTTTCAGGGGCCTTGTTGATGGGATCTTTCACCCCACAGAGGTAAGGGAAGATAGCATGGTTCACCTGGCCTCTTCCTCTGACACCCTGCTCTTACTGAGAGGACCAGAGCTGAGCTGTGGCTCTCAGTCCATCCCGCCCTGGATTAACCAACAGTGGGGCATCCACTGTAAATTAGACCAAACGGATGAAACCATCAACTGCTGGGGGCTTGAGTCATAATCAAGTCACAAACGTGGAGGCCTCTCCAGAACCAGAGGCGACTGGGGAAGAGATTTGCTGACCAGCAAGTGTACACATTAATATTTCCTGAGCTCTCACAGCATCTAGATCTTTAGTCAAGATTTCATTTGCCTTTGCATCAAACTGATGAGGAACGTGTAATTTACAACCCCACTTTGCAGGTGGGGGACCTGCCAACATCCCAGTGACCCCTGGGACCACAGGTCCAGGTCAGTCAAGTCCAGACCAGCACCTAATTCTGTGGTGGCCTGGGCTAAGTCTCATGACTCAGAACTCAGGAGCCTGACTCACCATCTGGTGAGGGATGGAGGGCTGCCTCAGTTTTCTAGTAAACAGAGTCAGTTCTGAGGCTGTGGGTCCCTTCCGGCCCACAGGGAACATGTGACAGTAGGAGAGAGGCCCACACATCTGATGTCTAAACTCCACATAATTCAGTTACAAACCTGGCCGAGACAGTTCACTATTGAGTACACTCTGTCCCTGTACCTTGACAAATGCACCTTATGGACAAATTCCATAAGATTCGTCCTTATGGACGAATTCTCAGATTCCACATGGACCCTTGGCAGCACGGGGGCAGCTCCCCACCCTGCCTGTCCCCTTTCCTAGTCACCCCAACTCAAAAAAGGTCCCCCTTGGTGGACTGTTTCGAGTGCATAAGGGTACACTGCCACCTTCAGGAGCACAGAACCTGAAGCAGGAGGCAACTCCGGGGTCCCAGGCACCTTGGGTGTTCTCTAGAGGGACCCAGGCTCTGGGTGAGCATGTCTTCAAGGTCCCACCTACTCTTCACACCCCCACGGGGTGGGCTGCACTCCCAGGAGGGCCAGAGCAGGACCCCCTAACTCTGGAGGCCCAGGATAGGAGCTCCTCTTTTGCAGGACTGAAGGCAAAAGTGTCTCCACCCCACCCCCCCGCCCTGCCCCAAGCTCTGTGACTCTATTAGGGTGTGCGCCTAGCTCAGATTAAATGCTTTTCAGTAAATTTCCCCTTGACACACAGACTAGAAAAGCCCATCAGTGTACACACACACACACACACACACACACACACACACACACACACACACACACACACGGTGCTAAATATCCAATCAAGCCCACAGATAATAGAGAACGGCTGGTTCACTCCCAGTTTAATCAGATAAAATGCCCATTCATCTGCTCCCAGGGACTGCGGCTGCAGGAGCGGGTACATGGCCGAGTGGGTTGGGTGTGCTGGCTGTGCCTTTAAATCTTCAAGGAGGGGGACCACTGCCCACGGGGAACTAATTATCCTTCTGCCCTTAGCCAGCTCTTGCTCAAACAGACAAAAGGGGGCTCCAGCCTGGATGGCACTAAGCCTTCCAGCAGAATTGTTTTTACTCTCAGCTATGCAAATCTACCTCTGCATGGTGGACCTCAGGGATGGCTGAATAGTGGTTCTAGGGTGAGGAAGGCCAGGATGGGCATCAGGCCAGGACTATTTTGGGAGGACTGGAGTCACCTCCAGCTTCCTCCTCAGGCTAGGTGGGGAGCCCACTCTCAGCCCTGCTCTGCTGGTGATCCAGCATGAGGCCAAATGCAGGCCCCACCCTCCTCTCTCTCCTTTATGGGGTGAGGACTCATCCAGGATACTGACAGTCCATATGGGGCCTTTTTCTGCCCCACTCAGGCAGCCTTGGACACAGCCACTGGTGGCCCAGCCAGAGTTCAGATCTAGATGTTCAGCCCTGCTCTGCGCCCTTCCCTCATCTGCAACAGAGCCTAGAGACTTCTGAAGCCTGTGTACCAAGCCTTCACTGGAACCCAGAACGTTCTACTCACCCAACACTCTATCTTCTACCATCTGCCCTGCCCCTGTCCCTTGCCTGGTACACAGCGGGTCTCAGGATTTGTGTGCCAACCATTAAATACCCTTCCCTGCAGCTCCTGGACCAGGTAGTCTGAATCACAGAGAAAAAGCTGCTTCCTACTCAGCAACCAGCCAGTACCTAGAAGAACCTCAGTCTTTTTCCCTATGAAATGGGGATAATGCTGACCCTTAACCCCACAGGCCAGTGGTGAAAATCCATGGTGCCTGGAGAAGAGGGGTCTGTGAGCTCTGAAGAGTCTCTAGTTCCTTATTGTTCCCAGCAGGGGGACAAGGATCGTTGGGGAGCAGCGTCTGGGGACCAGTTCCATCTCTTAACTCTTGAGACAGCCATCAGCTTCCTCACCACCACCACCACTTCTCTAGCAGGCACCTCAGGAGGAGGAGCCTAGAGCTGGAAGGGAGAGGGGCTTACTAACTCCAGGAGGGCAACTGAGGCAGGAGTGGAGGTAGGCTTGGTGCACATGGCCTGGGTATCTGGGTTCTGAGGTGGATCAGGTGTGGGAAGGGTACCCCCAGGCAAGGGAAGCTCTCTCTGTCACTGTCACCCGCATCTGTGAGGGTCTGGACTCTGGATTTCCATTCGCTGAGAAGAGTACAAGACCTGGACAGAGGATGGTGCTGAAGGAGGGCGTAGAGAAGGTTCCTGAAGGAAGATGCTCAGGAATGGGGGGAGGCAACGAGCAACCAAAAGAGGTTGGGTGACAGGCCAGGTGAGGAGGGGACTCTAAAGGCACTGACTGTTAGGGACTCAAGCTTCAGCAGGGAAAGTTGAACACAGGGAGAAATTTCTGGAAGCATGGCCCAGGGTGCAGAAGCTGAAGCAGATGTGAAGCTGTGGGGCAAGGGAGCCTCCAGAAACAGAAGTTTCCAGCAACATAGGGCTGGGGAGAGCTCTGACCTGGTCTGGAGGCGAGAGGGTGAGCCAGCCATGAGGAGAGCAACGGGCACAGGGCTAACACCCCTGAGGAGAGCGTCTAGATAGGGTCCAGGAGGCAAAGACAAGGTAGTGGGGCATGCCATGTCCCTAGGCAGTACCCCAAAGACTGCCCAGCCACACAAGCTCTCCTTTGAGAAAGGCCCTGGAGTCCACTCCTTCCAGCTCCCCAGGCCTCTGCATTTGGATCAGAGGATACCTCCTGCCCTCTGGTCCTTCCAGGACTGGCTTACAGGCATTGAGGGAGCCCTGAGGAAGAGGGAAGGGATGCCTCACTTTCACCCACCCCTCCCTCCAGCTCCCCAGTGACAGCTGAGCTTCCTTGTCACCCACCTCCTTTCCCCCCAACCACTGCCCCTCCCAAGGTCCAAGATGCTCTGGGCCTCCTTGGATCCCCCAAGAGACCTAGCTGTCCAGTCAGGACTCCTTCCGCAGGCAGGCGCCACTCCTCCCCACCAAGGGCTCTCAGCTGCTGCTTACTGGTTCTCAGGATTCCTCCTGCCTACAGCCTCTGTCCCCGGCTTTCTTTCCTGGCTTTCAATGGAGACAATGAATGGGAGGCACACACACTTTCACAAAAATGATGCGATGGGGGATGAGTGAAAATAGCCTCCAATTAAGGCCTGGACAGCACACTCATCAAAAGGACTGGTTCCCTCCAGGAACACAGCTGCTGTCCACCAGGGACTGACTGACTGGTTGGGGCCCCCTGGCATCTCAGGAGTGTGGTATAAAGGACCCAGGGATTCCGGCTGGTGGCTGGTAGTTTTGGAAAAGTTTAAGGAACCAGGGCTTTGCTGTAGTTGGATGCTAGCAGGAAGAAAGGGGAATTCTGTGAGTGTAATTACCCTTCTGGTAAATTCTCACCTAAAAGGCAGGAGTGACGACATGAGGCTACAACTGTCACTGATAAAGCAGCAGCTGTCACCTATATTAGCCAGGAATGAGAGAGGTTTGGTCATTTTTATGGTTGGGAAAATGCTCATGGTTTACCTGTGTTCCGACAGAGTGCTCAGTGCCTTGCATGCTGCTGGGAAATTACATCCAGCAGGAGAGCTCCAGGGGCCTGTGGTGGCTAGCCAGCACCACACTCGCCCCCCCATGCCAGCCCAGACCGGCTTTGCTCTTTTATTGTACAGATGAGGAAACTGAGGCACAGCACTGCAAAATGCTCACTGGAGTCAGCAGTAACAGGCAAAACTGTCATAAACCTATAGTTCTCTGGCTCCAAAGTCTTTTCCATTCACGCCCTTGTCCTGGAGGCCGAGCCTCTGCCTGCTTTTCAGGGCACGTGGTCCCCATCTGTGTCCCCAGGCATCAGTCCAGCTGGGCACCTTTTACTACAAGGACTCAACCAGGCTGTCACAGGCCAGGCAGCCACAGTGTCAGCAGTCACCCTAGCCCAGGTGGTCCCCTGTGCCTAGAGGTGTGAGGGTTAATGAGGCTCCGTAATTAAGGCTTCTAGCTGGGAGATTTGTAGACAGGTTTTGTCAATAACTGTACTCTGGGCTGCAGATCCAGCAAGACATCGATAAGTGCTCGTTACAGCTTCTCCCTGATCCCTGCCCTGTCCCCACCGGCCCCTCCCAAGCCTGTCAGCTCGCCTGTTCACAGCGCCTGGGTACACAGGCTTCGCTCAATTAATTTGCACTTGTTGGTACCATCTGTTCCTTTCATGTGTCCTTATCGGCAGTGTGTGGGTCCTGCCTCCTCCTCTGCACTTCGGGGCAGGGACAGGACAACCTCCTTGTCCACACTGGGGCTCCCAGGGCAAGGTCACGTCTCCCCCTCAGACTGAGGGTCCTCAAGGTCAGGCACTGTCTCCCCCTCAATGCAGGAAAGCAAAGCCAAATCGTCCTCTCCTTCACCTCCTTCCACACACCCCGCCTCATCCTGGTGAGCCAAGCCTGGCCTGAGACCCTTGTAAACCCCCAAGCCTGACCCCAGCAGTTCAAGCCACAGCCCTCCAGGGTAGCCCCTACACACACACACCTAGTCACTCTGAGACAGCTGGGGCCCCAGTGCTGGGAGGCATGGCTTTAGTTCTGGTTCCCTGTCTGTTTATACTCCCTGACGTTTGCCAGGTCCCTGCTCCAAGAACAGTGACACCTTTGGGTATTTGGGTTGGGAAGGGTCTGAGAAGCCAGCTCCAAGGCTCTGTTCCCTTGAGCAGTGTCAGTCAAGGAGGTGCAGGGGCCTAGACTTGGGCAGCAACCAGAGTGGGGTGGGATGGGATATGGCCACTAGGACACCAAGGTAGGTGGCCTCCCAGGAAACTGAGACAAAACAGCATCGAAAGACACCTTCCTTGACTGTTCCCATCCCAAGGATTTGGGCTGCCAATACCCTAACCTACTCTTCTCTGGGCCATTCTTACCTCCAGAAGATCTCCTGGCCCCTTCTAGCTTGGATAGGTTGTGCTTCCAGTCCTCAGCACAGAATTCTGACCTGGAGTTCTAGGAATGCTGAGCTGGCTCTGCCATGGGAGTGCGGTGGGATACTAGGCAAGTGCTTTCCCTCTCTGGCTCAACTGTCCTTCAAAACACTCTGGAGGTATTTACAAGATAACCACTGGGAGGGTCTTCCAGAATTCACAGTCATACGTGAGCCTACCTCACCTGGCTGTGATGAGCTGCAGGGCTAGGCCTTTGCCTTGCATTCAAGGCCCCTGTGACCAGGTCCTGCAGCCACTACAGCCTCATCTCCCACACCTGTGCCCACACACATCCTGATTGTGTGCTTCCCCAGTGTCCCAGGTACTCCCCACCTTTACACCTTTGTTCCTGTCACTCCAGGACAGTCCCCTTCCTCGCCTGCATCACCTGACACACTCCTACTCATCCTTCAAAACAACTCTCCAGCTTTGAGCTGCCTCCAGTACACCCCGCCTGCGCCCGCTACTGCATCTACCATGCTGCATGTCACATCATACTACCTGCTGGCACAGCCACTAGAATGATGTCCTCGGGGACAGAGACCAAGCCTTGGTCACAGCTTTGTCCCCCATGCCCAGCACGGGGCCTGGCCAAATGGACTGCTGAGAGATATGTATTGAACTGGAAGGACCGTGGTGTCCTTGGCCTGGACTGGGAAAGGAAGCATCCACCCTCCCCATAGATGGGAGATGGTCCTCTTGCGACCCTGGAGTCACAGGGGCCTCAAGGAAGGCAGTGGGTTGGGTCACAGCCAAGTGCAGATGCACACTGGGGGATACAAAAGGCTTTAACGCAGTTCACTACCCACACTCCCCCAGCCACCCCTTTCCCTGGGATCATCCCAGTGCTTTTCTGTGCATGGTAGTAAGTACTTTGCTGCAGGTGGCTCCAAGCTCTGCTGAGCTGGGATATTGCTGGGGGTTGGGGGCTGTAAATCTTGGCTTCCATATGTGTTTCAGCAACCCCCCCCCCAGTGGCATCCTGGAGAGGATTTTAGAAATGGAGAGTCAAGTTCCTTTGTCACGCATTCCCATCCCCAGGTGCTGATATCTCTAGCTTCACACAGCCTGTGTGCAGGGACCCAGTCTCCTCCCAGGCCAGAGAAGAGGCCCTCAGACAGCAGGACCCAAAGAGACTCAGCAACCCACCAAAAGCCAGGGCAAGCCACTTCAGCCCAACTCTTCCTGCTCCTCATAGAGTTTTGGTTTTATTGCAGGAAGTGAGACATTCAGAACAACCTCAGATGCAGGTACAGGGATCAGAGAAGCCAGAGGGGCTCCAGGAGATGGGTGTGGCCTCAGGGGAAGCCATTGCCAGGGACCAGGAGGCACCTGAACCTTCCCTCAAGGCTGGCTTCAGACTTGGCAGTGAGACTCTCCAGCCAGCCAGCCAACTGAGCATGGTTATCGAAGCCCTGCTTGCCTCCCCCGGAGTTCAGCTGAGCCTTGGTCCTGCAGTGGAAGATCTGAACCCTAGTGAGTAAGGAATGGAAGCAGGAGCCCTGCCCAAGACCCAGTGAGCACAGGAGGTCAGTCCCAGGGTCAGGCAGGAAATTAAGAGTCAGCAGGTACCTGCAGCTCATGCCTATAATCCTAGCTACTTGGGAGGCAGAGATCAGGAGGATCGTGGTTCAAAGCCAGACTGGGGAAATAGCTTGTGAGACCCTATCTCAAAAAAAAAAAAAGGCAACACAAAAAAAGGGCTGGTGGAGTGCCTCAAGTGGTAGAGTGCCTGCCTAGCAAGCATGAGTTCAAATCTCAGTACTGCCAAAAAAAAAAAAAAAAAAGAGTACAGACTCTGGAAGCAGCTTCCCTTCTCAGACAAGCCCCCTCACCTCCTTGTGCCTCCTCTATAATGTGTCTACTTCCTTAGGTTGCTGGCAGGATGAGATCAGTGAGCTGTTGGAAGAATTAAGAGTGGCACCCAGGACTGGGGATGTGACTCAGTAGTAGAGCCAAGCAAATGCAAGGCTCTGGGTTCCATCCCCAGCACAGCAAAAAAAAAAAAAAAAAAAAACCAGCAAGGATAGAACCCAGGCCACAGTGAGTTCCTGTGTTCCTGTCCGCTTGCTGAAGGCAAGGAAAGTGGGAAGCCTTTGTCAGCAGGCCAGTGCAGATAGTGAAGGTGCCTCTGTTCTGCAGGTGCACACATTGCCTGAGCCAAGGAAGAGGCACCCGGAAATTGCCAGGTAGCCAGAGGTGGGCATGGGAGGGACTGCACTGTGAGTTTGGAGACCATAGGAGACCTTGCCAGCCAGGCTAGATGAAGGACCCCTGAAGAGAGTCCCCAGTACCACCAGGGTCTCTGTATACCCTTCCTCTCCCTCCTTAGCTCATCCTGGCACCTGCCCTGCTTCTTCAGATTCCAGAAGGACATTTGCCAGCCCCCCCACCACCACCCTGAGAACCCTAGTCTTTCCATTGTAATTGCCTGGTGTGTCTCTCCATACTTTAAGGGGTGGGAAGCACCCAAGGGAGCTCTTTAGCACCCATTTTACAGATGAAACACCCAAGACAAGGCTGATCTCCCTGGGGCCTCCCTGGGCTGCAAGGACCAGGCTCAACCAGCTCAAGCCTGTGGCTTCCCCTCCCTCTCAGCATCCCACACTTGTTCTCTGTCCAGTGATGGGCCCCTGAGGGGCACCCCAGTTGGTGCCCCCCTGCCTCCTTGCAGAGCAGGCTGGAAGCCAGCCACATCTGGGGCCTGGCTGTGCTCCATGGATGCCTCCACACGGTGCATTATTGATGGCGCTTCTAATTGTGCGTTTCCCAAAGTCTACAGGCCTTTGATGAAAAATTCATGGCACGCCCGAGGATGGGAGCACATTCAATCGATCGGCAGTACAGCAGAAGCAGGAGGACTGGGCTCCTCCCAGGGAGGGACGGCTGAAGGTTGGGCAGGGAGGAGCATCTGTTGGTGGCACATTGCCTTCCTAAGGACTTTTGGCCCCAGGAGGAGGAGCCACAGGCAGCAGGAGACTGATAGGAAAGGCTGAGGTGCCAGATGGATGACCGGTGCCATCAGAGAAGATAGTGGCTCCATGTCACCCCTCATTTTCATTTCCCTGGAGGAGTATCAGACTCTGCAGAGCCCCCCAGGAGAGTCACACAGAGGAGGCAGTACTACTTCTGGTGCCACCCCTCTGTGCCCAAAGCCTTATACCCATGACCTCATGTAGCCCCCCCCAACTGCTTTATGAAATGGGTACAGTGACACATTCCATTTTACGGAGGAGGAAACCAAGGTTCAGAGAGTTTAAGTGACCATGCAGAGTCACACAGCTACTCAGCAGCAGTCTTTCCACTTTACCAGGTCAACTCGACATGAGCTACAGGGCAAGGTGGGGGTTGTCCTGTCCAACTCCCCCACCTGTCCCTATGACACAGAGGAAGAACCCCTACAAGAAAAAGTGAATGACTTGAAAAATGAGGCGAGTAACTAAGGGCGGCCTGCAACACTGACTGAGGCCCCGAAGTGTCTATCTTGGACCAGCCAGCCAGGGACCGTTACTGTGCCATCACCGAGGCCTCAGAGCACCCTGCCAGATCCATTCACTCATTAAACAAGTGACCAAATACGCACGAAGTTGTAACTCCAGCAGGCATCTGACTGGGCCTTGTTGGGGGCCTATCATGAAAGGCTTTGGGCCAAGTGTACCAGGGACAGACAGGCTGACAAGCCCCTTGTGCCCTGGGGAGGGTTTTTGCAACCAGTCTGAGCAGACAGCTCTGCCTCCATGACCACGGCGTTTCTAGGTGGTAGGCTGTGTGTTTGGGTTTGTTTTCCCTTTCCTTCCCAGAGAGTTCCTTTTGAAAACATCCACCCATGTCTCTGCTGAACTAAAGGGAAAGGAATTCATCCAGACCATCAGGAAAGCAGAGCCAGAGGCCCCAGGGGCCAGGCGTGGTACACTGACTGCTGGGAGGAGAGTGGGTCCAGCTTGGGCTGCTGGTGGGGGTGGGAGTGTGTAGGAAGAGGGGAAATAGGGAAAGGGAGGGGGAGACTGATGTGCAGCCAGAAGGCAGGTTCGGGGAGGGATGCTGACACTGGGGCTGGAGGAAGGGGAGTCAGAAGCCCAGAGTTTTCCTTGGGCAAGAAGGAGTCACTTCAGCACAAGTCACTTAAACTCTCTTGTGGTCTCCTTGCAGTTCCCTGGCCAAGGAATGAACTAACCTAATTTTGGTCACCTTACCCAAGTGCTTCCCACCCTGGGACAAAGGGAAAGTGGCCTTGTGGGCCTGCCTGCTTGCAGCTCAGGGCAGGGCTTGGTCACCAGGCAGCACTTGTTGTAGCAACAGTCCCTGGGGACCCATCCTGGGAACAGGACTGCTAGCGGCACAGATGGGGGAGCCAGGGGCCCCACCACCTGCAGACCCCAAAGCTGCCCTGGGCCTAGTTGACAGCTATTCTGTAAGTCTGCCCCAAGCCCACTGGTTCTGGAGGATGGGTTGGCTCACTTAGCAGATAGGTGTGTATGGGTGTGTTGCTAGGCAACCAGCAGAGGTGTTCCCAGAGCCTGCACAAGTGGGAGGTGAGATGGGGAGAACTAAGACACTGGGTCCTAGATGCCCAAGGTCACAGGAACCTTCTGCCGGGTCCTCAGCCTTCACCCCATACCCAGAGAGGGAGCAGAGCAGGGCTTCTGGGAAAGTGATCCTTGTCTCCTGCTAACCAGAGTCCTGGCTCTGGCATCTTGGAGGTCTAGCCCCAGACCCCAGCCTGAGCTAACCTGGTAGACCACAATACAGACTGTAAGGAAGAGTGGAGGTGGTAGCTGAAGACATCCAAGAGGAGACAGATCGCCCCAGGGCAGGACTTTGTGGGTGCTTGGGTTAGCAATATAGCCTTTTGCACTCAGGCCTCAGTTAACCAAAGCACTTCCTGTCCACTGTAGCAAGAACCTGAACCTCATCCCCAGTAGCCATCATCCCCAAGGGACCACAGAGGGGCAAGGGTTCCTCTGAAGGTCATAGGTCAGCTGTGGACAGAGGCAGATCAGAAGCCTGGTTCTGGACTCCTGTCGGCACTCTCCCCCCCAGGACACAGTGGGAGCCAGGGGGATTCCAGCAGGAGGTGACCAGTGGTGAAGGTGACCCTCTAGTGAAGAGTGAACAGAAGCTACTTTGTAGTGGGATCTGTCCTATCTCCAGCCTCTTCCACCACCATCTCCCTGGAGGAAGCCCTGTATTTCCCTGGCTGAGGGCAAGGGTCAGCCCCAAGTTGCTGTGAGCAGACACAGGACTCTGAGTCACATACCAGAAGAGGAGTGATTGATGGCTGGACTTCGGGTGGCCTAGGGGTCTTCCTGGAGGAGGAGGGCCTAGAGTAAGCCTTGAAGGTAGGGCAAGGTTGATGGAGGGACAGAGGATGAGAAAGAGAAGCCAGCATCTTTCAGGAAGCCCTGCCCCCACACCCACCCTAGCCCAGCCCATTGTCCCAGCCTGGCCCAATTAGCCAGCCTGTCTCCTACAGGGGCCAATTAAACGGGCTGAGGTCAGCCACTGGCCAAGGCCCTGCTGCCCCTGAGAGCTCCAGGAAGCCAAGCACAAAAGCTTTCCAGACATCATCTCTGCTGCTGCAGGAAGGGAAAGAAAGGGGAAAATTCACTCCTTTTGTTTCTTTGCTGTAACCTTGGGTTGAATAAAGAAGCCACGCCTCCCCCTCTCTGAGAGGGCGGCCTCCATAGAGCTGGGAACCTGTTTGGAACAGCAGTTTGCACAGATTTGTTGTGGTTGGGAGGCACAGCTGACATTCGAAAGGAATGGAGAGAGGGGCATTTGAGTTGCAGAATCTGGGTGAGCAGGGCCCTGGTTCTAGAACCTTCTTTAGCTCCCATCTGCCCTTTGTGCCTATGCTGGCCTCCAGCCTGTGCTCAGGCCCTTCTCATACCTCAAATCCTACCCTATCCAGCCAGAGGCCCAGCTCCAGCAACCACACACACAACTCTCCTCTCTTATTTACACTTCCTGGATGTGAGTGACAAGTCCCCAGCCTTCTATTGACATCTTAGACAGGGTCTCCCTGTCCAACAGAGCTGAGCTCCGGGTGCACACTTTGCTGGGGAGGAGGTAAGCAGAGAGATTCCTAACAATACAGAGCCCAGAATGGGCTTGTAGAGTTAGGGCTACCCCCAAAAGGTAGCAAATGGAGAAGGGACACACTAGTGTCATGCCTCCCCCCTCCCATCCCTCACCCCCAGCCAAAGACCCATTTCAGCATCGTCCCTGTCCTGCCCAGCCCTCCCCAGCCCTACCCTCTGTGTCTAGGAGTACAGCTCCCCCACTTGGCTGCACCCTTACTGCCTGATCTGGCAAGCTCTGGCCTCAGTGTCCCCACCCTGCCAGCGGAGCTCACAGTCTTCCCTTGCCTGCCCTCTCGTGGTGATGAAGTTCAAAAGTGAATGGAGGGAAAGGAGGACTTGTCCATAATCACTGGGTTCTATCCTCCTGTTGTCCCAAGGTGGGTAGAAAGGGAACGTGGCTGGGCAACCAGTAGCCAAAGATAGTGGCCTGGATGGTTCTCATAGTAAGGGAGGGACTTGGCCACATTAAGCCTCCACCCCTGGGGAACTGTGGCCCCTTTCAGCAAGTCTTCCTACCATAACTCCATCCAGCCCCATGCCTCACCGAGACAGCCCCTCCATGGAGTTCTTACTCCCAAGATCCTGGATCTCAGGTACTCCAGGGGCAGGGGACTGTACCAATTTGAACAAGCTGAAGGTTCTCATTTTATTTTAAAAAGATATGGTTCATTCCCTTTAAAGATACTGGATAGCTTGTGCAGTGAGAGGCCTCTGACATCTTGAGGGACTCAAAAGGGCTTTGGGTGACAAAGGACTCCAAGTCTGGCTGGAGCAGTGCCCTGGTCAGGGGCTTGCCTGAGAAAGACAGGAAGGCAGGGAAGCCCTGGCCTGCCGCCTGGCCTCCAGGGAGTTGGGAGAGAGTGTGTCAGTGGCTGCTGGCAGATGGGAGTGTCATGCCAGTAGGTCAGGGTTGGCTGGTCACAGTAGGTAAGGCTTCAGAGATAGAAAAGGATCCAGAGGAAATGGGCTGTGGTGGAGTGGCCAGAGCTCAGTTCTGAAAGGAGATCTAGCTGTGCTGAGACTGACTGCCAATTTGACATTCAAAGTTGGAAGTTTATTGTGAGGGCTTATGGGAGCCATACGGGTTTCTCCAAGAGGCTGGGAGCACTGTTCTAATTAGTCCTGCATAAGAAACCACCTTCAAAAATTGTAACTCTTTTTTTTTGTTTTGTTTTGGGGTGGCACTGGAGGTTGAACTCAAGAGTCTTGCCCTTGCCAGGGAGGGTCTCCCACTTCAGTTACACCCCCAGCCCCTCTTCGCTTTAGTTATTTTTCAAATAGGGTCTCGAGTCTATGCCCCAGAGCTACCTGGACTTCAGTCCCCCTATTTATGCTTCCCTTAGAGCTGGGATGACAGGCACGTGCACCACACCCAAGCTCTACTGGTTGAGGTGGGGCTTGCCAACCTTTTGCCTCCCAGTCTCTGCCTCTTGAGTACCTGGGATTAAAGCATGCATCATTACACCTAGCCAAAATTTTGTAACTTAAACCATCATTTTTTTTTTCTTTTGTTATCATACCTCACAGTTTTGTTGGTCAGAAACTCTGCCAAGACACAGAGGGAAGGCACTTAGGGGTAAGGGCTGGAGTAACTGGGGCCTAGGAGAGAGCGGCTCTTTCCCACCTCGTTAGCTGGAGTTTCCTCCCAGTGGGCCGTCGGTCTGGGGTAGCAGGGCTCCTCTCTGGGGGAGCAGCAGGCAGTCCAGGAGGGAGGGGGAGGATCCCAGTCAAGCTCTGCTACCTCCCGCAGGTCTGTCTCTGAGGCTAGCCATCCAGTCACAAGGACAGGGGGGATTAGATTCCACCTCTCAGTGATTTTTAGCTATCTTTCATCCACCAGAGAGTGAGCTTTAAGGACCCAACTATAAGGAAGGCAGAGAACTAGATGGCAGAGGCCTCCACAAGGATGTATGGGTGGTACAGCAGGCGGAGGTGAGGCAGAGTCAGGGAACTGGGTTTGCTGGGCCAGGCACCCCCTCTCCTTCTCTGCCCTTCCCCCTGCAGCTGCTCACCCTTGGGATCCCCAAAGCTGCTGAAAGGAGGGGGCCACAGAGATCAGATAGCCAGGAACTGTGTGGGAGGAGAGTCACCTCTCCTTGGTGCCCCAGAGATGCCCCCTCTGGGCAGAGGAAGCCAGGGGGAGAGAGCAGATACACTCTACTGGCTGCTTTCTCAGGAGCAGAAGGATAGTCTGAGGGACTTGAATGGCCTCTCCACCTTGTGTGGGGGTCCAAGACAACAGCAACAAGCCTGGCCAGGCCCAGTTGTCAGGACTCCTCTCTCTCAATCTCTCTCTCTCTCTCTCTCTCTCTCTCATTCAAAAAAGTCACCACTGACCCTAAGAGCACTTCATGGACCTTAGGGGATGTGGTGGGCATGGGCTTCTCCCTGGAATTCCCCTCACCCATCCCCACCCTGCTCTGGAGAAGTAGGGTCCCTGGTGAAAGGGGAAAGTCAAGGGCAGGGTAGCATCTCACCTATCACCTTGGAGACAGTAACTGCGGTCTCCCCATCCTAGGCTGGCTTCTTGGGCTCCACAGGACCCTTCCTCCACAAGGATCCAAGTTCAATTGTACCTGTGACCCTTAAGAATGAGACAACCTTGGTCAAATGACCAGCCCTCCTTGCCCTGGGGCCAGCTTCCTCCTCAGGAAAGGGGAACAACAAAATGGCTTCTTTTGCAACTCATTGTTCCAATCAGAGAAACCTGGGTAAATGGCTGCTGCCGTGCTTCTCAGGGTTCCTACCTGCGCTAAGTGTCCAGAGTTCATGCTGAGTAGGATAGGAGAATTTTGTCTGCAAAGATTTAGGCCATGTGTGTGTGTGTGTGTTACATGCTCTAAAATGCACCTCAGTCCCGTTCAACTGCCCATCTGTACTAGGGTCAGCCTCAGGTGTCTGTAGCTAGCCAGGCAGAAAGAATTGGGATGATTTCAATAAGGGTCCAGCCCGAAGCTCCTGTCCTCCCCACTCAGACCAATCATCTGCCCTGAGGCTTGACCCAGCCAAGGTTCAGGATTTGCTGTGTGTCCCCAGGCAAGTTGCTGCACCTCTCTGGTGTCTGTTGATGATTCTGAGCACAGGGCACCCATCAGAATCTCTGAGATGGGAGTTCCAGATCAGGAGGTCTAGGAGGGCTGAGGACCACCTGGAGAAGGCCAATGTCTGCTGGGAACTGGAGAGTGAGACCTATGTCTGCTGGGAACTGGAGAGTGAGACCTCTAAGCACACCTTCCTCTGCAGCAGAAACTCTGGGTCTGCTCAGAGCTGCATTGAATCTGGCTGAAGCCAGAGTACCTATGGGAGGCAGCTGCCCTCTGGCGTCTGCAAAGGCAAACTACGTGCAAGCAGCCTGGACCTGTAGTGCTGCACCTTGGGGCCTAGGGACCCAGAGCTGCTCAGGGAAGGGCAGAGGGGGAGGGGGTGTGCACCCGGCCCAGCAAACCCGGCTCCCTGGACCAGCCTCACTCATGGCCTTCTGCACCATCCAGCTGTACTTGGGGAAGCCTCTGTAGCTTCTGTTTTGCCAGCCACTGTCTTTCACTCCTTTCCCCTCACTTCCCTGGTAGTTGCCCCAATCTTGGGGGCTCCTCCCCACCACCAATGCCCCATTGTCCTTGAGTGCCCCCCACCACCACTTCCCTGACTCTGAAGATCTCTCTTTCCAAGGCTCCATTCACACCTCCTCCTCCAGGGCTGTCCCACTTACATCTCCCCTCCCCCTGCCATGCCCCATCCTCGTAGGTTCCCCAGCTGCTTCTCTCCCTCTGCCATGCCAATCTGTTCCTTCCCTCATCTCCATGCCTACTGCCTCTGCCCAGGAAGGGCCCCATGGTGTCTTACCCAGCTCACTGCATTTAGCCTTCACACCTCTCAACCCCATCCTTCCCTAGTACTGGGCAGCCAAGGGGCCTATCACCCCTACCAGTGTAGGCCCTTCAGTGGCCTGCAGGATGGAGTCCAGACTCTGCTCTCCACCTCCCCTTCCTTCCCCTGACCACTGTGCCTCCTCTGCCTGGAAGCCCTCCCTCTACCCCCAGGTAATACCTACTCATCTTCCGAGAACAGCTCAAATTGTCACCTCCCCCAGGAAGCATTCTAGGATCTAAAGGCTGGAAAGGAGCCTCCTCTAAGCCTCCCCTGTCACAGACACTTCCTGTCATCTCCTCGGTGTAGAGGTGAGACCACTGCGAACAGGGATGGTCTGACTCAACTGTGCTCATGGTTCAGCATTGGCACAAATCTGTTTACAGTTGCCTGGGTGTTTACTGTACTACTTCGGCCACAGGCTTTGTAACTGAGCCTCAGTGACCTTGGCTTTCCTATCTGTACACTGAGGGCCTTCTGACCAGCATAGCTGGTAGTGGCAACAGGTAGATTGGAAAGTCCCCACTTGGGTCAGAGGTCTCAAACTCCACCATTAGTGCTTATTAGGGAGGAGTGAGCTAACACGTCCTCTTCAGGTTCTTGTGAGAGACCCCCACCTCCTCCATGGAAATGGACCTAATCACACTTTGCCTGTGTGTGTATGTGTGTGTGTTACTGGGGTTTGAACTCAGGGCCTTGCGCTTGGTAGGCAGGTGCTCTTACCACTTGAGCCATGCCCTAACCCACATAATCACAACTTCTACACTGAATTTCGAGAGTCTATTTTTTAAGCACTCAAAGCCGGGCATGATGGTGCACACCTGCAATCACAGCACTCAGGAGACTGAGGCAGGAGAATTGAGAATTTGAGGCTGCCAACCTGGACAAGGCTGCCATCTTTAATAAGACCCTGCCTCCAAATAAAAAGCACTCCAAAGGGGTACAGAGAAGGGAGTGACCACTAGCCAGGCACCCTGGGTGCCAGGACCCAGACCAGCCCTCCTCAGACCTCCTCACTCCATGGAGTGATTACCCATCCCACAGATGAGGCCACTAATGCACAAGATCAGCTGCCATCCAAAGAGAAGTGTGGGCATGGCAAAGGCCACCATCGGTCAGTGGCAGGGTGACAACTCAAACTCCTGACATTTCTCCCCTGAGCAAGCTCTGAAGGTCAGGGTCCTGGTAGTGGGGTTTCAGTGGGCGAGGAGGGTGCCCTTAGGGTCAGGCACAACAGTGTTGAGGTCGGTGCCACCAGAGGATGGACGTACCAGCCCAGAGAGAAGCCTGCCCTCCCCCAACTGGGGAGCAGGCCGCAGAGGCAGAGGGACCACAAGATGAATCTGGGGCATGGTGTCCTGTGCATTCCCAAGGCTGGGCTGTGACGCAGAGCATGGCCCTGAAGGGAGCCCAGCTCCAGTCTGTGGGGAGAGGTCAGGGCTGCCTGCTTTTAAGCTGAGGCCTCCCAATCCAGCTGTGCTGCCAAGGTCACCACTCAGCAGTGCAGGTGGGGAACTAAAGGAGGGAAGGCAGGCTTCCAGGTTCCCACGAACAGAGTACTAACCAGGGTTGGAACCCGGGTCAAGGCCCAACTCAAACCCCCTGCTGAGGCCTCACTCAGAGCAGCCAGGCTGGGGCTGGGATAGGAGCTGGAGGAAGACAGGGCAAGTCTTCAAGAGGTAGAGGCCCACAGAACCTGTCACCCTTCCCACAAAGGGACCATGTGGCTGGGCATAGGAGCACCCAACTCACCAGAAGCCAAACTCCCTCTGTCACTGTCTTCCTTACTCTGGGTCTGTTTTCTTCATCCATCAAGTGAGGTGTTCATAACAGAGCTCTGCTCACCCCTCTCCAGGACTACGGAGTCAGACAACACTGGGATCTTAGAAAGGGTGAATGAGAAGAGGGGGTGACCAGACCTATCGGATGGGCCAAGGGACTGGCAGCTCCTTCCCCAGGACCTTCCCTCCATGTGCACACACTCACTCCAGTTATAGATGAGATCACATGATTTCCCCCATGCTGTCTTCATGTCACAGTAGAGCGTGGCCATTTCTCTGTGTCAGGACAATTAGTCTCATCTATTCTTTGTAACTACTGCCTATAGACCAGGCACTGAGCAGACTGTGGCATAAGACTATAAGGTATACAGTACTGAGCATCACTGAACATGTTCTCTCTCTCTCTCTCTGTGAGTGTGTGTGTGTGTGTGTGTGTGTGTGTGTGTAAGAGATGTAGTAGATAAGGCAGAAGCCAAAAAACCCATTTGGATGCTACTGTAATCATCCAGAGCAGACATGATAAGAGGCTGAACCAGGCAGGGGAAGGATGGGAGGGGGTGAATCTCCATTGCTGAAATATAACCCCCTCCAGCCAGTCTTACCACTATCAGTTGTGGGCACAGCAGAGGAGCCAGGGTACCTAGTGCAAAAGGAAGGAAGAAGAAGGGGTCTTCCTATTGACTAATGCTGCCATTAGGACAGACAACAATGGGAGGAGTTGAGAATGGTGCCTTTAAGCTTGACCTACCTGGGCTAGCAGACTGGCTAAAGAGGTAGAGCACCTGGCTAGCAAGAGTGAGGCCCTGAGTTCAAACCCCAGTACTGCAAAAAAAATAATAAATCTAGACCTACCTAGGCGGGAGCCTAACTTCTCACACAGACTGTGAGCTCCATGCAAAACTCCAGGCATGTCCATCTAAGGATTCTGAAGCTCAGGAAGTTCCAAGCTCACCTCAGCCTGTCACTGGCACAGATGGGCTTCTGATCTGAACTTGACCACAAGGCCCATGATAGTGCCTGGACTGAGGGTCCCAGTCAGCATGCTGTCTGAGGACACTGGATGGGCAGATCTGGGAAAGTTACCACCTGGAACTCAACCAGAGCAGGTGCTAGGGAAATAG
The DNA here is from genome assembly GCF_047511655.1 of Castor canadensis. Lineage (NCBI taxonomy): Eukaryota > Metazoa > Chordata > Mammalia > Rodentia > Castoridae > Castor > Castor canadensis. Next base: position 4,989,366 of record NC_133404.1, read on the forward strand.
ATCCAACACTGGCACCAGTGAGAGGAAGTCCAGCCAGAAGGCTAAGCAGTGGCAGGTGACAAGCGGTGTCTAATGAGCCCCTGTTGTCTGGAGGCTCCTCCCCAAGAAGCCAGTGACCCACCAAGCAACAGGTGGGAAGCAATAGCTGGGAAGTGGCTGGACCACAAAGCAGCATGGGGTCCAGAGGAGTTCTGCTTCTGGTGGTTTGGGAGCCTGGCTGGACTGGGGCCACACCCCCACCAGCAAGGACTCCCACAGCCCCAGAAGTCCACAGGCCACAGGGCTCCGCAACTACCAAGCAAAATCCTTGCCTGCTCCTATTCACCTCCCCAGCCCAGTGCTGCTGCCTCCTCTGTCAGGACATCTCTGGCTTCCTGTGTTGGATCCCTCTTTCTTATTTTGTGCTGACTAGCCTTAAAAATCTCTGTTCATGAAACTTTTTATAAATATAACAGTAGGAAATTTCTGATTATAAAACAAACATAAACATAGCTTAATAATTGTTCCATGCATAAATAGACAGACCTAAATTGTTTTTCCAAGATGAGATCATACTGATAATTCTTAAAATCTCTGTATATTGGAAAGAGTAGGAAATACTCTGGAAGCAATAGGTATAGGTAAGAACTTTCTCCACGAAACCCCAGCAGCACAGCAACTAAGAGATAGCATAGATAAATGGGACCTCATAAAGCTAAAAAAGCTTCTGTTCATCAAAAGAAATGGTCTCTAAACTGAACACCCACAGAGTGGGAGAAAATATTTGCCAACTATACATCAGACAAAGGACTGATAACCAGAATATATAGGGAACTTAAAAAACTAAATTCTCCCCAAACTAATGAACCAATAAAGAAATGGGCACGTGAACTAAACAGAACTTTCTCAAAAGAAGAAATTCAAATGGCCAGAAAACACATGAAAAAATGCTCACCATCTCTAGCAATAAAGGAAATGCAAATTAAAACCACACTAAGATTCCACCTCACCCCTGTTAGAATAGCCATCATTAGCAACACCACCAACAACAGGTGTTGGCGAGGATGCGGGGAAAAAGGAGCCCTTCTTACACTGCTGGTGGGAATGTAAACTAGTACAACCACTCTGGAAAAAAATTTGGAGGCTACTTAAAAAGCTAGACACAGATCTACCATTTGATCCAGCAATACCACTCTTGGGGATATACCCAAAAGACTGTGACACAGGTTACTCCAGAGGCGCCTGCACACCCATGTTTATTGTGGCACTATTCACAATAGCCAAGTTATGGAAACAGCCAAGATGTCTCACTGCTGACGAATGGATTAAGAAAATGTGGTATCTATCTATACACAATGGAATTTTATGCAGTCATGAAGAAGAACGAAATGTTATCATTCACTGGTAAATGGATGGAATTGGAGAACATCATTCTGAGTGAGGTTAGCCTGGCCCAAAAGACCAAAAATCGTATGTTCTCCCTCATATGTGGACATTAGATCAAGGGCAAACACAACAAGGGGATTGGACTTTGAGCTCATGATAAAAGCGAGAGCACACAAGGGAGGGGTGAGGATAGGTAAGACACCTAAAAAACTAGCTAGTATTTGTTGCCCTTAACGCAGAGAAACTAAAGCAGATACCTTAAAAGCAACTGAGGCCAATAGGAAAAGGGGACCAGGAACAAGAAAAGGTGAGATCAAAAAGAATTAACCTAGAAGGTAACACACACGCACAGGAAATTAATGTGAGTCAACTCCCTGTAAAGCTATTCTTATCTCAACCAGCAAAAACCCTTGTTCCTTCCTATTATTGCTTATACTCTCTCTTCAACAAAATTAGAGATAAGGGCAAAATAGTTTCTGCTGGGTATTGAGGGGGTGGGGGGGAAAAGGAGGGGGTGGAGTGGATGGTAAGGGAGGGGGTGGGGGCAGGGGGGAGAAATGACCCAAGCCTTGTATGCACATATGAATAATAAAAGAAAAAAAAATCTCTGTATATTGTGAAGTGTCCACATGTGGAGGGGAGTGCACATAATGGCAGGATCACACAGCACTTAAGAACAGACTCAGGCCAGGTGCAGTGGCTCACACCTGTAATCCCAGCTACTCAGGAAATGGAGTTCAGGAGAATTGTGAGACCAGCCAAGACAAAAAGTTAAGGAGACCTCATCTCAGCCAATGAGCTGGGTGTGGTGGTGTCCACCTGTCATTCCTATACAGGAGTTATAAGTAGGAGGGTCATGGTCTGAGGGTAACCCTGGGCAAAAGCCAGAGACCCTACCAGAAAAATTTTTAAAAGAGGGGGGTGGGCAGGGGCTGGTGGTGTGGCTCAAGTGGTAGAGCACTTACCTGGCAAGCGTGAGGCCCTGAGTTCAAACCCCAATACTGCTGAAAGAAAAAAAAAATGAAGGCTCAGATTTCTGCCACCCATTAATTTTGCCACTGAAGCCGGTCACTTGCCTCTCTGAGCCTTGGTTTCCTCATCTGTAAAACAGGCTGACAACAGTACCCACCCTCCTAGGCTGGCGAAGACCAAGTAAGGGCACATAGAACTCTCAGAAGCAGGCCTGGGACATAGGAAGAGCTCAGTGAACACCAGATGGTGGAATTATTGCTCTTCCTGACCTAATGACTTGAGTCTGCTTCCTGACCCCCCTCACACCCCATGTCTTATAGTTGGATCCTGACCTTGACCCTGAGTCTTTTATCTGACTCTCCTGGACCTACGTTGGGTCCCTTCCTGACTTCTGGGCTGGTTGGGGGGCTGGTGCCAGGTTGGCTCCTAACTGGTATTCAGTGGGATGGCTAGAAGTTCTTTCTCAGTTCAGCAACATGCAGGAGAGGGATCGGGGTTAGGGGAAAGAAGGAGGGAAAAGGAAAGGAAGTGTTGTGATCTACCCAGACCATGGAAATCTAATCCCGGTCCTTTCCAGTCTGTTGCCCTTAGGCCTCCTCGCCTAGTATCTAAGCCCTGGGTTCCCCTGAGTTGCTGTCATAGGAATAGATGTGGCCCCGGGACAGCAGAAATATTGGTGTAACTGACCTAGTGTGGCCAGGAGGGATGGTGACCAGGGGCTAACCACCTCTCCAGGGAGTTGCTAAGGCTTGGGGCACAGCTGGAGCCTATACGCCCATAGGCCTGGGAGTGACCCACTGACCCCTAAGTGTGGGTGAAAATGGGGGACAGGCTCCTGAGGGGCACGGGCTCAGCTCTGGGCTCTGGCATCACAGGAGATGAGCAACTACCGGCGGGCTATGCAGAAGATGGCCGAGGACATCCTGTCGCTGCGGAAACAGGTCAGCATCCTGGATGAGGAGAACCGCATGCTAAGGGGTCACCTGACCCAGCAGGAGGCAGAAGAGGAGAAGACCCAAGCTGATGAGGTCCAGAACCTGGGTGAGGATGCACAGGCTGCCAAGAGCCTCCAGACACCAGCCTGGGCCCAGGCTCTTCGTTGGAGACAGGGTGGTGGGGAGCCTTCTCCAGATGTGCATGCAGCTGGACTGAGGCTAGTGGGAGCACCCCACAAACACACAGTCCCTGCCCAGCTAGGTCCTCTGAGGGACAAGAAATGGAGTATCCAGTCTTGTCTCAAGCCCCAGGGTGCACCCCCACTGCACGTGAGAGCTGAGAAAAGCCACCTCCCTGAGCCTCCCCACTCATCCTAGCAGTGTCCATGAAGCAGAAACTGCTGCTAAGTGAGCTAGACACAAAGAAACTGAAGGACAAGGTGCAATATCTGCAGAATGAACTGATTCGGGTGAGTGGGGCCTGGGGGGGCGGGCGGCAGGGAGCCAGGTGGGTGGGATAAGGATGGGAAGATATGTCTGGAGAGAAGAGCAAGTGGGAGGGGGCAGCCAGCAGAGCATTCAGCAGAGGGCAGCATGGACCCGCATGGCCAAGGAAAACTCCTAGGCACCCACTCACCCCATCCCCACCTCCACAGAAGAATGACCGAGAGAAAGAGCTGCTCCTCCTGTACCAGGCTCAGCAGCCACAGGCTGTGTTGCTAAAGCAGTACCAGGACAAACTGCAGAAGATGAAGGCACTGGAGGAGACTGTACGGCACCAGGAGAAGGCAGGTGCTGGGGGCCACTGGCTGGGGGCCTGTGGACAGGCAAGGGTAGAGCCCCCAAACTAGCCCAGCCTCGGTGCTCTGCTGCTAGGTGATCGAGAAGATGGAGCAGGTGCTGGAGGACAGGCTACGGGAGAGAAACGAGCACCCTCCACCGAACAGGCCAACAGGGAAGATCCACATGGGTGGGTCTGCTCCCCAAGGTGGATGTGAGTGGTGGATACCCCAGCCTTTGCCTTGCCCTGCCCTGCAGGCCCTGCCTTCTGGAGCTTCCAGCTTCAGGAGAATCCCAAAAAAGGGGCCTGTGTGCAGTTACATCTGTGGGGCCCAGTGACACCAGGGCAGTACTGCTCCCCCAACTCAGGCTCTGAGCACTTCCACAGCACACTGATCTTCTTCCTTGTGCCAGGAAACCCCTTGGGACACAGGACTACACTGTGTGAGCCAGGCTAGAAAGGGGTCAGGCCCCCAGGGGAGAGGCCCTGCAGACTAGGGCAAGTCGAGTGCAGCTTTCCCAGAAGAGGGCCACCTGGGGCAGCAGCTCCCAGCTCAATTCCAAGGCCTTGTGGGTTATTTCCTCAGCTCCCCAGGTCTTCAGAGACGCCTTTGATGAAATCAGTGATTTGTTCTCCCCATTTGGTATCAACCATTCAACCAAAGCCACCTATAACTGCCAATCAGAGGTGGCTCTCATGAGCAGGAAAGACTCAGGTGACACCATTTCAGGCCAGCCCCAAAGCAAGGGATTTCCCTGAGCTGCCTGTAAAGTCACCCCAGGACTTTACAGCCCTGTGCTCAGCCTTCACTGCTGAGGGAAGAGGGGAATCTAAAATAGTGAAAGCTTGGCCCACCTCTCAGTGGGACCCTTAGGTCATTCACAGTCTGGGTTTAAGGAGGGCAACCGCTGGGGCAAAAGCCCAAGGAGTAAGGATATAAGAGTGGTGGGGGACTCTTATATAAGAAGAGCTGGATTATACCCAGGACAATGGAGGGGAATGTAGGAGAAACAGTGGAATCAGATTATAAACAGCCTACGAGGACAACCTGTAGAGTGGAGCCCTGATTCTGCTAGAAACAGAGAGCCAGTGATGGCTCGGGAGCAGAGAGGAGCAGAAAGGAGCAATGATGGGGCAGACCAGGGCAGGGACGTGGATACAAGAAAGCCCACCCTATGAACATCTATGGCCATGTTCACAGCCTTTCCTGTGCTCTCAGCCTCTGGCCCTCACCTGGGTTCCACAGGAGAGAACCAAGCTGTTGACCTTTACTCCATGCTGCTGGCAGAAAACTCAAGGCTGAGGGCTGAGCTAGACAAGAACCGCCACCAGTCAGCCCCCATCATTCTGCAGCAGCAGGCCCTGCCGGTAAGAGCCACCACCACAAGCTTGACCCAGGCCTGTCTGCACCAGGTGCCTAGAAATCACCCACAGCCCGATCCAAGTTGAACCAGGCCAGGAGCTAGGCTTCCAGGTTTACTGGGGCTGCAGTGCTCCCTGTGTCTCCTGGAACATGAACTCAGAAGGCTTGCTCTTTTTTCTCCTGGAGTTGCATGTATCTGAAAGTTTCCCCTTTATGCCCTCTAGCATCCTGGGGGAGCAAGCCCCTGACTAACTGTTGACCCCTGAACTCTGACTCTTTTTCCCACTCAGCTGGCTTACTTCCATACAGACCTCACCCAGGTCTTCCAGAACTCTGTTCTAGAACACCTCCTGGGATTGGTGCAACCTTGGAGAGCCCTTTTCCCCATCCCAGGTGGACCCCGGGGAGTTGGGAGCAGGTGGAGATGTGGCAGAGAGGCTGCGAGAAACAGATGGCCCAGGCCACACCGAGTGCATGGAAAAAACCCTTCTCGCACAGGTGGGTGTCCTGGGGCCCAGAGACATGCAGGCCCCCTCCACTTCCCAGGCCACTCCAGAGGCCCCAGAGGCTGCACACAAACCCGAAGAGAGAATGTTTGGAATGTTTGGAATTATAGCAGGGACAAGGGGACACAGGAGAGTGTTTCTCTTTACCCCAGGACTTGCAGGAGGTGAGTTCTGTTTGGAAGCATTTGTTGCCTGGACTGCAGGTAGAACATGGGGGTCAGGCACCCTTGTGTCACAGATTCTTCACTCTGCAAAATGACCCCCGGCTCAGTCCCCTTGTGTTCATTAAAGGAAGTTCCTTGACGCATTTCGTATTTTTCAAAAGTTGATGTGTGAAAACTTCAGATGCCCAAAATCCGTGGGGGAAACGGCTGTGAAAAAAGCTCATGGCAAGCCCAGGTCTGAGGCTCTGCATGGGGAGCTAAGTTTGGAACTTAGACTTGTCTGCTTTCTCTTCTTGGGTACCTCACATGGCCACTGCCCCCAGCTGGGGCCATACATTAATTTCTACTTTGTCCACAGGATTTCCTTGGCAGTTCTTCAGACAAGTTTAACCTCCTAGCCAAGCTGGAACGAGCTCACAGCCGGATTCTGTCTCTGGAAAACCAGGTGGGCCGAGTACAGGGGTCATTCAGGCGGGGCCGGGCTTGCAGCCCAGCCTATGACCAAGGTTGAGGCTCAGGATACAAGTAGGGTCAAGACTCAGTTCTATGACCAGGACTAGGGCTTAGTAATTGACCAGGATCTGGGCTTAGTGTGGCCAGGATCAGGGTTCACTATGTGACCAGGTCAGACTCAGTCTGTGACCAGAACCAAGGACCAGTATGGATTTAGGATCAGTATGCTGTTGGAATGCAGAAGTGTATCTGTGTCTTAGACTGTCTGACTATATGGTCTCCTGCTGTCCTCCTGCTACCCCTGAGGTTTCTCCCTCTTTGTGTCTGCAGTTAGAGGACTCAGCTCGACGCTGGGGCCGAGAGAAGCAGGATTTGGCCACACGGCTTCAGGAGCAAGAACACGGCTTTGGGCACCCCTCACACCCCATCATCACAGACCAGCCTGTGAGTAACCCCTCCAGCAGAGCTCCTGGGGCCTGAGAAAATTTGGGGGACCCAGCTCCTGGGCTTGGCATCAGAAGTTCTGGGCTCCATTTCCCCACCTATATGAGGAGACAGGAACCCCTGCCAAGACAGCCTCTCCCCCATGAGAGATAACTGGGTTCTACACAGGAATTTCTGGAATGTTCTGACACTGCCTGTATCCTAGGACAGGGTTTCCTCATGGGAGCAGTTGCTTGTGGCCCCACCCACCCAGCTCCCAGTGTCCAAGACTCTCCCCACTGCCCGCCTTCTTAGGCGACTTCTGTGCTGAGGTTGGCTCCATGTTATCAGCTCCCCAGGAGCAAACAGACCACTCACACTGCCCCCCAAGCTCAACCCTGAGCCTCCAGCACCCAAAACCTTGGCCCAAAACCTTCTCCTGCTGTGGAGGCATCTGCCCTTTGCTTTTGGCCAAGGCCCCATTGCTTCCAAGAAGGGTCTTGGAAGGATGAGGGGACTGTCAGGAACTCAAGGCTGCCATTACAGGCTCATCTGGGCTCTGTGGACGCTTGGGAGAGAGAAAGTATTACCTGCAATTCTAAAACAGGCTTAGAAGTCTTTCAGAAGTCACAGCCCACTGGAGTTGGATCCTCAGAGCTGTGGCTTGCCAGGCAAGATGTCCTTGAGCACGGGGCCCCTGGGAATGTGGATGTACTCACCCTTGCCTCATTTTGTACACCACAGTACACCTCGACCTACTCTACGAACCTCAACCAACCCTCAAAGCCAGGACCCTTGCAGCCCAACGGGCTCAATGGGCCCTTGGACCCCCAGAAGGATCTAACTCCCAGCAGACCTGAGCCCTGAGCAGGCCTCCTCCCCACTGTGCTGGGACATCCTCCCCATTCCTAAAGATGACTTTATTAAACACTGTAGCTCAACAAGCTTTTGTCTCTTTCCCGGAACAGGGAAGCCTGGGGACCAGCTGCCTCCTCCCAGACTTCCCTCGCTCTGCTCTGCAACCATATGCAGCAGCCTGACATCTAGGAGCTTGCTTTTTTTTTTGGAAAGTCAAAGGCCATTTGGACCCAGAAGGTTGGCAAGAAGAGGGATCAAGGCACGGGCCTCTTCCAGACATCCAGAAGATGTCCCTGGAGAGCAAGCTCTGAGCAGTGGTAGGAGGGAAGCCAGGACTGCCCACCTGCCCAAACACGTATCATGTCTGAAATCATGTCACCATGATTCAACTGACTCTTGGGAAGGACTTTCCCTTCCCAAGCCTTCTTGTGGTAATCATTCACTATCAGTGTGAAATATTCCATTAATCAGGCAGAGGCCGAGCTGAAGATGCGTCCAAAAGTAGCCAGGGACAGAAAGGCAGGTGGGGCCAGCACTCAGAGTCCCCACTGAGAGTCAGCAGCCGAAATTCTGGCTGTGAACATGTTGGGTGACCTTAGATGACCCAAAACCTCTCTTAACGTCTGTTTCTTTCACTATTCCATGCAGGGCTGGATGCTTTTGGCGGGGAGATGCTTTCTAGCACTGACACTTCCAGTCAACAATGACTCAGACCCAGAGAAGAGAAAGGAAGCAGGAAGGAGAGATAGAGATGAGAGAGAGGAGGAGATGATAGAGATGAGAGGGTGTGGAGTAGGGAAAAGCAAAAAGGCTGCAAGAGTGGTTCAGAACCTGTAGGTTCTGGTAGAAGAAGCCAAGCCAGCTGGGCCACTGTCCCAAGCTAGGCCAGCTTCCATGCCTACTTGCAAGACTTACTGGGGTACCCAAGGGCCAGGGATCTGGCACTTGCTCAAGACAGGAATTGTGGAAACTGGGGTGCTCAGAGGGCAGGGTGAGAGTTAAGTGGGCTGCTGTACTGCGATCAGAATCAAATTGTCCAAACCCTGCATGGGCACTCTGCTGCAGTCTTCCTGACTCCTATCCAGAGCTTGGACAAGGGGACATACGGTCTGGAATAAGAAGGTGAGACCTGGGGCAAACCCACAGAAGGATCAGGCAGGGTGGTGGAAGCATGCAGCCTCTCATTTCCAGGGTCAGCCCATCACCACACCAGCCTCTCATCAACATGGTACCTTACCCACAGGCCTCAGCCCTGACCATGCCCAAGACTGACTGGGTCTTAGCAAAGAAGGCCTCATGACCCCACAGGGGCTCCTACTGGAGCACTGCCAAGCAGGCCCACCAAGGAGAACAGGACTGGTCCACACCTCTGAAGTCACCCATCCTGATTCTTCCTTGCCTATTTTTCTGGTTCCTGAACTTCTATTTATGTAAGGGGGTCACAATAAGGATGGCTGCAAGTGTGGCTGTCTCAGGTCCACCTGCATACCCCTGATTCCACTATTGACTCTTGGGGGCAGGGAGCATGTCCACAGAAGTGATGAAAACTTAGGAGTCCATGAAATGAAAACACTCTCTGTGGTTCAGCCATTTATTGTCTTCCTGGGGCAGGTGAAGAGGTGGTGGAGGGGAGGGTTCAGCTGAGCTGGAGCAGGTGACCACTGAGAGCCAAATCCATCATCCCAAAAGGAGAAGGGGTGGGGCAGAGAACTGGAGATGCAGGAACCCTGAGGGCCCCCACCAGGCCAACCCCCCACATGACTGCTGACCTGGTAGGGGGGGGTCAGGTGGTCCCACCCTCTGATCATGCCTGGTCTGGGTCCTGTTTGAAAGGCAGGAAGGTGAAGAAGATGGGCTCATCAGGCACCAGGATGAGGCTGAACTTGGTACCTACATCACTAATCTGTTGCACTTCAATTCTGAAGTTCTCCAGCACCTGAGAAAGGGAATGGTGGGTTTAGGGAAGGGAGGAGAGGCCTGTCTCCCCTATGCCACACTCATTCACCTGTAGGCAGGGCCTGCTGAGAGTATTTGAGGAGCTCGGGGTGTACTACCAACTCCTTATGCAACTCCCCCACCATGTCTGAAATGTATCATGGGTGCTCTGTTCTCTAGATTTAGGCCTTGACCTTCACTAGTCTATAGTGCCTCTTCCCCACCCCATCTCTTCACCACTAGGGGGAAACAGATTCCCAGGGGACACCAGTGGGTGGTAAGTGGATTAGCCCAGAAGTGAAGGCAGCTGGGAATTATGAGACAGATGTACCCTGGTTCTGCACTCTGGGGGCTCTGGACAGAGGTGGGAGGAGGAGGGTTGATAACTTCATCACCAGCTCACGGTGCCCAGATGTCTTCACACTCAACTCACATTAATAAGGAAGATGGTCATCTCCATCTCTGCAATCCGCCGGCCCAGACACTGCCGCACACCCCAACCAAAGCCCAGGTACCGGAAGTAGGTGGCATTCTTATCTTTTTCCAGCCAACGACTTGGGTCGAAATTGTTCGGGTTGGAGAAGAAGCTAGGTTCTCGGCCCATGGCATAGCTAGCCACCTGCACCAATGTCTAGAGGCAAGGTGGTCAGAGATCTGAGTGAGCCCCACCCACAGTCCTGCACAACACCCAGCTTTCCCAGGCCCTTACTGTCCTACCCTCATCCCCGCTCCCCAACATAGCTGCTCAGTTACCCAGGGCAGAACATTCTGACCACTGTGTGACCATGAACAAGGCCCCGCCCCTCTCTGAGCCTCTCTGAAGGCTACAGAGTCAAGGTTGGGATAATCTAGGGATTCCCCTGCTCCCAGACCCAGGCATTCTGTGAGATCCACCCCCCTGACCCAGGCTGTTTCAGCCATCATTGCCTACCATCTCCGTTCTTCATTCATACTTGAACTGCTCTGGCTGAGAGCCCCACCAGCACCCCAGTGCCAGGAAGGAAAGACAGAACAGAAGCCCCCATTGCCACCTGTCTGTGGCCGCAGCCTGGCCCCAGCCTCCCCTGTCTGACTGGCAGTGCCTAAGGTTCCTGGCTGCACCTACCTTAGCGGGAATCATGTAATTCCGAATCACTGAGTCATTCACAAGGTATCTCTGCACGGTCACGGAGATGGGGTGGAGTCTGTGGGAATAGGGCACTCAGAAACTGATGACCCCAAAGCCTGGACACAGGCCATACCCTCCATCCCCACTCCCACACCAGCCTGGCATCTCAGCCCCAAGTGGAGAAACTGAGGCAGGACTCGGTTTCTATCCTCATCATTCCCAGCTGCCTCTTTCAGACTTCTTACTTCCTGCTTCTAATCTCCTGTAGCCCACCCTAGGAACCCTGCCCCAGCCCTGCCTGGGGGAAGGGGGCAGGAGAGGCATGGGTGGATGAGGGCTTGCCTCAGTGTCTCCTTGATGCTGGCTTTGAGAAGGGGGGTAAGCTGCAGCATCTTGGTCACGTCTCCCTGGGCCTGGCGCCGGGCAGCCAGAACTTCTGCCCGCAGCGTCTCTTGCACCTTCAGGTTGCGTGCCATCTCATACAGGTGCCACTGCAGTGTCATGGACGTCTGGCAGGGAGGGTGGGGATGAAGAAAACGTAGAGGGCCTGTCACTCTGGAGCACTTTGAGGTCCATTTCCAAAACCTCTCTCCCCACACCCTCGTCCCATCTCCAAGGCCACCATGTGCAAAGGCAAAGTATAATTTGAAAGGCAAATATCCAAGAAGGCTTTCTTGTGGCCCAGACAGGCATGGTTAGAGCAGCGCTTGCCCCTGCCCTCATCTGTGTTGCCAGCACCTAGCCATCCCCCGCAGCCAGTGAAATGTCATCTACATAGCCCATGACTTCTTCCAAAGGACGCCAGAGGCCTTCAGAAGGCAAATCCTATCTTGACAAGGAGTGTGCACTGAAAAGACTGCTGTTCCTTTTGCTGTCTCATCGAACACCACCTGCTCCCCTGCAGAACTCCCCAAACGTTATCTTTAACCCAAACACAGAAGCAGAGCATAAAACAAGGCTCAAAGGTACCAAAACCAGCCCACAGATCTGTTTTCTACCCAGGATGCAATTAATGTGGGGATATACTGAGAATAAGCAGCTATATAAACTGAATATAAACCAGTTTGTGGCCAGTGGTCCTCCACTGATCAGTGACCTTCCTCAAACCCCACAGGCCCACATTCCTCCATAATGACGGACCAAGCCTAAGCCTATTTGGGGATCCCAGACTGGAACTCCCTCCCTCCTGGGGCTAGGGCATGGATTGCTGGCACACAAGGATCATATTTTCGCCCAAGAGGCTGGGATACCTTACTTCTTCCTCCCAGAGGGGCAGCAATTTAAACAATGTCATCCAGTCCCTTTTCAGCTCTCAATCCTTGCCTAGCTCCCAAAGCCTCTGGATGAAGTACAGAGGCCCTGGCCTGACCTCCAGCATCCTCTCAACACCTACCTGTGCTCCTCTAGCACCCCAGAGCTCTAGCAAAACACAGCTGTACACAACTCCCAAAGCCCAGAAATAATCTCCAATCATGAATGTGTGTGTGTGTGTGTGTGTGTGTCAGAACCTCCAAGGTATGCCACACAACAGGTCCTTGGGAGATACCTGTTAATAAGGTAACTGTGTGACATTGGCCAAGTTAACCTCGCTATGCCCAGTTTCATCCCCTAAAAAAGGAGGATAATAGAAACACAGTTACTAGTGTAACAGGGACTTTGAGGCTGCTTTTGCTAAAAGCACTGACTCTTCACTTAGGCCTGCAGATGCCTGATGGGTCACTAACAACAGGATAAAAGCCTGACATCTCTACCTTCACCTTGCAGCTGTCTCCTTTTACTGCCTTTAACTTTGGGGTAGATTCATGCCCAACTCTGTACACATGTTAATCATTTAAGGAATATCTGTAGAAAAACTAGTGATTTAATATTGATTAGCCCTAAATTTACCTAACCTCTCTCATCCCTCTTCAAGGTATAATATACCAAAGTCAGAATAAGATATTTTCAAGATTTCAGGAATGGTGAGATTTGCAGGCAGATCACCCCATGATGGGGCTACCCCTCAATCAGGAGCAATTGCCCATGACTAGAACTGAGGCTGCCCCACTAAGTGGGAGCACTCATCTCATGGCAGGAACCAAACTGCCCCTCGAGCAACTGCAATTTCATGTTAGTCTTTCCTCTCCTTTGAGCTCTGTCAGTAGCTGGCCGTGAGTCTGTCGTCCATCCCTATGATGTGTGGTAGACTTTTGCCCACTTCACTGCCTCACTATGAGCTGAACTGTGTCCCCCACCAAGTTCACATGTCTAATTTCCCAACCCCCAGTACCTCAGAATGTGACTACATTTGGAGATAAGGGGAAAAGGAGATCACTAATATGGGTCCTGAGCCAAAAACAACTGACATCCTTGCAATACAGAGAGGGTTAAAACACAGCACATACACAGGGAAGCCCACATGCAGACATAGGGAGACGATGGCCGTCTCCAAGTCAAAGATAGGGCCTCAGATTGAGCCAATCCTGCCAACACTTGATCTTGAACTTTCAGCCTCTAGAACTATGGGAAATTCATTTTTATTATTGGAGCTAGACTGTCTGTTCTGTTTTGTTACGTCAGCCTGGGCAGACCAATACATTCCTCGTCTCTGAGCAATGTAAGAATATTGGAGGTTCATGAGGTTCACCTTTACCATCTTAGGGCTTGTGTCCTAACTAATTACCCATAAACACTGCCCCCCCTAGAGTGCCGAAGTGTAAGAATTTAGAAGAAGGGAAGGTGCACTGGTTTCAGTGTTCAAGAAAAGAAGTTTCCAGGGTACTGTGCGGGCACAGTAGATGCCTCCGGGCATTAGGGCACCATGGCCTAGAAGGGAAGAAGGGGAACAACAGAAAGGACCTGGAAGACAAACCCAAGACTTCTTCCACTGCCCCCTGCCCCGCCAAGTTTTCTGAGGACATGCCTATTTGCCTGGGTCTAAGTGAGCTGGGTCCTCCTCTCAGAGTGAGGGACTCGGGCCAGGGAGACATGGCCCTCAGCAGCTGAGCTTCCACAAAGCAGGCCCCCCAAAGGGTGTTGCTTTTAAAGGCTCCACACACTTCCTATGTCCAGTCACTCCCTTCTACTGGGCCCCCCAAAAAATGGCTGATCAGTCTTGAGTCTTGCCTTGTGAGTAACCCTCCTAGGAGATTAGTGTTTAAAGAATGGAGCCAGGAGAGGAAGGCACATCCCACAGTGGGGAGGACCACTTGAATAGCAAGACTTCAGACAATGCTGCTGGCAGGGGAGGGCACATGGGCACAGGGAGGCTGAAGACTTGCCCTACTGCCACTCACCGTGTCCACACCTCCTGCCAGCATCTCGGTTATGTTGGCCTGGATGTTTTCAAAGGGCATCTTGTTACTTCCTAGGAGTCTGTAGAGGATGCCGGGATACTTGTTGAAGTCTCTTTTATGTCTCAAGTCCCAGTAGAAGTTCTGGATGTATTTGTCAGCTATGGAGAGAAGAAAGAACAGTGTGAGGTCCCCTGTAGGTCAGAGGAAGGGGATGGTCATTTTTGGGGAAGGCTGTGGATTCTGGAACCCCGTGCTTTGTAGGCTGCCATTTTACTGAGTGTCCACTCTGTACCAAGTCTTCCAATATGTCATTTCTTTCTTGTTTTCCCCACCTTGGCAGTACTGAGACTTGAACTGAGGGCTTCAGATTTACAAGGCAGGCACTCTCCTACTTAAGCCACCTCTTCAGACTTTTGCTCTGGTTATTTTGGCGATAGGCTCTTGCTTTTTGCCCAGGCTGGCCTGGACCTCAATCCTCAATCCTATTTTAAGATTCCTATCATCACTAGGATGACAGGTGTGCACCACTGCACCACTGTGCCCAGCTACTGGTTGAGATGGGGACTCACTAATTTCCCCACCCACCCCTGACCCCACTTTCCTGGGGTCCCAATTGCAGCCTCCCAAGTAGCTAGGATTAAGGCATGAGCCACTGGTGTCTGGCTTAATTTTTGACGACAATTCTACGAAGTATGTGACATCACACCCACTTTTCAGACAAAGAAATGGAAGTGCAGAAGTATTTACATGTCCAGTGACCTGGGTAAAAGGGACAGTTGTGGCATATGATTCTATCACACCTCAATCACCCTACTCCACCTAACCCTCTCCACCCAATCCTCCTGACACCCAGAACAGCTGTTCTCAGATGCTGGCACTCAACCACGTGCACCGTGAATTCCTTTCAGGATGTCTTCACTCTTCTTTCTCCAGAAAAATCCAATCACCCCAATAGCCAGCTTCCATCCCAAGGCCTCCAGGGCCTTCTTGACACCCATCCCTGCCCACCAGAGGGTGGGTTTCCTCCGTGGCAAGTCAGTGGCCATTGACAAAGCTTGGGACAAAGAGGCAGCCCAAGGCCTGGTATTTCCAGTTGACTCTCTCTCTCTTCCCACTGTGGGGGAGCTCCCCTGTCCAGAGAACAACCAGAGGAGTCCTCACCTTTGCTAAAAATCAAGTCCCATGCTGCCGTATGGTCCCTCCAGGTCTTGGTCCTAAAGAATCGGAAGAGGCCTGGGGGCAGGCTGAGCATGGGGACACTGCTGTGGAACATCTGGTAGATGGCATCAATGAACCGCTGAGACTCGGGGTCCACGATCTCCTCCAGCATCCCCAGACGCTCTCCAAATATGATGTTAGTGATGGCTGGAAGGGAGGCTGAGGCTGAGAACTCCTTCCAACCCAGCCATCTGAGAGCCTCTGCTCCCAGGACCTCCTCTGCCCCACCCTACCCCCACCCCCAGCCCCACTTCCTCCAGCAAAGAAACTAAGGCCTGGGCCCCAAGGTCTAAGAAAGCAAGATGGAAGAAGGCTGCCCTCTGGCTACCAGATCCTCAGAGGGGAGGTGTGGAAGACCCTGAAAAGGATCTCTTGGTGGGAAGTTGGGCCTTCCACAGAGCCAGGAGAGAACTGGGCTGGGATGAAACTTCTGTCCTCTAAGAAGGATTTCTTATCATGATTGTTTGGATTGGCTAAATACTCCCTGAGATGGCTCAAATGGGAGACTGAGGCCATAAATCCCTGGGTAATTTGGCCATCTAAGACCCAGTCTGACTGAACCTAAGCAGTCACAACAACTTTCCTTACTCTGTATAGATAACTCCTACATATCCTTCAATGCCCGGCTCAGATAAACCACCCAGCCTTCCTTTCTCCTACCAGATTTCTCAGGAGAGAGACTCTTACAGAACAAAAGACTAAGCCATGCTCTGGCTTCTGGAGGATGGTGTCAAGGAGGACCTATGCACAGGAAATCAATGCGAGTCAACTCCCTGTATAGCTATCCTTATCTCAACCAGCAAAAACCCTTGTTCCTTCCTATTACTGCTTATACTCTCTCTTCAACAAAATTAGAGATAAGGGCAAAATAGTTTCTGCTGGGTAGCAA
Organism: Castor canadensis; assembly: GCF_047511655.1. NCBI lineage: Eukaryota > Metazoa > Chordata > Mammalia > Rodentia > Castoridae > Castor > Castor canadensis. Next base: position 5,005,611 of record NC_133404.1, read on the forward strand.
TGGGGTGGGGGGAAAGGGAGGGGGCGGGGGGGATAAGGGAGGGGGTGGGGGAAGGGGGGAGATATGACCCAAACATTGTGTGCACATATGAATAAAAATAACTAAATAAATAAACAATACAAAAAAAGAAAAAAAAAAGGGAGGATCTATGATTTAGAGACCCCACCCCCAGCAAGAACATCAGGTGAGGGGGCTACACTGCCCTCTGGGTGGCTGATGGGAGGGGCGTATCCAGCAGCTTCTCCTAGAAGCCAATCAACACATCTTCAGGATCTGTGTTGGGTCTTGGTGAGAGAGTGAATGCTGGTTCTCCACCCCCAGACCCCTGCCCGCTTGGTGCAAGACCCTTACACTCAAAAGCAAAGCGGAACAAGTCATCACTGATGTCCCCTGAGAAATTTCCAGACTTCTGCTGCTTGATGCGTCTGTGCAGGACTCTGACAAAGTCCCGAGACACTGCCTCCAACAGTGGCACGAAGTTCTTGGTGGCCTCTGGAGACATCACCTCCTGGTTCAGGGTCACTCGGTCTTTCTTCCAGTCTTCCGATGTCCTACGGAAACACAGACCCCCCAAGACCCCATGGACGAAACCCGAGGTCTGGCTCTCAGGGGCTGAGAGCTGAGGCATTACTGCTTCCTCTCAACATCCTCTGCCTCCCACCTCCTCCCTGCTCTTCCTGGCCTAGGAGAGGAGAAAGGAAGAAAGTGGGTGAAGGAGAACCAAACTCTGACTGTTCTCCATCCCCACGACTGCTGCTGCTGCCACCAGACCAAAAAACTCCTGGACCCATCACCCTTCAAGCCACTCTAAGCCGTCCAAGTCCCTGCCATATGTAGGCCTGCCTTTTGCGCCACTTCCCTTTCGTGCCTCCTGGCCCATGCTCACCTTCACCATCGAGGGCCCTCTACACCACCTTTTCTCACTCCTGCACAGATGAAATTCACCACCCTCTCCTTGGTACCCCAAAAGTGCCCTGGTATTCACTGCAGTGGGGGTGGAACTCAGGTGAACTTAGAATTGGTTCAAGGCACACTTCTAAAATGATCCATGCAAAGCCTTTTTTGTAATTTGGAGGATTTTTTTTTTGATGTTTGTTTGATATAAGAATGTTATTATAGCCAAACACCAGTGGCTCACACCTGTAATCCTAGCTTCTCAGGAAGCAGAAATCAGGAGGATCAAGGTTCAAAGCCAGCCTGGGCAAAATAGTTTGTGAGACCCTATCTCAAATAAACCCATCGCCAAAAAAAGCTGGTGGAGTGGCTCAAGGTGTAGGCCCTGAGTTCAAACCCCAGTACTGCAAAAAAAAAAAAAAGAAAGAAAAAGAAATGTTATTATAAACTCATAAGGACTACCTGGTTCTTCCACACCCTTCCTCCCTCACACAGTGACTCCCCCAACCTGAATCCCTCCCTCTTTTTTGTGTGTGTATGGTTTTATACAATCTATCTAAGTTCCTGAAAGGAACTTCTTAAAACAGCAGTCATGCTTTGGGGGGTTTGCTTTTTCCGTTTCTAAACAGTTCTCTATTGTTGTGAGTCACCATTCATTTGTTCACTCCCCTGTTGGGCAAGTTGGTGGCTTCCTGGGTTTTGCTAGTATGACAGCTCCAGGGCAAACATTTCTCATGCCCCCTGAGAGACTCTTTGGGGGAGATTCCCAAAATCAGAGCTGGGGCATCGTGGGTACGTGAACAGTCGATTTCAGGAGATAATGTACCACCGACCTTCCGAACAGAGGCACTGGTCTATACTCCCGCCAGCAATGGGTGAGAGCTCCAGTCGCTCCGTGGCCTTGCCAACACTTGATATGGACACATCTTACATTTTTGATCAGCAGTTTGATAGAAAACAGTATCCACTACACTGATCGATACAGACTTCCCTACTTCTCACCGTCCCTTCAGCTTGTGTGCGACTCACCCTGACAGGGCCCTTCTCTATTTGTCACTGCACCCCCAGCACCTGACACAAAGCCTGGCACATCGTGGGTGCTCTGTAAGGTAGAACTTCATGATTAAAGCAATAAATAAAGACTTTGCAAGGTCTTTAATTATTCATGAAGCTCTTCAGCCTGACACTCCCCCTGGAGGTCAGCAGCACAGCTCTCCATCACATCCCTCCAGTCCCGGGTGTGACCTCAAACTCACTTCAGCAGGACTCCCACGGGTTTCTGGTAATACTGGTGATAGGCGACCCAGGGTGGGATGAGATACCGCTCTGGGATGGGACCTTCAGCCTTAAAGAGCAAGGCCGCGTCTTCAGGATCCATGATATAAACGGACTCTACACTGCCGAGCTTCTCCCTGGAGGGGCAGGAAAAAAGCTGATGTCAGGATCTGAGGCAGCCAGGGAGACCCTTGACTGCTACTGCTGGTGCCAGAGCTTTATGGCTGTAGGGCTTGAGGCAAAGCCTTTCACCTCACTGAGTCTGTTTCTCTGGTCTGTAAAATGGAAAGGGACATAGTTCCTGTCTCGTGGAGGTGCTGAAGGACAAAATATGTGGTATACATGTGACCATTGTAAAGCACTCTGAGTGACAGCTTCATGGTCGCTGTTGCTGTGTCACACAGCATACCTTCTAGGATGAGCCCCCTCACACACTCTAGAGCCTTCCACGGGCCATCAAGACTGTCTCACACCCATTCTTCCTGTGTCCACACCCTCAGAAATCTCAGCCTCTCACCACTCCCCCCCACACACATACACAGGGCTCAAGCACACTTCCATGTCACCTGCAGTGAGTGCCCTGGAATGACTTCCTGCAGCTTTTTAGGCAGGCCATTATCCAGGCCAACCAGTCCCCCTGGGATTAAATTTCTAAGAGTGGTCACCAAGCCTCAAGAGCCCTTTGCCTCTCTTAGAATAAAACACCACTTAAACATCAGGACCCAAGTATAAATGCAGACATTTTTCTATTAAAATGTAACTGTTATGCATGATAGTGTTCTTTTAAGAGATTAGGACAGACATAGAGGGATGTAAAGCCAAGGGGAAAAGACAGCAGTCTAAAAGCCAAGGAGAGAGGCCCCGGGAGAAGCCAACCCTGTAGACACCTTGATCTCAGACTTCTAGCTCAAGAACTAGAAGCCAATAAATTTCTGTTGTGTAAACCTATATATACATTACACACACACTTATGTATACACACGTATATATGTATACATACACATACACACAACTCCTCCAAAAATCAGAAAGGTTCACTTCTTCCTTGCATCTTTTGCCTAAGAAAACTTAATTGAAGATCTAGTTTAAGGCAAAATATAGTAAGATACACAGATACAAGCCAAGTATGCTCTCTCCTTCTCTCTCTCTCCCTCTTCCCCCTCTTCATCCCTCCCTCCCGCTCTCCTTTCCTCTATCTTCTCTATCTATCCCCATCTCTCTACTTCCTTTTATCCCTCCCCCCACCCCACAGGCATGGACCTAACTTCCGTAGTCTTGGCCTTGGCTTGCTCATGGCCTCCCAAAAAACCCCCTCAGTGTTTTTCCAGCTCAAGTGACCTTATACTAACTAGCTCCATATCCCTGGTCCAGCTCCAAAGACTTTGAACTGCTATTAATATTATCAATTCCAGTTCTGGGAATGTCGCCCAAGGCAATGATGTTGATATCAGCAGTTTTTCTGGAAGACAGATGTTCATCAAAACATTATTAGGGCAAAAATCCCCCAGCAGGCTCCATGTTTGCCTTAAAGAACTGGCCTAAAAACATAGCTTATCTGTGCAGAAGACTTCAGTGCTGCCATTTAAAATTATCTTAGAAAAGGAAAGAAGTCTTCCATGCCTTGTGGGACAAAACCACATAGCAAATATAACAGACTTACATTCTTAGCAGTACTCAGATATTACCCAAGTTAAGACTGGATTTGATTTGAATTTTTCATTTGTTCTTGTCTGCTGTAAATTGTAATATAATCCTGACACTCAGAACTGGAAGCCACACAACTCAGACTCTAGTCCTGGCTTTGTCTGATGAGCTGTGTGTCTTTAGTAAGAGCCTTCCCCTCCTCCCCGGGCCTCAGTTTTGCCATCATGAATGGGGATTGTAACACCAACTTCAAGGACATCCAAAACTCAAACAAAGTGACTGGGCAAACAGAAAAGGATTAATAAAATAAGGCTTTCCTACGGCTAGGGAAGGAGAGAGAGGAAAAAAAGCAGGGAAGGTGAATGGGGTGTACAGGGAGTGAAGTTGGAACAGAGGCACAGAGGGACCTAGGACAGAGAGGAAGAAGGGGAGACACAGGAAGGAGTCATCCTCTCCCAAGCCCAGCCCTGGAGGTGGGTGTTTCCTGCCTCCAACAAGTATTGAAAACCGGGATTAGGACTTCAAAAGGGTTGTAGGAGAGGGACAGAGGAAGCAGTGAGACCCCAACACAATCAAGCCTGACTCCCACAGCCGCCCCACACCTCAAGCCAGCCAACACATCACATCTGTACCCTTTCCTATCATGACCTTCCTATGAGAATTCTTTGAGTTGTTAAAGACCCTGTCACTTAAAGTAAAATGCACAGTCCCTCCTGGTCCCTTCTCCCAGTCCCTAACACACCTCCTGTGCCTTGAAACTGCTTGAAGACAGAAATAGCTCGAAGACTATTAACCTTAGACACTACTACACCAGAGTCAAATCATAGACCCTGAGGTCTCAGAGGCCAAATTGTTCAAGGCTCGTTCTCCTAGCAAAAGTCAAGCAGAACACACACGCACAGGAAATCAATGTGAGTCAACTCCCTGTATAGCTATCCTTACCTCAACCAGCAAAAACCCTTGGTCCTTCCTATTATTGCTTATACTCTCTCTACAACAAAATTAGAGATAAGAGCAAAATAGTTTCTGCTGGGTATTGAGGGGGTGGGGGGGAGAGGGAGGGGGCGGAGTGGGTGGTAAGGGAGGGGGTGGGGGCAGGGGGGAGAAATGACCCAAGCCTTGTATGCACATATGAATAATAAAAGAAAAAAAAAAAAAGTCAAGCAGATGCTTGGGGAAGGAAGGGAACAGAAGCAGCTGCTCCTGGGATGACCTCAGCACCTCCAGCAAGATGGGGATTTAATTAGCAGCCAGGTGGCCTGAGCCTCAGTCACCGCACCTAACTATGAAGATAGCAAACTCCCCTTACAGGACATCCAGAAGATCAAGGGTAGAGGGAGCATTCAGGCAGCTTGTTCTCTTACGGCCCCCTCCCACCATGAAGTAGAAAGGGGAAGGTTTGAGACTCCGACAGGAAATGGGAGGCCTTGCCTTTCCCACCACCATCTCCTGTCATGGAAGAAATAAAATCAGAAAGTAGGCAGAAGTCCAGAACCCAAACCCAAGCCACTTGGAGAGGGCTGCCTGGGCCCCTGTACCTCCCCACCCCACCCAGGCTTACCTGTAAATGGGACCATACTTCTGGAAATTCTGAACATGGTGATAGTGGATTCTGTGTGCGCCTTCTCCCCTCAAGAAATGGTACAGGTTTATCCATCCATTGTCACCAGGGGAAGGGATCTCTTTGAAGGGGCGTGGGCTATGAGTAGAGACGCCAGCTCCTCCTCTAGTGGGTGCCCTGGGATGCCCTGGACTCTGAAGGGTAGCACTCAAGAAAGGCTGGCAACTCTTGACCAGGACTGAGCGCAGAGCAAGTCCTTTGGTTAGCATGCTGTCCTGACTGCCAGCCACTCTACCTTCTCTTTGCTGCGGCAGAGCCTGCTGGGGTTACACTGACCCGGGGCCCCAGGGCCACACTTATAACCACTAGCTCAAGGCTAAGGGAGGAGCTAATGAAGCAACGACCTCCCTCCTCCTCCTCCTCCTGCCAGCGGGGCCCGCACAACCCCTCCCCAACACCGGGTACGGTACGAAGTCTCAGTCTAGAATTTCTATGGCCAGAGAGATGCCCCAAGACAGGGAGCATCTTGGTCTCTGTCCTCTGTGCAGGTCCTGCCAGGCCACCGACATACTTGTCCATGTCTTTGTGCTGGGATTTCTGTTGGTCCCTATGGTAGAGTCCACAGACATCCTTCAATATTATGGACAGCCTGGGATGGGGGGTTGGGGGACCCCAAGGGGAGGTCAGAGCCACCTGGCCAGCTTTGGGGTACCATACATCTTTCTACAGCCCTACTATTTATATGTGTGTGGTCATAAATTGCCAAACAAATAAAAATCCCCATATATTCTCTGAAAATGGTAAAATTGGCAGGTGTTGCTGTTATTGTTTTTTAAATGACCATATTTGTTCTTATAAAACTCCAAGGAAAAGGACAAATGAGAAGAGTAAAGTTTTCTAAGAGTTTAATGTTGAGAGAAAAAGAAGCCAGACACGGACAAGTACATACTTCTGGGGTACATTTGGGTAAGAGTCAAGGATTGACAAAAATGAATTTACGTTAGGAGTGGTTCTCTCGTGGGACAATGATCCAACTTTCTGGAATCCTAGGAATGTTCTTTCTTCTGCTATGTGTTTACATGCCAAAACTCACTTGTGGTTTGTTTTTGTTTTTGTTTTTCATTTTATTGAATATAAGTTTTTCAAAAAACGTGAACAAAAATTTGCATCCTTTTCTAGCAGAATGCTAGAAAAGCAAGGGGATAGGAGTTAACCCCGACAAATAAGTAGGACTTAAACCGAAATAAGCTTTGGTGCGGCTTTGCCCTTCTGTAGGTACTGCAGGAAGGAGAAGGAGACCCCTGGCTTCAGGAAGAATGGATTATCACTACTGGCAGAGTGCAAGCCAGGTCAACAGTGTAAAGAGGGTGGGGAAACAGTACAGGAAGACAATGACCCTTGGAAGCTCTGCAAGTCACTGCCATCTGGCAGGGGAGGGCCAAATTCCATTGGGTCTTATCAAGGATGACAGCCCTGCCACACCTGAACAGTAGTTCCACAGATCCTGGTGGCAGCCACCCAACTCTCCATTTATGGGGCCAATTAACATGGCCCTGGCTTTTATCAAAACATCTGGAGACTCTGGGCTTGAACTCCCATGGATTTTATAGAGATCCTCATCTCTGTCCCTCTCAGGACAGAAGGCAGAAACTGATTTATTGAGAAACCTTTAAAACTGGGCTGCAGGCCCAGTGTGATGATGCATACTTGTAATCCCAGCTACTCCAGAGGCAGAGGCAGGAGGATCTCAGGTTCAAGACCAACCTAAGCAAAGTTAGCTCAGAGACCCTATCTTATCTAGCCTGCTGGAAGCCCTGAATTCAATCCCTAGTACCACAAAAAAAAAAAAAAAGGAAGGAAAGAAAAAAGAGAAAAAGAGGTAGGATGCACACATGGGCTGGCAGAGACCTCCGACCCAGGCCAGCTGCTGTGACCTAAACCCTGTGGGGGCAGTGGGTAGGCCACCAAGGCACCCCTGGGATGTGATTTGAGTGATATTCCTGACCCCCTGGTATATAAGCCTGACTGACTAGTTGCCCTCCTAGAGACGTTGTGAACTACATAGTCCCTCCTCATAAATTCCTTCCCTGCTACATCTGAGATACAGTGAATTCTATTGTAACAACTAAGAATTATGACTGCTTCAATAATAAACAACTAGCCAGGCGCCAGTGGCTCACACCTGTAATCCTAGGCAGAGTCAGGAGGATTGCGATTGGAAACCAGACCAGACAAATAATTTGCAAAACCCTATCTCAAAAAACCATCACAAAAAAGGGCTGGTGGAGTGGCTTAAGGTGTAGGCCCTGAGTTCAAACTGTAGTACCACAAAAAAAAAAAAAAAAAGAATAAATAACTATATTGCTAAAAGACCACAATCTTTCATTTCATGTTTACTGTTTGCAATTCAAACAGTTAAGTCAATCATTTGAGTCATCCTACTTCTAATTTATGTTCTGTAGACTTTAACCCATTAAGGGGACATTCTGGGAACAAAGAAAGTCCCATTTGATAGAAAGAGGGCAAAACGGTTTATGATGGAGACTGCTACCAACTGCAGCTCGTGGTTTCCAGCTACTGGGGAGGCGGAGGTAGAAGGATCAAGGTCCAAATAGAATTCAAGGTTGGAAATAATTTCTAATTTGTTAAAATAATTTTTGAAGCCAGGCACCGGTGGCTTAGGCCTGTAATCCTAGCCTCTCAGGAGGCAGAGATCAGGAGGATCATGGTTCAAAGACAGACCAGACAAATAGTTCAAGAGACCCTATCTTGAAAAACCCTTCACATAAAAAAGGCAGGTGAAATGGCTCAAGGTGTAGGCGCTGATTCCCGAATTCTCACATTTTCCCTTTTTACTCCACTCAGGTAGCTCTTAGGAGGACCCTCTCTGTATTTTGGCTGCTCTGAGATTCACAGTGTGCCTTGTTACATCAGTTCTTGGGCTGGATCCTTGATAAGCCCTTTCAATCTAGAAACACACAGCCTCAAATTCCCCGAAATCTTCTTCTATAATTTATTTCATAATTTTTGCACTCCATTTTCTCTCTCCTCTATTCCTGGAACTCTTATTATTCCTATATGAGCCTTCTGTTGTGTTTTCACCAAAATCATCTTAGGTGCTTCCCCGTAATCAGGGGAAATTCCACGCTCCTGAACTTGTAGAAACTGCATCAGTCTGTCCACTGAATATGTGCTCTGTGTGTTCCTCATGTAAGATTCAGAAATCACCTTGGATGATCAGGCCATGTGTTTACCAACCAAAGGGTGTGGGAACACATGTAGTTATTTATTGTGACACCTGCAGCGTCTGGCATTTCTGCGTGAGGGTGCAGAGCAGGGTCCAAGGGATCTGAGCACCCTGCCCACAGGAAGGCACAATCTGGGGAGGCAGCAGGACAGCCATGAGCAGGGGCCTGTCTAAGAAGGATCTAAGCCTTCAAGGAGAAGGATGAAGTGACCTCCATGGGCTGAGGCTTGGTGAGAGAAGATGTTTTCAGGAAAGAGAGCAAAGGGGAAACATTTACAGAAGGCAGGAGACAGCCAGCAGCCAGTTGGAGAGGACAGGTCCCAAGTGCAGAGCCATGATACATTCAGTACTAGTGAGGTGTCCACGGGGTCTGGGATGGCGTCCATATTTGCTGTAGCTGTGGGTCTTGGTGCCCTTTTGTCCTGGTATATCAGGTGCCTTAAGGAAGTGTGCCCAGGACACACTTGCTTATGTCAGGAGTCTCCATCCACAGCCTGCTGGACTTCCTACTCTGCAACGAAGCATTAGAAGGTTAGTTCCAGAGGGAAGTGGAAAGACACATCGAGGGACTCCCTCTGCCACATCACAGGCCCCAATCAACCACATTTGGCTATGGCTCAGCTGATGGCCTTGAGACAGGCACATGGCTTCTCTGAAAGTGACTATCCACTTCTGCCAGATGAGCTGCTTGGTAGGGTTCCTGTGCGTCAGAGGACATTGTCCTCTGGCCTGGCACAGACTGTGTTCCATGAATCATGGGTATGACCTTCACCTTGAAATGTGTGGCCATGAGGACAGGGTCTGGACAGTACCTGGGTGGGACAACATTTACTTTCCTTCTTTGGGGCAAAATGAGGGAAACCTATGCAGGCAGGAAGTAGCAGAGAGAAAAGAAGAGGCCAGGTAGGAGGGTACAGATGAGGCAGGCCTGCAGGTGGGAGAGGGGATAGAAGAACAGGGCCCATGGAGACAGACCAGATCCAGAGAAAGTTCGTTACAGTGATGCCATGCCTGGTAGTGATAAACAGAGCTCAGGATGAGAGAGGGCAGAAACAAGGACCACAGAAGGGAAGTGACTCCCGGGGACTGTGAGGCCCTACCCTCACCTCGCTGGGCCTCTATAAGAGTGAAGAGTGAGCCAGGTGCTGGTGGCTCATGCCTGTAATCCTAGCTACTCAGGAAGCAGAGATCAGGAGAATTGCAGTTCAATGCCAGCCCCGGGCAAATAGTTCTGGAGACTCATCTCGAAAAAAAACCCATAATAAAAAAGGGCTGGTGAAGTAGTTCAAGGTATAGGCCCTGAGTTCAAGCCCCAGCACCGCCAAAAAAAAAAAAGAGAGAGAAAGAGAGAGAGAGTACCTCGCTTGCTTGGTCTTGGGTGAGTCCCACAGGCCTCATCTATGTGGATGGAATATAGTGAACACTTACCAGGTACAGGGTATTTCACATGTACTATTCCCATTTCATCTTTACACCCCCTCTTACCTGGTAGGTTCTAGTACTTTCTCTGGTGTACAGATGAGGAAACTGAGGCTCAGAAATGATGGCTGACGTCTTGCCCAAAGTCACAGTTTCAACTGGGATTCAAGCCCAGAGAAGACTGAAGTCCAGTGATGGACAGAGCTCTACCGTGGCTCTCTAGAGTGAAGCAGGGGTCAGGCCTCCAGTGCCCCACGGAGTCACAAGGGCCTGAGTCAAGGGTGGCGTTCTCCTCTATGTGAGGCCAGTGCCCACATCACTGCGGACGTCTGCTGAGCAGGTCTCTGGTTTGTTGGTGGAGGCCAAGGCCAGGGGAGGAGGAGGAGGTGAGGAGAAAATCTCCATCCCCCAGGCCGTGGAGGGACTTGGAGAAACAAAGGAATTGTACCTTAAAACCCTGTCCCTCATCACCCCCCCCCCACTGGCCCTGGGGTCAGTGTAGCTGACTCAGAAGGAGGTTTGGGCCCCTTGAGCTAAGGTCTGTGGTGAAGCCACACTGGACTCACTCCAAGACTTTGGCACATCTGGCCAGCACAAACGCAGCATGCCAGCTCTTCCCTGCCCACACTCTGGGCTCCTGTTGCTTTCCTCAACTTTTTCTACCATCCCAAACCTCAGACACATCTTCCCAGCCCAGATCAGCACCCCCGACTCCCACACACTCTGAACCCACCACCTTTCCAGACAACTGGGAACAATCACCGAGGGAGTGGTCAAATCGTTTCAACAGACTAAGCCCACTTGATACAAGTGTGCACGTTGGAAAACACATATCCCACGTAGAATGTTTCATGACCACCGTGTCCACTAAATCTATTTTACATGACTCCTCTCTTATTTTTCCCAAGTATCTTCAGACCATTAACGAATACATTTAAAACACACATGCCAGGCGCTGGTGGCTCACGCCTGTAATCCTAGCTCCTCAGGAGCCAGAGATCAGAAAGATTGCAGTTCAAAGCCAACCTGGAGAAATATCGACAATATCTCGAAAACACCCAACACAAAAAAGGGTTGGTGGTGTGGCTCAAGAGGTAGAGAGCCTGCCTAGCAAGCATGAGGCCCTGAATTCAAACCCTAGTACCGCCACCAAAAAAAAAAAAAAAGAAAAGAAAACCATTGAATTGTATATTTTAAACAAGTGAATTGTATAGTAGAGGAATTCTATCTCAAACGGACCTGTCACCAAACACACAGCTGTGTCCTCCTGACCCTTTCTCTTGTTTATTGGCCTATGGATCACCCATGACAGTAAAGACTGTCCTTCCACAGTCACTTGATCCACAATTCCAATAGCCTTGAACCACTTCCAACAAATCTAGAAGCAGCAGTTTCTCAGTAAAAAAATAGTGAGCTTTTATCAAGAGTGCCTGTCATTCTCCCAAAGGGAGGACCCACTACTCCTCCAGGCACAGACTTGCCGATAAAGTCAGTCTGGACAAAGCCATTTTTTGCATCACTGATGGCCTCGAGCCTGCAATGACATCAGTCAGAGAAGGTAACAGTTCACCCTGACAAGCAGCCTGAGCTTCTGCAAAGAAAGGCAGTCACATGGTTTTCCTCAAAGGATCTCAGAACCAAAGTGAACTCCATCCATACCTGTTTTAAAGCCATCCTTTTGTTTTACACAGCCCCACGTTTCTGCCCTGGATGGAGCCTGGGTTGTTGTGACAGGCAAGACATTGTAGTCCCCTTCTTGCAGCTACCCTGACTTGGGCTCAGGCCTCCACACCACCACCACCACCACCTGCCTTGGAGCCCTGATCCAAGGAGCAGCCCAGGCTGGAGATTATTGCCTTGTCCTGCCTGCTGGTCACAGTTACATCACAGGTGTGCCTGGACTCAGTGTGGGCTGATGAGGTGTGAGGGAGGGTGTTCTGGAAGCTTTCAGTTAGACAAGCTTCCTCAAGTCTCTGAAAGAGTTTCTAGAAGCACAGCACTCCCCCCAGGTGAGGCTGGGTGCACTGATGATCCATTGCTGTTTAACAAATCACCCCAAAGTTGAGTGACTTAAAACTTACTTCGCAGTTCCTGTGGGCTGAGCTGATGGATAGTGTTAGCTCAGGGTTCCTTGTGAGGAGCCATTGTCACCTGAAGCATGGTAGGGCTTAGATGGTTGGCATCCAACCTCAGTGAGTTGAACTGACCCTACTTCAAGACTTTCCCATGACTATTGGGAGGAGGCTTTGGTTTTCCCCAGCTGTTGATCAGAGGCCTCAGAGTTTCACTTCTTGGGCCACTTCAGGCTGTGTGTCCTCCCAACATGGCAGCTGCCTTTCCCCAGAACAAGAGAAAAAGCAAAGCAGAAAGCTGGCTCTCCTATGACCTGGACTGGTGGCATACCATCACTCCTCCTTTTTTTTATTTGTTAAAACAACTCACTAAATCTGGCCGATACTAAAGCAGAAAGGAACTGGACTCCACCTTTTCAAAGAAGTATCAAAGAATATGTGGACATATTTCAACCATACTGAGGAAGCTTGCAGTCCCAGAGACTTTTAGCAACCATTTTGTAGCCAAAAAAAGAGGAGCCAGTGTTTAGAAGGATAAAAAGAAGCCAGGCCCTTGACGCCACTGAAAACGGAACCAGACCAAAGCTGAGCCTACTTTGAAGCTTCAGGTCCCACAATAAATCCTCATCGTGGCTCCAGTCAGTGTGAGCTGGGTTAGAATTACATGTGTCCTGATCCTGGTAGGAATGAAGGCAGCAGCTGTACGGCCCAATCACCCACGGTCTAATATAGAGGCATTCCACCCTCCTGCCATGGGACCCAGGACACTGCCATCAAATCAGAAGAGCCAGTGGGCTGTCCCCCAAGAAAGGACCACCAGAACAGCACCTCCACCTGATGAGACTACTCAGCTAACAAACGGTACAGAGTCACACACCTGGCATGTCCCCACTTTTTTCCCAGACAGAATGCTCAAATACTAGGTTTTGGAGATCAAACTCAATCCTCCCTCAGACCCATCTGTTGAGCCCCAACAACAGCACCAGGTCAGGTCTCTAAGATGTCAATGGGTCCTACACCTCTGAACTCCACCAGGTCATTGCCAGTGTGTCTTCTTATGTCTTCAACCTTGACTCAGTGAAATACTGGTGTGTGGTGGACAAGGGTCAAAACATTCAAGTCTGACAAATAGGAGGGTGAGTTTCATATACACCACCTACCACTTGTGGGTCCTTTGACAAATCTGTTTCCTCCTCTACTCATGGAAAAATTAATACCAGCTCCACTGGTAGTGAGAAGAAGGTGATTTTATTTATTGATTAGGATCAGATTTGGGTGGATAAAGAGAAAATCCAAGTCACTGACTTAAAGAAGATAGAAGGGCCAGGAGTAGTGGTGCACACCTGTAATCCCAGCACTTGGGAAGTCACAGCAGGAAGTGTAGTAGTCCAAGGCCAGCCTGGGATACATAGTGAGACCCTGACTTAAAAACACAAAAAGAAAAAGTAGGAAAAAAAAAGGAGGGGGGGCAAGGGTAGAAGGAAGGTAAGGGCGAGAGGAGGAGAAGGAGGAGGAGGAAGGGAAAGAAGAGAGGAAGAGGAATGGGAGGAAGGGAGAATCTCTCTCACATAAAGGGAGTCCAAAGCTAGGTGGTCCAGGGCTAGTGAGCTGATCCTATCAAAACCCCAGACTCTATCCTCCTGCATTCGTGTGAACATTTGATTTGCATCCTCAAGACCACTTCATGGTCCGGGACGCTACTGGAACTCTCACCATGTTGGCCAGAAGAAGTAGGAAGAGGTAAGGGAGGCCAAAATCCACCCTCCCTACACAGGCAGCTCAATTTAAGCAACCTTCCTCAAAGTCCCTACAAATACAATTGCATCTCATTAGCCACGTGACTGCACCTAGCTATAGGGAGGCTGGAAAAGGACACTTTCATTTTCGTGGCCCAGACGTGCATCTTGGCTGCAGTAAGTTGGGGCAAGTCAGGAAATGGGGAGTGAAGCCTGGAAGACACTGTGGCTCTCTGCCATGTTCTTCAGCCAGCTTCACCAAGCTGGCAGTCTGACCCTGTCAATCACTTCAGAGCTTCCAAGAACTGTGCCTGGAACCTCAGAACCTCCAGCACCCAGCACAGAGGCTGCACAGAATGGATGATCAGCAGTAGACATTTCTGTGGTAGATATTTTTTTTAGTAATTGTCTTGGGATGCCACCTCTTTTCTTTTTTTTTTTTTTTTTTGAGAAAGACCCCTCAAAATTCAAAGGTGGGTTCCAAGTGACCCTCCTCCCTGGAGGTGACAGATCTACTTGAGTGTTAAAAGACCCAGAGTGAGCCAATTGTGATCCCTTCCAGAAACTTCTGAAGTTCTTCCTTGGAGAAGGAAGCCAGAGCCAGACAAATTCAGAGAACTGTGCAAAACCTACTGGTTGTGGCCAAGATCCTCATTCCTATTCCAGGGACCTCAATGGCCCACAGGCACCCCAGGTTTTCCGGTCAACTCCTAGCCAGTGTCCTCAACTCCACCTAGGTTTCTTTTACTTGTCATCAAAACTGTGACCACTCCAGGTACCTTTCCAAAAGGGAAGCATTTCCGTGTTTGTAACACTTTTAATTGTAGAATAGCATTAGTCAGAATTCTTTCAGTAACAAGTGGCAGAAATCCAGCTGAATTTGGCTGAAACAAAAATAAGTAGAAATATAAATAAAAATTCATTGGCATAAATTTGAAAAGTTCAAGGGCAGAAGCTGGCAGTTCAATGGAGGTCTAGGGCTGGAATGCACTGTCTGTACATCGCTCACCCTCCTTCTTCCCTGTTGAGAGCGCCCTCCTGTGGTGAACTGCAAATAGTGAGGAAGAAACCCAGTGAGCTATGGACTCCAAGGTCCTGCAGCACCCCTTGGCCAAAGGCCCTCCCCAACCACTGATCTGGCAGATCCCTGCTCTGCGAGACTGGCCATCCTGGGTCACATGCTCACCTCTTAGTCCAATCACACTGGACAGGGACTGGGGTACCTAATAGGCTAGTCCTTCATCCCAGCACCTGCCCAGCAGCGCACTTCAACAGCACTGTGGCTGATGGGGGGGTCACAGGAACCATACAAAATGAGGAAAGACAGCACCCAAACACAGAAGGGTGCTGAGCAGACTGAAGACATAATAATACAGTTTTGTATTATAAAAGCAAGCAAGAGTTTTGGAGCCAGATGGACTTGGGTTCAAATCCTGATTTACTCAGGTCTTGTGGCCTTGGGCAAGTCACTTACATGAGACTTAACTTTCTCATCTTTACAGTGGGATAATCATAACTACTTCTCAAAGTTGTTGCAAGGCTTCACTAAGACAATAAAGCACTTAGACAAGTCACAAGTTCTCAAAGCAGCCCACCTAACCTAAACATCACCCTCTGCAGTCTAGCCCGGGGTATGGACTGCACACATGACAATGACCTGTTTCCTTCCTTGTTTGCTATCTCCAAACATTTCACTAAGGCTCACTGCCTCCCCCTCTCCCGCCTCCAGGATGCTTCTTCTATTTGCACACCCCACCCTCACTGGGACAGATTAAAGACCTGGAGAGGGATGAGGGGGGGACTTAGAGATATTTGGGGAGAAACCAGCCCTGCTAGTTCTCTCTAGAACTCAAGATTAGGGCATTTTCTTTTCTTTTTCTCTCTCATTCACTTTTTTATTGGGAGAGGGGCGTTTGTTCAGCTTATATTAACTGTGCAAAAGGATAGGTTTCATAATGACATTTTCATACATGTATGTAAGTATATTCAGTATATAATGTACTTGGATCAGATTCACCCCCCAGTAACCCTTTGTTCTCCCTCCCTCCTATCCCGCTCCTCTTCCCAAATAGTCCCCTCTTCTTCTTTCATACCTTTAAAAAAAAATCTAGGTTCTGAATATGAGAGAAAGCATGTATTGTCTTTCTGAATTTGGCTTATTTTGCTTAACACGAGGATCTCCAGTTCCATCCACTTACCTGCAAATAGCATAATTTTGTTCTTCTTTACAAGCAAATAATACTCCATTGTGTATATTTACCACATTCTTTATCCATTCATTTGTTGATGAACATCTAGACTAATTTCATAACTTAGCTTTTTTTTCTTTTTTTTGATACTGCGGTTTGAACTCAGGGCTTCCAGCTTGCTAGGCACGTTCTCTACCATTTGTGACTTGCACCATGCCTCCAGTCCTTTTTCCTCTGGTTATTTTTGGTAGGGGCTCACTTTTTCCCAGGCCAGCTTGAAACACAATCCTATCCTATTTTAGGCTTCCTGCCATAGCTAGAGTAACCGGCACGGGCCACCACACCCAGCTTTTTTCTGTTGAGATGGGATCTTCTGAACATTTTGTTGTTGTTGTCATTTTGTTTTGTTTTGTTTTGTTTTGTTTTGTTTGTCTGGGTTGCCCTAGAACTGCATTCCAGCCTCCCAAGTAGCTAAGATTACAGGCATGAGCTACGTGGCTATTGTGAGTGGTGCTGCTATAAACCTGAGCATGCAAGAGTTTTTACTGTATGTTGATTTACATTTCTTTTGGTATACACCCAGAATGGAATAGCTGAATCATATTTAGTTCTATCTTTAGTTCTTTGAGGAAACTCCATACTGGTTTCCACAGTGGCTGCACTAATTTATACTCCCTTAGCCTATAATGGTTTCTTTCTTTCATCCATCACCCACCCTCAACAATAATTGTTCTATATTCTTGATAGCCATTCTGGCTAAGGTGAGATAGAAACTCAATGTTGTTTTAATTTGAATTTGACTAAAGATGTTGAGTAAGTTTTCATGTATTTATTGGCTATTTGTACTTCTTTTGAGAACTGTCTGTTCAATGCATTTGCCGCTTTTTTTTTTTTGGCCGCAGTGGGGTTTGAACTCAGGTCCTCACACTTGCTAGGCAGGCACTCTACCACTTGAGCCACTACACCAACCCTGTTTTGTGTTGGGTATTTTCCAGATAGGGTCTCACGAACTGTTTGCCTGGGCTGACTTCTAACTGCAATCCTCCTGATCTCTGCCTCCTGAGTAGCTAGGATTACAGGCACGAGTCACTGGTGCCAGGCCGTTTACTCATTTATTGACTGGATTATTTGTTCTTTTAGTGTTTGATTTTTTGAGTTCTTTATATATTCTGAATATTGATCCCCTCTTGGATAAATAGCTGGCAAAGATTGCTCCTGTTCTGTGGGTCGTCTCTTCACTCTGGTAATTGTTTCCTTTGCTGTGCAGAAGCATTTTGATTTATCAGATCCCATTGCTATTAAGGTCCTATTCAGAAAGTCACTGTCTATTCCCGTATCTTGAAGTATGTCCCCTATGATTTCCTGTAGTAGCTTCAAGTCTTACATTAAGGTCTTTGGTCCATTTTGAGTTGATTTTTTTTATAGGGTGAGAGATAGGGGTCTGGTCTCAGTCTTCCATGTGGCCGTCTAGTTGCCCCAACACCATTTGTTGCAGGAGCTGTCTTTTCTCTAGTGTATGTTTTGGGCACCTTTGTCAAGAATCAGATGGCTGCGTGAGTTTGTTTCTGGGTCTTCCACTCTGCTCCATTGGTCTTCATATCCATTTTGTGTCAGCACCATGCTGTTTTTGTTACTGTGACTCTGTAGTATAATTTGAAATCATATTTTATGACCTCCAGCATTGCTGGGTTTGCTCAGAATTCTTTGGCTATTCAAGGTCTTTGTGCTTCCATTGGAATTTTAGGATTTTTTTTTTCTGTTTCCATAAAGAATGTCATGGGAATTTTGATGGAAATTGATGTAGATGGCTTTCAATACTATAGTCATTTTCACAATATTCATTTTGCCAATCCATGAACGGGGACATTTTACCACCTTCTATGCAATTTCTTTCTTCAGCGTTTTATAGATTTCACTGTAGAGGAGATTAAAGTAGTAATAAGGAGTCTCCCACCAAAGAAAAAGCAAACCAAACCGACTCACTGCTGTATTCTACCAGACCTTTAAAAAAGAACTAGCACCAATGCTCCTTACTGTTCCAGGAGAAAGAAAGTGAAGAAACACTTCTAGACTCATTCTATGAAGCCAGAATTACCCTGATACCAAAACCAAATAAGGACACAACCGAAAAAAGAAAAATATAGACCAATTTCCCTGATGAACAGAGAGGCAAAAATCCTCCATAAAATACTTGCAAACTGAATTCAACAGCACTTTAAAAAGACCATACACCATAATCAAGTTAGTTTCATTCCAGGGATATAAGAATGGCTCAACAAATGCAATTTAATAAATGTTAATACAGCACCTAAACAGAATCAAGGACAAAAACCACATGGTCAGCTCAATAGATGCAGAAAAAGCCGTTGACAAAAGTCAACATTCCTTTCTGATAAAAGCTCTGAAGAAACTATGAATAGAATGATCATACTTCAACATAATAAAGGCTGTATAGGACATTATATTGAATGGAGGAAAACTGGGAGAATTTCCTCTAAAATCAGGAAAAATAAGGGTTCCATTCTCTCCATTCTTTTTTTCAGAGCTGAAGTTTAAACTCAGGGCTTTGTGCTTGCTAGGCAGGCACTCTACCATTTGAGCCATGACTCCAGCCCCCGCTCCACTCTTATTCAATCTAGTGCTTGAATTCTTAGCAAGAACAATAAGGCAAGAAAAAGGAATAAAAAGAATAAAAATAGGAAAGGAATCATTCTTATTATTCCTTTCAAATGCCTTCAAGTTATTCCAACTTGCAGACCAAATGATCCTACACTTAAAAGACTCCATCAGAAAACTCTTAGATCTGATTAACACTTTTAGCAAGGTAGCAGGATACAAAATCAACACACAAAACTCAGTAGCTTTTCAACATACCGACAATGGACATGATGAAAAAGAAGCCAGGAAAACAAATCCATTCAAAAAAAGCCTCAAAAAATACCCAAGTTATGATATTTTCTAATCTTAAGTAGAAGAATGTGGCTGTTAAAACTTTTTTTTTTACAGTACTGGGATTTGAACTCAGGGCTTCACCCTGAGCCACTCCAGCAGCCCTTTTTTTTGTGCAGGGTTTTATTGAGATGAGTCTCTCGAACCATTTGCCCAGGCTGGCTTCAAACCGAGATCCTCCTGATCTCTGCCTCCTGAGTAGCTAAGATTGCAGGCGTGAGCCACCAGTGCCCAGCTTGCTGACTTTTTTTTCCTCCCTCCCTCTCTCCCTCCCTGCCTCCTTTCCTTCTTTCCTGCACCTTGGGAGGGTCATGAGGCCATTTGAGGATAGAGAGCCCTTCTTCCTGAGGAAAGAGTAGAACATCCTCTCCCCACTCAGGCTAGCAATTACATAGTCAAGGGATTCATGACAACTGAATGTTTCACATTTTGGAGGAAATGAAGAGGACTCCACCTTGGGGGCTTTTCTCTCTCTCTCTCTCTCTCTCTCTCTCTCTCTCTCTCTCTCTCTCTCTCTCTCTCTCTCTCTCTCTCATATGAGGACTTGCTATATTGCCCAGGTCTTAAACTCCTAGGCTCAAGCAATCATTCTATCTCAGCTGGGTCTACAGATGTGTGCCACCATGCCTGGTGGGATGGTTTTGGTTTTTTTTGTTTTGTTATGTTTGATGGATCCTGGTCTATTCCTTCTAGCCAGAGAAAAATGAGCTCAGGCATGGTGGAAGCCATCAGGGAGGACACCCCAAGGAAGTGGGAGTACAGAAGGAGTGAGGAGGGCTTAAATCCCCGCACAGTGAGAGCAAATAGAGAACAGCATAGTCCAGGAGCCCAAGTGACTCTGGAATCCCCAGAATGAGAAGAGGGGATTCGGGTGCTCACTCCATTCCTTCTGACTCCTCACACTGAGCTAAATGGGCCTCCCGGGTGACTCCACCCGTAGGTCTTGGCTTTGCTCTCTGGGTCTGCAGGAGACATTGGGCACCCTGGGCCCCTTAGAGATTTGCAGAGCTGCAAATCCCCCCACCAAGTCTGGGCTTCTTCTGAACAGGCTGCTGATTGATCATGACAGGTTATATGCACAAACCATGTCAATTTACCACAAAATAGTAAAACTTCTTTTATGGGCCAACTCCTGTTGGATTTGAGAATAGGGGCTGTGTGACAGGAGCCATGTGACTACTAGAAGAGGAAGAATAGAATGCATGTAATTAGGAAAAATATCCACAGGAGAAGTGTCTAATAGCCTCTTTTTTGTGTGTGGGACTGAGGTTTGAATTCAGGGCTTTCTGCTTGCAAAGCAGGGGCTCACAAAGCAGACCACCCCTCCAGTTCATTTTGCTCTGATTTTTTTGGAGATGGGGATTTCACAAACTATTTGCCCAGGCTGGCGTCTAACCACAATCCTCTTGATCTCAGTCTCCCAAGAAGGTAGAATTATAGGTGTGAGCCACTGGTGTCTGGCTGTCTCTTTTTTTTTTTTCATTTATTCATATGTGCATACAATGTTTGGGTCATTTCTGGGTGTCTCTTGATATGCACCTAAGTCCCTGGACACAACAGGCTCACCAGTTCCAGATGCGTGCAGTCAGGAGGTGACCAAAGCTTACAATTCTGGGCAGCAGCCAGAGTCCTGTATAATTCCTGCCTCCTGATTGCCTCCCAACTCCACTGTCAAAAGCTCTTTCAGTATAGCTGTTGTCAAGAGTTTTCTTTTATTTTCACAAAGCCCAGGACCCAAAGTCCTCAGCAGAGCAGCACCCCAGCAGTGGGCTCCTTGGTGGGTACCCTGGACCAATAGGCTTTCCCTTCTCTCTCTCTCTCTCTCTCTCTCTCTCTCTCTCTCCCTCCCTCCCCCCCCAAGAGAAGAGAAACATCCATCTTGGCAGCACCGTGGTAGCAGAGTTCAGTTCCAGCTGCAATGAGCATTTTCTTTCAAATGGCAAATCAGAGCAGGAAGCAAACCCTATATCATATCACATCACAGGACTTCCTTACTGCAGCCAGTGGCTGGAGCCGCTAAGGTCACAGAGGCCTGAGGCAAACTATTCTCAGGGATTGTCATGGTCCCTTTGACCCTCTTGGGGAGGGTGGGTACCAGGGCAGAAGGGAAGGGGCACCTGCCCTGTTTTCCATAGAGCAGCCTCCTGCCCTACTTTGGGACTGCAGCCTCTGCCTTCCAAGAAGATGGCACTGGCTGAAAGATACTTTCTATGAGGGACTTCTGCATGGCCTAAGAAGGGAGGACATGAAAAGGTGACAGTGGAACAAAGATGGATGCATAATATCCCAGCCTCTCCCTAGGAATCAGAGGGAGGGCTGTGCTGAGGCAACCTTCAGCCAGGTCTGCAGCAGGGACTGAGGCAAGAGAAATGCAACCTTGTCCTTGATCCTGCCTCTCTGAGGTGTCCACGTATTCACTGCCTCCTTCGCCCCCTGGCCTCAGCTGACTCCACTGAAATTAAACATTGCCCCACTAGATGGAGCCAAAGCCCACAGCAACACTCCTGGGCTCCTTGGCTGCTTGGCTGCTGGGGTCTGGCAGGGAACTGGGTTTGGGAAGCAAAGAAATGAGGAACCTGGGCTGAGTCGGAGCAGGAAAGAAAATGGAACAGCGGCCCCGACCCAGAGTGGACTCATTTGCCTCATCGTCTGCTCTGTCTGAACTCGCAGTAAAGGTAAATGGCCCCAGAGCGACCCTGACAGTCGCCAGTCGTCATTTACCAGACCAGGAGCCTGAGAGGAAGTCATCAAGGGGAGTTAGGACAGGGCTGAGGCCAGCCTGCGCCCTCGCCCACAGCACTGAGTCCTGCGCGTGGAGAGGGCGCACGTGAAGAAGGTGCCGCCTCCAGAAAGCGATGCTGGGAGCCGGGCCGCACCCGCTTGGCCCCGGGGCTGCGGTCCCGGGCGGACCCGGTGCGGGCTTCGCGGAGAAGACACAGCGGAGCGAAACCTTGCAGCATCCGAGCAGCCGAACCAGCACCCAGGCCAAGGCTGCAGGTGGAGGGGGCGGGGCTCAGGCGCGGAGGCTCCCGCATTGGACGTGGGAGTTGCTGGGGTTCTCTGATTGGCTGACAAGGAGGGGGCGGGACTAGGGCAGGCCCGGGAGGTGTGCAGCTCAGCAAATGCGTGCGGAAAAGGCAGAGATCTGGTGCAGGTATGGCAGATCTTTCTGAGGTCGGGGTCTGAGCTTCAGAGCTCATCTGGCATTGAATATGTTGTTCCCTAGGCACATGGGGCACGTGTCTCCAGGTGTGCTGCAGGTAACCAAGCTCCAAACTCCCTCAGGTAAGGTGTGCGCCCTTTTGCACCTGACCCCTCCCAGAATTCCCTTTTCGCAATGTGGCCGCCCAGGACAATCTGAATCCAGGACTCTGGCCTGCTCCTCCCCTGCTTCTCACTGACCTCCCACCAGCGAAACCAGATAGGTGTCCAACCCTCTTCCAATCCAGTCATGCCTTCCTCTACCCTCATCTTTCCTTTAAAACAATCTCTCTCCAGGGCTCAATGTATATAGCTTTGCACACCAGTAACCAGCACAGAGGCCCCAACCCTCTGTGATTATCCTATCACTTCTTGGGGCACGGGGGGACAACATGGCCCAACCTGGTTGCAATGAGGGCACAGACATGTGCTGAGGACTTACTATGTGCAGATTCTATGCCAGGGACCAAAGACAGAGCTATGCCATGGTTGCATGTGTCCCCAAAGTTGTGCTGGACACATCATTTTCAATGTGAGTGTTGGGAGGTGGGACCTTTAAGAGGTGACTAGGTCATGAGGGCTCTGCCCTCAAGATGGATCCATTTTGCTATCGAGGGAATGGGTTTGTTTTTTCTTTTGTTATTTACAAAAAAAAAAGTTTGGTCCCCTCTTCCTCTTTCACACCTGCTCTTGCCCTTCCACCATGAGATAATGCAGCAAAAAGACCCTCAACAGATGTGGCTCTCTCAACATTACACTTCCCAGCCTCTAGAGATATAAAAAATAAATCTGTCCTTACCCCATCCCTAGTATCCCATTAAAGCAGCAGCGTGGACTAAGGCCAGGAGCCAAACATACAAGGTCTCAGTGTTATGTTTACCCAGTTTTCACACCAAATTATCTGAGGAGGGGAAGAAGGAGGGGAGAGAGAGCGATCCCCAAGCTGGGTGTGTGTTGTAAGAAGTGGGGCAAGGATGTTCACAGAAATGCCTTGAGGTAAGAGGTCATCACACCTGTAAAAATTGAAAAGGTCCGTTATCAGCATCAAGAAGAAAAATTGTTCCCTTGTTGCATTTTCCGTACAGATAGGTACTGCTTCAAAAGAACCAATAAACAAAGTCAGGCAGGGTGGCCCTGATTTGTAATCCCAGAACTGGAGAGGCTAAGGCAGGAGGATCACAAATTTGAGGCCAGCTGGGCTACACAGCAAGACCCTGTCTCAAAACAACAACAAAAATGCTAACTAAGAGGTGAGCTCTGTTTGGGCAGAAGGGGAAGAAGCTCACTTGTTTGAGTCTATACAAGAATCAACCCAAGATTTCCCTAAATAGCAAACTTCCATTGAAAGCTGAAAGATTTCAGATGTGAACAAACCTCGTTCACGTGCCCTCACAGGACGGTACTGCTGAGAACCACTAGAGGGCAGCAAAAAACGAGAGCGGAAATAGTTCTCAGGAGCGCGGAGGATTTGAAGAGCCTGATAAAAACTCACTTGATATCCCACTAACCCTGTGGGGTGGATGCAACTGTGTTGCATCTACAGGTGAGAATCCAGAGGTGCAAAGAGGTCCAGTAACTTGCCGAAGGTCACACAGCCAGTAAGGAGTAAATCCAAGATATGGGTCCTGAAATACAGCTGCATTCCTAACCCTACACAGTTCTTCCTATGAGGAGGGAGAGGGGGATGGAGACAGAGGAGACAGCTGATGTCCCCACAGACATAATCCCAGAGAGCTCTTTAAGGCCAGTTCCAGAAGCAGGCATCACATAAAGCCTTCTAGCTAACAAGGCAAGTAAGGCAGAAATTCTGAGCTCCCGTACTCATACCTGCATGCCTCACCAGAGCCTGGCCCAGCCCACTCCATCACCACCTGCAGCTGGACCCACCCTCCTGTTCCCCTGCCACCTGCCACCTGATCTTCCAAGGCTTAAATGTGTGATGCTGGCCTCCATCCACCCTCTCCCTTGACCCCCATCAGCACCTGGCCTGAACAGTCAAGAGGGGCAATCAACAGCTGCCACTACTATCAAGAGGGTGGGGTACCAAGGTTGCCCTGGCAACCTCCCTTGCTGGTTTTGATTTTTTGTTTCCACAATTCCACAATTACTGAGCTGCTGCTGATGTACACAGGCCCCATGCTAACCACAGGGGTTGGGGCGACCTTGAACAAGCTGTTTATACACCCTGTCCTTGGTGAGTTCCTCTTCTATACCCATTAATGGGTCAGAGGGACCAGGGGTCCCCTGAAATTGTGTCTTTGTGTTCAAGTGCACCTTTCCAGGGCAGGGTTTCTCATCTTTAGCTCAACTGAATTTTGTACCTGATAACTTGCAGGGACCTGTCCCCTGCACTACAGGAGGGGTAGTAGCCACCAGGTGCCTCACTGAAGTTGGCCCAGCCCTGCGGCCTTTCTATCCACCCCTACTGCTGTGGCCAGGCAGGGAGGGGTGCCGGAAGGTGGCACACTGCCCGGACCATTTGGAAGAGGAAGAGGCAGGGTTTCTCTGGGCCCAGCTCCCTGTGAGCCCAGCCAAGGCCGCCTACACATGCCTGGCTCTCTGGGGCCCCTCGGTCCTGGCTTGAGATAGTGGCTCCCTGACTAATCTAGGGCCCACGGGTGTAGGCCCCTGCCACAGGCCTTACCTGTGACTTCATAAGATTCTCAGGTGAGGCAGGAAAACGGAGCAGGAGCCAGCTGTGGTGGCAGACATTAGAAACAGGTAATCACACCTCCCAAGACAACACCTGAATCCTTTTTCTTGCTCTCTGAGCCTCTGCCAGTTGTCAAGCCCTGCTGGAATGGCCAGAGGGTCAGAGACAAGTCAGAGCGAGTTGAAAAAAGTATTCAACAACCAGCTCGCTAGACTGGGCAGAGGGCCATGATTGTAGCCTCTGCCCATTCCTGTGGTGTAAATATTTCTACTGTGACAAGTATGAAACTCCCAGTGTAATGTCATTAAATACTCAGTTGGTTCATACCACCATTGTGTGTTCCCATCACCAGATACAGAAGGCACAAATAACCTATGAGCACAGGTAAGGAGTAAAATATGGTAAATTAGAAAATGATGAGTTTCTAGTGTGTAGTTAAAATATACTTAATTATAAGTTGGTGTAATTTAGTTATTAATGATGGCTGTGTTTCACACCAATTTCACAAAACTCCTGAAAACTTCACTAAGAGCTCTCGCACTGGTACAAGCTGGTTCCACTCCACCCCAGGAATTGAATGTGGTCTTTGATATCTGGGTGGTCAATGGGATGCACTGAGGCCATGGAGAGCCTGAGAAGGCATGACCCTGCCTGGGGGTTCAGGGATGGCTTTCTGGAGGAGGTGGTGCTCCAGAGCTGAAGGTACCCCACAGTAACCCAGAGAGGGGAAGAGAAGTATGCTAGGGTGAAAGGGGTGTTGGAGAGAAGCAAACTCTTGGCATGGGCCAGAAACTAAAATTGATTGGCTTCCCGGGCTAAGGGGACAGCTGGGTTCCATGCCAGGTTCTGCTGTTGATGCTCTGTCATCAGAGAAAAGTCCCTGCCCTTCTCCAGACTTCCCTCTGTCACACTGGGACCAGATGGCCTCTGGGCCTGTGGCGGGGGGTCTAGAGCCCACAGAGGTCTCTGGGAGTGAAACTTTGTGGTGGGCGTCTGGCCCACAGCAAGCTCTCCCCAAGAAGTCTTCCTTCTCCTCCCCTTTCACCCTGTTCCTCCAGGTGATCCCCAAAACTCCTGGTTTGGCTGCTGGTTTGTAACTATAATTACAGTCATTTCTAGAACACTTTGCTGTCTCTCCTAATTACCAAGCCATGCAATTCCAATTATGTGTCTGAGGGAACATCTCGCAACCCCTTCCTGGGCCAGCCTGTCAACTGCAGCCCCCAGGCCAGCTGGAATGACGTGGGACCCCTCCCTCTGCTGCTCTTTTGTGCTAGGAAGGAAGCCCTGGATCTGCCCTGGGTGGGCATGGGCTGAAGGGAGACGAGTAAAGCCCCACCCACCCACCCAAGAAGAGTGCTTGAAGTCTGGGAGAGAATGGGGTCTTGTCCTGGCTGGGCAGGAGACCTCTGTCTGTGCAGCAGGTGGTCTCAGAGCCCTGGGGTCATCACATGTCAGGGCTGGTACCCGAGGATATGCCCCAAGCGTCATGCAGAATCTCTGGCTTATGTCTATCACCACTTGCCACAGAGGGCCCAGCTCTGCGTTGCCCTGCTGGGGCCGGAGCTCAGTACCCTCAGAGGAAGCCTCTGCTACTTGGGGCTCCATGTAGAAGACACTCTTCTCCCACCTCAAGATTTTTCTCCTTCTGTACAATTCTTATACCCAGCCTTCATCTGGACCCAGTGACCTCTCTTCCTTTTCCTGGGTGGACTGATGGGCCCTGGCTATCCACTGCTCCTCTCTGGGCAGGTGTCTGGTCCCTCTACACCATCATTCTCTGGTGAACTCTGTTTTGTTGTTGTTGCTTTTTGATTTTTTTTTTTCTTTTTTGCAGTACTGGGGCTTGAACTCAGGGTCTACACCTTGAGTCACTCCACCAGACTTTTTTTGTGATGGGTATTTTCAAGATAGGTTCTCACGAACCATTTGACTGATCTCTGCCTCCTGAGTAGCTAGAATTATAGGCACGAGCCACCAGAGCCTGCATTAACCCTGATCTGGAGGTGTCTCCCCCCCACATAGCTCCAGGGCCCCACATTCAGTTCTGGACCCCAAGCTCAGGTCTCCCTACCCTGAGCCCCAGATCCACTCCTCCTCCCATACCCACACCACACCAGCTTCCTTTGTCCCACCCCACCTGAGCCTCTCCATCCGCCTTCAAAACCTCAAACCCCAGCACAGCACCCCCTGCTCCTTCTCTCAAGCATACCTAAGTCCCATCCTCTGTTCACAGATCCCCAGTCACCACCTCAGGCCTCCATCCTCTGTTAGAAGTTTGCAAGGCCCCCACCTGGTCTCCTGCCTGAGTCTAACCCCTCCCACCTGTCCTGGGAGGCAGCATAGCATGGAGGTTTGGTACTCAGCTCCAGTGGATTCCATTCCCTGCCCCTCCACTCTGTAGCTGTGTGTCCTTGAGCTAGCTATTTAACTTCTCTGTGTTTCATTGTCTTAGTAATAGTAGCTATTCCTCAGGGAACACTAAGGAAAGAATCCAGAGTGGCTGATAGGGGATAGGAGGAACCAGATACAAGGAGGCATACAAAGGTACAGGAGCCAAGTCCCTAAGACCTTCAGTGTTCAACTGAGGCCTAGAACTTTCTCCTGAGAAGTGTGGAGAGCCTTCAGGGTAAAATCTGAAGTGTCTGGTTATCTTTGTGCCTTAGATGGTGCCTAGGGGACAGCCATAGAGGCTGAGAGCCCGTCCTGCATGGGGCACATTGAGGGGTCTAGCCCACATCTATGCTAGTACCAGTAAGAGGCAGCACCATGAAGACAGGACCATCTTCTTGTTATCAGACTGCAGGCCTCTCACCACCAAGGACCAGGCCTGACTCCCAGAGAATCCACCTGACTTCCAGCCCCAGGAAAGCAGGCCTGGGACAGCTGGTCCGCTTGTGCTGGGAGGGGTGGGAGGAATGGAGGCCCATGTCCAGCCTCCCACTGTTGGCCTTCAAGGCAGCCTCTCCGTCAGAAGCTCCTTCCTGCTCCTCCTCTGACAGGCATCAGCCACCTACAGAGTTCTTTTGCAAACACATCACTAGTTTGTTTAACCCTCATAGCAGCTCTAGGAGTTGGTACTCTTACCCCATTTTACAGAGCAATCTGAATTCAGTAATGGTCCCATCACGCCCCCTAGGCAGCCTCCTCAGGATGGCTAATGCCAGCGTGGGAAGAGGATTAGGGCTGCTCCTTAACCCAGCTCGGCCAGTGGAGCCAGGCAAGGGTGGAGCTCTGGGATCCCCAAGGCAGCTGGGCCTGTGGAGGTGGGAAGGAGGTAGATGGCAAACAGGGTTCTCAAAGCTGAGGCCTGCTGAACACCAAGCAAGGAGAGGGGCCGGGAGACCTGGAGGGTGGGAAATGGGAATGACGGTAGAGAGGCAGGCAGAGCAGACTCCATATCTGACCTCTAGGAGGAAACTTGGGTCAACCTGCTGATTGTGCAGATGGGTAATTGAGGCCCAGTCAGGAATAGATGTTTGCCTAAGGCCACTTTGCCAGGGTTGGTGGGGAGTCTGCAGTGTGCACCCAGCCTGGCCTTGAGGAGACCCAAAGAACTAGCCCCATGGAGCTAATAGCTGGCCCCAGCCTGACCTGCAAGGACAGAATGAAAGGTCTCACCTCCAGGCCTCTATGGGTGGCCAGCAGGGGGCAGTACTGCCCCAGAAGTGGTGGCTCAAGATGGGTCCCAGGGCAGTTAGGCTGGAGACACAGAGGCCCCCTCTATGGGATGGGGAGACTCCTGGGCCAGTCCTGGTGCCAGTCCCTTCTAGCCTGAGCACAGGAGAAGAAAAGGCCTTCTTCCCTTCTGGGGTGTCCACCAGCTGAGAGAACATTCTGGAAATGCACCCAGCTCCCTCCAAAAACTCTGTTCTCAGGAGAGGGCAAGGGCCTGAGAAGAGAATGTGTACCAGGTCACAACCATGAATGAAGTCGTCTCACAAAGGGAAGCTAGACCTAAGAAGGAGCTCACCAAAGGTCCCACCCCAAGTGTCGCCCACAGATTCCGGGATTGTCCCTTATTCAAATCATACTCTGGGAGATGGAAAACATGGTCCAACTGCTGTGGGAAGAGAGGCGTGGACATCCCCACTACTGTCTCAGGCCTCCCAAAGGGGAGAGAAGGGAATTTTCCCCACGACACCCACAGAAAGGGGGTGGAAATGCGAGGGTAAGGAGACCCCCAGTGGCAGAGATGAGCCTCTCAGTTTCTCGGGAGAGACCCCTGGGTTTCAGGGCAATGGGCCTGCTCAGGCAACAGCGAGGATTTGTAGTCTACAACCAATCTTCCGGAACCTGGGTAGAGTGGAACTGTGTCCCTTCAAATCTCAGAGGTACAGCTTCTGAGGCAAAAGGCTCAGGACAGTAGTAAGAAAGGGCCAGGGGATATCAGAGGACCTCAGGCCACAAAAAGCCCAGGCCACAGCCCACAGCCTGCCTCCCCCAAGATTTAAAGAGCCCGTGAGGCACTGTTCCACGTAGCCATGGTTCTCAGCCCCTAACCTGGCCGTGCCCCGTGGAGGATGGACCGTCCTTTCCCCTTTCACCACCACCTCCTTGATTCCCATTGATGCCATCATATCCCCAAGTTGGGGCCATTGACTGTGGGAAGCCACCGTCAGGCCAATGGTCTCACTATTAACCCCACAGCTCTCCGTAGCCCAGGGAGCAGACAGAGGGCCAAGGACAGGGGGGTCACACCAGAAACCTTGGAGACAGAAGGGCAAGGAAAGTGGAGACGGGGCCTCAATGTGGGGGCAGGGAGGCAGCCTGGCAGGTCCTTGGCTGGCATTGTGCAGAGGGGTTCATGACTCATTAGACCAACAGACGGGTGTTTCCTCCCAGAGCAGACACCAGGCAGGGAGGCAGGTCAGGTGGATCTGTGAATCAGCAGCTGTCACTCGGACCACCTCACCCTGACATCTGAATCTGGCTCATGCCCTAGTGCGCTCAATTTCAGGCAACACTCATCCTGCCCCATCACCAACACCACCTGGTTCAGCCACTGCCATTCACTCCTGACCTGGACCACAGTGAGAGCTGCACATGGAACAATCCCCTCCCCTTCTGGACAGTGAATAGCATTGAGGGTATTGCAGCCCCACCAGCTTTCCCAGCAGCCCCTCTACTCACCTGCTCACCACAGGGCCTTTGCTCCTGCTCTTCCTTCTGCCTGGGATTCCCCTCCCATCCCACTTTGCCCAGTTAGCATCTACTCAGTTTTAACCCAAGTCACCAACTCAGTCAAATCCACTATGACATATGCTCCTGATACCATAAGCCCTGCTCTACAGCCCTCATCAGAGTTTAGTTGTGTGATTAATGCATGCCTACCCTTCCTGCTCCCCCCCCCTCCCACTAGAGCTTAAGTTCCCAGAAGGTAAGAACCAATTTGGTTTGTCCCCAGTGTGACTACAGCAGGTAGCCCCGTGCCAGGCATACAGTACGAACCCAATAAATAAAACTGAATGAATGAATGTGCTTGCAGCACCTCTTCTCCCACTGTCCCACCCACCCCTCCAGCCCCAGCTCCTTTCTGGGACTCTTTCATCTGCCGTCTTGGAGCATACAAACGGTTGTGCTCTGTGGTAGAGATGGGACACACTGCTTAAGATCAAGGTGAGACCCAAACTCCTGTAAATTCAACAACAGATACCAGCCTGGCCTCTGACATCAACCACTCCAACCCAGTGACTCAGAGGAAGGCAATCCCCTGGGACCCAGCCCCAGACTTCCTCCCCATTTTTGCATTTGACATAGAGCCTATGGCTCTCAGAAACCATCCAACCAGATGCCCAGAGAGAGTCAGAACCTAGCCCAAGGTCACACAGCAAAACTGCCACCAAGCCTTGCCAAGATTCCGGAGCACCAACTCCTGCTTAGGGTTCTCCCTGTGCTATAATAAACGTGGCTATTTTTAGGAAGCTAATTAGCAAGTCAAATATGACTCCTGCTAATAATACCACCTTTATGCTTTTCAGAATGTCTGCCTTACCTCATTTGCTCCTGCAACAAGGAAGTGAGCAAGGCAGTCAGGCAGGTGGGGATCTCATCAGAAAGGTGGAGCCCCTAGAGAGGAGGTAACTTGTCCTGAGACAATAAGCCCTGACTTCCTGCCCTTCCAGCACCAAATCTGCCTTCTCACACCTCCTAGGCCTCAGATGGCCTCAAGGCCTGGGTGTCCACTGGTGTTTTCTCCTCTGCAAATATATCTGCATGTGGCAAGAAAGTCTAGGAAGGGATGCACTGCCAGTCAGCTGTGTAGCCTGGGCTGCCCTCAAGTGGGCAGTGCTTCATCAGAATGCAGGACAGCTTCATCTTGAGAGGGGCTAGATATAGCCCCTTGTCCAGTAGCCCCATCTCTGCAGGATCCCCTTCCCCTGCAGAGTCTCCTTGAACTCCTGGCAACACCAGTCCAGGCCTGGTGGATGAAAACACAAGGTCAGATCCTCAATTGCTTCCTGAACCTTTCTCAGAGGAGTGGTGCACTTCCCAACAGGATGCAGCTGGGTCATTCTGTCAGGGAAACAGATGGACACAGGATGTGACAGAGTCACCCCCATTTCTCAGATGATCAACTAAAGCACAGGCCACAGACTGGAGCTCCATCATTCCTCACCTCTAGCAAGAGCCTACACTAAGTCACAAGGGCAGAACACCAAGAGGGATGATGGGGCATGATCAAGAGCGTCCCTGGGCATGTTCCCAGGGGTCTTGACTCACAGAGCGCGGATCTTTTGTGATGGGTCCTTCACTCAGATGCAGGCTGGGGGCTCTATGTGGTCAGGGGTTTCTCAGCAGGGGCAGTGAGGATGGAGGGAGGCCCTGAGACGGGCCCTCAGGTCCAACAGAGGGCCCAGAGAGCCCTCTTGCATATGAATGCCTGCCCTATGGCAGGCTGGCCTGGAAGGTCTGCGCTCACTACCCAGGGTGAGTCTGGTAGGACTGGGCCCCACATATGGTGGCTGTCCTCCATCCTAGAGCCCCTTTGCTGATCAACATGTTAGGTCCCTGATAGACCAGCCAGGCGGCTTGACAGAAGGGGGCTGGTACATCTTGATGAGGGCAGGCAGGGCGAGCCTATTGTGGGAAGCCCACAGGGCCAGCGTTCACTCCAGCTTGTTCCTGGACATATAGGAGGCAGAGCTGGTCGAGGCCCCTTATGGGCACAGCTCAGGGTCTGCTGAATTCTTCCCTGAGAATTCCCAACACTACCTAAGGGCCAGGGCCCTCCTATCCCAATAAAAAGGATTCTGAGTTGCCTCCAAACTCTGACAGCAGAGTCTGATCACTACCAGCCTCCTCCCTCACCTCCCCAGTCTCCCTAGGGTGGGCAGGAGAACACATCACAGAGGAGCCCAGGAAGGACCACACTGAGCCCAAAAGCAGGTAGCACCAGTGGGAGGGAACTGTAGAAACCTGATAGCCTTGTGGCCAATGTGCCCCATGAGGAAGGTGCCCAGTAGGGGAGGGCTCAGGACAGGTGTGGGAGTATCGACGTGGACCTGTCACATGGCATCAGGGAAAGAGCTGCCAGTGCTAGATGAGGGTTGGAGCCTCAGGGAAGCTGTGGCTTTTCAGCTGAGTGAGCAAGAAACATTGGCAAAAGTGGAGGTGGTGGCCCACTTTTCAGGCACAAGCTGGGGAGGGCCACCCACTGCCCACAGAGCCTGAGTTGGGAGGGAGGGCTCAGCACTGCGCAGTCTGCACAGCCAGACCAGGCAGATCAAGCACATGCACTGGCTGCAACCAGGATCCTGGATAGGTAGGAGACAGGAGGAAAAGAAGAATGCTGGGTAGGAGGAGAAGGGCTGAGGCTAGAGAGGAGCCCTGGTGTCCAGGGATGAGGGAAGGCCAGCTGCCTGGACTATGGGCTCAGTGACGCAAAGTGTCCTGGCCACCTGGGCCCAGGGGGCCCCAGGATATCTCAAGGGCAGAATGCAGGCAGAGTAAGGACGTCCGCTCCTCAGTAGGCTCTCAGAGTGCCCAAGGACAGCGTTGTCCTTGGATGCCCTGGACCCTGCAATCTAGAGGAACCCACTCTGGCCTTTCTCTGTCCTCATCACCTCCAACAAAAGGCGAAAAAATCCATGAACCAAGAGGACATGCCCACCAAGCTCATTGTATCCTCTCCAAAAGCAGGACCCCAGATTCCCTGCCTATGAGACCCCAAGCCCCATTCCACAGTTTGTATGAGCCACTCTCCTGAGCTAAGGAGTGGCCAGTGGGCAGTGGGCAGTTTGCTGGGGATGGAAGGCAGAGGACAAATGGCCTGGAGCAGTGTCGTGCACTGGCCGAGGTTGGGACAAGGGAAGGGCTGGGACAGGCTCCCTGAAGCTGTCTTATTCTGGGACCTAACTCCAAGAGTCCAAGGCTTCCCAATGAAACCTGGCCTTCTGGGCTGTCGTGAGGGTATATTTGTCAGTGTGGGAGGAGAGAACATATTCTATTTAGCAGTTTGTTGGCTTGGTTTATAACTTTTAACTATCTAGACATATGGTATGTGGGGTTTCCAATTTCACTCCTGTCCTGGGCCCTGCAAAGGTTAAGGGTGGAAATCTCAGAGGACAAGCCCTGGCCCCCAGTCTACCCCTCAGGCCAACCCTTGGGGAAGCGACTCAGAAGACCCCTGCTAGCCAGCAGAGATCACTGCAAAATCTGCACCCAATGAGGCTGACAAACCACAGACTCCAGACACAACAGATGGCCCAGTCCCCAATGGTGGTGGTAGGGCAGGGTCCTACTACCTGGGTCAGAGATGCTCAATGCCCCTGCATCTTCCCTCCAGGACCCAAAGTTAGCCAACTGGCTGAGGGAACAGATGATTTCAGGCAAGGTGAGTGTGGATGAGAAGCCAGGTGGGAAGACTGACTTTGATAGCGCTTCTGTGTCTACCTGTGCTCACCTACTGAATCATCAGAGCCAGACATTTCGGTCGGCCAAAGGTTTCTTAAGAACCCACCTACTTCCTCTTTGAAAATCGGAACTACCTTTGTTAATTTCAGAGAAAGGAACTAGCCTGTTGACTGCCCTCTGTACACAGAGGAAGGGTTTGTCATTTACCTGGCCTTAGCTGAGGCTGTGTGGGTGACAGGGACCCACCCAAGACCACAACAGGTGCTCAAACTATTGAGGTTGCAGACATGACGTGGAGTAAGAGGCCTGACCGTGGTGTTATCTGTCCCCTCCGCCCCCCGGAAAAGTGTGGCCCACGTGAATTCCTGCTGTCCTCATGTATCTCCAGATCTCTGTGCTGGTTTCCTGATCTCCTGGGGTTCCTGTCGCTGTGACAGATGAGTGGGAGTTTCTCCATCTCTGGTCACAGGCACGTCTTGCAAGGCCTCACACTATCACGTGCTTCCTCACTCTTGCTGTGACATTCACAGCCTCCTTCCTCTGGGAGGCTCAGGCAGAGACATGAACCCCAGCGGTCCCTCCAGGGGTGCTCCCTGAAGGCAGGAGCTGAGTCCTACGCTCCACTCTTTGTCCAGTACTGGTGCCCATACTGGGGTTGACAATATGGGTCACCCAGGGAAGCCACTCACTGGAAAAAAGATGAATGGGGAAGCAAAGATCTAGAAATCTCTCCTGACCCCATCAGCTCTCCAATATGCCCCCTGGGGCCTGTGTGAACTCTAATCCAGGGGTGCCCCTCCCTGCAGCGGCTCAGGGACCTGTGGTTGGGATCGGCTGGAGGGTGTGGTGGAACAACCTGGCAGGCTGTGTGCTCAGAGGGCACTGCTTTCTAGAACCAGCAAGGCACCATCCCAACTCAGGGACTTGGCACTTGCAGTTTTCTCCCTCCAGAAGGTTCTTTCTCCAAATGCCACAGCACTCGGTTCCTTAGATCTTCCAGGCTTTGCTCAAATATCACCTTCTCCCTGAGGCTCTCCCTGACCTGCTTCCTTTCTGTCCTTGGTGCCATTCTCCTCCCAAGACCCTCTCCACCTGCTCACTCCTAGGGTTGGTATATGTGTGCCTCAGTGTGCCGGTTCTGTGTCTGCCTGGTTCTCAGGCTCAGAGATACTCAGGAGTGCCTGCAGCTGGAGGGGGAGGGGCTGGAGGTAGTAGGCTTAAGTCCGATGGCATTCCTGGCACGACCAGGCCTGTGCGTGCACTTTATCTAATCTCTCTAATGACTTTAACAAGGAAATTTTATTATCTTCATTTCATAAATGAAAAGGCTCAGAAACACAAGGTAGCTTGTGAAGGATCACTCAGGGAGTAAGTGGTAGTGGGGGTGTGTGTGTGTGAAGCAGGGGCTCTGTGAGACTCTGAAGGGGCAGAGCTGAAGTTGGGTGGAGGGAGCTCAGTCACAGTCCCCTCTGGGACCTGGGCCTCAGCTTGCTCTTTGTAGACAGGGGGCTGGACTGGCTCTCTGGCTAAGTTCCAGGCACCGAATGAAGCATGATTTGCAGTCTGGGTGGGCATGGGAGGAAGGTGGTGGGACTGGGTGGGTGGCAGTGGACGGTGTCCTCCTGGGAAAGTGGTGTTGGCAATGGGGAACAGTGGGATGAAAGACTTGACCACAGGAAGGAGCCCAAATATGGGACTGGAGCACCTCACCTGAATGTGCAGGTAGGTTGATCTTGGGGGCAGGTGGATAGATGTACTGCAGGACTTTGGGGGGCTGGTATACTAGCACCACCCAGGCTGTGCCACTCTGGGCTACAGGCTCAACCAATCTGTGGCTTTCCCAGCTTCGAGAGGAGGCCCAACCCCAGCAGCATCTGCTCTCTGGGGTGCCCCTGCTTGCCTCATGCATGGTCAAGACTCTAGCCAACCCCAAATGCCCCCATCTCTCTCCCTGGCTGACTGTCCCTCCCACAGAGGGACTACAGGCTTCTCTGTCTTCTAAGACCTTCTCCCCATCCTGTCCACACTCTGGCATCTCCCTCTGTCCCTGCAGGGCCGCGCCCCCCTACTCACCCGAAACCTTCCCCTCTTCAATGGTCTCAGCCCCGCAGCTGTCCACTACCAGGGATGTCTGATGTCATGAAAGGAAGAGCCATGGCTCTTGGAGTGTGACAGAGAACACACTCCTCTCTGTAACCATCACAGCCTCCCCTCTCCAATCTGCTCAGGTCTCAGGAGCCTAAGGGAAGCAGGAGGAAGTCACCTCAGCTCAGCAGAGCTCAGCATGTCCCAGTGAGACCCCAAGAACCTGCCCCCATCCTGTCTGGTCTCGCCCACATCTCAACCTCCCCCCCACCTCCTGCTGCTGCCTGTTGGCATCAAACCTGCTGTTGGAGTCTCCCATCCTGCAGGAGCCCGTTCTCAATACCCTGAAGCCTACACCGCCAGCCCGTGCCTCAGCTCTGAAACTGTCATCTCCACTCACACCTCCATTGCCTACCCCCACCTCCCCTGCTCCTGGGACCTGACTCTACCCCAGGACCCCACCAAGGCTAGCCAGCCCTCTGTGGCTACCCCCTGACACCTCACACCTGGCTCGGCTAATCTCACCTGCTGGCAACTTTTCCTAAAGTGGGTGCCCATGATCCTGGCTCCTGAGAGGCCCAGCCAAGTTTTCCCCACCTCCCTGACCACTCCACCTACTGCACCCTTCTTGGTTCTCCTTTCTCTCTCCAATGACACCCTCCCTAGAGCCCCACCCTGGCCTTTCTCCTCCCGCTCCCTTCCTCCCAGGGAGACAGAACCTTTGCTCCCAGTCTGCCTCTGTTCTGGCACCCTCAAGACCTCAGCCCTTCAGCTCCAGACTAGATAACCCACGTGCCTGGACTGGATACCACCTACAGGATGTCTCCTGGGTACTCACAGCTAGTTGCCTCCCAAACCTGCCCTATCTTTCATCTCCCTCATCTTTGGCCTGGGGGCTCCCTCGCCATCTCATCCTAAGTCATCCAATGCCTTCTATACTGTGCCCCTCACCGCACCCCCAACACCCCTGGCCATCCCCAGACACTGCATTGAGCATCTAGCTCCTGCTCCTCCCCATAGAGCCCAGCCTTGCCACCTCCCTTCCTGACCTCCACGCCAGCCTAGAAACTCTCTCCCTCCTGTTTCTCAGAACAAAAGCGGCAGATCCTCTCTCTGTCCCCAGCTGACAAGGACACCAGCATCTGACCACTGCTACCACCCTGGCCCAACCACCATCATTTCTCATCTTTTTCTTTTTTTCAGAACTAGGATTTGAACTCAGGGCTTCATGCTTGCTAGGCAGGCACTCTTACCACTTAAGACACTCCGCCAGCCCTTTTTGTGTTGGGTATTTTTGAGATAGGGTCTGTTGAACTATTTGCCTGGGCTGGCTTCGAACCCCAATCCTCCTGATCTCTGCCTCCTGAGTAGCTAGGATTACAGGCTATCATTTCACATCTTGATGATTGCAGTGGCCTCCTGACTGGTCTCCCTGCTCCTACTTTGGTCATTCCTGCCCCTGGCTATTCTCAGTCAGAGTGGTGCCATTAAGATGCTATTAGGTCCTGCCACTCTTCTCTTGCTCTTCTTCCTTTTCTATCTCTCCCCTTCTACA
Organism: Castor canadensis; assembly: GCF_047511655.1. NCBI lineage: Eukaryota > Metazoa > Chordata > Mammalia > Rodentia > Castoridae > Castor > Castor canadensis. The sequence continues at coordinate 5,042,947 of NC_133404.1, forward strand.
CGCAGATACCTCCCCTGTTCCAGCACCATGTCCAGAGGCTCAAAGCAGGGGTGCTTATTTTCCTTACTCATGCTCCGTGTCCACCAGGGTCAGCAGGGAATTTTACTCTGTGACGTTCTGACTTGGAGACACCTGGAACATCACCAGCTTGTGACAGGGTAGAGAAGAAATACAGAATCACTCAAGGACTCGTAGATGCTTCAGCCAGAAGGGGACATCACCATTTCCTCTTCCATCCCACTGCCCAAACGAATCACACACTGTGCCTGGCCTCAGGGGTGGAGGTGTGGCCTTCTCCTGGACCCAGAAGCCAAACACTGCTGGACAAGGCTGATGTCTACCACACCACTGCTTCTAGAATGTGCCAGCATTCTATCCTCCATGCCTTTGCCCTGGCTGGTCCCTCTGCCTGGAATGCCTTTCCCTAATACCTGCAATGGCTCACCTTGCCTGCTTCAAGCCTTTTCAAATGTCCCTCTATGAAGCATATCCTGACCACCCACTAAAAACTTCAGGCACCTTCTAATGGAGACTGCCAGTCACCCTTCCTGAATTGTAGTTTTTCTATGGTTTAACAGATTGTGTCATCGTATGTTTCTTAGGCTTACTACTCACTCTCTATCAGCTAGGATGAAGTTCCTGGAGGGCAAGGATGCCTGTCTGTCTTGGTGACGGATGTGAGCCCAGCTCCTGGAACAGTATTTGGCACCCAGGAAGAACTCAAATCATTTTGCTGCATGAATGAACGGATGAATGAATGAAGAGAGTCTTCCTCCCTCTTCCCCAGCATCCAAGGTCCGCCCTCAGTCAGGTCGTATTGACCCTGCATCCTTAAAGTCTGTCAACTCTGCACCTGAGTCCCCATCCCCAGATCCACTGCCCTTGTTCGTTCACTTTTCTTTTTTTCTTCCTTCCTTCCTTCCTTCCTTTTTCTTTCTTTCTTCTTTCTTCTTTTCCCTCCCCTCCTCTCTCCTCCCCTCCCCTCCCCTTCTTTTCCTTTCCCTCCATCTCCCTCTCTCTCTTGTGCTGGGGAGCAAACCCAGGGCCTTCCACATGCTAGATAAGATCTACTACTCAGTTACACCCCCAGCCCCTCACTGATTCTTATCTTGGTCCCCATCTTATAAGAGCCTCTTGGGTTTCTCATAACAGCCTCAAACATCCCTTGCCTCCAGCCATCCCATTCCAGTCCAGCATCCACTCTGCAAGGCAAGATAAAAGTGATCAAAGTGATTTGGACAAGGCTCAGGAGTCAGACTGGCTGGATTCTTTCTTTGACTCTATTCTTTTCCAGCCGTGTGGCTTCAAACCGCTTCCCTAACCTCTCTGTGCTCCATTCTCACATTTGTAAGAGGCGGAGGAATAACAGCACGTCTCTCGCCAGACTTGAAGGGCTGAGAGGTCTGAATGACACACAGCACGTTCTGCACATTATCATCATGCATTACTGCCTCACAGCTGCCAGAGCTCGTTACCAGACAAAGCAGACTGGAATTTGCTGAAAACTGTCTCTTGGCTTCTGGTAGTTTTCAGTTTCTTCTCTGAGCCCAGGGTCCTCCCAATCAGGCCCTTTTTCACTTGCCTATCACTGTCCCCCTGTTCCAGTCATACTGAACTCTTCATAGTCGCCCTAGTGTGTCATACTGATCCCACCCCATTTGACTGTCAGTTGCTTTTTCTGCCCTTTGATGATGTGTACTTGCTTTTTTACTTAACAAAAATCCCAAAGCTACTTTGCACATTCATAGGTAGAAAACTTCCACATTCTTTTTGTATAGCCACATAGTATTCCAGCACAGGAACATGTCCTACTTCCTGCCAGTCCTGTGTATGGAGGGTCTTTCCAGTCTCCTGCCGTCAGAGGTGCTGCTGTGAGTTACTGGGTGCAGCTCCAGAAGAAACTAGCAAGGTCGGATACGCCCACTACCTTTCGCTGCCTCGTCAACCCAGCGTGCTCCCAATGGGACTTCCATCTGGACCAGAGCCGAGGGGCTCAGAATTCATGTTCTCCCTGCCTCCTTCAGAACTGGAGCCCAAGCCATGGTGGAACTGAGGCAGCTACACTTTCTGTCTCTGTCAGAGTTGGCCACTTGAGCCTGGATTTGGGGGACTAGGGGCCCAGCTGGGAAGTGTTGGAGTTAGCCAGGGAGGGGAGATTGGCCCTTTCAGAGCACTCTGAGCCTCCCCATAGATTGGGGGAGGGATGTGGACTCTTGCCCAACTGCTGTCCACTCGCTGCCTTCTCTCCTGGCTGCCACCTCTGCCCTCCCCATGGCACACACCAGTACTCCTCCCTTGGCTCCCTCAAAGACAGGGCATTCAGTGGGCAATGTCCCCAGGTACTAGCCAGCAGACTTCAGGGCCAGTTCCCAGTTGGGTTTTAGGGTTGGACCCCTCCAGGAGAGAACGCAGAACTCAGACATCGGGTGAAGGGTGCTCAGCAGAGACAATCCAGCCATGCAGTGACTCCTATGGCTCCCACCTCCTGCAAACCCACACAGAGGCAAGAGCTGAGTCAGCCACCATCACCATATGCTGCAGAGGCGGGGGCTGCGGGAGTCAGGGTGCCAGGGAGGCCCATACCTCCCAGCTTCATGCAAGACACAGCTCTGCGTAGATGTGTGCCAGGGGCTTGGGAGGAGCTCACTCTCTGCCCCTCTGCTGGCCTCAAGAAAGCTCTTGCTCCTTGGTTGAGGCCTCAGGGCCCCTCTTCAACCCTGGACAGCCTTGGCCCTCCTGCTCTACCTGCTCTCACGCTACAGCTAGTCATGTGGAGGAGAGGTCATTCACTCCTTCCTTCTCACCTTTACGGTGCTCCTTTCCTCAGTTCCTTTCTTGCCCAACTAATGCCTACCTTGCCACAGACAGGCTTCAAGAATCACTTGGACCAGCCTGGTAGGATCTTAGTGCCAACACAGTACCTCATTGGGCCTCAATGCACCTGCCCAAATTCACTGTCAGAGCTCTGAGCCATCCAACCTCCTTGGAGAACTTGTCCCAAAGGCACAGAGCATATGTGTCCTGATGTCTGTCCTCCCAGCTGCACAGTCCCAGCTGGGGCAGCATGGGGGCTTATGCTTGAGGCTGCTGAGCTGTCCAGGGATGAGGGTGTTTCAGTCATGACGAAGCCCCTTGCAGTGTCAAAATCCCCCAGCCCGTGGGCCCTTAGCACATGGGCAGCCCCTAGGAAAAGCCAGGCCTCAGAGGCCACTTGCTAAGGACCCAGAAATTGCCCCTGAAGCCCCACAGGGGTTAACATGATGGGGAAGTGAGCCTTCCTGAGGCCAGGGGTGGAGGGGAGGCACTTCAAGGACATCATCTCTGGACTTCCCCCCACCACTGGTGTTTCTGCATGACGGCTAGGGGCTGCCAGGGAACGGACAGAAAGATGCCGTCAGCCTGAGTGAGCCGGTCATGAGATGAGGAAAGGAGGAGCTGTCAGTAGGCACAGGGGCTGGGATGAGCGTGAAACCATCCAGCTTCCTCCAGCAACCAGAACCACTTCTGAGCCTCCTGGGCAAGGAGGAAAGGTCAGGAGGGAAAGTAGGCCCCCTTCCCAGCAGTCTGGGCCTCCTTTAGAGTGCCCAGAGACCCCAAAACATCCCCCCAATTCTGGTGAGACCTCTGTGAACTAAACATAGAAGCAGCCTCAGGCCATAGGGCCACAAAGGCCCGTGACGCCCAAGGCAGTCCAAGGCCTCGCATTGGGGCGTCTTTGACTTACCAGGGCCTCTGGACTCACTGACCACGGTATACGGAAAGGAATCCTCCAGGCTCAGGCAGGGCCACAGCTGCCAGTCTATCCACTCAGCACTTAGTCAGGCTGGGCCCACCTTCCCCTCTTTCCTGCCTTTGCCAGTGCTGGTCAGAGGACAGGGCCTTTCCCACTGCTGGGATGACAGGGTGCCAGGACACCTGTCCTCATACACCCAAGGCAACTGATATGGTCAGCAATTTATCCTGGACCCTGTGATCTCATAACCGCCTCAGGGTGTGTGAGCAAAGGGGAGAACTTTTCAACTTAGTCATATAAAGTATGAGTTCACCAAGCAAGCATTTCCCAAACTTTGCTTTTGGGGTCAGTGCAACACACTAGAGGCTCCGAAGTATGAAAGCCAGAGAGACCATGGATATCGTGTGCCACCAAAGATGGACCCAGCCAGGCCACTAGATCCACCCTCAGACTAGCCAACCCCTCTACTCCCTAGGGATCAAGATGGGCTTGGCTCAGAGTCAACCCCACCACCACCAAGCCCCCAGGGAGTCAAGGGACAAGAAAAACAGAATTGAAACTAGGCAGAGGAGAAACCGGTCTGGGCAGGCCTCAGGGGCCTCTATCTCTCAACCCCTCACCCACACACCTGACCAGAGCCTGGGAATAGTCTTCAAAGCTTGACTTTCTCCAACCTGGGCCCTCTCAGCCTCTTGGCCTCCTGCTTGTCCCCTCCCTCTCCCCGCCCCCAGCCTCATGCTGCTCATTTTAGCCCATCAGAGCTAAGAAGATTCAGGCTGGGCATCTGGAAATCAGGGCCCTGGGCCACTGTCTTCTGGGGTGGCCTTTGGCAGGTCATTGCACCTCTGAGTCTCCATTTCCTCATCTGGCGTGGGTACCTGGCATGTGGTCTGCAGCTGAGGCCTCAACACAAAGGAACAGGCTCTAGAGGTCAGGAGGGACTCTTCAGGTCAGTACACCCAAGCACTGAACACCTTGATCACCATCCCTTCCAGGGACATGGATGCCAGGAAGGGGACAGAGGCAAATGTAGGACCAGCAACAGCTAAGACCATCCTGAAACTGGAGTTATGGACCCAAAGCCAAAACTCCTGGGATTCCACATGCCAGGTCTGGCTACTTGGCTCTAAACACCAATTAAAGAGGCATGGTGAAGGCAGAGAAAGGAGGTTTGTTGCACAGCTCAGGACATGTCGAGAGAAGAGGCTGAGCCAGCACTCAGCCATCTTTGGAGTACAGACATGAGCCATAGGTTTAAGTAGACAAAAGAACGGGGGGCAGGGGACAAAGATATGCATAGTGGAACGGTTGAGTCACAAACATGTTCTGGTTGACCATTATCTCAATCAAGATAGTGTTCTGTCCAAGAGGGGTTCCAGAGAAGACGTTATTGCTATCGTCAATTGAGGGGAGCCTTCTGGTCCCCATGAGATGTTACTCCTGCTCCAGGGTGCACCCTCATCATTATAGGTAATTATTCTCATTTGGAGGGGTGATCTGTCCTGCAAGTCTCCACTATTCCTTATGAGAAGATTCAGTCCCTTGTCATAAAGATGTTATTGATCATTCCTGTCTTTTCTTGATTCCAAGGTAGCTGCAGGAGAGAATGACTCAGAGCATAGGACAACAGGTACAAAATGGAGTCAGAGATGCCAAGCTTCTCCTGTTTTTAGTTAATTTGTGGGCCCAAGAAAGGAGTCTGCTTTTCAGAAAAAGCAGTTTGAGCCTTTTATAATCCTACAGCATACACAGTGCTCCTCCGCAGCCAGCCCTGCTTGTCCCATGAGGTAGGGCTCCCTGTCACCTGGTGTCTTCCTTCACTCCCAGTCAGCATCAGCCACCACTGCTTTCTGTCTGTCTTCTTGGCTTTGTGAGAACAGCCTGGTCCTGACACCCTCCTGCCCAAGCACAGGGCTGCTCAACAAATGTATGTTCAAAGAATAAAAGCAAAGGCAATGACAAGCAAGGGTGTGGAGCGATGGGAACCCTCACACAGGGACGATGGGAACATAAAACGGTATGACCTCTGTAGAAAGCAATTGGGCAGGTCCCCAAAAAGTTAGTTACCACACGACACTGCAATTCCATTCCTCTTAGATAGATACTCCAAATAACTGGAAACAGTTTTTAGGAATTTTTTTAGGATTTTTTAGAATGACACAAAATTCATACAGCATTGAATAATAGGCAAAAATGGGAGTGATCCAAATGTCCATCAACTGATAAATGGAGAAACAAAATATGTCATAGCCACACCCTGGAGTATCATTGAGCAACAAAAGAAGTGAAGTATAGATACATGTTTCAACATGGATGACCCCTGAAAGCATTAAGCTAAGTGAAAGAAATCGGACACAAAAGGTTATATATCGTAGGACTCCATTTATATGAAATGTCCTGAGGAGACAAATCCATAGCGACAGAAAGTAAATTAGTTGGAGAATAAGGCAGGGAAGTGCTAGTAGGTAGGGAGGGTTCTTTGGAGATGATGGAATGTTTTAGAATTAGATAATGTAGGGTCACCCAGCATTGTGATTACACAAAACACATGGCATTAAGCACTTTCAAATGCTGAATTTTGTTATGTAAATTTTTTTCTCAATAAAGAACAAATAAAAGCAGACAATCTCCCTAGAGACAAGTTTGGAAGGCCAAACCTGGCTAGCTGGTTTGTCCGTCTATGTGGGTCTGTCTGAAAACACTGTCGCACAAGCCATTCTTTGCCTGGTGAATTTGCCCCTCCCTCCCCCTCCCCCCTTACCCTAGACTGGGCCTGTGAGGAGGCAGAGGAGCCAGCCCTAGAGAGGCCCCCAGATTCTTTCAGAGGAGATGTGTTATGGCAGGGTCTCAGGGTGGATGTACCTCCCAAAGGCCCCTTCTGACACATTCTGGACCAGCAGCTGGGAACTCTTCCTTTGGTCTGACCACAGTATCCCACTGGAAACAGCAGTGGGCAGAAGTTTCCACTGAGTCAGTGTGAATTCAGTTTTACTTTGCCTCAAGCCTCCATGGGGGTCCTCACCCCCGGATGCTTGGTTCACCATAATGGGGCAGGATGTGGTGCCCTTAAGCCCCCAGAATGGCTGCTCCCTAAACGGAATTTCCTTTTCTTTTGTGTGGGGTACTTTTGAGATAAGGCCTCTAAAACTATTTGCCTGGGCAGGCCTCGAACCACAATCCTCTAGATCTCAGCCTTTTGAGTAGCTAAGATTACAGGCATGAGCCTCCAGCATGGCTTCTTTTTTTTTTTGTGGTTTTAGGGATGAGACCCAGGGCCTTGTGCAAATTTAGCAAGCACTGTACCACTGAACTACTCCCCAGTGCTCCCTGAGAGTGTTCTGATGGGAGGCAGTGAAAGGAGAAGGCTGGAGCTCACACCCCTGAGGGGCTCCCCAGCCAGAGTGGAGGGGCCAGGCCTCTACCCAGCCTGCCTCTGGTCCAGTGGAGGGCAGATTGGCCTCTCTGAGCTCCATGTGTCTTTGAACAGGTGGTCCCATCACCTTCCTCTGACAGCCAGTTCTTAGGTCCCAACAGTCTATGTGTGGGGAGCCCTGGCCATGGGGCCAGCTCTGCCCAGGCCTGACCTTGGCAGTCTTGCCAGTGACCCCCTCATCCACACCTCTGCTATGTGTGTCACTGTTAACCATGAGCCTAGCAAAGAGAGGAGCTCAATGCATAGCTATATAACAAGTGAATGAGATTGGGCAAGGCACTCTAAAACCCCTATTTCTTTCTTTCTTGAACTCAGGGCCTTGGACTTGCTAGGTAGGCACTCTACCATTTGAGCCACACCTCCAGCCCTTTTTTGTTTTAGTTATTATTTCATTTTTTGGTGGTGGTACTGGGGTTTGAACTCAAGGCCTCATGCTTACTAGGCAAGTTCTTTACCATTTGAGCCACTCCACCAGCCCCCTGCTTTAGTTATTTGTTTTGTTTTTTTTTTTGAATAGGATCTTGAGATTTTGCCTCGGTTGGCCTGGACTGGGATCCTCCCATTTATCCCTCCCGTGTAAGGGAGAAAAGGATCTGGACCCAAAGAAGGAGGTTCTAGAATGATGACCCGCTTATTGGTTGAGATATAGTCTTGCTAACATTTTGCTCAGGCTGTCCTTAAACCTCAATCCTCCCTATATACCGCCTCAGTAGATGGGATTACAGGCATGAGGCACTGTGCCCTGTTAAAACCCCTATTTCATGACGACAGAGATTCAGTGCATTTAATGCTGTGAATATTGAAAAACTATTTACCTTTTCTGTGTCCATTCCTTTAACTCTACAATGGAAATAATAACATGAACCTCCAACTGCTGGTGAGAAGACTAAGAGAATTCGTGTCAAACGTTTAGGACAGTCCTAGGCAGGTGTGTGATACACAGTGCGTGGTCCCCACTACTTCTATTAACAGCAGCTGTTCCCAAATGCTTGCCTGTTGAAGAAAAGCTGGTTGGCTGATGAGTGCCCTTCTCTGGCAAGGAAGGTGGAGGTAAGTGACATATTGCAGAAAGTTCTCTCAGCTCTACTGGGTCACCCCTGCCCCTGGAACAGGCATGGGGCGGGCTTCAGCTCCTGCCCCAGCAGGAAAAGGTGACCATTCCCTAGTGCTGGCCCTGACTCAGCTGCCCCTCGCCAGCTTCCTCCGGCAGGGCCTGCACTGAACAGACGCTTAGTGAGGAAGTTGCTCTGGATAGGCCATGTGTTGAGGATGGTGAGAGAGACAGGATCTGTCTGGGGATCACATAAGCCCAGGTACCAGGACAGGGCAGGTCCTGGGTGACTCCAAGGGCTTCCTGCCTGCTCCTGCCTTCTGTGGTATCGCTTCAGCCCTGAAATACCAGAAAAGCTAATCATTCCAGGAAAGCCCTGGCCTGCCCAGGAAACCCAAACACCTGGCGGGGCTCCATCCTGCCCATTGTCCTGTGGAGACAGGAACAGAAAGACCTTGTCACCATGACCACCCACCCCAGGGACATTCAGTCCCCAGCTCGCTGTGGGCGGGGCACACAATTAGTCAGTCTTCCTCACTGGAGCCACCTCACACAAGGGCTTTCTGGAGTCCCAGTTTTCAGGTGGGCCACAGAGCATCTCAGCAGGTCCCCAGGGAAGGGACATCCAATGGAGTGTCATTAACTTCACATCTCTCATCTTCCTGTCCTGTCCTCCTCTGTCCATCTTAGGAGAACTGCCACCCTACTCCATCTGTCCCACTGCCTTTACTGGCAGGTTCTCACGGCCCAGTGACCCTCACTAGAGACCTAGATATGAGTGAACAGGCCCAGCCAAGTTCTTCCAGCACCGACTGCCAGTGACAGGGAAGAAGAGAAATTAGATACCAGCTCGCCCTGAGCCTGTGAACAAAGACCCAAAGAGGGAGGCTCTGTGTGCGACACGTGTGCACAGGCAGCATGTCTGCCTAGACATTATGTGTGTGTGTGATTGTTTCATGTGAGTGAACATGGAGAATGAGTCTAGAGAGAACCAAGAGGAACCCAGAGAAACAGACAGAAAGAGACTGCGATGAGCAGACTAACACAAAGGCACAGAGGGAAAAAACCTCCACCAGGCTGCCTCCGCCAGAGCAGAGGGCTCTCCTCTCATATCGTTGATGCTCTCGTGGTGTTTATACCCATGGTGGGGGCGGGTCTCTAGAGGAAGCAAGTAGGTAGCAGGTGGAGTTCAGGAAGGGGTGTAGCGGGATGGGATGCCAACAAGCCTCACATCTCACTCACAGGCCCAGCCTGGCCTCTCCAAGGGCTGCTGTTTCCTTAAGCCATCCAATTGCACAAGAACTTCTGGTGGCTGTGGGCTCTTGGGGTGGCTGGGGGAGGGGAGCACAGAGCCAGCAGCAAACTCCTTGAGGCTGTCTGATACCTCACAAGAGGTCAATGTGCACAGTGAAGAGGCCTCACATCTGCTGAGACGGGAGGAGAGAGGCGGAGGTGAGAAAACCTCAAAAGTCCGAAACCTTCCCTTTCCCTTTTACCTTGGCTAAGAAGGCTCTAGATTCTACCACCCCTGCTTCCTTGAGGGAGGGTGTTGTATAGCCGGGAAGAGGCAGTTGCCCTGAGTTCTAGGACGGGCTCTGATGGGCAGGTAACTCTGGGCAAGAAGTTACCTGGCCTCTCTGTGGCCTCGTGTCTCTGTCTCACAGGGGACAATGACTCTCTGGCTCCAAGGGTTACTGGAGATATCATGGCAAGAAGAGGCTTTGTGGGCTGGTGGAGTGACTCAAGTGGTAGAGCGCCTGCCTAGCAAGTGTGAGGCCCTGAGCTCAAACCCCAATACCGTCAAAAAAAAGGAGGGGGGTTTTGCTAGAGGATTCTTGGCCCCAGCTGCAGAAGAATCGCCCCATGAGCTCAACGTTTCCCCTTGGCTTCCCCCAAGATTGCGCCCCAGCACAGGATGGCAAGTGTGGCTTCTGCTGCCCCCACTTCCTGCAACAGGGACTCTGCTCAGTTCAGAGTGTGAAAACCGTCATGGGCCCACAGTGTCACCTACACACACTCATTATTGCCACCAGGAAAACTCTCTGTGGAGTGGGCCTTCAAGCCCCATACCTCAGGCTCACACCACCATGAGCACTTAGCAGCGATCACAGGGCTGGGTGGGCACTAGAATATGGAGGGTTGGTCCCAGCTCTGCAACTGAGGCACTAGTTGCCTTGAAGACTTGCCCTCACTGCCCTGCCTGCCACCTGAAGTGCTAAGCAGGCAGGGACCCCAGAAGCTCAGCTGCAGCACAGGGTTTCCCACAAAGAATACGTATGGAAGTCTCAAATGGGGAAAAATTCTTCTCTGGCTCTGGACAGCAGCAGCAACTCCTATAGACCTGAGAGGGGCAGCCAGCCCCCCGCATAGGGTAAACAGGTCCACCATGCTATTCTGAAATCCACACATGAAGGGGCCAAGCCACCAGACCTGCCTTACTGCCTTCCAGTGTGCCCAGCCCCACCCTCCATCCTGCTTGACCAGCCTGCCCAATGGCTCACTCTTTCTACCATGTGGCATAGGCTGTCACATGGTTTGACTTGGCACTGCAGGTGCCTGGAGCACCCTTACCTGCATCTTGTGCCTGCCTAGCCTGCCTCCTGCTAAGAACTGAGTGGACTGATCACAGGGTCCAGAGGCCCACGGGTCAGGCCCAGTCTGAGAGAGCAGAGCAGGAGGCAGATCTTGGCAGGCCCTGATGGCAGGGAGCGCTGACTCAGGGTCCCTAGGGCCGGGATGGGCAGAGGAGATGGGCCAGTGGCTGGGGGAGATTGTGTAGACAGTTTGGATTGTGGAGGAAGCTGCCAGCCCAGGCGGCTGTGAGAGAGGCTGGAACTGCAGACTATTTTTAGGGTTCCTGTTCAATTTGAAAGACAAGGATGCTTCAGGCTATAAGCCTCAGTTCCCCCCATGAGCCACACCCCCACACACAGTGCCTGGAAGTCTTCAGAGCTTCCTCTTTTGTCCCCAGAGACCTAGGGCTGGAACCAGGAAGTGGACGAGAAGCATCCCCAGCACCCCAAGTATGCAAACACGGGAGTATATTTTCCATACTATTTGTATGCAGCCTTGCTTCCTGATTAGAAGGAACTGAAAGTTCCCTTTTAGAGGCCCCTCCTCGGAAGAGCAATGCATTCACCTGAGTTGAGGTGCAGTCACCTTGAGATGTCCTTCTGGATATCAGGGGAGAGTGACATAAGGTCAGAAGGCACAAATGTGCAGGGGGGCATGGTGGGAGCTACTGCGTAGGCTTAGGGTAGTGAATATGTCTTATTGATCAATAGGGTGATCGTTCCCTGCAGAGCTATGTTGATGTACACTGAATCACTCACTCCACAAATCATTAATTGAGCACCTGCCATGTGCCAAGCACTATTCCAGATGAAGGGGATTCAGAAGTGAACTAACGAGACAAAATTCCTTGCCCTCACAGAGTGAACACTCTACAGAGGTAGAAATATCATATAAAGCCACACATATAATTGTAAAGTTTTCAGTGTGGCACCTTCTGTATAGCAATTTCAGCTAAATCCTTTTTTCCATATTAGGTTTTCAAAATCCAATGTGTCTTTTATACTTGCATGACCCATTTCAATTTAGGGTTTTTGTTTTTGTTTTTTTTGTGGTTTGAACTTGAACTAGGGTTTGAACTCAGGGCCTCACACTTGCTAGGCAGGCATTCTAGCACTTGAGCCACTCCATCAGCCCTTTTGTGTTGGGTATTTTCAACATAGGGTCTCAGGAACTATTTGCCAAGAGCTGGCTTAGAACTGCTCTCTCCTGATCTCTGCCTCCTGAGTAGCTAGGATTACAGACGTGAGCCACAGGTGCCTAGCTCAATTCAGATTTTAAGGGCTACACGGAGCCCTTGGAGAATGTAGTTCTAGAGGACTCATTGGAACTCTGGAGAAAGGAATGCTGCAATTGATTAGTGATGTCTGTATGGACAGGGGCAAGAGCAGGTCAAATTGCATGCCATGTGTTTGCCCAAGGTGACATAGACCCAACCCCAAGCCTATGTTCACCCCTACCTACACCTCTCTGGGCTCTTGATGTAGTCTGGGTCACCAGTTCAGCCATGGGTACCACCAGATTGCGGTCCTGAACCATTCTTGTGGTGGGTCTGGCTCATGGCCACTGGTGACCCTGAGGATGTGTATTTTGTTTTTGTTTTGTCCCAAGGTCTCTTCCTCCCAGAGCTAGCCAATACCAACAAAAAAGTACTTCCTGAGCCTGATTTAGCTCTTTCATCCCCCTCCACCAGCCCACACCCACAGACCTCCTGTCTGGCACCCTCATTGAGATCACCAACCCTAACTGGAATGGCTCCACATTGTCCAGATAATGACAGGGTAAAATTAGGTCACAAAAGGAGCTACAAACACCCAAGGATAGGGAGTTGAGGCAGGTAGGGACTGGGTATAAGAAAGACTGGCTCTCAGGCCTCAATCATCCTCACCGTCTCTCCCACCACGTTCAGAATCATTCAGTGACTCCTTATACCTTCAGAATGAAGATCTAGCACCTTCACTTCCAGGATCTGTCACTGACAGAGCTAGACAGTCTCACCTCCTGACTCCCCCTCTTTCATCTTACTTGTTCATTCAACAGACTGTGTGGAGTACCTCCTGTGCATCAGGCACTAGTCTAAATGCTAAGAATACAGTTGTGAACACAACTGACAGGGATTTCTGCCTTCAAGGACCTCACTGTGAGGCAGGTTAACCCTAGTTGTACAGGGAAATTGGGAAATATATCAGAATAATCATAAAGCTGGGTCCAGGAGTTGAGACAAAACCAGGATATTTAATGCTTGAAAAATCACTAGAACAGCAAGGAACTGAATCAACTGTTCAAGAATGTACAGACCTGAATTCCTTCCCTCACCCTCTCTGCTCTTTTAGATGTTAAATAAGATATATTGTCCCAGATGAGTAATTGAGTCTGAGAACAGAAAGTGCCTGGTTTTTGTAACTCCATGATCAGGAAGAATACTTCAAAAAGGACCATAAAAGCAGGGCACCTGTAGTTCATGCCTGTAATCCTAGCTACTCAGGAGGCAGGAATGCGGTTTGAAACCAACTGGGCAAATACTTTGCGAGACCCTATCTTGAAAAAACCCTTCACAAAAACAGGGCTGGTGGAGTGGACAAGGTGTAGGCCCTGAGTTCAAGCCCCAGTACTGAATAAAAAAAAAAAAAAGGATAATAAAGAACACACACCCATGTCACAAGAGCCTTTGATTGTAAAGCCAACTCAGACGTGTTGTCTCCATAGCATCACAGCAGGGTAATCAGAAAGTTGTCAGGTCATACCCCCAGGTGATCAAGTTTAGACTGGAGCCCCCCAGCCCAGTTAGGGGACATAAATACCCTAGATGAAGACCACCCTCTGAGCCCTAGCTCCCTCCTTAGCTTGTCAGAAGGAGTGGGCTTTTCTTTTCTCCCTGCTTTGTCCTCCTACCTGCTTGTCCTCCTACACTAAGTAAATCTCTGTTGACCTGTGACTTTCTCTATCTCCTTTGTGGATTGCTTCAAAATTCTTTCTGTTGTTAGTCCACGTTCCTAGGTTTTTGGTGGGCAACTGGAAAATTGAGTAGAGTCCCCTGTTCTATCAGAGGACATCTCTTTAACCTCCTAGTGACAACTGCGCTCCAGCCAGGCCCGGAAACCCCTAGGTGGTCTTTGCAAATGGTATACCCTCCCTCTCCATGGTCACTCTACTGCTTGGGGTGGGAGGTGCTCTATGTAACTTCTAAGACTTCCCTCAAAGTCTTCCCTAAGAACCCCAAGGTGGGTTCGGTGCCCCCCTCTATGCTCCTACCTGCAGTGTAGATCATCACATGGATGGTCACCATCCAGCCCAAGTCATCCTCCCTCCCCCACAAGGCTTCAAGAGCCTCAAGGATGGGTGCTGGGCCTTCTCTTCTGGGGATTCCAGAACCTACTTCCAGGCACACCCTTCTAAGAGTTTCATCTCTCAGCTCTGGGATAAGCAAGCTGAGCCATCAGGAGTGGGAGATCCAGGACTCTGGAGAATTCCAGGTCATCTTGAAATCTCCACCAGAGAAACATCTTCCTTCTGGAATCCCAAGGGAGGGAATCACAGGGGTAAAGGTGTAGAGATTCTAGCAAGGTAGGTGGAGGACTGGGGAGAGGTCAAGATCACAGGACATGAATGGAAACTCAGAGCCTGCTGGTCTGCTAAAGGGTTTTAGGCAGCAGAGACACAAGAAGGCCTCAGTTTCCCCCTAGGGGAGAGAGGACTGGATAGATCTGAGTGGCCCTTCAGGAGGGAGGGCATACAAGTCTCCAGCTCCTTACAGGATCCCCAGGAGGGCTGGGTTTTGGTCCTTCACAGTCTTGTCCCAGAGAGGATGCATAAGATGGAGGCAGGACTGCCTGACTCCTACCCCCAGCCAGCATTGGCACGGTGGATATCCTTACAACATATCTTCCCACCACCAGGCCTAGCTTACCAGTCCTACCCACCCATCACCAGCCAGAGGCCCCTGGTGCTGCTTGCCCATCAGGGCAAACACACAGGAGCCTTGTGCCCAGCAGCCCCCTCCCCATGGCTCATTTACATGGGATTTACATGGGCTCATTTCATGCCTCGATGCACACGGCTTCCTGCCCGGCTCAGCCTCTCCTAGTGCCTCTGTAGAGACAAAGGAGTGTGCTCCACCACTCAAGTCCCCTCCATGGGTCCATCAGAACACCACAAGCATCTTGAAGGAAAGACCGAGCCTGCTGAGGTGCAGCAAGGGCAGAGACCACCCTAGAAGTCACCCAGCAATCTGTGAAGGTCCAGGGCTTGACCCACATTTTCTTCCCTTGGCTGCTCTGCCCACTTGGGGCTGGAACGCCTGTCTCCTGCCCTTTGCTTTGTCACCAGCTGGGGACTCACTGAGGGGGAGGCCCTGAAGTCCCTCTTCTATTGCTGTTGTTGGCTGTGAGCCGAAAAGGCAAACAGATTGACTTGAAACCCAATAGGCACACAGGGCAATAAGGCTTGGGGAAGGCAGGGACCTTCCCAGGATCACAACAGGTACCAGCATCCCAGGTAGCTGGGCTCTTCTGGGCCCCTCAAACTCCCAAACGCTCCTAGCATAAAGCACCCGCTGCTACCTTGGTCATCCTGAGCAGGTTGGATGTGGGGAAAAGGAAGAGCAAGGGAGAATCCTCAATCCTGGGCTGGCCCAGAAGAGCTCAGAACAGACCAAAGAGGGGAGAAAATGCTAGGTAGCAGGCAGGGGGAGGTGGCATTTCAGTTCTATGGAATCTGCCAGAGCTGACCAAAGCTGGGCTGACAGAGAAGAGAACTAATCCCAAAACTGCTACACACACCCCTCTAGCAGTTACTGCTCTCAACAAACTCCAAAAGCCTGGATGGCTGCCACCAGTGGCAGGGGACAAAGAGAAGGGAGCAAAGTGTGGCAGAGAGGATGGGACTGAAGGTCTCTGGGGGACATCTGGGCTCCTCTCTATACCACTCCTCACTCACATCCCAAAAGCCAATGCCCTAGACCTGATGAACTCCATCCACTGAACAGCTTCCTAATCCCCCTCTTCACCTTCCACCCCACCCCTGCCCCAGCCTTGTCCCTTCAGCATGCAGCCTCGCCCAGACCCCTCCCCAGCCTGGCCTGGGAAACACTCGGACACGAGCAGCCTCCGCACACACACACTTTTATCGCCACAATATCCCATGGGCCCTATTTGATCAGCCATCCCTCCCAGAATCCCCCTGAAGACAGGGAGGTCTGAGGCTATTTCCAGCATAGCCCTAGCCAGGACTACCAGGTGAAGAGGTGGGAGGGAGATGCTGGGGAGGAGGGGGGTGCAGGAGCGATTAGAACTGGGGCTGAAGGCTTGGGCAGGCAGCACACTGTTGAGAGATATGTGTTCGGGTCCTCATTCCTGCCTCTTATTGGGACCCTCTGATCTAGGGTCTACCAAGGAAACTTGAGATTGTGAGTCACGCTCACAAAGGCAGGGAGTCCTAAGGGAGGGGCTGGAGACATGGCTGAAAAGGTACAGCACCTGCCTAGCAAGTGTGAAGCCCTGAGATCAAACCCCAGTACCACCACCAAAAAAAAAAAAAAAAAAAAAAACAAGGCAGCCCTAAGTCCCTAAGTGACAAACGTATCCCACCCCAACAGAGGGCTAGCATGGCAGGCAGAGAGCAGGCACAGGTAAATAAATAGCTTGTTTATTAGTAATATGTTACATTATTAAAGTGCATTGAGAAGAGATGCAGGGGCGGAAGCTGGAAGGCCACCGGCCCCAGGCCCTGCCCCAGACACAGCTGGAGAAGGGCAGCTCTTTGCTGAAATCCATGGACTGGGGGCAGGGCCGCCCACCTGGAGAGCTTGGCCCAGGCCATCCCCACAGGAATTTTCACAGTTTAGCCTAAGTTATAACATGTCCTGAGCTAAAGGTGGGAGGCTAGGAGCATGGAAGCAACAGCCCCTGGGGAAGGGGGCTGAGAGGAAGGGAGGAAGCCCCCTGCCCCCCAACCCCCAATGCCAAGGGCAGAGTCCCAGAACCTCCCCCTGTGGACCCGGCTCCTCCTTTGAAATGACCTCGGTGAACCTAGGGCTCAGTGTTCTCCTTCATTCTCCCCTGTCTCCCTCACCCACCCCTCCTACATCCACCCCTATGCTGGGACTTGTGCCCTCAGATTGGGCTCCCGGGGCAGAGCCAGCTCATGCCACTTTCCTCAAACCCACCCATCCCCTAGACTCTTATCCCATCCCCGGGAGCCCCAGACTAGGATTGGCCCCCACCCCGCCCTTCCCAGCCCTCCCTCTCCCCTCCCCCCAGCATGTAGTTTTGGTATTTCATACAGATGCAGTCGGAAGTAGCTATACATGAAATAAGCCTAACATAAAAATAGAGCTTTTTCCGTCCTTCCGTCCGGAAAGCAAACATCCTTCAATAAACATGCAAGGCGCTGTCTGGTGGGACCCAGGCTGTGAGGGACCTGTAGAGGGCAGGCTGGGCAGCCCTGGGTCTGTGGAGACACTGGCCACCCAGCCATGGGGCAGGGAGGGAGGGAGGGGAAGGAGGCAGTTGGGTACAGAGAGTCCTGGAGGCCTCACTCAGCCCCAAGGTCCAAACATGTGGTCCTGCCCTTCCCAAACCCCACTGCCTGGCCCAGGGGCTCTCAAGCCAGGAACTGCATTGCATTCAGTCAAGTGTGAGGAGTTTTTGAAAAATATTCTCCAGGAGATCAAATCTTGAGTCACTGATGCTCCAGCGTCACAGTCAGCACCTTCAATCTCTGGCCCCCCCACCGCCCCCACCCTACCTGGGCCCAGCAGCCGCCCGCGGCTGGACGTCTCCAGGCCTTTTATCCCTCACTGGGTTGTTCAGTCCTCCTGGAAGAAACAGCAGGCAAGGCGCTCCCGGGCCAGCCGGCTCTGAGCAGGAGACTTTTCTAGTGCCCCAGGGCTGGGGAAGCCTGGGGCGTACTCAGCCATTGGAGGCTCTAGTGGACCAGAAGGCCAAGAGCGAGCGTGGGTAGGACCCCCAGCCAGAAGGGGGCGGCCAGGGCACGGGCACGACCCATCAGCTGCTCTGCCAGGGCTCGGTCCTCGGGTACCAGCTCCCAGTGCTGAGCCTCACGGAGGTAGGAGCCCTCCTGGGCCTCACAGCGGTAGTGGCCATACTGACGGGCCGTGAGGTTCTCGATGAAGAGAATGCAACTAGGGCTCTGGTGGCCAGGCTCACAGCTCTGTTCTATGTTCTCCTCGTGGCGCCATGAGTAGGTGGCATGGCGGGACTCCATGGGGCAGCTTAGGTAGTAGCGAGAGTTCCGGGCCAGGGACACCTTCTGCAGCGGGGCCTCATCTGGGGAGACAGAGGGAGGAGATAGTCACGAGGAGAGGCAGAGGCTTCCCACAGGACACTGTGTCCTTTCCCCACAGTTGGGGGTTCCAGTGCACAGCTTGTAAAGGAACACTGGGACCCAGCCTGCTTTCTCCTTTGTCCTTCCTCTCCTCTCCTAAGCAGCCCCACACCACCAGGTGCCCTTGACAGGGCTATTTCTGTCTGGGGCCTGTGGGTCGGAGCCATGCCTCCCTCAGGCCAGGGCAATGGGGCACACCTCCCTCACTGGACTGGAGCCCAAGGGCAGATCAGGTACCTGGTTTGGGGCTGGGACATTCTTTGTGTGGTTCCATTGGATTAATGGCCTGCAACACCGGCCTGGAGGTGAAAGAAGAAAAGTTCAGCAGATGGGAAACTACAGCTGACCCCTCACCCCACATCAGCATCCCCAGAAAAGAGGGTTGGGCCAAAATGTCCCTGCAGCCCTTTAATGCTACCCCACCCCAGTGTCCACTTTCTCCATGGGTAAAGGGGGACAAGGGATGAGGTCAATGTACCGCTGGGAGTTGTAGATGGACACACAGCGGTCCTGGTCCCAGCCACAGTAGGGGTCTCGGGACATGAGGCAGCCGTGGCAGCCCCCGCCGTAGACTTCACACAGGTCCAGGGGTACCTGGATTACTTCCCACTGGGAGCTCACGTACAGTTTCCGCTGGAAAGGGAGCAAGACTGGGTCAGGCGAGGACCCTGCACTGAATCCTTGGTCCGCAGGTCATGGGGCCCAGAGGCTCTTGAAAGGATATGCAAAGTGCATGCAAAGGAGCCCGGTCCTCAGCCAGCTGTCTGGGTAGCCCCGTGAAACTGGAGTGGGGATGGGGAGGCTCACCCGCTCAGTGTCCAGCGATATGGCCTGGATGGCAGCCGCATGGTGGAAGGGCTGGATTTCCATGATGTTGAAGACGAGATTGTGTTCCCGCTCCCCTGATTCCACCACCTTGTGAATGGTACCCCTGTCTGTGGGCAGTGGGCAGAGGGTCAGCAGGCAAGAGACCCACCTTAGAACCAAGCAGCCTCCCTCAAAGCCCACAGGGAAAGACACAGGGTGCAAGTCATGACTCAGGCGAGGGTCACAGGACTGGAGTAGGGTGGGGGGAGGACAGCGTGACCAGGAAGGAGTGTGGAGCCCAGGGGCAGCTTGGAAATTTCCAAGGCCGGTCCAGGAGGCCGACAGCTTCCCATGTGCCCAAGGCTGCATGGGAGGTGTAGTGTGAAGAGCAAGGCAGGAGCACTACACTTCTGCATTACCTCATTTACCCCTCAGCCCTGCCAGGTGGGTGGTTATCTCCCCCACTTCGCAGATAAGAAGGGGATGCTCAGAAAAGCAAAGCAGCTTGCTCAAGGTCAAATGGCTGGTGAATGGACAGAGACCCAGTTGGAACCCAGACTTGTCAGGAACCCAGACTTGTCAGAACCCCACCCTCAACTTCTTCCCTAACCCCCCTGCCTCCTGGAGACTCTTAGAGAATACATTTTCCTTAAGTAAATTGCTTATTTTTGAAAATTTCAGATTTCCAGGAAAGTTTTACAGAGAGTTCCTGTCTAGCCTCCCCCGACCCCCTCACCCTGGTTTCCCCTAATGCAACTGTCTTACATAACCAGAGTGCATCTGTCACAACTAAGCAATTGACACTGGAGCGTTACTATTCTCCAAGACACAGACTTCATTTGGATTTTATGGGTTTTTCCACTGATGTCCTTCTTTTGTTCCAGGATTCAATCCAGGACTCCACATTGCATTTAGTCTTAGGGGATATTTTAATTTCTACAAAATCTGAGATATGAAAAGAACCTTGTGTTCCACATAAGGGCCCCCAAGGTCACACATCCAGGCTGCTTGCTAGACCAACACTCTCTCCTCTGGCACCTGTCAGGGACTAAAGGGCATCCTGACCCCTGGTCCTCCAAATCCCACCTTACCTGCTGTCCCAGTTTCAAGAATAGTCTTCTCTCTCTTCCTCCCTCCCCATTTCCCAGGGCATCACCTGCCCTGAAAAAGCAGTCATATGATTGCTTGCCTCCTCTGTGGGTTTGTGATTCCCACCTGCAAGCTGAGATGTGGGCCTGACAAGCCCCCCAGCCCAGCCACTGCCCTCCACAGTGCTGTACGTCCACACACTCACTGCCTGGACCTCTTTCCAATCAGCGGGGGAGCAGGCTCCCGTCAGTGAACTTCTCAGGAACAGAGCCAATAACTTCTCCCAGTTATGACAGCCTCCACTCAGAGAGTTGAGTTTTGTTTTCTTTTCTTTTCTTTTAAATCTGGCCTCAATATGGCATCTCTCCCATACCCCTCAGGGAGGATAGAGACACCTTCTCTAATCCTTGAGTGTGCTAGCTGTCCAGGTCTGGGGGAAGGTAGTACACTCTGGGGAAGCCTGGTCTTTCCTGTCCTGGCTGCTGCTCCCAGTCCTGTACTATAGGACCTCTCCTCCCCTGCTTCCTGATGCCCTGAGGGAGATTCCTCTCCCTGAGGTGGAAAAGAACCAAACAATGGCCCTGGGGTTTCAGCTTCCCATCAGGCCACCAAAGCCTTGGCCCAGACAGCCTCAAGGTGAAATAATAGCAGGAAGTCACATGGAAGAGTATGAACAATTGAGGGTGGGGCTGGAGTCCTGAAGGAATGGTCCCAGAGGTATAGGGTCCTTTCCAGTCTCAAGAAAGACCTGCACCCAGCTCACAATGGCCTCCAACGCCTCTCCCAGGACCTCAGCCTGAGACCAGCAAGCTGCCACAAACCCCTCTCAGGACTGGCTCTTGCATGTTCAGCAGCTGTCCAGAATGCAGGAGCACCTCTTAGGGCCTCTCATCCCCCTCCCAGGGAGGCTCCTCCAGGAAGGGGAAGCTGCCCTAGTCTTCCATGAGACTCTACAAGGCTCTGCCATCTGGAACTCCTTCCTTATATTCTCAATTCTTTGTGTCTGACCAGCTCCTCCAATGTTTCCTTTCACCTGTACAATCCCAAAGTCAGGTGGAGGGTCTGTGGTCCTCATTCTGCCTAGCAGAGGCTCCCAGCAGGCCCAGTGCTTATGCCCCTCCTCCTAGCTGTCCACATTTCTTCCAATCACCTTCTTCCCTGAATCAGACATCTGGACTAAAGCGGCACCAGACTTTGCTCCGGCTCACCACCTTTCTGCCTCAAATCCCAATGCATGCTATTCTCCTATCCTAGGATGCCTTACCCCTCCACCTCCTCCAGGAAGCTCTCCCTGTCTGCCTGATCTTCCACAGTCACACAAACTAACCCTGATGGTTCTAGCCACGATACTTCCTTCCACATGCAAAAACCCAAGCAAATGGATTTATTCTTTACCCCTTTCATATTCCTTATTACCAGGTAAACCAGGGAGTCCTGGGTAGCCCCTCACCTGTGGTCAGGTAAAGCACGTTGAAGGGCTCCCCATGACTGGCGTGCATACGGTGGACCACCACTTTCTGGTAGTGGTACTTAGAATGGAACAACGGCGTCTTCAGTGGCCCCATGGGTTCCACCCTCTGTGCTACTTCAGGGTGACTATCAGCCACCTGGAAGGTTTCTGTGGGTATTGGCTGCTGGTCTGGGAGGCACTGAGAAGGAGAGCAGGCAGGCCTAGGTCAGTGGGGTGGCTGGAAGGAGGGAGAAATGGGGCCTGGGCTATGGCTGGTGTCAACTGCTCACCTTGCCAGGTCGAGGGTTGGGAAGGCCCATGTGGTAGCCTTTGAGTGAGGAGGTACGGAAGACCTTGTCAATGTCACCAAGAGAATACACACAGACAGCTGAGTAGTTCCTGCAGGGACACAGATAGACACCACCTTGATGGGAGACCCAGGAGCCACGCACCTCCACTCACTCATTCAGGCCAGATCAGTCTCTTGGCGTATGAGCTCCGTGAGCCAAGACTATATTTGGAATGGAGCCCAGTGCTTGGGCCCAGCCTTATCAAACACCACTGAAATAAGGGATGGACAAAAGGAAGGGGGAAGGGAAGAAGGGAGAAGGGAGGGTGGGAGTTCAACTTAATTTCTCTCTGCAGCAGTCTGAAACCACAACCTTGGGTTCTGTTATGGCATCACTGAGTTCAAAGGCCATCTGCTCTATTCAACCTCAAAGCAGGAGCTCTGGCCCCTCTGGACACAGGCAGTGGGATGCTGATGCCCCGAGGAGGCCAGAATCTCATCTCCATCCACATGGGAGGGAGCCAGAGTGGGGTCTTGACTCCCCCCCCCCCGACCCCGCCCACATGCACTGAATACATTTGCCTGCCTTGTTTTCAATCAATGAGAGTGATTAAGGAGTGTGAATTACTGAGCACAGGCAGTGCCTGAGCAGGTGCGATAGCACCCAGCACCCCAGGAGAGGCCTTCACAGCCATTCCAAGGGCCCAGCTTTGGTTCTGAGCACACATGTGGCAGGACACACAGGCATGAGTGTGCACATGGTTTGTGCCTACACACCATGTGTACAGACTCACAAATACAACAACATACATATCACATTGACTGCATCCCTCCCACCCAGCAACAGTCCTGACCCTGCCTGTGATCTCTGCACATGCCAGACCAGCCATCCCTCAGCCGGGACCCACCCTTGCTTCCCTCCCATATACAGACCCAATGACAGCCTGAGCCCTAGGATGAGAGAGGCAGCCGCTGGCACTCACCAGGGGTTGGAGAAAACTCCATAGACCCTAGTGTCCCTCCACTGGCCACTGGGATCAGGGAGGAGGAAGACATCTTGCAACCTATTGAAGTTCTTGTTGGTAGCCACATCGCTGCACACCAGCATGGCTTTCAGGAAGGTGTTCCACTTGGAGACCGACAGTGAGCTTTCACCACCCTGGTCCCCCTAAGAAAGGCAGAGGGAAGAGGAGGTCCTTCAGTATCTACCCAGGCTACCCCACTTGCTCAAGGAGGCTGCTGCCAGGCATGCCAGCGCCCAGGCCAGAGGAGGACAGTAGGCTGTGAGGGGGGCCAGGACTCAGGTAGGCTTTTAGGTCAGGCTCCAGCATGGCTGACCCAGGACCCAGGACCCAGGGCCCACAGTGGGTCCTGCGACTGAGGGTACTGGGTTCCCCCCAGAGCACAGAGACGCAGACATACATCTGCCCACTCTCACACATGCACACTCACACACAAAAGCACAGCATAGTCATACAGCAAAACGTGCTCATGGGAACACACTGTCACTTCCACACGCATACACTTGTATTCTATCACAAGCACACACAAACTCAACCATCTTTACTCACAGACCTGTGCACACACCTTCACTCCTTCAAACCCAGGGACAGATCCACCATGTGCACCCAAGCACTCACTTCTATTGTGTATGTACAGACACACGCTTGCCTGCTCGGCCACCCCTCCCAATCCACTCACCCTGCACAGCTGGGCCACACGGGACACATTAAGAGGAGCCTCAGGGTTCTTGTCAGGATTGTCCTCCCGGAAGAAGTAGTAGATCTTGTCATCATAGGCCTGGTCTTGGTGCACAATGGTGGCCTTAATGAACTGTGGGTCTGCCAGGGACATGGGTGAGTGGCTGTGAAACTGGGGAGTCCACACGGGGTACCCACTCAACCCTGCACACCTGCCCGAGGATCTGTACAAACTCAGGGAATATTAGACCTGGAATAACCAGAACGTGAGGTCTAGCACCCAAAGGGCCCTCGATTCTGCAGCCCCACCCACACGTTTGCCCTCCTCCGACAAAGATGTCATCGGCCCAAGAGCAATGACTTCATGCCTGGGGACTGGAGGAAGGCTCCTGGGGGCCCCTATGTCACTTCTGCCTAATTGTCAGAGCCTTAATGAGGAAGGAGGGGTGGGCTGTCCCCACATGAACTCAGCAGAGGGATGAACTTTGGCTCAGAGGCCCTGCTATGTATCCGAACTTTCTCTGCGTTTGTTTCCAGAGCAGGTCAGGACTATTCTGCCTCCATACCTTTGTGTCTGCAGTTCCTCTGCTCTTGTAACCCAAGCTCCTCTGCACTGGCTACCCAGGCCTGCACCAGTTTCCTACTTTCCTAAAAGGCCCCCAGGAAGCCTTCCCAGGACACATCAGGAGGCCATCTGCTACCCGGGTGCCCACGCCCCCCCAGGTCCACCCTCAGCTCAGCCAGAACCTGACTCACTCTGCATGACAGTGTCACTGGTGTACAGTTCATTCTCGCCCCGGATGCGGCGGAACCGAGGGATCTTCCCATTGTACTCCTGCTTCCGGATGGTGGAATATACCTCGTCCCCTGGGGACCGTGGCAGGGGATATGGGTAAGGGCCACTGGACATGGTGCTGACCAGCCCTGTGTAGCAGCACCCTCCCAGGGCCCTTGTATCCATGCTGCCCTACCTTCAAACAGAACCAAGGAGTTCTCATCTGGGCTGAAGGGAGCATAGCCTCTCATCTCGCCAAGTGACATTGCAGTGTCATTCACCTAGGAGAGATGCAGCGGGGATGATTACATAACCACTGCCCCCATGACAGCCAGTTTCCCGGCCAGGAGCCTGTCCTCCCAGGAATTCTTCCCAGGGTGATGAGCCCTAGTGTCACCACCCAGGAGAGAAGGGCTGCTCAGGAACAGGGAAGGGGAGGGGCCTTCTCACCAAGGTCCAGCAGCTAGGACGTCGGGCATTGGTGCCACAGACTAGCAGCCCCTCACTCCGCCTCTCCAGGAGCGTGATGTAGTTCTCACAGTCCTAAGCAGAGACGGGAGATGGGCCAGGAGACAAAGTGGGTGGGTGGGAAGCCCTGGCAGGCTGGTAGTAGAACCCTCAGTCTTGGGAGAGAGGATTCAGAAAGGTAGCACAGGTGGCAGCCTCCCAGGATAGCCCAGAGGGGATACACCTGACTCTATTTACCTAAAAGCAGAAGCCTCTGTTCAAAGAAAGACCAGATGTCCCCCTGAGACTGGGGCCCTAGGAATGGTCCAAACCTCCCCCATCAATCTGGGGCTCCCAGGGCAGAGCTATGGCTCCTTCCTCAGAGTCGCGGCATCTATGCCCTCTTCCCCAAGGAGCACAGACCCCTCCACACTCCATCCTCCCACTCACCTGCTTGTCCAGGCAGGCCCCCTTCGTGGAGTTGACGCTCACCTGAGGAAAAAGAAGAAACATTAGTCCGCTTTTCTCGGGGTAAGATACCCCCCAAATTGCTCTCTGTGCACCCCCAGGATAAGCCCTAGATGAAGTGACCATTATTCTTATCTTGCAGATGAGCAACTGGGGCTCAGAGAGGGCAAGTAAATTTCCCAAGATCACACAGGCTGCCTACTCTGACACAGGGAGCCAGAGCCCAGCAATTTCGTAAGACGACCATGGGTTCTGGAGTCCAGTATACTGCTCTGCCCTCCTCCATCAGTGCTGGCCACCTGGCCAGGTGTGATAGCTCTCATTTTTCTTCCATGTCACTAGACTCCCTGCTTCAATCTGGACTACCTTTAGGAGCCTCTCCCAGGAACCATTTATTACGGTAAGATGGAGGCAGAGGGGCCTGTTTAGAAAGGGATATTACTTCCTTCATATTCCCTGAGGGCCTTACCAGGACCAGAGGACAGAAAAGAGGAGAAATGGAAAGGGAAGAAGACATGGGGTCCAGGCTCACCGTGCGCACAGAGGCGTTCTTGCCTTCCGGGAAGTCGAAGATGTAGACCTTGCCACGTCCACCCACCCACACGGAGGAGCTGCCTGGCTCATGGAAAAGCACTGTATGCGGTTCAGCTTGGCCAAAGTCCACCCGATCCTGTCCTGCACAGCATGAGAGGGAGGAACACTGAGTAAGGATCTCTGATCTCCCCAGGGTATATCCAAGCACCTGCTTAGCAGCTAATGCTTGGTGCTCAGAGCACTGAGGGTCACCGGCTGGGGTAGCACCAGGACTTAGAGAACCATGGGCAGGAGAAGTAAGGAGTCCCCTGGTGGGCTCCAGCAACCAATTGCCCTCACTAGATCCATGGCTTCTCCCCTAGGAGGATGGCTTCTCCCCACGGGGTAGGGGAGGGTTTAGAGACCCTGGGAAAAAACACACCCTTTCCCCAAACACACTCCTGGGGGGCTGGGTTGGCATGGCAGGACCAGTGCCCATCAGTTCTGCACTGTGAGGGGCTCTGCTACTCCAAGACAGAGCAAGTAGCACCCTCCTCTTGGGCTTTTCAGCAAGCAGCAAGGCCTCTAAGCACCTGAAATCACTTCCTTCAGAACCCCAAGTCCTCCTTCAGGAAGCACTCTCCAATCCTCCAGGCCTACCCCAGCCTTTTAGGGGGTCCTAGATTAGAGCAGGAAGTGATTCAACATCCAACTCCTCCCATTTCACAGTTGGGAAAACAGAGGGCAGGCAGGGAACCAGCAGCCCCAAATCAGGGCCTATACTTTTGTCTCCTGAGATGGACTCTTGCATGGCCCATGCTAGCCTGACTTCACCCACCAGGGTGCCAATTTGCCTGGGCAAAAGGATCAAGGATCAGCTCTCTTTTCCCAGCAACTCTGGAACAGAGCATAGCCTGGGTCATTCTGCAGAAGGAAGAGCTGATCGGGACAATTTTGCCCAAAAAAGAAACTGTCTGCAGCCACCGCCTCCAGGGAGAAGCTGTCTCATCTCCGGTGACATTGCTGAGGTTGTCCTGGTTGCAGGACTAAATTACAGGGGTGGGATAGCCTGTGGCTATGCCCTCAGCAATCAGCAATAGCCAGCATCTTCCCATCTCTGATCAGTGTGGGGCCTCACCCAGGAACATGGTCTGACCACTGTTTTTTCAGCTGCAGCAAACTCTAGGACAGCCAGTTTGGCAATGACACCCACGCAAGACGTGCCCCATCCCAGACAGAGAAAAACTGCCATTTTGTCAAGGTCTGCCCCAAATCCCTCTTGCTGCCATTTGGGCCATTCCTACTGATCGCACAGCCAACAGGCACAAGGCATGGCTGGAGCACATACTGTGGGTCCCACACCTTCCTCCCCCTTCCTTAACACACATCCCTGCAGAGCCAGATTCATACTCTGCACCTCTGCCACTGTATAGAGGAGGACATTGACCCTGCCCCCCCCAGAAGGGATAAACCAAGCCCAAGGTCAGTGCAGCAGGCAGGACAGACTGGCTCATCCAGACAGTATCAGTTCTCAGGAGTATTCATGGAGATGTCAACACAGTTGGCCAGAGCCAAGAGCTAACGCCACTGCCCTCAGATTGGCCTGGCTCTCCTGGGGCGTTCCACAAACAGCCTGACCCAGCAGTTCAGGGGAGATCAAGCCTGTGACCTCCAAGGCTACCTCCTGTCAGCCCCCGGTGTACAGGGCAGGGGCTGAGGATCCCACTCTGTGCTGCTAGCTTGGTGCAGGTGCAAGATGCTGGCAGATCCCTGCTCCAGCTCGCTTTAAGTAAAATTGGAATGCTGGGGTCAGCGGCCTGCAGACACTTAGTCTTCCTGACTCAGCTCTTGCAGCTCCCCTTTCACCCGCAGCCAGAGCAGCAGCCACCATCCCCATGGCCCAGCCTGGTGCGGACTGCAGACAGTCTGCAGCCCCAGTTCCCCATGCACTGCCCCCATGGCCAGGCTGCTAGCCAGGAAAAGATTCACATTTGCCATCTCTAGATGTTGGGCTGGTCAGATCCACAGACCAAGAGGCCAAAGGAGAGAAGATCCTTGGGCCATGATGACCACTTCCACCAGTCCCCTTAGCCCCTCCTCCCGCCCCACCCCTGCACCTGCACCAAGGCCTCAACCCCCAGCCTCAGAGGAGGGGCAGGTAAGGCCAACATACAGCTAGATTCATGAGGAAAGATGCACCAGTGAGGACTCTGGAGGGGTCCCCTTGTCTGGAGTTTGTAGGGCTGTCATAGGGAGGAGCTCTGATGAAGGAGTTGAGTCTGATAGGGGCAAGGTCCGATCCAAGGGGGAGACCTGACCCTACTAGAGAATCTACTCTGAGAGACAGCCGTACCACAAAAGCTTCCCCAGCTTGCTAAGCAGCTAAGCATAGGGTCTCAGTAGAGAGCCCAGGACTGTTCACAAAGGACCTGACAGAGACATGAAGGGAAGGAGAAGGTGCCGGGGCTGCGTGAGGATGACGCATTTCCCTCAAATCCTGGCTGCAAGGCTGAGGCGGGAGAAGGCAGTGACTGTTCACCCCACTTTGCAGAACAACAATCAAGAGTCCTCAGGAAATTGTCTTCCATGACCCCCAGGTTCCTGCCCTTCCCAGCTCTGTGCCTGGTGATGTGTATGCAGTGGGGGGGATGGCACCAGCTCAGGCTCCAGGACAAGACCTTGGCGCATTGCATTCTCTATCCCAGCCCCTGCCTAGCTCCCGCTCTGCCCGAGGCCCTCAAAGGGCCTGATTGTGCCCGGGAAGTGTCAGAGCGCAGCAGCTCGATGAATACATGAAAGGAAGCTTTGTTCAGGTCGGCAGGAGCGGGGGCTGGGGGCTTGGGGCAGGAGGGCTGCCTGGAAGTGAAGGCAGCAGCAAGCCATCATGGATCTGTGGCCCTGCTGGGTTAACACCAAGAGAGCTGGGCCAGCAGAGGAGACAGCCTTCAAGGCTCTGCCCAGGCAGGGGCTGAGTAAGGCTGGAGCCTGCCCTAAAAAGACCCAGGCCAAGGAAGTAAGTGACACAGTCCTTAAACACTCTCTTTTAACTGCCTTTGTAAAGCCAAAGGGATAGGGAAGCAGATAAAAAAGCTAGATGGCCCAGGAACAAGGTGGAGGTAGGGGTCTGGGCAGGGAAAATAGCCTGAGCAAAGATGGAGAGGCTGACGGTATGGAGGCTGCGTGCTACAGCCTGGCAGCCTCTAATGAGAGAAGAATCAGGAAGGTGGGCCCCATGTGATGGGGGAGGGGAGGCGCAGCCAGCCCAAGGACACACTGACCCACTGCCCATTGGTCTCCCTGCAGCCTGGTCCCACTGAGCAGAGCCAGGAGTGGGAATACCTCCCTGTCCTCTGGCACCCCCGCCTCCTGGCTCCCCCTGCTTCCTATCCTGTGAGTCTAAAAGGAGCACCGTCTGGCACCGGGTCTCCCCCCTTACTCCCCGGCCTGACGCATTAGTGGCTGACTAAGTGGTAGCTAAAAGCTCCCAGAATAACCAGGGGTTCAGGCAGGGGAGGGGGCTAGGGGCACACAGAGAGAACATGGCCCCAAGGCAGGCTGGGCATAAGAAAACCCACCTCTACCCCATGTGATTCTGAGCCAATCTCCACACTGTTGGACAGGGAAAGCACACTCAGGCTGCTCCGTACCTAGCCAGACTCCATGGCACCTGGATCCCCACCTTTTCAAAGTGGCAGGGTTCCAGCTTCAGCCAGATATGAGCCAGACAGGTGGTCTCATGCAGACACAACCTCCCCTCCTTCCAATCAGGGTGTCTATGGGACTCTGATCTTGTCGGAAAGAGGCCTGATTTGGGATGGGGTGGGGAGGAGCAATCGCCCATCACTGTCTAAGCAGCCGCTGACTGTGGCAGGCCTGGACCTCTGCAGGGTGGGTTTTTCCAAAGCAGGACTGCCTGGCAGAGCAAACGTTCCTTTTCATTCACTCTAGGTGCTGTCACATCTGGTCCCACCATCTCCCTATCCTCCATGCTCATGAAAGAGGAGGGCAGCCTGAGAGAAGGGCGAAGTCAGTGTTGTTGTCCACAAAAGGAACAAGAAGGGTTTGGGCCCTGTTGTCTGGTCTGGCAGAGACAGCCCTCCAACCTGACCTACTGACCCCACAAGCCTTGAATGCTAACCTCAGGGAGCCCTTTGAGAGTGGGCAGAGAGAATGACAGGAATTTGGGCATCCCAGCAGGAAATGCCTGAGTAGGCTGCCAAGGACCAGGAGCCTAGCCAACCACAGACTGGGGACCCAGCCACATCTGGCAGGGACCTCGTCCCACAGTTTTGCTCCATTCTGCTTTTCCAGGCCCACTCACACACTAGCCTGATCATACACTGGCAATGAAGGGTCTCATGGGGCCCAGGAATTAGCCTGCAGCCTCTCTACCCTTTGGAATCCCATATCCCATACAGTAAGTAGAAGGGAGGGGATCCAAGTAAACATCAGGCTGAGGCGGCTCAGCAGCCAGGGAGCGTGTACCACCGGCCCAAGGGCACACGAGGGAGGTTGGCAGTTTCTGGTCCTCACCACACCACTGCATGTGCTCAGGGCCACTTGCTGGACTTCCTTGAGAAACTGTGATTTGCAAAAACCATCTACTCCACTTCTCTGAGTCACCCGCTCTGTATCCTCCCCCCTTGTTTGCTAGGCACCAAGTCACTAACTAGATAACAGGAGGGGATCACTTGCCCATCCACCTTCCAGGTGGAGCCCTGCCCTGATCTCCCAGGGGGCTTTAGCAATCAGTCTTAGACCCAAAGGCGTGGCTAATGGTGGAACTGCAGGTGCTGTGTCGGGGTGGTGAACAGAAACCCTTCCACTGGCAGCAGACACACAGGAACAAGTGTATCATCGGCTCTGCCTCTCCTGATATGATAGGAAAGAGGGGTGAGAAGCCATTTCCAGGTGGCACTGGCCTGATGCTAAGGATAGGTCGTGGTTGCCTTTTGGGTTCCGGCAACACTTGGGCAGAGATAGGTTACAACAGCTGTCTGGCAAGGGTAGGGCCTCTGTGCTGGCACAGGTGGCGAGGCCTTGAGGTGGGAGTCAGAGGAACGAGAAGTCCGTCCTCTTTATCAGCGATGGGAACAAAGCTATGTGCCAGGCCAGTGTGAGACCATCCATCCGCCCACCAAGGTCAGCTGTGGGTAGAAGGGGAGTGTATCCCACGTGTGAACACAGCCCATGGCTCCAAGAAGCCTCCTGCTCCCTTTGGCAGCTAGACAGCTGGCTGGCTCTGACTGTGAGCATGGGCTGGGCCTTCCTGAGTTCAGTTTCATCTCCCGTGGATTGTGGAGTGGGGGGTGGTGACACTTGTTAAAGCCTGGTTTTTATGACCCACCATGATTCTTGGAACAAATCATAAAGAAGTCGGGGTTAACTCCCTGGGTCATTTTAGGAAAGTATGAGTCTGTAAGTGCTGGAGAAGTCAGAGACAGCTTTCTGAAAGTAGAGACAGGAGAGGCCGACCAGACTAGCCCACCAAATTCCCCAACTACTTTGCAAAAAAGGCAGGTCAAGGGTCTGAATACCCATTTTCCAGACAGGAAAACTTAGGCCCTTCCAAGCCACCAAGGGCTGCGTGCTCTCCACACTGGCTAACTGCACTCAAAGAATCAAAACAGCTTGGCTGTTAGAGAGACTCCCTGGTGCACAGTCTTGAGAAGGGGAAGCAAGCTTTGGGGGAGCAGAGCCAAGCAGGATTCTTTTGATCATATGGGGAGGAAAGGCTGGCAATGAGCCCACTAGAGCGGGGCAGAGGCTCTGAGCTCAAGCCCAGAGAGGCAGAAAGTCCGGAACAAATATCACATCCTATCTAACTTCCACCATCTTTTGCTCAGCAGGTTCCAAAAGCCCCAAAGTGGGGCCAGGGTCAGCTGGTAACTCCTTCAAACAGAGTGGGCAGAGGCACAGGGACTGTCCTTGGGCCCAGAACACAGGCAGGGGTGGGGAAAGTGTAGAGAATGGCCCAACTAGGAAGGGAGGAGGCAGGTGGATGACTGTGGTGAAGAAGGTTCTCAGCTTAGCTGTAGGGAAGATGATGCAGGGGTGGCCAGCTAGCAAAACCCGTTAGGGAGAGCTCTGCATTCCGTGACAACCAGAGCTGCCAAAGGAGGAAGAAGAGCATGATAAGGATGATGATGATAGCACAGACAGCCCCACGCCCAATCCTTCCAAAGCATTTGCCATGTATCAGGCACTGCTGCAAGTGATTTTGAGATTAACTCATTTAATCACCACTGAACTTGTGTGAGGTGTGCTCGTTTATTACCCCCATTTCACAGATGAGGAGAGTGAGGCACAGAGATGACCAACTTACCCTGAATCACACAACTTAACAAGTGGTAGAGCAGAGGCTGACACTCAGACAGACTGACTCTGGGATCTGTGCTTATCACACTTACTCCAGGGATGGGGTCTTGGGGACTCCCAGGACAGCCCACACCCCACACAGATGAGACCAAAGCCACAGGAGGCTGGAGCTCAGCCAGAAGATACTTGGTCATCAAAAGCCTGACCTCCACTATGACATCCTAAGGCTTGACCTCCACCTTTGATACTATGAGTGAGCACAGGTGTGCAGGTGGGCAGGAATTTGGGATTTCAGGAATCTGTGGGGCCCTGGAGCTAAGTGCTGATCAACATGCATAACTGGGAAGATAAGGCTGTTTATCTTCCCAATAGAAAACACTGTGTGCTCAGGGAACCACCCAGGTTCACACCCAGCCAACACTGGCCAAAACACTCATCTCCACTCCTGTTTTCTCAGCTCAAGAGCCCACCATGGCTCCCAAGTGCCCATTACAGCAGGGCCCAACTCCACAGGAAGGGTAGTCAAGGCCCACTTCATCTCTGTGCACCTCTGCCATGCTTGTTCCCATTCCACATTGTCCACGTTCACACTTCCCTTTGATTGCCTTTGTCCCCTTCTCTTGTGCATGTGGATCTCACCTGTCCTTGAAGATCTAGCCTAAATCCCCTAGCTCTAGGAAGAGCTCCAGCCCGCATTGTTCCATCCTCCCCGATCTGTGCTGTCCACTATTTGGCACATACAGTCTTCTCTCGAATCTACTGTCTGGTGGGATTTCACCTGAAGTGTGGGGTTCTGCAGTAGAGAACCAGGCCTCCTATTGCCCCACCATCATCTATTGCCAAGGCTGGGCAAGAAGGAGCAACTCAGTCAGTAGAGAGGGGGACAGCACTGAGGTGGGATAGTCCCCCTGTCAAAGAAGCAGACCTCTTAGAAGAGGCTCCTGGGTCATCGATGAAGCACAATGCTTATTACTGTGACTTTCCTTCTTCAATAGGCCAGGTCAGAGACCAGGGCCCAGAAGAAAACAGCAGTACAAATGGCTCTGTGCTGCATCCTGCCCCAGCATGCCTCTGCCCATCGCTCTAGCCTGGCTCCTTCCCTGACTGCACCAGCCCAGAGCGACCTTTTCTGCTCACTCCTGTCACAGTCCTAGGCTATACCTACAGGTTACTCCTTACCTCCCAGGGGTTCCTCCTATGTCACAAGCAGGAGAACTACCTCTCTAAGCACCTGAGGCTCCCGAAGGGCAAACACAGGGCTTCTCCTGCCATTTGCTCCCCCAGAGGAGCTGAACACAGGTGCAGGCATGGGCTGGGAGCTGGGTCTTCAGAATGCTGGCCAATGCCCAAGGTTCTGATTAGAAACAGGGTGCAGGAGGCACAGAGGACCAGTCTAATCCCAGGCTGCTATGGTAGTTAAACCCAGACTAGCCTGAGCCATGACACAGATCAACCTGCCCCCAAGACCTTAGCCTAGCCGTCCCACGGAAAGACCAGAGGAGGTGCACCAAGCTGGTCTGATCTAAGGTCCTAAAGAATGGACAGTCTTGGCTGGTGTAACTCCTGGAAGCAGACAGCTCTGGGCAGGAAGAATATTGGCTCAGACGAGCTGTCTGAGGAGGAAATGGGTTCCAGAAGCCCCAGTCCCAGGGCAGGCATGAAGGCAGACAGAAAACAGGAGAGGCTGAGAGCTGGGTCAGCAGCAATCTCAGTGCAGAAGACTCAGTCCTGACCCCAGCTCTGCCTGTCTTGGCTGTGACCTTGGGCCAATCTCTGGCATGTCTGGACCTCAGTTTCCCCATCTGGATGCTGTGTGGTTGGCCCAGCTGATCTCTGACATTTCTTTCCTGACGCCTTAAGGTCTATGCTGACAGGCTGTGTGGGTTGGGGTCACTCTAGAATGTTCCTCAGAGGAACTGAGAAAGAACCGACAGGGTTCTGCAAGGCAGAAAGGAAGAGGAGAGTGAATGGGGTGCGGAGAAGGGACACAGGGCAGCAGTAGGGTGCTAGGGAGTGGGGAGGGAAGAACCATAA
This sequence comes from Castor canadensis, assembly GCF_047511655.1. Lineage (NCBI taxonomy): Eukaryota > Metazoa > Chordata > Mammalia > Rodentia > Castoridae > Castor > Castor canadensis. The sequence continues at coordinate 5,076,969 of NC_133404.1, forward strand.
GGTTAAGGTCAGGCCCTGGGGAAGCAGCAGCTCCATGGCCATGTTCTCCAGGTGGAATGCTCGGCACAGTGACATAGTGGAATGGAGGGGTCTGAGGAGGAAGGCATAGTCTGGACAGGAGACAGAAGAACCAGGACCAAGGCCTGGAGGAGGAAAGAGCTTGGAGAACAACCCCAAGCCATAGGACAACATGAGCTAGGGAAGAAGAAGTCCCTGTCTTCAGAGGAGGTGGGCCACCATCCTCCACCTTTCCTTTCTCTCTTGCCTGTCTGGTTCACTATGGCAGGACTGTTGACCACACACCTGGTGACAAGCCCTCCTAGCAAGACTAGAGCAAGCCGAGGGCTCCTTTCTCAGAAGAGGGAAGGTTTCTGGGGCAGCCAGACCTGGCCATAAAAGGAAACCAAAAGAAGGGAAGTACAGTCAGTCTCTTGTGACATAGTCGGTCACCCTGCCTGGGGTAAAATGAGGGCTGCAGAGAGAAGTACTAAGGCCATGGCGTCAGCTGGGGCCCCAGCTGTCAACTCAAGGGCTATCCTCTCCCATTACAGCCCCCTGTAGGCTGCCAGACTCTGTCCCCTGGGCTGAGCCTCATTCTGCCTGGCCCTTTTCAAAGAGAAGTGCTCAGCTTGCCCGGCTTCCCCAAGTGCCCAGAGCCCCACCCTCATCCCAGAGAGTGACTACCCCACTGGAGGACCAAGGTTCCTGGAAGGGGAAGCTGATCAGAGGAAGGGCCTCTGTCCCTCCCCCACCACAGGATCATCGAAGAAGCCAGGGCTGAGGGACAGGCCTCCTCACCTGGAGAATCCCCAGTGGTCAGGAATCAATGGGGGAAGCCCTGGTCTTCCTGGACCCCACCCTAGCTTCCTATCAGGCAGGTGAGATGGGGCGATGGCACTGCCTGCCCTGCCTGCCCTGCCTGCCCTGCCTGCCATGGTCCTTTTCCACAGGATACAGCCTCTTCCTCCACTGCAGGGCTGGCTGTGGAATGACAAGTAGCCCAGTTCAGATGCCTGCGAAAAACTTTCTTCATCCTCAGGTCCAGACAGACTGGACACATCCCTCCCAGACGCCTCTTCACGTGTCTTGTCCCCTCTCTGTGGTCCTAACTGCGAGTTCTGGAGTCTGAAATTCGGTCAGATGAGGTGCTTCCTTTTGTCCCTTCCCTGCCCCAGCTGATTCCCACTCCTGCCATCTCAGCTTGCTACTTTGTCCAGAAACTCCTTTGACTGGACAGACTCAGGCACCTCCTCAGCCCTTATAGCTGCCCTCTGTTTCAGGCCCTCCCACAGTCCATCCATGGTATACTCAGGCTATCTGCCCATCTCCCCATCTACAAGAACATCACCTCATCTGGTTTCTCACTGCTGGATCCCCAAGCCCAGTCCCCAAACCAGCACAAAGTTGGGCCCAGAAAAGATCTGTTGAATGAATATGCCCACGCTTGAGGCCACAAGCCAGCAAGCCACCTCCTCAACTGATGCATGATCTTAGGCCCATGACAGAAAAAGACAAAAAGGACACACAATTCGAGGATTTCTCCTGACCTCCCAAGTTTCAATTACTCAAAATCTGCTAAGAGTTGAACAGGCCATTACCGTCTCTGCCCAGTCCTTCACATCCCAGAGAAGCAGGAATCCTAAGCCTCTACCCTAACCTCCTTGGACATTTGGGGAAACTGAGGCTCAGAAAAAAGGCAAAGATCTGCCCACCCAGAGTCCCACAGCAAATTAGGCTAGAGCAATTAGACTAGAATCAGGCTCCTGACCTCCCACCTCTTTTCACCCTGACACCAGGGTCATCTTGGACCTGCACCAGCATTCATCCCGTCCCCCACCTACTCTCAGAATCTTCACTATTCAGCACAAAGCCATCACAGAGCTTGGTAGAAAGCTTCTGGTGACATCACCAAGCATCTCTTCCAGCTAAGGAACTCCCTCTTTCCTCCTGGGAACTGCCTTCCCCCACCACCACCATACAGTTCTGCAGGGGGAGTTCACCTTCAAGGTGATGAATACATCTAAATCCCCCAAGGGGGCAAGGATTTCCACTGGAATGGTGATGCATAGGGAGCCCCAGCTGTGATCTCATCCCCTAGAGGGGGATGACAACAACCCCCTCCCTTGGGAGTGGCCTCATAATGGCTCTCTAGCAGCCACCAAGTCAACAATAACATCCTGTTGTTTAATTGGGCCAGAGCTGGGCAAGGAGAGACTCCCCTCTGTGGAGAGGCTGGCGCTTCTGACCTTGGGGGTCAGGACCTTTCTGGGCTTCTCCATCTCCTCCAACCATTGATGAAGCAGGGGAGGAGAACACAGAGTACGCTGGTGTGCCAAAATCCTGCCCTCACCTGCCACCTACTCCCCTATTGTCCCTGTTTGAAGGGAGGTCAGGACCACATATACACACCTTTGACTGACTCATGTGTCAATGATACCTGGGGGGACCATCCCAAGAGCCCTTCCTGCTCTGGCAAGCTCTGAGTGTCAAAGACAGGTGCAGAGCTCAAGGACACCCAACAGGTTCATGCTGACACATCCCTTTATGGGGCTGTAGAAGCAGCAACCTCCCTCAACAAGGGCCGGGTGGAATCCTACTAGAACTCCCTGCTCTAATTTTTCCCGAGGGCTCTGGGGTCCAAGCAGCATAAAATAAAGAACTTTCTATACCTATTCCAGTCTCTACACCTGTCCTGGTTCAAAACTAGACCTATGCCTTGTACAGAAATGGCTCTGGGACCACCATCACCCTGATTTAGTCATTTATGGATGCCACTGCACCCCATCCACTGGTGGACAGGGCTGATACCCAGGAGGGTCCTCCTCTCACTCTCCTCCTGATTTCGACCTACCTAAAGTCAGTCCTGCTCGACTGCCATGTGTCACCCCACAGGAGACAGGAGGCAGCTGTCAGCCAGGCACACTACCACCAGCTGGTGGCCCAGGGGCGGGGGTGGGGGGGGGAGGGGCGGAGCAGGTGAATGGTGGGGTCTGTCTGGTCAGTGGGACACCTGGCATTAGTGAAGAAGATCACAGACTGTCCTTGGACAAGACTGGTGAATGGCTGGTGGATCCCAGCCAGTGGGGGTCAATAGTACATTACCAAGGAAAAGACATAGTTAGTGTGGTCATAGCAGTAAATTCTGAGTGGTGGAAAAGGGGCCTAGAGCTGGTTGGGAGCTTTGGAAAGTGGGTAAAAGGGCTGAAAGCAGCTTTTAATAGCCTCGGGGTGGAGACCTAAGTGCCCTGGATGGGAAGATATGCATTAAGTGCTAAGAAGTGGGTGTGCATTTAGTATGTGGTGGTGGTGTGGGGGGAAGAGGGTCAGAGAAGACTTTAGGGGAGGCAAATTGATGCAAAGGGAGATTCCAGAACACTCAGACATGACCATTTGTCCCCTCCAGGGTACTCCTGCCTGCATTGTGATATCCAAGATAGCCAAGGGGACTGAGGCAAGGTAAAGATGCTGGGAGGGCAGAGGAAGCCTGGCCAGAGCTGGTACAACTGAGGTATACGCAGGTGTCCACCACGAATAAGGGTTCAGGTAACTAGAGCTCCAACTCAGCTGCTCCGATGCCATCAGGAACACCTCTGGCTAGGTAGCAGAGCTAGAGACCAGAGCACCTCATTTGTGGTGGAAGAACTACCTAAATTCTTCTCCTCTCCCTAACCCTGAACCAGCACTGGTCTCGTGCCAGATCAGGGCCCCAATCTGCACAGTGAGTGCAGTGAGCTGCCCAGTGACCTTGGGCGAGTCACATTCCTTCAGCTGCTGCGGCAGTTCGGCAGTTCGGGCCACTCTTTTTGTGTGTGGATTTTTTTTTTCCCTCTCTGCTAAGAATACCTGCCCCAGATAACGCTCAGACTTTCTCCAATCCCTGCAAACTGCCACAGGCATCAAAGGGCTCCCACTAGGGACAAATCCGCCAATACCCCCAGGGCCTGCTGTGAGTCTCCCACCACCACCACAGGGGGGCCAGAGCCTCCGAATTTGGGGACAGAGCTGAGTCGGCCTGGGGGCGGGGAGGCATATACGTGCAATGCAGGAGAGGGGAGCTCGGTCCCTAGCGGCAGAAAGCTTCAAACCCTCGCCTAGGCAGCTTTCTGTCCCATTGTACAGGGGTCTAAACTGAGGTGCCCCTGGGGGACACTCTGATACCCCAGGTTTTCATATCCACCATAGCCTAAAGGCTGCGCCCCTGCCCCAAATTCGCTGCCTGGGGGGGTCTCAATGGCCTCGCCCCACCCAATGGGCACTGCCCCCCACGCTAGCGCCGATTTCTGGTGACAACTACCACGTGCGGGCAAGGGGGGAGAGGCCGGTCCCGACACTGCGGAGACAGCATCCAGGTGGCCCAAGCCCCTACACTGCACCTCGCCTCGACTCGCCGCAGGGTGCCCACTTCCTTGCCTGGCCCGCGCTCCGGGCCGGGGCGGGGGGCGGGGGCAGGCGGCGGGGTCTTTGTTCCCGCAGCCGGAGCGCAACGGCGGCGGCAACGGGTCCGCGCCCCCTTCACCGGCCCAGCCTGAGCTCCGCGCGCCAGCAGAGCTCGCAGCTCAGGAGGAGGGGGCTAGAATGAGAAACCTGGCCAGGGGAAGGGTCCTGCGTAGAAGACCCCGCAGCGGAGGACCCATACAGGCTCGGGACCGAGAGAGGGGCCCGCACCCTCCCCCCGCGCCCTGGCGCTGCGGTTCCGGGCTGCCAGCGGACTTGGAGCGACTCTTAGCCCGGGCTCGGGCCCCAGCCGTTCGCACGCTGCAGCGTTACAGCGGGCTCTGGCATGACAGCACGCACACTCACACACACTCACCCAGACCCACACGCTCCCTGCGGGGACAGCCCGAGACCCGCAGAGCTGCGCGCACGCACTCCCTCTGGGTGCCACACACTCGCACCCGCCCCGCGCCGCGTCCGATCCCGCGCCCCGCCGGCCGCGCGGCGCCGCCTACCTTTCCAGACAGTGGAGATGCGGGGTCCGCTCCTCGGGTGGCCTTGGGCGGAGGCGGCGGCTGCCCAGAGCAGTAGCAGCAGCCGCAGCAGGAGCCCAGACCAAGCCGGCGGGCTGAGGACGCGGGCGCGCGGTGCGCTGGGGGCGGCACGTCCGGGAGGAGGAGGCGTCATCCCGCAGCCCCGGAGCGACAGCGGCAAGCAGCCGAGACTGAACCAGCTCCCGGCTGCAGGCAAAAACCAAGCGCCAGGAGGCGGAGTCAATCGCCTGACCCCACCCCGCCCCTCCCCCTCGCAGCCTTTTCTAGCTTTCCTGCCTGCCCAAAGCGTGTGCGGTGCCGGCTGTCAGGGGAACCTTTGCCACCCGCTCCCGGGCAACTCCACTGGGAGAACCCGGCTGCGAACAAGTCACACTTGAGGTCTTCTGTCATTGGCAGCAGGCTCCATCCTCTCTCTGGGCCTCACCCGAGAGTTCCATTTCCCTCACCCCATAAAGGACTGGCCTAGGAAGTCGGGAGGATCTCTCTGAGCGCACAGACTAGTCTAACACAAGACAACCTCGCTATGACCAGCTAAGTGGTTCGTAGCCTGAGAGCCACGGTTCTCAGAGGATGAGCTTGCCTGAATGGCCACAGCTCCCTGATAAGTCTATAAGCAGGAGCAAGATGCTTTCCCCTGGGGGTGGGGGAGAGGTGGATGATGTGTGGGGAGCATGCAGCGCCCCATTATTGCTCTGCCTTCCAGAACACTGGGAATTTTTTTATCTTGGCCTGGCTCCCTCCTCTCCTTCTCCTTTCCCCTCCCTTCCCCAGCCAGCAGCCTTCTGGGCTGCCTCCCCCCAGCCAGCTGGTGTACGCTCAGAAAATCCAAACTCATTTCCATGTGAGCAGAGGGGGATATAATTAGGAAGGCCCCTTCCCCAAGTAGAAAGAGAGGGGAGCATCCTGCACTCCCAAGACTCCCTGTCAAGGTAGACAGGACCAGACCAGCTTGAGGGGATGTCTGTCCACACAGGGTGCCTAGGGTTCAACTACTACAGGCAGCCTGATGACCCAATGGTGACCCCTGGAAGGGTCCAGGCCCAGTCCCTTGAAGTCATCTGGGCAGCCCAAGCAGTTCTGCCATTAACTCCTTTCCTCTGAGCCACCTGCCTGAACTTTGTAAAAGGTTCTCCTCTCCATCTGTTTGTGTCCTGAGGAGCCATGAATGGGTCCACCCATCTCATTAAGTCCTTAGCTAGTGCTTACTGGAGGTGTACTGCACTGAAAGGAGGCAAGGTGAGGAGGCAGCAACGGTACAGAAGGTTTGACCTTCAGAACTCACACACCTAGACTGATTCACACACTGCAGACAACAGCAAAGACTGGGCAGGATGCCTTGGCCCCAGTGCCCTTCTACCGTTTTGTGGCCAGGAAAGTTTTGCTGTAGAATTTTAGCTTTACCGTTCAGCATTTTTCTTCTAGCTGCCTCTCTTTCCCTGAGTGCCCCCAAGGGAAGCCCCTAGAAGATCAAGAAGGTAAAATCAAGATGCCTCCAAATCCCCAGTAGTGGAAAAAAAAAAAAAGTCACTAGAAATAGTTCAGGGCTAGGTTACTGGCTTCATGATGTTGGGGTCACACTGCTCCTCTCCAAGCCTGCACTCAGGCCTGAGGCTGGAAAGCTGGCATCATGGCCTGGCCCATCATGGCTGGCTTCCAAGGATGACTTAGTTTCTAGTCTAGGGCCTCATCTGCTTGACAGGTCATCAGCCCCAGTGTCTCCCTTTCTGAAAAGTGAAGGTAAATTAGGAAAGAAATCACCTACCCTCACCTTTAAGAACTAAGAATTCAAACATGTTCAAAATAAAAACATTACCCATGTGCAAGCTACTTCCACCCACATCATCCTTGCCAGTCCTATGTTCCTTCTCTACTGAGGGAAAAGGCACAGCTCCATCTTAGAGAAGAAACTGAGGCACAAGGAGGGACAGGGACTGTTAGAGGTCAATTGGGAAATGATGGAACCAAGATGGGAAGCTAGGTTTTCTGACTCCAATAACAATCGCTAACATCGTAGTTGCTATGTGCATTTCTCAGCCTCATTTTAACTCAATCTTCACAACCCCAGGAGATAGGTTCTATTATTCACCCATTTACAAATGGGAAAATTAAGGCAAAGAAAGGGGATCACTTGGCTGGTCAGAAGTAGGGCTGGGATAGAAGCTCAGGTGGTCTCTATAGGGCCTACACCTTACCCTCCCTCAGTATGATGCACCCTTGCCCTGCTGCCTCCTGTTTATGGCTGCAGTCTGGGTCCAATCAATCCTCATAAGAACTCAGACAGGGCCCAAGCCACCAGGTGCTGGGCAGAAGGACAGGCCAGGGGCCAGGCTCAGCCTCCCAAGCAACAGGGCAGCAGATGGAAACCAGGGTAAATGCCAAAGTTTTTGTTTGTTTTTGGTTTTTTGTCCTAGACTGGGGGTTGGGGTAAGAGGTAGTAGTACTGAAGACCATCTTCTTCCCAAGCCAGCCAACCTGGATACAGAGGGCCAGGGCCAGATGGCATCCCACTCCTTGTCAGCTACAGGCAACAGATCTGTGGATGGGGCAATAGAAGAGACCAGCTACCAGTGCCAGTGTTTGGAGCTGGACTTTCCTGCCTCAGGCACCATGGGGAGACCTAGTCAGAATAGTGTAGGTAATGACTGGGGCTGCCTGCTTCATTGGAGGCCAAGGCTGGGTCTTGGGCCTGAACCAAGGCACAGCCCCCACTCACAGCCAGTGATGGGAGATGGGCCAGCAGAGGAAGCAACAGATGTGAATGCTGACAGGTCTGAAGGGGAGGCACATTTTCGTCCTTCCCCTCTCATATCTCTACAACCGGGGGAGTGGGAGAGGAGGCTAGAAGGAAATGATGCAGAAGCTTCTATCTACACAAGCCCTGTGGGCAGCAGAAGCACAGCCAAACCCAAGAAGAGTTCTTAGGGAATCAAGGAAGCAGATATATGTAGACTTCAACTTCATGGCCGGAAAGCAGCAAAGGCCCTAAGAAGCTATTCCAACACACCAACCAGAGCCTCTCACCTTTCAGAGCTAAACTTGATTCATTTCTCCATTCCCTAAGCTTCCTCTGATCCCTTCCTCAGCCCTGGTTCCATTACACATAGCCTTTCCACAAGAGGCACGTGGAGGTAGAAGGATTCAGTGGGGAGGGAGCACATGCACACGTGTGGTTACGCACCAATCTCTCACTTTCTTTCATGGATACAATGATCCAAGAACTCCAATTCTTGGGACTATTTGTACCTCTCAGAGGACATGCAGTTCCTGGTAGATGCACCCCCCCCCCAACCTTGCTGTGAGGTCTTAGAGTTTAATGTCTACCAAAGGCTGGTACTAGCAACAGCAATAGTTCACCATCAGAACCCCTCATTGTGGGGGAAGGGAGGTCATGAGGAGGAGTGAGGTGAGTGGGCTGCAACCTAGGGAATACTAGTTCCAGGGCAGTTGCTACTTAGCCCCTCATGGGGACCACAGGGGTGAATACCCAGCAGAGACAGGTGGTCTGATTTTTCTTTTCGTTTTGATGGCACTAGGGATTGAATTCAGGGCCTTGGACTTGATAGGCAAACACTCTACCACTTGAGCCACACCCCCATCCTGGGATGGACTGATTTTTCAAAAGAAGCTGAAACTTGAGTCTTTATTGAAATTCCAAGTTTTTAAAATATAAGCAAAGAATTCAAAAGTTAAAGAGGATGTATGTGGTCAAATTCTGAAGGCAGACCCGTGACTGCCTCACAGGTATGACACAATTGCCATAGTTACTACTATCCCTGGCCCAGTTCTCAGAAGACAACATCGGACTGATGTGGATCTGACCAGGAGAGCGAAGGAGACTTCTTCAGGCTGCACAGACCCTGGCCCACACCTCAGCCTTAACTCAGTGCTTTGCAAAGCTCCAAACCTCTGCCAGGATGTTCCTCCCAAGCATCTGCTTCCTTCACCTAAGCTAGCTCCGGCCAACCACCTCCCGATCGATCATCCACTCAGCTCACAGGGAATGGAGTTTCTCACAATGACTACCAGCTGCTTAGCTCCACCATCAGCATTCTTGGTGTTGTTCCGCATCTTTACTCTGTCCTAGCCATTCCAAGGGCATTTCTATTTGATTGACCATATCCCTGTCCTAGCCATTCCAAGGGCATTTCTATTTGATTGACCATATCCCAAATTGTTAGAATCTAAGTCTGGCCAGCAAAGTTAAATGAGACCAGAAAGGTAAAAATCCACAGAGGAATATTCAGCGAGGACAAGGTATTGGCAGAGAAGATACAGACTCTTTCTCCTCCCAAATCAGGACACTCATGGATGATGGGGACAGCCCGGCAGCCTAAACCAGCACAGGCTTGTGACAGGAGTGCCACCTGGTGTCCACTTTAGAACAGTCAAATCTTAGAGACTGCAGACATACTCCCAAACCTTTCTGAAGACAAACTCCTCCCTCCATCCCATTCCACACCTCAAGTCCATCTCCAAGCCTCCAGTCTCAGTGTCCAAGGCCTGGAGCAGGGCGCAATCACAAAAAAGTCACACAGAACCTATTTAGACTAACAAAACCTTCTGACTAGATGGGGCTGGGAGACCATAGGCTCAGATTGGCCACTGACAAGATAAGCAATGCCCTGTGCCAGGCTAGGCCTCAGTTTCTCTGCTTATAAAATAAGAACTAATGCAGTTCCTTTCCTGATCTATTTCCTCTCTAGACCAGAGACACACAATCCTACCTTCTGCATTCACTTCTTACTTGCACACTGACTTAAATATATTATTGCAATGTTCTCTTAGGACCCACCTAGCTCTAAGGAAATCCTTGGGCAAGCTAGGGCCATAGAAGATGCACATGCAGACCTGTGCTCACCCATGAGGAGTTCACTTTCTCTCACAAATACAAGAATCTTGCTTCTTGGGGTTGGATGTGGCTCTCGGAAGACATCCAATCCAACCTGGGAGTCTCTCACCACAGCCCTCATGGCAGCCACAGGACTTCTGCTTACACGCCTCCCTCACAAGGCAGCCTGCCCATCTTGTTGAGTTCTGACACAAAGCCTTCTTCCTTAGTGGAGGACTCCCAAATAGTGATCCTAAAATCTGCCCTGTAAGGTCACATAGACCATGCCTAATTCCTCTTGCTGGAATACAGCCCTTCAGGGATTTAGAGGTCATGTCCTTTTACGTCTGTTCTTTTTTCAGGGTAAATAACACCAGTTCCAAACAGGTCTCTTGTGGGGCTTTCCTTGGAAGTCTCTCTAATCCTGGTTGATACCTAGGACATGATCAGCCAGTCATCTACTAAGTCCCTCCCAAGTGCTAAGCAGTCTAGTTTGTGTTCATCCTTTCAGAAGTGATCAGGCCTCAGATCACAACACAACACCTAGAGTAGAGGCTGAACAGTAAAGGACCTAAAAGACCAGCTTCCTTGCTCCTGATTCCAGCTACTCCCAAGGTTCTGCCTTACTGGATTGTGATCCCAGGCTGTTAACTCCTGCTGCTTTTAGCCCAGGGTCACCCTTAGACTATTTCCTAACCATCAGTAGCTGTTCTCTAGGATGCTGTGTTGAGGATTCTGAGTTTGAATGAGTCCAAGAGAAGAGATGAGACCCATCCTGCATCCCACCTTAGACTTTTTCTGCTCCTGTCTTTCTTGATAGGACTTGGCTCCATTTAGAATATTAGCCAGCCCAGCTTTGGGTGCCCAGAATCTGATGTACACATTGTCAGTATCCACTCATATAAATTGAGGGAAAGTGTCATACAGGACACAACTAAGGCTTCCAGAAATTAGGTCATCTGTGGAAAGTAATCTAAACCTTGGTCTTATTTAGAAGCCTAATCCTCCTGCCAGACCTGAGTTGCCGCTTTCAAGATGAGTGATTATCAAACTCTTCAGTCTGTAGTGGCTTCCAGGCAGGAGAAAGGCCCCAGGTGTGTGCACCGATGGACTCATGGTTAATACACTATCACCTAAGCCCTGGAAAGGCAGGTTTCCCAGCACACAGTCCCGTGTCCTAACAGGAAATGCTCACCTACACAGGGATAATAACCTGTCCTTTTCAAGGTTGTCATAAGTATCCACAGAGATGGTGTGTGTTAGTGCCAAGCTCAATGCCTAGCACAGAGGTGCCTGATAAATGAGCACCATTGTACTAGATTGTTGTTAGCAATCTAGTTTTGCCAAGGTAAGGGGACCAGTATCTAGGCTGCTGTGAAAAGCATTTCAAGCCTGGAGGAACTGACTTCTGTCACTAGCAATCACAGAGGTTATGGGAGAAAGATAAGCCTGGGCCCAGGGAAACCAGGAACACAGCTGAGCTGACCTAAACTCAGTCCATGGCTGCAGGGGATCCAAACTGTTGCAGGGTCTGGGGAAGCAAGGAGAGAGGGGCCTGAATAGAGCCTCCAACATCCCACCAAACATTCACTGCCAAGGCCTATGGCAGAGGAAGCAAGAAGCCACCCTCAGGGTACAGATCTGAGAGCTTGGTCTGGGGCCCAGGCCAGATGGGGCTGAGGCAAGGAGCAGAACCGGGGCCCATGTGCCCAGCAAGCTGTGCCAGCCCAGCCCATGTCAGCCCAGCCAAATTTGAGTTATATCAGGAGAAGGGATCTGTTCAGAGAACTCACCCATCTCTGCATATTTGCATATTCTATTTTGAGGTTTCTCTTCCTTTTTTTTCCCCCTTAGCTTCCTAGAAAAGTTCTCGTGATCAATTCCAACTTCACCTCTGCTGAACTGCAAATGCTCTCAATCCCATCTCCCCTGCAACAACTGCCCTCTCCCTTGCCAGCAAATTCTACAGCATCCTCTGTCCTCTCTGCCTCTGGCGCCTCGTAGCCCCCTCACCCTCCACGCCCCCAGGCAATGTATTGAGGCCTCAATACCTGCAATCTGGCTCTAGCTCTACTGTCAACACCTCCCCAAGGTCACTACACAAAAATCACTAAGCCCAAGGTCAGTCCTTGCCTTACCAGGCTTGTCTGTGGCATCTGACACCATTGACTGCGCCCTTACTGTCTAGTTCCATCCCTCCTTTTGCTTTGGTGACTCCAGTTCCCGCTTTCCCAGAAGCAGCAGACCCCACCCCCTTCCGTATCTCCTATCTACCAATCACCATTTCCTATAAAGCCTATCTCCTTAGTGGGTATTCTTTTTCCTTGTTTCCCTGAAAAGTTGAATTACCTTTCTACATGAAACTGACCCAGTCATAAACTTAAAACTTCCTGGTCACTATCTCGGCCCAAGGATATCCACCTGATTATAGGACATTCCGCCTGGGTGTCTCATGACATCTCAACTCAACACATCCAAAACATGTCCATTCCAAATCCTAACACCAGTTCCTTATTCTTGCAACACCACCATCTACCCACTCATCTCCTGCCTCCTCCCTCTTTGCCCCCCAGATCTGTCCTTCACACTTCACACCCTCCTTCCCTCCCTGCAGATCCCCTACTACAGTTCTGGTTGAGGCCCCCACCATGTCCCATATGGAGATAGCAAACCTAGCTGGTCACCCACCCCCAATCTCACTTCCCACAAATCCAGCCTCCACACAGCTGTCAGATTATCTCCCACACAAATCTGGTCCCTACTGCCCTGCCTAAATAGCCATTCCAGGGGTGCTCTGCCCTCTGCATAAAGCCTGAGATCCATAGCCTGGTCTGAGCACTCACTATCCTTCTCTACTTCACAGGCCATGAGCAGCTGCAGGAAGAGCACAAACTTTGGAGTTAGACAGATCCAAGTTTCCAGTTGTCCACTTCCTAACCATGAGACCACCCTCTCAACCTTGGTATGCCCATCTCTCCAATGGAGATAACAGTACATTCTTCTCCAAAGACCAGTATCAATTCTACAACCTAAAGTTTCCCTCCCCACTCTTCTGTTTTCCACTGCCAAGGCAGCCCTGTCAGTTTTAAGTGGATCACTGTCTCAACTTCCACGCTGGTCTCCCTCCTTCAAGCCTGTCCCCCACTCCCGTTCTGCTCACCACCAAACAGCCAGAATGACCTTTCTAAAACATAAATCTGACTCTCTCCCCTGATTAAAATTCTGACTCCCCATTGTCCTCAGGGGAAACCCCAACACCTTATATGGTTCCTGCATTGCTATCCACCCTACAAAAATCATATTCCCTCTCCACTCCCAGACCACTCAGCAACAAACACCTCCCTGTCCCATTCTTCCTTACCCTTCAGATCTCAGCTTTCTTCAAGCAGTGGCCACACACACACACACACACACACACACACAAAACCTAAGTGAGCTCCTTACCCAGCCCCTGGTCTTGCCTGGCCCAGTTCTAATCAGGCTTTAATATCAATGTTTGTTTCTTACCAACGACAGTTCCCAGAGCAAGGATGCTGCCATGTTTACCTGGTGTAGAGGCTCAATCACACTTGTTGAAAGGTGAAAGGGCCATTGGAAAGCCCCAGGCTCACTGGGGGTACTTATCAGACCCAACACATACTATTTAAAACATGGCCACAGGAAACAAAACCAACGTGCCAAGCCCCGAAAGGAAAGAGCTGACAAACAAGGGAAAGGGAAACCATGGGTTCGGTTCAATTCTGGGAAGCAACGTAACTGGTATCGGGAGTTGGTTCCAGTGACAGAGCAGGGTAATCCAAATTCCACAGTGTAATGGGGTAGGGGAATTAAAGAGCCCCAGCAACTTTAAAGGGCCTTAGGGGCAGGGTAAGTTGCTGTAGAACAGAGACCAGCTGTATGCAAGCTGTACCATAGGGATAGAAAGGGCTGTGTCAGCCCAATCTGACCACCATAGGCTCATGAGGACAGCACTGGCCTTTGTTTCCACCACAGTAAGAAGGAGACACTGGGTTCAAACACAGAGTGTCCTGGTCTTTGCTCCCAACCACAAGGCAGGGCTCCAGTCGGACACACCACTGAGGCACCGAGGGGCCTGGAGATTCTTTTCTGCCAATGCAAACACCTTTCCACCAATCCTAGGATTATGATGGAAATGTAGAGGCTTTGCAAATTTTGTGGAAGAGGTAAAGAACAATGAGCTGCTCAGGACAAATCTGGCATAGTGGGCTCTTTTTAAAAGAACATTACTGATAAACTGGAGGTCATCTAGAAAACAAGAACAGGATGTGCTGGGGACCAAAACCAGGAGGGCAAGTTAAAGGTACATGTGAAAAACTGTCACTCTTTGTAGGTAACTGAACTCTGCCCATACAAAACAGGGAGCAGGCTTGTTCTGTGTGGCTCTTCAGGGCAGAAAGATAATTAAGAGGTATATTCCTGGTGAGTTTTTGTCCCAGGAGATGAGCAAAAGCCGATCAACCATGACTGGAGATGGTATGGATGGAATGTCTGCCAAGGCCAGGGCAGTAACAGACCTCTGAGCTCCTTTCCACCCAGGTCAGTTCCCAAAAGAACCCAAACATCACTGGATGCGAATGCATTTTTTTTTTTTCTAACAAAGTACTCAAAGCACATGAAACCTACTTCGTCAACTTGGGCATGTCTGTGACACCACAGGGAACACTGTGCCAAGGGGAATGAGAGCACAGGCAGATGGAACAACAGCTGGGGAGGTGGTGCCCTCTCTTCAATATTAAAGCGCAGCCTTGTTCATGTTTGTGTTGTTGTTTAGTACTGTTATTTAACTGCTCTTGTATTTACACCTTCAGGACAGAGGAGAAGGGTTTGCCTCCTGGTGCAGCTCTGCGGCCTGCATTCTGGCATCGTTACAGAGTAAGTGTCAAAGGATGTTTGGTAAGAGAAGGCTAGGGTAGGAACAAGGACTCTTTCAGGCTTTGGAAGAGGGCTAATGTAGAGGGTAAGGTCCCTCTACCCTCTTCCCCTGAAAGTCCACCTGGTCACTCCCTAGACTGTGGACATCTCAGAAGCACAAGCCTCTTTTGGCCATACCTGTAACATAGCAGCCACCCTGAAGAAAGGGCAGCAGGTCTATTCCAGCTCTGGACACACCCTGAGGCTGCCATACTGCAAAGCACCAAAGAGTCTGGGGGCTACTGCTGGAAACTTGTCCCAAAGGTGAACATGAGTATCACATAGCATCCCATGGGTCTAACATTCACCCAGGGCCTAGACACAGAACCATGCTCCCTGATGCCGCATGCCAACCATGCTCCCTGATGCCGCAGCATCAAGACCAGCCAGAAAGGCCAAGCATTGGACAAAACAGGAGAGTTGACTATCAGGTGTATTGGGGAAGGGAGAGCTGGAGGCACCTTCACAAGTGCCTCCCATCAGCAGCAGCCTTTGCAACTTGGTGGTTGCTCAGAAGGAGCAGGGAGTTCATGGGGCTCCTCCAGCAAAGATGAGCTCCAGGGCCGCTTGGATGTCCCCTCCAGTAGCTTGCAGGGCCCGCAGGCTCAGCTCATCATCCTGGATGCCCATGTCACGCAGTTGCTGCAGCTGGGGCTGCCACTGGCTCTGTGGAAAAACAAAGCAAGCAGAAGCTGTTAGTTGAGCTCCTAACAAAGACTCGCTTAGGTCTATGTTTTCAGGAGAAAGAAAGAAGGCAGGCCCACAGCAAAGCTGCTGATGCTAAGGCCCATGGATTGGAGGCTTCAGGAAGGCAAAAAGATAGGCTTGAGGGTTAAGAGAGCAAATCCAAAGTTTCACAGTACAAAATATCAAAAGAGAAAGCACAAATTACTCAATGTCTAAATTCCAAGGTATTAAATACTTTTCTCCTGCTATCTGTATATACACCCACACATACAAATAAATGGGATAGGGATAAATTTTAAAACTAGTTTTGAGCAAGTCATGATGCTGCACGTCTGTAATCCTAGTGCTTTGGAGGCTGAGGCAGAGGCATCAATAGTTCAAGGCCAGCCTGGGCCAATAGTGAGACTGTCTCAAAAACAACAAACAAACAAAAAGCTAGTTTGTTTTTTTTTTTAATATGACTGGTAGTGTGAAAAGTCTTACTCTTACCTACTCCCACTCCACCCCAGATAATCAATTTTATTTGCTTTGAGGTAATATATTCTTGTATCTAACCTCTTCCTTTATCTCTGTTCTGTATCTGCCTCTACCCCTCTTTTTGTTTTTTCTTTTTCTTTTTAATGTAATCAATTTATCTTGGAGCGCTTCCATGCTGATATGCAAAGAGCTAGCTTTGAACTCTCCATACCCCTGCCTCAGCTTCCTGAGTGCTCAGATCACAGGTGTTCTCCACCACATCCAGCTACACAGAACTTTCAAATAATCCTCCAACACAAGTGTTCTTAAATATGCCAAATGGGCTGTTTCTAATCTTTTTCCATTATAAACTATGCTGCATTAACTCTATACAACTGTCATTTTATATATGCACATATGCTTATACACATGCACATACATCTCCAGGACAAATTCTGAGAAATGGGATTGCTAGGAATTACACTGGTTTCACGGTACTTCCTTTTTAGGAAATAGTCTGTTCATATCCTTTGCACATTTCTCTGTGGGTTATTGGTCTTAAGGTTTCTAAAATCTCTACATCTAGAAAGATTTTGCCTTTGTGTGACAGGTGTTACAGACTTTGCTGTTGGCCATTAGACTTTGTGTGGTTTTTTTAATTGGTTTTATTGTTGTTGTTTGGGTTTGGTTTGCCAAGCAGAAATTTTCACTTTTACAAACCCAAAATTTCTACCTTTAATTTAATGCCTCTTCAGATTCTGAGTTTCAGTCATGAAAGGTCTTCTCTATTATAAGGATATAAAGAAACTCATCCACATTTTATTCTAGCACTTTCATAGCTTCGTTATTATCTATCTCATGACAGGTAGTAAATGCACAACTTAGGGGAAACTGTGTTCACTTTTGGGAAGGAGAAGCAGTGGGAAGAAATGAAAATGAAAAGACAGGCAAGGGTGAGACCCACACCAATGCAGACACATTTCACAAGCCAGGTAGAGCCTGTGAAATCTCTGAGCTGCACAGCCAAGTGAACAGGCATCTAGCTGGGGAAGATGAACGCACAGAGAAGACAAGTTGTCCACATGACCCTGTGGCAGTGAAAACCACATGGGCTTAAACCCTGTCCTCACCATCTCGTGGCTCTGAGACCCCAGATAAGTTCCAGGAATGACGCTCCCCACACAGGCTTGCTGTGAGGAGCAATGGAAGCAGGCAGCTCAGGCTTGACGGCATGCAATAAAATGCTGCTAGGGTGACTTCCCCTCCCAAGCCTCCCAAGGCTCCCTGTAACTGCTAGATTGAGCTTAATCTCCTCGGGTTAGCATTCAAGGCCCCTCTCACCTGGGCTCCTGCTCTCTCTTTCTCTGGCTCCATCTCAGGACATTCTATACTAGCATACTGCATTGTGGTTTTGAATATGTTACATATACCTCCATGTATATGCTCAAAAACATGGTTCCCTCTGCCTGGAAATTATCCCCTCCCTGCCACAAACACCCCTTCCCTGCCTGCCTAACTTCTAATTCTAAGAAAATCAGCTTAAACACCTCTTTCTCAGAAAAGTTTTGCCTGACTTAGGCCCTCACCTTTTTGCTCCCCAGATCCATATCTGCCTGGTGCTTCTCCCCAGCAGGGATGAGGAGTGGCTCACTTCAAGCCCCATCATCTGGACCCAGACCCAGTGCACACATGTGCAATGCTCACTAAGTGCTCACTGAATGACTAAAACCAACATGATCACCAAGCCAGGAAGTCAAGGGAGTCAGGTTATGGCCACTGGGGACAGGAGTAGAAGTGGCTGGAAGTACTGCTCAACTGTCACACTCCACTTATTCTCCCTGCTGTTCCCAGAGTGAAGCATGCCTAATGGGAAGGACCTCCAGAATGCAGAAAAAGGCTCAGCATCCAAAACAAAAAAAAGGCCACATGGAAACCTGGAAATGAGGAAGACTGACCTGAAGGCCTGGCTGCCCAGAGGCTTGCAGGGCATGCTGGAGGGCTTGGCTGAAGAGATCGTTGGTGATGGGCGTCCCTGACTGGACACCAGAAGACATTGGTGAGGTCCCTGAGGAATGGCCCTGGAGATAAATAAGTAGTCAGTACTTGCCTCAGAGCCATCTGAGAACATAACAGATGTTCACTGCTGTCACATCATTCCACAGTGCACCTGGAGTACCTAACTACTGCCTCCCAAAGACAGCCTGCTCTGAGACAGCCACACAAAGGTACCTAACTAAAGCTATCTATATGGGCAGGAAAAGATCCCATTCTCTACCACTCCAGGCAACTGGACTCTGAGGACAAATTCTGAGAAATGGGATTGCTAGGAATTAGGATTCCAATACTGGGGAAGATAAGATAGTCTTAGAATCCTGGAGTGACTCATCACCGGGAATTGCTTAAGTCAGTGATGTCCAGTCTCTACTGGAGATAAGGAAAGAGGAATCAGGCAGGCCTGTGCTAAACCATGGAATTCTGAGCCCTAAAGGTAAGTAAGTGAAGGGGAGGTCACCTAAGCTGCAATGAGAATTCCACAACAGGGTTCCAGGGTTTAGCTCAAATCAGATCTAACACCAGGATCAACAAAGGCACTGGAGGGGAGCTCTTCCTTTGGTGGTCTGGTCTTGATGTTCCCAGCCCTCTCTTCATACCTGGGTGCCAGGAGTAGGCGTGTGAGAGCTGCTCTCTGGAGTGCTGGCCAGGGCCAGGGCAGTTGCCAGCTCACTCTGGGTGATGGGCCGGGGCCCAGCAGCTCCACTATACCCCAGGGAGGCCGGACGGGAGCTGGGTGTGCTACTTGAGGGCGTGGATCGGGTGCTCTGGAAAAGGGAGGCACCCAAAATCAGGGAAACGGCACTGTGAAATTCCCGAGAACCCCATTCCACTCCAGTATAGTTGCTAGGGAGACTCCCTAAGTTCCCACATTCCTAAAGGAGTACAGGAAAGGAATAATATGACATGGTCTTAGCTCCAGAAGAGCCTATAACTACCTCCCTGGCTTGGGAGTGCCAGGCCCCAGCGAGGGGCTCATTCCCGGCACCATCTCCCCCAAAGGGCAAGCAGCCAGGCCACTTACTGGGTGAAAGTCGTCCTCATCATCTGAAAGCCCTTCAAACAGGAAGCCACCTGGAGGAGAGGGAACAGATTTCAGGAGGAGAACAGAAAGGCACAGGCGCAGCTCCAGATCTCAGCTCAAGATACTCTCCAAATTCATATTTCATCTCTCCCCTTGGAAAATTACAGGACAGATGCACTTCCTGACTCAAACTGAGAGTTCCCAAGGAACGCCCTCTGCCAACACTATACATAGCTGCTGAGTAAAGCAAATCCCTGGGCCACTACCAGCTCCCAAGGAGCCTATGTTATGCTCTTTGGGCCTCACCTGGCATATCCCGGTATGAGCTGGAGGGCATGCTCCGGGAAGAGGAGTCAGCTCCTGGCATCGGAGTGCTGCCTGCTACTGAGTGCAGAACCAGGATGATGGCATTGACTAGGGCTGGGTGAGCAGGCACCAATCTAGAACAGGGGCAAGAAGAAACCCAAAGGTGACTAAGAAGGAAACAGCACCCTTGTCCACGACAGTCTAGATGACCCCTTGGAACAACAGAGCCACCTTTAAGGGCTGTTTTCTTCACTTGCAAAATCAGAGGACACAACTTTTACTGTCCCTTCTAGCTCTGTATTATAGAGACCCACATACCTACTTTTCTTCTCCCTAGCTTAAAATTCTTCCAAGGCTCCTTAATATCTACTGAATGTAATCTCAACAGTGCCTGGCACACAAAGCCCTCTCCCCAGAATGCTGGCTCATCCTGACTCTCTTCACCATGGCTTTGCTATTCTCCAAGCAGCCCTTGCTCTTCCTCACCTTCTGTTGTATTTAGAAGATAGACCTGGTGATAAACTAAGTGACCACTGGCTTTCAGAACAGAATTGAAGATGACAATTAGGTTTTAGGCTTGACCAAATGAGAACTAAGGTGCCCTTTAATAGGATGCTTATACTTACGTATCCAGCATGTTAGGATCAGCAAAGACAGAAAAGAGATCCTTGTCCTGGAGGACCCCTGAAAAAGAACAAGGATCCTATCAGAGTGGGAATCTGGCTAGACCGAGGAGGGAGAAGACACTTTAGTCTCAGAGCAACCGGCTTAACAGGGAGATAGGATCTTAAACCAGCCCTCATGAGAAGATGAAGAGACAAAGCCCGAGCAAGTATTCTCCATCTTGTTCCAGGGCAATGTCCCCCTGCTCACCACCTACCCCTGCACTTAAGTTACACACTGAGTACTAACACTTCATGTCTCTTTCCCCAAAATCTCTGGATTCTTCCCTTACCTATCAAGGTGTGTAGGAAGTGTTCCCTGATTGCAGTGATTTGGGTTCATTGTTGCCCTCACTTGGCATCCTCCTACCATCACTCATGGTATTACTTAGGTATTAACACTCTGGAGGACTGGAGTTCTTAGGGGCTGGGTATGTGAAACACATCTTTTTGTTTTCTTGCAGGATGGGGGACTGAACCCAGAACTTTATGATTGCTGGGCAAGTGTCCTACCACCTGAGATACACCCTCAGTCTGTGGAACACATCTTGATTATTCTCCTTCTTCCTGCAAGACCAGTGATTCTTTAAAAGATGGTCAGTCTTTTATAGTCACTTCCTTCTCCTGGTTTCTCCTTTTCCAACAACTTCTATGTCCTCAACTCTTTAATTGTACTTACCTAGAGCAATGGGGTCACTGCTGAGGCCTGGGGTGGCCACAATGATCTGATCCAGAGATTCCTTATTGCTGAGCATCTTAAAGACCTACAGGAGAAATGGGGAGGGCTCAGCATTCCACGGAGCTCCATCCATTCATCAAATGCCTGCACTTTGCTAAAGAACGTCCTCCCACTAAGTGCTTGCACAGATAGCACCACAATGGAACAATGGCCCCGGAAACAGATGAGGCTCTTTTTGCTTTGAGATCATGGCTTATTGGAAGGGAAACAAAGAATTTTTTTTTTTAAAAAAGCAAGACCACAGTAAACCTTCAATCTTTGTGGTTCTTTCCCCACCCATAGTCATAATACTTACAAAGTAAAAGCTCTCACTGGAAGCCCAATAACAAAGGTTTCTCTAAGTCCCAAAAACCCTTTTCAATCTCCATAAAATTATTATTTCATACTCGTATATGTTGGGAAGTTCACAGCTGTACTAATTATGCCTGTTAACTCTCCTATAGAAAGACATCAGCCCATTTCCCCAGTGAGGAAATCCATGCTAAGGGGTGGCAGACAGACAATATAGCCAAAGTCAGAGAATGAGGCCCATCAGAAACAGTAGGTGAAAGCGGGCACCAGTGGCTCATACCTGTAATCCTAGCTACTCAGGAGGCAGAGATCAAGAGGATCATGCTTCGAAGCCAGCCCAGGCAAATAGTTTGTGAGACCCTATCTTGAAAACACCCATCACACACACACAAAAAGGGGCGCAGCTGGTGGAGTGGCCTGAAGTAAACCCTGAGTTCAAGCCCCAGTATTGCAAAAAAGAAAAAAAGAAAAAAAAAAAGGAACAGTAAGTAGACCCTTGGCTGCTACCATATTCAGTACATGAAGCCAGTCTGAGGTTATATTATTATCATTAGAGAGAAGTAACAACCAACACCTGCCTCAAACAGACTCTTTGGGGAAAGACAGAGCTCTATGGAGGCCCACAGACATGGCAAAAACTCCCGGAGGAACTCTTGGTTGCTATGGAAATTCTTCCAGCTCCCACTCTACACCATGAAGCGTTCACACCCTCTCCTGCAGTCCTGGCTCACACTCACCGCCTCCCTGTAGGAGGAGCTGCTGTGCAAGGCAGTGTGCAGCACCCGGAACTCTCTTAGGGCAGCCACTTTGTCCACAGGTTCTGGAGAACAAGACATTCAGTTACCCTACAGCCCAAGGGTCTGTCCTTGTCACAAAGGCAGCAACATCTCACTAACACATGCCCAGTTACAGCCTGGTCTGTACATTCCCTTCCTTTATCACCCTCTAAGAATGTGAGCACCATTCAGAAAAGCTTATTTGTGCCACAGATGTAAAAACGCACTCTCATTTAAGTATCTTTAGTAGATAAAACAAATTCGAGTTCCAGCAGAGGGGAATCTTGCCACATGAAAGAGACTGCTTTCATCAACATTCCACTGCAGGAATTCTAGACTTCTTACATTTGAAAAGGAGGAATGTATAATCAACTCAGTAGACTTATGCAGGGATTTAAAACAAGTGTGCAGTGCTATGCTGACATAATATGTTAAGAAAAAAATAGAACACAAAGTCATATGTGCAGTCCCTAGCAAAGCTATATAAAATGTGTCAGTGTGCATATGGTCCAAGGCTGGAAATGACAAGAGGAAGCACAGGGCTTAGGTAACAGGTCCAGGGGTAACTGTGTTCTCTTTGATATTTTCTTTCAGGTTTTTGTAATGCTATTTTGACTCTTAAAAAAAAAAATACATATATATATATGTGTATACATATATATATGTATACTATATATATAAAAGAATTGGGCTGTGTAGAGCACTTACCTAGCATGCACATGCTGGTTCAAATCCCAGCACCATTAAAAAAAAAAGAAAATACAATGTACTTCCAAGACTCTTAGTAAACTTTCATCATATATCAACATGTCAAATAGCCAGTGTTTACTGGACCCAAAACTCCCTTTTGATCTTTGGATCAAAAGTTTAGTGATTGCCTCAGTTTCACTTGGTTACCTTACAATCTAGGTATCTAGATATAGAAATAGAAACCTATCTTTTTCGCAGAGCAAGAAATTTAGATAACAGGAACAGGTGCAGGTAAGCAGCTCACCCTGGCTACATTTTTAGTGTGGTTATTCTCACAAAAGACTGCTACTTATGCTTGTGTAGGCTGCACTACCCGACTTCAGGGGCACCACTCACAAAGTAAAGTGAATTGCACCCCTGGAATTCAGTGTTGCAGTTATGTTCTCACCTACAGCCCTAATCATGAAGGCTGTCTCTTTTGAAAAGTAGTCAACTCATTCATTCAATTAACTGAGTTTATAAACTGAGCATTTACCTGGCACCTGGCTCTGAGAAAGTCACAGGAATGTGAAAAGTAAGAATAGTTGCCAACAAAGAACCTTGGGACAGCAGCAGAAATGGGACTAGATCAAGTACAAGATTTAAAAACCACTATGCTGAGGACCTTAGCAGAGATATGGATGCCAGTGAGGGTGCTAGCCACCACTTAAAGGCAGGGCAAGGACCCAAGCTCACTCCCAAAATCAACTGAGAGGGAACTTAAGAGCAGATGCTGATGGGGAAAGAAGGTCTTCCAACCCAAAGTGAGAAAGTGTGTATGGGAGAATAAGAATGTGGTGCTCTAAAAGAACATCAAGTCATTTTTTGGTATCTGAAACGCAGATACCAAAGTTACAGTATCCTGAAGGGATCTGTAACTTGCCATGGAGAACAACCAGAGTAATCTAGTTGAGAAGGAAGGGGAGACAGATTCTCCTACAAGGCTCTCATCTAGTAGGAGAACAAGAAATGTGCTTCCTTTTTCATTTGTTTTTTTATTGTTGTGTTTTGAGACATGGTCTCACTATGGAACCCAGACTGGCCTTGACCTTGGAGATTCTCCTGCTTCAGCCTCTGGAGTTCTAGGATTTACAGGTGTGTGCCATCATGATCAGTTTCTTTTGGAAGAAGAGTGCTAAATGAGAAAACATCTAAAGTGCTATTACAAAACAATTTCTTTTTAGATTTAGAAGGTTAACTAACAAAAAAAAAAAAATGTTCATTTTCACCTCCCTACTAAAAGTCCATGTGTTTTAGAAAGAAATCTCCAGGTAGATGCTGGGAGGAAAAGGACTCTAAATATCCTAAACCACAATCAGCTAAGAGTAATAGGCATCTCTTACCATCTCTGAGCTAGATTCACCTTTTGGGAGTGAGGCAGCCAGCCTCAGGAAAACCAAGGTCCCTATCCCAGCTCTTGCATTCATCTCTAAGTAGGTGACCTTGAACAACCCTTTTCTTTTATAAGACGCTAGTGCTGTTCCAACCAAGCCTGCAGGGGCACTGTCCTGATTAAGTGAAATATCAAAGGAGAAAAAACATGGCTCACAGAAACCATAAATGTTCCTTTCCTTCTGACAATGCCCTCCAGCTAAAGAGCAGAGGGGCATACCTGCATCTGAACCAGCTGGGTTTGCTGTTCAGTACACAGAGAATGCACACCACAGAGAACTGCAAGGCATCCAAATCAGGGGACATTAGAAAGGACACACAGGATGTGGGTTTTGGCTGGATGATTCTGGGGAAAACAAGATTTTGGTCTGGATTGGATGCTATCAAGAAGTAGGGGCAACTTTATGATTTGGCTTCTTAATAACTCTTACTGAGAAAGCAGGAGGGCTAGCAGGGTGGCTCAAGTAGTAGAGTGCCTGCCCAGCAAGTGAGAAGGAAACTACAGCAAGGTGAAAACTGTAGCTGGTAAAGCAGCGGCAGTCACTCTTATCAGCCAGCATAAAGGGATACATGGTTCTTATATAGTATGGACAGTGTGCAGGTTTTCATATCTGTTCAGAAACAATAGGGACCTTGTTTTCATCTTGATCCATGATGGTCTCTGAATGTCCTTGTCTGATGTTGGTGACCTGTACAATTTTTTCATTTTCCACAACAGAACTCTAAGTCCTGAATGTGAGTGCCAGACCAACCCTGAGATGTCAGGGGCTACCTTTCTCTTTCTCATTTCCCATCAGGGTACAAAAGATGTTTTTGTCCTTTATGTTTAGAATTGAAAAGAGGTAAATTTTAAGCTGGTAACTAGTCACGTAATCACGAACATTGTAAGAACATATTGTTGAAACATTTTCTGGAAAGTTCAGCAGGAGGAGTTAACCGACTGAACAAATTACCACCCAACATAGTTCTTTTGAGAGATTTGCTCTCAATAGAACACTACAACATTGGAGGAGTGCAAAAAGTTTCTGGCTTTTTTCTAATAAGAACACTAATAATAAAAGGATACAAAGTGGGTATGCTACTCTTGGAGTTTCAAGTTGTCTTCTAACTGAAATCTCAATGTTCTCAGTATGAAAAACTGGATATCAGATACCTATGAGTAAAATGCTCTTTCACCCAGTAAACACCCCCTGCAAAAAATGGATAATGCTGGCCATATATTGCCTTTCTGACATTTCCTTGGGAATCTACAAGAACCTCCTTTTTCCCCTCCCCCAGTAAGACCATTTAAGTATGTGTTAAAAACTACAGAATACAAAATAAAAAAGTCTGACCAAAACCAACAAAAAAAGGATACAAAGTTCACTGAGAAATAAACTGTTAATCTAAAGAGTTTAAATAGCTTTTCACCAAGATGGCGCCAAAAGTGAAGAAGCTCCTGCCCCTCCCAAAGCTGATACCAAAGCAAAGGCTTTGAAAGCCAAGAAGGCAGTACTGAAAGGTGTCCACAGCCACAAAAAGAAGATATGCACGTCATCCACCTTCAGGAGGCCTAAGACACTGGTGGCTCCAGAGGCAGCCCAAATACCCTAGGAAGAATGTCCCCAGGAGAAACAAGCTTGACCCCTGTGCCATCATCAAGTTCCCCTTGACCACTGAGTCAGCCATGGAGAAGACAGAAGGCAACAACACACTTGCGTTCATTTGGATGTCAAGGCCAACAAGCACCAGATCAAACAGGCTGTGAAGCTTTATGACATTGACGTGGCTAAGGTCAATACACTCATCAGGCCTGATGAAGAGAAGGCTTATGTTTGACTGGCTCCTGATTATGATGCTTTGGATGTTGCCAACAAAACTGGAATCATCCAGCTGGCTAATTCTAAATACACATTTTTTTTCACCATTATAAAAAAAGAAAAAGCGTTTAAATAGATACATGCCTCTCATTCCACAAGAAAACAGTAGTGGCTCATGCCTGTAATCCTGGGTACTTGTGAAACTGAGATTGGAAGAAACAAGATTCAAGGCCAGCCCGAACAGAAAAAAGTTCATGAGACCCCCATCTTCAAATAACCAAAAGAAAATGGGCTGAAGGCATGGCTCAAGTAGCAAAATGCCGGCTTTGCAAACATGAAGCCCTGAGTTCAAACCCTAGTCTCACAAGAAACAAAAAAAAAGAAGAAGAAGAAGAAGAGGAAATTCTGTTCACAAATAGCATCAGCTTCTGTCCAAGAGTTCTAAACTGCTTGCTTGCTTTAAGGATTTGGGGCTTGCCTAGCCAGTCCCACAATTGCACAAACCAGTTCCTTGCGATGTATACATATAACATATACAAAAGAAAGAAAACAGTGGTAATGAACTAAAACTAAGAAAAAAGTAAATCTCCTGGTATAGAGAAGTTCAAGAAGATCACAATTAGAGTCTGTTTATCCATGTGGTTTAATCCAATAAGGGTATCCCTTGTCACCATCTTAGTAAAGCACCCCTTTGTTCCACCCAGGCCTGCGCCTCAAGAACACGTAGACCCTTCCCTTGGAGATACTACAGAAGAGCTAGCCCTCACTCACCTGGTTTCTGATCGGGCTCAGGCCAAGACTTTCGAAGCACATGGACTGTGGACCCAGGCTGAATGCCATAGAAGTCAAGGGTCTGGTCATCTCTTAGCTTCCGGCCACAGTGGATTAGATCTAAAAAGAATTTCCCAGTTATATTTTTCTCCTCAGATCAATTTAAAGGGTTTTTGTCCCTTAAGAACCTTACTTTGACTGGACAAATAGACGGAGAATGAAACACGCCTTAAAAGATACTCTGTTTTGTTGTGTTTGTTTGTTACACAGTCCCCCACTACCACAAATTATGTAGTCGAGTTTCCCACATTGGGGAAATCACAGGGGTCAGCACATCCGGAGTGCAATGGATAAGCCTCACCCTGGGGAAACCACCTTCATGATCATGGTATCTCCCCTGCCAGGTAAGTATTTTAAAAGATACTCTTATTAAGAAATATGTTTAGCAATTGCTATTAAGTACAAACTCTTATTTAAGAAAAACATCCACAAAAGAGCTCTAGAGCTTAACATTGTGAAGACTGCTTAATTTAAATGAGTGGAAAATTCAGGTATGTTGGTACACTACTGTAATACCAGCACCCAGGAGGCTGAAATAGGGTGATTGTGAGTTCAAGGCCAGCAAGACCCTATCTCAAAAAGCAAAGGGCTTGGGGCTGGGAATGTCCCTTGAGTGGTAAAGAGCACCTGCCTAGCAAGCACATGGGCCCTGAGTTTAAACCCCAGTATCACTTGAAAAAAAAAAAAAAAGGGAGGGGGGGTTGGGAATGTACTTCAATGGTAGAGCACTTACCTGACTAGCATGCATAAGGCCCGGGTTTGATCCCGAACAATAAAAAGATAAATGAATGAAAACATGCAACAATAAAAAAGGAAGAACCCACTCCAACTATGACAGAAAACACTCTTATCGCCAGTTGGAATCCTTAGTTATTATAAATTACATTTACAGAATAATTATATTATACTTAAATTCCTCCCTCCTCCACTGGGAATGCCCTGAAATCCTCATTTCCCTTTTTGCTGGCTTTCCTCTAATCAACCAAATAAATAAGTCATTTTAATCACCCCTTACTTAAGGGATATACTCAAGAGCCTCCCCCAATCAATACTCCTTCCCTAGCCTATCCCAGATTTTTACATTTTCAGAGAAATGCAATGTCGTAGTTAAGGAACTTTGTGATGAAGTAACTCAGTATAACGCATGACTGAAATGACAGTCAATAGTTTTATTCCATGGTTTGTGTTTCTACTCACATGACACTTGTCTGAAGTGTTAACTATGAAATCCCAAGCTCTTAATTCACTCTTGTAATTCTGATTCCAGACTTTTTTTTTTAAACAGGGTCATGCTATGTAGCCCAGGCTGCCCTTGAACTCGTAATCCTCTTGCCTCTGTCTCCCAAGGGGCTAGGATGACAGGTGTGCACAACTACACCCAGCTACTCTTATAATTCCAGAAGTAGTCTCCCCGAAAAGAGATCAAAGTAGCAGCCCAACCCCAGTCCAGAGAGACTCACCAATCAACTCAGGGTCTGGAACGGACTCCTGGAGTTTGCCAGCAATTAGCTGCTTAAGAAATGAAATACTATAGGCCCCTAGTGAATATTCTCCCAGTTCAGTCTCTGGCAATCGAAGAATAGACTTTGGGGCAAGTGGCTGGTCAGCCAGCTTCACCGCCAGATGCCAATCTGAGAGAGACATCCTCTCTCTTTCTCGCTCTCTCTTTCTCCCTGTAAAAGAATACAGCCTTAGTAACTGAATGACAGACCACAATCCTACTCCACTCCCTCCCACCAACAGGTTGAATGAGAGACAATTCAGGATGACACAGTAAGAAAGGCACAAGATGCAACATTAAGGAGACCAGAGCTAGACCTGAGGGTCCTCTCTTTATTCATCCTATAATGGGCAGCAAGGAATTCAGCTCCCTAGGCCTCAGTTTCTTCATCTTTAAAGTGGACATAAAATGCCATCCAATCTAATAGGAATGTTGTGAGGTTCAAGTGGATCATTCGACCATCTCCCTTTCCCCCCCCCCGGTACTGGGGCTTGAACTCAAGGTCTACACCTTGAGCCACTCCACCAGCCCTTTTATTGTGATGGGTTTTTTTCGAGATAGGGTCTCTCAAACTATTTGCCCAGGCTGGCTTCGAAACTTGATTCTCCTGATCTCTGCCTCCTGAGTAGCTGGGATTACAGGCGTGAGCCACAGCTCCTGACAACCATCTCCCTTCTAGACACTCCTTATTTCCGACTTTCTTCTACTTTTGCTTTGGCTATTAAAACTGTCTTATAACAAGTTACCTGCCTTTCTTGCTTCTCCCTGTAAAAGATCTATGCTGCCATCCAACGCATCATTTTAAAATAGAATTTCACCAAGTGACTTCACTGCTTAGAACTCCTCCAATGCCTATAAACCATCTGTATAAATAAATTTAAACTCCACATCTGGACTACAAACCCATTCGCCCAGCCCCCTGCCATCTTTCCTCCCCAACAGAGCCCCGCCCTGCCCCACCCTCCCAACAGGTAAGTACACCTCTTAACAAAGCTCTCTCCATCTTACAGCTTGCTCAGCTCCTTGCCATGTTAAGTTCTCTCCCTTTTTTGATCTCTTAGCAAACGCCTATCAAGACCGACATGAACACAACCTCTTCTGTTTCCTCTTTTCCCTCTGTTGTTCCCACGTTCCCTATCCCCTCAGGGAAACAGCTACACATACCTACTTCTCAGTCTCCCACCAGCACCCAACCACCACGACCCTCAATCCTAGAACTTTTCGTCTTGACTGTCTCTCTGCCTGTGCCTAGAAGTAAGTCCAAAAGTGAGGATGGGACAGTCTTGTAAGGCAAGGAAAGTCCTCGTTATCATCGTTTCTACAGAGGCTTCTGCTAGGGAGGAGGGGAAGAAAAGGCGTGAGGCTGCGCAGCAGACTCAAAGACATCGTCGACCTCCAGGTTTAAAACCTGGAAGGAGGCAGTCTCTTTGTGTGCCAATCTCACTTAATCCTCACAATCGTTCCCGGGACAGGCATCATCAGCCACATTTTACAGAAATGGAATCAAGACTCAGAATAAGGGAAGTCCCTTGGCCCAAGGTCACAGGCAGGTAGTAGTGGGTAGAGGGAGACACTATCTGTTGGCAACCCCACCTCTCCCGTAGGACCAGTTATCTAGTCGACCCACGTCGAGCCCGCGCGGCCAGGGACCCAGTGCCCTCACCCGTCCCGCGGAAGGAACCCGGCCGCAGAATCGCCGGTGTAAACACTCACGCTGGCCTTCTCGCCGGAAACCGGAAGCTCCGCCGTGCATTCTGGGAGTTGTAGTTTTCCTCCTGTGACCCCCCCCGCCCCTGATAACTAGATACCCCGCTAGGGGGCGCTAGTTGCAAGGCTTCCGGTTCCGAGGTGGTGTGACGACTAAGTTGTTTGAATTCCTCGGCGCGGGGACTTCGAGGTGCTTCCTCGGGGTGGGGGCGTGAAGGTTGCGGGGTTCCTATTTCCAGTTAGATTCACAGGACGCGAGTTGAGATAAGGGAGGAGGGTGAGGGGTTTTCGGAAGTAGTAAAACGGGCCCGTTGATTCTCGCGCTCGCCTGAGAAGCGAGTGAAGTCCGTTGGTTCTGCAGGGCCTTGGCGGGGTGGCGGACTCGCGTCGCCTCTTTCCCCAGCGGCTCCCGAAAATGGCTGTCCTGGGGTTCGGCGGCCTCTTTTTGCGCTCCTCGCCGCTCACTTCACGCGGCGGACCTGCCGATTGGGGTGTACCGGGATCCTGCACCCCCTGAACTTAGGACGATGGGGATGATATGACAGTCATTCACAGAGTCCGCTTTGGGAGGGGAATTTCCACTGGGCAGAGAAACGGCCTGTTTTAGGTGATGAAAAGCGTTCTGCGTGGTTCAAATTTAACTGGTTGCACAGACGTTGTAGTTAGCTAAAATCAAAGAGGGACTAGTGGATGGACGCTACTCAAGGAATTAGTTCGAGAACTAAGGAGATCAATACCCAAAGGAAAAAAAAAAAGAAAGAAAAGGAGATTGGCCATAATGACTAAAGGCCAATCCTGTGTGTACGGATGTAAAAGCTAAAATTGAACTGTAGGGCCCGGACTAAGACAGTAAGCCAGCAGGATAACTTGGTTGAGAAGAGCAAACAGACTGCAGGACTGGGAGGGAGCTAATCCTGTTCTCATAAATTGTCTTCACAGTCTGTCACTCCTAAGACTGAAGCTCAGATTGCTTATGGCAGCCCCCAAAATCCCCCATTTGCTATCCTACCCATCTTTAGATAGATCCCCTCTTTCAAGAGTTTTCCCCAACTATCCAGACTCAGGCTCTTTGCCGTCTACTAAGGTACTGGCACCTGAACCCCATATTTTATTGTTCTATTAAACTTTAATATTGTTCCTTAACAGCCCTGCAGGAGAAGCCAGGAATCTTGTCTGTTTTTTCTCCAAAGTGGAGTTAAATGTACCAGATGCTCATGAATTTCTTGTTTTGCTTGATGTGGTAATCTCCATGAAGGACTGGACTCTGTCTTTCAGCAGTTGATCAAGGCCTGGCGCATAGTAGGTTAGCAACAAATTCGTGTTGAGTGAAGAATCCAGGCAAAAACTGTTTACCAAATGTGAGTGTCTTGCTGTAGCCTTTTATTCCTAAGAGAGGACATCCGCCTCTCTTGAGTCTTCAACCATGGTGTTCAGAAATATTGTAATGATAAATTATAAATGAGTAAAGAGAGAACCCAAGACTAAACAAACAGATTCTTTGGAAACCAAGTTGTCAAGTAGGTTTGTGCTTCAAAGCAAGGGTCAGACCCTAGAGGAAATGAGAAACCTGGACACAGACAAAAATAGATGACTGGACATTTGTGGAGAAGGAAAAGTGTAGGCTCAGTCCTTCAACCAGTTCACATTTGGAACATTGATGCCCTCATCAGATCTCTCTCAAGAAAGTGCTAGACAATCAGTCCATTAAACTTTCAAGAGATCATTTGGCCTAGTTAGTAACTCTATTAGAAAACAAAGTGTAAGAATGAACATTTATGTTCTTTAAGCTTATAAAATTAATGTGAGGATTTCTGGGTCTACCGAGAGAACAAATGAAAATCATCTAACTATTTCCCCTAGAAACACAAATGGGACATGAAATAATACACTTATTAAAATCACATGAGCTGTGATTACAGGAGAAAAAAGAACATCCTGAGATGCCAAAGATGGAGCAATTGAAAACATGGCAGTGAGCCTGAGACCTTACAAGCACCTACCCAGGAAGATCTGTAGTGCTGGAAAACTTACTTGGGGTTTTTGTTTAACACCAAAGTATTGGGGCCTTCAGAGACTGAAACTGACACCTCTGCAAGAAGTTGAAACCCTTAAAATATTTGTACCGTAAGTGAAAGGACAGACTGCTAAATATATCTACATATGTATATATATATATACATATATATATATATATATATATCTCAGCACTAGAAGACTAGAAAAGTTCTCTGCTTGGTTCTAAGGGGAGGGCACTGAAGGGGGTGTCTGTGTCTGAAAAGAATTGCCTTCACTGAGAATTTGAAAGCTCAAGCCTATACTTGAGGTCACACTTTCCAAGATTGTTCAGGAATAACCAAAATTAGTCCTAGGGTTCTTGGCAAACCAAATATAAATCCTCTTTGAAGCAACATTCATGCCATCTGACAGGAAAGAAGAAAGCCAAACTGAAGACAGATGATTTCACATAAAGAATTAGCAAATACTTGTGGAAATACCCATTATCTTTAAAAAAATCAGGAAAAAGCACAAAAATGGAATCAGAAAAAAGAGTTGGCAACACCAAAGAGTCTAATATTAGAAAGTCAATAAAAAATAAAACTTATTAAAAACACTAAAAAAGATATTAAGCCTTTAAGAGTAAGATACGATAGAAAAAGATGCAGGTATATTTCAGAAGAAGTTAATACAGTACTACCATCTAATCCACACATCTCATTCACATTGCACTAGTTGTCCCCATTTGCTATCCTACCCATCTTTAGATAGATCCCCTCTTTCAAGAGTTTTCCCCAACTATCCAGACTCAGGCTCTTTGCCGTCTACTAAGGTACTGGCACCTGAACCCCATATTTTATTGTTCTATTAAACTTTAATATTGTTCCTTAACAGCCCTACAGGAGAAGCCAGGAATCTTGTCTGTTTTTTCTCCAAAGTGGAGTTAAATGTACCAGATGCTCATGAATTTCTTGTTTTGCTTGATGTGGTAATCTCCATGAAGGACTGGACTCTGTCTTTCAGCAGTTGATCAAGGCCTGGCGCATAGTAGGTTAGCAACAAATTCGTGTTGAGTGAAGAATCCAGGCAAAAACTGTTTACCAAATGTGAGTGTCTTGCTGTAGCCTTTTATTCCTAAGAGAGGACATCCGCCTCTCTTGAGTCTTCAACCATGGTGTTCAGAAATATTGTAATGATAAATTATAAATGAGTAAAGAGAGAACCCAAGACTAAACAAACAGATTCTTTGGAAACCAAGTTGTCAAGTAGGTTTGTGCTTCAAAGCAAGGGTCAGACCCTAGAGGAAATGAGAAACCTGGACACAGACAAAAATAGATGACTGGACATTTGTGGAGAAGGAAAAGTGTAGGCTCAGTCCTTCAACCAGTTCACATTTGGAACATTGATGCCCTCATCAGATCTCTCTCAAGAAAGTGCTAGACAATCAGTCCATTAAACTTTCAAGAGATCATTTGGCCTAGTTAGTAACTCTATTAGAAAACAAAGTGTAAGAATGAACATTTATGTTCTTTAAGCTTATAAAATTAATGTGAGGATTTCTGGGTCTACCGAGAGAACAAATGAAAATCATCTAACTATTTCCCCTAGAAACACAAATGGGACATGAAATAATACACTTATTAAAATCACATGAGCTGTGATTACAGGAGAAAAAAGAACATCCTGAGATGCCAAAGATGGAGCAATTGAAAACATGGCAGTGAGCCTGAGACCTTATAAGCACCTACCCAGGAAGATCTGTAGTGCTGGAAAACTTACTTGGGGTTTTTGTTTAACACCAAAGTATTGGGGCCTTCAGAGACTGAAACTGACACCTCTGCAAGAAGTTGAAACCCTTAAAATATTTGTACCGTAAGTGAAAGGACAGACTGCTAAATATATCTACATATGTATATATGTAAGCCGTGTAGCTAAGCACAGTGACTCATGCCTATAATCCCAACTACTCAGGAGGCAGAGATCAGGAAGAATCACTGTTAAAGCCAGCCTGGGCAAAAAGTGAGACCCCCATCATAACAAGTGGAGTATGGTGTATGCCTATGATCACAGATACTGTATGAGGCACAGATAAGAAGATCAAGGTCCCAGGCTGGCCCTGAGCAGAAACACAAGATCCTATCCAAAAAATAACCAAAGCAAAAAAGGGGCTGGGTTTGTAGCTCAGGTAGTGGAATGCATAGCTAGCAAGGTTGAGACCCTGACTTCAAACTCCTGTATCACAGAAAAAATTTTAAACAATTTCAGTATCACCTATGTCGTAAGCCAAATGAAACTGAATTTCTGACTTCTGTTCATTGATGTGCTTTTTCTATTGTTGCACCAACACCTATTTTTCTTTTTTCTTTTTTAAAAAGACAGGGTCTTGTTATGTTGCCCAGGCTGGCTCACATCTTTACTTCTGTACCTCTACAGTAGGTCTTGATATCTGGTAGCACAAATCATCCAGCTTTGTTTTGCCTGAAGTCGGGCATGGCTATTCATCAACAGATGACAGTTGTTAACTTTTTATGCTACTGTGCAATAAAATTTTATTGAATAAATATGTACTCAACAAAATTTAAATGGCACTGTACATTTGTTTGATCTGCATATTTCACTTACCTTGCATATTCCCCTATGTGCTGAAATTATTTTCTTTTTTCGTGGGACTGGGCTTTGAAGTCAGGGTGTCTCACTTAAGTGAGACCAGCTCTACCTCTCAAGACACACCTCCAGTCCTGAAATTGTCTTTAAGAATAATTCCAAATAATTTTAAGTTGCAAAAATGGTACAAAATAACTCTCTCCTACCCTTCACCCAAAGTCCCCAATAAACATTTTACATCTACTTTATTCTTTCTCACTTATTATATTATATTGTACTATTCTTTTTTTTAGCTACCGCCCCAGGCAATTTGAGAGCAAGTTTCAGATGTGTCCATTATTCCTAAATATTTCAGCAAGTATTTTCTGAAAATAGGACTCACTCCTATATAGCCGCAGTACAAACCATGAAGTTGAGAAGTTAATACAGTACTACCATCTAATCCACACATCTCATTCACATTGCACTAGTTGTCCCAGCTAGGTGGAAACTAGTCACCGCATTACTGTTTCATAAGTCTTATGGGAGACTTGGACAAAATATATCAGCTGTTTCTCTAAATACCTTGTTTCCAGTTAGTGGAGAATGGTACTTAGAATCCAAGTCTGGATGGTGGGTGTGCTTATTGCTATTGGGATGTCATAATTCAGTCCATCTCAGTGGTCAGATATAGGAAATGAATGTTTACATACAACCATATATATTTTCTTTATATATAAATATATATTCTATGTATGAGTTCATTACACATATATATACAATATATAAGTTCAATAGGTATTGATATGAACTTATATATTGTATAGATATATAATTGATATGAACAATTCCAATCTAAAATCACATTGTTTTTTTCTACTTTCCTCTTCTCTGTAATTTTCTCTCCTTTTCCAACAGTAAAATATTTGTGTCCCATTTTCCCTACTTATATGTGCTCACGGTGAACCCCAGAATATCTAGTCAGCCTTCCATCACTTTTTTTTTTTTTGACAAAACACTTGAGATAAGCAGCTTAAAGGAGGAAACATACATTTAGACTCACAACTTCAGAGGTTTCAGTCCTTGATCGGTTGGCTCCATTGCTTCTGGCCCAACGAAAGGCAAAGAAAGCATCCTGGCAAGGAGCACATGGCGGGGGAGAATTGCTCACCTCATGGCAGGGGGAAAGTAGAGAATAAGAGAAAGGGGTCAAGGACAATAAATATCCTTCAAAGATACAACCCCAGTTACATACTTCCTCCCACTAGGTCCCACCTCCTAATAACCCATCTTCCACCTATGAAATGAATCCATTATGAGATGCGTGCCTTCGTGATCTAGTCACCTCTCAATAGCACCAACAGTATTTTGGGAACATTTTATATTTGAACAGTAATAGTAGTATAACAATTGAGCCTCTCCAACTTGATGTCTGAGTTCAGAAATTGTTGCTAGTTTTGTTGCTATCTGGTATGATTAGAGTCCCAGACTCATGTCTTTCCTGCCCCCGACACAAGAATTGGCCATTTCTTGAAGAAACTCATACAGTTTTTAATGGGAAATTGTATTTCAAGACCATAGTCTGGGCAGGAGGGATATTTATTGCTTCTGATTGCTCACTTTAGTGAGTAGAGCTAGGGAAAAAAAAAATATATATATATATATATATATCCATAAAGACAGAAATAGAGATCATTTATAGTGCTACTTCAAATTTAAGACTACTGGGATTTAATTTAATCTTTTATAATTACATCTTTATTTCAGGATTCTAGTTCTCAAAAACATAGAGTGTGCTAGAATTTCAACATCCTATAATTGCTCATTTACTTTCTCCCACACATCAATCTCAGCATAACGATACCAATACTATAATCACCAACAGTTAACTGAAAAAGATTTTTTTTTTGGTGGGATGAAGTTTGAACTCAGTGCTTTGTCTTTGGAAAGGAGGTGCTCTACCGCTTGAGTCACCCCCTCCAGTCCATTTTGCTCTAGTTATTTTGGAAATGGGGTCTTATAAACTATTTCCCTGGACTGGCCTCAAACCTTGATCCTCCTCATCTCAGCCTCCCAAGTAGCTAGTATTACAGCTGTGAGCCACCAGCACCCAGTTTGAGAAGGTTTTAAAATTCTTCTACCTATATCCTTCTCATTCTACCTGCTCCATTCCCTTTCTCCATTTTAATAGATGTACTATATATTGTCCATTAAAATAATGCCTATATCCATTACTTTACAATCTTCCTTTTAACCCTTCTTAATTGTACAACGAATTCTGTGTTTAATACTACCAGTTTTTATTATTGAACTCATTCCATAGTGGATTTCTCTAGTAGTGCTACAATATTCGCTGGGAACAGTATTCCCTGAGCTTTTGCATATTAATAACAACTTGAAAATCAGTTTCCTAAAGCTAAAATTCTTGACTCACATTTTCTTTCCTTGAGATATTTTGCTTTCTTCTGATGATGGAAATCTAATCTTCCCTTACAAGTTACCTGTTCTTTTTACTCTTCCCTTACAAGTTACCTGTTCTTTTTACCTACCTGTCTAAATAATTTTTTTAATGTCTTTCTGTTGCTCTAGGTCCATAGTCTCAGTCATATGAGATGCTCTTTCAAAATGTAGTTTCACATATTTTTATTTCTTATAAAGCTTTTTGTTGAATTACAGGGTTATTTATTTATTGGCAGCACTAGGGTTTGAACTCAAGTCCTCACACATGCTAGGCAGGCACTCTTACCCTTTGAGCCACTCTACCAGCACTTTTCTGTAATAGGTGTTTTCCAAGATAGGGTCTCGTGAACTATTTGCCCGGGAGGGCTTCAAACCTTGATCCTCCTTATCTCTGCCTCCTGAGTAGCTAGGATTACAGGTGTGAGCCACTGGCGCTGGGTGAATTATGGGTTTTTATTTCACTTTTTTTGTTTTTGGCGGTACTGGTGTTTGAACTCAGGGTCTTACACTTGCTAGGCAGGCACTCTACCACTTGAGCCACTCAATAGGCTGAGTTACATGTTTTAGTTTTGTTCTTTTTGTTTTATTTTTGTCTTTTGGCAGCACTGGGGTTTGAACTCATGGCCTCATGCTTGCTAGGCAGGCTTGAGCCACTCTGCCAGCTCAAGTTACAGGTTCTCTTTTGGTTTTTTTCTTAGGAGAACTCTGGTTTCGCATGTATTGGATCTTTGACATCACTTTTCAACATTTGTCACTTTTCTCAAATCTTTTATATCTCTTTCATTTTTTTTAAATGTTTTCTCTCTTTACTTTTTTTATCTTAACACAGCTGTTATATTTATTCCTTCTGTGTCCCTTTTCATTTCATCTTCATAATGTATTGATTTTTTTCTCTTGTTTATAAATTCTTGAGTTCTCTCATTTATTTGTGAGTTTTCCTAGTTTACTAGATGTTGTGCCATTTTCCTAATACTTCAGTTTATTTTGAAATATGTGATTATATTTTTATCTGTTCCCTGGCTACACCTTTATTGGTATGCTTTTTATTATCTATAAGGATATAATTCTGCTCCTTATTTTTTTTCTTATAATAATTTTGTATGAGATTTGACTTTGCTATAATTTATTTTTGTGTGAAATTACTTTTCCAATGCTTTTTTTTTTCCCCAGTGCTGGAGATGGAACCCAGCTCCTTGCGCATGCTAGGCGGGTGGTCTACCACTGATCCACATCCCCAGCCCCTTCCTCAGCTTTTAAAAGATGTGATCCAGAGTAGTGTTTCAGACTTTTTTGGGGAGAGGGGACAGTACTGAGGTTTGAACTCAGGGCCTCATGCTTGCTAGGCAGGTGCTCTACCATGTGAACCACACCACCAACCCATGTTTCAAACTTCTGAGAGGTCTTTTGTCTATTGTTTTCATGTAATGTTAAAAAATAAGGCAGCCTGCTTTCTGAAATTCTCCAGCTCCATTACCCTTCCCAGTTTTTACCTGGATCTTCTCTTTCTTCCATCTCTATCCATCTCTGTTTTGCTCAATTTTGGTTCCATTGCTGGCAGTTTCTCCTCAATGTGAGACCCTGTCCTGGAAGGAGGCCCTGGCAGATCAGCTATAGGGAGCATACAGGCTAGACTGCTCTAGTCCTTAAAGCAGACCCCTTGCACGTAGCCAACTAGAGTGGGCAAAAAACTCTGTTCCACTGCTGTCTCAAATTAGTGAAGCTTTGTAATGAATACCTGCTAGTTCTTGGGAGGAATTCCTTTTCTCAGTTCTGTCAGTTGTATCATCATTTCCCTCTGCCTCTTTCTTCACAGGAGCTGATACTGTGCAAGTCTCCTGGCTGCCAGGAGTTTGTCCTCACCAACTTGTGTTTTAGAGTTAATGGGGAGGGGATACCATACAAATTACCACGGACTGTGCAGCTTACACAGTCATTGATTTTCTCACAGATCAGGAGGCCAGGAAATCCAAGGTCAAAGTCAAGCAGGGTTCAGTTTCTGGTGAGGGTTTTCTTCCTGCCTTTTGGACACTTTCTTGCTATGTTCTCACATGACCTTTCCTTGGTGTGTGCAATTAGAGAGAGAGAGATCTTAGAATAAGGTTACCAGTTCTGTTTGAGTAGGCCCCATCTCATAACCTCATTTAATCTTAATTATCTCCTAAAAGTCCTCTAAAACACATTTAAAGTTACATTCAGAGTTAAGTCTTCAACCTATGGGTTTAAGAGGGGAAACACAATTTAGTCCATAACACCTCCTTTTGCTGGGAGCATAGCTCACGTGACAGAGCTCCTGCCTAACAAGTACAAAGCCTTGAGTTCAAACCCCAGTAGTGACTAAAAGTAAACAATAACAACAAAAAAATCTACTTTTGTTACATTGCTCATGTATTTTTTTGTCAACCAGTCACCCTTTCTAAGTGGGGGTCCAGAGAGATTAAAAAGCTATGTCATTCAATATCCTAAGTGAAATAAGTTAATTACAAAAAGACAAATGCTGTATGATTCCATTTACATGAGATAACTACGGTAATTAAAATCCTAGAGACAGAAAGTAAAGTGCATGATGCCCGGGATTGGAGACAAAAGGGAATGGGGAGTTATTATTTAATAGGACAATTTCCACTTTGGGAGATAGAAAAATTTCTGGAGATGGAAGTTGTAAAAGTCACACATACTATAAATATATTAATGCCACAAAATTGTACACTTAAATCATATATAAGGGCTGGGGATATAGCTCAGTTAGAGAGTGCTTACCATGCACAAGGCCCTGGATTCAACCCCTAGCACTGCAACACAACAAAACAAAAAATTGTTAAAATGAGGGCTGGTGGAGTGGCTCAAGCAGTAGAGCACCTGCCTGGCAAGTGTAAGGCCCTGAGTTCAAACCCTAGTGCCACAAAAAAAAAAAAATTGTTAAAATGAGCAGTTTTACATTATGCATATTTTACCACAATTTTAAAAAGAAATAAACACTTCAAAACTTGAATGACTCCATCTGTCAATCACTGGCCTGGGACTCCAACCCTTCACTTGATTGGGGTCTATTCTAAGAATGGAGAGTGCAAGTTCACCAAAATGATTATAAAATACAAAGCTATGTCTGGCTGCATATGTGGGGCTCTTTCTTCTCCTGGAGCCAGACATAAAAATGGACAAAGAAGATATGATTGACTTTATGTCTGAAATCTTATTTCACAAACATTCAAGTGCCTGTTCTATGCGAGGCATTAGACCAGGAGCTGTGGAAAATGTAGAAATGAAGCATATATGAGAAATTCTTAGCCATGAAGGGAATATGTCCACGCATAAGTTTTTCAATGAATAATTTTAGTATGAGATGAAATACAGAGTGTGCCTTCTGCACCCCTAAAACGCCCTGTGCTTCTCTGTTACTGTACGTGTTTATTATATTGTCACTAACTACTCGCTGATCTTTCCCCCACACTCTGACACATTGTGTTGATGACCTGATCCCCCATCCATGCCCTTTCCATTTGGCAGGGTCCCTCCCACCAAGACTGGAGTAGCCTGCCCCACCATCTGATTCTGTTCCTCTAGGTGACTCACTTGGGTCAGACATGATGGAAGCAGAGGCTTGAGATGGACTTGAACCTTAGGAACTGCCCTTTTGCCATTCTGCCATTACCTTAAGAATGTGGAGATACGTGTTGCAGAGCTGAGTCTCCTGAGTTGCCCCAACCAAGGCCAGCCTAGGTTAGCTGCCTGCCACACCACGTAAAGATACACATTCAGCCCAGCCAAGAAAAGTGTACAAAATAACTATTTTACAACCTGATGGATTTTCATAAATGAACACATCCATGTTGTCATCACTGCCATGTGAAGAATGAGAACCAGGGCTCGGCTGTGCCTCAAGTGGTAGAGTGCCTGCCTAGCAAAGTCCTGAGTTCAAAACCCCAGGACTGCCCAAAAAAAAACAAAAAAGAAAAGAAAAGAACCTAAATAACACCTCAGAAGCACCTCTCATGCCACTCCTAGTCGTTACCCACTCCTCCCATAAGGGGAACATTATCCCTGATTTCTAACACCATGAATTGACTCTGTCTGTTTTTGAACTTCGAAATGAAATCATACCATGTATACATAGCGTTTTGTGTCTGACTTCTTTCATTCAACATTAAGGGATTTTTTTTTTCTTTATTCGCAGTCCTGGGGATTGAATCCAGGGCCTTGTGTGTGCTAGGCAAACAAGCGCTCTACCACTGAGCTATGTTTCTAGCCCTCCTTTGACATTAGGTACTTCCAGGTTGTTGTGAATCCCAGTAGTTCCTTTCTTTCCACTGCTTTATGGTACACCACAGTATAACCCCACACATTTATTAATTCTCGTGTTGATTGGTTCCTGTTTAAAGCTTTTAGAATAATAAATACTCTTGTGCACATCTTTGGTGAGCATATTTTTGCATTGCTGTTGCATAGTACAGTACTGAGGAATAGAATTGCTGGGAAATAGAGTAAGTACAGGTTCAGTTTTAGTACATACTGCCAAACAGACTTCCCAAGTAGCTATACCAATTCACACTCCCCACCAGAATCCTGAGAGTCCCAGTTTCTCCATATGCTTGCCAATACTTGGTAATATGAAGCTTTTGAATTTTAGGCATTCCAATGGGTATGAAATAGTATTTTGTTTTGGTTCTTATTTACATATCCCTTATGACTAATGAACATGAGTAAATTTTCATATGAACATTTGGATATCCTCTTTTGTGAATGAAGTGTCTGTTCATGTAAGATTCAAGCCTGCAGCTGGGTGAGGTGGCACATGTCTGTAACTACAGCTACTCAGGAGGCGGAGATTGGGAAGATTGGGATTGGAGGCCAGCCAGGCAAAAAGTTAGTAAGACACCTATCTCAACAAATAAAGCAGGTGTGGCAGTACATGCCTGTAATTCCAGCTACAAGAGAGGCAAAGGTAGGATAATCATGGTTTGAGGCTGGCCCTGGGCAAAAAACATGAGACCTTATCCAAAAAATAACTAAAGCAAAAAAGGGCTGGGGGCATGGTTCAAGTGGTAGAGCACCTGCCTAGCAAGCACAAGGCCCTGAGTTCAAATCCCAGTACTGAAAAAAAAAAATTCAAGTCTGCCTCATACACTCTTCTACTCTAAGAGCAGAAAGTCAGCTAAGGCTCACAGTAAGAGACAATAAAGATGAAAAAAGAACTTTGAATCAAGTCAAGCCCAGCCTTATCAAATCAAGAATGCTATACGCAGTGGGTTTCCAGCATAAGACACTGAACTCTGAGGCCTCAAACTAATACCCAAGAAGAAGATGATGGGTTGGATACATGCAATGTGGGGGGTCTCCAGGGAAACCCATCAGCTGGTCTCACAGACTCACAAGTTATCAAATATCTTGAAAACACCAGGATTTCTGTGGTCCTTAACCACACAGGCTCAGAAAAGATCATTTGCAGAGTCAGAAATCAATGTAAACACGAGAATGCTGGTATATGAATTCACCCCATGTGCCTGGGCTGCCAAGCATTCCAGTCTTTGATTAGGACCCTCTCCCTCTAAGAAAGCAGCATAGGAAACCAGATATAATCAGTATGCTGCATAGAAAGTAGAATCAGAGCACCAGCATGGGAGAGGGGACAAGGAAGAATAGGAGTGGGCTTCTAAGACTCTTATGGTAAAGCTGGATCTGCTGCAGGGAGCAGATAGGATATGACCTCGAACCAGGGCTTCCTTTTCCCCAGTGGTCTCAGATGAACAATGCCAATATTACCTCAGAGACCGTCTTGTTTTCAATGTTTACATGGGTAATTAACCCCTATTGTCATGGGCTCTTTATACATCCTGGAAGACATTTGTTGGTGGTCTTATTGTCATTGTTTTCCCCATCTCACTTCCCAGAAGTCTTTGGTCTTTTTTCAACAGATCATGCTTTCCTTTTGGAGATCAATCTCTGTAGCAACTGATTTTGTCTATATCTAGATCTAGTCACCACATAGAGGTCACCATGTAGGTGAAGCCAATCAACGTGGTCCATCGTCTAAGGCCAGTGATGGGTCCAGCATGTTAGCTCCAAATTCTGGGATCCTGATCCTTTGTATTTCTGATTGGTCATGAAGGAGAAAACATGTAGCCCTCCAAGCCACCTGAGGACTGCTAGGGGAGCCCGCCTCAGATGATGCTGACATGGTGTAAGGCAGTGTAGAGAGCTCAAGAGAACTGGATTCTTGATTTCAGTAAGCCATTGGATCAATGGACTTTTCAGTTATTTGAACCAAGAAATTCCCTTTCTTGTATAAACCAGTTTGCTTTGGTCTGTCTGTCAGACCTAGATGACTCATATATACTCATATATGTATTCACATAGGTTCTGGATATACATATATACATGTAGAACTCCCATTTTATTCAGAGTTTAAAAATATTCATCTCTCCACATCTCCTCTGGAGATAAAGGTGACAACATGGCCAATAAAATGTAAGTGAAAGCTACTAGCTGGTACTTCTGGAATAGCTATTGATTAAAAAATTTTAAGTTGGGTGATACACACCTATAATCCCAGCTAGTCGGGAAGTGAAGGCAGGAAGATCATGAGTTCCAGGCCAGCCCAGGCAAAGTGAGCAAGACCCTATCTCCAAATATATATATATATATATATATATAGAGAGAGAGAGAGAGAGAGAGAGAGAGAGAGAGAGAGAGATCTATATATATAGTATGCACAAGGCAAGTACTACAAGATAAATAATCGAATCAAATAAAATTTCAAAACAGGGCAGACTCCACAATCACATGCATTCTGCCTGCCTTCATCCCATCTTCCTACCTGCAAAGCAGATACCATATCCAGATCAATTACAGTCAACTTGTGATAATGAAGTCACAAGACACAAATTGAGGATGGCAGAAAATATAAGGAACCTGATTCCTTCAACTGCTGTACCAGCCTCAAGCTGCCTGTCCCAACGTCTTTGTAACAACAACAAAAAAAAGTAAAGCCCTTGGTAGTAAAGTCACTTTACAGAGTTCAGTTAATGCGATTCTGTCAAATAGAGAATTTTGCACACTGAAGTGAAATGGAAGTCAGATAATCTGAACTGTGGACTTTGTTGACCAGTAGAGATGGGGCTTTGGGACTTTGAGGGTAGAGAAATGGACTGGAAGGCTGCTAACTATGTTAGAAAGTGATGAAAGATTGGGTCAATCTGCCAACCAAAACTGTAGTGTTAGGGAAATTCACTGGAATAATTCAGAATATTAGCATGTGCTGGTGACTTCATTCCACTTTCAGCAAATTCCATAAAGAGACCATAAAGAGCTAGAGTTATCCAGGCTGAAGAAGAAAGTAAAGGAAATACCATGTCACTAAAGAGAGTACTCTGACATGACCTGCAACTCTTCTTCAAGCATTTCATAATTTGGAGACTTGTAGGGCTGAAAAAGATTGCTGCTACTATGCTCCAAACAGGATTGGTGGCTGCCAAACAATATCTTAAAGAAGGTAAGACTGGTGTTCTGGGCCTTTCCTAGTCACCTTCCTTTAAGAATTTACCACTTAAGCCGGTGTTGATGGCTCACGCCTGTAATCCCAGCTACTTGGGAAAC
This sequence comes from Castor canadensis, assembly GCF_047511655.1. NCBI lineage: Eukaryota > Metazoa > Chordata > Mammalia > Rodentia > Castoridae > Castor > Castor canadensis. Next base: position 5,121,297 of record NC_133404.1, read on the forward strand.
TGAGATTGGGAGGGTTATGGTTCAAAGCCAGCCTGGGCAAATAGTTTGCAAGATCCCATCTCCAAAATAACCAAATCATGGGCTAGTGGAGTGGCTCAAGTGGTGGAGCGCTTACTAACAAGTAAAAGACCCTGAGTTCAAAACCCCAGTACTGCAAAACAAAAAAACAAAAAATAACCAGAGCAAAATGGACTGGAGGTGTGACTCAAGCAGTAGAGTGTCTCCACCACTCAGCAAAGGAGGTGAGTTCTGCAAAGTGATCTCCCACTGCCATCTTTTCCTTCAAATTGCCTCAAGTGAGTTATCATGAAGTTGAAGACTTGTTTGGCAAAACACAGAGAATCAACAGAGGCAAATATGCTGGGAACCCACAATACTTTTGATGTAATTATATCAAGAAAAGCAAAACTTTTAAAATCTATCTAGCAAAAGCTTGTAGTTTTTTAACCCAGACCCCTCAGCTATCATAACAGCAAGGGTATCTCCCACTTCAAGGTTCATTTCTGACTTGATTACAGAGGGTAATGAACAAGAAGTCATCTCAAAAGAAGATGGGCCTGGGGCCATGGAGTATGAGAGAAAAGGAAGTTCCTCTTACATAGTTGGTTCCCTGTCTGCAAGGGAACCCTGGATACTCTTGTCTAGCCAAATCTGACACTTGCTGTAGATCTGATATTTGCTATAGCCTTGATGTACTTAGAAAAATTTCTCCCTTTCTCCTCAATACTATCTTCCCCATATACAACTTTTATTTTGTTTTCTCTACTTTTTTAAAAATTTGAGATAGGTCTCAATACATAGCACAGGCTGGCCTTAAATTCCCCATCTCCTGCCTCTTCCTCCCAAGTGTTGGGATAACAGGTATGTGCCACTGTGTCTGGCTCCTCCTTCACTCTTGTATATGTTACAAGAGTGTTGTTATGTTGGGAGAAGATAATTTGTCTTTTAATTTATAGATTCTGCACATGAAGACTGTATGGAGACAGATGCACATCAGCTGGAGATTCTGGGTTTTGAGCTGGTTGTGGTTTCTGGATGAGACTCTATGTATGTATGGTTGGATAGACAAAAGAGTGAACCAGGCATTCACTATTTTCTTTCTACCCAATGATCATTCTTCTTTTCTTCTTTACTAGAAGAACCCTGAATTTGTCAGGGCAAGCAATACTCAGCTAAAAAATTTCGGTTCCCTACCTCCCTTGCAAGCTGGGTAACCATCAGTTTTCTGGCCAGTGAGACACCAGCAAAACTGTGCCAAGAACATGTGGAAGAGCTTTGCTTTCTGGCATGGTGTCACTCTACCTCTCTTTCCACTGTTTTTTTCTTTTTGGTACTGGGGATTAAACCCAGAACTTCAAGCATGCTAGGCAAGACCTCTGTCTACCTCTTGAGCCATCCTCCTAGTCCCTTTGTTTGTATTGTTTCTGAGATAGGATTGTTTGCCCAGTCTGGCCTAGAACTTGCCATCTTCCTTCTTCTGCTTCCTGAGTAGTTGGAATTACAGGCATGTGAACCAGATGGAAACTTGAATCCTTAGGAATAAATGAATCATATCAAAAATGGTGAATATAAAAATACATATTAAAGATGACAATAGCTGCCTCCATCTGCTAGGACTCATTCAAAGACTCCCAGTGGATGCCTGGTACCACATAGTACCCAACTCTCATAAGGGAGCTACGTTGGAAACATAGACAGGTATGCTTGTGTCTTTCCGTGATGTCAGAATTTATTGAAAAACATTAAATTCATAAGCTACATCAGTTTCATTGGAATTAATTCATCAAGTACTACTGATTTCATGTGATAGCCATGAACCATTGGTAAATAGGTTTGTTTTATTCCAATCTTAATTACTAATATTAACTTTCAGATCACACATTACACTTAACACAATGATATACAGATTATAGAATGACTAAAAAGAGCTAAAGCAGTAGTAGGGTTCAAAGAGGCCTTTCTGAAGGCAAGAGCAGAGAGCCGATATGGACACAATGAGTCACTGCAGGTGGTTAGATAAAATAGTAACATAATGAACCCGTCATTGTAGAACATGGGTGTGATAGTGCAGAGTTGGTTCAAAGCACAGAACTAGTTCAAGGTGCAGAGCTGGTTCCAGACATACTGGGTCAGATGGATGGCAAATTTGAATGGGTCATGTCAATCAAGGGGATTGTGCTGTGCTGAAGCCCCAGGGTCAGGGTTGGGAGTTTGTCACCTGGCAATCTTGGTGCATACATGGAATGGTTTAATGACAAGCTGATGGTTGCCATGATACCCCAGTGTTAGGTGATCCAAGTGAGGGAGGTTGCTTCATTTGTTGGTCAGGTGTGTTCAATAAACTCATGTGTCTGGCTTTTTTGATATGGGTTTGATACTTTTATGTGTCCATGAGCTCCTGATTAAATTTCATAAATTTATAGATGGTAATCTTCCATTTATATAAATAAGTTATGTATCAGTCTGTGCCTCATGTTTTATGTTGGACAGGTGGTGGTTGTTTACTTGCACAAACAAGATGTAGAGTCATTCTGCCTCAGCATTTACACTCAAAATGGAGCCACTCAGGGCAAGGCACAGCCTGAAAGCTACTGTTCTATACAATATGGGGGAGTAACTTAGAGCAGGCCCAGCCTGATTCCACACCAATCTTACATGTACTATAGTATTTTTTCCTATACATACACACACACCTATGCTAAAGTTTATAAATTAGGCACAGTAAGACATTAACAACAATAACTGAGAACAAAATGGAACGATTATAACAATATATTGAAATAAAAGTTATCTTATGGTACTATCCCCACTATTCTCGTGATGATGTGAAACCACACAGCACCTACATGATGAGATGAAGTGAGGTGAATGATACAGCCATTGTGATGTAGCACTGGGCTACTTAACACAAGCACTGTGGTTACAGGACAGTTGATCTGATACCAAGATAGCTACCAAGTGACTAATGAGTTGGTAGCATTTACAGCATGGATATGCTGGACAAATGGCTGACCCATGTCTAGGGCAAGACAAATAAGACAATACCAGATTTTTTCAAGCTACTCAGAATGGTGAGAAATTTAAACTTATGAATTGCTTATTTCTAGAATTTTCTACTTGGTATTTGGGGACCAAAGTTGATGTGGGTAACTGAAACTGTGGAAACAAAAACCTTGAATAAGGGGAAACTATTGTATTTTTTCTTTTTAGTTTCTTTAAAATGTAAATGCCTTTTTTTTGGGGGGGGCGGGCAGGGGGCAAGGGTGAAGTAGGGATTGAAACCAAAGCCTTGCTTATGCTAGAATATGCTCTACCACAGAGCTACACTTCCAGTCCTCATGTGACGGTTTAAAAATAAAGTCAGAGTTTTCCTTTCCGTTCCCCAGAGCATTGGAGCAGACTTGAAGATCTGGTAGATTTTCTTGTGAATCCAGGTTAGCCTTGGGACTTTTTGAGGGGTAATTCTTCAATTTCTTTCCATCATCTGTGTACTGGGGTTGGTTTTGGAAAACAATATTTTCCTAGGGAATTATTTAATCCAGATTTTCTGATGTGTTTCTCTAGATTAATGAAAAGTAGTTTCTTCAGTTTCAATAATTATGTCCTTATCATTTGTTTTTTATTTCTCTGTCTTTCTCTCATTTTTTGGTGGTATTAGGGTTTGAACTCAGGGCTTTGCCCTTGATAGGCAGGTGCTCTACGGCTTGAGCCATGCTTTCCGCCCTTTTTGCTCTGGTTATTTTGGAGTTAGAGTCTTACACTTTTGCCTAGGCTGGCCTGGACAGCGAACCTCCCATTTTATGCTTCCCACCATCACTGGGATGACAGGCACATGCCACCAGGTCTAGCACTTTCTGTTGAGATAGGGTCTTGCAAACTTTTTTGCCTGACCTCAAACCAATATCCTCTGGATTTCAGTCTCACTTGTAGCTTGGAATGCCAGGCACACACTACCAAACCTAACTGGTCTTGTCATTTCTCTTGCATATTTATGCTTTTTACTTTCCATTCTTGATGAAGTTAGCTAGTGAGTTTGTCTACCTGATTGATTTTTTTCTCTAAGGAAAAGAAGTTGAATTAATTTAGTCTTTTTTTCTCTTTTCCTTATTTTTTGAAAGAATCCATTTTTTATCCCAACAGGATCACACTCAACAATAAAGATCGTAAGTCTTGGGCTGGCAGAGTAGCTCAAGTGGTAGAGTCCCACCTAGCAAGTGTGAAGCCCTCAGTTCAAACCCCAGTACTGCCAAAAAAAAAAGAAAAAAAGATCATACATCTTAACTGGGTTTTGTATTCAGATGGATATTTCATTGCCATCACTATTAAAATAACATTTCCAAGCCAGAACCAGATAAACAGGAGGAAAGCTATTCATTTTGACTGATTTTTCTAGTACACACTAAATTTTGTTAAATAATGCCTTTTATGAAATTATTCTGCAAATGAAACAAACTCGATTTTGAAATATATAAAGAGATCTACTACAAAATCCACCTCACTCACCCCACTGATAATCTTATTATTGTTATGTCATAGAATGAAGTGAAGCTCCAGTCTCATCCCAGTGTTGAGTTTACTTCATGAGTCCCAAAATCCTGTGTTAGTCAGACTTTTCATCATTATGACAAAATACCTAAGAAAACAAGAAAAGAAAGATTTATTTTGCTCACAGTTTCAAAGGTCTCACTCTATCATGGTGAGGAAGGTTCCACAGAGCAGAGCGGCTCACCTCACTGTGGCCAGGAAGCGGAGAGAATGCCTGCATCAGCTTTCTCTCCTTTTCCCTTTCATTCTGTCTGGTTCCCGACCTATAGAATGATGCCACCCACATTCAGCTTGGGTCTTCCCCGATTAATTAATCCTCTCTGGAAACACCTTCACAGACACACCCAGAGACTTGCTTTACTTATCTCCTACGTGCTTCTCAGTCCACTCAAGGTGCCATTGAAGATTGGCCATCACATCTTCCTAACCCATTGCATTCTTAGTCTAAGGGAATCAACCTTCCCAATATTGTGGTTTAAGAACTGATACTATGGCTTCAAAAGGTTATCCAAGATGTGTGGATCCTAGTCACAGAATCCTGTAGGTGAGCCCTTCCTTAAAGAAACAAAGTAAACCCAGATCTTTTTCATTTACTTTGTACTTTTTAACAGTCTTATCATGTTGCTCAGACTGGCCATGAACACCTGGGCTCAAGCAGTCTTTGTACCTCAGCCTCTCAAATAGCTTTGACAACAGACATGCATTTCACTTATTTAGGACAGACATCTTGTACCCGTTTTCCCCCTAGTGAATATACTAGTTTTATTTTTTAAAGATAAGTGAGTATAGAAATGACAGATTTTCGGAATGAGCCTGGGATCTGAGCCCCATGCACAGCTACCTGCAGTTTACCTTTCCAGTCTTCCCCCCCCCATTCCTCCACCCATCCTAAACCCTAGATCCCTCAGTCTACAGACCTCTCTCCAAGTTTGGCTCAAGCTTTCCTTCCCTCATGTTGGTCGTATCATTTCCTTTCCTTCCTCTCAGATCCATTAAGTCTTGATCACATCTTATTTTCTTTGGAGACTCAGTGGGAGAGCTGGCAGAGTAGGCTTTCCCAAACTGCCTTGCCTCTAGGGCTGGAGGAGTGGCTCAAGTGGTAGAGTGCCTGCTTTGTAAGCATGAATCCCGAGTTCAACCCCCAGTCCTGCAAAAAAAAATATATATAAAAAATCAAATTGTGTTGGTGGTATAGTGGTGAGTATAGATACCTTCCAAACCGCCTTGCTTCTAGGAAGTTATGAGAACCCAACAGCACAGCACAGCCAGCAGCAACGTACCATCGCCATGGCACCAAGAGCAATCACAAAAGACACGGGGCTAACTTTACTCTTTCTCCCCTTGTAGAATTGAAAATCTGTCTAGGTGAGGCCTATAAAGTCTTAAAACATTTCAGCTGTCATTTGCTGAAATATTCTAGAATTTTTTTGAGATGGAGTCTTACTGTGCAGCTGAGGCTAGCCTCAGACTCACTATGCATCCCAAGCCAGCCTTGAACTCATGATCCTCCTGCCTCAGCCTCCTGAGTGTTGGGATTGCAGGCATGTACCACCATGCCTGACCATATAAACCATCTTAACGGAAACATTGCATAGTGAATCGTCCCCATTGCTCTCAAGATTTCATGTCTCTTTGCTACTGTAAAGATACATGGCCTCATTCTATTCTGTCTTCTCCGGCCCATCAGGGTTTACTGAAGAAGACAGTAAACCAGGTGCTAATGGCTCATCCCTTTAATCCTAGCTACTCAGGAAGCAGAGATCAGAAGGATCATGGTTCAAAGTCAGTCCAGGCAAACAGTCCAGGAGACCCTATTAAAAAAAATGCATCACAAAAAGGGTTCTTTCCTTCTTTCCTTCCTTCCTTTATCTCTCTCTCTTCCTTCCTCTCTCTCTCTTCCTTCCTCTCTCTCTCCCTCCTTTTCTCCCTCCCTTCCTTCTTTCCTTCCTTTCTTCCTCTCTCCCTCCCCCTCTCTCTCTCTCTCTTTCTCTCTCTCAGAGCAATGCTGGAGATTGAACCCAGGGCTTTGCATATACTAGGCAAGCACTGTACCAGCCCTGTCATAATTATTTTCTTCCATTCACCTGATAGGAGCATCAGATTCCAGGAAACAAGGACTTAAGTAAGTAGCTCTCAGCCTGCATGTTACTATGGGCAAAGATGTCAAATGGAGAAATGGGAGGATACAAGTCCCAGGCTTCACTACCTTCTCTAGTGCTGCCCAACAGCATCTAATCCCGGACAGTGGGCACAGGTGAGCACACCTTGCTTCAACCTTCAGTGGCAAGAGGAGCAGGGAAGAGGAAAACACAGCCAACTGGAGTTGGGAACAGGCAAATTGCCCTTCAAAGGCTGGAGTGAATGAGGGTGAAGAAGAACTGCAGGTACATGGCCAGGGAAGGGGTGCCTTTCCCACCCATGGCTAAGCAGCCTGGCCAGTATCAGGCCTTCTCCAGCTCCAAACATCTTTTTTTAATTTTTTTTCTAACTCATTAATTTCTGCTCACATCTGTATTCTTCTTTTTTTTTTTCCTAACTTTTTAGTTGATATCCTTTTTTTTTTTTTTGCAGTACTGGGGTTTGAACTCAGGGCCTTCACCTTGAGCCAGTCGACCAGCCCTTTTTTTGTGATGGTTTTTTTCTGAGATAGGGTCTCTGAAACTATTTGCCCTGGCTGGCTTTGAACCACGATCCTCCTGATCTCTGCCTCTTGAGTAGCTAGGATTACAGACATGAGCCATCAGCACCTGACTTAATATTTTGTTTTGTGTGCTCATTTTCTACACATGGCTCTCTGTTGGTTCTTTTAACTTTGCCTAGTTCTGTCAGAGGCTACCTGCTCCTACAGCACCCTGCTGGTTGATGTCTAATTTTATTGATAACAGTATTTGTTGTCACACATTTCCTTCTGAATACTGCTTCTGCAGTATCTCAAATGCATATGGGCTGTGTTTCCATTATTTCTACTTCATGAAAATCTGCAATTTTGGTTTGTGTTACCTTTTTGACTCAAGAATTGCTTAATGGTTTTCAAAAATTTCTTGATGGAAGGGTCTTATTGCTTTTAGTTGAGCTGTTTATATAGAGCAATTTTTGAAAGTGATTGAGGTTTTCTTTGTGTCCTAAGACAGCAGCAATTTCCACAAATGCTCCTCTTGGTCACTCAGCAGCCAGTGCTCTGATCCCCCCAGGTCTCAGCCCTGTCCTTGGTATTTCCCCATCTTTATGGAGACAGTGCAGCAATGCTATCCGGTCTGGCCACCTCTAGGACCTGGCTGCTGTAGGCTCTCTTGCTACCACCCCCTGCCCATGTTCAGCTGTGGCTTTAGAGCTGGCTTTGCCGGCTTCAGATAGATACATGTAAATTGAAGTTTGAGGTATTCTCTCTGGGAGTGATGCTATAGGTGAGGGCTGGGGTGATTTCATCTGCCTTCATTGCTGATCTGTATAGTTTTTGAAGGATTGTAAAGAATTTAGATGGCTGCCATTATTCTATAGGAATTGGGAAACTTTGTGCTTTCTTTTTATTATATCTTTTCATTTTTGCCTTTTCTTCATTCCTGCCTTCCTTTGGTTTAATCAGCTTTTCTTTTTTGCCCTTCCCTTCCCAGGGACATTGAAATCACAGTTCTATTTCTGACCCCTTAAAAGTGTCGCATGCACATTTGACTTAACAAAGCCTAAGTTAATCAAGTCACTACCTTTCTTCTAAACCATGTGAAGACCCTAGCATGCCTTAACTCTCAGTCATCTCCCTCTCACAGTATTATTCACTCAACAAACAATTTTGAGTGCTTACCACATGCCAGGTTGATACAGTAATGATCAAAAATAAGAAAAGAAGACAGAATCCTTACTCTGATGATTTGCATTTTAATGGGAGAGAAAAGATACAAAATTTGAGAATGTAGCAGATTGCTTAGTGTATAAGGACTAAGGAGCAAAATATAAAGCAAGGTAGTGGAATATGAAGTGTGCGTGAGAGACACGAAAGGCCTCACTAGAAAGATTCATTTGGAGTTAGAACCTGAAGGAAGTGAGAGCTACTTATGCAGATATCTTGGGGAGCATACTCTAGAAATTGCCTAAGAGGCCAGGCAACAGTAAAGACAATGGTGGGGAGAGGGTGTGCAGCATGGCAGGATGTGAGGTCACTCAGCTAACAAAGAATCTGGAATAGAACAGATTACAGATTGTCCATAATAAAAATTCTGGCTTTACTTTTTTCTCTCTCTTTCTTTTTGCAATGCTGGGGACTGACCCAGAAACCTCTTAACCCCCAAGAATTTGACTTAAAAACCAAGTTGGGGACCCATCAAAGGGTGCTGAATTACATGATCTGACATATGTTGAACCAGGGTCACTCAGTTGATATATTAAGTAAGAAAAGATTGTGGAGCTAGGGATGTATGGCTGGGTGGTAGACACTTGCCTAGAATGTGTGAGCTCTGGGTTCAAATTACAGCATTGAAAAAAAAAGATTGCTAATATGGGGATGTCGACTGGCTCAAGAAAGCACAGTGGGAAGAGATGAGAAATGCTTGAACTCTGAGTGTGTGCTAGAAGTACAGCTGACAGAATTCACTGAGTGACCAGTGAGGTGCGAAGAAAAATGAGAGATCAAGGATGACACTATTTTGACCTGAACTGGAATAATCGAGTTGCTATTGGCTTCCTACTGACTTAATTTAACCATGAGGCACAGTAGGCAGAATTCTGAGAATCCCCCATCATCCTCACCCTTGTCTAATCCCTTCCTTTCCCCTTGAGAGAGCTTCTAACTTGTGTTGTTTCCAGAATGTTCTAAGACAAAAGGGAGATTATCCAGGTGATCTACTCTAATCACAGTTATAAGCTCAGGTTTGTCCAACTGGTTGGATGGAAGAGGGGGTGAGAGAGATTCTAAGCACAAGAGAGACAGTGCACCAGGATTGCTCTGAAGAGAAAGAACCCTGAAAAGGCAGCCAGGCCGCACTCCAGCCATCAAGGAACCAGGACCTGAGATCAACAACCACGAAGAATGGAATTCTGTCAGCCACATGAATTTGGAAGCAGGTTCTTACCCAGAACCTCCAGGCAAGAGCCCAACCCTGATTTCAGTTGTATGGGTTTCTGAACAGAGATCCAGCCAAACCCACAGTTCTGACCTACAGAACTCTGAAATAATAAGTGGATGTGTTTTAAACTAAGGCTGGGGGCTGTAGGGTGTGCTTGCTAATTGTTCGGGAGGATGGGGATGGTGTTGTGTGCATTATTAAACCAGAGGAGGAGTTCTAGAATGAGAGAACTACACACTGCAAACCTGCACTAGTCAATACAGCAGACACCAGCCACACGTGGGTATGGAGGACTTGAAATGTGGCCATCCAAATTGAGGCATGCTGGGCAGTGTAAAATACCCACTAGATTTTGAAGACTTAATTTGCAAAAACGAATGTAAAATAGTAAGTTTATTTTATATTGATTATATTTTGAAATGATATTTTGATATATTGTATTAAATATATTAAACTTGTAATACACATGTGCACGGAAGCAATGCTAGGAATCTCTCTGTATAGCTATCCTATCTCAACTAGCAAAAACGCTGTCTTTCCTATTATTGCTTATGTCTTCTCTTCAACAAAACTGGAGAAGAGGGCAGAACAGGGTCTGCCTGGAAGCGAGAGGAGAGAAATGGCCCAAACAACGTATGCACATATGAATAAATGGATAAAAAATAAAATAAAATAAAAACATATTAGTAAAAAATAAATAAATAATTAAATATATTGAACTTAATTTCACCTTTTTTTTTTTTTTTTTTGCTGGGTCTTGAACACAGGGCCTCACACTTGCTAGGCAGGCACTCTACCACTTGAGCCACATCTCCAGCCCTTTTTTTTTTTTTTCATTTTTCTTTTATTATTCATATGTGCATACAAGGCTTGGTTCATTTCTCCCCCCCGCCCCCACCCCCTCCCTTACCACCCACTCCGCCCCCTCCCTCTCCCTCCCCCCCAATACCCAGCAGAAACTATTTTGCCCTTATTTCTAATTTTGTTGTAGAGAGAGTATAAGCAATAATAGGAAGGAACAAGGGGTTTTGCTGGTTGAGATAAGGATAGCTATACAGGGCATTGACTCACATTGATTTCCTGTGCGTGGGTGTTACCTTCTAGGTTAATTCTTTTTGATCTAACCTTTCCTCTAGTACCTGTTCCCCTTTTCCTATTGGCCTCAGTTGCTTTAAGGTATCTGCTTTAGTTTCTCTGCGTTAAGGGCAACAAATGCTAGCTAGTTTTTTAGGTGTCTTACCTATCCTCACCCCTCCCTTGTGTGCTCTTGCTTTTATCATGAGCCCAAAGTCCAATCCCCTTGTTGTGTTTGCCCTTGATCTAATGTCCACATATGAGGGAGAACATAGGATTTTTGGTTTTTTGAGCCAGACTAACCTCACTCAGAATGATGTTCTCCAATTCCATCCATTTACCAGCAAATGATAACATTTCGTTCTTCTTCATGGCTGCATAAAATTCCATTGTGTATAGATACCACATTTTCTTAATCCATTCGTCAGTGGTGGGGCATCTTGGCTGTTTCCATAACTTGGCTATTGTGAATAGTGCCGCAATAAACATGGGTGTGCAGGTGCCTCTGGAGTAACAGTCTTTTGGGTATATCCCCAAGAGTGGTATTGTCCAGCCCTTTTTTGCTTTAGCTATTTTTCAGATGGAGTCTCATGTTTTTCCCCACATTGGCCTCGGATTGTGATCATCCTACCTAGGGTCTCCAGAGTAGCTGGGATCACAGGCATACACCACCACACTGAGCTTATTTGTTAGGATCAGAGCTTGCTAACTTTTTGCTTGATCCTCCTGATCTCTGCCTCTCAAGTAGCTGGGATTAGAGGCCTGGCCACCTGTTTTTTACATTTAAAAATTGATTGTGGGGCTAGTGGTGACTGAAGTGTCAGAATGCCTGCCTAGTAAGGACAAGGCCTTGAGTTCAAACCCTAGTACCACCAAAAACAACAACAACAACAAAGTTACAGACGTAATTCAAAGTTGCATATGTAGTTTGCATTATTGTTTTACTGGACAGTGATGTTGTAAACTCTTTTGAACATCTCGCATTTCTTTGTCATGTACATTAGTTGGTTTTTGTTGTTTGTTTTTTGTTTCATTTTTTGCTTTGTAGTGCTGGCTAACTTTGAACTGCCAATCCTCCTGCCTCAGCTTCTGAGTGCTGGGGTTACAAGTGTGCAATCACCATGCCTGCTTCTTATTAAACACATTTTTTCTCATTTAGCACTGTAGGTTTAGACAGGCAAAGTTCTCATAATAATGGTGGAGAAGGGAGCTCCCTGGCATACTTTGTAACCTGTTTTCCCAGACTACATTAACCCACTAGTTGATGCACGTAGGTGTACAGGTCAATGGAGAGATGGATAGGAAGATAGTGGAGGTGGAGGAAGGAGGTGACATTAGGTGACCACCATTGTGGAGCTCTGAGGGTGTTTACAGCAAAGGGGGAGAGGGCACTTTGTTCTGTAGATAGGGATCACAACCTGTCTCTGTGGGAGAATGAAGGAAGGGCCAGCTGTCACTGCCCAACCTAACGGTCACATGTGCAGTGCCCCCTGGTGGACTATGGCCGCACCTGAGCCAGGCCACTCAGAATCCACTTACTACCTCCACTATCCTCCTCCAAGCTTCCCTGGTTCCACTCCTTCCCACCAGAATGGCCTTCTAAAGCCTTCTTCAGATTACATCTCACTCCTCTGCTTACTCAGACTTAAGCCAGTGTCTTCACTGCAGTCTCCATGGCTCTACCCAGCATGTCGTGCTCCCTGTCCCCGAGCTGCCTTTCTGTCCCCACCTCCTACTCCTGGACTTCTTATTCTCTCTATTCTCCCCTCCCCACCCAGCCCCTGGGCTGCTTGCTCTTTCTCTGCAGTATAACACACTGGGCATGCTCCTGCCTCTTGCCCACAATGCACGGATGTCACACACATTGAATTCACAGCTGTGGTCAGTAGAACCACACCACCTTGCCACCCTAAATTACATAACAGTCCCCCCAGCACTCTGTACCCCCTAACTGGACTCGTTGTTTGCCAGAGCATTTTACAACATCTGACATATCGTTTATTTATTTACTTGTTACACACAGTTATCCTCCAGTATCCATGGAGAGGTTGGTGCCAGGAGCCCCACCCCACCCTCAGGATACCAAAACCCTGGGTACTTAAATCTCTTATATAAAAATGACACAATACTTGCCTGTAACCTCACATATCCTCCTGTATACTCCAAATCCTCTCTGGACTACTTAAATTACCTCATACAATGTAAATGCTATGTAAGTCACTGTTACACTGTATTGTTTAGGGAATAATGACAAATACAGGACAAACCCAGATTTTTTCCAAATATTTTTAATCTGTATTAGTCAAATCTATGAATACAGTGGGGGGAGGAGGGGTAAAGGAGAATGATGAAAGGGGGTGAATTCAAGTATGATAAATTTGATATAAGAACTTTTGTAAATGCTACAATGTACCCACACTAAGCACAATTAAAAAAAAAAGATATATAGCCAAGCACTGGTGGCTCACACCTGTAATCCTAGCTACTCAAGAGGCAGAGATCAGGAGGATCATGATTCAAAGCCAGCCCAGGCAAATAGTTCACAAACCCTATCTGGAATATACTCAACACAAAAAAAAGGCTGGTGGAGTGGCTCAAAGGGTAGGCCTTGAGTTCAAACGCCAGTACCGTGAAAAAAAAAAAAAAAAAAATATATATATATATATATATATATATATATATATATATATATATATAAAACTACAGATACAGAGCTTGTGGCTATATAAGTAGATATATAATAAATACATATATAAAATATATATTAATATATGAAGATATATGTATATATATGTCTTATATGTGTATATATTTATTACCTGTCTCCTCCCTACTAGAATACAAACTTTAAAAGAGCAGGAATCTTGTCTGTTTTGTTCACATTTGTACCCCACATCCAGAACAGTGTCTGCCATGTAGAAAGTTCTCAGAAACGTGTTTGGATGAGTAAATGAAATATGAACAATAAACAGACATTGCACAACCTTCATTGTTTTATTCTTGGAAGTCAAGACTTAATCACAAACAGGTCAACTCTCCATAAATTTACATAAAATTTAGAAGATTCCAATTATAATCCCAAAAGATTTCTTCTTTTGTTGGATTAAATTATCTTAAAATTCTGTGGAAGGTATGAAGCAAGTAGCTGATAAATCAGGAAGAAGTACAGGCTATCAGACAACACTGTAAAGCTACCATAATGACACTGATATAACATTGGTATATGATTAGACAAACCAGTGCGTCAGAACAGAAAATCCAGGAATAGCCAGGCGCCAGGGGTTCAGGCCTGTAATCCTAGCTACTCAGGAGGCAGTGATCAGGAGGATCGAGGTTCGAAGCCAGCCCAGGCAAATAGTTCTGAAGAACCTATCTCAAAAAATACCCAGCACAAAACAGGGCTAGTGAAATGGCTCAAGTGATAGAGCACCTGCCTAGCAAGCATGAGGCCTTAAGTTCAAACCCCAGTGCCCCCCCCAAAAAAAGAAAATTCAGGAATAGATATCTCTGAATAAGAATATAAAATATGAGTAGTCCCAGGTAATCCTAGCTACTCAGGAGGCAGAGGCAGGAGAATCACAGGTTCAAGACCATCCTAAACTACATAGTAATATCCTATCTCAAAAAGCCAGGGAAAAAACTATGTAATATATAAACAATGAAATTTTAATTCAGTGAAAAGGGTGGTTATATAATAAATGGCACTGATACTATTTGCCAAGAAAATACACCCCCCCCCAATTTTGTACCATATACAGACATAAATTCTAAGTAGTTTAAATGCTGTAACATAGCTGGTGCTTTTAAAACTCTAACATAAGGCCAGATGTGGTGGTACACACCTGTAATCCGAGCACTTGGGAGACCAACCAGGAAGATCATGAGTTCAAGGCCAGCATGGACTACATAGTGAGATCCTGTCTCAAAAAAATACATGTATACATATATATGCATAACTTATTCAGAATATTGTTATTTTGGTCCTCATGCCTATGTAAAGACAGATTGGCTTTATCAGTCACAATTTATAGGGTTTTTTCTTTTTTGGTGACACTGGGGTTTGAATTCAGGGCCTCTCACTTACTAGGCAGGTGCTCTACCATTTGAGCCACTCCACCAGCCCTTTTTTGTGATGGCTTTTTTTGAGATAGGGTCTCATGAACTATTTGCCCTGGTTGGCTTTGAACCACAATCCTCCTGATCTCTGTCTCCTGAGTAGGTAGGATTACAGGTGTGAGCCACTGCACCTGGCTCACAGTGCACATTCTTAATTCCTAGACTTTATAAAGTCCCATTTCACAGCTGGTCTCAGTGTCAAAGCCCAGGCAGAATGAGGAGGGAGTCCACAATGGGGAGACAGGGACTGGTGGTGGTCAAGAATGGGGTGCTGGATCTCAACCAGAAGGAGGTTTCCACAGAGAGGTAGTAGTGGCAACAGCAGCCACCCAGCTGGAAATGTCAGAGTCCCAGGAGAGGAGGCAGTTCATGCAGGAGCAGAACAAGACACTGATCATCTAAGCATATAGGTTAGGACTGATGGGAGCCAAGTTTCTACTAAAAATGAAAGGACAAATCAAGCATGGTGGTGCACACTGATAATCCCGGCACCCAGGAGGTGGAGACAAGAGGTTCTTGAGTTCTAGCCCAGCCTCATCTACATGATGAGACCCTGTCTCAAAAGACTAAGGGCTGTGGATGTAGCTCAATGGTAGAACACTGTCCTAGCCTGCACAAGCCCTGAGTTCCATTCCTAGCACCTGGAGTTAAAAAAAAAAAAAGGACAAATATACTATGGAGAAATTAGAATGAACTTTAGGGTGTTAGATTGGAGTGGGAGGTATTGTGTTGGAGGTAAATTCATGGTTTTCTTTCTTTTTCTTTTCTTTTCTTTTTTTTTTTTTTGGTGGTACTGGGGTTTGAGGTCAGGGCCTCAGGTTTGCTAGGCAAGCGCTCTACCATCTTAAGCCACTCTACCAGTGCTTTTTGGCTGGGCATGTTTGAGATAGGGTCTCATGAACTGTTTTCCCAGGCTGGCTTTAAACCATGATCCTCTTGATCTTTGCCTCCCATGTAGCCAGGATTAGATACATGAGCCACGGTGCCCGACTTACGGTTTTCATTTGATATAAATAGCTAAAATATATGTGTAAGCTTATACATTATAAAAACATATATCTTCTAGACGGGTCCTCTGAGAGCGACTGGGAGCAGCAAAATCCTAAAGCAAGGAGCCCACTTAGCACCCATATCTTAAATTCTGATTGCTAAAAAAAAAAAAAAAAGTGAAAGACACCACCTTAAGTAAATCAAAGATAACAGCACCAATAATACAAAAATTGAAGTTGTGTCCACATGAGAGGACGGGATGGGAAGAACAGAACCACTTCTGCAATATTTCTGTCAAAAATGCGTTGCTTGATTCTAGAAGCGAGGTTACAGCAGACAAACCCAGATCAAGGGACAATCTACAAAATAGCTTGCCTGTTATCTTCAAAAGTGGCCAAGAAGGTCAAGAAAAGACTGTGGAACTATTCTAGACAAAAGAAGATATGAAAACCCAAAGCAATGTGTGATCCTGTGTTGCATTCTCTTGCAAGGACATTCTTGGGACAATTGGTGTCATGGTGTCTGTGGGTTAGAGTGAAGTGAAGTAGAATTGTCGATGTCCTGGTTTTTATGGTTACTCTGTATGCGTGTAAGAGAATCTTGGCTGTTTGTAGGAAACACACCCATTAAAATATTCTTGTGAGTGATAAAGCATACTGTTTTTATTTATTTATTTATTTATTTATTTAGGCTGTACTGGAGTTTGAACTCAGGACCTTGCGCTTGCTATGTATATGCTGTACCGTTTGAGCCATACCCCCAGCCCTGATAAGGATATATTGGTGACAAGATGCTCTTAAGTAGCTCAGGATTTTAAAAAAAATGTTTTTGTACTATAATTTCAATTTTCTGTAAGTATGAAATTATTTAATAATAAAAAGAAAGAGGAAAAATCTTATTTTAACCACCAATCCAATAGGGGATAAAAGAAATACAAAACAAAATTGCACATGTACAGTGAGAACTTACAATAATGAGTACGTGTACACGTACTTCACTACAAAATAATTGTCAGCTCCCAGAAGGAGCGATTTGATGTATTTCTGGAAAGAAAGGAGTGTTAGACATGGAAAGTCAATCCATGCTCACCCCTGCCAGTAACCCAGATCATCCATTCTAGTATAATTCCAAACACCTGTGGCACAGGAGCTCCTTCATAAAGATCTGAGCACATGGAGGTGCCTGAGCGCCACGCCTGTTACGTTCATTTGATGCGTGTTCTGTATCCTGGAAAATGGCACCCCACCTTTGCAGAGTCACACCTTTAGTCTCTGCTTCAGTCGCACCTTTAGCAGTCTGTCCTGACGCTATCAGGCAAGCATCTTCTGAATGGCACAGCATAGTATGTGATCTATAAATTTCATGGTCATAGGTCTCTGGCCCATGCAAGTAGATGAAACACCTATAAGCTATCAGATGATGGTGCTGGCTGAGACCATTTGGACAGGAAAGGAAAACCCATATCTACAACAAATAACCGTTCCTCTAAGGACGAACCTCCGGCCCTTCCAGGATACAAGGGGTCCAATAGACTCAAGTTGGTATCCTCAAGAAATAATACCATATCCTGAACTCTGAATTCTCTTTGCTAGTGAGGTCATTTGACCAAGGCAGTAGCTAGATCAGCCTTGGAAAGTGCAATCCATGCAGTTGGTCCTATGGTGGTCTCTATCTCTGTCACTTTGACACTTTGTTCATGTGCTTTTAGTGCCAGCACTAGGTGGCTGGTAACAGATGCTGATTGAGGTCAACTGGCTTAGTCATCTTTGTCTTTTTGGTTATTTAAAGCTTTCTTAGTGGATGGTGTCTAATGGGTCATTAACATGGGATGTAAAGATCTCCACACTTCAGGCCTCTCCCAGATATCCCCCTCACCTCTACTCCAGACCATTTTGTCTCCAGTCTTCCAACATTTTCCTCCCAGGCCTCCAACCAGTCAGCCAGGACATTTGCCACTGCCTGAGTCTACATATAGTTAACCTTTCTTATTCCCAAGGAATTGGTTTCCAGACCACCGCCTTCCTCCCTCTGAATACCAAAACCTGCTGCTGCTCAAGGTCTTTATATAAACTGGTATAGCGTTTGCACATTACCTGTACACCCATACAACCATACACTTTAACTCTTTACATCACTTATAGTACCTACTACACTGTAGGTATTATGTAAATAGTTATTATATTATATTATATTATATTATTTAGAGAATAACGACAAGGAAAAAAGTCTGTACGTGTTTGATACAGTTTCTTTTTCTGAATATTGGTTGTATCCAAATTGGCACCCACCAACATGCAGGGCTGCCTGTTTTCTAATGTAGGGATACTTCTTTTTCTATACAAAGATCACACAGTGCTCTGGCCAAAGTCTGCCCTGGGAGAATTCCCACTGGCCATTGTCTTTCAAGGCCACCTCTAAGGAATCCTGCCCACTGTCCATGAGTTACTTACACCTATATACTAAGATAACCCATCTGTGAACCAAGAACAGACTTTTGTCTTCTTCCGCTGGTCATCTTGTATTCACCAGATAGTCAAAGTTAGGAGTGGAGGAAAGTCCCTGATTCTTCAGAGGTGGGGTCAGGGTTATCTGTTCGTGCAGCTTCTTATGCCTTCTGGTCTGACTTGTGGTTGATGCTAGATACATCACTTCAGTACTATGGTAGATTATTGCTGGACACTCCTGACCTTATGAACTGGTGGTTCTCAGAGCACTCAAATCATGGTGAGAAATTCCAGCTGTCTTGTCATTTGGTGGCTCATGGTCACCCATTCTTCTTCTACCAAGACCCAGTAGCCTGCCAGAGTTGTTTTTCAAAGGGTGTTTAATTGCCTACTGCAGTTGGCATGGTCTTGCTCTAGAGCACAAAGGTCCTTTCTAGGGCTTGACACAAATTACACACAGCATCTTCTCCCGCCTCTGAAATCTCCAGCACTATAGGGTCTGCTGAATTGCATGATGAAGCAGTAGGACTCTGTCTGTACCTCCCACAAAGCTCTGTCATACTCTGGGCCTGCTCTAGGCCTCACTCAAAGCTGTCAGCCTTTCATGACACCTGGTGTATAGATGAGCAGTGCTAGGCTCCAGAACCCGAAGAGACTCACGAGGTATTGCTCCTCCTTTTCTTTTTTGTGACAGAAGGTACATAATACGTTAATTTGTTTTTACTTTAGAGGGGATATGCCTCGATGTTTGGACTCCTAAAAATTTTATGGATGCAGCAGGCCCCTTAATCTTCACGCAGAGCTCCCTCTGGAGCGCATGCATCTCACGAAGGCCTCCAGTGTACCATCCACCTCTTGTTCTCTGACTCATTAACACAATGCTATCAATCCAATGTGTCAAAGTGATATTCTAAAGTATGTCCAGATAGTCCAAATCTCTCCAGACTATATTATGACAAGACTAGGAGAGATAATCCTGAGAGAAAACTAAGTTTATGTTGTTCTCCATTCCATGCAAATACAAACAGTTGGCAGAGTGGCTCAAATGATAGAGCACCTTCCTAGCAAGAGCGAAGCCCTGAGTTCAAACCCCAGTGCCACCAAAAAAAAAAAACTTGAAACCATGTAAATACAAACATTATTTTGTCTCTCTTTTTAACTGGGATAGAAAGAACACATTTGCTAAATCAGTGGTTGCATAGCATGTACTTGAGGCCAAAGTGATCTACTCTAGCAAAGACACTACTACATCTGGCACAGCAGCTGCAATTGGGATGACATTGTCGAATTTTTGGTAGTCTGGAATCATCCTGAAGGATTCATCTGGTTTCTGCAGGCTCGCAACTGGTGAATTAAACAGAGGTGTGATAGATACCACCATCCTGCATCCTTTGTATCCCTAAGGCTGGAACTAGAGCTGGGGATGTAGCTCAGTGGTTGAGTGTTTGCCTAGCATGCACAAGGCTCTGGGTTCGATTCCCAGTACTGAAAAAAAAAAATAAGGATGGAACTAATTTCTATTATCCCTGCTCCTAACTGTTTCCTTTGTTGGCCTCATGCCCCAGGAGTAAACCAATCCCAATTATACACTCAGCAATTGGAAAATGATTACTGAGTGAATCTAAGGACCCAGTGGACACACTATAAACCAGGTCCAAAACAAAATTCCATTTATCACCTGCCCCCAGTTGCCTCCCCAACTCTAATGGGGAAAGGCTATGGTGACACTTTAGGTCTCCAATATGAATGTCATCACAGACTCTGCATCCAAAAGACCTTGATATGTCTGGGCCCCTTTCCCCAGTGCACATTACCCAAGTGAATGGTCATAGGTCTTTTTGGGAAAGAGCTCGTGAACTCACCATCACACATTCTTGCTATAGTGTTGAGGATCTTCCTCCTAGGACCCAGCCACCTCTTTAGCCATGGGATTTCAAATCTGAAAACTGGCTCAAGTCTGGACTCTAGGAAAGAGAGTGACTTTTCTTGGGATATTGCCTTGACTTACAGTCATCTGTAAATCTGCTAGTAAGAGCTGAGTAGTACCCTTGACAGTTGCCCATCTATGTTGTCCCTAGGGTCACTTTGCTCTATTAATCATCTCCGTTACTCTCTGTGGGCCAGGTCCTCAATAGCAACCTCTCCAACCTCACCAGCTTTTTATCATTGCCATTGCCAGTTCCTGGAAGTTAAGCACCACCACCTGGACCTCCTTGTTCCGGGTTCTCTTATCCCCATCGCTATCAGTGAGCCAAGTTCTGACTGGGATAGAAAAGAACGCATCTGCCAAATCAATGGTTGCATAGCACATACTTGAGGCCAAAGTGATCTATTCTAGCAAAGACCACATCAGGCACAGAACTGCAATTGGAGCGACATAGTATATGGTCGATAGTCCATCACCTATCATCAGTCCTAGCCTGCAGAGGAGAGGCACCGCTAACTTTTTAGAGATTCTGGTGGGCTTCTCACTGGCAAATTCTTCATGGCCTTGATAAATAATATGTCTTCTAGGCCTTTCCATGGAACATAATTGTCTGCCAGCTCCATAACCACTGCCTTTCTTCTTTTATCACCATAGACTTGTTTATCTACTTTTATTTGTGTGTGTGTGTGTATGTGTGTGTTCGTGCTACACTGAGGTTTGAACTCAGGGCCTCCCACTTAGTAGGCAGATGTTTTAACACTTTAGCCATACTCCCAGTTCTTTTTTGCTTTAGTTGTTTTTCAGATAGGATCTCACATTTTTACTCAGGACCTCAGTCCTCCTACCTATGGCTCCTTCATAGCTGGGACCACATGAACATACCACCACACTGGGCTTATTTGTTGCAATGGGCTAACTTCGGACTGGCCTCTGATGAACTTGATCCTCTGATTTCCACCTCCCTACCCAAGTAGCTGGAATTACAGAAGTGAGCCATGCCCCGAGCTCCTCCCCCCTTTACAATACCAGGGATTGAACTCAGGGCTTTCCCTTGCTAGAGCCATGCCTCCAGTCCCTTTGCCTTTTTAGTTGCTTTTTCAGATAGAGTCTTGAGCTCACTTTGCCTGGGCTAAACTTGAACCTCTATCCTCCTATACTTCTGCCTCCTGAGTAGCTGGGATTACAAGCATGAACCACTAACCCCAGTCTTATTTTAATTTTTAACTGTGGTCAAATATACATGGTATAAAATTTCCCATCTGAACCGTTTTTAAGCATGCAGCTCAGCAGTGCTGAGTCCATTCACATATTGTACAACTCATCTCCAAAACTCCCTTCACTTTGAAACTCTGTTCTCATTAAACAACAACTTCTCCTACCCCTGGCAACCACCATTCTACTTCTGTCTCTATGAATTTCAGTTAGCTTAATATCTTCAAGGGCCATCCATGTTGTAGCACATGTCAGAATTTTCTTCCTTTTTAAGGCTAAATAGTATTTCGTTGTATATATACACCACATTTTGTTTATCCATTCATCCAGTGATGAACACTTGGGTTGCTTCCACACTATGGCTGTGAACATGGGTTTGCTTGTCTGCCTACTTTTGAATCGTGTGTCAGTGGAGTGGATCATACCACATGTATTCTTTTGTGCCTGATTTCTTTCCCTCAACATTATGTTTTGGAAATTGATCCAATTTTGTTGTAAGCAGCCATAGTTCATTATTTCTCATTGATCATTGATATATAGTATTTTATTTTATGATGGCACCCCAATTTGTTTACTCATCCTACCATTGATGGACATTTAAGCTGTTTCTGGATTTTACCTACTGTGAATAGTGCGGCTATGAACACTTTTGCTCGTGTCTTTTAGCAAACATATATGTGCATTCCTAAAGGTATATACCTGCCAGTGGAGTGGCTCAAGTGGTAGAGTGCTCTGCCCTGGGTTCAAGCCCCCAGTACTACCTAAGGGTATACACCTAGGAATTCAACTGCTGGTTGTTGTTTAGTTTTACAGACACTGCCAAATAGTTTTCCAAAGTGACAATACCAATTTACTCTCTCAGGAGCCCCAGGTTAGGGCTCCAGTTATTTCATATCCTCAACACTTGATGCCATCAGTTATTTTAATTTTAGTCATTCTCACTGGTGTAAAGCGATATCTCCTTGTGGTTTTAATGTGTATTTCCCTGATGACTAATGGTTGAAAGACTTTTCATGTTTATCAGTCAGTTGGGTATCCGCTTTTGTGAAGTGCTCGTTCATGTCTTTTGCCCTTAATTCAGTCGTGTGGGGTTTTTTCATATTAATTTGTAGGGTTGTAGTGTGGACAGGTATTTTTCAATGGTGACTTTCCACTGCAGATGCCATGGCTTCACTCCAGAACCGCAAGGATCTGCTGGGACTTGCCACAGATCACACGCAGCATCTTATTCTGCCCTTCATGCAAATGCATGTGTACCTATATGTTTCTTGATAAGGGCTCATTATTGAACGTATTTATTGCCAATACATTCCCCCTCTCTGTGGCTTGTCTTTTTGCTCTCTTAATGAGCAGAAGCTCTTCTTTTAGTTTTGCTTTTGTTTTTGTGCGGCACTGGGGTTTGAATTCAGGGCTTCACGATTGCTAGGCAGACACTCTTACCACTTGAGCCATGCCTCCAGTCCATTAATCTTTTTCTTTTGGTTAGTGGTTTCTGTGTTCTGCTTACTACCTGGTTTTAAAATGCACATGAGAATAAACTTGTGCCCATGGAAATAAAAACATTCTCCTGTGAACCATCTAAAATTTCTTGTGTAACATCAGGAGTCCTTGTTGGCCTACTGGGTGAAGCCCAGACTTCTCACCAGGAAGGGCTTGATCAGGTTCCTGACTGGCTCCTCAGCCTCAGCTCACTGCTACCTTCTTTTCTCTTCCTTCTTCCTTCATCTCACTCATCCTTCAACTACACCAAGCGGCTCTCACATAGCACAGCTTTCTAACCACCTCTGCCTTCTGGATACAGTAGGTGTTAGCCCCGGCAACAGATGCTCCTTCTCCTCTTTCCCACCAGAAACCTGACTTTCTTCAGGTACCCACCCTTCTCCACAGAGCCAAGCATTTAGGGGAAGATGGCCCCACCCCAGGCTACAAGAGGAGCATCTGATTGCCTAATCTGATCATTGCCCCAAGGTCCTCCTGCCATGGATATGGGACCCAATTCTGGCTAACGAAGGAAAGTCATCCTTGATCCTGCAAAGAGAACAGGAAGAAATTTCTCACAATGGATGTTATTGGGCCTTGGGCAAATCTCATATACTAGGAGAGCAGAGAGCACAGAGACAAGTCAAAAAGAACCTGGGCCTTCAATGACATGGAGATCAGTGATCATACACTACCTGAAGAACAACCTTTGGCCGGTCTACCCTTTCTTATGAGAGAAGTCATTAGAATCAGGACTTCCACCCTTTCAACTGAAAGCAACTCACTGGTAGAACCTTAATGATTGAGTGAATGATAGAATGTAGCCATCTTTGGAGAGCTGTGCAGTGCAAGGCCAGCGTCATGGCTATGTGACCCGTCCCATTACGCTTGATTTGTGCTTGGACCCCATACTTGACTTAATGTTCTGTTGTCACAGTTTCAAAATTTTTAATAACTTATATTTTCATTTTGCACTGGGCCCTCCTGATTATGTAGTTGGTTCTGGATGTGACACTTCTTATCTCCTTGTTTTTCTTTTTCTGCCCGTTCAGTCTGAAACTTCACAGCTTCATCCTGAAAGCTTGCTTATCTGCAAAACCCACCAGCTTACCTATAAAATGAGGAAGTTGAACCATTCATCAGCTACCCTCTACCTTCCAGGACTATTAAGAATTCAACTTTCCCTCCAGCCCATTTTGATAAGTAAACAAAAGTGATTCCCACAAAACAAAATCTAAGCCCCTACCCTGGTGTTGAGGTTTGAGTGTGTCCTCCTACACAAAGTTCACGTGTTCCAAACTTAGTTGCTCAGTGTGACAGTGTTGGGAGGTAAAGAGCAGTGGGAGGTGTTTGCCTTTCTGGAGGGAATGGGTAGCCAACATGAGAGTTTGGCCTCCTATTCTTCCACATGTACTTGCTTGTCCTTCTTACACTGCCGAGTTTTGAAATGGCACAAGACCCTCACCAGATAAGGCTGCTCAATCTTGGACTTCCCAGACTCTAAGAGCTGTGAGCCAAAATAAATGCTTTTCTTTATAAATTACCCAGTGTCTGGTATTCTGTTACAGCAACAGAAAATGGACTAAGACATCTGGCAGTCAATATCTTCAACAGATTATTCTTGTCACTTTCTAATTCCAGCCCCAATACTGTCCAATGGGAATCATCCACTTCAGCCAAAGCAATAATACCAATAACTGAAAATAATGCATTTGGATAGTGGTTTACAGACCACATTCACACACATTACAACATTTGACCCTCACAGTAATTTTTCTGTAAGAGAGCTGGGGATGTGGCTCAGTGGTAGAATGCTTATCTACCATGGATGAGGCCCTGGGTTCAATTGCCAGAACCCCTCCCAGTCAAAAACAAATCATAAGATATCATGTAAAACATTTATACAACATATAATCTAAAGACCTTATTCAAATATCATTAGTTGTCTCCATCAGGTTCTTTTTCTCCTTCTTTTTTGGCAGCACTGGGTTTGAACTCAGGGACACACACTTGCTAGACAGGCACTCTTAGCTCTTGAGCCACTCCAACAACCTTTTTTTTTTGTGATGGGTTTTTTTGAGATAGGGTCTCTTGAACTATTTGCCTAGTGGCTTCAAACCATGATCCTCCTGATCTCTGTCTCCTGAGTAGCTAAGATTACAGGCATGAGCCACTGGTGCCTGGCTTTTTTTTTTCTTTTATTATTCATATGTGCATACAAGGCTTGGGTCATTTCTCCCCCCTGCCCCCACCCCCTCCCTTACCACCCACTCCACCCCCTCCCTCTCCCCCCCACCCCCTCAATACCCAGCAGAAACTATTTCGCCCTTATTTCTAATTTTGTTGTAGAGAGAGAATAAGCTATAATAGGAAGGAACAAGGGTTTTTGCTGGTTGAGATAAGGATAGCTATATAGGGCATTGACTCACATTGATTTCCTGTGCGTGGGTGTTACCTTCTAGGTTAATTCTTTTTGATCTCACCTTTTCTCTAGTTCCTGGTCCCCTTTCCTATTGGCCTCAGTTGCTTTTAAGGTATCTGCTTTTAGTTTCTCTGCATTAAGGGCAACAACTGCTAGCTAATTTTTTAGGTGTCTTATCTATCCTCACCCCCGCCTTGTGTGCTCTCACTTTTATCATGTGCTCAAAGTCCAATCCCCTTGTTGTGTTTGCCCTTGATCTAATGTCCACATATGAGGGAGAACATACGATTTTTGGTCTTTTGGGCCAGGCTAACCTCACTCAGAATGATGTTCTCCAATTCCATCCATTTACCAGCAAATGATAACATTTCGTTCTTCTTCATGGCTGCATAAAATTCCATTGTGTATAGATACCACATTTTCTTAATCCATTCATCTGTGGTGGGGCATCTTGGCTGTTTCCATAACTTGGCTATTGTGAATAGTCTGGCTTTTGTTTTTTGCTGTTGTTGCTGTTGTGCTGAAGGTCAGACCCCAGGCCTTGTGCATGCTAGGCAAGCTCTGTACCACTGAGTCACCTCCTCAGCCCCTCAATAATGTTCTTTATAGAAAAAAATGCTTTTCTGTTTCAAGATCCAATCCAGGATCACACTTGCATTTAGTTGACAAGTCCCTCAGTTTCTTTGAAGCTGGAACAATTCCTGTCTTTCTTTGTTTTCCATAACCTTGTCACTTGAAGAGTACAGGCCAAATATTTTGTACAAAGTCCTTCAGTGTAGGTTTACCTGTTTATTTTCCTCATGATTAGATTCAGTCTATGTATTTATGGCAGGAATACCAGCTCATTAAATCAGAAAGCACTTGATGTCTGTCTGTCCCATTACTAGTGATGTTAATTTTTATTCCTAGGTTAAGAAGTTATCTGCCAGATCTTCCACAGGTAAGTTGTTCTTCATTCATTTGTAATTAATAAGTATCACATGCCAAGTTCTTTTTTTTATTGTTTTATTATTCATATGTGCATACAAGGCTTGGGTCATTTCTCCCCCCTGCCCCCACCCCCTCCCTTACCACCCACTCCGCCCCCTCCCTCTCCCCCCCACCCCCTCAATACCCAGCAGGAACTATTTTGCCCTTATCTCTAATTTTGTTGAAGAGAGAATATATGCAATAATAGGAAGGAACAAGGGTTTTTGCTGGTTGAGATAAGGATAGCTATACAGGGAGCTGACTCACATTAATTTCCTGTGCATGTGTGTTACCTTCTAGGTTAATTCTTTTTGATCTCACCTTTTCTCTAGTTCCTGGTCCCCTTTTCCTATTGGCCTCAGTTGCTTTTAAGGTATCTGCTTTTAGTTTCTCTGCGTTAAGGGCAACAAATGCTAGCTAATTTTTTAGGTGTCTTACCTATCCTCACCCCTCCCTTTTGTGCTCTCGCTTTTATCATGAGCTCAAAGTCCAATCCCCTTGTTGTGTTTGCCCTTGATCTAATGTCCACATATCAAGGAGAACATACGATTTTTGGTCTTTTGGGCCAGACATGCCAAGTTCTTTTGGGACTATATCCTGTTCCTCTACTGATGTAAAGTGACAAATTCTTTTTTGTGTGTGATAATAGAGGTTTTTAAATTTGTTTTTGCTATTACTATTTGTGTGTGTGTGTCCTTGTAGAAGATATAATGCCATATGATTTTGAACCCTGTTTCATTTTTTTTCAAGAATAGCAGTATTTCCTACCCAGCTTTCCAGTGAGGCTGGGACCATGAACCAGTTCTGGCTCCAGGACTATGAACAGAAGTGAAATGTACACTTTTGGACCAAAGCTCTCTCTTCCCTGCTGTAGCTATGGTGGAGGCCATGCACTTACATGGTGGACCATGAGATGGAAATAGCCTGGATCCCTGAGTCACCACGGGGACAAAAGCTGCCCTGAAGATTTGAGCATCTTGCAGGAACAGATGCATTCATAAGAAACATATATCTTTGCTGCGGTTAAAAACTGAGGTTTCAAATTTAATATGTGAATGCAACTTAATTTAGTTTATTCTAATAAAAACTTTCCAGAAATGTGCTTTATAAATTCAGAAATATGTATTGATGCATTGTTTATCGTCTGTAAACAGCCACATGGTGAAATATTCTGTAACTAATTCCCTTTGGTTATGGAACAAAATATCTTTGAGATTTTTCTACATGAGAATACATAGCTCATTCTTTTTAAGATGTACAAAGTATTCCCCTGTATGTATGTATTTCAATACATTTAGGAAGTCCATTGTCTTAATTTAAAATTTTTGAATAGATATTACATACATACAGTTTAAAATTAAAAGTTTGCTCGGTGCCAATGGCTCACGCCTGTAATTCTTGGGAGGCTAAATGTGGGAGGATTGTGGATTGAGGCCAACTCAGGCAAATAGTTCATGAGATTCTATCTCCAAAATTACCAGAGCAAAATAGACCAGAGGCCTCAAGTGCCTCAAGTGGTAGAGTTCTTGCTTTGCAAGTGCAAAGTCCAGTTCCACCAAAAAAAAAAAGAAAGAAAGAAAGAAAATAGTTCAAAAAGTGTATGTGAAAGATTCTCCCTCCTACTACTGCCGTAAGCCAACAAATGCCCCACCAAGGTAGCCAGTTTCCTGCCCCATATGTAAACTTCCAGAAACGTGTTAGGCATAGGCTGCGAAATGAACCTCTCTCAGCCCCAGGTCTGACTGAGACTCAAATACAGCAAGGTCACATTTCCAAGTGCAAAGAAGATGACAGGAAACCAGTCTTCTCTCATAGCTCACCACCTCCAGCCTACAAAAGATGCTTAGAGAAATAAGGAAATATAGGCAAATCAAAGTTTTTAGAGAAAGCTATTGGTGTGCTGAGTCACTGCCACCACCCTTGACATCATCCTTAAAGGTGGATACCACTAGCCTCAGGCTAATATGCTGAATTTTCCTGGGATCACGAGTAAAAATTAATATGTGCTCCTTTCAATTTGGACTGGTGCAGATGTCTAAGTTATGCCTGGAATGTGTAAAGATGAAGGGTTGATTCAGGATAAAGACAGGACTGTATGGGAAGATGCAGCAGTGTGCACAATAATGGGTGAGTTATTAGTATATCCAAAACATGGTGCAGATATTCAGGAGTTTCAGGAAAGAGTTGCCCTGAATCCTGTTCAACAAAGCTGCCTAGAGAAGTGAGTGAATTCAGCAGAATGAAGGTGGAGGCA
Source organism: Castor canadensis (assembly GCF_047511655.1). NCBI lineage: Eukaryota > Metazoa > Chordata > Mammalia > Rodentia > Castoridae > Castor > Castor canadensis. The sequence continues at coordinate 5,149,786 of NC_133404.1, forward strand.
CATCGCCAGATGCCTAGAGTCTCAAGAAACAGTGATAAGCAAACAGCTGGAAAGCAATGCAATCCTCTATGCAAAAGAGATTGCAGCGACAAGCCAGGCACTGGGAGCTCACACCTGTAATCCTGGCTACTCAGGAGGCAGAGATCAGGAGGATCGCAAGACCCATCTCGAAAAATCCCATCACAAAAAAAAGGGCTGGTGGAGTGGCTCAAGATGTAGGCCCTGAGTTCAAGTCCCAGCACTGCAAAAAAAAAAAAAAAACAAAGAAAAAGAAATAGCAGAGATGAGATCCCCAATGACAGGAGAAGGATCTTTAAAGAACTCAGGAAAATACATTGCCCACCAAAAAAAAAAAGGAAGTCTTAATCATTTGCCGTCCATGACAATACTACTCGGATGAACTTTGCGATCTGCTCTGTTACTGTGTTCCACCCTGAGCAGGCCTATGGATGTGTAACTCATTGCTAGGGGGCACCTGGCTGAAGGTGCAATAGGAGTAACATCCATTCTGAATCCCCTTCTCCCAGTCATTTGCCCTGGCATAGTCAGATCTGCTTGGAAGAAGAATTGCCTGTGTAGCTGGGCTCATGGGCGCATATCACCACATCTGGTTTATTGCTTGGGCTGGCCTCAAATCTCAATCCTTCTGATATCTGCCTCCTGAGTAACTAGGGTTACAGGTGTGAGCCACCACAGCTGGCCCTGGTGTCCATTTTAAATAATAATACTTAAGGAGGGGAAAAAAAAAGAGTTCTTCTTTTCATGGTATGCTGAAGTTAGTGTGTATGATTTGTTCTCTGCCATGCAGAAAACGAGAACAAAAAAAACTCAAGCAAGTGTGTGAGTGATATCAGGACAAGAAAGAATTCAGAGATGGGGCATTGCAGAGATGGAAACCAAACAGCAGGAGCAAAGACTAAAAGGTAATGAGAAGCAAAGGTCCCTAAGACATGTCAGCTCACCAGAGACACTGAGCACTGTTGCAAAGAACTGTTGAAAGAACGGTGAAGCCTTTTGTTTCATTTGGTCTCTTAGTAACTGCCATGAAGGTAAAAGGCAGAGGCACGAGACACAGAAGACGGAGATAAACAAATACTGGTATTTGTGTCTTGGGGGAAAAAAGTTTAGGCATAGTTTCTAGTACAAGAAACTGCTCTGAGGGAATTCAGTTATCAAAAAGCCCATAAGCCTGGTCTGAATAAGTGAGTAAAAACATAAAGCAACACCTTGGCCAGGCATGGTGGCTCACATCTAGAATCCCAGCACTCTGGAGGCTGAGGCAGGAGGATCATAAGTTCTAGGTCAACTTGGGCTACACAGTGAAACCTGTTTCTAGCCAAAGTAAAACAACTTGGATATCTGAACTTGCACCATCAGGAAACAGGCAGTTCAAAGCTAAGCATTCCCCAAGCGGGGCACGATCCCTAATTCATAGAGAGCCAGGGGGACAATGGCCAGGAAGTACCTGCTGAGGGAAAATCAGAGTCTGGGGAGAACAATGACAGGAGAGTTTTCCCTGAGAGCAAAGTCTGGTCTAATCTAGGAACTTCCTCCACTGCTAGGAAAGGGCATCTTCATGCTATATGTCTAGCAGGACTCCATAATTGCTTTGAGCACCATGGCTGTGGTTCTCCCTTTTCCAAATAGGCATTTTTATGGCTGTTTGATGAAGAGGCAGCAACTTGGCCCTAGTTCATGAATTGCTGGGTCTTCAGGAAATTCATGCAGACCAATTAGAGAAGACTGCATTCCAGATTTTGATATGAGTGCCGTCATTGAATGTTTTTGTTTTGTTTTTGTTCTCCCTTGGAGGAAGGTTATGATACTTGGTAGGCAGAAACCAAATTACAGGCATGAACACACGCACCTTATTTGTTAAGATGGGGTCTGCTAACTTTCTGTCTAGGCTGCCCTTGAACTATGATCCTTCTGATCTCCACCTCTGTGTAGCTGGGATTCCAGGTGTAAGCCACTACACCTGGCCCTTAAAAGTATAACACTTTCTCCTTCCTTCCTTTTTTCCTTCCTCCCTTCCTTCCTTCCTCTTCCTTCCTCTCTCTCTCCTCTCCAGTTCTAGAGTTTGAACTCAGGGCCTCATGCTTGCTAGGCAGAGGCCTTACCCCTTAAGACACATCTCCAAGCCTGTGGTTGTTGTTTTTAATTCACTAGTTTATTTTTTGCGTAGGGGATTGAACCTAGGGTCGCACACATGCTAAACACACACTCTATCTCTAGCCCCTGTTTTTTCTTTTTGAATAGCTTAAATGTTATTTAACCAGTTCCCTCCTCATGAACATCGTTTGTCACTGACCTTTTGTCAGTGACCTATGTTTTGTCCTATGTTCAAGTTCTTGGTACTCTGCAAATGCAAGGGACAGGTCAGCTGGACAATGTCCAGCATTGTCCAGTTGTACTTAGAACTTCCCTTTGCAAAGCTAACGTGTACTCTTACTGTTCCCTGTCGTCCACTATTGTAAAGTATTGAAAAACAAACTCAAGTGGTGGCCAGTCAAATATTAACTCTGATAGGAAGATTCAGGCATAGTAGCCTCACAGCCATAGCGAAATATCCCTGGTTTCAAACCCCAGCCCCACCACCTAGAATGTACTTGAGCCTCAAGCAAGTTACTCAGCTCCTACAAGTATTAGTTTTCTCACTTGCAATATGGAGACTATTGTGAGTATTGAATGATAATAAAGTGCTCAGCACAGAAAAAAATTCAGCTAAGTACTGTACTATAGTTTTTCCTTAGTATATCATTTTTTTGGCAGTATTGGAATTTGAACTCAGGGCCTCATGCTTGCTAGGCAGGTGCTCTACCACTTGAGACACTCCACTAGCACTTAATATATAATTTTTTCAATTACCAAAGAAAGAAAAAAAATTAACTGTTAGTCTAAAGAAAGACCATGAAGGGCTTAGGGTCTTGGCTTAAGTGGTAGAGCACTTGTTACACAAGTGCAAAGCCCTGAGTTCAAATTCCACCACCTCCGAAAAGAAGAAAAAAGTAAGGATAGGCCATGTATCATCAGTGTCTTTATTGTTGAGATGGAAAGTTCTTTTTCAAAAGATTAAATCATCATTTTTTTCCTTTTTGAAATGATTTTATTTTACATACTTCTCTCGATCTTGCAGGTTTCTTTTTCAGTTGTGCCTCTGATAGCGTTCCATGTCAGTAGCAATATATTGAATTTATTTATTTATTTTTTATTTATTCTTGGCAGCATTCAGGTTTGAACTCACACCCAGCTTTGACTACATCCTTTTTAATGGCTATAACTAATCTTTTGATAGCCATTTATTTATTTTTTTTAAGAAGGGAATTCCTCCAACTTTGTGATCTTCATTTGAGTTTTGTCATCAAACTATTAGGTTAGATTATATCAAGGTAGATCACATAATGCAGGTTCAGGAAATTCTTTCATTGTAGATTGCCCTAATTAATGTTAAAGTAAACAACCCAGAGGTTTCATCACTTTGGGGAGGGAGGAGGGAAGGAGTTATAGAAACATGCAAAAATACAAATACCATTCTCCCAGCTCTTGGATTCCAGAAGTGAAAGTGGAGGGCTGACCTGCTCATATTAGGAAATATCATATCTGGTTGGCTGACGACCGCACTATTAAGCTGAATAATTTGCCCCCCCCCCCTTTCTTTTTACTGGGGTGGAAGGAGGAGAAGGAATTAGTCAGAATTTTTATATCTTAATAACTTCCAAAAGAATCTCAGTAAAGTCATTTGTAAGTACTATAAAATCAAACTTGGGGTGAATATGATCAGGGTATATAAAAAATAAAATAAAAATAAAAATTTTACTTTAATTAGAGAAACTGAAAATTCAGTTCAATTTTTAAAGGTGAAGTTTCTGAATCAGATTCCCAAATGAGAGCTGGGCATGGTGGTGCACACCTATAATCTCAGCACTTGGGAGGCAGAGGCAGGAGGATCACGAATTGGAGGCCAGCCTGGGCTAAACAGCAAGACCCTGCCTCAAAAAAAAAAAAAAGATTCCTAAGTGAGGTCATCAGTTATTCCCTGAAATTGCTACAGAGTTTAACATCTGGACTGAGATTCATTTAAATCAATTTCACATTCAACATATGCTCTTCCCATAAAGCCGAGAGTAAAGATGTGAAGTACAGACAGCTTTTCAATCTCTCTGGCACTGAATACATTTCACCTTAATAAAATTTCAGGAACTCTAGTTGTACTACGCACAGCTTCCTTTAGCTAAGACTCAGGAATAATGTTAGTCTTGCAACAGGAACACAGTTGTACTGTCTGTGCTATGTCTGGCAATGGAGGCCTGATGAACCAGGAGTGTATGGACCTAACAAAAGCAAGTGCTTCCCCGCCCTGTGTTTGGGAAAGTCCTTCTCCAGAATGCCTGCATCCTCTGAGCTCAGGCTTCTACAATACCTGCCTTGGGCTGGGAGAGTGGTTCAAGTGGTAGAGTATCTGTCTATCAAGTGTGAGGCCCTGAGTTCAAACCCCAGTATTGCCAAAAAAATAAATAAATAGTATTTTTAAAAATACCTGCCTGTTGTCCTCCATGGAATCTCTACACTTTTCTTCTGCTGAAATGGACAGACTTTTCTTTTGAAGCCAGGAAGGAATCTGAGCTAATCTTAACAATAGAACATGTACGTTATTGTCATTTAGTGTTGGTCCTTGAAAATACAGTGTTTTGTTTTGGGCGGTACTGGGGTTGGAAATCAGGGCTTCATGCTTACTAGGCAGGTGCTCTACAACTTGACCCATTCCGTCAACCCAAAAATATAGTGTTTTGATGGCCCCCATGCCAGGGTAGATGTTGGTGGCCATGTTTACAGCAACTGGTTGTCCTCATGACTCTCACAGTCAGTCAGCCTCAGTGCCAAGCTGACTTGTCCACCCTCTCCTCTTAGACTTACCAACACTTGATAGTGTCTGGCTTATCACAGCTTTGTTGGATCGGGGGACCAGATGGCTCCCCAAGAGCCTGACCAGAGGCACAGGCCTGTGACAGATGTCTTGTTATAGCCCAGATGGCTTGAACAGCCTCCTGCTCTCTTTTTCTCTGACAGTCTGTGGGAGTGCTGAGTGCTGGGGCCATGACAGAAATCTGGATGGTGTTGTACACAGACAGCTGTCAACTCAATATCAAGAGGAGTGAAAGAATACAGTCTTCCAAGAAGATGAGTCACTTGGCTTTTTTCGTGTCTATTCCATGATGAAAGAAACAACAATGAAGTCAAGTCATCAGAATGTTGGCACATCACCATCGCAGGCTGGGGAAGGACCACTGGTTGCAGTGAGAGCAGGTTGAAAGAGAACAGGCAAGACAGCATGGGCAAACTCCCTAGGGCATGTTGATTGACCCACACCTGAACTCATCACTTTGAGGAAGTTCTTCACAGTGAACTTGGGGCCTCAGTAATAAGGCTTGTGGAGGTTGCCTGATCACATGCCCAACTCACCAGACACCAAATACTCACTATGTAGCTCAGGCTGGCCTTGAACTCCAGGTCCCCCTACCTAGCTCTCCCAGTACTAGGATTTCAGACATGTGCCACCTAGCTCAATTGTGTGATTTAAAAACCAGTTCTGTGAAAGAAGAGATGCAGGAGGTAGCCTGATTGGACTCCCAGTAGGAAGGATGAGCTCTGGAAGCCCAATCGGGCTGCCCTCCACCCCCCACAACCACACAGGGCCCCTGAGGAATGTGTTAACTTGATACACCTCCTTTGAGGGACCCCCCCCCCAACATTCTTTCTCCACACAGGGTTGGTTACTATTTATACCATTAACTCAGCAGAGGCTTCACAATGGTAACAGAGGCTCCAAGCTATGCCTTGATCTCTGGGCAAGAAGAAACCTTCATCCCCTGGGTATGATTAAAATTTTCTGGGACCAGGAAAGTTGCAGTGACTTCAGGACAGTCCTTTCCTCCCTTATCAGTACAATTAACTCTCAAAAAAATTCTTGTAGGGACAATTTAAGTTGAAAATGTGATGATCACTATTCATTTCAAAGGCAAAACATTTTATATATTTTTTAGGTCCCCAAATTGACACCACTCATATGTTAAAATATCAAGTCTCATTAAGACAGACACTATTGGTATCCCACCCCTGGATTCCCAGCTACTAGAGAGTAGGAGATAGGGAGGATTGCAGTTCCAGGCTGGGAAAAATAACCAAAGCAAAAAAGGGCTTGGGGGGTGTGAGTGGCTCACATAGCAAATGTGAGGTCTTGAGTTCAAACCTCAGTACTGCCAAAAGAAAAGAAAAAGAAAAAAGACAGACACTATTTCATCAATAATTAATTTTGGACCCGGCTTGGTGATGCAGTTCTATAATCCTAGCATTTGGGATGCTGAGGAAGGAGGATGTGAATTTGAGGCCAGCCTGGGCTATATATAGAGACACCATTTCTAAAAAAAAAAAAAAAAAAAGCCAGGGGTGGTGGTTCACACCCGGACTCCTAGCTATTTAGGAGGCAGAGATCTGGGAGGATTGAGGCCAACCTGGGGGGAGGGTGGGGCAGAATTTGAGACACCACATCTCAGCCAATAAAAAGCTGGGTGTGCTGGCATTAGGTGGGAAGCATAAATAGTAAGACTGTGGTCCTGGCCAGTCCAGGCATAAATGAGAAATCCTTTATGAAAAACACCTAAAGCAAAAAGGGCTGGAGGCATGACTCAAGTGGAAGAGCACCTGCCTAGCAAGTGCAAGGCCCCAAGTTCAAACTCTAGCACTGAAAAACAAAACAAAACAATTAATGTTGGATGTAAAGAGGCTGAAGCAGCAGGGTTATGAGTTCCAGGCTAGCCTTAGCTACATAGCAAGAGCCTGCCTCAAAAAAAAAAAGTTGGCTATCAGAAAAACAAACCAAAGGCATTTTCCCCTAAATTACATTAGCATTCTCTTCTTTTTTCTGAAAAAAGTTTATTGATGGTGTACTTTCAAAATATTTGGAACCTTCTCTAACTTATCAAAGTACCATTTATACCCATATTGAGCCTGTAAAAAACAAAGCTATCTTAGATCTAAACATGTAAAGTTCATTTTAGTTGTCTTTAAAATAAGATCTTTAAATTGTATCTGGAAAGATGTAATGAAAAGTCTTTTTTTTTTTTTTGGCAGTACTGGGGTTTGAACTCAGGGCCTCAAGTTTGCTAGGCAGACACTCTTACCACCACTTGACCATCCCATTCGCCCTTTTTTTGTGATGGATTTTTTGAGATAGGGTCTCATGAACTATTTGTGTGAGCTGGCTTGGAACTGTGATTCTCCTGACCTCTGCCTCCTGAGTAGCTAGGATTGCAGGTGTAAGCCACTGGTGCCTGTGAAAAGTATATTTTCATGTATGGCAGGAGGAAAAGAAAATGAGCAAAATGCTTTTGTTAAACAACTGTACAATTTTTTGACAGTACTAAGGTTTGAACTCGGGGCCTCATGCTTGCAAGTGCTCTACCACTTGAGCCGCACCTCAGTCCTGAATTAAGGGTTTTTAAAATAGTGGTAGTGTCCCACACCCCTTTATTCAACTTCTGGAAACCTATTCCCAAAAGAATATAAAATGGAGAAAAAACTCTGCACCAAGACCTTCTTTTCCAAATTACTTTTTTAAAAATTTTATCATTTTTACATTTACTCACATGTGTATCCATTGTTTGGGCCACCTTCCCCTCAGACCGCCCCCAAATTACTTTAACAAATGAAAAAAAAATGGAAGTACTCTCCAGTGTAGCTGCTTACTTTCTGTTTCTCAGCTTTTATGCACTGCACATTTAAGATGAAATTATTATAAAACATACATAAAAAATGGTGCCTGGAGCTGGGTGGTGCTTGCCTAGCATGTGCATGGCCCTGGGTTCAAGTCACCCCACATCAAAAAAAAGAAGAAAATGATACCCAACATTTATACAATTGAACCTTAAAAATTTTTTAATTTATTATTGTTATTTTTATTATTATAAGTTTTTTAAGAGAAGGTCTCAATATATGTCCAGACTGGCCTCAAATTCACTATGTAGCCCAAGCTGGCCTTGAAGTCACCATTTTTCTGCCTCAGCCTCCATAGAGCTGGGATTACAGCCATGCACCATCATGGCAGTCTAATCTTTTTTAAAAGAATACAGTAGTCCCCCTTATCCACAGCAGATACATTCCAGGACCTCCAGTGCATGTCTGAAATCACAGATAGTAGCAGACTCTATATATAGTGCCATGTTTTTTCCTACACATACATACCTGTGACAAAGTTTAATTTCTACATTAAACATAGCAAGAGGTTAATCTTAATAACTAATAAAATAGAATAATTATAACAATGTACTATAATAAAGAACATATGAATATGGTCTCTCTCAAAACATTTTATTGTACTTTTGTCTTTTCACTTAAAGGAAAGCACTTTATCAATTCTCTTTGTTATATCCAAATCACTAGCATCACAACTCTTGTGTTTTGGAGTCATTATTAAGTAAAATTATGGTTATTTGAACACAAGTACTGTGATAGTGCAACAGTTGATCTGATAACTGGGATGGCTACTGCCTAATAGGGAGGCAGCATATCCGGCATGCATATGCTGCTTTAGGGGATGATGATTTGGGATGGTGCAAGATTTCATCATGCTACTCAGAAGGGCAACTTAAAACTTCAGCATTATTTCAGAAGTTTCTCATTAACTTCAGACTGACATTGACCATGAGTAACTAAAACCACAAAAATGGAAACCACAGATGAAGGGGACATCTAATAAATCAGTGAAAACCATCAAAAGATATTCTTTACTGAAGAAGTTGAGGCTATCTGAAAAATAACTAAAGCAAAAAAGGGATGGGCATGTGGCACAAGTGGTAGATCACCTGGCAAGACCTTGAGTTCAAACCCTCATACTACAAAACAACAAACAAACAAGCACCCAGTTTACTGGCTTAACTATAGAACAGTAAACACTTAATGTTTTTCATCATTCTGTGGAATTGCTGGGGAGTTCTGATCTCAGCTCAGTTGGGATTGGATGCTCTAGAATGGTCTGGTTCACATGTCTGGTGATTGGCAGGTTAGTTGGTCTAAGGGACCACACTCATACTTCTGTAAATGCTTAGATGTCAGATGGGGTAATGACAATGTGTTATCCCTCAGGTTAGTGGGGATTATCTACATGGTGGTGGAAGAGTTCCCAGTAGCAAGACAGAGTTAGCCCTAGTTACAATAAGACTCTCCTATCACATCTGCTAATGTCCCATGTTTCTGTGATGGGGAAGGGAGCACTTTTCTGTTTCAGCTGTTGACATCATCTAGTGGGGTTGCTTTCTCAGGCCCTCTACTATACCCTGATAAAATCAAACAAGTCAGCAAGGAGGTAGATCTTCCTAGGGTCCTATAGGAATATAATTCTTAATCTCAAAAGCAATGGGAAGCCATAAAGTAGTTTAGAAGGAAAAAAGATCAGATCACTTGAGCTGCAGTAAGAATAGTCAGAAGCTTTGACAAAGCAGGGTGTGGTAGTTTGTGCCTGTAATCCTAGCATTTGTAAAGTGAAGGCAAAAGGATTGAGAGTTCCAGCCTGTCTTGAAAAAAATGAAAAAATATTTTCACAGCAAGGAGAATAGTGAGATAAGGCTTTAGTCATAGATCAAGAGATAGGCCATAATTATTATTATTATTATTAAGCAAAAAATGGGTACTATGGTTTAAATGCTTCCCCTGAAATTCATGTGTTGGAAACTAATCTTTAGCGCAACAGTATTGGGAGAGGTAGGAGGTGATTAGGTCATGAAGACCCTGTTTTTATGAACGGATTGATGGTACTGCAGAAGTTGGTTACTTATCTCAAGAATAGGCCACTTTGCCCTCTTATTCTTTTGCCCTTCTGCTTTCAGCCAAGGGATGATGCAGCATGAAAGCTTGCTCCAGATGGGGCCCCTCAAGGCTGGACTTCCCAACCTCCAGAATTATAAGTAAATTACCCAGTCTCAGGAATTCTGTTATAGCAATAAAAAACAGAATAAGAAGACTAGAGAAGGGCTCAAGTGGTAGAGCAGTTGCCTAGAAAGCCCAAAGCCCTGAGATCAATGCCAAGTACCAATAAAAAAGAAAAAGAAAAAAAAAAAAGACTAAGACAATGGGTGAGTCTAGAGTTTGCGTGAATTCTAACGGAAGGATCCAATATTCTAAGAGACTAAACGGAGATTCCTGAGAACTGAGAAAGGAAACCATATGAAGGTTTCATACAGGCTAGAACACACAATCCTCCTGCCTTCACCTTTCAAATGCTGGGATTATAGGTATGTACTATCATGCCAAGTTTTCTTTTTTTTTTTGAAAGGTTTGGTTTTAAGGGCTGGGGATGTAGCTCTGGGGTACAGCACTCACCTAGCATGAAAGAAGGCTCTGGGATTGATCCCTAGCACCAAAAAAAGTTTGGCTTTTAAGAAAAAAAAACTTCATACAATAAGATTGACTTTATTTTTGTCATATATAGTTTGATGAATTTTAACATATGTATAGATCCATGTAACTACCACCATAACCAGGATTCAGAAGAGTTCTATCACCCCCAAAACTTCCTTTTCACTATACTTTTATTAGTTACCCTTCTACCTTCTCCTTGCTGCTGTCAATCACTGACTTATGCTCCATTACTGCCCTTTTAATATGTTTAAGAATGTCATTTGAGACTGACTTGTTTCACTCAGCAAAATGCCTTTATTGTTATGTTATAATGCCTAATTTTAGCAGATATCAATTCTGCATTCCTTTTTCTTGCCAAATGACATTCCATTAGGAATCAAGTTCTGATAGCATTCCCCAGGTCAGTAAGCAATACCACTACTCTACCAGTTACTTGGGTCCAAAATCTTGGCATCCTTCTTGACTCTCTCCTCCGAATGATACAACCTGCCTTTCAGCAAATGTTGGTGTCTCCACTTTCAAAATACACCTGGAATCTGATCACTTCTTATCACCTGAATGGCCATCATCTAGTTCAGGCCACCATCATCTTCTTCCAGGATTAGTACGTCTACCTTAGCCCTCTACCCTTAGAGTCTACTCTCTGTTTCACAGCTTTTACAGACTTAAATCTGGTCATGTTACTCTTCTGCTGAAAACTACCCAGTAGTTTTAGAGATAATAAGCAGAGTTGCTATGGCCTACAAGGCCCCCCGTGATTCGGCCCCTGGGTACCTCTTTAATCTCATCTCCTACCACCCTATACCCCCCAAAATTCAGTCTGTGTCAGCCATAGGGCCTCCCTGCTATTCCAGTGACGTGTCAAGCATGTTCCTTCCTCAGAGCATTTAAATTTGCTGTCTCTCTGCTGGAACACTTTCTCTAGATATCCACATGGCTCACCCACATCAAGTCAATTCCAGTTTTTGCTTAAGAGCTCCTTATCAAAGGGTTTTTCTCTAATACCTAAAAATAGCAGCTACCTGATACCACTGCTTAATCCCTACCCTGCTTTGTCCTTCATAGCCAGTATCCCTGACACATATTTGTTTCTCTGTCCTCCAAACTAGTAAAGACACTTGAGGGCAGGAAATTAATTTTGTTACCACTCAATAAGCTGAGATGAGTGCCTGGCCTGGGATATACTGGGAGTTCAATGAATATTTTTTATTACATAATTCATAGAAAAGACAGGATGGACATTCTATATTTTCTGTTACTTATATGGTATAATAATTAGGGGAAGTGGTATAGGAGGTGTAGGATTAGCAATTTGCAGAGATCATGAAGAGCAAGTTAACTCGAATATAGTGACATTTCCAGTCACAAAGTCCATTTAAAGGGTGATAACTTACTGATACCAATGTGTTCAGCAGAACAATTTTGTTGTTTTTTGTTTGAGACAGGTCTTGCTATGTAGGTCAAGCTGGCCTCAAACTCACTGTGTAGCCCAAGGTGGCCTAGAACTCTCCATCCTCCTGCCTCAGCCTCTACAGTGCTGGGATTACAGGTGTACACCTGGCAGCAGGACAATTTTCTGTGGCAAGGTACAAGCATGGAGAAGTATGTAGGTCCATCCAGGATGGGGGTCTTATTTGGGGATAAGGAAGCGTTAGGTGGGGATTGAGATTAAGAGCGGGATTGTAACGATGTACCATTGACTCTAAAATGGCTAAAGAAGGGAGCAAAGAGTGGAAGAGGTCAATGTATATGAGACAAAGTAGAGGCTTTCAGGAGATTGGAGGTTTTGATAAAGTGAAAGAACACACGCTAAAATTCTTGAGCTGTCAAGCTGAGAGGATAGCAGGCTGTGGTTGGACAGGGGGATGTTCAAATTACGAATTTATGACGGCACTTTCTGGTGACAAGGTCCAGGTTTTGACTGGGATCGGGAGGCTGATGTGTAAGCGGTACTTAAGAGATGGAGCTCGAGTGGGTTGTCAACCTGGACTGAAATAGTCAAGGAAGATGGGCAGAGGGGACAAAGTGAAGACAAGGACTTGCGTGACAAATCGACAGATGTTCAGTACGGAGGTGGTTAAACGGACCGCAAAGGTTAAGAGGAAGCGTCGGAAAGTCAATGGCTTTTACAAGGGGCGCCGGTATTCCGCACGTAGGCCTCACTTTTGGAACCTGGGAATGAAAATACCCATCCGTGTGAGGGGGTTCCAGAGGCTGCAGCATCCTCAGGACACAGCCAGGTCCCAGTCAAAGAGCCGAAGAAGCTCTGAGAAAGCTGATCTAAAAGCGGCAATGCCTGAGAAACACCGGTTTGAAGACAGGAGACTGGGGAGGGGACCGAAGCAGCAGAAAACTCTTAACACTTCTTCAGCTTATTAACCACCCCTTCTCCTCCTCCCCGCCCACTTACTACCCGAAACACCTTAACGTCTGCAGTCGGCAAACAACAGTGCATCCAGCCCCGGCTCTTTTCAACTCCCCGCGGAAGCACGCCCACCGGAACTCTTCAGGTCTGCGCTTTCTCATTGGCTGAAGTCTCCACCAGCTTCAACTCACTTCCGCTTACGACTCAGGTGGGCGGAGCCGTCCCTAGGAGTCGCTTCCGCCTCGCCCCACCTCTTGTTTCCTTTTTAGCTGCTTCCGGCTCGAGACCCCGCCCCAGCTCAGGAGCCCCGCCCCTCTCCACCCCTCCCCCGCCCCGGGCTGGCAGGCCGGCCCCGCGGCGCCGCTTCCGGTGCGGGCCCCGCCCCGGCTGTGGCCCCCGGCTGCGGAGAAGTCGGAGACGCAGCTGCTGCGCCGGGGCCTGAGCCGCCGCCTCCTCCCTTCTAGCGAACCGGGAGCGCCCCGCACAGGTAAGCTGCGCGGATCTTGGCTCCCTCAGCCCCGGCGGGAGCAGGACTGTGGCAGGTGGAGGGGACCGACATGGGGAAGGAGGCAGGTGTGCAGGGGAGAAGCGAGGGCGCGGGCCGGCGGAGCGCCGGGGCCGCGGAGGAAAAGTGAGAGTGCTGGGAGGAGCCCTGGGCGCCCGGTGCCCACAGAGGTGATTTTAGATAAAGGGATGGGGAGGCTCCGGGGCCCCTGGAAACTGAAAGGGCCAGGATAGGTGGGGTTGGGGCGATCCGAGAAAAGCCAGCGGATTGGCCGGGAGGACTTGAGGGGTAAAAGTGCGTTGGGGTGCTAATAAAGAATGGGAGGGAGTGACCCGAGAGAGGCTCCAAGGGCCCCGGGGGTCCGGCAGCGAAGGTAAGGGGAGTGGTCACCACCACCGGGTTCAGACCTGCAAGCAGTCGCTTGCTCCGGGTTGGGTGGTCCGGGAACTTCAGGGGAAATGGGGAATGATGGGGTTTAGATTTCTGAGATGTAAGTTCTCTAAATGTAGTCAGACGGTATTGTTTGGATCACTGGCTATTTAAAGACTGGGGTAAGATGGGCTTTTTGGGGGAGAATGTGTGTATTGTGAGTTGTAGAACTGAGTCATCGCAGACCTACTAAAGAGGCTGCGGGACCTCTCCCCCACTGCTGGGGGCCTCTCCCCCACTGCTGGGGACCTCTCCCCCACTGCTGGGGGCCTCTCCCCCACTGCTGGGGACCTCTCCCCCACTGCTGGGGGCCTCTCCCCCACTGCTGGGGACCTCTCCCCCACTGCTGGGGACAGCCTGCAGAGAAGATGGTGCCACAAGACAAGAAGCAGTTGTTAGGTGACTGTCAGGACTTGGTTGAAAAATTACTTCTGATTGAGATTGATCCACTGCAATAATTATAATTTTTAAATGACCACTGAATTGTTTTATTCTATTGTTTAATTTTCTTTGACCCAAATTGTTTTTCACTTTAAATGGGCACTTTTGCCAGCAGAATTTAATGTCCCTGTTTTCGTGCCTTGTTAATCTCGAAGAAGAGCTAAGGCAGAATGGAAGTGTTGCTGCAGGCATAACTCATACTTTGTAAACTGCCAAGAGAGGAAGTAAAGTCAGTAAGAGGCAAATTGGAATTTGAATCACAGAATACAAAAGGCACAACCACGGCATCTAAAATAAACACAAAATGAGAGTTTAAATCTCTACTTTGTGTGTGTGTGTATGTGTGTAGCTTTAGAAATTGTTCTTTTTTTTTTTCTTTAACAGTAACGTATAAAAAAAATCCATAAATCCAAGCCGTTTTTGTTGCTAGGGATGTGATTACTTTGCCTCAAAATTTCGAAGGAGCTAAAAACATTTTGCTTTTTTCATCTTTCAACCCAATCCTAAAATCCTGTAACAATGCAGATATCAAGTCCTGACCTGTGCAATGCAGCTTCTTCTTTCAAGTGATAACAAAATTGCACACCGTGTTGCAAGTCTTGTTCACCCCTAAATTTGCCCTTGCATAGTAATCCATTCACTTAGGGAGACTTGCTGAGAAAACATAACTCAAGTGAAGTTTGTTGGGGGGTGGGAGCCTGGAGGGGAGGGGGCAAGGGTGTGAAAGGGATATGTGTTTGGAGACTGGTTGGTAAGAATGCAGATAAACCTGCCCCCAGAATACTTTTAGCCTGAAAACCTTTTCTTTTTGTATTCTTAATAGCATAACTATCATACTAGAAGTGAATCAGAATAAAAGGGGTTGTGAGATTTTTTTTTGGTTTTTAAAAAAGAGGCATTAGCTTGTTTAGACAATGTTGATACCTGTTTCAAATTAATTAACTTTAAAATCTCCAGAGGAATTCCTCTCCCCCCCCCCCCCCCCCCCCGTTTGTTTTTGAGCAAGGATTGCAATTTGAGACTCTTGACTCCTTGCTGTTTCTTTCTTTCATGTTGTTGAAATTGGATTCTTTTTGAGACTATAATGTCCAGTTAGCCTGCTTCAGTCCACTCAACAAACAGGCTGGCAATTTGATCTGAGAAATTCAAAAAGTTTAAGCCCGAGAGTAGTTTGCTTGGTCTTGCTTTTTCTGTAAGAGAAGTCATTCAGTCTGCCTGATAGTTCTGTGTCTAGCTTGGATGGTTATCTTTCTCCAGTGGGCCTGGGAATATAAGCAATATTCTCTCTTTCACAAGCGGGCCCTTCTTTTCCTTTATTATTGTGTTTTTCACAGTTACAGTTCAGTTACTTTTGGATAATGAGCAGATTACTGTTTGATAATGTGAGAGAGAGAGAGATCAGAACACAGATATTAGCAGAATAAATATCTGGATTTGCTTCCTTAAAATCCTTCTTTAAAATCCTCAATAGTCTACCAGTACTGAGATTCACCCCCTCTTATGTCCTGTTCCTCTTCTTCCTCACTCCTCAAGCCCCACCACTCCAGGTTTAAGAGCATGTGTTTATTGTTCAGAATTCTTAGCCCTTTACTGGAGAAAAGAAAGCCTTTTATACTTATTTTATGTAGTTTTTTCCCCCCTTCTTCCTTGTGGTTTGGCTAATCTCTTAAGGTATAGACCCAGTGTGCCTGCTGGGCCGTGCCCAGGTTCAGAGCCATGCCAATCTGTGGGTGAAGCTTGAGACAATAATGGAGCCACTGCAGCAGCAGCAGCAGCAACAACAACAACAACAGAAGCAACCACATCTGGCTCCTCTGCAGATGGATGCCAGAGAGAAGCAGGGACCACAGATGAGAGAAGCCCAGTTCCTGTATTCCCAAAAGCTAGCCACACAGCCGCCTCTTCTTTCTGCCACACCTGGGAGACCTTCTGGCAGCCCTGCCCTGGGTTCCTTAGCCAGAGTTCTACCTGCCACACCAGTGACCCGAGTGTTTGAACGTAGCAACATGAACTCAGAGCCTGAGGAAGAGGAAGGATTGGAAGATGAGGATGGGGATGATGATGTTGCAGAGGTGGCTGAAAAAGAGGCCCAGGCTGCTTCTAAATATTTTCACGTTCAGAAAGCAACTCGCCAAGAGCCCAGAGCAGCACCCATGTCTAGTCTGCTTCCAGCACCAGGGCTCCCAGCACAGGTACAACAAGCTAAAGAAGACCATACCAAAGATGCTTCCAAGGCTCCACCTTCTGTCTCCTCAGCTGGGCAGTCGAGCTGGAATCTGGATGAGCAGCTTAAGCAGGTCAGTCCTTCTGCTATGGGAAGCCACTGGGTCTTCCTGAAGGCTAGCTAGAGAGGGTACTGGACAGCTGGGGCAGGGGCTGTTCCAGTCTGGACCTTTTCACCCCACTTCACTGCCACACAGCCTAGATATGAGTATAATGAATTTTTTCTTATTTGTTTACTGGAGCGGGGGATGTATGTAGCTCAGTGGTAGTATGTGTGCTTAGTATGCTCAAGACCCTGGGTTCAATCCCCAGAACAAAAAAAAGAAAGAAAGAAAAGTTTGTTTTCTTGATTAAAGCAATGAAGTATCTTAAGTTACTCTTCATGTACTTTGTTTCAAGTTTAATGTGAAAGAATGTCAGTACGATCTGGTTTTTTTTTTTTTTAAAGGAAGGATGAGGTTGCAACAATGTTATGAAGACTGCCTAAAAATGAATTGCATGACTCTTAAGAGTTTTTCTAATAGTAATGTAAAATAACAATTTTATGCAACAGTGCCTTAGTGCCAGGCTAACCCAAGATCATGCTTTTAAGGACAATTTGTTTTTTGTAGCTGAATATAACTGATGAAGTACTTGTATTGTATGTATTTCCCAACAAAGATCCTTATAGACATGATTTCATTTCACCTTTACATCATCTGCTTAGATAGACCTCAAAAAATTCTCTGTTTAGTCAAGGAATACTGAAGTGACTTTAAACATGGCTGAATATCTGTGTTGGTAAGTTTTGTTCTGGTTTTTTTTTTTTCCTGTGGTGCTAGGGATCCAACCCATGGCCTCACATATGCTAGTAGGGAGCTTTCTAAAAAGTCAGTCTGTAGCCAGGCATGGTGGTGAAAGTCTGTAATCCCATCACTGAAGAGCTAGACACAGGAGTTTGAGGCAACCCTGAACTACAGAGTGAGACCATGTCTCAAAACAAACAAAAAGGCAGACTGCAGCATGAATTATCCTGGAGAGTGGAGCTTAGGGAATTTGTTCTCCACCAAGTCTTTAACTTTCCATTTCCTTCTCTTTGTGACCTATAGTGCAATTTTTCCTCACGAGAGTGATGATAGTTGTTCCAGGATGAGTGATTTATTGGTACTTTAGGCAGGGAATTCGTGATAAAAACCCTTAGTACTCTCCATGTGGCACAGTGGTGCTGTTTAGAACTCATTTCTGAAGAGCTGTGGGCTTACAAAGGGCAACCAAGAAGTCCTTTGGAAGCTGAAAGATCCTTTGGAGCTGAAAAATCAAACATTTTTGGATCAAGGAGCCCTGTGCAGTCGACATGAGTTTTTCAACAATGGTATTTGTAGTAAGTTGTAGACTGAAAAATTGGCTCAAATCCCATCTCTTCCATGTCTTACCCTTCTGATCTTTTGATAATCTCTAAATTGCTCTGAGTCTGTGCCTCCCATGAATGTTGTGAGGATTAGGGAGCTAGCCATGTGAACATCTGTCCAGTGCCAGGCACACAGTAGCTAGTATTACCGTAGGAGCTGTCTTGTGCAAACAGTGCCCACTTCTTCTGCATCCACAGTGACATACTTCTGAAGTAGGGAAGATTACTGAGATGCACAGTGTTCCCTGCCATCACACAGGGAGGCAGAGGCAGAGGAAGAGGAAGACCAGAATCAGAATCCCAGCTTCCACGACAGCAGCTCTCTGGCCAGCAGCCCAAACCCGCCTCTTGGCTGATTACTTTGGTTTAGTGAAACATCTGTGAGTTGCCGGCAGCCCTCACAACTGCTGTGTGGTTGGCACAGTTCCACGCTGGCCGCTGAGTCAGCTCATAGTGGGATCCCGCCCTGACAGCGCTGGGAAAGTTCAGGCCTGAGGCGCCTGGGCTGCCCCCGCCTTGGCAGCTGGCCAGCCTCTGTGTGTGTGCGGTCGTTCCTAGAAAGTGCAGCCGCGTGTGAGGAACAAGTGGAGCTCCAGAGCCTGTCTGTCTTCAGGAAGTGCAGCAGGTGTTGAGGTCAAGCCATTAGAGCTTTGAAAAAAGAGACTCTTCAGAACTGGCGTGTGCATGTGCACACGTGTGTGCCGTGGCAGGGCGCCCAGTCCTGAGTCCAGGATGGCAGCAGCCCCATGGTTACATCGCTCAGTGCTCTGGGGGCTGGCTTTTGGCAACCGAAACCCTTTGAGTTCATTTAAGTTTCTGAGGCATACTTGCTAATTATAGACTGCCTTGCAGAGCATCTGCCAAAATGGTTTCATAAATGGCAGCATATCTGAGGCCTAATCTCTCACCCTAAATTTACCTTCTCCCCTGAATTTGGACATCAGGAACTAAGCCAGGGAGGCGTTGGGTAACTGACTTAAAACCCTAAATATGCTTGGGGTTTAAGTAAGTGTAGGGTTTTTTGTTGTTGTTGCTGTTTGTTTGTTTTTAAACAAGTTTTGCTTTGGAAGGAGGACTAAACTCTCTTTTGGGGAGAAGTCATGAAGACCATGAGACTAGCTCTTACTGTTCCGTGTGTTTTCTTCCTTTTTGGAGTTGCTTCTGCAGAGTGAAAAAAAGAGCAGCCCTTGCTCTAGCAACAGTTCAGAGACCTTTACAGCTGACACATGATCTTACTGCTTTGGTGTAACTGTCCATTTTGTTTTAAATAACAGGCTTGGGCAGAATCCTCTTTATGCCAGGGCTATGCTCAGAGAAATAACGTGCCTCTCCCTCAAAGAGTGCCAGGTCTAGCAGTGGTGCCTTGGGAACCTCCAGGTGGGCTGGGCTGAAGCTGGGTTGCAGTAACTTCACTCTGTCCTGAGTCTGCTGAAGCCTAGCCCCCAATCTGCACTAAGGTGTAGATGTTTTAAAATAGGGTTTTGTTTCAAACATTCACATGCCAAAGTAAAACATTATTTTCTACAGTATAGCTTAGCTTGGCCAACCAATAAGAATACTCGATAAGAATTCCCCTAGATTTGGTGCGTGTGTTGGGAGGCAGACATCTGCAAACTGAAAAGTGAAACTAGGAAGTTTAAGGGTGCCACAGATTATCCTTTGTTTTGAAATCCCTTAGAACATGTTAAGTCAAAATTATTTTATGGATTCCCTTAGAAGAAACTCTCAGAAAATATTTGCTTCCCAAGGTCTGGGTCGTTAGAGTGTAGTACTCTCTGACACCAGAATGATGGGAAGATGGATAACACCATGGAGCCCAGTATTCTAAAACCAGTCAGATTTCAGTGGGCAGAGTAAATAATTGTAAAACAAGAAAACAAAGGACTGAGTGTCCTTTTTCTCAAAGGAGATCACACAGCCTTCTTCGGGGGTGGGGGGCGGGTTTCTCGCCTTTTAGGGGTGGTCTTCTGTCACCAGTAGAGGCAATACAGGCTTTGTCTGTCCTGAGCCCATTAGTAGAGCTAGGTTTCCTTCCATAGAATAGGAAGATGAGCGATGGCTTGATAAGCATGTAGGGGTCAGAGTGTCTATGTCTGGTTTTCTGCATACTTTGGCAGTCACTTTGGTTACTGTGTATGGCTTTGCATAGCCAGCTCAGTGCAAAGCACTAGGTGTCATTGCTCAATAAACGCTACCCCTCAGCCCTTCCTCTTAGTGTGTTTTACAAGGTTTTGTTTCAGGGTTGCCTCCTAGGATGGAAGAGTCTTATTTCAGAAAACTTGGAGTTAAAAGAATTCCTAATACTTCCTAAAGTTCACCAATCACATTCATTAATGAGAACAGGGTACTTCCAATTCTGTGCACCTGGAAGCTTTTTGGAGTGCTCTCAGCTTGAAGGTTATGTGGGCTCTGCATTTGTTGATGCAGCATCTCTGCAGGATGGAAACATAGGAGGCTCTAAGGCAGACGGGAAGAATCACCAAGTTAGATGTGCACTGGGAGACAGAGGGAGCGTAACTTGTGAAGGGGAAATTTTTTTTTTTGGAAAAAAAAATTTGATTTTGCATACAATTAGTAAAATTCTTATTAACCAGGAACAAAATCAAAATTATCCTCATCTTACTGTGAGTGATTACTTCCTGCTGGTCAAATAGCCAGCAGAGAGGCTTCTGCCCTTTTCTCCTAATGCTATGACTGTCTACAGGATTTATCTCTTTAAGTGGTAGGCCCTTTGGTTAGGCCTGTTTTTCTTGGTACATGCTTCATAACTGTGGGATGTACGAGGCTTTTTGTAAAAATTGTGCAAATTACTCCCCTCCCCCAAAAAAGTTTGTAGGCTTTCCCCACTTCCTTTTTAGGGCTGTCTTCATGCCCTTGGCTTCTACAGTCACAGTGGAGTCTTGTCTAGATCAGTGGTTCTTAGTTGAAGGTGACCCTCCTCTACTTTCCCCAGGGGACATTTTGGATTATTGTGACTGGAGCAAGGAGCAGATGTGAGACTTAGCATCTAGTTGGTAGAAGCCAGGGATATTGCCAATCCTGTAATGCACAGCACAGCCCCTCCAGTAAAGAATTGTCCAGCCCAGAGTCTCAAAGTTGAAAAGCCCTGCTTTAGATGGCGTCTCTAGAAAGAGTATATGCTGTGCTTTGTGCATATGTGACTACCTTCCAAGGCTAGATACTTCCCTAGACTCTGAACTTTGTGATTTGGTCTCAGTAACTGAAGAGTTACTTCATTTTTTTTTTTAATTTATTTTGCTTTGTGTTTGTTGTTGTTGTTATTTGTTTGGCAGCACTGGGGTTTGAACTAGGGGCCTCACACTTGCTAGGCAGGTGCTCTACCATTTGAGCCACCTTGCCAGCCTTTTTTGTGTTAGGTACTTTTAAGATGGAGTCTTTTTTTTTAAATGCCCAGGCTGGCCTCTTAAATAGCAGTCCTCCTGTTCTCTGCCTCCCAAGTAGCCAGGATTACAGGCCTGAGGGGTTGGAGTGGAGGGCAGTACTGGGTATTGAACTGGCCTTGTGCTTACTAGGCAGGCGGTCTACCACTTGAGCCAGTCTGCCAGCCCTTTTTGTGTTAGTTATTTTTGAGATAGGGTCTCACTTTATTCCCAGGCTGGCCTGAACGGTGATCCTCTTATTTGTGCTTCCCCACTAGCTGGGATGATAGGCAGGTATATGCCACTGTGCCCAGCCATTGGTTGAGATGGAGTCTCACAAACTTTTTACCTAGGCTGGCCTAGAACCACCATCCTCCCAATCTCTGCCTCTTGAATAGTTAGGATTACAGGCTTGAGCCACCATGCCTGGCACAAATCTTCTTAAAGAAATTGTTTATACTCCTTACCTTCATTTTCTCACCTCCTGTGCACTCCTCTGCACACTCCAATCTGGACCCTAACCCTTAGGTTGTTCTTGGTAAAGTTTCTGATGACCACCATGTTCTGAACCCAGGCTGCCTTGACCTCCTTTGATTTCTCAGCAGGGTTGAATACAGTAGGCCACTCCTATTTGAAAAGTCTTTTCTTTCTGCTTATTTTCTTTATCTATGTAACACTTTTTCTTCTGAATGGTATCTGAAACTCCTAGTCCTCCAGTCTCGGTCCTAAACTCTCTTTTCTATACACTCTTTTTGTGCAGTCTTTACTATCCTGGCTTTAAATACCATCTACGAGCCAGTGACTCCAGTATATATTGTTTGATCCCATCTTTCACTGAGCTCAGTGCATATATTCCCAGCTACCCGGTTAGCATTTCCATTTAGATGTTTTACTCAAATGTCAGGTTCACTACATGCAAAGCTGAACTCTTGATTTCTAACTAACTCTCTCATAAGCATTACCTCCTTTATTTCCCTTCGCAGTAAATGACATTTTTATCCCTAGTCATTCATATAGAAACCTTGAAGTTGTCTTTCTTTCATCACTCCTACTCCATGGCTCCCTGTCTGGCTCCCTGTTTCTCCCATCACCGAAGTCTTATCCATCTGCATATCTGGAGTCCTGCCACCACCATCTCCCATCTCCGCCATCATCTACCTACCTAACTAATCCAAGCAACTTTCCTACTGCTGTGCTTTCAGCAAGCTTTTGTGCCCCCCCACCTCTAATCTACTTTCCACAGCAGCTAGAGTGATCTTTTAAAAAACTAAATCAGATTATGTCACTCCTGTAATGCTCTACAAATAAGATGTTAGTTGCTATAATTATAAAAATCCAAATTCTACATAATCTGAGGCCTGTGCCTACTTCTCCAGCCTTATATTTGACAAGTTCCTGACCCATCACTGTGTGCCAATCACCCTGGCCTTTGCATATACTGGTCACCCTGCCTGGAACACTGTTGACCAGGCAGACTCTTTTTCCCTAAATATTTTTAAATTAGCATATATTAATTTACAAATGGGTTTCATTGTAAGGCCAACTCTCACCCAGCTTTTAGTTCTCACCTTCGCTGTCACTTCCTCAGAGGCCTTGTCTTCACCTCATTGTAGCTCACGTTCTCCCATTATATGCTGTCATCTAACATACTTTCATGTTTGTGTTAGTTGGTTAGTCAGATATCTGAATCTCAGATTGTAAGCTTCAGGAGGACAAGGGCTGTGCTTGCTTATTAGCATACTCCAACAAGCAGTATAGTAATGGTATAATAAACACTCAATATTTTGTTTCTTCCACTTTTCTATTTTCTCTTTTTTTGGGTGGTATTGGGAGTTTTAACTCAGGGACTCATGTGTCCTAGACAGGCTCTGTACCACATGAACCATGACCCTAGCCCTTTTTTGCTTTAGTTTTTTATTTATTTATTTGGATAGTGTCATGAGTTTTTGTCCAGGGTTAGCCTCAGACTGTGATCTTCCTACCTACTCCTTCCACACAGCAGGAATTGCAGATGTGCACCACCACAGCTGGCTTATTGATAGAGATATGGGGGTCCCACTTATGTTTTGCCTGGGCTGGCCTCTAACCATGATACTGTTGATCCCTGTCTCCCAAGTATCTGGAATTTCAGGCATGGGCACTATGCAACTGTGTTCTCTGTTCCTTTTTTTCACATGGGTGGCTCCATTTCTTAATTTTTAAAAGTAGATTTCATTGTTTTTAGAGCAGTTTTAGATTTACAGCACAATTAAGCAGAAGGTGCACTGATTTCCCACATGGCCTTCCCCTCATCCCACAGTCACAACTTCCCACCGTCAAAACCCTGCAGCACTGGGTACCTTTGGATAGTCAGTGAATTGACAGTGGCCATTTATCATCACTCAGAGTGCATGGTTTACATCAGGGTTCAGTCTTACTGAACATTCTGTTGATTTCTGTGTCCATCCTTCCCTTCCTGCCAACCCCAGGCAACCACTGGTCATCTTTAGATTGCTCCCTCAGTTGTACTGAGTACTCCTCTGTTTTTCATGAATAGTATTTGTGTGTTTATCACATTTTCTGAAATCCTTGTTACATTTTTCCTGGATCTTAGCCCCCCCATCCCCTTTTTTGGTGGCACTGGGGTTTGAACTAAGAGCTTCATGCTTACAAATCAGGTGCTCTTATCACTTGAGCACTCTGCCAGCTCTGTGATGGGTATTTTCGAGATAGGGTCTTGTGAACTATTTACCCAGCTGACTTCGAACCGAGATCCCCCTGGTCTCTGTCTCCTGAGTAGCTAGGATTACAGGCAGGAGCCACCTGCGCCCAGCTGGATCTTGCTTTTTTAAAAAAAATTTTTATTAGTATATAATAATTGTACAAGGGGTTTTGTGACTTTTGTTTTTTTTGGCGCTGGACAGGAAGCTTTATTTCATAGGGTGATGACCTAGACTCCTGTCCACAGCCCCCCACCCCTCATTGTGACATTTTCATATATGCATATGGTGTACCCAAGTTTGGTTCATTTCCTCCATTATTCTCCCTCTTCCCCCTCCCCCTTCTTAAACTGACTTAAGCATGTTTCAGTGTTCCATGTTCATACTTGTATAAAAAAGCACATCAACCACATTCACCTCCTTTACCCTCCCCCTCCCACCAGTGCCCTCCCTTAACATGACCTGTTTCACATTCCTGTCCTTCATTGTTTTAAGTGTCTGTTCATTGTTCAGTGGGGTTTTGCTTTGGCGTTTTACATCTAACTATTGTCGTATTTTAATCAGTCTAACCCCCTGAATTTTACTTTTGCTGTATCCTGCAAATTTTCCTGTGTAATGCTTCATTGTTGATTATTACTAAACTTTTATAATTTCAGTTGTGATTGCTTCTTTAACCATGGGTGTGTAAAAGTGATTTTTGGTTCCCAAATAAGTGAATTTTCTCTTTTTTCCAGTATTGACTTACTTAATCTGTTAATCTGCATTGTGATTAGAGAACTGGCATGATTCTCTGTAATTTAAGATAGGATTTTTGTTGGTCTTGTGTGTGATTAGTTTCTATCCATATGCCCTTGGAAAGAATGTGTATTCTGTTAGATGCAGCATTATATATCTCTCTGTTGGATCAAGCTTATTGTGTTACTCAAATCTTCCTTAGTCTTACTAAGTTTTCTTTGTGTGATCAGTTTCAGAGAAAGGTGAATAGTCTAGGATAAGGTTGGCTTTCTTTTGATTAGTATGTTAGATTAATTTAATACATTGATATTATGGTTGATGATACATTTGGATCTATTTCTGCCCTCCTGTTTGTTTGCATGCTTTTGGTGGGACTGGAGTTTTAGCTCCCAGGACTTTGTACCTGCAAGCACTCTGCCACATGAGCCACACCTCCATTTTGCTCTGGTTATTTTAGAGATGGGGTCTGGTGAGCCATTTACCCAGGCCTGCGTTGAACTGCAATCCTCCCTATCTCAGCCTCCCAAGTAGCTAGGATTACAGGCATGAGCCACCGGTGCCTGACTTACCCTCCTGTTTTGGATTTCAATTTAACCACAGTTTTTCTTTGTTTCTTGTTTTCTTCTTTCCTACCTTTTATAGATTTGATTAAGTTCTCTATTCAGCCATTACCTTGTCTACTGGTTTGAAAGTTACACTGTTTGTTTCTATCCTTTTATTAATTACTTTTTGGATTTTTGTTTTGTTTTTTGAGATGGGGTGTTGCTATGTTGTCCAGATTGGTCTCTCAACTGAGGACTGCCTTAGCAATCCTCTGCCTCAGCCTCTGAAGTATCTGGAACTACAGGTGCTTATTGGTTACTTTTAGATTATAATTTGCATTCTTTTTACACTACTTTCAAACATTAGTATCTTAGAAATCCTAGTTTTAACTTCTCCCTCTCCAGTCTCATCTTTTAGTTTAGAGTGGCCAGTATTTTAGCTCAAATTTGTTTTCACCTGTCACCAAGTTAGTTTTTTCCACCTAGCAGTCATATATTTAGACTTACCAAGCTTACCTATTTCTCTTTTCTCCATTATTTGTATCCTACTCCTTCTCTACCCTCATTTTCCTTTCTTTTTCATTACTAGCAAAGATTTGTGTGTAAATCTTAACTTTTCATATCTGTCTTTATTTGCTCTTACCTTTGTATCTTTGTTTAGAGCTTTGGATTCTAGATGGACCAGTATTTTCCTCACCCTTTATGAGAGGATTTCATAGTCTCAGTGACTATTTTTCCCATTGAAAAGTCTTATCAATCTAATTGTTAACCTTTGTGAATCTTTTTTATGTTTTAGTTTTTAAGATTTTTCGTATTGACTCTGATGTTTTGTACTTTCAGTACAATATTCTGGATTTGGACTTTCTTTCGTTTATCCCATTAGGCCTTCATCTGCTTCTTCACCCTCATTGTCTTCCCTCCCTCCTACCCACCACGCACCACTATTTTTCTTAATCAATGTTCTAATAAGCGTATTCGAACCTTCTTATTCGATTTTCTTGGTATCTTTTTTTATATCCTTATTTTTGTCACTCTGCATTCAATTTTCCAACTTCTAATTCTCTCTTCAGCTCTATCTGTTCTACTTTGAAGTTGTTTGTCTTAATCATTGTATTCTAAATTTTTGGCATTTAAAATTTTGCTTGTTCTTATTCTATGGCTTCTAGTCCTTTTAGCTCTTTGGACATATTTAACTTTTTTAAGCTTTCTATTGTAGAATTCACTAAAATTCAAACATACAAAAGAAGAGAAAATGTTAATGAGCTATTATTGTCCTTACCCAGGACTATGATATTTCTTTAATGAATCATACACATTTGAGCACTCTTTTCAAACATGCTTATTTGAAAGATGCTTTTAGGTTAGGGTGCCATTCACCCTTTGTCCTGTCACTCTGCAGGTTTGTTTCCTCTTACCCTGGTTTGTTTTTGTTTTTCTGTGTAAGCTCATTTTGAGTGGGGATTTGTTTCTGGAAGCACTCACTCCTAAAGAGAGTTTTATTTTCCCTTCTGCTGGGGCTCCACATGGTTAGCTAGTAGTGTGAATTTGGAGTTAACATCTGTGCCTAGTGAGAGCCTGAGTTTCTATGGACACTTACCATGGGGCCCCTGGCAGATGGCAAGGTTCTTGCTGCTTTTCCAGGCTGGTGGGCAGTTTTTACAGGCCACCAGTAACAGTAATAGATGTAGTCTTTCAAGGCTTCTGGCTTTAATGCAGTTCTTTCAGTTCTAGTTCCCACCACGCAGGGGACCTGCAACCTGGACTCCTCTCCTGAGGCATGAGGGAGGTGATTAAATCCCTGTCCTCAGCCCTGAGCTGTTAAGAACTATGACTGGGTCCCTTTTTCCCTTGAGCCCTTCAGCTTTGGCCCTTGTTCACTGCTTACTGATTTGTTCTTTTTGTTCCCGGCACTATGAGCCTTGCTTTCTTTCTCGATTTCGTGCTTAGCTTTATGTGTAGGAGGTGCAGAGTGTTCAATTTTATCTAGCATGTCTACGTGAGGTTTTCTGGGGGCAGGGGCAAGGCGGTAGAATGCCTCCACATAAGGCTGTCCTTACTCATGGTTTTGTTTGCGTCTTTGTTTTCTTCTTTTTGTTTTTTTAACAGCTAAGACTTTTTGACCTCTTCTGTGGCAAATGCTAGCTTTATTTCATTGAGCTGTGTGAGGCAGGCCCTAATATCATCCCCCTTTTGTGTTTTTTATTGACAAATGAGAAAGAGAGAAGTGGGTGCTTGTGGTCTCCCAGTCAGGCATAGGCAGTGACCTCAGGCAGGCTCTGCTCCCTCCTGCTTCATTCCAGACAGCAGGGGAGAGCTCATCTCTCAGTGGTTTCATTATTCTAAAAGTAACTTCTGTTTATTTTTTTCTGATTGCCAAAGTCAGAAAGCATGGAAAATCAAAAAATTTGTAAAGAAGAAAATACTATTACCAGAACCACATAACTTAGATATAACTGTAAACATCTGTGGTATTTCCTTTGTGTTTTGAAGGAAAATGCCTATTATAGGTATTTTTATTTTATGTACAATTTTGTATTCAACTTCTATTACCTAACAAACCAGGAGAATTTTTTTCCCCAGTGCCTTTCTGGAAGTTTTTATCATTAAAATTTATCCTATCCAAGTTCAATTCCCAGTACTGCCAAAAAAAATTAGGCTAAAGTTTTGTTTTGGTTTATTTTTTTTTTAATATAATACAATTTTTTTTTTTTGGAAACCAAGATCTTGCTATGTATATGGCCTAGGCTGGCCTTGAACTCGTGATCTTCCTGCTTCAGCTTACCAAGTGCTGGAATTATAAGTATGCCACCATGCCTCACAAAAGTATTTTAAAATATTTTAGTTTTTAAAATATATTACAGAACTAATCACTTAAGTAATTTTAGAAATAATGGAAGCGTGTAAAGTAAAAATGAGCCAGACTCTTCAGGAGTGACTGTCGTTAACAATTTAGTTTACATCTTTTCAGATTTTTTTTTCTCATCACAAATATGTTTTCTTTGTGGGTGTGGAATATTTGTCATAAATAAAGAGTAAGAAGCCAAAAAAAAAAAAAAACCAAACACAAATATGTTTGTTTAAGACAACAAAATACATTTTGTACTCCAACTTGCTCTTACTCTCAGTACTACAGCTGCCCCCTTTGAATGTTCATAATGATAATCATCTCAAGACTAGGTAAATAATAGGAATATGCACTCATGAAAAATTAAAAATGTAGCAAGATTCAAAGTACACATTTATAATTTAAAGAAATAAACTGTCTGGTATGGTGATGCCTGCCTGTAACCCCAGCTACTTGGTAGGCAGAGGTAGGAAGATCTGATCAGGAGGTCTCAAAACAAAATAGAAAAAGGATTGGGATGTGGCTCAACTGGTAGAGTGCTTGCCTAGCATTCATGAAATCCTGGGCTCAATATTCAGTACCCCCTCCCAAAAAAAAAAAACCCACAAACAGGCATGGTGGTACATACCTATAATCCCAACTATGGATTGGAAGTCAACCTAGGCTACATAGCAAAACCCTATCTCAAAAATAGGTAGCTGGCAGAGTGGCTCAAGCCACTGCCTAGCAAGAGCGTGCCTGTCTAGTAAGTGGGAGACCCTCAGTTTAAACCCTAGTGTTGCCAAAAAAAGAAAGAAAAAATAAATAATCTGGGCCCCAGTGGCTCACGAAGCCAGCCCAGGCAAATAGTTCACAAAGACCCTATCTTGAAAAAACCTCTCTCTCTCTCTCTCTCTCTCTCTCACTCACACACACACACACACACACACACACACACACACACACACACAATTAAATAAATAAATAAAATAAATAGGGGCTTGGATGTGAGGCTCAAGTGGTAGAGAACCTGCTTAACAAGTGCGAGTTCCTGAGTTCAAACCCCAGTACCACAAAAAACAAACAAAAACATACACACGTGTGTGTGTGCGTGTGCGTGTGTGTGTGTGTGTTCTATTGCCTATACATTGTCCTCCCACCCCACCCATTTCCAGAGGTGACCACAGTTAGGATTGAATCAGCTCCTAGGGCTGGTCCTATGTTCCAGTGCAAGTATGTATGAACTTGAGTATGCTTGTGCTGTGTGTGTGTTTAGCCTAAGTACAAATTGTATATGCTGTGTAATCCTATGCTGTGTAGGTATTTTTGTGGTAGGATAGGTTATTATAGGAGTTGAATTGGGTGTACCTGGGTATTGTGCATGTAGGTACTTTTCAGTATGTACTGCTAGATCACCCTTGAAATATATTAATTATTTTATTTATATTAATTTATTTTGCTTCCTTTATTGTCATGGGTTTGCCTTTTGCATCTTTTCTGTAATTGCTTTCTTGTAGCCTTTACCCCTTTCTTACTCTGCTTATCTTTTTGTCGGGTGGTACTGGGTTTGAACTCAGGGCCTCCTGCTCACGAGGCAGGAGCTTTACCACTTGAGCCATGCCCCCAGCCCTCTGTTTATCTTTTTTATTGCTCTGTAGTAGCTCTTTGCATAACTTTTCATAACTTTTGCGTAACTTTTTGTGTGTTATGAATATTTTCCATAATTTGTGTTTCAATTTCATTTGTGGTTCTTTCTCATTAAGAGTTTTAAATTTGGATGTAGCTAAATTTTGTCATCTTTCTCCTTATGGTTTATAGTTACATTTAAGAAGGCCCTTCCCTCTCCAGGATTTTAAAAAATATTCTTCTCTGATTTTACAGTTGTACTTTTATGTGCATCCTTAGTGAAAGAATATGAAGTATAGAAACCAATGGGTTTGGTTTTTTTCTTGGGGCTGGGAGTGGGGTTTGAACTCAGTGCTTCATGCTTACAAAGCAGGTGCTCTCTACTGCTTGAAAAAGTAATATTTTTAATGGCTTTATGACATTCTTTAGGTTGTTTCTAATTCTTTGCTGTTATGAATAAAATTACATTTTTCATTTGTTTTTTGTTTTTGTGGTATTGGGGATTACCTTGCAGATGATGTCCCCATCCCTTGCTTTTTTGGGCTAGGGTCTCACTAGTAACAATAGCTTAGGGTGGCCTGGAACTTGCTATGTAGTCCAGACTGGCTTCGAACTCACCATCCTCCTACCTCCACCTCCTGATTGCTAGTGTGCGTCACCACACCTAGCTCCTATACTGTATTTTTACTTATTTTCTTAGGATAGATTACAAGCAGAGTTACAAGATGAGGAGACTGAGACAGTTAGACAGTTACAACCAGGGACTTATGATGTACTATCTGTGTCTGATTCTGACTCCACCATTTGGTCACTTGTTACCTGCAAGTTAGTGAACTTCCTTTTTCCTTATTTTTCTCATCTGAAAAGTGGGGATGATAATAATAGTACTCACCTCGGAACATTGTACTGAAGATTCAGTGTTTCATACACAGAAATCACTGATTAGTTCCTGCGTGTACTAAGTACTCCATTATTATTAGTTGTTGCTGTAGTTTATTTCAATGGGCATTTCAAGACAAGTGACTTGATGGATAAGTCATGCCATTTTTTATTCCAGGATGGGGATATGGGAGATTCCTATGCCAGTCTGTTATCACTATTACCACCCCTTTTTATTTTGGCGGCACTGAGGTTTGAACTCAGGATCTCATGCTTGCTGGGCAGGTGCTCTACTGCTTGAGCCACTCTGTGTTTTTTTTGTGTTTGGTTTTTTTTTTTTTTTTTTTTTTTTTGAGTTCGAGGCTGGCTTTGAACTGAGGTTCACCTGATCTCTCCCTCCTGAGTAGTTAGAATTACAGGTGTGAGCCCCCACACCAGCCACTATTTTTTTTTTTGGAAGTTTTATTAATTTTACATATGAATGATGAACTTTTTTTTTTTAATGCATACTCTTATGTTCAACTCTTGGGCCTTAAAATTAAGCTGCAATCTTTAGGAAATGGTTTATATTGCCTTTTAAGTCCCTTTTGCAGGGTTGTAATTTAGGACTTGCAGTTCACCAAGTATGTTCTGATTCCCCACCCCAACTCCTACTTAGCTTGTATTAATTCCCCTAAATTTATTCTTGTTGGCACGTTCTTCAGGTTTCAACATTCATTTGTGGCTCTCCCCACCCCCCATTTTCCAGGCCTGTGCTTGATACACAAACCTCACAGAGGTGTCAATTACTGTCCCTGTGTGAGAAACTCACAGCCTGGTAGGGGTGGCAGCAGCACAAGGGCAGTTCGCCGTCAGAGTAGTATCCTGCACGCCTTTGTGCCACTAGGGATCAGGTGTGGGCTTGGGAGGAGCCTGAGGGCAAACTTTTAAACACAAAGTGTGACTGTGTTCTGCCTGACCAAACCTGCTCCATGGAATCCCAAACTTGAAAATAAAGGAGGGATTTTTTTTTTAATTATAAACTAATTCATGATAGCATTTAAAAATTTTTTTGTTTTCTTCCTATACACTTAAATTGTGCAGCCTGACAAAAAGTTTTATGAGACTGACAGAGCAGTGACTTTGGGCTAATTTCCTAACCTCTTCTGTCACATCAGGTGAGGTGCCCTCCTAGGCTGTCCAACTCTGACTGACTCTTGCAGCTCTGAGGAGTGCTTTGTGGAGTGAACACACACTGGCAGCTACAGTGCAAGTGCGGGAATCACTGGGTTCCACAGTGAACAGGAGCCGGGGCTTTCCTCTGTAGCTCTAAGACTTGGACTTGGCTATCCGTTTCACTTCTTGTCCTCATCACCACGTTGCATTTTAGTTTTTCCTCCCTGCTTTTGTAGGATACCCCATTTCTGACCAGTCGTCTTGACTGCATCGAGTAATTCTATACCTAGAAGGGAAAAGCCCTCTTTTCCTTGCCCCTTTCTGCTGCTTAATCACAAAAGTGTCCCTTAGTTCTTTTTCCAAACCACCGAGTTTGAATTGATCTCTGTTGCTAGTAGGAGGTGGGCAGGCTCCTTCTGGTTCCTGCTAAAGTTACCTGACAGCGGAAGGTGTGCATCTGATAATTATAACTCCAGTGCTTCCAAGGCCTGAGTGATGTAGTTAAGAGCAGTAATCCTGATCTTATCAGGAGGGTTTTGTAGTCCAACAGTGTTGCTTATAACAGTATCTGTTTTACTTCCTGAGGCTCCCCTCTCCCCTTCAGATTCTCCTGTAATCCTGGCCATTACCTCCTTGTGCATGTCTCATTACTTCCTGAAATCAGTTAAAACTGGGGTTGGAGGGGGGCGAGAATGTTTTTCCTCTATACCCAGATCTGGGAATTGAGCTTTAACATTACAACACCACAGCCAGGTCAGCAGCAGAGCAGTCACACACATGGTACATAAAGCATTAAGAGGTAGGTTATGTGTTGCTCATTACGGGGGCGAAAAAAATACTAAGACCAACAGCCATATTCAGGCCAAGTACTTTAGTAAGGGTCCATATTTCAAAGCAGTCAGTTGGTGTCCAGGAACTGGGGTCAGCCCCTTTGAAGCCTAGTGATTTGCCTAATGTCTACTTTGAGTTCAGATCCTAGGAATTTGCCTAGGTCCTTGCCCTTGGGGGCTCATGTATTAGAGTATAGGAAGCAGACAAAGGGAAACTACTATTCTGTCTTCGGAGAACACTCTTGAGTCTCCCTAAGAATTGTGAGTTTGCACAGTGGCATTTAAGGACAGGACAGTTTCTTACAGGTGTCAGAGTGCAGGGAACCCAAGTGGTAGTTGGCAGTTTAACCCAGGTACTTAACCCCGAGGAAAGGGTTAAATTTTGCCTTGGGGAGGAGTGAGGAATGGGAACTAAAATTGCTTTGGACATCTGAGCTGTGCTTTAATAAGATATTCCAGGTGGTCAAGGAGTAATCCTAAAATAGCCTAGATACTTAATTGCTTTTAAAGTCAGGCTGGTCTCTTGGGAGGTACAGCCCTAAGGAATGCAGTGCTGGCTTCTAAGCTCTTAGGGGCGTGGTCTGGTTGGGTTGCTTCTTCATGGATCCCCATGTCCCAGTAAAAAGAAAGGCCTAAGGTAACCTTCTTGGACCAGGAGACATTTGCAGAATTTTGCCTTTCTCCACATTGAAAGGTTGGCAATAAGCTGCAGTAACCTAGCTGTCTTTCTCCCTTACTATGGGTTTGATTTTGTCACCCATCCCCTAGACAGTGGTCTGTTTTCATTAGTGCTCAAAGTTTTCCTGCTTGATCCCCTGCCTGGCTTCTCTGTGTGCACAGGAGCATATTTTCTCACTGTAGGAATTCATAGTCATCCCCGGTTTCATCCCCTCAGTCTACATCCAACTGATTTAGTTCTCTGATTGGGCTGCCTATTACGACAGTCGTTTCTCCCTGGTTCTGCTCCTCCAAACCCAGGTTTTTAGCATGAGCTACCACACAGTCCTCCAGTCCAGTAATGTTTACATAAGCAATGTAGCTACTTGTAAATCACCAGTGGGGGGCATTAAAAAGATATTTTATTAAATGAAGTGTTAGATTACTCTCTTACTTGAAAGACTAAATATTGCGAAAGGGTCTCCTTAGTGATAAATTATTCTGTCCTTTTCAGTGCAATCCAAATGCAAATTTTTGGGGGGGGATAGAGAGCAAGCATTGAGTCCTGACACGATTTCAAAGTTATTCTAGAAAGAATAGTGAAGTTTAAAATTTTTTAAAAAATTAACGTAATTGAGTTTTTTGTTGTTTTCTTTTCCCCCCACAGTACTGGCTTTTGAACCTAGAGCTTAATGTGCTCTACCACTGTGTGACATCCCCAGCCCTAATTGGTTTTCTAATTGTGTCTAACTGCCTGCATTAGACTGTAAGCTCCATGAAGTCAAAGGCTCTAATTGTCTTGTTCTTTTCCATCAGAAACTTTCGCAGTATCTAATAATATCCTAGATCAGTATTTGCAAATGAATGAATATAATGAAAAAATCTAAGCAGTAAAAGCCACCCATGATCTCAGCCCCATTAGGCATCTATGTACATTTGTATATTATACTTCTTCCCAACAAAAACAAGTTGTGAAAATCATCTAGAACATTGATTTAATCATTTGCCTTTCTGTTCAGAAAACACTGCCTCACCACTGTTCACAGTTCAGGGTTTAAATTTCCTTTTGGTATTTAAGGCATTTCACAGCCTGTTTCCACCTTAACTATTCAGACTTGCTATCCTTACATTCTCCCTGCCAAAACATGCCTTGTTTGTCCCCTGCTCTGTTCATTTAAACTCTAAATCTCCCCTCAGCCCATTCTTCAAGGCCAGCTTAACCTCCACCTCTGAGCACCCAGCCTTTTCATCTACCTCCCAGGCATTTTCAATGTGTTTTCCAACTCTGAGGGAAAACTCTCAGTGGTGAGACCCACAGTGTTTTGCAGTTGCCCAATGCTCTACCTCCGGTGGGTCCGCAGGATATTTGTGTTGAATGACTTTGTCATCAGATCTTTTCTTCTCAGGGAGAAAAAGGGCCCCTAGAGGCCATGTTGTTCAACCCTGTCTCATTTTGTAGTCCCCATCCCAAACAGATGGTCATTCAGAGACAGGAAGCTGCCCACCTCCTGAGAAGGCTCACTCCATTAGTAGACAGTGTTAAGACTGAAGTCTTCCTACTGGCCAGTTTTCTCCAGCCACCCTAGTTTTGCCCAGTGAAGCTTTAGAGAACAGGTGGGTGGGGAGCCTGGCTCCTTTTCCACAGGCAGCCTTATAGGTTTCAAATGTAGTGAATCTGTTCATTTCCCCTCTGCTTTGTTGATCTAGGGTTGAGATGTTGGAAAAGCACTATTTTCATTTTGGGTAACAGGCATGTTAGTTAGAATTTGATTTTTTGTTGTTGTTAGGACTTTAAATGTACATGTCACAGTGCGAGGTGCCATATTCCTCTGGTCCCTCCCTCCCCTTCTCCCTCTCCTGATCCTCCATCACCTAGGGGAAGACAGAGGCTCATCCTAGAATGTGTGGAGGTAGGAATTAAGTTTACCCTTTTCGGTACCTCCAGATAACTCTTCCAGGAGAAGTATTGTTTGAGGGATGGTTTTTGTTTGACTGAATTACCCAGATGAAGCAGCCAATGAGACAAATTGAGGAATGAAAAAGTCTCCCATTAAGGAGAGCCACCCAGGGCCATGACTTGGGCATTCTGTGTTTTTCTCCCTCTCTCCTTTCCACTGTTTCACCCATGAGGCACCATGGTATCCTAAGCCAGACAGACCTGGGTTTGACTTCTGGTGCTGCCACTTAGAAGCTCTGAAAGCGTGGGCAGGTTGCTTGAGTTTTTTGTGGTTGTTTGTTTTTTATTGTTGTTTTTGTGGTGCTGGGGTTTGAACTCGGGGCCTCACACTTGCCAGGCAGGCGCTGTACCACTTTGAGCCACCCATCAGCCGGCTTGAGTTCTTTGAGCCATTATTTCCTCAAATCTAAAATAGCCACCTCTACCTTGTAGAATTAAGTGGGAAAATGCTTCTAAGGCTCTTGACCCAGTCCTTGACACTTAACAGGCCAACGCTGGCTTCCTCCTCACCTTTCTCCTCCCCTGTCCTCTTCACTGTGGCTTCCCTGGGGAAAATGAGCTGAATGTGGGGATAGTAGCCAGAGCTAGTCTTGAGTGGGTATGTGGGAACAAACTGTCACTTTCCTGTGAGCTCCTGGTGAGATCAAAGATGTCAAAAGAGAATTCTGAAGTAGGGGTGGCTGAGGAGGCTATAAATGGCAGTAAGTGACCATACTGCTGACTTCCCACACACACATCTCGTTTTTTTTAATACTGCTGCCTTGTGCCTGGCACTATAGTAGGTGACTGTCGGACATTTTTGTATGTATAAATAAACAAAAATATATGCTAGAAAAAAAGATTACCACTGCAGATGGGGTAACAAACCTCTTCCCAGCACCTCTTCAGCTGAAATGCTTTCCTATGAACCCCTCTTGATTAGGAAAATACTGAGCTATCTCTTTTTGCATATTTGCCCATATCCCATCTGCCTCCTCCATTCCTTGTTTTCTTCCACCACTGCAGCCTCTTGTCAGTCACACCCAGAATCCATGAAAAATTATTTTGGAGCTGCTAACTTTCTGGTTAGTCATACTCACACCCAGTTAATAGGCTAAGAAACCTCCTGCTCATAAACTTAAATTGTGTAAATGAGCCACGTTGACTAGAGTTGAGAACCAAGAAAATAAATGCTTAATCCTGCAGCCCTTACAGTGAAAAGGAGACCTTCCCTGTCTCTCAACAGGTGTGTGTTGGAGCTGGGGGCTGGGGATGTAGGGACACAAGTAACAAGAACATGAAGTGACAGAGCCCATATGAGAAAAAGGCTGAATCTGCCTGGTGGGCAGAGCCAGGAGGCCTCATGGAGGGGAGGTGCTGGCCCAGCTGGACTGTGAAGGGCGGGCAGGGTTCAGGAATTACTCTCACCTCAGCCAGAAAACCCTGCAAAGCAGGATCAAAGTTTAACTGCCTCAAACAAAGAAAGCAGTGCATTTTAGACATTTCTCCATCAGCCCCAACTGAGTATTTTGAATTAAGTAATGGACCATCCTTGCCCTGGAACTGGACAAAAGAAGATATCTCCGCCCTGGGCTAACTACTTCCCCTACATTTTGTTTAAACTGATAGTTATTTTCTGTGGAATGACTGCTTTCTGTGGATTGCAGTATCTTATTTTTGTCTTCTTCTGGCCAGAGACCGTGGCCTCTGTGGGTAACCAAGTTAGAGATGTTTCCAGTTAAAATCCTGTCATCAAGCAGATTTTTGTTTCTTTTTTGGCAACACTTGGGTCTGAACTTAAAGTCTCATGTTTGCTAGTCAGGCACTGGCTTTGAACCCTGATCCTCCTGATCTCTACTTCCTGGGTAGCTAGGATTGCAGGTATGAGCCACTGGTGTCCAGCATCAAGCAGATTTTTAAGTGAGTGCTTCCCACTTCATGGCTATAGCAGTGTTCAGAATTCCTTGCAGTTTGGGAAGAGTTAGAGAGAGGAGGCCTGTTGGGCCCCAGCCTTTTCCCCTTCCCCAGGCATTCTTCTCTCTGACCCTGGAGCTGAGCTCACACTTGGGTGTTTATTTTCACACATAGCCCCATCGTGGTCACACTGGTGTGCTTGTTCTCACACTCCTCCCCTGTTGTGGAAAGCTCTGGCCAGTTCTAAGTTGTGGATTCAGACCTCTCCACCCCACTGAGTGTTGAGTAATTTCTGAGTGAACCTTCAGAATGCTTGCAAGCTACTGTAATTAGCCAAAACCCATGTGTTTTCATCTCCCTGTGACTGGTGACCAGTGAAAGATAAAGAACCCTCTTGTGAACAGCATCAGCCTCGGATCTCTGGCTGTAGAGTTGGAAATGAGCTGCCACAGTAAACAGCTGACATAACACAAGCAGCAACGTCCCCACATTATATGTCTTTCAGCCCATAGGGGCTCCCAGGGTAATTGACTTTCCAGCAGGAATTACTGGCTCAAACAAAATCAGTGGGCATTAGGGAAGCTACTGCAGCCTTTGAAAGGGGGAATGTAACTCTGTCTGGTTTTGCTGACCTGACAGGCATAATTCATCTTGATTATTCATTGTGCTAGTTGCCACCAGATGACACTAGATTTCTGGTGACTGTAATTACATTGTGAGGTTGAGTTTAACAAAAAAACTACACTGTTCCTCCTTCTTGGCTATTGGCTTACCTGAGCCAAAGGTGCTGTAGGAAGGGTGCTAACAGTGTTTGCCTTGGACCTGATGCATGCATCATCAGAAAGCCTTTACCAAGCACTTCCTTACACACACCTTTTACTAGATAAGCAGGGAAACCATTCAGTGTAGCTGTTTTATTTCAGCTGACAGGATGTCACTTCTCCTCTGTTAGCCCTACCTCACTATGCTGCATTGCTGCCGATGAGAAGTGGATTTGCATCTCAGAGCCCACTTTCAGTAGGGGAAG
This sequence comes from Castor canadensis, assembly GCF_047511655.1. Lineage (NCBI taxonomy): Eukaryota > Metazoa > Chordata > Mammalia > Rodentia > Castoridae > Castor > Castor canadensis. The sequence continues at coordinate 5,187,750 of NC_133404.1, forward strand.
TGAAATATGGCCCCAGACATATAGCAGAATAATGTTCCTGCTTTCAGGCAGGGGAAAGGTGGGACAAGTGGAATTCAGCCAGGCTCTCATTTTATTTTTTCATTTTATTTTATTTTTGTGGTATTCGGGTTTTGAACTCCAGTACCTGGACCATGCGCTTGCTGGGGCAAGCACTTGAGCCGTCTCCCCAAGGCTCTCATTTTATTTGGCATGGTTTTAGAACAAGATCCCTACACAGTCCAAAGAATGTTCTCCCAAGAAATCTCTGCTCCCAGCCCCACATGCTCCTGTTCCACCACTTACACGCCCGAGCTAGTTGGGTGATGTGTGTGCATGTACCTTTGGTTCAAGGGGAGAAAGGAGAATAGGTGACAGGTGCAGGGAGTCATTGCATCCACTGGGCCATGGCTCAGAGGTGAGTGGCAGAGTTACACTGAGAGATTTCATACTCCTCACTGGCACAGAGAGTTTGACTCTCCCATGTGGTATGTGCGTTTTGTGTTGTTTTCAAAGAGGTTTTTAGTTGGTTCAAATAGCCAATTAATTATATGCCAGGCAGTGTGGTGTGTGCTGGGGATACAAAGACAAATAAGATACCTTTGCTCTTAAAGAGCTTTCTTCTGGTGGGGACGACATAATTCCCAAGGGGCATGTTAAATTCTGAGCCAGCAATTGCTCCTGGAGTTCTCCGTGCACACAGAGTAAGGGGCAGGACCACTGCATCAAGATCTTGGTCCTTCTCCCTTTGGCTTTTACCCCCTCAGTGTTGTGTGGGAGCCAGGTTGAGGTTTTTATACCGAGTGTATCTCAGAGTGGTGGTTTTGGGAAGGTCAGCTAGGAAGAGGGGTCTTGGAGCAGCAGGCCTCTGTGTTCTCCTTCTGCAGCATTATCAAAGCATGTGCGACACCCGCCTTCTCTAACAAATGAGCTTGTTTTATGCTGACCCCGTTTTGTTTTGAAACCATAGTTGACGGGAAAAAAAGTCCCTGGAAGAGCAGTAGAGGTGGTCATTGAGTAGTCTTTCCTGTGTGAGCCAGGATGGCTCAGATGCCAAGGGACATCGTCTCCCCTTGCGCCATTGCCTTGCCCTCTTCCCTCACTCTCTTCCTATTCCCCTGTCAATCTTGTGTTTTGTTTCCCTTCAGAATGGTGGTTCGGTCTGGAGTGATGATGCCGATGGAGGCCGAGGAAGAGAGATCTCTCGAGATTTTGCCAAGGTCTGTAACATCTTTCGTGACAAAGATAAGGGAAGTTCTGCAATGGGTTGTGTCTGACCTCCAAGGATAAGGCCACGAGTGGCCATTGACTTGCATTTGTAGTTATCTGGATGTTTGGAGACTTTCTACAGTGAGATGGAATTTTCATTGTGCTTTTTTCTTGGGGCTGGGATTGCAGCTATATGAACTGGACAGTGATCCCGAAAGAAAAGCGTTCCTGGATGACCTCTTCATCTTTATGCAGAAGAGGGGTGAGTGCATTCTCATCGTTCCAATTCAGTGCTTATTTATTGAGTGCCTACTGTGTGCTAGTCACTGTTATCCATCCTCTCCCACCTGTCATTGTCCAGGGGAATGAGAGACATTTACCGCTGATTGGTTCAGGATTTATCCGAATAATTGACAACTAGATTGAAGAGGTCAGAGGGGAATTTGGCAAAACATGGCTTTGGCCCTACCTTATTTTTGTCTCTCCTAATTAACTGGTCTCTGGAGTCATTTTAAATTTAAATATGCTTCACTTAAGTTAGCGTGTGGAGCTTCTTGTTGGTATATCTAGGCTCATAAAGAACAGGTAAGTGAACAAATAGAGGCCCCTCAGTTGGTTTTAGAAAGTCTGAAATGATATGTGAAAAGGAAGAGCCAACTTTTTCTTCTTATTCATTAGTTGTTTGATTTTTGCATTCACTGGATTGGTTGGAACGTTCCTGCAATTTTAACTGTAGAGTACATGGCCATCTGCTTTGTAGTGCACCCTCCTAAATCTCTGTCCTCTCCTCACAGCCCCCATCCTACCCCAGTAGCCATCTCCTCTGTGGAACATGGCACTGCTGAGTCTTGAGCCTAGTGATTCAACTTCCTGGCTTTATATCTTGTTAGAGCAATGGGTTCACCAGCCAGGTCACCACTGCGGAAGCTTGACCAGGTCCTCAGCCTCTGTGTGGGTCCACCTTTATCACTACCATATGAGAAAGCTGTTCCCACCAGCTTTTTACCTAGGACCTTGCTGATATCTTATCATACATCCCTTGAGGTCTGTGTCAGCAACTTTATTGAACCTGGGAATGAAATTCTCTTTATCCTAGAGTGACCTACAATGGCAGCTCCCAGCAGCTAAATATTCCTAAGTATTCTTTCTCTCCTTCTCAGTCCCCCCTCCCTCCCTCCCCCTTCCTCTCCTTCTCAGTCCCCCCTCCCTCCCCCTTCCTCTCCTTCTCAGTCCCCCCTCCCTGCCTCCCCCTTTCTCTCCTTCTTAGTCCCCCCCCCTCCCTCCCCCTTCCTCTCCTTCTCAGTCCCCCCTCCCTCCCCCTTCCTCCATCCCTCCCTCCTCCTCCCACTCTCTTCCCCTTTCCTTCCTCCTCCCTCCTTTACCTTCCAAAGCCTTATTGCCTTCTTGATAGCAGGGCTGTTACTGCTGGTTTGCTTAAAAAGGCAATCGAAAGTTTTGAGTCTCATTCCCCCTCAATCTCCAAGCCTATCAAAGCAGTTTAGGCAGCCCTAATTAGTTTACTCCTCTGACCGTTATCTGAAGCTGCATGTGTTAGTAAAAAAACAAGAATATAATCCTGAAAGATAATGTGACTGGCAGCAATGAAACTCCCTGGTTGCCCTGAGAAAGAGAAATCCACTTAATACTTTGGTCTCCCCTTCCAATTACCTTTTAATTATTTACAAGCTCCACAAGCCCAGCTGGTGCAAACCCAGGCGCTGATCCCGTCTCAAAGGGGCTGCCATAGCAATATAGATTTTAATCAGCAGCGGAGCTCCACTGCTTTATTTTCTACTTTATTGTTTTTCTCCCTTCCCAGAAGGATTTTAAAAGGAAAATGGAGGTTAGATCAGCCTAGCCAAGAGTGAAGATTAGTCATTGTTTACTATTGCATGTCCCCCTAGAACAGCCAGTTTGTCATACCTCTGTCCCCAGTGCTCATGCAGGGCCAGGCCAGGAGGTACTCTGGGTTTGTCTGCTGTTTGAGCAGTCTGGTTGGTTTTCCTGACTTGGCTTACCATTCAGGGTAGCCAAGCTACCTTAAGCTTTGAGTGCATCTGCCTCCTTTTAACAGCTGCCTTGTGGTCAGAAGTTAGCAGTTGGAGAATGATCTTTGCAGCCTATCCTGCTATCTTGGGAATGCCAGATTGCCACCTAGCATATTTTTGAGTGAACCCAAAGCAGGAGTAAGTGACTGCCTTTGGTAATGTCAACTTGTGGCTGTTGGGGTCCTGAATAAACCCTTTGTCTTATCTTTAGCAGGCATGTCAGATATTTTACTGTTTGTTGGCATCACCAATAGGAGGTAAAGAAGTCATTCTGCCACTTACTATTCTAATACAAGGTTTCTTGTTCTCAACACTGTTGATTTGGGAAACTGGATTATTCTTTTTTGTTGGGGGCAGTCCTATGCACTGTAGGATGTTGGCAGTATTGTTTGGCTTTTCCCACTATCTGTCAAAAGGATTATCCAGTCATAACTGTCTGTAGATATTGTAAGTGGTCCCTGGGGGCAAGTTTCGTTTTGGTGAGAGCAACTGCCATAGAAATATGGAAAAGAACATAAAATTATAAGATTTCCTGTGCAGAAGAAAATCATTTTACCTCTTTGCAGGGTGGGCATTTGTTGGGTGGTATCTTGAGATTCCCCCATTGTGACTGAGTGCCAGAGGAGTGGGTGCTGGGAGCTCACCCTGGGCTGGAATGCAGATGAGGCCTCTGAGAGGGGCTATGGCTCCAGTATGTCAGAGGCCCAGAATCTCCTGCCTAAAACACTCTTATCTGCAAGTCTAAATTAGAATTGTGGTTCAAGGGAGTGAGAAGCAGATTGTACTTTTAATCCTGTGAAGTTTAATGTCTTTGTTCTTCACAGAATGGTGAGGCCCAGTGTCCCTAGACATGTGTAACTTAACTTGTCACTCGTGTAGTGTCTGGGGCACGGGGCACTCAAGGCAGATCTTAATAGGTGGGACCAAGAAAAAGCCTCATAGACCTTGGCAGCCGGTTGGCAACTGGCCTCCAAAGTAATATGACAGATTAGCAGTAGTTTCACATCCACTACCACATACAGTCTCAGATTGAAAGACCTGGTGACGCCCACAGGTGGACTCTGTGTGAGCAGGGCTGGGCCGTTCTGACACAGCAGGCCACCTATAGAGGAAGAGAGAGGCAGCACACAGCAGGCTGCCCCAAATGACTGCAGCTGCAGGTGATAAAACTTGCTGGGCACAGGCTGTAACTGCCTGCATTGTGCTGTGTCTCTCGCCTGTTAACACTTTGGAGGGAATTGACTGCAGCAGATGGCCTTTTCAGCCTTTGGCCCTTGATTTCTAGGCCACACTGGGAGATCCCTCCCTGCTCAGCAAAGCAGCCTTCCAGTAGAAGAGCCTGCAAAGAGCAGAGTGGGCTGAGGTGGTGCCCTCTTCCACTCACTGTCTCCTCGGCCCTGGAGGCACTGCTATAGAACCAATTAGGAGGTGGAACAAGCTCTGGACTGGTGGGTGCAAGGCCAGAGCAAGCATTGCCACCAACCCCCTCCCCCTGCCATCCCCTTCCGTGGTCTTGAGCAAATCCTTCCCCTCTGGTGGCCACACTTATGTTTAAAATGAGAAGGTATGGACTGGTGGAGTGGCTCAAGTGGTAGAGAGCCTATCAAGTGTAAGACCCTGCGTTCAAACCTCAGTATCATAATGAGCTACCCTTGAGGAACAAAAAAACCAAAGAAGGAAAGCTCCTTTAGCAGTGTTCTATCAAAATAACTGAAAATACCCCAATTCTCTTAACACCAACTGTTTCTTTCCTTGCTAAATAATACATTTCCTCTTTTGCTGACTGAAACCAAATTGAATTATATACATTGCTCTCTATTTGCTTTTCTCCCCAGAATATTGCCCTGGAAATGACTGGTTAGATTTCAGAGTTCTGATGTCCCCTTGTGCTCACCTTTTGATGCACTCTGTATTCTTTTGCCAAAAATAAAGCCAAACAGTTCTAAATAAAATTGGTCAATTTAACTAAATAATTGGTCAATTTAACTAACTGTGGGTGGTTTCTAAGGTATCATTCCCTCATAGGTCTTTCCATTTAGTTTTCCAGTGCCCAAGGGGAGGGACTAATTTGTAAGTCTAATAAGCAAAGGCTATGTATAAACAGTTGCATTTTTCCTTCATCATTAAGGAACCAAAGCATGTTCCTCACTCTCTAGGAGGCAGAACAGAAGTGTGGTCTCTTTAGAGTCCTGATGGTAATGGTGGTGATTTTGCAGTTATTTTTATTATTAACCCATACACTACCCTTTCTATCTATTATCTGATGCTGCCCACAGCTCCAGTTCTGTGAGTTAGAGCAAAGGTTATCACTGTAGCCATAAGAATCAACCCTGAGGTTAAGGAATTTACCTAAGGCCAGAGAGCAAACTTAACACTTAGCCTCCTTACTCCCAGGCTGGTGTTCTTTCCTTCTTCTTGCACTGCTTTTAAGAACCCTGTTTCCTAGCATCAACAGACCCCATTGGAGTTGCTTCTATTGGAGCAAGAGACAAGATTTGCCCCTTCTACAACATTCTGAGCCCACAGAGGGTACTGGCCACCTTCACTAGCCATTGTCTGGCAAAGGATTTGACAGCATCTAGCTGATTATCACAGGGTAGAACTCTGCATATAAGAGGAGTCTTCATCTCAAGGTCAGGCCTGACTCTTGGAAGGGCAGATGTAACAACTTACAGTGGCAAGGAGGCCACCATCTGTCAAGGCAGGGTGGGGTAAGGGGGACTGGCGACACTCCCAGAATACCCATAAACAAGGCTGTCCTTTCCTGTCCCTGCCCCTCATGGACCCACCAGGGTAAGGAACTGCCTGGTCATGTGGAAGACAAGTCTTGTCAGGACTGCACTCATACAGCTACCTTCCTGTCCCCACTAGTTCTGGTCAAGGCTGCAAACTGACCTTGGATTTCCCCAATGGATTGTTGGATCTGTTTTTGATGTATATATACAAAGACTTTACTGTGGGAAAGGGGCTTGGTCTGCCTCAAAGTACAGTTTGAATGTTTTTCCTTCTGTTGTGTGCTTATCTATCCATCTCAGGCAAGGAAATGTTGGTGACATATATTGCTTTGCCTTTTGGTGGAGGCACTTTCTTCTATGTTCTTTGTATTTTGTAGTAAAAGGCCTAAGTTCTGGACACCCTTCCTGGTAGACCAAAATATGTTGTCTTTGTCAGATGAAATAAGTTTGAGGGCTTTACTTTCTAACTATATCCACAAATAAAAATCTAAACTGCAAATCTGAAAGTCTTAGGAGTAGCCCTCGGTCTGAGGCAGATCTTTTCTCTCTTCACGGATCTAACTGCTACTGATAAATACACTATTTTTCTTCTTTGCATCTTTAACACTCATTTAATGCCTTATAAGTATCCAGTTATCCATGATAATAGAAAGGGAACCAGCCTGGCTTTTGAAAGGTACAATTAATTTGAATGACCCACTTCAGCTTTTTCCCCTTCAAAATCTTGTATTGGTACTCCAAGCTCATGGAAAGTTTAAGTTCCAGTGTGAGCCAGTATTCAGTAAATTGTCCAAGGACTGGACTAAGGAAGGGTTGAAGTAAGGGGTTTGGCTCACTTATGCCTTAAGGATACTGTGAGATACGAGTCTAATAGCACAGATGTCAGTGAACACTCAGCTCAGAAGGCACCCCAGTGTGTCCCTCACAGCCAGGTTGCCATCCCTGTCCTGAAGATGCCAGCAGGGTGTGGTGATCAGCAGCAGGCAGAGCAGAGAGGCTCTAACAGCCCACTTCCTTCCAAATTCTCTGAACACAGCGTATGTTTTGTTTTGTTTTTGGTACAGGGGAGTGAACCCAGGATTTCATGCATACGAAGCAAGGGCCCTATCATTGAATCATACCCTCTGAACACAGTTTTTAAGGCAAGGGATGGCATGTCATAACTATGACTTTACTATTAGTCATAGCAGAATACAACATTATGCATACTATTGAACTTCGCCTAAAGTAAGCCCAAACTGGAATATCAAAAAAGGTGATTAATATAAAACTAGCCCCCCTGGCTATGGAGCGCCAGAATGCCTATGCACTGCTTACGGGAGTATGAATGCGACTAATAAATTGTGGCTCAGTCATGTAGTACAATCCCACATAGCAGTAAAAAGAAGGAACTGCTGCTGGGCACACCCAGGACAACTCTCACAGGCCTAATGTTGAGCAAAGACTAGGCACAAAAGATTATATTCTATATGATTCCTTTTATATCAAAATGCAAGAAAATGCATGTCAGAATAGAGGTTACCTCCAGGGCCGGTGGGGTGAGAGGGTGGATATTGATGGGTAAGGACCATGAGAGAGTTTCTGGGACACTGGACATGGTCTTTATTGTGACCTAAGGGTGTTGGTATGTGGGTGCGTGTGGAAGTACAGACCCATTGTGTACTTAGGTTAGCACACTGCACCATGTGTAAATTAGACCCAGGCAGTGGACAATTAGAAGCCGAGGGCATAAACATACCTTCAGTCCAGTAATGGGACATGGCGTGTTCTTGCTTCTGCCCTGCTTTGTGGAACAGTGCAGCTACAGACTGTGCTGCAGACTGCTGGACAGTAACCGCCCAGTGTCCCAGTGGGAGGTATTTTCTATATAAACAAGTCAGGGGGAAATCACCAGTCATTTCCCTTCTTGTTCCTGGGGAGCAGGACTAGAGCAGGGCAAGAATTAATCTACAGAGGAGTGGTCAGAATGCCTGCCTGCCTGTGTGTATTCCCTGCCTAACATGTGTCTTGACTCAGGCAACCTGGTTGGCTGTCTTTTGACAGTCTGGCTATGGAAATGATTAATGACCTTTCTCGAAGCCAGGAAAAAGCAGCAAGGGTCCCTGGCAGGGCCACGCCCTAGGTCCTGGGCCCTTGCCCCTGACCAGGCAGGAAGGCAGCCATGTGAGTGTTTGTAGCACTGGCCTGATTGCTGCTGTTCTTTACTAGAATAGGCCATTCTCTGCAATAGAGAGGAAAATGCCCTTCCTTTCAGCAGTCTCACCATTTTGTCTCTAGAGCCTTCGCCCCCTACCCTAGCTGCATCTGTATCATCTGAGCAGTAGCAGCTTTGGTTTAGCCATATATGCAGTGGAAGTCCCTGGTGACAGCTCTGGCCTGCAAGTGCCAGGGCTCAGCATGATTGCCACCAATAAGGTTAAAGCCCAGGAGTCCCTCAGGCTTCACTGGGTCCCTGGCCCTAATAAAAGCCTTTTACATCCGTCCCTGGGGCTGCTTCAGGCTCCCTGGCTGAAATCTGATAAGGGGCCTCTTTGTTGCAACTGTCAGTCTCCTTTATTGAAGAGGGAACTGGAGACCAGTGGCATTTCTTGGGGTACAGATAAGACCCTGGATTCCTGTCAGAGAGAGCATGATTAATTACCCTCAGCCCTAGCCCCTGCTTTGATAGCAGTGACTGACAGTCTGCAGGCTTTCCTATCAGGTGCTCCCACACACACACACACCAGGCATGTGTAGGACCATCACATGTAGGACCAACACCAATGACCCACAGAGAACTCTCTTCAATGGGTGTTTGCCTTCTTCCCAGTGCTCTGCAGGTTGCTTTTGCATTTATTGTGGACAGAAGCCTGCCTTAGGAAGCATGAAGTCCTGAGTTCAAGCCCCACTGCCACCAAAAACAAAAAAAGCCTATTGTGGACAGAGGTTTGCCCCTCTCAGAGGAAGGTATTAAGAAGGCCTAGAGAGCAGCCAGAGACTCTTGCTACAATCCTCCTCCAAAAGGCTAGGAAAGTAGCCATTGTTTAGACTTGAATACCACAGACCTGGGGGAGGAGGGGTGTCCTTCACAGGAGAAGATCCCAAGACATCCATTTCAAAGGCATTTGGCAACATTACTCCCTAATTCAGGCAAGTTCCTAAGACCAAGTCACCACACTTGGGTAATAATCACAACTGTCAGTTTTTACTTTAATTTTTTTTTTAACTCACATACTTTCATAGGACTTCAGAATTCAAAGTCATCTAGTCCAAATTCCTCATTTCACAAATGGCGAAACTGAGGCCTGGATCTTTTATCTCCCCTGTCCATTCCCCCCAGTAGTAGTAGTGGCAAAAGGCCTCTGCTTTGGATGAGGGAAGTGGTTACCAGGTCTCCTCAGTGGAAAACACATTGCTGAGTCAGACCAACTTGGGACTCCAGTTGTCTTTTAGCTATCGGAAGAATCAAAGACAGGGAAAGTTTTTGGGTCTGGATTATCTGGATAATGGCAGAAAACCACAACCTTCATCTACAACTATTCACAGGATTGCCTCAGCTTTGTTTCTGACAATGCCAAAGGGCCAGCCACAGAGCGGACAGTGCCAGTCCCCTTGTCACCGTAATCTCTGGAACCAGTATGCCTGACCAGCCTGAGTTCATGTGAAGAGAGGGCACTGTGGGGTGCAGGAAAACCAGATCCAAGGCACCCAGGTTTCCGTACCCTTTGGCTGCAGCCTTTCTGGTATAAGGCGGTGTTGCCAGGTGCATCTGCTCTCCCTCGGGAGGAGCTGGGGAAAGGCCCCCTTCTGTGACTTCAGTACCACTTTCCCTTCCCTAGGCCTTTTGCAGTCTCTATAGTTGGCTATAGAAAAGGCAACTTCTAGTGATATTTCTCTGTTCATAAGTGTTCCCCTCCAGAGATGCCACATCTCAGTTAGACATTTAGCTGAGTGACTACTCAGGGTGAATGTGGAATTCCTGTCCAGGGATCTGCCTTCAGAGGCAGTGTGAGCAACATTAGAGAGTCTGCCATGGCTATGTCCACACTCATCTTCAGTCAAAATCAGTATAAACAGCCCGGTCTCTTTATCCTGTTCCACCTGGCTTGCCTCCTAATGGATGTTAATTAACCATTTCTATAAGTATAATACATTATCTTCATTTGAAGATTATACCATTGAAGCAATCCAGAAGAAAATAGTCCAAAGGCTGAAAGGTGTTCGTACATGGAGTTCCAAAATGTGGTATCTGGCTCTCCAAGGTGACCTGAAAGACAGTACTTCATCAGCTGGGCAAGGCCTGCTGTGCTGGTTAATGCCCAGTCATAGCTGTTCGGTGTTCTCTAGACCTGACCACTCTCCATACTCTTTAACACTGCTTTCCCTTCATGGTTTCATGGAAGGAATGGAGTCATGGTTTCTTTACCTTCTCAGAATCCCAACCTCTCCATCCATTCTTCTCCCGTTACTGGTTCATGCGACCTTGAAGCAATGAGCTTGAGCACTCTGGGCCTCAGTTCAATAATGGTCATGATCCTGGTGACCCATATTAGAACCCGAGAGGGGACAGTGCCTTCTGTTCAGGGCTATCAGCATATAAGACACTCAAAGCTAGTGATGGGTCTCAGCAAACCCAGTGCAAGCATGAGTGCATGTGTATACGTTCCCATTTGAGTTACCATGGAGCTGAGTGCTTTGACTTTGAGAAGCATTTTTTTTTTAAATCAACACTATAATATTTGTGTCATGGTGAAGGAAAAACAGTCTCTGCCTTCATAGAGCTTACAGTCCTTCTGGACAGTCAGGGACATACCACATGGACAGACATGAAACAATTAGAGAGTGGTTGTTTGCCAAATGTGTAGGGCTTTCACAGAAGTTCTGAGAGGAAAGAAGTCCACATGAACTGAGGTAGTTAGGAATCTCCCTGCAGGGAGTGGACAGTAAAGGGCAATGTGGGGGTTTGAGTGGAGGCAGATCATTTCAAGCTGGAGGAGGGGCAGTGAGCTTGGCTTGGGGGTGATCGTGAGGAGATCCAAGTGACTTGGAGTGAGAGCAGTTGGGATCTGCTTGAAATATGTCATTTGTCATCTCGTAAGGGAGTATTGGCAAACATGGGTCACACAATAGACATGGGATGGGGTAGGTAAGCAGCAGGGACTTGGAGGTTTTTAAACAAGCAAGTGAGGAATATGGTGAAAGCAAGCCCCATGCATAGATAGAGGCTCTGCAGGCATCTAGTGGTGAGCCAGTGAGGGCCTGGCTCAGGCTGGTGACTGCAGGCCAGAAAGGAAGATACCTATGAGAGGTACCTCAAACGGAGACTCATTGGAGCCTCTTAACAACCTATAGGTGATGAGGATAGAAGAGGCATGAGGCTCTTCTATCAGACTCCTGCTTAACCTCCAAGAACTTTTTTTTTTTTTTTTTTTGTAGTACTGGTGTTTGAGTTCAGGGTCTATACCTTGAGCCACTCCACCAGCCCTTTTTTTGTGATGGGTTTTTTTCAAGATAGGGTCTTGTGAACTATTTGCCTGGGCTGACTGCGATCCTTCTGACCTCTGTCTCCTGAGTAGCTAGGATTATAGGTGTGAGCCACCAGCACCCAACAAACCCCAAGAACTTGATGGAAAAAGGAAGCTAGTTTAGGGTCAGCATATATGTTCTGACTTGAGAGTTAACAGGTCATAGATGTGAAGATGCCCAGGAAGCTTCTGGAAATGAGAGTCTAGGATCCCTTGGTGAAGGGATCTTGGGAGGAGCCCTCCCAGATTCTCCAGGCTGTGCCTAGAAGGTGTGGACTCACTATAGTTGAGTGTGCTCAGACAGGCCTCCAGAAGGAAGTAATGTTAGCTCTATCCTAGGGACAATGCTGCTGCTTCAGGCTTTTGTCATCTTTCTTTTTTTTCAGCACTGGGGTTTGAAATCTGGGCCTCATGCTTGCTAGGCAGGTACTGTACTACTCGAGCCATTCCTCCAGCTCCATGTTTTTGTTTGTTTGTCTATAAGGCAGGGTCTTGCTATGTAGCCCAGGCTGGCCTCAAACTCAAATCCCTCCTGCCTCATTCTCCTGAGTACTGGGATTGCAGGTATATGTGCCATGCCCATATTACTTATCTGTACATTTTGAAATCAAAGTAAAATCTAAATTAAAATTTTGAAATCTAATATGACCTTTGTCCTTGATCCTCCGAAGACCAACCAACTGATGAAAACAAAGTTCTCTGAGATTGGTAGTTCCCTCCCTACTCTTAGAGAAAAGGTGTGCTCCTGCCATAGCAGTCCCACACATCCATGCTCACAGTGCTTCTTGAGAAATATGGGACCCTTTGCTCCATTCCCTGGCTTGAATTATCCTGTAAAAGTGTTGGTGAGCTGGGGAGAGTGGTGTATGCCTGTGATCCCAGCACTCAGAGGCTTAGGCAAGAAGAGTGCAAGTTTGAGTCCAGCCTGGGCTACACAGTGACTGTGTCTCAAAACACACACACATAAAGAGCTGATGAAGCTGATGTCTAGCTGATCGGTAAACTGACGTCCCTTTGTGGGAGAGAAGCAGGAGGAGCCAAAAAGAAGAGTCCTCTGCCCGAACTGGCCTAAGTCCATCAGGCAGCCCAGTGAGCCTTCACTGAGATGGGGTCAGGGGAGGAGGCATGACAGGGGAGCAGCCTGTGTACAGTAAGAGTTTGCCATCAAAAGGCAACAAGTCTCATAGCTTGCCCTGGATGGTGACCCTTCCCTGCGGAATTCTCCCCTCTGACCTCCAGAACATTAATCCCGAGGCTGCCAAATGACCGTCATCCATCACGCCTCCTGACGAGCATCCCAGCCCCACCCTCCCCGCCATCCCCTGGTGCTCATTAGCAGCCCTTCCTGCCGGTGCCAGGTTTCCTAATCAAGTCCCTGGCTCCTCTCACTTCCCCTCGGGGTCAGTGGGCGGAAGCTGCTCTGACCCTCCCTCTTTTAAAGGCCAGGGAGGGGGTGGAGTGATTAGTGGAGAGAGAATTGTTGAGTGGCTTTTCATTCCCCTGGAGACCTGTGTGTCCAGCAGCTCCTTTGACGTGTCCAGGTACGTGGAAGGGAAAGAAACCATGTCTCCATCTTGCAGCAGGCAGTATGTGAAGGAGGACACTGCTAACAAACTGCAGTGATTGCTGCCAGCAAGAACAGGGAGCAGGCCAGGGTGTCAGGGAAAGTCTTCTCAGAGGAAGGGGTCACTGAATGGAGTCCAAAGGCTCCAGAGGAGTAAAAGTTGCCAAATTAGTGGGAAATAATCTGGGATTGCACTGCTAGCAAAAACCAAACAAAATACACTTTGAATTCATCTAGGCCAGACCTCTTACCTATGGATTGAAAAACAGATTCAGAGAGGCTAAGTGTCATGCCTAAGGCACACAGCCTGGGAGTTGTGCCTGTCCTGTTTATTTCAGAGAACTGACAGTCTGCTAGCTTCCAGGTTTGAGGAGTTTGAGTCAAACCACACTCCTAAGCAGAAGCATAAATGTTTTTTCTGACTTCACAAAAGATGAACGTATACAGATGCCTTCTTTCCCAGAGTGATGACCACACAGCCCTCTCTCTTGTTGGACAATCACAGGAACCCCCATCAACCGGATCCCCATCATGGCCAAGCAGATCCTGGACCTATACATGCTGTATAAACTGGTGACGGAGAAGGGGGGCTTGGTGGAGATCATCAACAAGAAGATCTGGAGGGAGATCACCAAAGGCCTGAACCTGCCCACGTCCATCACCAGCGCTGCCTTCACCCTCAGGACCCAGTGAGTGGTGGGCAGGGGGAAGGAAGCCGAGGTGGAGAACCGGGATGTTTTAGCCCAGAGGCGAGGAAGGAAGGAAGGAAGTTCCATTGTATAGTTAGCAAGAGGAATGGAGTTCCTGAAACAGGGGAGCCTTGGAGATGAACCTCGGAGACCAGGTAATGGTGGGTTCCAGCCTTGCTGTAGGTCTCCTGTGTGCTGGTACTTGACCATTCTGTTTCATTTCAACCTCACAGTTAATTCTGGGAAGCAGATAGTCCCCAGTTTTCCACAGTACAAAAACTAAGTCTCTGATGTTAAATAATGTGGCCAGTGCCATACCGGCCAGTAAGTGGAATAGCTGAGAATCAAACCTGTCTCTGAAATCTGCTCTTTCTAGGATATCACCTCCCAAACAGCACTACTGCCCAAGTGGTCCCTCTTGCCTGACAGTCACCTCCCAGTCAGGCCCTGTTGGACTGCTGACCTGTTTTGCCACCATTTGAGTTAATGACAGGGTGATAGAAGAAGTAAAACCCAGAGTACCCATGGAGAACAAGGGCCAGTGGGGATCTAGTCTTTTGAATTCTTTAAAAGTTGCTCTGTGAAGACTAGGGAATGAACAGCTGGGATGTCAGTCAGGTTGTGTGTCCTGGCCATTTTGAAAAGTTGCTGAAGGGTTTTATCTATTGGAAATATTCAGGAAGAAGTTGGGGACAGAGCTATAACCAGAATGGCAAGGTTCTTGAGAGAATTGCTTCTTGGAACAGATAGCAGACACCAGAGAAGGGTAGCACATCTAGGACCCATGCACAATGGAGAGCATTGCTCCTTCTGACCAGCCTAACGGAATGATGAGATCAAGGAGCCAGCATGACATTGCAAAACATGGGCCTCATTTATCTTAAGAGCACTAAAAAGGCACCAAAACAAACATGAAGCCATTAGCTGTTGGCGAAAATGTTACTTGGTTTCCTTAATGAACAATGCTTCTAGTTTGAGCAGTGTTCAGGATTGAGCAGCAGTTAGAGGAGCCTAAAGGCAGTGTGTCCAGTGATCCCAGACTTTTCTCTTCTGCCAGGTGCAGAAAGCATCCACCCTAGCACTTAACCTGACAGGCTGTTTCTAGAGACTCTTCAATTTAACCTGGGCAGTCTGTGGTGCTGTGTTTTGGATTATTCTCCTTGCTCCCTTCCTTCCCTGCAGGTACATGAAGTATCTATATGCCTATGAGTGTGAGAAGAAAGCCTTGAGCTCCCCGGCTGAGCTCCAGGCAGCCATTGATGGCAACCGGCGGGAGGGCCGGCGGCCCAGCTACAGCTCCTCCCTCTTTGGCTACTCACCTGCTGCTGCTACTGCTGCTGCTGCCGGGGCCCCTGCCCTTCTCTCACCACCCAAGATCCGCTTCCCCATCCTTGGGCTTGGCTCCAGCAGTGGCTCCAGTGCCAGTAGCCCTCGGATGTCCCCAGCAACCACTCTCAGGAAAGGTGAGCAGGGCCCTTGGAAGAAGGAGAAAGCCCATTTTCCCTGTGTCTCAGATGGGGTTTTTGGATGGAAGGGGTGACTATGGATTGGTCCAGCTCTGGTTCCTTTGCAGGTGATGGAGTCCCAGTGACAACAGTGTCGGTGCCAAATCGCCTGGCTGTGCCTGTGACTATGGCAGGCCAGCAGGCAGGTACCCGGACTGCCATGCTGGAGCAGCTACGGGAGCGGCTGGAGTCAGGAGAGCCTCCGGAAAAGAAGGTGTCAAGGCTGTCGGAGGAGGAGCAGCGCCTGGTGCAGCAGGCCTTCCAGCGCAACTTCTTCAGCATGGCGCGGCAGCTCCCCATGAAGATCAGGATCAACGGCAGGGGTGAGGGCCAGCTCGCAACTCCGAACTCCCAACCTTTTCTGACCTAGAAGGGGCCCCTCTACATGGCCTTCCTGGCCCCAGAAGGGCCTAGAGGCCAGAAGAAAGCCACGTGGGGTTTTTGTGACCACTGAGATCTCATTTTACTACCTGGAGGTTTACTAAGGGACTAGAAGTTGCCTTGGGCAGTGCCTTGTTCTCTAGCAAGAAGGAAAAACAGTTATTCAAGAAGGAGGAGCCAAGGGTAGCTGGCTGTGCTTCTCCCCCCACCAGCCTTTTGATCTGTGTAAATTACAGGGCAGAGCTCACCTACACCCGAATACCTCACCGGATATAGGCCAGAAGCGGGGCACTATGGTCAGATCTGGGAGAGAGACACCCCATCATTCCTGAAACTCAGCAGGGAGCCAGAGAAATAGCAGGGTTGCCAGTGGCCCTCAGAAATAAAAAGTAGGAAGTACAGTGTGGCAGAATAATTGCCATCTTTTCCCTTCCTCTCCATTTTTTCTAGCGCCCCACTTCTCTTCCCAAACCACACACTCCATTTCCCTACTTCGCCCTTTCCCCTCACACAGCTTTTCTAGGTCATTGTTGCCATGACTCTTGCTCCAAGCAAACACAAATGAGTGTGTCCTGGAAAGGGAGTCAGGTGTGAAGGGAGCTGGTGCAGGTTCCCCCCTCTTTGCCCCACTTTCCCCAGGTGAAGAGCAGAAGAAAGTTCAGGGAACAGCCCTTCCAGGGCCAGGTGCTCTGACCCTACACAAAGCCAGAGGCTAATAGAAAAGGTAGTTCACCTGGGAGAATGCTTGGCTGTCCTTGTGGTGAGAGGACAAAATCTTAACCAGGCCAGTCTGAGACCCTCTGTGCCAGCTGCCCAGCTGGACTCCTCTTCTTAAGGCACTCACAGTTAAGGGGTGGAGGGGGCAGGGTGAGTCCTCGGAGTCGGGGCTGGGTCTTGTTCTTCTGATTTCCTGGGCCTGACATACAGTAGGTGCAGTTAGGGTTTGCTAAATCACATCGAAGTGTCTGTAAACAGCTGACAAACTGGGCCAGGTGGCTCACTGACTGTAGTCCCTTCTCTCTGAGAGCAGGTTGAGAAATAACTGCCTCTTGGAGGAAGCTGGCAAGCCTGGTCCTCCTGCTAGACTGAATGTCAAGAGGTGGTTACACAGATGCTCTCTGAGAGAGTGACTCCTCAGCCTCACACTGGAGAGGCCAGGCAGGGCCACAGAGAATGGCAGGCGGCTGCAGGAGGCATGACCAGGCCTGCTTTCTGTTGTCCTTTGCAGAAGACAGAGCAGAGGCCTCGGGTGCAGCACTGAACCTGAGCACAAGCAGCATTGGGAGCATTAACATGTCTGTGGACATTGACGGCACCACCTACACAGGTAGGCCCCTGGAGCACTGGGGTAGACCCACACAGTGGCCACCAGCCTCATCGCAACTCCCTAGCTGGTCCTGCCTGCCCCCGCTAGGGCCCAAACACATCCCAGAGCCGTTTCCTTCCACATCATCTCAGTGCTCCAAAAGTAAAGGGATCCTTTTGGGACTGTAAATGTTTTGTTTTGTTTTGTTTTTTAGGTACTGAGATTTGAACTCAGGGCCTTGCACTTCCCAGACAAGTGTTCTACCATTTGAACACACCCTCAGCCCTTTTTATTTTAGGTGTTCCTCAAATAGCATCGTATGTTTGTGCCTGGGTGGCCTGGGCCAATATTCCTGTATATGCTGAGTAGCTAGGATGGCAGGCATGTGTCATCACATCCAGCTTTTTTATTGGTTGAGGTGAGGTCTCGCTAACTTTTTGCCGGGACTGACCTCAAAGCTTGATCCTCCCAGTCTCCACCTCCCAAGTAACTAGGATTACAGGCTTGAACCACCACGCCAGGCCTATATATTCTATTAACAGGATGATGGGTCCCCTTCCATATTGACAGAAAGCTTTCCTCTAGCCCTTTGGTCATTTAATGTGAAGATTTACAATCAGTGCCAACTCCATGCCCTTAAACACCCTGTTTATTATGAGTTAGGTTGGTGCCCACCACACACACAGAACTTCCTTCTCTGACTATAAAACACACTCATATTACAGTACATATCTATCGCTCCCTGTCTTTAAAATAGACCAAGGACTAAGACACCAAAAAAGTGCAGCAGAATCAGCCTCAATTCTTGTGGGCTGCCACCTGCCATCTTTTCAGTTGTTTCTCCCTAAACCTAATTTGCCGACCGTTCTGGGGGATTGGGTGGGTTAGCACCTTTAATCAACAAGTCTTTTCGAAAGTGTTCAACTTGGAATTTATACAGATCCTTTCCCACTACCATCTTACTGGTTTGGGATGCCTTGGGAACAAGCCCAGCTCAGTCTTATTAAACACCACTTGCTGAGTAAGGGAGTCATCGCCTGTTTTATGAGGACACGGAGCGTGGCAGCAGCCAGGCAAGCATCCACACAGGCAGTGAAAAGCCCTGCAGCTATACTTCCCTTCCAAATGGGATGTCTCTCCAGGCCTGCTCCTGGCAGCCGAAATGCCCCACAGGAAGTCCTGCTGCTTGCAGCATCAGCCTGCTGGCCTCATGCCTGCCCTCATGCTCTGGACCTCTGCTGGGCCACCTGCCACAGGCATCAAGGTGGGGCCAAAGGAAGGGACAGGGCTCATAGAAGCAACCTGCAGAGAAGCAGCACTGCCAGGTCAGCTTGCCAGTACCTGCATCACCCTGCTGCATCTGCAGGCCACATTCCCAAAGCTGAGGGCCTTGTACCTTATACCTGTGGTGGTGCTATGGCTTGGGAGCTTTTGTCCTGGAGAGAACAGGAAGTAGGATTTCAGGGCTGGATCTTGGTATCAGCCAGTCATGCTGCACCTGCCTTAACCCTGTTCACTCCAGACTCTTTGTCAGTGGGGATGCTGGTGTCCAGGCCAGAAGCCTAGAGGTCGTCATTCTGAGAGTTCCCTGCCCATCGATGCCTTCCCAGAAACTCCTTCCTCACCCTGCTCCTCTCACCCCTAGAGAGCATCCTAAAACCTGGAGCTCATGGTGTCCCTCTTGGGCTCACAACTCTTAAGGACCTCCATAGTCCTGCCTGCCCACCTTGGCAGCCTCCAGGTTTGTGTCTCTCATTGCCATGTCTGTCCACCCTCTTCTTTACTTGGCCACTTTTACTTCTTTCAGCAGCCCAAGCACTCTTCCACTGGAGCTTTTCTTGAGCCACTCTCCCTGCCCCTCCAGGGCCCTCCTGTGTTTCTACAACACCATGGTTACACAGGTCTCAGCATTTATGACTTTCTAGTAGTTAAGGGTTATCCGTCCCCTCAGAACCTGTGAGACATGAAGGCAGAAGTGTCTGGGCATCCATCGGCATCTAGTGGAGAGTAGAGAGTGGGGCGCACGGGGTTAAGCAAGCAGTCAGGCCCCGCTGAAATGACCTGCAGCCCACACTGCTTCTCTCCCCACTCAGGTGTGCTGTTTGCCCAGAAACCCATGGTCCACCTCATCACGGGTTCTGCTCCCCAAAGCATTGGCAGCAGCGCCAGCAGCAGCAGCAGCAGCTCTCACTGCTCACCGAGTCCTACCTCATCCCGGGGCACTCCCAGCGCGGAGCCCTCCACCAGCTGGTCCCTCTGATGGGCAGTACCCAGCACCTACTCCCTCCTTTCCTGCAGAGAGTAAAGGGAGGTGATGCACCGAAGTTACCTCATCTCACGGAGCCATGTCAATGACCGTCTGGCCAGATGTTTGGAGTTTGGACGTGTCCGTCTGGCCAGGCTCCATTCAGGTCCTGCTGTACTCTAGGGGCAGGGAGAGGCTGGAGGGGCAGGGCAGAGCAGCGTTGTCCAATCAGGGATTGCCCTGGAAAACTGGGCAGGGGTCTGGGTGTCCAACTTCCTCCCATCCCAGGGCAGTGAATTGACAATCTGTAAGCCGACACAGGGCTGGAGGCCCTCCATTTCCTTTCCCTTTAATTTATTTCCCTTCTCCACCTTCTGCCATCACCCCATGATCACCAGTCTCTCTGCCCAGTCCCCCAGTTTTCAAATCCAAAGTGGGGCTGCTAGGAGCTGAGAGTGTTTTCATGGCTTCACATTGCTGAGTGTGGGAGGAAACCCGCCCAGCCCTTCTTGCCTGCTGTTTGATTCCTGGGGCATGAGTCCCTCAAATCCACATCTTGAATCATCCTCAAAGTTCTAGGAAACAGCACTCGAGGGCAGGCTTCTGGTCCAAGGCCTCCGAGCTTCTGAGAGAGAGGCAAGCACATAGGCTGCCTGGGCCCTGGCACCTGCCTTGCAGGACCCTCTTCTGACTCCCCCCCAAACCTCAGGCTCCCCATTTCATTTTGCCCTTGTTGGCCAGCTCTCCCAAGACAGCCACTTGTCCCTGGCCCCTGTCACTGTCTCTTGGGGCCATCTAAGCCCCACCAGCCCCTGACCTGCTGATGTCAGGCTCACTGAAATACCTCAGATTTGTAATTGTTGATGTTTGAGTCTTCAGGAAATATTTGCATCTCTGAAATCTTTTTTATATGTGTTTTGCTGACTTTTGTTTTTTTGTTTTAAAATCTTTATTGTTGCTGTTGTAGCACCAAAGAAATAAGAACAGATCGCGGTTCATAGCTAGCCCCTCCAGCCTGCCCAGGCCCCAGCCAGCAGGTGGGGCGACTCAGGGATCACCATGGTGGGAGGGCGGGATGGAGAGACCCCTGCTTGCCGGTGGGTCCTGAAACCAACACCATTTCTGCTGTCCCTGCCCCAGTTGACAGGGTAGGGCAGGAAGCTCCTCTAGGTCAGCATTCCCACCTCAGGACACTGGGCCCTAGGTTCTGCACTGTTGGGAGGTTGGGCTACCTGGGGACAAGGAGATGCTGAGAGCTCTGACTCTCTTGGCCCTGGAGTTGGAGCAGGCCACTCCAATGTGGCAGAGAGAGGATTGCACAAGACTCGCTTCTCAACCAAGTGTGCTCTGCACCGT
This sequence comes from Castor canadensis, assembly GCF_047511655.1. Taxonomy (NCBI): domain Eukaryota; kingdom Metazoa; phylum Chordata; class Mammalia; order Rodentia; family Castoridae; genus Castor; species Castor canadensis. Next base: position 5,208,289 of record NC_133404.1, read on the forward strand.
TTTATAGGACAGCACCTGCGGTGACTCCACAGATTGTGGTGGTGTCCCCAGCATGACTCATTCAATCCTGTCTAGGACAAGAAAGGGAAACCAAAAGCTTGCACACAGACATACCTCAGCCTGGTAAGCAGCAGCTCTGCTGACTCTGCCTGCCTTCCCTGCCCCGGCCTCCACCAGCACGTGAGCATGCATACGCACACGTTCTCACACACATAGCCTGTCCATGGGGTTGACTCTCTTCTGGCCTTGGAAGCCTTACCCACCAGGCAGGCAAGTGCAGGGTGTGGATGGAGAAGGGCATCTGGAATCTGGTGCCAGGGAGGAGCCCAGGTGGCTGGCTCTGGGCCTGCTTGAGTGTCTCACACATTTGGCCAGTGTCTTTCTCAGGGTTTGGTCAAGAAAGGATGGGCTTTTCCCACCCAGAGGATGCAGAAACAGTATACTGGGTCTTTCTGGTCAATGGTCCTCCCCCTTTCTCCTGGCAGCTTGCTGATCTCTCCCTCTGAATGCCCCTCACTGCCCTCAAGGCCAGAAGCAGTCTCAGCCAGAAAGCAGTGGCGCTATGGTCCTGGCCTAACCAGAGCTTTCCCTGTAGGTGCAGACCATGTGATGGGCAGTTGACCAGGGCACCTCTGTCCCCTCTCCTCTTTCCATTTTGTATGTATTCTAACCAAGAAAAATGTGATAGCACATGGTAGCCTAGGCAGTGAATAAATACCTCAGATGTTCTCTTGCAGCAAGTGTCTTATGTGTTGTGGTTATTTTCTATCGTACATGTTCTCGAATGTTTGTATTTCAATAAACCTCTACCTCTTCACACAAGCAGGTCTCCCGGTTGCTTTGAGTGACTCTTCCACTGGGTAAGGTCCTTCAGAGTAAAAGGGACTGCATGAGCTACTCCTGTGGACACTTTCTTCTCCTGAACCTTCTCCCCTTCACTGCTTGCCCATCCTCCCCAAAGTGCTCACCCTCTGCTTACCTGCTGTGTTGGCATGGTTCTCTGGCATTGCCTGGTCACCAAAACTGTCTCCATGGGTCATATTAATGTCCTGCAGGCACAGGACCAGAGCATTGGTCGCTGTATTTAGCAAGCCTATGCTGCACTCCCACTGGGGCAGACGCTAGGGGAGGAAACACGCCACCTAGACAAAGACCTTTCCTAGGACATGGCATAACCAGGACTCTACACCCAGCGTGCCCACCCCCCACCCCACCCCGGAGGTGGTAACATAGAAGCTAGAAGAGCCAGCTGGAGGCAGAAAGGAAGAGCCTTCCCAGCAGAGGGATTGGTCCATGTGGAAATGCTGTGGCATCAGAAGACCTGATGTTGGCGAACTCTGTCCAGCACCTGGAGGAGGTGCATTCGGCCAGGACAGACCCCAAATTAAGAGATTTGGGTGTCATCCCCTGCACATTAGGAATGGGTTTTAACGCAGACAGGCTTTTTTAGAAGGGGGACCTGGAGCCAGGTGCTGTGGTGGGTGTGCACCCCCAGGAACACTGCCAGTGGATCTCTGACCAGACCTAGTACGCTCAGCTGTTCTCTGCCAGGCTGCCCACTCCTGTGACATGGCCAGAGGAAGTGTGCAGGACTGAGGCGTGCATGGGCTGGTCAATGCCTCCTCCCTCCAGGGCAACAGGTACTGTGCCTGTGTCTGCAGCCCTCTGAGATAGACTACGAGAGACTCCTTTCCCTGCCGTGTAGAGGGGTTAGAAATGAGTGTGGCATTGGAACAGTCTTGAACCACTTCTCACTGATCTTTAAAATCTTCTGAAAGTCAGGATGATTGACACTTTGGTACATTAGCCACTGGTCAGCTGTCATGGCTATCACATGAAGATTAAGTGGGCCTGCCTTAGAGCTGAGAGGTGAAGAGCAGCACCAGATCTAGAGGTTGTGACAGCACAGGGTGGGGGAGAAATGACAGCTGAGCCAGGTTACTGATCGGGACACAGGATCTTAGGAGAACACTGAAGTTCCCTTCAATTCAAAGTACCAATGGAGATGGTAAAAGAGAATATGGTGACCTTGAGAAAAGGGAAAACTCAACTAGACCCCTTCAAAAATTCATCAGACGATATCATGAAGTAAAATGACTTAACAGAAAAGATAGTCTGCAACTCATGACTAACAAAGCAGTAACCGGAGGTATCTTTGAATAATTTTGAAGACAAAAAGCAAAAAGAAGGGCTGGGGAAAGCAGACAGAGTCCCAAAGGAGTGTTTTGCAAAAGAGTGTGTGGCCTCATTAGTAATCCAGGAAAATGCACAAGAAACCATGCATATGGACAGACACGAACTTTAAAGTCATCCAGCAAGTACCAAGGCCTGGTAAGAAGGGGGAGCAGTGGGAACTCCCTGCTGCAGGAGTGGGAATTGCTCAGAGCAATTTGGAAACCAGTTGGCTGTTATCTAGTAAAGGTGAAATTTGCTCCTGGGTTCATGCCTTGGAGATGGACTGGAAGGAGTATGCAGCGCTGACAGCAGTAACCACCAATCATTGAACCTGGTGTGGGCCAGGGGCTGATTCCAGGCCTTTTCATGAATTCTGTCATTTCACCTTGTACCTATTTATAAGGTGGGACATCTTACAGATGAGGAGACAGGCTCAGAGAGGTTGAGCAACTGGCCTAGGCCTCCTCAGCTTAGTGAGCAGAGGAGCCAGGAGTCTGTGCCATGACCACAGTGCACATTTAGTACAGGCTATGAGGCCGTCATTGCTCATTTTATAGATGAAGGAATTCATGAACAGAAATAGGCTTGAGGTCATATACCTAGTGAACTGTGGGACTGGAATTGGGCTCTGAAGCAGCCTCCCTTGAGAAGGAGAAAAGGCTGGCCAGAGAGAAGCAGAAGGTTTTTGTCACCAGGTCTCTGCTATGTCATGTACCACCACCCAGCCAGGAGTCACCAGGTGGCCCTTAGCAGCTTCAAGGAAAGACTCCCCAGCTGCCTGGCAGACGCAGATCACCCCTCCTCTCCTCTTCCCAGGCTGTCTGGGATTGGGCCACGTGCCCTCCACAGAGCCAATGGTAGGTGAAGGGGTGGGGGATGCTTCAAAACGCCTTAGCCCAATTCCCCAGTGCAGAAAGGAAAAGACCCCCAGATGGGCAGCAGCCCACGGGGAAGGAGGGTCAAAGATTTCAGGAAGTGGTACCCAAGGGACTTAGGAAAGAGAAGGTTTGAAGTCACCACTGAAGGAAGGGGAGAAGGAGCCAAGCAGGGGCAGTCAGACGAGGAAGGGCAGGTTGGCTGCTGAGCTTGGGGACTGAGGCACAAAACCAGGCAGCTGCTAGGATACAGGGATAAACATGAAAGCCAAAGGGAGCCAGGGATGGTGGGGCGTGCCTATAGTCCCAGCTACTCAGAAGGCTGAGGCTGGAGGATTATTTGAGCCCTGGAGCTCTAGACCAGCCTGGGCAACATAAGGAGACCCTGAGTCAAAAAAACAGGTAGACGGGGGCCTCTGTGTGTCAGGGGAGACAGAGACGGAAGCTGGAGCTCCTGCAGGGCAGGTGATTGAGGGAGCAGGAAGAGTCTGGGTGTGAGGTGGGACCATCTGGGAGCAGCATGGGAGGATCTGTACCTGTAGTGGTCTTTGTTAGCAAGTAACCAAAACCACTCTGTCAGTGGTCACTTGAGAGGAGGGGGTTTATTCTTGGGCCCCAGGGTGTGTGGAGGAGCCCAGGGCAGCTGGCTCACACTGGCCTCTGGAAGGGCCTGCAACTGGGAAGCTTTGCCCACAGAAGGTGTTCCTCTCCTTCTGAAGACCACCCCAAAGGTGGACCATGCAGGAGACCTCCTGGGATGAACCAAACTCTCTCCATCCCAGGTCCGTTTTCTGGGGAATGTCTACTTCATTTGCTCTGGACTGAAATGCAGCTACTTCCACATGATAAAAAACAGAGCAGCCCACTGTTTCCAAGTCTGATGTGTCTGCTCTCGAGGCTGGAGGGACTTCTCCACATCCAGCGATCCAGAAAGGGGCCCAGCGGTTCAGTTCATCTCAGCACACAGCCCTGAAGCAGTCACAGGAGCTGGGGTAGTCTGCAAGCTCAGCGAAGAAGCCTGCTGGCCTCCTCTGAGGCCTCAGGAGTGGATAGAGGGAGGCCTCTGGGAACACAGCCTGGCTCACAGAGCTCGTGGGAAGGAAGCATATGGCAGGGTGGGAAGGGGAGTTCAGGAAAAGAATGGCCAGGTGACTTGCCCTACCCAAGACTCTTGAGGATGGTCACACTTGCTATCAAGCTCAGAACAGGCAGTGGGACATGAGAAACCACCTTGCTGGAACAGGTTAGATGATCAGGTAAACAATCAGGGCCTCAGTCTCTGTTTGGCTATTTGACCTACGGCAAATTGCCACCCTTCTCTAGTCAGGCTTCCTGTCTGTGAAATGGGGATTGTACTGTGATCAGAAGCACATGTGAATGAGAACTCACTTTGAAATGTCGAGGACCAGGCACCTTTAATACTAGCTACTTGAGAGACTAAGATGAGGAGGATCGAAGTTTGAGGGCAGCCTGGGCAAATAGTTCTCAAGACCCCATCTCCACTGGCGGAGTGGCTCAAAGTGTAAAGCATTTGCCTAGCCAACATGAAGCCCTTAGTTCAAACCCCAATAATGCCCAAAAAAAGAAGCAAGTCAAGACCCCATCTCCAAAATAATCAGAGCAAAATGGACTGGAAGTACAGTTCAAGTGGTAGAGTGCCTGCTTTGTAACCCCTAAGTTCAAGCCCCACTCCCACCAAAAAAAAAAAAAAAAGTGTTTATAGTTCAGCACCCAAGGCCTTCACCAGAAAGATGGGATGCTCGTTGACCCTCTGGTGGCACCTGGCACATGAAACTCTACAAGGACCCTGGCCACTCCCTACCCAGCTCTACTATCCACAGGGTCCCCTAGGAAATCAGCAGGTGGGTCTCATCCACCAAATCAGGAATCTTAACAACTGTATCAACTCTACGGCAGACAGGAATCCTTGCCCATCTAGGGGCCCCTGAGCCCTTTCCATTCAACCCTGTGCCAGGACTGCCCACTCCCTGGGATGGGCAAGGGACTGACCGCTGTTTCTCAAGTTGCAAAGCAAGGCTGTGAATTTGTCCCCAGTGATCTGGGTCACAGACTCACACTGCCTGGGCACATCTCCTTGCTCCCAGCTGTGCTCAGGTGTTCCTCTCCTGGGATTCAGAGCTGGAGCTGGGACCTGAAGCAGTTGAGCAGAGGCTACTCGGAGGACTGAGAGATACGCTGGTGCCCAGGCATGAGCAGCCCCGGCTCTGTCTGGCGGGGAGACCAGCTAAGAAGTCCGCTGAGAATCTGCAGAGGCCCTGCTGGAAGGACCCTTTGAGCTTTCTGTTTCTCCCTCCAACTTGCTTGCAGGGAGACCAAGGCACAGAGAAGACCTAGGTCCGAGTCCCACAGGGAGGCTAGGTCACGTCTCCCACCCCTTGAGCGGGGCCCCAGATGCTACCTTCAGGAGCTTTAAGGTTGCCAGAGGCTCCTGTCCCCTCAGCACAGGAGCCCTTGAAGTTAGGAGCTGCCGAGGCCCCTCCCTGCTCTTTGTGGTCACAGTTGGCCTGAGGATCAAAACTCAGAGTCTCCCAGGTCCCTTTGGAGGCTCTAATCCCTTTCCTCAGGTCCCCCAAGAGTAGCTGAGGCAAAGAACAGGAGCCCCACCCGAGGAACTCCACCACACAGGGTCTCAAAGATGAGGACTTCAGTCCAGGTGAGTGTGTCCACGCACTACAGCCAGCAGAGCGGGCGTGCCATGTTGGCCATTCCTGGTGGCTGCTCGTTACTTCGTGCTGTTTCTCCGATCAGTAAGAAGCACAAGGAAACCTTATCCATTGGACATAGAATAAAGCAGACTGGTGACAGGCCCACATGCTGCTGGAGCCAGGCACCTGTGCATAATTTCACAGCATCACGTCCAACTCAGCCTAACTGGACCCCAGAAACAGGAAGCTAATGGGACCAGAAAACATGTCTGTACCAGGCACAGACACACACGTCGTTCCGTGCAATCCTCACATTGTCCCCATTTTACTGATGAGGAAACAGGCTTGGGGGACGCAAGCCTGGCCTCTGCTCACCCAGCAGTCGGTGCAGAGTAGAGCACAGGACTTTAGGTCCTGAAGGTCGCACTCCTCCCATCCATCACCCGGGCCCAGGAACTCAGACATCCTGACACCCTGTATCCCAGAGCCCACCCAGCCCTGCTCCTCCTGCTTCTCCCCTCAGATTCTCTGGCCAGAGAGAAAGAAGGCCAACCAGGAGAGACATCAGAGCTGGGTGCCAGTGGCTCACGCCTGTAATCCTAGCTACTTGGGAGGCAGAGATCAGGAGGACTGCAGTTTGAAGCCAGCAGGGCAAATAGTTTGCGAGACCCTATCTTGAAAAAACCCTTTACAGAAAGGGCTAGTGGAGTGGCTCAAGGTGTAGGCCCTGAGTTCAAGCCCCAGTATCGCCAAAAAAAAAAAAAAAATCCCAAAAAAGACTGGCAGAGTGGTTCAAACGGTAAGAGTGCCTACCTAGCGAGCATGAGGCTCTGAGTTCAAACCCCAGTGCTGCCAAAAAAAAAAAAAGACAAGAGGCCCAGGGCTGCTGGTGGTACCCCCAACCCCAGCCACTGCCCAGGTCCATACAGTCCTCCTAAGAGCTGAGAGTGCCCATGTCCCTGATCCTGGGGGCAAGCGGAGGGGTATGGGAGGGACCGTGGGGTCCTAACACCACTGCCCCCACATCTCACCCGTGTCCTCGCTTTCCTACTTTCTCCTGCTCCAGAGTCCACACATGCCTCTGCAGCCATGGTGGCTGAGCAAGGCTGTCTGCTGGATGTGAGGAAAGGCCATGAGCGAGCTCCAGCCTGAGCTTCCCAGGGGCAGCAAGGGCTCGGTAGGGCCTTGACTGACCCAGTGTGGGGAAGGGAAGGTGGATGGCCAGCTGGGCACCGGCATTGAGCCTGGGGCAGCCTGTGGAGAACTGCAGGCCTGAAAGAGACCAAACTGGGGAGCAACTGGTCCCGCGCAGCCCCCAGGGCCCACTGCTGAGCCGCCAGCTTGGAATTTGGGATGGCCAGGGTGTCCCAAACCATCTGGAGCTCAGCTAGCATCTGGGCCAGCTGCAAGCCCACCTCCTGCAGGGAAGACTGGGACAGGGGGCAGGGTTGGTTCTTGCCTTCATTTTGTCCTTCCCCTGGATTCAGAGCTCCATTCTCACAGGGGTCCTCCTTAGACTTCTGTCTCCCTGCAAAGAAGGGGTCATAATAGGGTATGGGGTGAGGGTTGATGGAATGGTCCTGGAGGATAGAGCAAACGGCTCATCCTTTCCTCTAAACTGTACAGGTGGCTGAAAACCCAGGACGTCTGCCCTGAATCCATGCTCCACTTTCCTCTTTTCACCTGAGGCCCCAAATACCCATGGTGGCAGTCTTTCAATGACCCCTGTAGGCCTAGTGCTGTCCAGAGTCCCATGAGGGGCTCCCAGGTCTCTAGATGGCCCTCCCTCTCTGCACCCTTCCTGACTCCCTGCACAGGGTCCTTGTGCATCAGAGAACCTTGGTCCCCAGTGCTCAGAAGAAAGTTCCTGGCTACCCCTGAAAAAGTGTGAAAGCAGGACAGCCTGGAGCCCATCACTGGAAATGCCACTTCCCTAAGTCACCAGGTTCTAGCCAGGCACCCTGCCCCATGCCCTTGCTTTTGGGCTCAGGTCTACCTTCATTTCCCTGATGGCCTCGGGCTCAGCCCATCCAGTTCTGATGGCCTCGGGCTCAGCCCATCCAGTTCCTAGAAACAAGGGCCCCAGCCAGAGGACAAAGGGACCAGAAATGCACCTCTGCCTGGGAAGTCCCACCCCAGTCCCTGGCCCCTGCTTGGTGGTTGGGAGGGCGTCCAGAGCTGCTCAGATCAGCTCTCACCCCTAGAGGGGGCTGCAGCAGCCACTCCCCAGGCCTGCGCCATCCCTATGAGCCTTGTCTGCCACAGCCCCCTTGGATGCTGGGAAGCAGAGGCTGGGGGGGGGGGCAGCAGGAACAGCAGGATCTGTACCCTTGTTGCACTGCATTCTGAGCTTCATTAGCCCGAACAAGGTCAGCGGGCCACTCTGCTAGGACCGGACTCTGCAGCCCAGTTCTTTTCTCCCTCCTCTCCCCTACTGGGTTTAAACTCTGAGCCTCACGCTTGCTAGGCAGGCGCTCCACCACTTAAGCCAAACCCTGAGCCTGATGCAGGCCCAGTTTTAGGAGCAAGGGAGACCACAGGGTCTCTGAGTGTCTGGACTCCTGAGTCCCTTCTGCACTGCTCCCAACATGCCCGTAGATAGGAACCTGCGCCCTGGAGACTGTAAGGCACTTGGCCGTGCCACTGGGCCAGGAGGTGGCAAAGTTGGGCAGAAGGAGGCTTCCATAGCAGCCACCCACAGGTGAGGGAGTGGGGCTCAGCTGTGCTATTACCGGGGATGGGGTAGGGGGAGCCACCTTCTGCTCGTAGACTCCAGGGGCCACCTCTGCAGTTGTCCATCCGTGTGGGAAGAGAGCAGGTGGCATGGACTCAGGAGACTCTGGGTTGCTAGGGGTTGCAGCCTTCATTTCTACTTGGCTGGATTATTCAAGTTCTCATATCCTTGTCCCTCCAGTGTGTCGTTAATACCTGACCCCCAACCCTAGCAGCTGACACCAGGTTCTTTCTGGTGCTAGCAGCAGCTGAAGTCTTGCCCCTGCCTGCAGATCTGGCTCTGCCTGGGGTCCACTGATAGATGGGCTACTGCATCCCCACAGCCCCACACTCTGGGCCTGTACCCCAGGTACTACAGGGTAGGGAGTTTGGGATCCATTATACAGGCAGGAAAGCTGAGGCCCCACAAGAAGAAGCTGGTGACTGACAGAACCTTTTTGGCACTGGGCCCTGGATGGAGGAGGTTACTGGGTCCTCAGAAAAGGCTCCATGTAGGTCTTACCCCTGCCCGAGGAAACCCTGACTCTTCCCCACCGTCCTCGCCACTGTCTGGTCCTTTTCCTTCTCCAGAGCCTGCGTCCTGCTCCTGTCACTGGCCAGGGAGGGGCTGTGAGGGGCAGACTGCATCCTCATCTGAGATGACCACTATCCTCTCAAGTCTACACCCGCACAAGCTCCTGAGTTTGGACAAGGTATAGCCACAGACAGAGATGGCTCTGCAGCCCCACCCACCCTGTCCTCCCCTCATCCAGAATGTGGAGGAGGTGCTGGGCCACTGAGCAGCGCCTGGCCTACTCACTGCATGCCGTTCTGCAGCCATGTGAGTGTCCTGGGGTCACCTTAGGAGGAAAACAAGACAGGGAGCAGCTGGGCCCGGAGATCCCTAGTCACGCCCAAGCCATCCAACAGTAAGGAAGCAGAAAGGAGCTGTGGAGTGCCATAAGTTTGTATCCCCCTAAAAGAGATAAAATCTCTGGAACCTATAGGGTTTTTTTGGTTTTGTTTTGTTTTTTTGTATTATAGGATTTGAACTCAGGCTCAGTGTAGGGAAGTGCTCTATCACTTGAATCACACCTCCAGAAAACAGAGTCTTTACACAGGTGACCTGGTTAAAATGAGACCCTTAGACTAGGCCTAAATATAAGTGACTGGGGTCCTTATAAAACAAAGAAATGGGAACACAGATGCACACACAGGACAGCACCACTCAGAGGAACCACCAGATCCAGAGATCTGAGAGAGAGCCTCCCTTGGGGATTCTGAGGGAACCAACCCTGCTGTGTGACACCTTGATCTGCCTTCCAGAACTAAGACAGCAGTGTCTGCCGTGTCTACCACCCAGGATGAGGTACTTTGCTATAGGATAAATGTGGCCAACCCCATGTGGCACCTCACAGACCCCCCAAAGAACCCTGATTGTGACCAGAGCTTTCCCTGGGAAGTGTGTAATAACAGTGGCTGACATTTTAGGACTGCATCCCATGTATCTAGCACAGCACTGAGCCTTTCCCTTGCCTGTCACACACAACCCTCAGGGTCTTATAAAGGGCAGGAGAACCCTTGTTCTCTTTCTCTCTCTTTTTTTGGTGGCACTCAATATCACCTGAGCCACTCTGCCAGCCCTGCTGTTCTCATTTTTACAGATGAGGCCCAGAGAGGTAGAGGAAGTTGCCTAAGGTGACACAGTTGACACAGCTAGTATGGAACCAGGATTTAAACCTAGCATTCCTGCTCCTGAACCCACAATCTTTTTTTTTTTAAAGAAGTACTGGGGTTTGAATTCAAGGCCTCACACTTGCTAGGCAGATGCTCTACCACTTGAGCCACTCTGCCAGCCCTTTTTTTGTGATGGTGTTTTTTGAGATAGGGTCTTGAGAACTATTTGCCTGGGCTGGCTTTGAACCTCAATCCTCCTGATCTCTGCTTCCTGAGTAGCTAGGATTACAGGCATGAGCCACCAGTGCCTGGATTAAATCCACAATCTTAATCACTAATTTGGGGACAGTGACAACCACTGAGTCCTGGAATCAAAGATAGCTTGAGGTAGAGACACAGAGAGGGTTGGAGTAGAAGGAGCTTGGGGCCAGGGATGGGACGGTGGGACTGAAGGTGGCGCTTGCTGGAGGCCCTGCAACAGGTGTTGCAGTATGGGCTACATTAGGACCCTAGTCAGCTGCTGTCCCGTCTCCCCGAGAGCCTCCGCCCTGCTGGAAGAGCACTGCTGTGAGTTTGGTCCATCGGTGGCTTACAAAAGGACCTCTGCTTATGATTTAGGCCACCCTTCCTGGACAGACTCAAGGTCAGCATACTGTGAGTCCTGCGCCCGTCTCCCAGGGGACTGGGGAGAGAAGAAAAAAGGTCAGAGCAGTCCCTGGGTGGCTAGAAGTCCTTAGAGTTGGGGCCCAAATTGGCATAGGTTTCATTGTCATTTGCACATTGCCAGCCTAGTACCACTCCCTGCCAGAAGCCTGTTCTGTGTACAAAGGACCAACCCTTAGTCACCTTGTGCCCTGTCTTCTCACTGGTACTGTTTTTTGCAGGTCCTCCAACTCTACCAAAGAATAAAGTTCCTTAGTCTCAAGCATTCATCCCTGACCCCAAGTTTCTGGTTTGAGAAATAGACAAACCAAACAATTTATTCTGCACAGATATATAATGGCAGATTGCCACTGCAAACCAAAGAACTACCAGCTCCCCTGGAGTGCAGCTGTGGGCCCCAGTTTGTGAAACACTTAGACCAGCTTTTGTTTTGGTGGTTCCGGGGCTTGAACTCAGGGCCTACACTTGAGCCACTCCAGCAGCCCTTTTCTGTGATGGGTTTTTTTGAGATAGGGAATTGAGAACTATTTGCCTGGGCTGGCTTTGAACCATGATCCTCCTGATCTCTGCCTCCTGAGTAGCTGAAATTACAGACGGCCATCAGTGCCCGGCCAGCTCAGCCTTTTATGAGATCCAAGACAAGTTAAGTCTGCCACACCTCTCCCCCATACCTTCAGGCTGGATCAGATCTGCTTCAGCATGGCCTGTGGCAGAGCCAAGACCCTGTTCTGCTCCTTACAGCACCATACTGCCTGGTGTCACATCACCTTGACACTATCTGTCTTGCTCGGTGTGTGCACATCTGGGAGTGTGTACATGTGTCCAATGTGTATCTAGGTGTGTTGCATGTCCACATGAATGTGAACCGGTGCATGTGTTTGTGTCTACTGTGCACATGTGCATTTGCCCAGGAGACTCAGGGAGGAGGGTGCCAGGAGGAGGAGGTCACCAGCCAGGGTTGGAGTTAGGAAGATGCGGCCTGGGAGACCAAGACCCTTGGTCTGGCCCATCTTACCTCTCCTGGTATCCCCAGCTCCCATCAATTCCACTTCTCACTTGGGTCAGGAATTATTTACAACAGCTCACCTCCCAATCTCTTTCCTCTCTGGGCCTTTGTACACGCTGCTTACTCTTCCCAAAGTGCACTTTATTCCCTCTCTCCTGGAATATGCCTGCTCACCCCTCTTTGGGGAGGACTTGCTTAGTCATTTCCCGCCCTCCTTCAAGCTCCCATAAAGCCTCTTCCCTCATCTGGATCATTAAATTATAATTGCCTGCTCTCTGACTGTGTTTCCCCAAACCATAAGCTTTTGGGGACAAGGCACTGTCTTTTTTTTTTGAAGTGAATTTTGGAAGGGAAAGAGAAAAATAAATACCTTTGCTCAGTCTGCTATTTTGATCCTTCCTAAGACATATTTTTGTCCTCTTCTCCTCCTTTTCCTTCTCCTCCAAACAAAAGATTACTGGGAAAATAATTTTTTTATGGACCTCTGTTGTCTCTTTTGTAAGATGGGGGTAATAACAGTATTAATCTCAATGATAGAGAACATCAGACAAGGAGCAGTCTGATTTCACTTTTGTTCTCCTGCACACAGAAGAGGTCCAGGTATGTAGTAGATGCTTAACAAGTGCTTGCTGAATGAATGAATGAGCGAGTGACTGAATGAATGAGCGAGTGACTGAATGAATGAATGGGGAAAGATGGACCATGATGAAGGGAGGGAGAGAAAGGGGAGAAAGTATAGAATAAATCTAGGGGGGCCTCCTAAGAAGGGGAACTAGTTGACTTGCTGTAAGAAAGACAGAGGCTTGGAGAAGAGAATGGGGTGGAGTGGTGTGGAGAAGAGGAAGGAAGTGAACGGAAAGCACCCACCTGGGAAGGCCAGGCCCCACTCTGCCTCTGGATTCTCTATAGTTCCTCCTCCTTAAACTTCAGGGCAACTGCCACCTGGTGTCAGCGTCCCTTCTAGTACTCAGAGACCTCCTCATGAAATCTGGGGCGTGATTCCTCCTCTTCCAGTTCTCTCCTGAGGGGCACTGGTATGTCCTGGACCTGGGGTGTGCTGGTAGAAAAGGGACAGTCTAGACCCAGCATGGACCCCAAATCAACCCACTGTACTGCAGATTTCTTTCCAAGTTAGGTGTCCTCACTATGTCTTTTTAGCTGGGAAGGTGGATCAGGCAGAGAGGCCTCTTTCATGGCTCGCACCTATGACCCCTCTGTCCTAGCACTTCTGTTTCCAAACATCTTGACTGCTGCCCAGCAGCTGAGGTCCTCTCACTCAGCCTCCTCCCCTGCCCCTGGGCCAGGAGTGTGTGTTTGTGGCCATGTGTAGAGAAGGGACTTCGTAAAGCTAAATTTCCCACATATCTCATAAAAGAGCCTGAATGTGACAACCAGTAGTGCTGATACACAGGGAATGTGACAACCAGTAGTGCTGATACACAGGGAATGGAGCTCTGGGCCATTCCCCCTTACCCAGCTGTGATAGCCTGGTCCAGATCCTGCCTACAGGGCCTTGCACCCCAGTGGGCAGGGCACCCCTCTAAACCTAACTTGGGCACTATGAGGGGTTGGCCCGAGCTGCCACCTATTAGGCCTCTTGGCCTGAGACCACCCCCAGCCCTGCCAGCAGCATCAACTTTTCCCCAGCAGCAGGGTGCGCTCTGCCTCCAGGGCCTGTGCACAGTGCTCCAGCACTGTCTGCTCTCTCTGCAACTGCCACAGCTGCTCCAAGCAGGTCCCAGGTTGCTGGTGGCTCTGGCCCAAGCTCTTCTGAGAGTCTCAGCCTTGTCATCCTCTTTCCCACTGTGTCCCTAGCACCCCTTCATCTAACCTTTGAACCACCCAGAAATAGGGCCAGGTTCCTGTGCCTCTCTGCCACTGGACACCGGTGGGCTCAGTCAGTGCCCAGGGTTCTGTGGGGGCAGGGCTGACCCTGCCAGGGGTCTTGACCCATTCCAGATGAGCACTGGCAGCTGCTCCTGCAGCAAGGCCATGTCTTGATCCTGGCAGGGGTCTCAGCTGCCCCCAGCACCTGGGCCATGTATCCAGCCGTTTTCCTCCAGGATTGGCAGGCAGGGCCCCAGCCTCCTCCCATGCTCCAGGTCACACTGGGCTGGACATGGCAAGACTCCTGCTACCTCCCAGGGGCATATTGTGGCAGAAGCCTCATCACAACTTGAGTTATAACACTGCACAAGCTCTTCCCTACCTTCTGGCCTCAGTTTCTCCATCTGGCCAGGAGAAGAATGAGCTGATCACAGGAGCTTCCTGAATATCGGGAGGGGGTCCCTCTGAGGTTGGGCAGAAGCACCTCCACGGCCCTCCTCCCCCAGCTACTGCTCTGAGAATGAAGACAGAGAACAAAGTACATGGCAGGCCCAGTGTTCAGGGCCCTGCCATGCGGGCTCTCATGTCATCCCTACCTCAGGAGTCCCCAGGCTGGGCTCTGGATCAAGGGGCTGCTGGCACATCTGGCCCAAATGCCGAGGGACCTTTCCCATCTCTGAGTGTAGTAACAGGATTCTAGGGACAGAAGGGACTGTCTGTCTGCCCTTCACCACTCCACCCTCCTCTAATGTCTCCCTGCACCTCACTTGTCTGCTAAGTCCCTCCCACTCCTTCTGTGCCTGGGATCCCTATAGCTGGTCCCTCTCCTCCTCCAGGCTAAGGAGCACTGCTGGGAGGAAGACTGGAGGCAGCAGGTGCAGAACAGCTGGGGAGGCCGACCCAGCTTTCCTACCCTGCCAGGCAAGGCAGCATCAGCAACCTCTGAGAAAGCAGATTCCTAGCTAGAGGCCTAGCTGATCGCCCAACATGAGTCTGAACCCTAGATTGTACACAAGGGACTGTGGCCCACTGCTCTGGGAGGAGGGGGGACTGCTCAGCTGTTATCTATCATGACAGGCTCCAGATGTGTAAAAATCCCCACCCCCAGCTGGCCTAGAACATACCACATCTCCTCCCCAGCTACTGATAGTGTCAGCACTTAGGCCAGCAAGAGGACTGGGAACGTTATTGCTAGACAGCAAAAAAACACACGGAGACAGTTGTCAACCAAGTTCTGAGGGTCACCCGGGCCTGAGAGGGAGCAGTGGGTCCAGGGGAGTTAGCTCTGGGCTGAAGCACTGAGTCACTAAAGACCTAGGTCTATAAGGTATCAGAGTGGCATGAAGCAGGGATGTTGGTTACATCCCCAAAACGTCTCAACAACCACTGTCACCTCCGTCTAGCTTCTGGGGATGACTGGCCTTGTAAGGAAGCTCTTCTGCCCACTGAACACATGGGCAGAGTCTTTTTTTTGCCTCCAGCTGGTGCCCCCAGCCACGTCCAGCTCATGCCTCTCAAACACAAGCACACCTCTGGGGCACCAGAGACTACTGTTCATCCTGGCATCCCTGTTAGGGACTCTGTTCCCCTCCTTCTTCAGATCCCCTAGACCCTGGTAAGCCCTCTCCTGAGAACATGACACCAGGTGTGAGCACTAGCCCTGAGCATTCTGGTTTTCAGCTTGGTAAGAGGAACTTATTAGCACAGGGGATCTCACTGGGCTGCAGAAAGGCAAGGAAGACCTGGGGGAGAGGACAGGAGCCTCACTTTCTGCTTCAGAGCCAGTGGCTCACACTCGCCCAGCTGAGTCCCAGCTTGTACTCACACCTCTGTAGCACCAAGGCTTGCTCTGACAGGGTCTTCAGTGATGCCTGCAGCCAGCCAGGCAACTCAGCCTGTTGCCACTTGCTCTCTGCCCGCCTCCAGTCCCACTCTGGGGCCTTGTCTGAGCACTTGCCAAGGGAGAGGGGAGCCAGGCTGTAGCCTGGATCATGGAGGACTGCTGTGACCAATTCTCCATGTTCACCTGCACCCTTCAGTGGGGCTCAGTGGATGGACACAGTCCAGTGGCCAGAGGTGACAGAAGTGTTGGGGACAGCTGGCAGAGCTGGGCAGACCCTGGAGCTGGGGCAGTCCTGGGTTCCCAAGCACCAGCCTGAACCTCCCCCTCCCCGACCTTGGATGCAGAACTGAGGCCCTGGGCTGGGGGTGCAAGGAACTCCCAACCCTGACCCCTGATCCAGGGTCCCTGAACTGACCCCCTAGCAATTTGGATTTCATGTAAACACCAGTCTCAACTCTGCCAGAGTCCTCAGTTCCAAGCTTCCATGAGCCATGGGTGCTGACTGTGGGCAGCCAAGAGGTAATCATCCTGGTTCAGGAGGGGAACTGAAGCTCTGGAAGGAAGTTAGATGGCCCAGGTCATGCTGGGAATTCAGGGAATACCTGGAACTCCCACCCAATGCTGCCCAGCACCCTCCCCATCCTGCCCACAGCACTCCTCTTCCCAGTCTGAAAATGGCAGGGTCCTGGGGAACATTCAGGAGCCACTACAGGGAACTCAGGAGGTAAACAGGCAGCTCAGCTGTTGCCATCTCCTACTCACTACTCCCCTTGTCACCTCCAGGATCTGGGTCTGAGTCCTACCACTGTCCTTCCACTCCTGGGCACTAGGCCCTTGTCCAGCTCTGAGAGGGCCCAGGAGGCGTGTCTCCAGTGAGCAGTGAGTGCCAGGGCATCTCTCCCATCCTACAGTCCCAGACCAGCCCTGTAGGATGGCACCACCTCCAGCAGGCTCCTCCCCTCTGGACACTTGGCTGTCCTCTCTCCACACCCTGCCCAGATTCCTGCAGCATCTCCTGTCTCCCCATGTCACCACCACCTAAGGTCAGGCTAAAACACTCCATGAGCACCGACCCCTGCTTCCACTCCCCACCCCCTGGCACAGAGCCCACAGCGCCCTCTAACTGGGGGCTCTCTCTCCCCAGGGAGAAGTGAGGGTCTCTCCACACTGAGAACTTCATGTCGGTGCAGCAGGGAATGGGGAGCGGGCTAGGCATGGGCTAGATTGTTGGGCATGAGGAGCTGAGGGAGCGCAGCATCTGATCCCTCTTGAGGATCCCAGGGAGGCTTTCCAGGGAGGTGACCCTGGGGCTGAGGCTCAAAGGTGAACCAACTGTCCTCAAAGAAGGCAAAGCTGGATGTGCCAGACAAGAGCGCATGGACAGCAGAGTCAAGAAGTGCGAAAGGGGTGGGAGGAGGGAGGCCAAGTGGGGCTGGGGGGTTCCAGTGGATGCAGGGCACGGATATCTCCCTCCCACTCTTGAATTGTGCTCCAGACCTCAACTCACACCAAGAGTGAGCCCAGGGATGGAGACTTGAAAATCATGGGGGGTGAACAATAGGTGTGGAGCAAGCTCCTCTGGGGTGACCCACTGGAGGCATGAGGTGCAGTACCCCAGCTTCACCAAGGGCCTGATGGGTGTGAGTAGTTCCAGGAAAAGACACAAAAAAAGGAAACTCTAGCAGGAAGCCTCCAGGCTGCAAGGATGAAGAGGAAGTGTTGGGAGACGGCTCCTCTCCACTCAGCAAGAGAGCTGCTTCCTTTCTGGGAGCAGGACTCCTGGGTTCTCCGTGGTGGGAGGGCTCCTGGTTACCCCACCAGAGTCTGGCACCTGGGGCAGTGCTGGGGACCACAGCCTATTAGACCTCTGTCCTGAGCTGCAGGTGTGTCCAGGTTTCCCGCAGCCATGGAAATGACGGGCGGGCCACTGACAGCACAGACCCTCCACCTGGTCCAAGTGGTTGAAGTCCTGCCGGAGGGTGGGGGGAACAGCCCTGGCCGGGGCTGGTGGCCTCCTCCGATGCCTAAAAGTTTGCTGAATCTCCCGCTCCCTGTCAGGTCCTTAAGGGGTCGGGTCCCATGAGCAGGCGCCTGGGGGAAGGAGAAGAACTAGAGGTCACCCTGAGAACTGGGGCGGCTCCCGAGTCTCCACTGGGGCTCAGTCTTCTGTTCTACTCAGTTCTGTTGTTTACTCGAGCAGGGGTGGTGCAGCTGACCGAAATCTGGGAGCATTAAGCACCCCCTTCAGCCACACGGTCACACCCCAATTGCAGGGGGAGCCACAGGCAAAGGCCCTGGGGCATCTTTACAGCTCTGGAGGCAGACCCCATTGCGACAGCGCCAGGTGCGGCGCGCGTCCCCTGTCCTGGGTGGGGAGGAGGCACGGGTGGGCGCAGCCGTGGTGCTGGGGTCCCCCCAAACCTGGCCCGCAGGGATCCCCGTCCCGGCCGGCTGCTCCGCCCCGCCGACCTCGCGTGGCGTGGGGCAATTAGGCGCCGCACCCGCCCGCTTGGCTGCGCGACGCCCGCGACATAGAGCCCGCGGCGAGGTAGCTGGCAAAGTGAAGCCTCCCAAGGGACCACGACCTGCTCTGGAAAACCGGGCCTCGCGATCCCGCCCCGACAAAGCGTGGGGCCCTAGGTGGGAGGGGTCTCGGTGGCCCCACGCTCAAGGCACAGAGAAAGAGGTTGTCGAGTGACTCCGGGGAGAAGAGCAGCTGGGAGCCTGACCGCGGCAGGGCGCGGGGCCTCTGGGTGGCGGAGTTTAATAGAGAAAGAGTGCCGGCTGGCAGAAAGACGCTCCAAGGGGCTCAAGAAAAAGGGGGCGCCCTCTTCCCAGATCCCGGCTCCTGGCCAGGGTCTCCTGAGACACCTGCCGTGGCTTGCGCGTGTCTTTCCAGAAACGGCTCTGCAAGCACCCGCCAGCTGGGGCGTGGCGCCCAGGCTTTCAAAACCCCCCCACTCGCCCAGGGAGTAATGTGTGGTTTGCTTCTTTCACGCAGGCGGAGTCGCGCCCGCCTTCCCGAACCGGGGCGCACGGGCCTCCGTTGTCTCTAGCGCCCTCCGGGGCCCCAGAAACAATGCCGGTCCTCTCCGCGCGCGGGAAGGGGTCGGCGGGCACGGCGGGGCCGCGGCGGCGGAGCGGGCGGAGCCCCGCGGTGGCTCTGGCTCCACCTTTCGGCTCCCAGCGCCCCGCCAGCCCGCTTCGTGCATCTGTCCGGCCTCGGGAGCCTCCGTGCATCGCGATACGGCGAGCGGCGGGCCGCGACCGGGGACGTCCACTTGGGTCTCCTAGAGGGAGCCTCCACGGCTGCGGCACCCGCCGGAGAGGGGCGGGATGGTCCCCCAGAGCCTTCGAGTCCGGGGCTAGAGCGGCCAGGCCTCTGGGCCGGGTCGAGCCGGGGTCGACGACGGCTGCGTCACGTGAGGGGGCGGGGCCGCCACGGGCGGAGGCCGGAGCCGGAAGCGGAAGAGCCGCTCGGAGCGGGGAGTGGGGCCTAGCCGCAGCCGGAGCCTGGGAGACGGTGAGTGTGGGCCGCGGCCCGCGTTGGCGGAGGCTGGGGTGAGTCGGCGGGGCAGGCAGGCTGGTGCGGGGATCTCGGCTCCCTGTTCTGTCTCGGCCTACCCGCTTTCTCTCTCTCTTTGGCCCCGACCTCTCACCCCTGACCCGCCGCTTCTATCCGGGAGGGCGGTCACTGCAGCCCCCGACTTGTGGATCCCGCGGTGCTGGAGGCGGAGCCTGAGCGGTGTCTGAGGCTCCTGCGAGGGTCCACTTTCGGCCCAATGCCTGGCCTCAGGGTGGGATCCGGGCCGACCTAGGACAGCCGGAAAGGCTTCCTTACGGCGGCTCGGGGCTGAGTCCGCAGACTCCACCTCCGCGCGCCGCCTGGAGTTTGGTTCCGACCCAGGCTGGCCTCTGCCCGCTGGGTCCGCCCTTGGCGCCACTGGTGGCGGTTACTGGGAGCGGGGCTCCGAGATCTCGGGGACCCGGGGCGAAAAGGGGGGACGCAAGCGAGGGCCGCAGGCCCCCTCGGTATTTTGTTGTGATGATGGGGCCGCTCCAGCCCGGGGTATGGGCCAGACTAAGCCCGCAGTACCAGTGCCCAGGCTGCTCCGCGGTCCAGTCGGCAGGCTCTGTGCTTTAGTTCCGGGTGCGGGTGCCCTGATGTGCCGGGGTGGGAATTGCCTGAGCCAGGCCCCCGTCGAGGCGGAGTTGGCGGCCTTCCAGCTTCCCTCCTCTGTGCCCTTGAAAAGGAGGAGCGTTTCACCCGGTGGCGGCGGCGGCTTGCGAGGTGGCAGGTTTGAGGTTGCAGTGGTGGGGCAGTGCCAGCCAAAAATAACCATGGGGCGCTGGGGTGGCTGGAATCCGGGAGGGCAGCCGCTGACCTGGCTGGCTGCTCTTGTCAGCCCAGTTCTCTAGCCAGGAACAGCACATGAGAAGCCGGCTAGGCCTGTGCTCAGAGAAAAGCTGGCATCCTCGGCTTGGTTTTCTTCACGTCTCTTTTTCTCCATTGTGCATAGCAGAGGCTCCCAAAGCAGAATTGTGGCCCTTAGTTTAAAAGAACTGTCTGCTGAGGTCTCAGGCAATCAGAGACAATTTGTGAGAAATGGGCCCTAGAGTCCTGGCTGAGAGGATGCCAGGGGGGACCTGGTGTTTCCCATATTGCACAAGGGAGCAAGCGATCCTGTTGTTGTGTGTGTGTGTGTGTGTGTGTGTGTGTACACTTCATGGCTTTCATACTTGACATCTCCTTCACCAGGCTGGAAGGTATTATCTCTGTTTTCTAGGCATGATAACCAAGGCCTACAGTGACTTGTGTAAAGTCACAAGGCAAGTAAGTGACACCACTGGGATTTAGGTCAGTATTTTCTGCCAGAACTCTCTCCTCTCAGGTTCCTTGGAAGTGGCTTGTAAATTGTCCTAAGGCAGTACCCTAAAGTGGTACTTGGAAGCTTCACAGTGTCAATGAAAACCTCTGTGGGCCCAAACCTGTGCTAGGCATATGACTTTATAGGGCATACATATTTAATTCTCACAGACCCTTGTAAGATTTTACTGTTCCCTTGTCTAGAGAGGAAGCTAAGATCAGAGAAGTTTTAATAACTTGTTTCAAGGCAAACAGCTGGAAGTGGCATTGCCAAGATTCAGTTTGACATCTGACTGAAGCTGTGACTTGCCACACATATAGACATAAGAATCTTCTAGGTCCCAGGAGGTAGTCTTTGACCTGTTGTGGAGTAGACCATATCTTCTAGATGTGGTGTTCGGTCTGCCCAGTGAGGATGGGCAGGACCACACTTGCCTTGGGGTAAGACTTGTGCCCTGGGCCAGTGGGATGTCTTTCTGGTCAATTAGTGAGAGGTGTCATAGAATTTTAGGCCATAGCGTGGGCACCTGACCCAAGGTAATTGCAGGAAAACAATGAAACATTAGTCAGCTGATCATCAAAACAGCAATATAAGCTCTTGGAGCGGTCATCAATTTTACCTAGGATTTATATCCAAGGATTGTTGGGGACCAGACTTCCCAGGTGGGGAGCTGCTAGTGGGGAAATGGAGGGTGGCAGTACTTTACCTAGCATCACAGAGATGCTCCAGGGGTGTTGGCTGCTGTGTGTCCCCATCCTGCTCATCTGCAGGGGACCATTCCATCTTGCTGGACTCACTGTACTGAGCTGATAAGATGGGTCTGGGTGGATTTGTCCAAAATGTGCTTGGTTAGGCAAGCTTAGGACTGCCCATGACTGGAGATAGGCTGTGGCCAAGAGAAGGCTTGGAAAGGAGGCCGGTCATGGTCTCTGCCCAGTCATTCCGTAGAGGTAGTGTCAGAGGTTGGGATATGCGTGGAACAGGGAGCTGGCCTCACATAACCATCTCTTCCAGCTGGTGGCTGATCCAGCCTGGCAATCTTCTGTGGTAGACCTAAGTTCTCATGGACTTAGTGAGGAGGGCCCTTATGTCCTTCCTCACTGTGCAGACATACCTGCAGCCAGCTAACCCCCTGACTGAGGTGGACATAGGAGGGGAGCTTGAAGAGGGGACTGTCAGAAAAGGGCAAGGCACTTGGTGGGCACTGCAAATGGTCTGAGGGGTGCCAGATTGGCCTTGGGCAAGAAACTTGGATGTCTGAGGATCTTGGCATCCTCCTGGTGCTGAGCCCTCAGCAAGAGCTGAGCAAGCCTCTGGGTACACATCCACTTGGCTGGACCCTCAGGGGAGCTAGGGAATGTTGGTGAGACCTGTGTACCTCTTTCTCTAAGGGCCAGTCTTCTCATTTCTGCTATGGCTCCTCACACTGACTGTGGTCCTTACTCCCTTAAGTGGGATCCAGTTCAGGGCTTAGCCAGGCAGCTTTCAGCTTCTTAAATCAGGGCTGTAGCCCCCTTGCTCCTTCTGTGTGTTGGCTCCATGCCTGTAGCCCTTTGGCTTCAGGCTTGCCAGAGCATTCAGGTCCTGGGACTCCACAGGCAGGAAGAAATTGATCAAGGAGACTCCTCTTTCTCTCTGTGCTTGGCATCCCTGTGACAGAGCTCTCCATCCCCACCCTCTGTTCTGGCATTGTCACCTGGGCCTTGACTCAACCAGTTCCCCAAGTGCTTGGGCCCCCAGGCCATGGTAGGGAGGCAGCTGTTTGTTTGTTCACTGGCAAAGAAGGGAGTTACCCATTGTCTGCTGTTTGACCAGTGTGACCTCAGAGTTCTTCTTCACTTCATAAACCCCTGGGAGGGGCCACCCCAAACAGAACAATGGGCCTCTTCTTCAGGGGCACCTGGCTGCCCCCAGCAGCCCTGTGGCTGGAACCGGCTGGCTGTGTGTTGAGCAGGACTCTCTTTCTTGCGGCCTAGATGCATCACTGTAAGCGATACCGTTCCCCTGAGCCAGACCCGTACCTGAGCTACCGCTGGAAGAGAAGGCGGTCTTACAGTCGGGAACACGAAGGTCGACTGCGTTACCCATCCCGAAGGGAGCCTCCCCCTCGGCGATCTCGCTCCAGAAGGTGAGTGGGAGCTGGGTTGGAAGGAAGTGCTGCTTTCCTCAGCTGTCCGGAGGCTTTGGCAGCCCTAGGCTCCTTAAGACAACTCCGCCTCTGCCCAGCTGCCCCTGGAGCCCTGCCTTGACTTCTTTGAGCTCTTCAACAGCAGCTACTTTCCTTGCCACTCCTTTCTTTGCCCCGGAGTGCCCTCCCTCTTCTTTTTACACTTTGGTCCACTTTCTAGGCCAGCATCTTCTCTGCTAACTTCCTGAGCTTTCCCCACTGGGAGTTAGGAATGTAGCCTCAGCCTTGTGAAGAATGGTCCCTGGTCCTGTCTCAGGCCCCAGGTCAAAGTTCCAGTTGCAGCAGGCAACTCTAGTACTCTTGGAGGCCTTGCACCCCAAACCCTGCCTCTGGAGACACTGGAGGGATGCTGTCATTGCCAAGGTTCTCGAGGGTACCTTCCTACCTTCCCTCTCTTGCTCACTCCCTGTCAGCCTGGATGCTTCTGTTCCACCAGGCTGTCCTTGAGAGCCCTTTGCAGGGGTCCTACCACAGCACAGGCCTCTTGCAAAGAGCTGTGGGGCTGTGGGACCCCACTTAACTTATGTTTCCATCTCCTTCTTGGCAGCCATGATCGCCTGCCTTACCAGAGGAGATACAGGGAGCACCGAGACAGCGATACCTACCGGTGTGAAGAACGGAGCCCATCCTTTGGAGAGGACTGCTATGGATCTTCTCGTTCTCGTCATCGGCGGCGGTCACGGGAGAGGGGCCCATACAGAACTCGCAAGCATGCCCACCACTGCCACAAACGCCGCACCAGGTCTTGTAGCAGCGCCTCCTCGGTGAGTGCTGGCCAGAGTGTGCTGGCTGGGGCCTAAAGGCCTCATCTCTTTCTAGCCTCCTCAGGCTGGCTGGTCTGGGTGAGTACTGCCAGCCCTGTGCACGCGCACTGCTGTGCGTGTATGTGTGTGTGCGTGTGTGCGTGTGATCTGGTCCAGATGCAGGGCTGTGCATAGGGGCCTGGTCCTCTGGCTTCTGGCCCTTTGCTATAGGGGCTTTGGCTCCGGCGCTGGCTGGTCCCCAGCCTGACTGTGTCCACACACTGCTTCAGACACATGCCACATGGTACAGGTGGCCTGGAATGCTCCTCAGGAATTGTAGCAAGGGTCTGGGCTACAGGCCTGGTCTTTCCCAGGAGCTTGTCTTCCATGAAAGTGAGTGCTCTGACAGGCTGGACTGCACCCACCTCTGCAGTGTCATCTCACATCCCTCCCCAGAGCCCTCATGGGAGGGGACAATTTACCTATCAGTCTACTCACATTTTTTTTTTTTTCTTCTGAAGTGCAGGGTCTCATACGTACTAGGCAAGCACCCTGCCACCAAGTTACATCCCCAGACCTTTATTTTCTTTCTTTCTACCACCTTCCCCGCCCCACCCCCACCAAGATTTTAAGTACTGGCCTTGAACTCATGAACTTCCTGCCTCAGCCTCCTGAGTGCAGGGTGCCACTGCCTGGTTTCCCCAGCCCTTCTTTCCTTTTTTTTTTTTTAATAATTATTTTTTTATTGCAGTGCTGAGGATTGAACCTAATGCCTTGCATATGATAGGCAGGTGTTCTACCGCTGAGGTATATCACCAGTCCTTTCTTTCTTCTTTTTTTTTTTTTTTTTTTTTGATAGGGAGTTTCACTATATTGCCCAGACTGGGCCCAACCTTCCAAGTACTTGGGATTATAGGTGCACACTACTATGCCTTGTCAGTCAACTCAGATTGGGAGCTTCCTTTCTGACCTCCAGCCAGGCCCTCTTTAGCAGCTGTTACAGGAGGGGCAGTTACGGAGAAGAGGGGCAGCTGCCTGTGTGATGAAATGGCAAAAGGGCCTGCAGTTGAAGACCTCATCCTGTTGTCCTTTCGCAGGCCACATCCTAAGCAGGGCCTGGCTTGTGTTCTAGTATGGTGGATTGTACAGCTTTCTGCTGAGACCGGCAGCCCACGCTGCACTTAGTCCTGTAGGAAAGGAAAGCCAGTTGTGTGTTTCTAAGGCTATGTGCTTTCTTCTCTTTTCCTTCCATCCCTCTTCCTTGCCTCCCTCCTGCCTGAAGAGTAGTGGTAGGATCAGTGGAGGCATCTTCTCTGCCAACTTCTCTTTGTGATTTCTTTGAGTGGACATGGATTGAAGGTTGACTCAGTGCAGGTGAATCCAGCATGGCTTTGTGGCCTCTGTGCAGTGCCACATGCTGCCATAGGATGGCAGTGCAAGTCTGTGGCTCTGCTGCTTCTCTTTTTGGTGCCCTCTGTTGTCATGGGATGGGCCTGGCCTGTGAGCAGCACAGCCAGGAGCTGGCTTGGGGCCTGTGTAGGCCATTGTGGTAGGAGACCTGGAGGTTGACTGGCCCAGAAGATCCCAGCCAGTCTCGTTTCTTCCTTGAGACTAGTGGCAAGAGGGCTGCTGGCAGAAGGCTGTTTCTGGTAGTTGGTGAAGTCTGGCCGAGGATGCTGTCTTGGGGCAAGTAGCAACTTGGCTCTGCGTGGCAGCTGTTGTGCACGTGCAAGGCTGTATGGGCAAACGGAGGCAGGCAGGGACAGGCCGGGCATTCTGCAGCTGAGGCCTGGGAGGCCGTCCGGCCAGAGTGGATGATCGGATCCAGACTGGGCCAGCTGCCTTCTTGCGCCGTTTGTTCTCGCGTCTTCAGCTCTGGCCAAAGCCACCAGGGAGGGCCGGGAGGGGGAGACTCAGAAGAGGAGGGAGTCAGGGCTGTGGCTGTCCTTGGCTGGCCCCTCAGCAGCAGAGGCTGGATATCTTTCTGAGCATTTGTGGCACTCCTCTTATAATGTCCGAGTTTTCTTTACATACCTGTAGCTGTTTTTACTTTTCTGTTTTTGAAGTCAGTTTGTGTCTTGACGTGTCCCTTGCAATATCCCTATCGTTATATATGCTGTGTGCCTTATGAAATGCTGGGATCTGGAAATACCAACCAACCAACCCACCGGCTCCTCACCGTCTCCACCTCTGCCTTTGACTGACACCTCAATCTGTCAATCGGAACCGCCTACCATGCGATTGGTCGGATGGCGTTTCGGGGGGCGGTGCATGCAGAGAAGCCAACAGAGCAGTAAGCGCAGCAGCCGGAGTGTGGAAGATGACAAGGAGGGCCACCTGGTGTGCCGGATCGGCGATTGGCTCCAAGAGCGATGTACAGCCACCTTTCGTAAAACTTTACCTCTCTACTTTCTACCCCCCTTGTTAGACAAGACCTCTCCTGCGTGGAGGGGCCTCTAGAGCGCGTGGCGCCTTAGTGGGGCCACCAGTAATTGCCTGAATGACACAAACACTAGCAACTTCTGTTTTTAAGAGTGTAGCAGTGAGAGAGAAACCTTTTTTTGTTTTTGAGAATTTGAATGCTGTGAACTTACAGGAGCTGCCAGCCTCCTTCCCTTCAGATGCTCACGCCCAGCTTCTTCTCTCTTGTAGATGAGATCGTGGGGAACCTGGGTGAAGGCACCTTTGGCAAGGTGGTGGAGTGCTTGGACCATGCCAGGTGAGTGAGCTGGGGTGGCACAGCTAACTCCAGATGTGATCTTTCCAAGGAGAGCTAGCTTGAGGCTCTCAAGTGGTGGTGGCTCTTGGAACTTTCTTCTTTTTGGAGTGTAGCACATACAGCAGTTGGGTGCTAAACTGTACATGTTGGGTTTTGCTGATTTCCTAAAATAAGGAAGAAATTCTTGGAATTTGGCAGGCATGTGACATCCCTGCCCAAGAACTACTGGTCAGTGAATACTTCTGCCTCTGTTCCCCACTTCTCCAGGACTGTGAAGGTGGATATCAGAATAGGGTCCAGGTCATGGCTCCCCAGTGGTCTGGAGCTGCTTCCTGTGAACTCCTTCAGGTGCTTAGCCAGGCAGTGGGTTAGGACTGCTCCTAGCCTGGGCCTGACCCCAACCACCTCCCCAATTCGCCTGAGAGGCCAGGCAGGTCCTAACTGAGAGAGGTGGGACTCGGCTTTGTCATGGAGTAGGCTGCTGCCGTTCATCAGTGTGGCTAAGATCTCATGTAGCCCTGCTGGATATGTCAAGGAGAGTAGGAGTGTACGTTATGTGTGGCATCTCCCTCCCTCCAGGCCTAACAACGCAACACTTTTGACCCCTTGCCATTCCCCAAGACTAGAGCCCTTGACTCCTCCCCTTTAGCTCTGGGTTGAGGTCTCCGCCTGGGAGCCACTTGCCTCCCTGCCTTAATAGCCCTGTAATTGCTTCAGTGCTTTAGCTACAAAGTGATCGTGTCCTCATTTGAGCTCCATGCCATGTCAGTCACTGCTTAGAAATGGTGAACTCAGGGATTGCCTGTGACATCCCTCACTCAGCAGTTAATGGCAGAGCCAGCTTCCACTATTCACGGTGCTCCCATGTTAAGAGGAGCACATTAAGGGCAGTTGGATAAAATAGATAGAGAGCACAAACGTAAATATCACAATGTATCCCCCATACATCTATTTTATGCTTAAAAAAAAAGACAGTTGGACCCAGGAGTCAGCTGTCCCTGTAGCCACGAGACTGAGGAGACGTTTCCATTTGCCCTTAGCTCCCACTCAAACACCCCTTGAGCCCAGTGTGTCCCAAGAGGTTAGGTGCAGATCCAGTGGGTGGAGAGGTAAGTCCACACTCACTGTGAGTAGATGGAGAATAGGACAGATCTGAGAACTGTGACACGAGGGAAGCTAAGCTATCTGGGCTGTCCTGTGCCACTTTGAGTAGGCGGAGGGGAAATGAGCCTCGGAAGTTACTAACGATGCACAGGGTCCTGGGAACATTTAAGGAACCCAAATGGAGTTGGGGCAGGGTCTTTGAAGTAGGTTCGTGGAGGCAGAATTCAGCTAAGCCAGCAGCCTTGGCAGGAGCTCTTTTGGATGCCCCCACGCATCACTAGGATGGGAATGCCATGGAGAAGGACCTTGCACCAGGAGGAGGCCTCCTATGAGAGTTGGGAAGAGGGCGACGAGGAGGGAAAGCAGGGCATCCTCTAGAAGCTGTCTTTGTCTGGACATATGAAACTGTCCCCAGGCACCAAGACCTCAGAGGCCCTAGAGGACATACCCTTGAGGGCTGGTGCCTACTCGCTCCTGGTCCGTGCTGATATCTGTTGCTGACAGGGCCTTGCAGCCCAAACTCAAACTCAACAGGTTTCCTTTTGTTCCCATTCTTCAAATGGTCTACTGGGGTGGGGATATGAAAGGCAGAGCAGGGACTATTAAAATTCTCAGGGTTCCTGGCTTTCTGGTTGCTGGTGAATGCTGTGGCCAGTAGGCAGGCAGGGAAGAGGGCCTGGTGAAGGTGTCATACAGGGAGCAGGCCTGGCCACTCAGTGAGAGAACTCCACTACTGGCATCCTACCCTCTTACTAGGCTTTCTCTCCATCTCAGAGCCCTTGCCCCAGAGGGGAGCCTTTTGGCTTGTGGAGCTCAAGTCAGGAGGTGTGTGGGAGGGCTTTGAGGGGGGACAGCTTGACTTCCAGGGTAGGTTACTGAGTGAGCACCTGGGTGGCACTGGTCAGCAGGATAGGCTTCTACTCCTCTGCCTGCACTTCTGGAAGTGGCTGAGAACATAAAAGCCTAAGGTTAGCCTGGAGAACGAGAGTGGCAACGCAGACGCCAAGGGAAACTTGGTGTTAGGCAGGCAGCAGTCTGGTGATGCATAGGAAAAGCTGGGCCTTGAGTATCTGCTCTCTCAGGACAGGCCTTTCCTCCAGCTGGGTTGGGGTGGAGCGGAGAGGGTGGCAGCTGCTAATGAGAATCTCTGCTTCCTTGCTGGGCCCCAGAGGGAAGTCTCAGGTTGCCCTGAAGATCATCCGCAATGTCGGCAAGTACCGGGAGGCTGCCCGGCTAGAAATCAATGTTCTCAAGAAGATCAAGGAGAAGGACAAAGAGAACAAATTGTGAGTGTCTGCAAGGAGTGGAAGGGAAGCCTTCCATGGGGACAGCGAACTCTACCCTGACTGCCTGGCCCCTGGGGGCTTCGAGTGTCCTGGTGCGTGTTTAGCACAGTAGCTTCTCACCACACTCAGCACCAGGGGAGTTTGGCAAGTGAGTCTTGCTAGAAAGTGCTTTTGGACTTCAGGCTTTGCCCCCAGCCAGCTCTGTGTTCTGAGGCAGGCCCCAGCCCTTCATTTGTGAGGCAGGGGCCTCACTGGGTTGTGCTGCTGCTGTTTGGGTGCTCGCAGAGAGACACTGAGCTCCTGCCCCAAGTGCACTGAGCCTGGCCGTGAGGTGCGTCTTCCCAGGCGCTCAGGAAGCTAAGCAACATGGGGAGCCTGGGCTGTCCTGGTTTGCTTCCACTTCTCCCTCAGCGACTCCTGAGCAGGGTTTTTCCTCCATCCCAGATATGTGGGTGAGTTCAGCTAGAGCTGGCCCCTCCTGCAGCAGGAATACCCGTCCTTGTCAGAGCTGAGCTGAGTGATGGAGGGATGCTCACTCTTGTATCCGCATCGTGGTGTTCACAGATATCTGTGGCCTAGGAGGTTCCAGTGGTCTAGGAGCGAGTGGGGATTGGTTTTGCTGCCTGGGGAGGGGTTGTGTGCAGGCAGCTTCCAGCAGCACAGAGCCTGAGCCCCACCCATCTTCCCCCAGCTTATGTGTCTTGATGTCTGACTGGTTCAACTTCCACGGTCACATGTGTATCGCCTTTGAGCTCCTGGGCAAGAACACTTTTGAATTCCTGAAGGAGAATAATTTCCAGCCTTACCCCCTACCGCATGTCCGGCACATGGCCTACCAGCTCTGCCATGCCCTCAGATGTAAGTGTCCACCCTCAGATGGAGGGAGGGGTGCCACACACCCACATCAAAGTCACCTGGAGGTCTTCTCCATTCACTCCACACGTTGCTAACCATTCTGAGTAGGCCTGAGAGGCCTGACTTCAGGTAGGAATCTCAGTGTGAGGACTGAAAGGGTTAGCCCCTTCCAGGAACTTCACGGCCTGGCCCTGCGCCTGCTTCTTTCCCCGCCCCCACCCCCAGGCACGCAGGAAGGAAACAGGAAAGAACTGCTCTAGAATTGGCCCCACTACCAATTCTGCTTCACCTTCATGCAGAGGAGAAAAAGAAGGTGAACCTGACTGGTCCCTCCACAAGTCCTGTCCACCCAGGAACCTATAATCCTCACTTAATTTGCCTGCCAGCCTTGAGAGTAGATTTGGTGGTGCCAGTGCTCAGCGCTGCAGGAATTGTGGAATTGGAACAGTACAGAAAGGTCCCCTGGAGAGGAGGGTGATAGGCTAGGACATAGCGGGGTCTGATAGGTCGTGGGAACAGGGACCAACAAGCCAGAAGAGTAGCTCAGCAAAGGCCTGGCATGATGTGTACTGAGACTCATTAGTACAGGTACATCACTGAGCTGAGTGCTTCCTTCTTGTAACACTCCCATGCTGGGGAGTGGTGGGCCATGCAGCTGTTAGTCTTGTGGGCCAACAAGAACCTTGAGGTTGAAAGCAGTGAGCGATAGGAAGCCACTGCTGGTGGGACACAGGCTGAAGGCAAGGGGCTTCCCTGCTCAGGGTTGGCTTCATGCATGTGACCTGTATAGTCAGTCACACTTAGCTTCTTAGCAAGGGGACCTGCATTTTCATTTCACAGTGAGCCCTGCAAATTATGTGCTGGGGAGGGAGTCACCCTGAGGCTGTTGCTACAGCTTTGGTGAGATCAATGAGGAGGCCTGGTCTCTGCAGAGGAGAGGTAGAGGGAAAACCTCCCCTTCCCTGCCCTTCAAGGCCTCAGGTCCAGAGCCCTTGAGAAGGAAGTCAGTGGAGGGGCTGGGTCAGGGCCAGCTCCCTGCTGAGGTCAGGGTGTGGACACCTCCAGCAGTTAATGGCTTTGGAGGAGGCTGGCAGGAGGGCCAGAGAAGCAGCTGGGGTCTCAGTGCCTACTTACCCTCTCCTCTAGTTCTACACGAGAACCAACTGACCCACACAGACTTGAAGCCAGAGAACATTCTGTTTGTGAATTCCGAATTTGAAACCCTCTACAACGAGCACAAGGTAGAGCACTGGGTGGGAATGGTGCAGCCCCACTTCTGGGTGGGTTGTCCGCTGGGGCGGACTGACCGTCTGGCCTGTCTTGCTGCAGAGCTGCGAGGAGAAATCAGTGAAGAACACCAGCATCCGCGTGGCAGACTTCGGCAGTGCAACCTTCGACCATGAGCATCACACGACCATCGTGGCCACCCGTCACTATCGCCCACCTGAGGTGATCCTTGGTGAGTGATGTTACACTGGGCAGGAGCCATGAAAGGAGAGGTGGTGTGTGTGCCTGTCGGTTGCCAGCAGGGCTGGCCAGTGTCATGAGACACTGAAGTAGTTACCTTGGCCTTGTAGGGTCAGTCTTAGGGCCTTGTAGGGGGACTTGGGCAAGAGTCCTCCCAGCCAAACTGGCAGCTTCCTGTGTCCTCTAGGCTGGGTCTCACAGCTTCTCCCCATCTTGGCTTACAGAGCTGGGCTGGGCACAGCCCTGTGATGTCTGGAGTATCGGCTGCATTCTCTTCGAGTACTACCGGGGCTTCACACTCTTCCAGGTACATTACTGAACCGAGTGCTGCAGGGCCGTGGGGGGCGGTAAGCTCCACGTGGCTAAGGAGTCATCAGGAGTGGTTGTAGCTAGAGCAGTCAGGGAGGAGTCCTCTGCTATGCTCTCAAGGGCAAGGACAAGGACTGGGGTGGGAGCAGTGAGGGTTTTGGACAAGGGGCACACCATGAGCAAGGGCGTGGAGATGGGTGGGGACAGCGTATGTCCTGGGCAGTAAGGAACGAAACAGGTGTGCAGTCAGGGCTGACCAAGTCTGAGGCTGTGAGCCTGGCCCTGGCAAGAGGCTGGCCTCATCTCTGGCTACAGGCCTGCAGGCCACCACCAGGTCAGGCTGGAACTGCATTGCATTGGTAGGTTTGCATCTCCTAAGACAAGGAGGGCTCTTCTCAGCCTGACAGGGCTGGGACTGACCCCTGCTTGCTCTCTCCCTTCTGTAGACCCATGAAAACCGAGAGCACTTGGTGATGATGGAGAAGATCCTAGGGCCCATCCCATCACACATGATCCACCGCACCAGGTAAGGAGCCCCGGTAGGGTAGTTGCCTTGGCAGTGGAGGGCCTTTTCTTCTTGGGTGTGGGTTAGCAGGGACCAGAGATACACGTGGTCTTTGCTGGACATTCCATGGCTTGCTGGGCGTTCTACCTGCTTTCCCTGTATCTGGCAAAGCTGCTGCTCAGACTTCCCTGCTGGCTAGGTTACTCCACAGTAGGCTGTTTTCCACCACTTTACCCCTCCCCTCTCTCGACTTCAGGAAGCAGAAGTATTTCTACAAAGGGGGCCTGGTTTGGGACGAGAACAGCTCTGACGGGCGGTATGTGAAGGAGAACTGCAAACCTCTGAAGGTCAGTTTCTGGCTCCCCCAGCTCAGCTCATGCCAAGGACACCCCAGGCACTGGGCAAACACCAGAGACAGGATGGGCAGCTAGCTGCCCTCTCGTTCCAGCTCTGTGTGAGGCGCTGCTGAGTGCCAGCAGTGGGGCTTCCTGCAAGTAGCCCCAGTGGGGCCCTTAGCCCCCCCTCCCTCACAGAGTATCTGTGAATGTAATAGGGGAACACCAGAAGAGCCAGATGTCAGACTCTGCTGCTTCCTGTCCCTCCCTCTTCTCTCAATTTGGGAAGAACTAGGCAGAACTGAGGTGAGGGGGAGGGAAGACCTGGCCGGGAAGTCTGTCAACTGCATTTGGTGCCTGGACAAGTGAATTTCGCAGAGGTGAAATCTACCCACCTGTCAGGACTTTGCATGTGGGGTAGAGGCACCAGCCTAGCAGCCTAAGTTCCAAGCAACATGTTAAAACTTGGGCATGAAAGGAAATGAGCTGCTGTTGTCCATTCCGGAGGGCAGAAGTAGAGTCCTCCAAGGAGGCATCGCTGCCTCCTCAACCCAGTCCAGCAAGGCATCCCAGAGGCGGGGACTGCAGTGGCCTCCCACGACCCTGCCGTCACACTGAGGCACCTTGTGTCCCTGAGCAGAGTTACATGCTCCAGGATTCCCAGGAGCATGTGCAGCTGTTTGACCTGATGAGGAGGATGTTAGAGTTCGACCCTGCCCAGCGCATCACACTGGCGGAGGCCTTGCTGCACCCCTTCTTTGCTGGCCTGACCCCTGAGGAGCGGTCCTTCCACACTAGCCGTAACCCCAGCAGATGACAGGTGCAGGCCAGCGCTTGGAGAAGGAGAGCGGGACTGGGCTGCCGGCCCCTTTTCTCCAGCCTCTCCCACCGGCCTTGGGGCCAGAGCCACCCATGAACAGTGCAATGTGAAGGAAGGCAGGAGCCTGTGAGGGGCTGTGGCGCCCAGCTGCCAGAAAGCACAGATTTGACCCAAGCTATTTATATGTTGTAAAGTTATAATAAAGTGTTTCTTACTGTTTGTAACCCTGGTGTACCGGTGGTCCGTCTCCATGCTCCCGGCCTTCCCTTCCCTGACTTCACTAATAGTCTTTCCTAGCAGCTCACTTGTGGAGGGCTAAGTGTAAGGTGTGGACTGGGCCAATGGACAGAACAGAAGCAGGGTCATCCCTCTGCCAAGCAGGCCTAGACCCAAAGCTGGGGCTGAGATGGTCGGCCAGGCAGTATCTGGTTGTTCCCTGTCCTGAAAATTCCATCACTGGCCGGGAGAGGCTGTAGGTTTACTGAGGGTGAGGCCTTGGCTGGGGGAGACAGTGCTCCATCATAGAGCAGCGCAGAGTAGTTCACAGCACAGAACTCGGGTCATTCAGCTTTTATTGTAGCACTGGTTTTTGATTCCCCAAGAGCTGCATGAATGATAGGCTTGGCCACCTCACTGGGACCCCTTGGGGACTGACCACTGGACAGGATGTCTCTGAAGAGAGCTGCAAGTAGAGAAATCACACCTATCTTTAATGCCTCTGGGAAAACCCAAGCCGAGAGCAGGGAGAGGCCCCAGTGCTACCTGGGGTGAGAAGAGGGAAAGGCATGAGCACAAATCCCAGTGGCCCCCAGGAATACTACCACCTGCTGGTGCCACCAGTCTTCAGGGCCAAGGTTCTAGCTTGTTTTCCACTGGGCCAAACCCGGGCCTGTTACCAGGTAGGCAGTCCGGACTGCTCCCAGAGTGTGGCTCTGCCTATAGAGAAGGCCCAGTTAGGGAGCTGCTTCGCCTGAGAGTAAACAGAGGCTCCCAGTCCCTGGCCACCTCTCGCCGTTGACAGTGGAGAAGGATGGGAGGAAAGAGGAACCAGCCCCCTGCCCTGCCTCATCTGCTCCTGGCTACGCTCCTCTTAAGAAAAGTGGTAAGTAGCCTGAAACCTATGGCACTAGGGCCTACCCTGTGTTCATACTCCCTGGCAAGCCTGCCTGCCTGCCTGCTCACCTATCCCTCAACCAGTGAGGGGGAGGCACTGAGCAGAAGGAAGCCTGAAGCCTTAAAAAAGGGTCAAAAGCACAAGTCCTTTGCAAGGGTCCCTGCCACATCTCCAGGCATGGCTCCTGTCCCACCAGCCTGCAGAGCCCAGGATGTGGGCAGTGGAGTGTTTCCATGGCTGAGCCCCACCAGCAATTTCATCCAGAACCAGCCTCATTTTGGCATCTTTGAGACAGGCCATTGTCCTAAAGCCTGCACGACAACCAGAAAGTGTTCAAAGCTCAGGCGTGAGAGCTGGCGTGGAGCCCAGGCAGAAGAGTGGGGCTGTCTGTGCAGGCAAGGAGGCAGGGGGAGGGGGTCTAGGGCAGAAGCACCCGGGAGCCTTTTCTGGCTCAGCACCAGGCTCCCCTGGAACCTCCCCAATACTGACATCAAAGCTGCGCCCTGAGGGTCTGCCAGACTAGACAAAGGCGAATCCCCCAGCTCTGGGGCATGGCACTGCTGGCAAGAAGGGCACTGTGGCTCTACAGGAACTTAGTTTTCTATGACCTGCGCTGAAGATGACAAAAGCAGCACAAAATCCTGCCGCAGTAACACCATTAGACACCACCTGAAGCCACCCCCTTCCCTGCTGCTCAGTGATGGAATGGACAGACCCTAGGAGAAATCCCAGCATTAAATTTGGATCAGCTCAGGAGAGGGTCAAAAGCTCCAAACCAGTGGTGGGACTGGGGAAAGGCCTTTGGCTGTCACAGCCCCCAGAATGGAAGGAGAGCACAGGCCTGCCCTCTGGTGGACAGCTGCCGTGTAGCCCAAGCTACATGATTAGAGGAAGGGCTGCCAGCAGGCTGGGGGACTGGAGGTGGGGAGAAGAGAAGCAGGGGAGACACAAAGCCACAAGCTCAGAAACAGAGCAATACAGGCCCCCAACAGGCCCTCACCTATTCCCAGGGTACTTGCCCAGGCCCAGTGGCTGTAAACCTGAAACACAGTCTAAGCTGCCTATGTCTGTAAACAAAGCCCCACCTGGGCGCAGGACAGGGTATAGAGATGCCTAGAGCTGCCTTGCTCAGCCTGCCCCTGCCCCACACCCTTGGCCAAGGGCAGGTAGCAGATCAGTTTTAAATGTGTTCTGTTCTCTCACAGGAGAAACAAACCCAGAACAGAAAAACTACAACAGGTCCATGAAGCTTCACATCCTTAAGGCGTTCGTTGTCAGGTTCAGTGGCAGGAGACAGAGGACTGCAGCATCCAGCCACCCAAGGGCCCCTCTAGGCAGAGTGCAGTGGGATAACAAACTTGCAGCCAAAGGGCGAGTGGTAGTTGATGCCCACCTCCTGGAAGACCTGCTGGGGAATGCCAATGTCACACAAATAGACGCGGCCTGCATGCTCCCCCAGTGGCAAAGGCAGGCCCAGTGCCAGTGACCATTTGGCATCAATGCCCTGTTCAACTTCATGCACAGGAGGGTCTATGCTGAGTACTGGCGCCCGGTTCTGGTTGGCCCAGGCCACAGCTGCCTTGTACCAGGGCTGATCTCGCAGGAAGGCGTTCTCAGGGCAATCCAGGCAGTTGATAACCAGGTCCACAGGGCTAGTGGGCAGATCTGTGGGTAAAAAGAGTTACGTATGAAAATCCCTAGAGCAGACAGCAGCCCAGGCTACGAGCCCAGGTGACCCCAGAAGTGTCTTGTTTTCCAGACACCACTCCAACACCTCTCCAAAGGCATGCCTTTCTCAAGGCTGGCTGAAGTTCAAAGGCTAGGGTGTACTGGACCAGCCGGGACCAAGAGCATGCCCCTTCTTGGACCACTGCCCTCATGGAGCTCCCTAGCTAAAGCACTGCTCTGATGAGTGTGCACTCACATAGCTTCCCTACTTAGAACATGACAGCATGAGGATTCCGTGTGGGGCTCCTGCAAAGGAGCCTGCAGTCCAGGCTTTTCCCAACTTGCCATCTGACCTCTGGCAAGGTCCTCTCTCTAGACCCTACTTGTTCTCTCAAATTCTTCTCCCCCCATTCTCACTTAAACCTCAATCTACTCAGACTCTGCTCCCACCACTGATTGCACTTAAAACTGCTCTTGAGCACACCAGGGCCTCCACTTGCTAAATCCCATGGCCAGTGCTCAAATCTCCCAGTGAACTTAACCTGGAGGGGCAGCAGCGCCTTTTAGCTGCACACTCTACTGGGCTTCCTTCTCCCTCCATCTGCTTGGCTCCCTAATTTCAGAACAAACGGCTCAGTCCTTTGACTTTCTGTTTGAGATTTTAGTATCCTCTGTACAATTCACTCCAGATTCACACAACTTCCTGCCCAAGTAACATTCCTCTGCACACAGCACCTAAACTGAGCTTCTGTTCTTCCTCCACCAAGTCCCACCTCAGTGGCAGCCCTCAGTCACTCAGGCAAAAAACCTTGGAGCCACTCCTAGCTCTTCTCTCATTCTCCTCAATGTGTTGATTCTATCTTCACCACCAATTCAGAAACTAACCGCTTTCCACCACTGCCACTGTCTCAGCCACCACCTATTCTCGTAAAAGTGTCTGAGCACCCCTGTCCCCCAATCATCTACTCTCAGCATCCAGACACCTGTCTGGGACCTAATGAACATTCTGCTGATTCCCTGAGCAACTCTCCAATCCACCTGGAGTCAAAGCCCAAACCTTTGACCCTCATGGCCACACTGTCTCCTGCTCCCCAGCCTTCCAACACACCCTTCCCATCCCCATGCTATTTCACTCCATAACACTTACTAATGCATGTCACTTGTGTGTTCAGCTCTCCTAATCAGAATATGAGCTCCATGGAAAAAATGGATTTTAAAAAAAATCTGTTGCCCTATCTATCCCAGAGCTGGGAACAGTTCCACAGTTTATGAAATACCAGCTCTCCTCCGAGTGGTGGGAAAGAATTAGGAAGTAGAAAAGAAGATACCAGGGCTATTTCCCATAGGCAGTTCCAAGGCTCCTTAAAGGCAGAGCACTCTTTTGTAAGCATGTGGTGCCTTTCCACCTGTCACCACTGGATGACACCACTAGACCATCAAACTACCAAGGAAGCAGGAGGCCTTAGGCCCAGCCCTGGAGTAGTGTT
Source organism: Castor canadensis (assembly GCF_047511655.1). Lineage (NCBI taxonomy): Eukaryota > Metazoa > Chordata > Mammalia > Rodentia > Castoridae > Castor > Castor canadensis. The sequence continues at coordinate 5,245,201 of NC_133404.1, forward strand.
TTGTTTTTTTGGTTTTTGTGGTGCTGGGGATAGAACCCAGGGCCTCCTAAATGTTAGGTAAACTTCTATCATTAAGCCATACCTCCAGCCCTGGTACTCACCTTTGAGACTAGACACTTGCTGGCCTTGAGTCTTACTGAAAAGAGACAGCTCGTTGGTGATGGACTCCAGCATCTTGACGAAGTTGGGCAGAAAGAGGATGACCTGCACATCATGGTTGGCAAGGTGCCTTCCACAGCTGATTCCCTGAGCCCCCTTCACATGGGGCCCACATAGCAGGGCCACTGTAGGCCTCTGGTGGACATTCTTAGGGTTCAACCTAGAACAGAAAGCAAACTGGCTACAGATTGGGCAGTCCCTTGTGATCCCTGTCAGAGAAGTAGGTGTCTCTTTCTCTTATTGCTCACCAAGTCCTAGGCTCTAGAGGGGCCAAAATCCACTGCAAACCAGGCAGGTCTACAGGATGGCATTCCTACTGCCCTACATCCCAAGGTCAGTCACTTCATTGCTGGGTCCTCACCTAGATCTCAATGCATAGAACCCTATTGCCAGAACACTGTTATCTGATCTGAGAGCCCTTAATGGTTTCTCCTTGGACCTGTTAGGTCCAAACTCTTGCTTAACAGAGGCTGTTCCCTCTCTGCATCCTTCTTCTGCACTTCTTCCCCCAAAATATTACTCTGCTCCAGCAAGGCAGGTCTCCTCTGCACTGGTAAGGCTCTTTCTTGCCTATGCTCAAACTGTCTCCTGCCTGGAAAGTGGGGGGTGGGGGATAAGGGGGTTTTGAGGGGTACAAGGGATTGAACTCAGGGCCTCACACATGTGAGGCAAGCACTATTACTTGAGCCACATCTCTGACCCTCTTAGATATTATTTTCGAGACAGGCACTCACTAACTTTGCCCAGGCTAGCCTTGGATCTCGATCCTCCTGCCTCTGCCTTCCAAGTGGCTAAGATTATAGGCCTGTGGCCGCCACTCACTTTTCAAACTCCAAGACGACACCATCTCTCTCTCTCTCTCTCTCTCTCTCTCTCGGCAGTAGGAGGGCTTGAACTCAGGGCCTTGTGCTTGCTTAGGCAGGTACTCTACCTCTTGAACCACACTCCTAGCCCCCTTAACCACCTTTTCTTTGGGCTCCAGATGAAGGTTTACCTCTTCTGGGGTCACTCTAGCTTATGACAGTTTTGTGGGTTTTTTTTTTTTTCTCAACTCCTATAAACTCACAGCAAGTACCAGCTTAGGGTACTTCTAAACTGCCTTGCTCAGTTGCCAATCCAAATTCTCTGTGCTGAGCCACTGGTGCTCTCATTAAGAGCAATGCTGCAGTGTTCCTGGTTCCAAGGACACTATGTGGATCAATGGACGCACAGCACTCAGCAGGGCCTGACACACTGAAAGTCCCCAACTGACACCAACCACTGAGGAGACAACAGTGTTGGATGGAAGAGTCACTTCTGGTTTTCTGCTAGTCAAAGCTAAGATGTTTTTGGTCTCAGAGAAGCCACTAGTAAGGAGATTTGAAAGATTAGCCCTGGAGCTGGGCCCAACTCAGGCAGCTCAGCTGGCTCACAGGGTAGGAAGATAGGGGGAGATGGACTGCAAGGCTGCAGGTCTCTGCTTAGGGGTGAACATGACAAACACCATCTCCCAAAAGGAAGAAGATAACTTGTTGCCAGGAGCTTTAAAATATCCTCCCTTCCCAAATGTATTTGGGCAGTTTATCAATGTATTCTACATAGATGCCAAACCATTCTGTGCATCTAGAGGAAACGGATGAGTACATTTCCCGTCAGACAGATGCTGCAGAATTAAGGCACTGGATTCGCCAAGTCTGTTCCCCTCAATGTGCTGTTGACCTCACCCCTCACCATCAAGAAGGCACAGCTTGAACACACACCGCAACACCTCTGTGGAGTGGAGACCTGGCTCCCCTCTTATCTGACAGTCTGTCAGTTCTGAGCCACTGCTTGCTCATCTTGAAACATTTCCCTTTAAGGTGAAATTATTGTTATGAAAGTCCAGTAAAAAGCTGCACGGCACTTACATATGCTGAACTTCAAGATTACTAACTGTGGGTCTAATTCCCAAAGACAGACAACCAACTGCTACAGATAGAAATGGTGCTTCTGAGAGCCCAGCTGGGAGAAGACAGGCAAGAGGAGTGTCAGTCCCAAGAAACTAGCTAGAGAGGAATGTGACTTGATGACATTCAGCTCCTGCCCACAAACTAATGCTTCTGGAAAGCTATTTAATGGTCTCAAAAACTGTGAGGAGCTCATTCTAGGAACTGCCCCAGTGGGTGCTCTGGGAGGAGGCTTGGCAGACAGTAGCCAGGGCTGGCTCCTTCCCTGAGGAGTCTTCTCTGATCTTCCTGCATGGGAGCTGGCACAAGCAAGGGGCAAAGGAGGAAAGACCACCCTCTAACTCTACAGGCTAGGGAGTGGGGGGGCCAGTGGGAGAAATCTCACATCCAGCCTAGACTGGCCTCCTTTAGTCAACACTGCTTCAGAATCAGGAGATGCCTTCCCCCAAACAGCTGGAGAATTTTCTGTTTCCTCCATCACAGCACTGTACTTCCTGGAGTCTATGGAAGGACACGAGCAGTGTTTTATTCTTGGTATCCCCAGTGTGGAGCTCAAGTACCAATGGCACATGGTATCTACCAGTAAATATCCACCAATAAGATAAAGCACTGCTTCTGATATATGAACCCAAGGGCAGGTGGGAAGGTGCCAAGCCCCGGCAACCCTGCATGTCTATCAGGGTGGTTCTCAGATATGGCGTGCAGGACTGATTTGCATGCCAGATACTTAATGTGAATAATGAGTGTCAAAGGCCAGGTCTTCAAAGGCTCCTACAGGAGGCAGGCCTTTGACAGCAGGAGTCTCAAAGCCAGACAGCTGCTATCAGGAAAGAAGGAAGAATAAGAGGAGGATTTCTAGGAGATGGGTAAAAGGAGGACATACAAAGAAACCTGACAGCATACAGAGAAGTGACTTCAAAGAAAAGCTCTTACGAGACGAGCAGCGACTGTCTAGTGAACTCTTCAGTGTGTGTGTGAGAGGTGCTGTAGTATTGAGGCAGAGCTGCCAGTCTAGGGTACTTACCTGTTGGGTCCTCCAAGGAGGGTCAGTGCCATCTGACTGGCACACACACCTGTCATCTCCAGTCTCCGCTCTAGGGTCAGCCCGTGTTTCTCAGCCACAGACAACAGCTTTTTATGCAGCTCATAAGAAACACTTGGGACCACCAGGCCAGAATCTATGGTTCAAAAAGAGGTAAAGAGAGCAAGGGAAAGTGAGAATGGGAAGTCAGGTCTAAAAAAAATGGGTGTACTTTATCCGAAATTCTGCAAGTGCCAACCTTTTAAGACCAAGTGTCACCTGGATCATTTTCTTCCTTGTCTGGGACTGAGGTGTGCTCTTCAGAGTCCAGAGCTCAGACAGCAGATGATGGACTAAGTCACAACTTGTTCCAGATCATCACAGACCAGGGTCAGACTCACCCTCCCTTTGCAGTTTAGTTTTTTAGAACATGAAGGGCAAGTTTACCATGATGTATTTAGTACTACCAAAAATAAGGCCTGCACACAGCACGTAATGGCTTTTCCCAAAGTGAGGCAAAAGCTGTCCTGGGCAGCGGAATTTTCCTCACAAGGACCCTCATTTTCCCAACATTGATGAGGAACAGACAATAGCTAACCCTGTGACCCTCTGGGCCTGCTGTTCTTGTCAATTTCAAGGCCCTCTTCTTGCTTCTCTCTTCTGCGTAGCCCCTTCCTCTTTGCTTAAGAGATTCATAGCAACTGTTTTCTCAAATAATTTGTCATTTTCTCCCCACTTGGGGTGAGTATAACACAACCACTGGGAAGGAACGCAGGGAAAGTAACCTATAGTTTGCTTTAAGCTACATAAGAGAACATTTTTTATTCATGACAAAGACAACCCTATCAAAGGTTGAGGAGGAGAATCAATCACTGAAAGTACACCATGAAAGTCCTTGGCTCCATCTTTTTTTTGGTTGTTCAAGCCTTTGTGACATGTGCCTCCCTCAAACATGACCCTTCTGACGTGGCAAAAAAAAAAAAAAAAAAAAAAAAGGACTTGGTTCAGGGACTCAAAGCCAAAGCCTACAGCAGCTGTTATACTTGAAGAAGTCTCATTGTATGCATCACTTTCAGCATACCACTGACATTTTGGGGCTTAGAAAATGCAAATCTTGTCATCTGCAGAAGACAACTCTTGCTTTAACCTAGGTCTTCCTCCCTCTGAGAGGCCAATGGCATCTTACAAATACCAAAACTTCTGGGATGGTCCAGGGGAGCAAACCCATTGCCAAAGAACCTCATTTAGTCACTAACTGGGGAAACAACAAACACAGGTTCTAATATTACCAAGTCATCGTGGGAATGCATGCAACTAGTTTTGTCATACTTTTTAGATCCTGTGTGTCCTCAACCACACTGGACTGTAAACTCCTCACAGTAGGAAAAGAATCCTTTTACTTATTTAATCCTCACCTTCTTAAACTTGTTCCAGCCAAACTTATTGACACAGGTGAGTACTCAAGATATATAAATGATGCAAACCCCTTGTTATTTCTGATCTGGCCTAAGTAACTCTTAAGGTGGAAGTTTTCAGTAAATTCATCATCATTCCATTGTTTCAGGGCCCTGTACAGAAAAACTTGCCTCCCTTATTGGTCATTTCTGGAGAAATCTCTTGACTTTTACAAGGTGTCCAGTCCTGCCTGTATAGATTCCTAGAACCACAACAGACTGAGGCTATGGCTATATGTTTTAGCAATAGGAAACCAAGTAAAAGACTGATTGTACAGCATCCAGGTTAGTGTCTTCTCAAAGGAAGGTAGAATAATAACAACTTAATGTAATGATAATAAAAAATGCCTAACTAATATATCAAAACAAATACTATCCAGCTGGTTAACTGGGTGTTTCTACCTGCCCAAGTCCTTTTTGTTTTGACAGAGGCAGCAGACAGTGTCATTAGCAGGGCTGAGCCTCTCCTCCTGCCTCTTTCTGAAATGTCAGTCACTGGCCTGCCAGGTGCCAATGCTAGAGGCTGCAGCCCGGCCTTGCATGCCAACAGCTGATTAAAACAGTCATTTTTATGGTCTGCTTCAGACACGCACGTATTATCAAAACTAATTAGGATAACTTGATAGCAGTGTGAAAAGCCAACTGAATCCTCAAGAGTCCTAAGCCAATAACTCCAAACCTGTCAGACAAGTCATGCACCTGCCTACTTCAAACATCCTCTTTAACCTGAAAAGTCATGCAAGGTAGAGTTTTTACCCAAGTCTCAGCATACCTTCACCTATTTATCTGAATTCTTCCTTCTGGATTTGAAATGGGTCAAAATAGCAAGTCTTGGGCCTACAACCTTACAAATCAAACTTACTTTCTGGGTCTGGCTCTAGTGCTGTGTGTACATGTAGCCCCTAAGGGCGATACAGGAGAGGAGTGCTCACTCCATCCTGGCTGGCTAGATGCTGCAGCTGGAAACTGAGTCTTCTACCATCTCCCCACTGGTCTCTGCTGCAGGAAAGGGACACTGCTGATGAACTGGTAAATTTCTAAAACCCAGGGCAAGGTAAGGCTTGAATCCTCACAGCCTGGCAATCAAGGGTCTAGGACTGTCACTGTGTCCTGCTCTGACTGCTTCTTGGAAAGGAACACAAAAGTACCACAAAATGTTTCTTTTAAATATGTACATACAAAGTCCAACTAGTCAGAAACAGCAGAGAGAATAAAATAAACTCCAAAGGAAGAGAACCTAGAACATAGCGTGTAAACTGCAAACAGTAACACTGCCAAAGCCTGAACATGAGCCAAGCCTAATTATGCTGGGGTTGGAAGGTGGATCTTTATTGTTTAGGAATCCAGGCAGTAAAATCAGTTGTTTGGCTTTCTTTGAATATTAATATGTGTTTTACAGCTGTGGTGAAACAAGAAAGGGAGATATAACTGTAACCAGTTCATGACACACAAACATTCCTTGGGCCAGTTAACCTCAGGGTATCAAGGAAAACAACTTGATATACACAGACAGACCAGGAAAGACGGCTCCTCCCTGCACAGATCATTCCCACAGCACAGTGCTGGGCTGCCTCTTGGGGCCATGGACCCAGCAGCTCAGCAATTCATGTGCCTGCTGCAGCCTGCACCTTGCCATGTCATCACTTCTGTACTGCTCACTCCAGTCCGTGCCGTTTCAGGCCTTTCCTTCCCTTTCAGCAAACATGCAGGTGTGTGGCACCCACCCCTGCAGTACAGGATCTCAACCAAGCTCTCTCTCTCTCCTCCAAATCTGCCTGGCCTGGCAGCTGTGTAACAAGACTTACCATAGCAAAGCACATCTCAGATCTAACCCAATCCTCACTTGGATATGGACTTGGATAGGAAAGGGTGTGTGTGTACCATGTCTCAGCAACAAGAGGAGCAGAGCTCACTAACAGGCACAAAATTTCTCTGAATCTGTGAATTCTGAGTCCATTCTGGAGCAATCACAAAATGAGGTGCTGGTGGTATCACAATGGTTCCTTTTGGGATACAAAACCACCAGCAACTTGGTTCCTTCAGAAAGCACTTTACAGGCAGTCCCCCAGAGCTACCGTATGCTACCACAGATGCAATTTGGTGACAAATGTATCTGTGAAAGGAGGATTTGTGAAAAACAGCCTAAATATATAATACCAGAGAACATGTTTAACATGAATCAAATAAAAAAATCAAAACTAAGAAGCTGCACACTGGTGGCTCACCTGTAATCCTAGCTAAATGGGAAGCTAAAATAGGATTGTGATTGGAAGCCAGTCCAAACAAAAACTTCACAAGATCCCCAGCTCAACCAATGCTGGGTGTGGTGGCATGTACCTGTCATCCCAAGCTATGAGGGAAGATGAGATTGGAGGACTACAGTTGCAGCCAGCCCAGGGTGGGGAAAAAAGTCTGGGAGACTCAAGTTCAATGGAAAAAGCTGGGCAGGTGGCATGAACCTGTCACCCCAGCAATGGCAGCAAGCATAAAAATAGGAAGATCACAGTCCAGGCAGCCTAGTCAAAAAGCAAGATCCTATCTCCAAACTAACTGGAGCAAAAAGGACTGGAGGTATGGTTTAAGCAGTAGGACAACTGACTCCAACATGTGAAGCCGTGAGTTCAAACCTCAGGACTGCCAAAAAAAACCCTAAAGGACATTCTGTAAATCAACTGGCCTTAACCCTTCAGAAATATCAGTATCTCAAAAGACAACAAACATTATAGGAACTGTTCTAGATTCAAGGAAATAAAAGGGATGTGATAACCAATTGCCATATGCAATAACTGATTAAAAATGTAACTAGAAAGAACATAATCGGAGACCAGGCATGGTAGTACCTGCCTAGAATTCCAGCACTTGGGCTCAGGCAGGAAGATGATGAGTTTGAGACCAGCCTAGGCTACATAGTCAGAAATAAAACAAAACAAAGACAAAAACAAAAACAAAAGACAGGGAGAGAGAGAACATTATTGGGATAATTGGAAAGTTTTGCATATGCAGTATATATCAGGTATTTTTGTTATTAATTTTAAATTTCCTGAGAGCAGTCTTGCAGTGTGGTTGTATACAGCAATTAAGTATTCTACTAAGGATATGTGAAATGTAATGTAGAGTACAACTAGATCCCAAATGACTCAAAATGTGTGAAATGTTTGTACATATGTATATTTATTTTATATAAAGCAAATGTGCCAGGGTTGAGGATTTGGCTCAGTGGAAGAACACTAAATGCAAGGCCCCGAGCTGAGTCTGCAGCGAAGGTGGAGGGCCCTGGGTGGTGGCACATGTGCAAATGCCCCAATGCTAACTGGCGGATCTGAATGCTCATTACACTATTCTAGCAAGTTGTCAGAATCTCCTAAATGTTTTTCAATATAAAAAGTTAGGAAAAAAAAGAAACAACACAGTTAAATGCTTCCCAATGTCAACAAATGTTTGCACAGTAACAAATCAAGCCAGAGGTGGGGATGGGAGTGTTAGGAAAGAGAAAATAAAAAACAGGTGCTGTTCCTAGATTCTTACAATCTACCTGGAAATATACACACGCATGCAAGCATCAGCAAGAACACCCAACAGTCCTAAACTGTACTATCTTGAGCATAGTGCCAAGTATGGATTTTGAACCTGGAACTGCAGGTAGAAGTGTCAAGTTCCCAATGTGATGTCTTAAAAGATGAGCAGGACTGTAGTCACAAGATGGATACCAAAAAGGGAGGAACCATGGACAAAGTTCCACAGGCCAGAATGGGCACAATACATGCAGATGAAAACACCCCTGCCTGGAGCCCCGGGGCTGTAACAGAGGCTGTTTATAGCAGACCATGCCAGACTTTAGAAGGCTTTAAAAGCCAAGTTGTTATACATAGAATGAAGTGGATGAGGATAGAAAATGAGGACAGAAAGACCACACAGAATTGATTTCAAGGGACACAGAGAACCTATGGGGTAGCACAAGAAACTAAAAGGTCATGAAAATTTCAAGGGAGTTTTGAAAGAAGCAGCAAATCTAGAACCAGAATGAACACTACTAAGTTAAAAAGAAAATTTTCTGCCAGAGCTACTAGAGAAGTAATCTATATTGTTTGCTACTAAATCAGAAAAAACGGCCCTGAGTCTTTTCCAGACTTGTATATTTATGGAAAGGAAGAGGAAAGGGTAATCCCAAAGTTTCATAGTTTCAAAACTGCATACTTAAAGAATGGCAATTGTAATGACAGAAATGGGGGTGGAGGGGACCATGTATGGTGACTCATGCCTACAATCCCAGTTATAAGGGAGGACGAGGATCGCCATCCAAGGCCAGCCCTGGGCAAAAGCACTAGATCCTGTCTGAAAAATAACTGAAAGCAAAGAAGTCAGTAGGTAGTCATGAGCAACTCAGCTTGGACAGGTTGAATTTAAGAAAGATAGTGGGTACTTTCTGTGTGGCTGTGGTTTGAACTCAGGGGCTCATGCTTATCAGGCAGATGCTTCACTTCCAGTCCTGGTGATTTTTTTTTTTTTGGTGGAACTGGGTTTGAACTCAGCTTTTGCATTTACAAAGCAGGCGTTTACCACTTGAGTTACACCTCTACTCCGGATACTTTTTAAACAAACTTCTGTCTCACTCTGTCTAGGCACCTATGGTACTGAAATTAGCCAAGTAATCAATCATGTTAGCAGAGATCAGTGCAGTTCTAGAATGTGCAACTGAAAGCTTCATCAAAAACTCAGGGTTCACATGATAAAGCGAGAGCACACAAGGGAGGGGTGAGGATAGGTAAAACACCTAAAAAACTAGATAACATTTGTTGCCCTCAACGCAGAGAAACTAAAGCAGATACTTTAAAGCAACTGAGGCCAAGAGGAGAAGGGGACCAGGGACTAGAGAAAAGGTTAGTTCAAGAAGAATTAACCTAGAAGGTAACACACATGTACAGGAAATCAATGCGAGCCAACTCCCTGTACAGCTATCATCTCAACCAGCAAAAACCCTTGTTCCTTCCTATTATTGCTTATACTCTCTCTTCAACAAAATTAGACATAAGGGCAAAATAGTTTCTGCCGGGTAGCGAGGGGTAAGGGACGGGGCAGGGGGAAGGGGGGAGAAATGACCCAAATATTGTATGCACATATGAATAAAATAAAAATTAAAAATAAATAAATAAATAAATACTCAGGGTTGTTTCTTTACTGCAAAAAAAACCAAAATAAACAAAACAAACAAACAAAAAACAGGTGCTGGGCTCCAGATCTTCCAGTCCTTAGTTTTAGCTTAAAACATGATGTCAAGTTGTCACGAGTACTTTCTGGTGGAAAGTATGTAGGAAGTATGAGGTTCATTACCAGAGTCAAGAGTCCAGCCAAGACACCTGTCATAACAATCTAAAACTGAACAATCTAAAACTTTGTGAGACTGCAAATAAAACCACAACCAAGCCCTTTAGGCCTGCGACAGTCATCTGCATGACCAGAAACTCTGAGGGTTTCCAAGCTAAAAGGACTGATTACATGCTGCACTCCTGGCACTAGAGGATCTATATACCTGAGGTTCTCAAAAGTCAAGCAAGTGGCTATCAAGGGAATCTGCAAGCAGGGACACAATTTCAGAAACTTAGGTTCATCAACTCTGCTCAAGAAAAGCTGTGACCCTTGGAATAGGAGGACAGGATTATCAGTCCAGGGGTTCTGGTGCAGTGAACATCCTAGAATTTACTTCCTCTCTCTTCTGATGGCTGTGCCACAGATGACCCTCTTTGTAGCACTTGTTCTAACATGTGAACACAGGATGGGGGAATGAGGTGGGGGTGGGGACAATGGGAAGACTAACATAGGAACCCATGTGGGTTGGGTCCACGAAAGGAGGCCGTGAAATAACGAGCAGCACCACTGCAGTAACACCCGAATGAGAAGCAGTCTCCTCAGGAGCACAACAACTGTTGCTGGAGGCCTTCCCATCCCCACCCCACTGCTAACACTCTTCAGTGGTCCCTTCAAAAATCCAAGTTCATTTCTTCCTAACTTCTTCTGAACACATGCAAACACAAGCAGAACAGATTTCTTAACTACCTGGTCTTTTGTTGTCATTGTTTTGGTGGTACGAGGGCACCACTCTACCAGGCAGACACTCTACCACTTAAGCCACCCCACCAGCCCTTTTTTGTGATGGGTTTTTTTGAGATAGAGTCTCACAAGCTATTTGCCCAGGCTGGCTTCTAACCACTATCCTCCTGATCGCTTCCTCCCAAGTAGCTAGAATTACAGGCGTGAGCCAGTAACAGACCTCAAGAAGCTTTCTGGAGCTGGACATAGTGGTGCATGCCTGTAATACCAGCCCTCAGAAGGCGGAGGCTCTTGGTAACAAGATAGGGGAAAGTGGCCAGGGCAAAGAGACAGAATGGAATGCTAGCTGTGGAAGACAGTTGCCAGCCTGGAGTACTGAATCAAACTTGTCCTTAGAGCAAGAGACATCCACTGAGGACAAAAGACTTCGCTAGTCAAGGTCAGAAGAGCAGAGACACAAGGTAGCAGGAACAAATCAACTGTGGTTTCACCAGCTGTTCCCCTTCAGAATAGAGGCCAACAGAAATGGGTCTGGGGAAGCAATGCTGGAGCTCAGACCTGAGCACTTCACTCAAACTTTGATGGAATCCTTCACAAGATAGTAAACAGTAAGTCTAGTTCAGGTCTTGCTGCATCCTTCCTAAATCTCAACAGACAGTCTAATCTGTGGAGGTTAGAGAACCTCCTTCAGGCAAAGTTGATGGGATGTGCAGAAGTTCAAGGTCTGCACCAAGCATTGTACAGATGGGAGACCTCCCATCTGCACTTCTATTTACATGAGGACAGAAGAAAGCCACACAGTGGAAAACCAATGGTAGAGGTTAAATAAAAGTCTACACAAAAAGAACAGCTGATGAACAAAGAGAAATTTATTATAACCTAGGGAACAAAAAATTCAAGTGACTTTTAAGTCATTCCTGACCACAGGTTACCTAACATGAGCAAAACACAGATAACAAAATGGGCAAGACAACAGTACAACCTCACAGAGATGCCATGAAAATTCTGTGAGGTAAGCACACAGAATGCTTTGAATGGTACTTGGAACACAGTAAACACCCAATGTCCAGTAACTGTCAGGTTGTTGATTAAAACACTGAAGTTGCCTGCCTCCCAACACCTGGTACATCTACTGTCACACTCTCTCTGGACTCTGAGCATATTCTATCTCCTATTGCTTTAAAAGAATTTTTTTTGGGGGGAGTGCTGTTAGAAGATCAAACCTAGGGCCTTGTGCATGCTAGCCAAACACTCTTCCATCAAACCATACCCTCCAGTCCTTCCCATTACATTTTAATACTTGTCTTGGAGTGACTTACACATCATAAGCAGTGTTTTGACTGACCCAAACAGTCTTAAATATTTCTTTTAAAATATTATGAGTATTCAGCAAAGACTCTTCCCTGAAGCCTTACCACTCTCCTAAGTAGCATTCTCTGGGGACCTCTCAGTACTAACACCTAGAAATTTGTACTTAAATTTTCACATGCACTCTTGTAAATGTCACAATGTACCCCCAATCCAGCACAATAAAAAAGGAAAGAAGAAAAAGAAATTTCCACATGCAGAGGAGATAAAAGAGAATAATGGATGGGGTAAATTCAACTATGATATATTGTAAGAACTTTTGTAAATGTCACGATTGCCCCAAGTACAACAATGTAAATAAGTAAATAAATTTTCACATGCATATGCACGCACAGTATCTGTCTCCAAAGAATTTCAAATTACAGGCCAGAGAGATTCTAATCAATTCAGGAGGTGACTACTGGACACCATTATTTTGCAGGGTAGGCCCAAGCCAGAGGAATATCTGGTATCTCTGAATGTTGGAGACAGCAGCTCTATCAAAGAACCCAAAAGGACTTTCCAGAGAGAAAAGATTTGGGTTAAACAAAGAGCTAACTTCAGTTGCTTCCTGAATGTGTTTTCCCAGTCAACAAACCTATTACAAACTGCCCCCCTCCCACACATACACAGAGTTGGCAAAGAGTACTGCCAAGAGTATGAGCAATTAGTGAATGATGGTTTATACACTGTTGACACCACTTAGCATGAAGTCAATATGTAGAACACCAGCATCGAGCTGTCAAATAGGTAATAAATATGTTCTTCTTTTGCTCCTCCAGGGATTCTTAAGAAAATAGTGTTTCATATTCTAGGACACAAATCCACAGACCAGCTGGAGAGCTCTCCAGGCTCCTCCCATAAACTGCTCATCTAAATCAACCCATTTCTGAGAGAGTACCAAAGAGACAAGACTACAGTCTACTTGTTATTGTAACTGCCCTTGCCTTCCTCTGCTGTATTCTTTCCTTTCCTATCCACATTAAGAAAATAAGAGGCCAGGCGCCAGTGGCACACGCCTGTAATCCTAGCTACTCATGAGGCAGAGATCAAGAGGATCACAATACAAAGACAGCCAGGGCAAATATTCTCGAGACCCCCATCTCAAAATACCCAACACAAAAGAGTTGGTGGCATTGCTCAAGTAGTAGAATGTCTGCCTAGCAAGTTATGAGGCCCTGAGTTCAAACCCCACTATGGAAAGGGAGGGAGGGAAGAAAAGAAGGAGGGAGGGAAGGAGGAAGGAAAGTAGGCTGGCCTCTCTGGGCCTCACATCCTCATCTGCAAAATGAGAAAATCATACCAGGGAAACAAGTAACCTAACACTAACATTTTATGACCCTAGATCGTTTCTCCAAATATTCTGGATAATTTAGTCTTACTCTCATTCTAACATTTGGATAGTAGATCCAACTGGAAAAGTGTCCTCAGCTCTGCACTATTCAAATGCTGCTCAGTAAAAACCTGCTTGAGGCTTGTGCCTTGAAGACAGAGAAATGAAAACCACCAATAGGAAAAGCTGCTCAGCAAGAAAAATGCTGCTCGCTGTTTCTAGCAACATAAAAAAAGGGCTTTATTTCTACTCCTTACTACTGTTAAGAACAAAGAGAAATATCAGATAGCATGAAGTGTACTGAGCTTCTGTCCTCCCATTGTTTTACCCCAGTAGAATGTCACTGGTCACTACACAATACAAGCTACCATACCTGAAATCTTGTCAAGGACCAGTACATGTGGTTCATAGTATGTTTGTTGGCAGCAATTATAGGAAAATACTTTCATGAGAGAAGAGAACTTTCTAGTTCTGTCAACTGAAAGCAAAAAAAGTATGAAGACCAAGTTGGTGAGGTGGAGTGTGTAATAAGAAAAATTTCCACCTCTCCTTATGTCTACTTTAGCCAATATTTTCACAGGCTCTTTAGATCTGAGAAGCCTTCCTGATTCTCACTGTTATTCTTACCCTTTCAGCCACTTCACTCCCAGGCTAACCATAATTCCAGTAGTACAAATAATTCCAGGAAATCGCATGCTGCATAATCTAACAACCTCAGCAGCACTGCCTGGATTACAGATACAGACAGCTACCAGTAGGAACAGCTTCCTTTAGAACCAAGGGAGTAAAAACAGATGCAGTCAGAGGCAGACAGTTGGTGAGTATGAGATTAAGACCTAATAGATGCAAAAAACTGAAACTAGATCCATGTATATCACCCTATACCAATATTAACTCAAAATGGATCAAGGATCTTAATATCAGACCACAAACTCTAAAGTTGATACAGGAAAGAGTAGGAAATACTCTGGAGTTAGTAGGTATAGGTAAGAACTTTCTCAACGAAACCCCAGCAGCACAGCAACTAAGAGCTAGCATAGATAAATGGGACCTCATAAAGCTAAAAAGCTTCTGTTCATCAAAAGAAATGGTCTCTAAACTGAAGAGAACACCCACAGAGTGGGAGAAAATATTCGCCAGCTATACATCAGACAAAGGACTGATAACCGGAATATATAGGGAACTTAAAAAACTAAATTCTCCCAAAACTAATGAACCAATAAAGAAATGGGCAAGTGAACTAAACAGAACTTTCTCAAAAAGAAGAAATTCAAATGGCCAAAAAACACATGAAAAAATGCTCACCATCTCTAGCAATAAAGAAAATGCAAATTAAAACCACACTAAGATTCCACCTCACCCCTGTTAGAATAGCCATCATCAGCAACACCACCAACAACAGGTGTTGGTGAGGATGCGGGGAGAAAGGAACCCTCTTACACTGTTGGTGGGAATGTAAACTAGTACAACCACTCTGGAAAAAAATTTGGAGGCTACTTAAAAAGCTAGACATTGATCTACCATTTGATCCAGCAATACCACTCTTGGGGATGTACCCAAAAGACTGTGACACAGGTTACTCCAGAGGCACCTGCACACCCATGTTTATTGCAGCACTTCACAATAGCCAAGTTATGGAAACAGCCAAGATGCCCCACCACCGACGAATGGATTAAGAAAATGTGGTATCTATACACCATGGAATTTTATGCAGCCATGAAGAAGAACGAAATGTTATCATTTGCTGGTAAATGGATGGAATTGGAGAACATCATTCTGAGTGAGGTTAGCCTGGCCCAAAAGACCAAAAACCGTATGTTCTTCCTCATATGCGGACACTAGATCAAGGGCAAACACAACAAGGGGATTGGACTTTGAGCTCATGATAAAAGCGAGAGCACACAAGGGAGGGGTGAGGATAGGTAAGACACCTAAAAAATTAGCTAGCATTTGTTGCCCTTAACGCAGAGAAACTAAAGCAGATACCTTAAAAGCAACTGAGGCCAACAGGAAAAGGGGACCAGGAACTACAGAAAAGGTGAGATCAAAAAGAATTAACCTAGAAGGTAACACCCACGCACAGGAAATCAATGTGAGTCAATGCCCTGTATAGCTATCCTTATC
Source organism: Castor canadensis (assembly GCF_047511655.1). Lineage (NCBI taxonomy): Eukaryota > Metazoa > Chordata > Mammalia > Rodentia > Castoridae > Castor > Castor canadensis. Next base: position 5,260,609 of record NC_133404.1, read on the forward strand.
TCAACCAGCAAAAACCCTTGTTCCTTCCTATTACTGCTTATACTCTCTCTACAACAAAATTAGAAATAAGGGCAAAATAGTTTCTGCTGGGTATTGAGGGGGTGGGGGGGAGAGGGAGGGGGCGGAGTGGGTGGTAAGGGAGGTGGTGGGGGCAGGGGGGAGAAATGACCCAAGCCTTGTATGCATATATGAATAAAAAAAAAAAAAAAGACCTAATAGATAACTGCCTTTGGAAAACTTTAAACAGTGTCTGTTTGCCCTTACACAGCCAGTAGAAGTCAAGAGTCCAGCAGTCCCACTGCCCTGCATGTAAGGAGGCATGTTTACTAGTCTGCTCATGAAAACTTAGAACAGTTTCACAGACTTTCCTAGTCTGACAGTTTGCCTATTCTTCACATGGAAAGCACATGCAAGCAAGCTTCTATACTCACCAAACACAACAGAACCCTACTGTTGCCTACAAAAAAGCCATGTCTTGATTTATCTTCAAACGCAATTAAGCTGTCTCCATAATTCTCCCTGTAACAATTACAAGTATTCGAGATCTATATTCTCTTTATTCTGAACTTCAAACCAAAATGAAAATATTCCTTTTCTACTTACTATATGATCATGAGTTCCCCTTTAGCTCTTAGGATCACTCAATAGCAATGGTTTGCAAACCATATTCTATGAAGCCCAGTTAATACATGGTTTGGGAGGAAGAGGTGAGCAGAGATGAGATGGACTACCTCTTCTATACCTGCTTTTATCTGCTTTACAGGCCATATGTTTCAGGATAAGGTTCTAAGGCTAAAAGAAAAAAAGAAATTTAAAAATCATGGAGGTACCAAAAATGGACTCTCATATACAGTGCTCTACAAAACCACCAAGGCACTACTGTTGTCTTAATCATTCTGCTAGAGTTTCCAGGAGACAAGGAAGTGGGGCAAACAAATGTAATTTCTTCAAACTAATTTTACCCAGTGGTTTCAGTAATCGGTCTTCAACTGTTTTTTGCACCAGCAATTACTAATAAAACAGAGTTGAACTTCTGGTGAAATGTACAAGCAGTATAAGGAGAGCCAGAGTAAAAACAGATCTGATAATCTGAAGCTAGACAGCCAGCTTCTATGATTTGTTAATCATGACAAATGCTAAATAAACAGCCAACTAGATCCTGCCAGATCCAGGATATAAACAGACATGTAGAGAAACTACCCCTCCTCAGTGGTAGGAAGCTGAATTGGCCACAATCCCAAAGAGAAAATAACACTGAGCAAACCACCAAGCCACTTAAGTTAATTCTTAATGCAAGATTTTGACTCAAACACCTGGGTGTTTTTGTTTCAAGCACAATAGGAAGAAAAGAGCAGCCTTAGGGATGGGGAACCTAGTGCAACTTACCCGTGCAGAACTCCTTGCTCACATTGTGGGGCACTGTGATCCGCCGGTAGACAATGGGTTCCGACTCTAGGATGTTCTCATCATGGCGGTACCGGGTAGGTCTTTCATTTGGTATGCCCCGGGAACGGGTGCCACTTCTCCTCTCATAGGTATCAATTTCCTCAAACACAGCTGCCTTGTCAAAAAGGGCCAGGTTCCCTTCAAAGTCAAAATCTGTATCTGGGATCTCCTCAATGTCATCCCCAAAGCACTCATCATCTTTGTTCTTCATTTGGCCATTCTTTAAACCACTTTTCTTTGGAGTTGCCTGATTTGGGTGCCTGCTGCTAGATGACCCTGGAGGAAAAAACAGGAACTCAAGTCAATGTACCCATGGAAAGTATTCAGTGAAAGTAGGAAATACAGTACATTAATCCTTTGAAGAGAGTGTAACAGGAATCAAACAGAAGGGCTGCTATTTCTAAATCACATTAAGTAGCACAAACTACTAAAAACCTCAAGTGAGCTAAAAGATTTTGAGTATTACCCAAGCAACTAAATATGAAATAAGCAGTACTCCTGGAAATCTTGGCCAGTTCTGCCCTTCATAAGGAAAGTGGTAATGACATGCCCTTTTGGTTTTTTTTTGCAAACAGGGTCTCACTACTGCCCAGTCTGGCTTTGAACTTGTAATCCTCCTGAGTAGTTGGGATTATAGGGGTGCACCACCAGACACAATGACAGAAGCTTTTTTGACAACTTAATACCAGAAAATAAGTGGGAAGGATGGTGGAGTGGCTCAAGTGGTAGAGCGACTGCCCAGCAAGTGTGACACTCTGAGTTCAAACCCCAACACTGCACCAAAAAAAAAAAGAAGCGAAGGGCAAAAATAGCGCCTCTCCCTTACAGGCAAGGGTGGCCTGAGTCTAAGTGCTCTGAAGTCTTTTAAGAGAGAAGCACACCACAGTAGGTCCGGTGGAGTGGCTCATGGCTCACGTGGTAGAGCACCTGCCTAGCAAGCATGAGACCCTGAGTTCAAGCCCCAGTACAGCAAAAAAAAAAAAAAAAAAGAAGTACCCCACAGTAAAAGAAGGCAGAAGGCCAAACTACTATAACATGAATGCAACTTTCTGACTTTTAATTTGCTGTCAGGCTAGACCCCAGCAGGAGAGAATATCTGATTAAGACAACAGATTCCAAATCTTGAGTCAGATATGCATCACTATAAATTGATATTTTGACTTATAAATTTATCTTTATATCTTTTGGTTAATATGCTCTCTTTTCTCAGAATTTTATCTTTTCTGGGGAAGGAGTTTCTGAACCATCAAATGACAATGTCCATATTAAGCTGATCCTGTGACCACATGAAGAGGCACTTGAATAGCAGACCAATCAGCCGCTCTCTGTTTCTGAGACCATATCTGCTTACCACACATCAGTCAACAACTACTCCAGCAGCCAGACAAAAGGTCCCACACAATTGTGCAAACCATCCACTCCCAGAGAATTCTGAATTACATTTATTCTCTGATCCCTACCTGACTACCCTGAAAGGGTGGATCAGGTGACCAGTTCTGCCCAACTGAACCTCTGCCATGGTTTGAATAAAGGCACTGTACTTCCCTTTGAGAGACTGAGCTCCTCAATTACTGAAAACACTCAAGCAGCAGAATGATCAGGAACAACTCCCCTCACACATTTCATCCCAACAACACTGCTCTAACTCTTCCCACTGCAACCCCTTCAATGGACTAAGAATCAGAAGACCTATGATCTAGTTGCAGTTATGTGATTAAAATGTTTTACAGCAGTAGACCCTTGGTATACACAGGCATATGGTTCCAAGGAGACCACCACTGAGGAAAAACCACAAATGCTCAGGATACATAGAGGTCAGTATTGTACTGAAGATGTCTTTTTTTCCCCATAATGCCACCCAACTTCCATCAAAGACATGCTCCCTTCCAAAAAATCACTCTGCAAATCACATTTCTCCTTTGTGAGATGCTTCTTGGTAGGGCCCAGCACAAGTAGTGGATATATACATTCTTGTTTGCTGCTATTCCCACCAGCTCAAGTGCCTGCTCAGAAAGAAGGACAGGCAACAGCTCTGAAGACTCTTTGAACTATGGGGTTCTGATAATCAGACTAACAGGTAGGTACTCAATCAACGCCCTGTATTAAATTCTACCTGACGTTAAGTAGTGTGGTACTATTTTCCTTAGTGGTATACTGATGTTTTAAAAATCAGACTTTTCTGTTATACTAATTTCTTAACAAGCAAAAAATATTTGAAGCCTTAAATAATTATTAAAAAGTTCCTTTCATTTTTAATCCTTTTTAATTTACACTTGTAGCCTAGGCTGGCCTAGAACTTGGGTTCCTCCTGCCTCCACCTCCAGAGTGCTGGAATTAAGACATGTACCAGTATGTCCAGACAATTTATACCTTTACGTCTCATATCTGAGGTATACAGTATGGAGGTATAGAAGTAAAAAAATCAGTGAGTCATTCAACAGCCCTTATCAATGTCATAGAAATGTAGTTTTGGAGGGAAATCTAGTAAAATAGCGTCAATATTACAAACTGACACTTAATTCTTATTTTAAGGCATGATTTAGGTCAATATAGTTTATTTGGAAGAAAAGAATGGGAGTGGTCTACACAAAACTCTTTATTTTACCCAACTGCATTTATAATTACATCAGCTGCTTCTAAAACACCATTTCATCCATAAGAGTATTCTGATCAGCATTTTTCTATATTCATTCATTTAAAATTATTCATTAAACATCTGCTGCGCCCTGGGATCTGTGCTAGGTATGAGAGATTCAATAGTGAACAGTATAATGACCAGCTCAGTCCTTCTCTAATGTTAGACTCACACCATCATCATTGCAGATCACTTCTGCAGACCTAATCATCAAATCACCTACATTTTTCCAACATAGTATTTTCAAAAGGCCCTCACCACAGGCAAGCAATTTTAGTTTCCTTATAGCAGATCTGTTGTTGCCTATCTAACACCCACACCCTTATACCCTCAGAACCAATCTGCAATTTTGTTCAGAGTGAGAGGTAATGCTCAAGCCAGTAACGGATTTGGGATGGACATGTGAAGCAAAGCAATACTGGCAAGAAGACATGACTGGCAGGGACTGGGGAAGGGAGATCTTTCAATAGTTTCTAATAAAGGTTTCCTTAAACTCCTGGCTCTCAATCGGAAGCAAGAGGCATTTGACAATGTCTGGCAACATTTCCGGTTGGTACAAGTGGTGATGAGGTTCTACTGGCATCGAGAAGCTAGAAGGCAAGGATGCTGCTAAACACCCTAGAACGCTCAGGATAGCCCTCAACAGCAGATCACCTGCCCCAAAAACAACAGCCCCGAGGATAGCCCTCAACAGCAGATCACCTGCCCCAAAAACAACAGCCCCGAGGATAGCCCTCAACAGCAGATCACCTGCCCCAAAAACAAAGCCCCGAGGATAGCCCTCAACAGCAGATCACCTGCCCCAAAAACAGCCCCGAGGATAGCCCTCAACAGCAGATCACCTGCCCCAAAAACAGCCCCGAGGTAAAGAAACTCTGCTAAGGGTGATACACTAAAGAAATGAAATGTCTTCCCTTGCTAAAAAGTATTTCTTTCTTTTTTTTTTTTTTTTTTAAAGGTACCAGGGATTGAACTCAGGAGCTTCACACTTGCTAGGCAGGTGCTCTACCACTTGAGTCCTTATTTGTGTTAGGTATTCTTGAGATAGGGTCTCATGAACTATTGGCCCAGGCTGGCTTTGAACTGTGATCCTCCTGATCTCTGCCTCCTGAGTAGCTAGGATTACAGCTGTGAGTCACCTTGCCCAGCTGAAAAGTATCATTTCTGGATGACACAAGGAACTGCAGCAATGGCCAGTTAGCATCAATCTGAGGACAAAGCTGAAACACAAGAGAGCCTGGAGAAATAATGCTGAACCTCTGGATTTACTGTGATATTTCTGTAATTTTTAAGCCACTGAGTAGTTTTCCATCATTCACAGCAAAAGCATCTGGATTATCTAGTACTTTAACATTTAGCATGAGCTTTTTCACAGAGATCGTTTAATTCTTTTACTATACTCTAAGATATTAGAAAATCAGGAAAATATTTTATAAGATGATCATTATTGTCTATAATCATCTACTAGCTTAAAGGAAGAAAGACTAAAAACTCCCACCATTTGTCATCCTCAAGAATTTAAGTGCCTGGCACCATCTTAGGCTTTGATACAGATATTAATCACCTCAGTTTGTCTTCTAAACAACCTGACTAAAATTACCAATCAACACATAAGAAATCTTAGGGGAATTAAATATCCTAGTCCAAATTTACACAGTTAATAAATGTTTGAATTAGGATTTGGACTTTGTATCAGAGTCCAAATTCTACACTATTTCCACATATACTGAAACCATGTAGCCTCTGATAGAACTAGGCAAAGTTAAAAGAACCAACAGAGAGCCATCTGTAGAAAATGAGCACAAAAAACAAAATATTAAGTCAGGTGCTGATGGCTCATGCCTGTAATCCTAGCCACTCAGTAGGCAGAGATCAGGAAGATTGTGGTTCGAAGCCAGTAAATAGTTTCAGAGACCCTATCTTGAAAAAAACCCATCACCAAAAAGGGCTGGTGAACTGGCTCAAGGTGAAGGCCCCGAGTTCAAGCCCAGTAACTCAAAAAAAAAGAAGAAGAAGAAGAAAATCAGTATAATATAACTGTTAAAGAAGGAATTCAAAGGCAAAGTTTCTATCCAGCTTTCTTGCTAAGGAGCAGCTTCCCGTTTCATAAAAGAAATCTTACTTTATAGGACTACATAAAGTATAGATTATCCCCTATTGATATTTAGATACAGAGCATCCACACTGATAAAACTTTTAAGGTATTTTCTCATTTTTATTACAGACTCAACCCAAACACACTCTGATTACTCCAGCTGAAAAAAAAATCACTCCTACCTGGCTACTTTTGACAGTGTAGATGGTGACCCAGCACGTACCTTATACTATCTCCTTTCTTCTATAATCTGTATTCTTTAAACTTTTTAATTTTCATTTTGTTCATACTGGGTTTTAACTACTGCCGTGTGCTTGCTAGGCAAGCACTCAACCACTTGTGCCAGGCTCCAGTCCTATAATATGTATTGTAGCTCTAATTCCCAAAGGAGTTTATAATCTAAGAGGGCGGATGCCAGGCCATTCAAACCTGTCACCTAGTACTATACTTAGTCTATCATTAAGTACACAAACCTCTACTGAATTAAAAAATAAAAACAGCTATATCAAAAAACAAACACCAAACAAAGTAAAGTCTAAACTAGCGACTGTAAAAGAAAAGGAAACTTGTGATCAACTATGAGAAAGAAAATGAGCCATCAAAAATTATACCAACTTTGTTGCAAAACGGAAAGAGGTTGTTGACAAATAGTACAAGGGAAGTATGAGGCATAGGGTTCGGGAGAGTTCAGTCATGCCCAACAAGAACAGACAATGGGCTATTAAACTACCATAGATCAATGATGATAAGTGAGTGATCCATGAGGGCAAAGATAGGTAAAAACAGCAAAATGGGAAAACATTCCTAATCTGACAAAACTCTAAGCTCCTGAAAGCTCTTGATAGATCAAGAATAAAGCTCAGAGGGAAAAAGAACAGGCATTGCTAAAGTAGACCCAGGAAAGGCACAAAACAGCTGTAGGAACAAACAGAAAAGAACCAAGACTCCACAGACCCCAAAACTCTGCAGGTAGTTCAGAGTTCAGGCTTTCCAAATGACATCAGTAGATGATCAGTTATTTTAGAATTAAAGTTTGCATTACCCAGGATCATCAGTTACTCTAACAACTAGCCCAGTGTTCAGGGTTAAGAAACACTTAAGCTAATACCAATGTGAAAGTATTCAGAAGTATTTAGAGGGAGAGCACAGTGCAGAAACAACACATTTTATTCAGTTTTTTTAAAAAAAGGTAATAAATAGTACCTATGGCATATCATGCCACATGATAAAAAGCTATTGAAATACAAAGTAGAAAAGCAAAGAAAACCACCACCACTGGCTGTAAAGCTCTTTCTCAGCAGTGGGACTGTAAAGACTAAAGGTTCACAGTGGAAGGTGCCATAAATCTGCCCTAATGACACTGGGTGCTGTTTTTAGTTCTAGCATAGGATTCTGCAAATATAACCTGCAACCAAACCCAGAGCTGTGTATTTACAAGATTTTAGGTGTTTTTTTTTTTTTTTTTGTACTCCTCTGAACACAGACCAGATATGCTCCTAACACTCAGACAAAAGCAGAGTGTAAAACATTTCCAAGAGGCAATACTGACATAAGAAGTCAAGAAGAGAAAGGTAAGAGAATATAAAACAAATGAAAGGCAGGCTAAGACACTCAGTTGTCTTATTCTCCCTTTAATCATACTTTAACACAAATACTGGGAAGCCATGGTCAATAAGCCAGGGGTGAATAAGCTAGCTCAGTACTTGGCTTGCTCAGCCCGAAGGCCCGGGCTTTGTATTAAGCAAGTTGGCCTTTAGCCACTGGGAGAGTAAGGCACTTCCCCCGGAAAAGATGAACCGTGCTTCCCAGACTTCTATACCTTTCAATTACAAGGGCCGACCATGTGTTAAAACTGGACACTGGACACCTTCCTGTGCCATTTTTCTGCCAGCCTTTGGTACAGAGGCCCTTTGGCCAGGACATTTTGTAACAAACCTATTGTTGTGTAACCCTCAGTACCACGTATTTATTGGCTTTTGTCACACACACATATTATAAAGGCGAACTTTGTCCTGCACTTTGCACGCTAACGGATACCTGATGGTCAAACTGCAAATGCTTTAGTGCCAGATTCAATAGGCTATGAGAAGGTACCTAAGAACTAGGTCCTTCTGATTTACCCCCAAATTCTAGGCCCTGCATTTTCAAGTCTATAAGATACACGAAGTACGAACTCACAAGGACCATGAAACTTAGCCAAACATAACTTCTGATCTCAGTTGGCAGAATGGTTATTAAACTGAACAGAACATAAAAGCCCAACCATACTGCAACAAGATATATCCAACATCTTTCAATCAGAGGAGGAAAAAAGGGGGATTAGTGCCAGGTCAAGACAATATCATACCTATGGAACCACCTCTGCCCACGTATCAGTGAGATCAAGCCCAGCTATCTACTGTTCATGTCATATAGCAAAAGAGCCTTGATGGTTTAATTTTTATTCAATTACCTGTAGCCAATGACTCTCAAGTTCACTTAGAATGCAGTCATCATTTTAAACTCTAACATGGGATTTAAGAAACAGCACTTGTACCCCATACACAGACCAATACCCTCAACAAGCCTCGAGTGCTTTCCCTCTGCTTCCTGGGACCAATGATCTCTTCATCCATTTGACAAATATTCTGAGGGTCATGGAAACTGTTTTTTTTTTTTTTGATGGGACTTGGTTTTGAACTCAAGAGCTTCCCGCATGTAAAGCAGGTACTCTACCGCTTAAGCCACACCTCTAGTCCATTTTGCTCTGGTTATTTTGGAGATGGGGGTCTTTCCAACTATTTACTCAGGCTGGCCTTGAAACAAGACCCTCCAGATCTCAGCCTCCCAAGTAGCCAGATTACAGGCAAGAGTCGCTGACTGACTGTATATTTTTCTATGCAATTTTTAAAATCCATCCCCACCCCCACCCAAGGGAAGAGATTAAAATCTGCTTGTGCTAAATCTCTCATCAATGTTGGATTGGGTAACTAGGACCGACAAATTCTTTAACTCTTCAATGCTAATCTTGAAGGAATATTTAAAGAGTCAGAACTAAACAGAGATTATATTCCTGTAGCTTCATGAATCTACAAGTTTCAACACTAATGTACATATAGCAAAGAAAATTCTAAGGCAGAATGAAGGGGCTCAATGAATAAATAAATAAATATAACTCTACCTTCCATCAGTTAGAAATCAATTCTAAGCCACATTTCATCATCAAATTTCCAGGCCACATTTTCCACACTAATCTAGATTCTAAAAAAGTTCCCTGAACTTTTTACTGCCCCATGATCTCTACCGTATTATGTATAGTAACCAAGCTAGGGCTGGGAGTGGTCGTGCATGCCTGTAGCCCCAGCTACTCAGGAGGTGGAGATTAGGAGGATCATGGTTCGAGGCCAGTCCAGGTAAAAAGTTAGTGAGACCCCATCCAACAAATAAATCAGGCATGTTAGCATGCGCTGTGCCGTACCAAGAGTAGTGCACACTGTACAAAAAATACTGTATGTAAAGGAAAAAAAGCAACTTTTCAAAGGGGCAACACTGAAGGTCATGAACTATTGTCATAGTACAGACCCTTGATACAATGTGCTAAGATGGTGTTTTATGTTTTTTGTTCCAGTTGTTTGGTTTTTGGTGACTCTGGGGTTTGAACTCAGGGCTTTGCTCTTGCTAGGCACGCACTCTACCACTTGAGCCATACCCTCCAGCCCTTTACACTTTATTTTGCATTTTTTGCCCAAGTGGATCTGGACCTGCTTCTATTTATGTCTGCCCCATAGCTGGGACGACAGCTGTGCACCACCATGCCCAGGTATTGGTTGAGTTGGAGTTTTGCTAACTTTCTGCCCAGGCTGACCTCAAACTGATCCTCCTGATCTATGCTTCCCAAGTAGCTGGGTTACAGATGTGAGCCAAGCACCTGGATCTGTTTTTCCTCCCCGAAATATACAACCCCAGTTTAATAATGAGAAAAATATCAAACAAATACCAATTGAGGAATATTCTACAAAACACTTGACCAGTACTCATCAAAACTATGTCATCAAAACTAAAGGAAAGCCTGAGAAACTGTCAAGAGGAGATATGACTAACAAATGTAGTACAGTACAATGGAAGGGATCCATGAACAAGGACATTAGGTAAAAACTAGGACAACCGGAATGAAATATGTACTTTATTTAATAATGAATCAATACTGGTTCATTAATAACACACTTAATATAAGAGATTAATAAAAACATAAGAAAAAATGCGTCAACTGCTAACAAGGGTCATGTTCAAGGTGACATTACAAAATGTTTGAATATATGAACTATTAACAAATACACAATATTTTTTGGTAAAGAAAAAATATTTAAAAAGAAGAACAATGCGAAGTAGAAAAGGTTAAAGTTTAAGCATTCTACAGGTTTTCTAAGAATACAGAAGTAACAATTGAATTTCACTCTCCAATTGTCAATCATCATTAATTCAAGAGTTGTTTCATAGGTAGGTAAAAGAAACTGCCTTGAAATACTGGTTTTTCTCAATTTTTAAAATTTTCAATTGTTTAGGCATTTCCAAAACTTAAAATGTTGTCCTGATACAGGTGCCACGTCACAAGCTAGAATTCACACAACTAAAACCACACTACAATGCCACTGGGCCCAGTCCGAGGAACACAGGGCAGCAAGAAGCATCTGGAATTTTCTGTAATAACCTCCCTAATTGGGTTTCCAAAGAATGCCAGCTCACTTTAAATTCTTCCTTTAGAAAGTAATCCCATAGCATGATTCTAGCTTGTAACTTCATAGCACTTAGTGAATATGAATATGTGCTTAAAAATTCTTACATCATATCACTATCTCAGGGTACAAAATCAGTAAGTAAAAGTTAGAATAGCTTCATCATTTAGAATTTCTTGGGGGGGGGGTGTGGTTCTACGGTTTGAACTCAGGGCCTCCTGCTTGCTGGGTAGGTGTTCTATCACCTGAGCCTCAGCCCCAGCTCTTTTTTTGCTTTTGTCAGTTTTCAAATAGGGTTTCACTTTTTTTTGCCTAAGCTTGCCTGGACAGCAATCCCCCACATAGCTGAGATGACACACATACACCACCATGCCAAATTTTTTTTTTTTCCAGTGCTGCGGTTTGAACTCAGGGCCTTCACCTTGAGCCACTCTACCAGCCTTTTTTTTTGTGAAGGGTTTTTTTCAAGATAGGGTCTCATGAACTATTTGCCCTGGGCTGGCTTTGAACTGTGATCCTCCTGATCTCTGCCTCCTAAGTAGCTAGGATTACAAACGTGAGCCACCAGCTTTTTTGACTGAGATGTGGGGAAGGGGGTTGTCTACCTAAATTGTTGCACAGGTTGGCCTCAAAACACAATTCTCCAGATCTCTGCCTCCTGAATAGCTGGGATTATAAGCATGAGTCACCACGGCTAGAAATAATTTTTAAAAAGAACAATCACAAGTAAATCTGTAATGATTCATGATTATAACATTACTCAAGTGAATTATGTTAAAAAGCATTAACAGGTTCTAGTGTCCAGACCATCTATGGTTTTATAACCAGCAAATGATATTTAGTAACTCGTTACTACCACACAAAGCTGGGTAGCAATACACATCAGTACATGAGGTCGATGTTTTAGTAGGGATAATAAATACAGCAAATTTAAAATGGTCAGTTCATCGGAAAATGAAAGAGCAAAGATGTCTACACCAGTCCCCACATCTCCTCTGACGATACGAGTCAAAAAACAAGGAAAAGTTACTCAAGAATTCCTTGAAACAGCGCAAGTGCAGGTTGAACTCACTACCATCAACAGTTGTTAGCAGATTTAAAACAGTATCATGGATAGTGATAAGTCAATGGGCTCTGGGAAGTGATGGGAGTGGGCAGGAAGCCGTATCTCTTAACGGTTCATTTCTTTCCCTTGACATCTTCAGGGACTAGTTCTGCAATGACAGAACCATGGTCTAGTTCCATGAGCCTTTTATATTAGACTACCACAGGACTTACTTACTGAGCAGCAGGAGATAAGAATTTGCAGGTTAAGAAGAAACAGCGACTTGACCATACTTACAGGAGTTGTGCCGACGACGGAAGCTTTTGGACTGACTCAAGGATTCCACGTGCCTGTCCACATAGCTCTTTGAGCACTGCTGCTGTTGGGGAGAGACAGCAGCATCTTGGCTCTTCACATCTGACCTCTTAGGGATGCTCTGAGGAGCACTGCTGGAAGAGGCTGGCTTCTTGACCAACTTGCCTGGGCCATTCTGATTGATACCCACTTGGTACCCAACACCAGAGGGGCCTAATTCTGTCTGGTGAAGGTCTCCAAAATGCTGGTTGTCTCCATGACCTGGTATCTCCAGAATTTTTAATTCTGTAATGTCACCTGCCCTGAAATACACAAAAGAGTCCACATCTCAAAACAGAAATAAGAACACTGAAATTGGAATCAAAAGTAAACAGCTACCCCTTTGCTGTCGTCAGAGACAAAAACTAGGAAAGGTGGCAGAGCACTTAGAGACATTCAATTCATGTGGCAATGACTTTTAAAAAGGGACTGTTATTAATAACAAACTACAGGATCACCTGAGATTTCCAGAATTTAAAGGCCTTTTTTCATGCATTCACCCATCTACTCATTTCAACAGACATATATAAAGAACATGCTATGTGTTCCTGTGCCAGGAATAGGACACACGGAGATAAAAATCAATGTGTTGTAAATATGAAGCTCTGAGTTCAAATCCCAGTCCCACAAAAAAAAAATCAGTATATATCTGACAAGAAACTTAATGTGGTTGATGAAAACGACAATACAATCAATCAAATGTGTCAAATGTGCAGGACGTGGTGGGGTCACACCTGTAAACCCAGCTACTCGGGAGGTAGAGATCAGAAGGATCAGGCAAAAAAATTGAGACCTCCAACTCAACCAATAGCTGGGAGTGGTGGTGCACACGTGTCTTCCCAGCTATGCTGGAAGCATAAATAGAACTGGATATAAACGGGAGACTCTATTTAAAAAATAAAGCAAAAAGGACTGAGGGTATGGCTCAAATGGTAGAGTACTTGCTTAGCAAGTACTAGGCCCTGAGCTTAAACCCCAATACCACCAAAAAAAAAGAAAAAGGTCAAATACTATCACAGAGGCGTATATAGGGCACTAAAGCGCCTAGAAGCAAACAGCTAAACTAGTTCAGTACATGGGCTACTTAAACTAAGCTGGGATGAGGGAGATAAGAGTTGGCCAAGCAGAAGGCAGTAGGGAAAAGGGCTTCTCAGGCAGAGGCTCAGATTTTGACAAAATCATGGAAATGTTCCTATGTGAAGAAATGCAAATGCCATAGTGTTATGAAGGAAAAGATGCTGTGAAGGACCATCAGGAAGCAAGGTGCACAGGTAGCCAGGGGTCAGGTCATGAGCACAATGGATTTTTCTTGTGACAGCAGGGAGGGTAGAGAAACTAGAAGCAGAGAGCAAAGTTAGGAAACCAGACAAGAAATAAGAGGGGATGAGCCACACCACTGACAATGCATGGAGAGAAGGGAGAATGGGCCAAGACACATTTCTAATACACATCATTTGGTGATTAAGTGAACAAGAGGATTACAGGGAAAGGAGAGCTTATTATGATTCCTCAGCTTATTTCCCACCCTGGAAGTACTGGAGTGTCAACTCTGGGCTGTGAGCTTGTTAGGCAGGCATTCCACCACTTGAGCCATGCCCCTAGCCCTTTCTGCTTTAGTTATTTTTCAGATAGAATCTTACATTTTTGCCCAGGACCTGCCTTGAACCACAATCCTCCTTACCTATGCCTCTCAGGTACATGGGATCACAGACACATACCACATTCCCATCTTGTTTGCTGAAGTGGGGTCTCACTAACTTTTCCCCCAGGCTGACCCTGAACCATGATACTCCCAATCTCTACCTCCCAGGTAGCTGAGATTACAAGCATGAGCCACCACACTCCACACCCTTATGATTCCTAAGTTTCTAACTTGGGTAAAAGGTATGTCAACAATAGTGGCTTGACTTCTGAAAGAAGAAATCTGCAGATAAACAGAATGAGCTCAGGTCTGAAAATCTTTAATTACTTTGTGTAACATACTACTGGAAATGACAGTAGACAAACTGAAGATAAAGATTCACATTCTCATTAGTGTATAAGAAGGTACACATGAGACTAGAGAATAACGACTAGAGAAAAGAGCCAGGTGCCAGAGACTCACACCTGTAATCCTAGCTACCCAGGAGGCAGAGATCAGGAGGACTGCAGTTCAAAGCCAGCCAGGGCAAATAGTTACTCAGACCTTATCTTGAAAAAACCCATCACAAAAAAGGGCTGGTAGAGTGGCTCAAGGTGTAGGCCCTAAGTTCAAACCCCAGTACTGCAAAAAAAAAAGACTGAGAAAAGAACCAAAGATAGAACTATAAACAAACTGATCTTAGAGGTGAGCAGAAGGAAAGCACACTCTTCAAGAGTGATGGAGCATTATAATCGGAGACACTACCAATGAATGTGGCAATAAAGTCATTTGTAACTTTGGCAAGAGCTAATGCAGGAAGATAATAAGGTAGAAAAAAAGATAAAGGAGGAATCAGACAATGAAGTCACAAAAAGGAAAGAATGAGGCTAACGGAATGGCTCAAGTGGTAGAGTGCCTGCCTCACAGGCACAAGGCCCTGAGTTCAAACCCCAACACTGCCCTCCCCACCCCCCAAAAAAAGAAAGAATGACTGCAATAGACAATTTTGCTCTTGTAGAACTGTGGGCATAAAGGGAATGATAGAATAATACCTAGTGGCAAAAGCAAACTGGGGGAAGGGAGTGTTTTTTACATGAGGGAGACTGGGAATGTTAGAATGCAAAAAGGCAGTACAAAGGTTGAAAGTGAAGACACAAGGAAGATAGAGCAAGGTCTCACAATAGGTAGGAAGAGAAAGCATCTAAAGCATACATGATAAGACTAGCCCTACACAAGTGCTTCTCCCATGGAGACTGCAGAGAAGGTAAGCAGTTAAGAATGGGCGTACCCACAGAAAAGGTTGTGTGGGTTGGGTACGTAGGGTAGGAATCAAGGAAGCCCTTCTTTTTTTGGCACATAAGTCTGCTAAACTGGTGAAAAGAGGTATGTAAAAACACAAGAGAACTTGAGATCTACTGGCAAATACTAAGAAAAGGACCTTAGATACCAGCTATAGGGTGCTCCTGGAATAAATTATAATACAACTTTACAAAGAGAGACACCTTTATGCAGGGAAAATAGCTAAAAGATCTCTGATGTAAGAAAGCACAAATACAAAACTGAGAAAGAAAAAAAATCTAAAACCATAAAAAAAAGGATGAATTTAAATAATCTAATATTACATGCTTGACAGAGATCAGAAGCAGAGTTTATGAGGCTCTGAATCATTAGCTAAGAGTTCATTACAACACCAAGTTTCTGCTGAGAATAACAGCTGAACCACAAGACCTAAGACAGCAAAATCTCTCACCTGCCCAAGACTACTGAAAAGCAGTCCCACCCCAAAGAATACTAGCAATCAGACCTACATTCAGCACCATAGTCCACCAGGCTGGATTTGGAAGAACTAGTCAAGACACTCACCTGAATGTGACTTCTGGCACAAGACACTTCACTCCATTGTGGAAAGGCCGAGTAAGAGAAATGGTCTGGCTGACCTGATCCACTGCTGACACTCTTCCCTGATAGACACCCAAGCTATCTCCACAGTTGATGGACACAATGCTGCCCAGCCAATCTGTAGCCATGTTTCAAACGTGCAACCACAGTGAAGAGAAGAAACCATTCAGTGCACCTTAAAGAACAAACAAATCTTTAATTAAATTCAGCAAACATGTCAGGCTCTATACCAAGTGTTGCTTAGTAATACATATTCTGTCGCATCACAAACTGAGTAAATAAAGCATAGAAAATACAAAATTTTTTCAGTAGGCGTATGTACAGAAATAAATGATATTACTTAATATATACAAAGATCTTATAGTTACTTTAAAATATATGGATTAAAGATAATATTGACCAGATATAAAATCACACAAACTACAGCTATTTATATTATATTTTAATAAATCTGTTATCAAAACACTTTCAAAGAGATTGGGCTGGGGATGTGGACTCAGTGGTAGAGCATTTGTCTAGCATGCATGAGGCCAAGTTTAATACCAAGCACCATTAAAAACAAAAAAAAAAAAAAAAAGAAAGAAAAGAAAAAAGCTAAACAAAGAGAATATGTTGTCATGAAATAATGTTAATGGTAAATTCTGAACCGAAAAAAAGCCAACTGAAGGTACTACAGCACACTACACCTGACAACTACTACTACAGGACACATGAACGTCCACCAACATACACTGGGCCTTACTATCAAGAAATTTCAAAGGACCAAAATCAGACAGAGTATATCTTCTGTCCACAACAGAAATAAATCTGAAATTGCTAATAAGATATTTAGAATATTTCCAGCTATTTGGAAATTAAGCAAAACATTTCCACCTTTCCTCTAGTACTGGAGATCAAACCCAGGGTGTTATGCAAGCTAGGCAAGTGCTCTACCACTGAGCTCCATTCACAGCCTAAACAAGACATTTCTAAAACTATGGGTCAAAGGAGAAATCAAAAGGGAGTTAGAAAAGTGTTTGAACTCAATCACGAAAGCACAATGTATCAACATTTATGGAATGTTCTTAAAACAGTGCTTAACAGAAACTTATAGTTTTAAATACTTATGCTAGAAACAAAAGATTTTGAATGTTTTCACCATTAAGAAGGATAAATGTTTGAGAAGACAGGTGTGTTTACCCTGATTTAAATTCACAATGTGTAACTGTATTGCAACATTACATGGTACCCCACATACATGTACAATTTCTATGTATCAGTTTAAAAACTTTTTTTTTTTTTGCAGTGCTGGGATTTGAACACAGGACTTCATGCTTTCTAGGCAGGTGCTCTACCACTTGAGCCACTCCATCAACCCTAAAAACTTTTTTAATTGAAAAAAAAAAATTTTTAAGTCAATGAATAATCTAAGTAAGCTTCCATCTTAAGAAGCTAGGAAAAAAAAAGAAAGTAAATTAACCCAAAGTTAATAAAAGGAAATAAAGAAATCAATGAAGAAATAAGAAAAATAAAACTAAAAATTAGCTCTTTGAAACTATTAATAAAGTTGACAAATCCTTAGTTAATATATATACAGTATGGCAAAAGAACTAGAATAGCTAAATCAATTTTAAGAAGAAAAGGGGAATAATCAGCCTCCTTGATTTGAAGACTGTGTGGCACTGATATAGGGACATATAAATCAAATTGTGTAGAAATACACAATTATGTTCAAATAATTTTTTTGACAAGATGCAAAACCAACAGAACAGCAAAGCTTTTACAACAAATGATTCTGGAACAAATGGACATCCATTAGTGAAAAATTCAGACCTCAACCAAGTCTCATACTTTTTACAAAAATTGACTCAAAATGGATATGGATTTAAATGTAAAACATCAAATTCTAAAACTTTTTCTAAAATTAAGAAAAACTGGAGTCAGTGGCTCACATTTGTAATTCTAGCAACTTGGGAGGATTAGAGTAAAAGGATCACGTTTGAGGCCAGCCCAGACAAAAAAAGTGTACGAGACCCCCATCTCAATGGAGATGTGAGCCTGTCATCCCAGTGATGGTGGGAAGCTTAAAATATGGGGACTGAGTCAAGGTTGGGCTGGGTAAAAAGACCCTGTAGCTCAGGAGGACAGAGGTTCGAAAGTAGCCTGGGCAAGTTGTTTGTGAGACCCTATCTTGGAAAACAACCATCACAAAAAAGGGCTGGTGGAATGGTTCAAGATGTAGGCCCTGAGTTCAAACCCCAATAACAACAACAACAAAATCATACTAAGATACTAAGATACATGCATTAGCAAGATCACAGGCTACATGTTTAATGTACTCTATAAACAAACTGAAAACAAAAATTTTAAATACTATTTATAACATTATTTTAAAAAACAAAATACTTAGAATGAAGAATCTACAGTAAATCTACAATGAAAACTATAAAAGGCTGCAGAGGAAAAAATTCAAGATCTAAATAACCTGACAGATATAGAAGAGATGTATCACATTTACAGGTGCCAATTTCCCCTAATGGATACACAGATCAAGTACATTAATCAAAATTCCATCTGAGAAATTAGAGGGTGTAGCTCAGTGGTAAAGCACATACTTAGCATATGTTAAGCCCTAGGCTCCACCTCCAACATCTGTCCTCCAAAAAAGGCAAATCTCAAAGTTGGCCTTTTTGGAGAAATTAAAAACCTAATTCTAAAACATACATGAAAATGTGAAGTACTAAGAATAGCCAAAACAATTGTGAAAAAGAGAAACAAGGCCAGGCCCAGTCTGTAATTCTAGCTTCTCAGAGGATCGTTGTTTCAGGCAAGAGGTTAGTGTGATCCCATCTCAACCAATGGCTGGGCACAGGGCCCAATGTCTGTCATTTCAGCTACCTCAGGAAGCACAAATAAGATTGTGGATCCAGGTCATCAAAAATATCAACAGAAAAAAGGTTGGCAAAGTGGCTCAAGGGGTAGAGTGCCTGCCTTGCAAGCTCGAGGCAGAGTTCAACCCCTAATACCACCAAAAAAGAAAAAGAAAACAAAGATGTTTTACACCAGCATGCTTCAAGATTCACCATAAAGCAATGGAAATAAAACTCCCCTCTCACTATTCTCCAGATATAACAGCCCTTCTTACTCCTCCTCAAACACATCAAGCTTCTTCCTCCAGGACTCTGCACCAGGTATTATTTCCAGAACACTTTCTCCAGTTCTTTGAATGGCCTTTCTTGTATGTGCGTTCTTGAGGTCCCCCGATTTAATATGGCTACTGATAACTTTCTAAAACATCACCTTTTGCTAGGACCCCAAATCAAATCACCATATAAATTATCTTTTTGTTTATATTGTGTGCCACTCCACAACAGGGCAAAGGACATTGTTTGCCTTCTTCAGCCAACAAGAGTGCCAAAAAGGGTGAAGCTGACACAGTGGCTCACGCCTGTAATCCCAGCTATTTGGGGGCAGGGGTTGGAAAAGAAACAGGAAAATTGTGCTTCAAGGCCAACTGGGCAAAAAGTTAGGGAGACCTTATCTCAAAGAAAAAGGCTGGCAAGCACAGGTCTGTAATCCCAGCATACATGGGAGGCATTAGGTAGAAGAGTCAAGGTCCAAGAACCAGCTGCTGCAGGCAATAGCTAGAACCTATCTGAAAAATAACTTAAGCCAGGAGAAGTAGTGCACGTCTCTAATCTCAGCACTTGGGAGGCTAAGGCTAAAGGTCACAAGTTTGATGCTAGCCTCAGCTACAGAGTTAGGTTCTTTCTCAAAAACTTTAAAAAAATAAATAAATAAATAATAACCTAAAGCAAAAAGGGCGAGAGCATGGCTCAAGCGGCAGAGCTCTTGTCCAAGGAGGAGAAATGTCCCCCTTTAAAAAAAAGTGCCTAGAATAGAGGAACTCACTATTTAATCAATGAATTAATTTGACATTAAAAATGTGACAGATGTTAATGAATCAAAATCTAGAGTATCTAAATGCCTTAACTATTCTTGAAAATGGTTCCAACATATAACGTCCTAAAAACATACTCTATGCAAAATCCTACCTAAGCTATGAACTCTAATACTTCCCTAGTCACAGAAGGAAGTCAGGAAATAGCTAACACATACAAATGTGCATGTTAAGCACTAAATAAAACACTGCTTCCGTGTTTTTCATGAAAAAAAGGAAATTAATTAGTATTTCAAGCTCTTTTCAAATATTAGAGATGTATACCTACATAAATGCAGAGTCTAAAAGAAGGAAAAAGATGCCAGACGCTGGTGGCTCAGGCCTGTAAATAATCCTAGCTACTCAGGAGGATCGTGGTTCAAAGCCAGCCCAAGGAAATAGTTTGTGAGACCCTACCTCGAAAAAACCCACCACAAAAAAGGACTGTTGGATTGGCTGGAGGTATAGGCTCTGAGTTCAAGGCCCAGTACCGCAAAAAAAAAAAAAAAGCAAAAAGAAGAAAGGAAAAGGGGCAAAAGAACACAGAAAAGAGCAACTAAAAAAAAAACCAAAAAACACTCCTACGATAAAAAATAGTATGACCTATCAAAAAAAAAAAAAAAAAAAGCGCTCAAGGGATAGAGCACTTGCCTAGCCAACACAGGTCCTGAGTTCAAAACCCAGTAACCCAAGGGGAAAAAAAGAAAAAGAAATGTAAAACATGAAAGGGCCAGCTCCAGCTCTAGGGATTAATCAAACTGGGTAGTTCTCTAGTGATCTAACCAAGCAAGTATCAATCAACGAACTATGCTAACAGAAAAAAAAACCATGCATCAGCAGGTTCATCCACGGGATTTTTTCTTTTACATTATAGAAAATTGCAAACATACACAAATGCAGAAAGACAGCATAATCAATCCCACATGCCCATCACTCAGTTGCAACACATATCGATATACCCGGTTAATAATCTGAGATCAAGAAGTGGAGGGGGGGGGTGGCACAAACAATGTATACACATGTAAGTAAATGTAAAAAATGATAAAAAAAAAAAAAAAAAAAAAAAAAGGAGCGGTCGGCAGAGTGGCTCAAGTGTGAGGCCCTGAGTTCAACCTCCAGTGCCACAAAAAAAAAAAAAAGAAAAAAGTTAAATTTTTCATGTCTTGAAGTATTCTATCACATAAGTATGCCTCAATGTCCTGATCCATTCTACTGTGGATAAGCAGTTGGGTATTTACAGTTGTGAGCATTATGAATGGTTAAAATTCTTATATATTTTTGTAATGGATGAATGTACACATTTCTACTATGCTTTTTACACAGGAAGTCATAGAGTTGATTACTCTATTTGGTTTTATTGGAAACTGCCAGGTTTTTGTGTCTTTTTTAGGGAAGTGGAAAACGTCAGAGCATCATCTGTAGAAAGGGTAACTAAACTTTCCACTGTGTGAATGCAGGGGCACACTGAGCCATGAGGTAAAACCTATCTGCTTGTGGATCACAGGCCAAATAAATTCAAGACACTTTTCTAGTCCCACAGTCCTACCCCCACAGAGGTTTCACCAAAAAATTCTTAGTAATCAAAAAGTCAGGTTCTTTGCAACTATTTCCACTCCATACAGAGAAGCCAACAAGTAGGCATTTTGTGCCAGAACACCAAATCTACCATTCGTTTTAAAAAGAGATTGGGATCCATGTGCGGTCTCTAGTTGAAATACAAAACAGCTCAGAGACAGTCACTTTGTACCTCGGGAGAATGAAAACAGCTAGCAGGCTGAGAATTCGTTTAGTCTGAAGCAAGGGAAGAAAAACCACTGGGTCGCGAGTTCCTCATCTCTAACAACTGGGGAAGGTTGTGTAAGAATCCTCTTAAGTTGGGAGACTGAAAGTCAACTGACTAAGCCGACAAGGACTGTACTTCCCATACACCAAAACTCCAGCGAACCGATCACTACACGAACACAATCAATATCAAACAAAGGGTTCTGAGGGTAAGAACTGCAGCCTTGCCCCAAGGGCAGGAACGGACCAAAGGGAAGTTCCGGGGATTCATCAGCCGTGCCCTGGCAGTCACCCTGTCCCCCACCCCACTTCACCTCTATCCTCAAGTTATCGATCACAGAGGTGGCACTCGCGCTCGTCCCCGCCACAGGGAAACTGAGGCACGGGGCAGTTAGTGGGTATGTGAGCGAGCTGCAGCAGCCACCAACAAGTCTGGTCTACCAGGCCGCAAAGCCTCCCGGCTCACACAATCCCCAGCCTACCCCGAACTCCGCCGTCCCCGGCCTCCCACCTGAACCCAGAATCCTGGGGCCGCCCCAGTACCCGCCTGCGTGCGCACTGGGAGCACCCCAGCTCGTGCCCGCCTCCATAAAGGTCTACAAGGCCTGGAACCCCGTGGCCTGAAAACAAACCCGGCTGGAACACCGGAACCCCCTCCCACGAGCACCCACAAGCAGGCCGTCTCCCCTCGCTCCCACCTCCGCGTCGTCCGACCCAGGCCTTCTCGGCACACCACACCAAGCCGAGCCTGCAACACCAAAAGGCCCAGCAAGGGGCTTCTCCACACCCACCCCCGCAGCCACGGACGACGACGCCGGAAGTACGGCCGCGTCTTCACGCCGTCGTCGTGACGTCACTTCCGTTCAGACGTCCAGGAAACGCAGTGGAGGGGCGGGGTGCCCGGGAAATTTGAGAGGTGACGAGAAGACAGCGAGGGCGCTTGGTCAGTTGTTTTTCTTGCCCTCCTTATACTCGATGGGGTCCTGGCTGGAGTCCGGGTCCATCAACCCCACTCACCGGCCTAGTATTCTGGTGAAACACCCCCACCTTGTAGGCTCTTGGAAATCTTCCAGCTCCCATCAAGCGTTTTTCACTTGGAACCCCATCCTCGTTGTGATTCGCAATAAATAGGTCACCCCTTCCCCCTGACAGATTCAATGAAATAGATCCCCTTCCTGGTTGATGTTCGACGTTTATCAGCTTCAGCCCATTTCGGGGGCCGAAGGGGTTATCAGCCAGTCTGCTTAACCGCCCCCCTCTCCAGTGCTCCGTGGGAAGGAGCTACTGTCCTCCCCTTGGCACTGTAGAATTTTTAACCTTGATTTTTGGGGGAAAAAAAATAAAAACACGTTTAAAGCTGAGTGTAATGTGGAATTACAGAGTTTAAATCTGCAAGTAGGATACTACTGTACTTCCAAACCTGGCTCTACAAATCAAGTCAGGAACTTTATAAAATTTTCAGGGAACTGCTTTATACACATCCTGCTCCCATTACCAAAGTTTCCCTAGATCTGTAGAGACCTGCTTTTTTTTTTTTTTAATAAACGTTAATAAAATTAAAATTGGGTGGCAGAATGGCTCAAGTGGTAAGACCGCCTCGCAGGCATGAGGCCCTGAGTTAAAACCCCAGTGCCACCAAAAACAGACAGAGAAAATAAATAAATTAAAATTAAAATCAAATTAGACTTGTTACTGGAACCAGTGATGCTCCAGGGAGGAAGTCTCTGCCTAGTCCTCACGTAGTGAGCTCATGATGTCATCAAAAAGAATTTTAGGACACATCCAGGTAGTAGAAATGTAGTACACAGCCCAGCCATGGATACAGACACATCTGATAACAGGTGCAATGAGTGCTCTAGCATCAAGGGTATTTATGGTGAGAAAGTAGATTGGGGATTTGGCTCATATTCACCTTAGGACAAGTGCTCTCCTTTGTTCTGACACTGGTATATTTAATCATTTTTTAATGTTACGCTGTTTAGTTAATTGGCCCCAGAGATTTCAAGGCAGAGCAAAAAAATGGGTCCTGTCAAATGCTCCCTTCAAGACAGGTGTCCATCTATATACTCTTTGTGCCTAGAGGAATGATTTTTCCAGATTTTTTTCCCCAGGATAAAAAATTTTCTTTAAGATCCCTTACACAGTTCCCAGAGCACACTAGTTATTTGAGCAAGCAGAGGGAGAGAGCTGCTTGTTTTCATTTTTTTCCTTTTTACTAAATGTTATGGCTTATTGAGGGAGTATGAGACTTAAGCAAAGAAAATAGTGTCTATTTGCTTTTAATTATATATGAATATAATGTTTATCTCTGAATTCCTGGCTACTGTTTCCCATGCCTGATTTTCTCTGCTCTATCCTGCCTCAAGTTTAGGGCAGAAATTTAGCAGAAAGTACACAATCCCCTGTACACACACACACACACACACACACATCCCTCCCCATAGACATCCTGCATCACAGTGACACACTTAACAACTGATGAACCTACATTGACACATCATAGTCACCCAGAGTCCACAGTTTACATTAAGGTTCATTCTTAGTGTATTGTACAACTATGGGTTTTGATAAATGTATGACATTTATCCACCATTGTGTCATATAAAATAATCTCACTGCCCTAAAAATCTATGCTGTACTTAGGCATCCCTCTTCCATCCCAACCCCTGGCATCACTGATCCTTTCATTGTCTCCATAATTTTGCTTTTTTCCAGAATGTTATGTAGTTAGAGACATACAGTATATTAGCTTTTGAGGTTGGATTCCTTTGCTTAGTAATATGGATTTAATGTTCCTTCACGTCTTTTTGTGGCTTGATAGCTCATTTCTTTTTTTTGTGCAAATTAAAACTCCATTTTCTAAATGTACAACAGTTTGTCCATTCGCCTATTGAAGGACATCTTGGTTGTGAATAAGTTTTGATAATTAAAAATAAAGCTGCTATAAATATCTGTGGGTAAGTTTTAGTTTGGACAGAAGTTTTCAATTCATCTGGATGACTACCATGGAATGTGATTGCTGGTTCATATGGTATGTGTAGTTTACAAGAAACTGCCAAGAGCCTGGCACTAGAATCCTAGCTACTTTGGAGGAAAAAAATCAGGAAGATTGTGGTTTGAGGCCATCCTGGGGAAATAGCTCATGAAAGACCCTATCTCGAAAATACCCAACACAAAAGAAGGCTGGTAGAGTGGGTTGAGTGGTAATAGTGCTTGCCTTGGTATTGTACCTAAAATGTTGCTGACATGCCCAAGGTCAATTAGGTTCCCCCAATGTTATCATCTAGGAATTTTATAGTTTTGTACTTTA
Source organism: Castor canadensis (assembly GCF_047511655.1). Taxonomy (NCBI): domain Eukaryota; kingdom Metazoa; phylum Chordata; class Mammalia; order Rodentia; family Castoridae; genus Castor; species Castor canadensis. Next base: position 5,285,427 of record NC_133404.1, read on the forward strand.
TATTTAGGTCTACAATCCATTTTGAGTTAATTTTTCAAATTAAATCTCTGTAGGTTAATCTGTGTAATTAATCTCTGTGTAGATTAATTTTTTGCATGTGTAAGTCCATTTGTTCTAGCAACATTTATTGAAAAACTATCTTTTTTCTATGTATTTCCTTTGCTCCTTCGTTAAAGATCGATTAACATATTAATCTGGGCTTATTTCTCGTCTGTCTACTCTGTTCCATTGACTTGTCTGTTCTTTCACCAATTACTGTCTTGATCACTATAGTTTATAGTAAGTCTTGAGGTTGGGTAGTGTCAAACCTCCAACTTTAATCTTCTCCTTCAATACTGAATTGACTCTTCTGGGTCTTTTTCTTCACCATATAATTTTTAGTGGTACTGGGGTTTGAACTCAGGGCCCTGCACTTGCTAGGTAGGTGCTCTTCCACTTCAACCATGCCCCCAAACCTTTCCTGCTTTTAGCTGTTTTGGGGATAGGGTTTTGCGTTTATACCCAAGCCAGCCTGGACCGTGATCCACATGTTTATGCTTCCTGACAGCATGGGTGCTCACCACCATGCCAAGTTGGCTTTGAACCATGATCCTCCTGACTAGTAAGGATTACAAGCATTAGCTTGAGGATTACACCGCACCCAGCTATGTCTCTTCTTTAGCTTGCTGATGAGGTAAATTACATTAATTGATTTTCAAATGTTTAACCAGCCTTGCATACCCAGGGCAAATCTCACCTGGTTATAATGTGTAATTTTGGGGTTTTTTTTTTTTGGTGATATTGGGGATTAAACTCAGCCTCAAAGTTGCTAGGCAAACACTCTTTAACCCTTGAGCCATGTCCCCCTTTTTAGTTCCTTTTTCAGATAGGCTCTTATGCTTTTGCTCAAGACAAAAACCTCCGGTCCATTTTGTTCTGGTTACTTTTGGAGATAGGATCTCAAGAACTATTTACCTGGACTGGCCTTTTTTTGTTTGTTTTGCTTTTGGTGGCAATAGGGGTTTGACCTGGACTGGCCTTGAATCTCGATCTTCCCAATCTCAGCCTCCTAAGTAGCTGGGATTGTAGGAATGAACTACATCACCTGGCTTGTATAGTTCTTTTTACACATATTTGGATTCCATTTCCTAATATTTTGTTGAGTGTTTTTGCATCTGTACTCGTAAGAGATACTGGTCGTAGTTTTCTTTTCCTATATTTGTGTGGTTTAGGTATTAGGGTAATACTGGCCTCATGGAATGAATTAGGAAATACTCCTTCAGCTTCTAACTTCTGAAAAATATTGTGGGGAATTTGTAAAATTTCTTCCTTAAACCTTTGGTATAATTCACCAGGGAACCTATCAGAGTTTGATGCTTCTGTTCAAGAAGGTTACTAATGATTAATTTAATTTCTTTCATATTGTTCTATTGTTTAATTCTTCTTATGTAAGCTTTGGCAGATTGTATCTTGTAAGGAATTTTTTTCATTTCATCTAAGTTATTAAACTTGTGAGCATTGGCTGGGCACTGGTGGCTTATGCCTGTGATCCTAGCTACTGAGGAGGCAGAGACCAGGAGGATCACTATTCCAATCCAGCCCAGACAAACAGTTCTCGAGACCCTATCTCCAAAAAACCTATCACAAAAAAAGGGACTGGTAGAGTGGCTCAAGGTGTAGGCCCTGAGTTCAAACACCAGAAATGCAAAAACAAAACAAAAATTGTCAACATTGAATTATTCACATTTATCTTTTTGTTTGTTGTTTTTTGAGGCACGGGCTTGTTATGTAGCCCAGTCTGGTCTGGAATTTATGATCCTCCTGCCTCAGCTTCCCAATGCTAGGATTACAGGTGTGTAGTGTGCCACGCCCTGCTTATTTGTTACTTTTTTTGGGAGGGGAGCGGTACTGGGGCTTGAACTCAGGGCCTTCACCTTGAGCCACTAAACCAACCCTTTTTTGTGAAGAGTTTTTGGGAGCTAGGGTCTCCTGAACTATTTGCCTGGGCTGGCTTCGAACCAAAATCCTCCTGATCTCTGCCTCCTGAGTAGCTAGGATCACAGGTGAGCCACTAGCACCTGGCTTGCTTTCTCTTGATTAGTGTTAGCATGGTGTATTTTTCTCCACTTTACTTTTAATCTGTATGTGTCTTTATATTTAAAATGGATTTCTTGAGGTGGGTCTTATTTTTTTATCCACTCTGACAATCTCTATCCTTTAATTAGTGTGCTTAGATCACTGATGTTTAAAGTACTTATTGATATTTGTTATGTTTTTATTTGTTCTTTCCTTATTTTTGTCTTCCACACTTCTTGTCTTTTGTGGTGTTAATTGAGCATTTTTTATATTTTATATTTAATTTTATATTTGAATTAGCACACATTAATAATACGAGGATTCCATACATCTGAACAGTATACCTCGAACAAGTTCACCCATCCATCATATTTCTATACCCCTTCTTTCTTCTCCCCCAATTGAGCTTTTTGAAAAAAATTTTTGTGTTACTAGGATTTGAACTCAGGGCCTCATGCTTGCTAAGCAGGCATTCGACCATTTGGGCTCAGGTCTATTCCTCACCTAGACCTGCAAGCCAACTATTAAAATATTTAGGAAGTGGACTGGAGGTGTGGCTCAAAAGGGCAGAGCACCTGCTTTGCAAGAGTGAAGCCCAGAATTCAAACCCCAGTACTGCTAAAAAAAATAATAATGAGAAAGATGATCTCACTGTGCAGTCACAGAGCTTGATTGAACTGAAGCCAAGATTGTGTCAAGAAGGAAGTGTGCTGGGGAAACAGCCCCCAAAGCAGGCTCCTTTCTAAGGGACCTAAGAGCCAAGCGTCCTGCCCCCAAAGCAGGCTTCTTTCTAAGGGACCTAAGAGCCAAGCGTCCTCCCCCAAAGCAGGCTTCTTTCTAAGGGACCTAAGAGCCAAGCGTCCTGCCCCCAAAGCAGGCTTCTTTCTAAGGGACCTAAGAGCCAAGCGTCCTCCCCCAAAGCAGGCTTCTTTCTAAGGGACCTAAGAGCCAAGCGTCCTCCCCAGAGCAGGCTTCTTTCTAAGGGACCTAAGAGCCAAGCGTCCTGCCCCAAAAGCAGGCTCCTTTCTAAGGGACCTAAGTGCCAAGCGTCCTGCCCCAAAAGCAGGCTCCTTTCTAAGGGACCTAAGAGCCAAGCGTCCTCCCCAAGTATATCTCAAAGGTCTCACCACTGCACAGAATGTTGAGGAGTCAAGGGCACTGCTGTGTATTCCTCACAGCCCAAGTGAATGAAAATTGCAAGTTGTGTACCTCTTTGTTCCCTCATTCTCTGGGCAATCCCTTCCACTACCACACACTTCAGTCCCATATCTGGAGATATGTGACATTCCTCCTGCAAGAGAAGTGCAGGGAAAAGTGGGAACTAAATTAATAATTCTGCATGCAGGGTAAAGGCATTTAAACAATTTTGTGATAAACTCAAGAATGTGTTGACCTTTTTTCACAAGTCTGCACTTCTAAAAATGAGATCTAATATTCTTATGAAGGACCCACCCAGAGATTCTCAGGAAATGACCTGGCATAGGGACTGACATCCTCATTTACTCAGAATCCAATCCTTTAGAAAGAGCAGCACTGGGAACAGCAGAGAAATAAACCCAGAGAGGCAAAGCAGTATGCTCAAAGTCACCTGATCAAGTAAGAATGTTTCTACTGAAGAGCGAGCTTGTCAACAAGGATTTATGGTGTGTGCCAACCAACCAGTGCTCAGCCAGTACTAGAAGCTGGAATGGAGGGAACAAAAACTTACCCTGAAGAACCTTATGGTTCAACCAGAAAAACCAAACTAATACAGTGAATTGATTCTACATTGCTGTGCAACAAACCACCCCAAAATGTAGTGTCTTAAAACAATCATAACCAGATGCCAGTGGTTCATGCCTGTAATCCTAGCTACTCAGGAGGCAGAGATCAGGAGGACTGTGGTTCAAAGTCAGCCTGGGCAAATAATTTTCAAGATCTTATCTTGAAAATTCCCAAAACAGGGCTGGCAGATTGACTCAAGTGGTAGAGTGCCTGCCTAGCAGGTGTGAAGCCCCATTACCACCAACAAAATAAAATAATTGTTATTTAGCTTACTAAACTGTGGTTTACTTGGGTAGTTCTGCTGAATGGGCTGGACATGGCTAATCTTGGCTGGACTCACTCAAGAATGTTAGCTACTTAGATGACCTCAAATGGGACAATTCCTCTTGGTTCCATAAGATCTGTTATATCTAGCAGACTCCTGGGTTTGTCCCCATGGGGGTGGTAGGATGCAAAGAAAGGGCAAAGGTGGGCAGGTCTCTTGAGGCCTGACCATAAGCAAGTCAGAAGTCCAGCCCAGACTCAAGACGGGGGAGAGAGTATACACTTCTTCACAGGAAGAGATGTAAAGTCACTTTCTAAGGGGTACAGATCCAGGAAGGAAAGAAAATTAGGGCCATAATCACATAGGAAGTAACAAACAAAACAAAACAGTATATGGTCAAGGACAACTGTGTGCTGGGGAAAAGCTGACAAGATCCCAGGCCTAGGACCTGGTCCAGCTTTTTGTCAGAAGTCAAAGTAGCCAACCACTCATTACTGCTTCTAGTCCCCCTGGGAAACAGTTGATGTTTGCTGTGGGCCCAAAGCCCAGAGTCAGTGAGAGGAGGCCCTGAGAAACTGTGGTACCAGAGGTGGTGGTGAGGCCACAGAGAGGGTCAGAGGCCACAGAGCTATAGTTCAGAATGTGCAGGAGCTTAAACCCAGCCTCTCCTTCAGGGCTCTGCTTCCTTGGCTCCTCCTCCTCCTCCTCCTCCTCCTTCTTCTTTAACAGTATAAAATACTTCATACTTTTTTTTTTTTTTGGTGTTGCTAAGGTTTGAACTCAGGGCCTCATGCTTGCTAGGCAGGTACTCTACCACTTGAGCTACTCCACCAGCCTCCCTTGGCTCCTTCCTAAATGAGCAAGCTAGTCACTCATATGATCCCATTTTCCAGAAGAAATTGAGACCTTGTGTGAAAGCTGACACTTTTGTTTTTTTTACACAGCTTCTGGTATTGAAGAAGCTGCCAGTCTTTTGAATCTCTAAGCCATCACTTACATGTTCCTATTCTCCATCATCTGTGAAGACCTGCCGATTTTCCAGATTAACCCAAGCTGCATGTGGAGTCTGATCTCAGACAGACTTTCGTTCTTCCTTGTACCCTTGGCTATGGTTTGGCCATGAACGGTTGCAGATTTATTCTGAGAGAAGAGTTTTAGTTTAAGAAAAAGAAAAAAGAATGAAGAAAATGAGGATGTCTTCTACTATGCAAAATAGTAGAATGTTTTGCATAGTTTTAAAACTATGCAAAATAAGAAATCACTATGGCTGGGCACTGGTAGCTCATGCCTGTAATTCTAGCAACTCAAGAAGCAGAGATCAAGAGAATCGTGATTCAAAGCCAGCCAAGGCAAATAGTTCGTGAGATCCTATCTCAAAGACACCCATCACAAAAAAAGGGCTGAAGGAGCAGCTCAAGTAGTAAGAGTGCCTGTTTAGCAAGCATGAAGCCCTGAGTTCAAACTCCAGTGCTGCCAAAAAAAAATTGCTATGGATTATTTTGTTTTCTCTCCAGTGTTTGCTTTATTATTGTGCTTAATACTCCAGGATTTGTACTATTGAATGGGAGGGTGATGAACACAAATAGAACCACCTTTTTTCAGCGTTCCCAGTTTCTTCAGCTACCTGCTTCCCCGCCTGTTGAAGCTGCTGCTAATTCAGAGCCTCACTCAAGCCCTGCTTTATTTGTGAAGGCCTCCTAGAATGAGCTGGAATTGTTCCCTGCTCTAGTTTCAGAAAAAAAATAATGTTGTAAAATGTTATTATTATTTTTTCGTCAAATATACGATGGAATTTACCTGTGAGAACATCTGGGCCTGAAGTTCTTTTACTGGGAAAGATTTTGAAAACCAATTCTATGTCTTTAATAGATATAGGATTATTCAGGTTTTCTGTTTCATTTTGGTAGGATGGATTATCTAAAGAATTTTCTAACCCAAACCAGCTGAAGGTGTGGATCAAGTAGCAAGTGCAACGTCCTGTGTTCAAACTCCAGTACTGCCAAAACCAAGATCCTAAAATGTTTTAATGGGGCTGGGCACCAGCAACTCACAGAAGGATCAGAAGGATCGAAGTTTGAAGCCAACCCAGGCAAAAGTGAGACCCTATCTCAAAAATACCCAACACAAAAAAGAGCAGTACTGCCAAAAACTTTTTTTAATCAAAATCAAAAAGTATCAAAACTGTTAGCATAAAAGCTAATAATATTCTCTTCTTTATCTTTTCAATACCAGTAGGATCTGTAGTGATAATTCTTTCGTTATTGATATTGGTGGTTTATGTTTTCTGTTTTTTGCCTATTCACTCTTGCTAGAAGTTTATTAATTTGTTGGTATTTTCAATGAATTGTATCTTCTACCTCTGCCTCCCTCGTTTCTGGGAATGCAGGTGTGAGCCACCACACCTAGCTTGTTTTTGGAGATAGGGTTTCTCTAACTATTTTCCCTGAGCTGGGCTTGAACCGTGATTCTCCCATCTACACTTGCTGCATAGCTGGGATTATAGGAATTAAATACCATGCCCAGCCCTGCTTTTTTTTAAATTATATATTTCAAACAACAACCTTCCACATCCTCACATATAGATTGAACAGGCCAAATCCCAAGATCGTCAAGTGGATCTTCCAAGAAGGAGATGTTAAATGGGACCAGATGTATAAGAGATTGTTGGGAACATGCCCATGAAAGATAGAGGACAGAAGTCAGCTCAGGATGCAGGTCTAATGTCTGTGAAGAAAGAATGGGAAGTAACAGGGTTGGGTAGGAAGTTTCTCAAATGCAGTACATGCTGGAAAACCTTTAACCAGGCTAAAGGGAAGTCCTCAGGCCAGGTGCCATTAGAAAAGTCCCCACTCCCATGTAAATGGGTCAGCACTGGCACCCTGCCATACTCAGTCCTGGATTGGGAGCAGCCCAGTGGAAGAATGGCCTTGATGTGAACATAGTGATGCATTGAGGATAGGGTTGCCACTGGGGCCTTCAGTCAGTCATGTTCCCCAAATGGTTCTCTAAAGGAGGAAAAGGGACTAGCAGAGTGGCTCAAGCAGTAGATGCCTTGCAAGCATAAGGCCCTGAGTTCAAAACCCAATACCACCAAAAATAAATAAATAAAACACAAATGTATTTTTTAAAATAAGTAAAATCAAGGAGGAAAAGGCAGCACATATTCATGACCACCACACTCAGATTGGAGGCAGGGTTAGCTCAAGGACCCAGAGCTAGCTAACAGCTGGGTGGGAATGAGAGTTGGCCCTCTGACATGTAGTCCAGCCCCTGCTCCTCCCAGGACCCCATATGTACCCCCAGATGTGTACCATCACAGGAAGAGAGGGAGGAACTGATAAAAGGGGATGCTAGGTGCTGTGGTGTGGATATGAAGTGTTTCCCACAAAAGGTTCATCAGCTGACGGTGCTGTTAAGAGGTGATTGGATCATGAAGACATTAACTTCTTCAGTGGGCTCTCAGGAGGTGGACCTGGTCAGAGGAAGTTGGAGGCAACTCTTTGAAAGGCATATTTTATGCCAGACTCTGGAGGCTCACGCTGTAATCCTAGCTACTCAGGAGGCAGAGATCAGGAGGATCTCGTTTCCAAGCCAGCCCAGGGAAATAGTTCAAGAGACCCTGTCTCTATCTCGAAAAAAACCTTCACAAAAAAGGGCTGATGGAGTGGCTCAAGATGAAGGCCCTGAGTTCAAACCCCAACACTGCAAAAAAAAAAAAAAAAGGCTTAGCTTGCCCTGCCCCTGCCTGTCCCTCTCTGCTTCTCAGTGGCCTTGAGGTGAGTAGGTCTGTCTCTGCACCCTGTCCACCATGATGGTCTGCCTCACCACAGATCCATGAGCAGTGGGGCCAATTGACCATGGACCAAAAATCTCTGAACCTACAAGCCAAAATAAAATCTTTCCCACTTTTAAATCGTTTCTCTCAAGTATTTGTCACAGCAACAAAAAGCTAATTAATACACTAAGCCCAGATTCCCAATCTGTACACGCTGTCATCCACCCTCAGCTCCTGCCTCTTAGGGATGACATCTGTGGCTTGATTTTACATCTTCCCAATTTTCCTATTATGAAGAGAGAAAGGAAATAAGTTATTATGCACCTACTGTAAACCATGCATGATTCTAGAGTTTTAAACACTTTTTCCAATCCTCACAATAATCTTGTGAAGTAGAAAATATTTTTTTCCATTTTATAGTTGTAAAAATGTGAATTCAAGGATCTTATGTCACTTGCTGAGGACCATACAGTAAATGAAGGAGCTGAGATTTGAACTATTTATGGATAAGACCCCACTCTATGGGAGGTATAAATAGGAGGCTCTCAGTCCAGGCTGGCCCAGGAAAAAACACAAGAAACTATTTGAAAAATAAAGTAAAAGGGATAAAGGGGCAGAACACCTGCCTCGCAAGTCTGAAGCCCTGAGTTCAAACTCTATACCACAAAATACATAAAAAATTTAATTTTCACTGGACGTTATAGCTAATTCCTCCAATTTTGTTCCTCTTTTTCCCAGATATGATTTTAAAATTTTCTCAGGCTTCTGCAGTTTACAAAATAATATTTTTCAGCACTATCCTTAATGCTGAAGTGATTTCAATTAACTGGTTCCTAATATTATGCCCTGTTTGTCCTTTTTCCAATCCTCCTTTGTTACCTAAGATAAGAAGACACTATAAAATTCTGATTCATGTCCCCAGATTTTCACAGCTGTGTTTAGTCTTACTGTGCCCAGTTGATGATCTGTTGTTTAAATCGAGTTGATACCCATAGTGGTCTATTTTCCTCCTCTGAAGTGTCATTTGATGAATCTTTTCAGAATAGCAGCTATAACAGTAGCTTTTAAAATTCTGAAGTTTGAAACTGGGCATAGAGGGTCACATCTGTAATTCCATTCAGGAGGCAGAAGTAGTTGAATCATGGTCCAAGGCCAGCCCAGGCAAAAGTATAAGACCCTATGTGAAAAACAAGCTAAAAGCAAAAAGGACTGGAGGTATAGCTCAAGTGGTAGACTACCTGCCTAATAATCTTGAGTCCTTGAGTTCAAATCCCAGTACCACCCCACTACACACACACACACACACACACACACACACACACACACACACACACAAAGATTCTGAAGGTTGAGCAACACATGACTCTTAAGTGAAGATGCCAACTCAAACTTTAAGGAGGTGTTGAAAGCACTTCTCAACCATCATTCAAGGTTTCCCAAGGCCTCGCCATGAGAATTCATGCCAAAAGAGAAGTTTTGAAAATCATGTAGATTTTTTTTGGGGGGTGGTACTGGGGTTTGAACTCAGGGCTTCGCACTTATGAGGAAGGCACTCTACTGCTTGAGCCATGACCTCCAGCCCCCATGTAGCTTATTTTTGTAAAAACTTTTCTACTTGAGCATGTATCCAAATATACAAGAAAAGGCATATGTCAGTAGGTAATTACTTACTCAGACAATTATTCAGCCAACCAGTAGCCTGTCTAGTTTTTTAATCTAATGCCCTGGCAGCAAATGAGCCAAGGCTCTTTTGTTGGGTATCAGCAATGACTTCTAGAGGAAAAAGATTTTGTAAATTATGTTCAGATGCAAGTATACCAAGCCAAGGAGCAAGAATACTCATGAAATATTGCAAAGTAGTTTCTTGGACTCCTCCTGAATGAATTTCAACAGGCATGAATCGATGACAGCAGAATAAGACATTTGAAGCAGGGCATGGTAGTTCACGTCTGTAATCCCAGCCATTCTGGAAGCAGAGCAAGATGATGAGTTTGAGGCCAGCCCGTTTTGCTCTGCTCATTTTTACACAGGCCCGCCTGAATGCAATAATCCTATTTTAAGCTTTCTGCCATCAATGAGATGATAGGCACACAATACTACACGCTGCCCTTTTCCAAACAGAAGAGGTCTTACAAATTGATTTCAGCCTCCAGCATAGCTTGGAATGACAGGTGCTTGCTACCATGCACAGCTATTGTTGAGCTGGAGTCTCACAAACTCCTTGTTTGGGCTGGCCTTGAACCTCCATCCTCCTACCTGAGACTTCCAAGTAGCTAGGATTATATGTGTGAGCCACTGGCATCTGCCCTGTACTGGGCTTTTGAACTCAGGCCCTTGAGCTTTCTAGGCAGGAGCTCTACCACTTGAGCCACATTTTGCTTTTTTTATAGGTGTCTTTTGAAGAGTCTTACATTTGTGCTGTGGCTGACCTAGACCATTAGCTGGGATGACAGTCATGGGCCACCACACTCAGCTTTTATTGGTTGAAATAGGATTTCATGAGCTTTTTTCCCCTGGACTGGTCTCAAATCACAGTCCTCCCAATCTCTGCCTCCCCAGTAGCCAGGATTATAGAGTGTGAGCCACCATGTCCCTGCTTGGATTCATTCATTTATTTGGGTTTGAACTGCTGGACAGAAACTCTCTACCCTTGGAACCATACCTCTAGCCTCTTTTTTTTTTTTTGGTGCAGTCAGTGAATGTTTATTAAGCTCATAATAAATTGGACAGAACTACAAAATGGGCCTCTGCCTTCTGGGTGCAATTCACAGCACCCACCCGGGATCATTGCCTTGCTGTTTCTCCTAGGCTGGGTACTGTAGTATAGCAGTAAAAAATGGTGGATAGCACAGGTCACAGCTAACAGAGATTTTGCTTCATTTTAAAGATACACGGTCGCAGACTCATTGCTTTCTGTGAAGTTGCTGATCTGATCTGTGGTCTCACTGGCTTCATCCACAAAGCTGGAGGTGACCATCTTGACGTCAGTAGAGAATTCAAAAGTTTGTGTGTCCCCCTCATACACATCTTTGGTGGCCTCTGGGTTTGCAGTCTGCTGTGAGTCAGTGGTTGAATCTCCATCTGTGGTTACCTCTACAGCCGTGCTTAAGTCCACTTCAGAGGTGATCTCCACATAAGTTGTAAACTCTGGCTCACCGGTTGAGTCTAGTTCACTGGTTGAGTCTGGAGGAGCTGGGGGTGGTGTGGGGAAAGCCACAGCCAGGGCACACAAGACAGAGAGGGTCAGGACCTTGCGGATCATGGCGCCCACTAGGAGGGGAGGACAGGAGGCAGCAGATGGGCAGACAGAAAGCCGACCTCTAGCCTCTTGACTTCTATTTTTTTTTTTTTTCTTGTAGGATTGGGATTTGAGCCCAGGTCTTCATGCTTGCAAAGTAGGCACTCTGCTCATTGAGCCACACATCTCCAAGTCAATTTTGCACCGGTAATTTTGGCTTTTTTGTGCGTTTGTGTGGCACTGGGGCGTGAACTCAGGGCCTTTACCTTGAGCCACTCCATCAGCCCTATTTTTGTGAAGGGTTTTTCAAGATAGGGTTTCACAAACTATTTGCCCCGGCTGGCTTCAAACCACAATCCTCCTGATCTCTGCCTCCTGAGTAGCTGGGATTACAGGTGTGGGCCACCAGCTCACTTCTTTTGTTCCCCTCTGAATTCAACTTCCTTCACCTAGAGGCAGCTTACTTAAAGCATTATAATTTAAATGTTTCTCCTTCCTTTAGTAATTTTTGAGTTTCTAAAGTTTCCTTTACAAACCAAATAGCACAGGGCTCTTATAGATTCTAAAGGGCCTTAGAGTCTAATTTAGTAGTTTTCTCTGGTTTTGTGTTTGTTTTTTTGATGGGACTGGGGTTTGCATTCAGTGCTTCCACTTGCAAAGCAAACAATCTGCCACCTGAGCCACACCTCCAGTCTATTTTGCTGTGGTTGTTTTGGAGATGGGGTCTTGCTAACTATTCCCCAGGGCTGGCCTCAAACAGTGATTCTCCCAATCTCACCCTCCCAAGTAGCTAGGATTACAAGCAGGAACCACCAGCACACAGCCTGCTTTGTCTTTTTTAATATTAAACTTATGTAAGAGGGTTAGATTTTCCTAAAGTGTGCATAATACAAGAGCCTTTATCACCAAGAAAAAGGTTGCCCATTGCAGAACTCAATTTTCATTTTCCCTTTTTGTTCTAAAACTTCAGGGAGGCATAAAACTTATTAACGTAAAAAAAGAAATCCAGAAAAGTTCCCTTAAAAGGCCACTGTAAATTAACTGCCTATAATCCTAGCTACTCAGGAGGCAGAGATCAGGAGGATCACAGTTCAAAGCCAGCCTGGGCCAATAATTTTCAAAACTCTATCTAGAAAAAACCCATCACAAAAAGGGCTGGTGGAGTAGCTCAAGATGTAGGCTAGCCAAAAAAAAAAAAATGACCACTGTAATCCTAAACCATTTTTAATGAAAACAATGCTATTTTGCCAAATAGGTATAGGATTTAGGACTACAAAAAACAGTAAGATGGATGAATTAAATCAAGAGGAGCTGGAGGTTAAATGCTGACAACTTCAGATGGACACAGATGGACCATGATCGGAACACAGAGTGAGGAGTTGAACTGAGCAATACAGCTGGGCACCACTGCACTGGTGCCACGACCTCAGACTGCGCTTCCCACAGCAGCCTCAGCACCGTGCAGCAAGGCTGTCTTTCCTCTACAGGGACGTGGAATACCCTGCACTACAAATTGTGGATCTAATGGATTCACAAGCATATTGCTGTATTTAGTATAAAGAAAAGAAAAGAAGGAGGTCAGTTAAATTTGAGTTTCAGATAAACAATAGTAAGTAGATTCCAAATATTGCATGGGCCATACTTAAACTAAAAAGATATTAGTGTTCTTAAGACAGCTTGGAAAGAGACTTAACGACCTGTGCTTCTGTCCATTCCTTTAAAAATGCTCCCAATCCCAATCAGAACAAAAACTACCAGGCAATGAAAAAAAGCATTTGACAGGTAAGTAAAGTAGCAGAAGACAAAAAAAGAAAAGAATTATTTAGCCAGGCGCCAGTGCTCATGCCTGTAATCCTAGCTACTCAGGAGGCAAAGACCAGGAGGATCATGGCTCAAAGTCAGCTCACGGTTCAAGAAAAACTCTTCACAAAAATAGGGCTGGTGGAGTGGCTCAAGGTGAAGGCCCTGAGTTCAAGCCCCATTACCCAAAAAAAAAAAAAAAAGCAACAGAAGATAAACAGGGTTAGTAAAGAGCTGTCTGATGAAGTCTCCAATGTTGAACCAAGGAGAACTGCAAAGGAGCCTAGGAGATCCTAGGATGGCAAAATACAGTGACAAGAACTCAGTTGAAATACTTGAATCTCAATTAGTCCTTGAGACAAACTGTCTCAGCAGGAGAACTTCAGGACAATTAATGTCTCCCATACAACAGATCAGAACTGAGTACAGGACTAGTGGAGTGGCTCAAGTGGTAGAGCACCTGCCTAGCAAGTGTGGGGCCCTGAGTTTAAAACCCAGCACTGCCCGCCCCCCCCCCGCCAAAAAAAAACCTGAGAATTCAAGAATCAAGGATCCTGTGGGTTTGCTGCTTTTTGTGAGACTTTCATTCTGGTGAAGTTTCTGAAGTGTTAATAAGACAAGGAGACCGACTGACAGACAAAACCAATGCAAACTTGCCAAGCACTAAATACCTGCATTTTTGGAAAACTAGTCTGTCCCGGTAATGTCTCAGCCATTCAGATATATACAATCATGTACCACATAACAGCATTTCAGTCAATGATGGACACAGATATGGTGGTGGTCTCATGGGTGGGAAAGTAGCTCAGTAGAGTGCTTGCCTAGTATGCATGAGACCCTGGGTTCGATCCCCAGCACTGGGGAAAAAAGTAGATTATAGCAGAGCTGAAAAATTGCTATCACCTGGTGACAGCATAACTGTCAAAACATCATAGCACAAAGGATTACTAATGTATATAAAAATATAGCAATACAATTATTGTGTTACTATGACAAAATGCCTCAGAAATAAGCTTATGAAGAAGAAAGATTGATACTGGATTATGGTTTCAGAGGTTTTAGTCCTACATTGCTTGACCACATCTCTTTAGGCCTGTGGGAACATGTGGCAGAGGAGGCCTGTTCACCTCACTGCTGCTGGGAAACAAAAAGACAAACAGACCAAGCCCTGGTGGCTCACATCGGTAATCCTAGGTACTCAGGAGGCAGAGATCAGGAGGCTTACGGTTCAAAGACAGCCTCAGCCAAAGCGTTCCCAAGATGGAGGTCCTGAGTTCAAATCTCAGTACCGCCAAAAGAAAGAAAGAAAGAGAAAGACAAACAGGAAGGGGGCTGACTTCTGATAGCCTCCTCAAGGGCACACCCCCATGGCCTAACCTCCTTCTACTAGGCCCTACCTCTTAAAAGTTCCACCACCCCCAATAGCGTCACAGGCTGGTAACCAAGCCTTTAACACAGGACCCTTTGGGAACATATGTGAACCGTAGTAATTATTGGGTTTTTTGTGTTTGTTTGCTTATTTTTCTGAACCATAGCACCATGTACAGTACAATATGGATGATGATGATAATAAGTTTCTATCTTAGTGATTTCTGTATTTATTCTACTGTTTGTTTCTTTGTAGGTCTGGGGATTGAACCCAGGTCCTCACAAACACTGTACCACTGAGTCACACCCCTCAGCCCTGTACTATACTTTTTATTGTTATTTTGGCATGTGCTCCTTATATGTATTAAAAAGTAAATCTTACTGCACTACCGTATGACCCAGCTCATCTTTATCAGACCTCTTGATTACATCAAGAGGCCATGTCAGGTGATTGGCCTACACCATTTCGGTTTGAGTAGATACACTCTGTGATGTTTGTACAATGGACACATTTCTCAGTGTGTCCCCACTGCTAAGTGATGTAGGGCTCTATGTTTACTGTATGCAATTTACATATTATGCTGACTCTTTACAGAGGAATCTGATTGGCTCTAGGAGGGTATGATGATTTGTGTGCCAGTCTGACTGGGTCATGGGATGCCCAGAAAGCTGATTAAACACTTGGTTGTTATTGTTGTTGTTGAGACAGGGTCTTGCTATATATAGCCCAGGCTGGCCTGAAACGATTTGTGATCCTCCTGCTCCAGCCTCCCAAGTGCTGGAATTACAGGTATGTACCACCATACCTGGCTTTAAACATTATTTCCGAGTGTGTCTGTAAGGGTGCACTCCAAATTCCTACCTCCCCCTGGCCCTGCTTTCTGCCTCCATGAGTGTACTTATTGTAGACATTTCATACAATGGGACGTTATGATGTGTGGTCTTCATAGATAGTAATGTTTTCTTTACTTTGCATAGTGTTTTCAAGATTCATCCACATGCCAGCACCTACTTGTGCTTCAGTCTTTTCTATGGTTGATTAGCATTTCATTGTATCCATCTGTCGGGTGATTTGGGTTATTTAATTTGGATTATTTCAGCTTTTATTATGACCAACACTGTATGAACATTCATGGACAAGGTTTGGTGTGGACACCTGTTTTCCTTTCTCTTGGGTATATACCTAGGAGTGGAATTGCTGGGTGATTTAGTAACTCCATGTTTAACCTTTGAGGAAAGACAGACTTTCCAAAGCAGCTAGACCATCTTACATTTCCAAAACAATGGATGTTTCCTTAAATAGGAAAAACATTATCATGCTTCCTTAAAGAGACCCAGAAGCTTCCAAAATAGGGTAAGCACAGAGTGTTGGAGGAAATTCCAGGAGGAGAATAGATTTACAGTTCCCATGGTGGGAACAGTACAAGGAAAGGTTCAAAGCCTGTCTCTGGCCCATCATTGTCACATTGCGTGGTCCCATAACTGATCCTACAGCTAAAGAAGAAAAGATCAATTCAGGTTCAATTATGGATTGTGCAATGGGCATTGTTCTTGATCAAAAAGTTGGTTTAAATTATCAAAACTTTGCCCATGATGAGAACCTAGATATAAGAGATTAATGTCTGGAGACTTTGTCATGTATGATACCACTTCTGCTCTGAATGCCCAACAGACTAAATTCATCTCCTGGAATTGCCACAGGCAACCATATTGCTCTTGATATCCTCTTAGCAGTCACGGGAGAATTTATGCTGTAACAAACACTACTTACTGCACCTAACAAATACAACAAAGCAAATAGAAAAGGCCACCTGACTCTAAAACAAACCAAACTAGATTCTGAGACACATTTTCATTGCCTGGATTTCATCATCTCAATCTCGTCTCTTGACTTCTAGACCTATTAAAAGAACCAGGAGTTATTTTGATTCTGGTAATTGCCTATATGACAATTGGCCAGTATAATCTGTCAGAATCTTAAGTGCCACTGCCCAGCAGTGTCACATCAGATGTTCCAATAATTCATCCTACAACAAAAGAAGAAAAGATTAATTCTGGTTCAATTACAGACTACATTCAGTGGGTGCTATTCTTGATTAGCAAATTGATTTTAATCAGCAAAATCTTGGCACTGATGAAAGCCTGGATATAATAGATTAATGTTCTCAGACCTAACTTTGTCCTTGACAAAAAAAGGCAAACTGTGAAAGAACGGCCCCTGACAGCCAAAACTGATCTGAAGTTCACAGCTGATTATACACTGACCTGATGCTCACAGGCCATTTGATTCTCCTGCTCTGCAGTTCTCTTCTCACAGGACACCAATCTCAGACAAGGTCACTCTGCCAGCATGATAAAATGAAACAAAGGAAGGCCTCTTTGTAATTTTGGCTAGCACAGATAAAAGCATAGTCCCTGGGCTACCCATCAAATAATCATAGAATTGTCCTGACTATCTCACAACATCCAATCGTGACCTGATCCCACTTCCCTAGGTCCTCCCCACAGCTCCTCCAACCAAAGCCTAAACCCTAAAATCATCTCTTTCTAACATCTTATTCTCTGTGGTGTGCCTTCCCCTCACTGCAATGAGGGATGAATCCCAACAGGTTAACTACAGGTATGATCCTGATGGAGTTTATTTACAAAAGTCCATACAAGCTATTTGTATGTTTTTCTTCATTTCTATAAAGCCAGCATCCTTATAGCCACACCCAGCTGAAGAAATGGAACGTTATCAAACCATCTCAGCAGCAGGCCACTAGTCCCACCTCAGTTACAACCCACTCCGTCCCTGCAAAAGTAACCCCTCTCCAAACTCGTGTGGGTGTGTGTGGGGGGGTGTTACTGGGGTTTGAACTCAGGGTCTCACACTTGCTGGGCAAGCACTCTCCACTTGAGCCACACCTCCAGCCCTTTTTTGCTTTAGTTTATTTTTCAGATAGAATCTCATGCTTTTGCTCAGGACTGTTCTTGGACCTCAATTCTCCTACCTTTGTTTCCCACCTAGCTGTAATTACAGGTGGGAACCACCAAGCCCACCTTGCTTTTTTGAGGCAGGGTCTCCATAACTTTTACCCTGACTGGCATCAAACTGCAATCCTCCCATCTCTACCTCCCACGTATCTAGGATTATAGCTGTGTACTATTATGCCCAGTATTTTGGTGGGTTTTTTAGGGGGACAGGGTCTCACTATGTAGCCCAGACCAGCCTCAAACTCTCTATGCTGGCCTTGAATTCCCAATCCTCTTGCCACAACATCCTGAATGCTAGGATTACAGGCATGTACCACCACACCCAACTTCTCCAAACTCTTCTAGTCATCATTTCCTGTTCTTTACAGTTCTCTAAGGATACACTAGAGCTTAGTGTTGTTTATTTCTTAAAATTTCAACTGGCTTGTTAAGTCTCTTTTAAGCTACAGGTATCCCCTACATTCTTTTCCTTTTAATTTTTCTGTTGAAGAACTCAGGCCCTTTGACCCATATAGTTTCTAAAGTCAGATTTTACAGGCTGTACATTCACATCGTGGTTCAGCATGTCCCTCATCCTCTGTATTTGTCACACATCAGCATCTGGATCCAGAGGCTCAGTCGGTCTCTGGTTTAGTCCCTTTGATGATACTCTGTGATATGTTCCTCCATCAGAAGTCACATAATATTTGGCTTTCTCTTAAATATCTTATGGCCGGGTGCCAGTGGCTCACACCTGTAATCCTAGCTACTCAGGAAGCAGAGATCAGGAGGATCACAATTCAAGCCATTCTGGGCAAATAGTTCACAAGACCCTTTCTCTAAAAAAATCCTTCACAAAAAAGGGCTGGCGGAGTGGCTCAAGGTGTAGGCCCTGAGTCCAAACCCCAGTACTGCAAAAAAAAAAAAAAAAAAAGAAATCTTATGAACTCATGGGTTCAAATATATTTGGTGGATTTTAATCTGTGGCTATTATTTTAAAAATTATTGACACTGTCTTTGATAACTGAAGCCTCTTCAAACTGACTACAGAATGCCTTGATCCACTCCTGGTAGTCTTTGTAGCATCCTAACCATCTGACATGACCAAATAGCTCAAGCTTATCTTTTACAGCCCTTGACCCAGATTTGTAAACAGTTGTTTATCCCAAAAGCCCTGGATTGCGATCTGGCTATTAGGAAATAAGAATGCTCATTGACAGAGATCCTCCTATTTATGCTACCCTCCTAGCTGGAATGACAGTAGCCACCACACCCAGCTTTCATACTAGTTAAGACGGGGTCTCCTGAACTTTTTGCTCAGACTGGCCTCAAACCACGATCCTCCCAATCTCTGCCTCCTGAGTAGTTAGGATTATAGGCATGAACTACCATGCCTGTCACAAGTTATTTTATTTTTTGGCAGTCCCATGGTTTGAACTCAGGGCCTCATGCTTGCTGGGCAGGCACTCTACCATACCAGCCACTCAACCAGCCCACAAGTTATTTTCTAAGCAAGATATATATATGAGTGAGAGTAACTGGGCACCAGATTTCTCATCTCCACACTCAAAGAGGGTTGCTCCAGCTGATTGCAGCTTGTTCCTGTGGTTGGCCTGAACCTCTTGGTGAGCGGAAGCTCTCTCCCCCTGTCAGAAAGCATGGATGGCCACTGCTGTCACTACACAATGTTCAGGTAGAAGGCTGGGCTGAGGTGACACAAGGGAAGGGTCACATCCCAAGATGCATCTCCCCTTAGCCCTTTGGTGAGAGCAGTTCCTGGACATGTGGGTTATTTGCCACTGCCACTCTGTCATCCCAGCTGGACAGGGACTTTCAGCCTTGAAAAGTGGGTCACAGTCTGCTTATGGGAACCCCATAATCAAAGACCTTGTTCTCCATCAGTGGTTAGCCTCAGTTGTTCTAACAGAGCTATAACCTGAACCAGGTCATGAACAGTGAGGAGCAGGTTACACGTTCTAAGCTGAAACTCCCTCTTCCCCCAAAACTGTGATCTGATTCATCTGATGCTGTGAGCTGCTAGTGAGACTGCCTCTCATCCTTCCAGGAAGACTTAACTCAGATATCCCAAAGACCTTGGAACTTCTCCCAGCATCCCTTGCCCCACTCAGTCCCATCCCCAGCGCTGGACTCCACCTTCCCGTAGGCAGGTCTGATGTGTTTATGGGTCAGACCCTTCAATCAGATTGGGAGGCTCCTGAAAGCAGACACTGTTTTATTCACTTCATACCTCCAAAGATTACTTTCCATCAATGTGTGATAAGTTAGAGAGGGAGGGAAACCTTGAATGACAATCTTGATTTCTAAACAAACTGCCTGAAAGCAGTGCCTTCACCTCTTATTGGGACTTCTCTTTCCCCTTCCCCACAGGAAAATCCCACATAAGTTTGGGCCCAAGGGATACATGTAGATGAGTGATGGCTTCATCCAAGATTCAAAGGCTCTCCACCTGTAGGACTTCTAGATAATGTTTTTATTTAGCTCAGATAGCTGTTTTCTGTACATTTCTGAAAACTTGGGTTAGAATTTTCTCTGCTGCATTACATAAGTGGTTCTAAAACTCTTAGATATGATTAATACCCATGGGCAAGCACAATGCAGGCCAGAATAAAAAGGTCCTGTGTACAAACATTTTTTAAAAAACATCTAATGCAGAGTATACAAATGTGACTAAAATACAGGTAATTCCTTCATTCCAGCCCAGGTCCTCATGCCTGGAGAGTCGCAGTTCCTCTGCTTTCTGGTCCTCTTAAACACAAGTCTCACTCCCTCCTGGACAGGAACAGGGAGCCTTACAAGGTCAGGAGGCAGCCCTGTTTGCTCCAGTCTGGAGGTAGGGCAGACATGCCCAAGCACAGTATCTCAGACCCAAGTGGTCAGGTTGCTTGGCCAGTGCAAGTGGTGAGAACCCTTACTCCCCATTGTCAAAGAGACCAGATTGGCCCTGGCATCGCCTGCTTCAAGTGTTTCTCAAGCCCACCAGCTGCTGGACACAGGTGTTCCCAAAGAGCTTTTTTGAGGTGTTCAGAGGCACAAAGGCCTGCTAACCCTACCAGGCCTCCTAGCTCATGCTTAACTTCAGAAGGCTGTGTTGGCTCCTGTGGGGCCTCTGCTGTGCTCACTGTCTGTGGTCAGTGTGGAGAGGGTCAAGTCCAGGTTAGGGGGCAGGCATGACCTTTCAGCATCTGCGAGTTTCCGTGAAGTTTAGACCTGACTGGACCAGCCCCATGGACTGATGCACTGTCAGGCCAGGTGGACAGAGTCTATGCTCTAGGGCACTCAGGCCCAGAAAAGCGCAGCTGTGTTTGGAAGTACTCACAGGGAGGATGCTTTACACTTAGCCCATAGATGGGGGTCATGTCTACCTTCTTGCCTGGGAGTACACTGAATTCTACCTGCTGCAGCAGGATGGCAAGGAAGAGAAAGACCTCCAGGCGACCAATGTTCTCCCCAATGCACTTCCGCTTGCCCAGGCCAAAGAGAATGACCTTCTCACTCAGGGACTTGTCTAGAGTGCCATCAGGGGTGAGAAACCGCTCAGGCCGGAACTCTGATGGGTCACCCCACAGCTTCCTGCAAAGAGAGGGAGGCAGCTGAAGGAGCAGCTCTAGGGCTCAGAAGACCAACTGGGTTGAACCCCAAAGGACAAGAGGACCCAGCCCACCCAGGAGTTTCCACCGCCTCTCTTAACTTACTGGTCATGGTTGATCTGCCACTGGTTCACAAAGATACAGCGCCCCTTGGGGATGTAAAAGCCATTCACACTTGTGTCTTTTGTGGTGCTGGGGAGAGAGGAAGTTCAGCTAGCCTCAGAGCTACAAGGGAATCCCCTTGTCTTCCATGCATGTCCCTCCCACCAGATGGTGGATTAGAGTAAGGCTCAGATCTATGGGGCCTCACCTGTGGGGGATGGTGAAGGGGACGAAGGAGGTGTGTCGGAAGAGCTCCAGGATGAAGGCCTCCAGATAGGGCAGCTGGGATCTGTCAGAGAGCCGAGGCCTCCGCTCCCGGCCAATCACCGTGTCTACAGAACACAAAGGTCCAAATAGACTCAGAGGCTGCCCAGACTTGGCAGGGCCCCCTCCTAAAACCCTTTGAATGGAGCCACCACCTACCCAGCTCCTTCTGGATCTTTCTTTGTATGCTAGGATTCGTTACCAGGTACATGAGGCTCCAGGAGATGGCAGTGGTGACTGTGTCAAACCCTGGACAGGGCAGAACAGAAAGAGATATTAGGTCTATGGTAGGTTGGACCATTTGAGTGCAGGAAGGGCACACTGGGGTAGTGCATACCAGCCCCAAAGAGGTCCAAGGTAATAGCAATGATCTTCTCATCTGGGAGCTGAATATTGGCATTCTCATCCAGCCTCTTTTCCTGACAGTGCTCAATGAGGCTGTCTGTGATGTCCCGGATGTGGCCCTGGGTAGGAAAGACACACAGGTAAGCAAGATCCCAAGCCTACTCTCTTTTTTTTTTTTTTTTTTTTTGGTGGTACTGGGGCTTGAACTCAGGGCCTACAACTTGAGCCACTCCACTAGCCCTTTTTTGTGATGAGGTTTTTCAAGACAGGGTCTCGTGAACTATTTGCCCAGGCTGGCTTCGAGCCATAATCCTCCTGATCTCTGCCTCCTGAGTAGCTGAAATTACAGGCCTGAGCCACCAGTACCCAGCTAGTCCATCACTATTGCTAACACCTTTGCTCAAGAGGTGACACTTCTGAGGCTGCTGTCTCAGCTTCTCTCTGCCTCTCCAACTTCCTCTCCTACCTTAGAGCACTGGTGGCCTCAACTCAAGGGACATCAGACACACAGAGTCTGATACAGATATCTTCTGGATGTGCCCTTCTGGATGGTAGTTACCATGAGACCAGGAGACAAACTCTTAAACTCTTTCTGGGCCTTGCAACTGGCCAAGGGTCCTGCAAGAAGTAGTTATTCAGTGCTCTTGTCTGATGGAAACATAGATGGGCAAGTTAAGAAAAAGCTCTATTTCCTAGGACAAATGTGGTAGCTCACACCTGTTATTTCAAAAAATAAGCCAGGAATGGTGGCACATGTTTGTGGTCTCAGTTATGTGTGAGGCCATAGGTAGGTGGATCATGATCTGAGGCTAGCCCTGGGCAAAAACCTGACACCCTTCCTGAAAAGTGACTAAAAAGGCAAAAAAGGGCTGGGGGTACGACTAAAGTGGTAGAGTGTCTAGCCAGAGCTAAGCCCTGGGTTCAAATGAAAGGATGCCAGTGGCTCACACCTGTAATCCTAGCTACTCAGGAGGCAGAGATCAGGAGGATCATGGTTTGAAGCCAGCCTAAGCAAGTAGCTCATGAGACCCTATCTCAAAAAAACCCATCACAAAGAAGGGCTGGTAGAGTGGCTCAAGGTGTAGACCCTGAGTTCAAACCCCAATGCTGCAAAAAAAAAAAAAAAGGATGGCTGGATGGAAGAGAAAGAAAGAAGGAAGGAAGGAAGGAAGGAAAGAAGGAAAGAAAGGTTCTATTTCCTTGCCTTGCCAAGGATGGACAAGGGCGGAGCCACTACTGGCTTCAGATTTGTCTCTGACCTCTCAGTCCCTGACCCTAGCTTCCCACCAGCCACCTGCCTCTCCCAGTCTGTACCTTCTCATATGTTCTGTAGTGATCCTTGATTATCTTCTGCACGAACCTGTAGAATTTCTCATTCAGGTCCTTGAAGACTTTCAGGGAAGGGTTGGGCAAGTAGCGGAGGATAGGGATGAAGTCGGCTGGGAATCCAGAGGCAGTCACCTCCCCAAACTCATGACTCAGGCTGACTAAACTAAACAACTCTTGGTCATCGTGGTCATAGCGCTGACCAAAACACATGGCACAGATGATGTTGGTCACTGACACCACCACATATCTGCAGGGGTCGAAGTGCCCAGCCTCTGCCATCACCTGCTGAAACTTGCTGATTAGGGACTCAGCCTCCTTGGTCACATGCTCCTCCAAGTAGCAAGAGGATGCAGAAGCTGGGCTCAAGGCAGTGGAGAAACTCTTCAGGGCATTCTGGGCCAGGCGCCTGCGGGCAACCCACACTGGCCCACTGTCTGGGTTGAAGGTCATGCTATCACCATTGCCAACTAAAGTGAAGCTGTAGAGGTCTGGCCGGCCCTTGAAATCATCCCCCTGCTTCACTAGGGCCTGCCGGATGGTGTCCAGGCCACTCAGTACCACCACGGGTGTGGAGCCAATTCGAATCTGCAGCACATCCCCATAGTGCTGGCTCAGCTTGGCCAGTGTCAGGTGTGGGTTCTTCCCCAGGGTAAACACGTGCCCAATCAGGGGCCAGCCCCAGGGTCCCGGTGGACTCTTGAGACCTTTGGGGACCTGGTGCCTTGAGGCTCTGACCACCCATAGCACCAGGCAGAAGACAGTAGCAGTCAGGAGCAACTCCATGGCTGAGACAGGGACTAGGAGTCCATACACAGAAAGCATGTTCAGTGTAGAGAGCTTTGAGGTGGCTGCTGAGAGACTGGGCAAGAAGAAAAAAAAACAAGCCATCAGATGGAGGATGGAAGGAGCCAATATCCAATAATATCAGCATGCAAGTCCAGGAAAAGAGAAAACTTCCACTCTGAACTGCTCACTGGGCACAAAGGGGAGGAGGAGGTGGCAGGCAAAAGTTCTTTGTTGAGCTGCCACTCTGTGCCAAGAATTTCAGTCATTTCTCATTCAGTCCTAGCCACAAGCCTGTGATGAAGGCTGTAGTGAGGCTCAGAGAGGGTAAGTAACATGCTCAAGATCACAGTCAGGGAATATTCAATAGACTCTGAACCCAAGTTGCCCAATTTCAGAACACCTTATCTTCTTTTTTTCTTTTTTTTTGGTGATACTGGGGTTTGAACTCAGGGCCTCATGCTTGGTAGGCAGGAGCTCTACCACTTGAGCCACTCTGCCAACCCTTTTTTTGTGTTGGATATTTTCCAGATAGGAGCTCATTGACTATTTGCCCAGGCTAGTCTCCAACAGCTATCCTCTTGATCTCTGCCTCCCGAGTAACTAGGATTATTACAGGTGTGACCCACTGGCACCCAGCTAAAACACCTTCTCTTACTGCTGTACCAATCTAAAATAGCAACTTCCAATCTCAGTCTGTGATTTCCTTCAGCATCAGTTTGGTCATTTACTTCACATCTTCCTAAACTCAGCTTTAAATCCACCCAGGTATCATTACCCTAAAATTGTATGAAACAACCCAACACATCCAAATAAACACATAATCGAACATGTGTCACCCCAAGTCCCTTTGAGTCCTGCCCACCACATTTAAGAAAACTATGCTCTCAGGAATTAGGGATCATCCACTTCTTTGGCTCATTTCATATTTGGGCAAACTGACCTCCAGAGGGGGTAATGACTTCCCCAAAGTCACCCAGCAATCAGTGACAGAACCAGGGCTCAGAGCTCTGATGGAAAGTTCTCTGGAGGAAGTGTCCAGCTGTTATCACAAACACCTCCCTTTGAAGATCAATGACAGAATTTTTCTAGAACCCACAGTTCTCTAGGGTTGAATCCCAGAATCTAGGGAATAACACCAAACCCTAGTACACAGTAAGACAGAAACAGGAAGGCCACACTGCCCAAGCTACACTGCTCCCAGCTCCAGCTGTCTGAGTTAAATTGACCCTTAGTTTAAAAGCAGCTAGAGACCAGCTAAATAGGGCTCCTAGTAGCAGAAATCCAGGCCAGGTTTTTGTTGTGCTCATTTCTCAATGAATGAATAGTTTAGGCCTACCCTCTTTTGCAGGTCCCCAGGGAGCAGAGAGTAAATGAAAGATGCCCATCAAGCCATGGCTGTAAGAAAACTCCAGACTGGAATACAGGAAATAAGGAATGGATTGGAACAGAAGCTGAGCTGAGACGTTGGCGCTAGGCTTGAAGGTGTACCAATCATGGGCCACTGGACTAGAAGTCAGAACTGGTTATTTTACCTTTCTGGACTCCAATTACACAACCTAAGAGAGAGGCTGGGACAGGATCTCCTAATTCAGAGTGCCCTGCCTAATCCTACAGAGACCCAAATGTACCCTGGTGATCCTGACAGTCTTACCAGCGAGGTTTCCCCACAGGGAACCACACAAGACAAGGAAATGTATGGCTCCTACCTCAAATCCTACAGCTGCCTCAGAGAGAGAGGAAGGCTTCCTGGAGGAGCAGAGTCCCAAAGCACAACAGATCCCTGGTTCCCTGAGTGAACCAGGGTGTGTCAGCCTTGGTGTGCCATGGTGTCCCCTTCCACACCATGAGTGCCCAAAGAACCTCCAGCCTATATACGATGGTAAGAAGCCAAGGGAAATGTGCCTGATGAGTTTTCCGGGGCTGGTGTTTCCAGCTCCCTGCAGCAGACAGTCTGCCACACTGATGGTCTCCCAGCAAAGGATAGAGAAGACAGTGAGTGGGATGGGGAAGCCCCTAGGTAGTGCCCAGGCTCCTGCTCTGATCAGCCTCTCTTGTCTGGTCCAGGACCTCTCATTTCTGACGAGTCACTTTTTGAGAGGGCAGAGGCCACTTGAAGCAGCTTTAAGATAGGGAAAAGTACAGCTAGAAAGAATCCAGTCCATTCCCTCCATCCAATACCTGCCCACCCAGGGGAAGCATCCCACCATGCAACCAGCAGCTGCGCTCAAGTTGTCCCATCAGGCAGCCCTGATGGGGAAACCCCAAGATGGTCAGGAAGTTGATGGAGATTTAAGCTGGAGCCTGGGTCCTGGAGTCCTGAAAGGGAGGGTAGAGGCATCTATAGCTAGAGATCTGATACCAGCTACTGGACCTTGGGCAAGTCCTGTTCTTCTGCTGGCCACCAAAGACGCTCTTTTTGGAAGAGCTAGGCCAGTGGCTACCTAGGAAAACCTACAGTTACCAAAAATGTTCCTTTAATTGGGGCAAGCTCAAAGTCCCCCAGCACTCACCTGTGGCTGTGAGAAGGTGCTGAGCTGAGAATGATCTCTGGGGCCAGGGACCCCCAAAGAGGATCAGAAAGGCTCCAAGTCACCTTCAGGGTGAGAGTGAAGGCACCACCACCTTTATAGGAGGCTGTGCGTGTGGCCACGCCCCCTTTCCTGGAGCGTGGTGATGGGACAGGGGGAGGGGCGGCATGTGGGACGAAAGAGGGGGAAAAGGGAGGGGGCTCATAGCTCTAGGAAAAAGAAGGGGGTTGGAGATAGGCAAGAACCCACTATGGGACAACTTATCTAGGCGCCGATATGTAAAAGGGTGACAGTTTGGGACACCTGGGACGCCTCACTTCCAAGCACTCCAGGGACAGCAAAGAACCCAGCTGAGAGAGGGGATTGAGGGAGAAGTCCCAAGACAGTCCAAGAGAGGACATGAGGAGGACCCCATTCCCGGGGCACGCAAACGCCTCTTTATTTTTGCATCCACCAGAACACGGTGTGTACAGGTGCCTGTCCCCCACGACACACCAGTGAGTGCCAGACGGGGGCAGGTTTGCTTGGTGGCGACCTCCTCTCCGCCAACATGAGTTACTGAGTCCCGGCTTGCGTGAGAATCGCAGCGACCCCAGCCCTGAGGTCACCGGCCGGAAGGCCAGAGGCGCCATAAGACTGGCCTTCTCCCCCAGAGCCCGGGCCATGAGACCACGGGCAGGAGTGGGAGGCAGACGTACAGTGTACCCGAGCGCTCAGTACTGGCGCAGCGCAGCGCCGCTTCTAGGGTCACCTTAGGCGTGCTGCCACCTAGGGACCCCTCCGCCCGGGACCCTCCCGGCCCAGGGCTGCTGGCATTTTGGGTTGGCGAGGCAGAGAAATCGGGCGGCGGGTGGGGATGCATGCACGGCTAGGTGCGGATGGCGGAGGATAGGACGGTCCAAGGAGGCAGCGGGAGGGAGCCCGGGGTCACCAAGGGGCGCCTGACGCGCAGGCTCCCCGACTGCTTGCGTGCGCCTGCTGCTTCTCCCCGGGGGCAGAGGTCGGGCGGCCCATCCCCGCCCCACCTGGCCGGGGGCGCGGTGCCCGGGAGTTGCGTGAGAAGCGTCCGGAGGCCCGCGCAGCCACCCAGCGGCCCCACTCCCCCGCCGGGCGCGGGTCCCAGCGCAGTCACGCTAGGGATGGGGGTGGGGGGAGTCGGGGGCGCGGCTCTTAAAGGGCCAGTCTCTGGCTGGGCGTCTGGGTCGGGGTGGGAGTGGAGGGGTAGGAGCCGACCGAGCAAATCAAGCGAGCCCTTGGATGTGGGGGGAGGGGAGCGGTGCAAAGGGCCAGGCTTGCGTGCGGAACTCGGCTTCTGCCTGCTGGCGAAGGCCTGCGCGTGTCCACATTTTTGGGTCCACGCCTGTGGCAGGACACGCAGCCCTGCGCCGCCCGGCACGCCTGGCTGTCTGCCTCCGAGGCTGTCTCCACCCCTGCCGAGCTCTCCCAGTGTAAGTGATCCAGGGAGAAAACCTATATTTGCGTGTCTAGCTCAACCAGTCCCGAGCTGTCATCAGCTGCCCTTCCTGAGCTGCTCCTGAACCCAGAAAACAACCACATTCACCCTCCTCACCTCCCACTCCTGTCAGATGCCTCCCCATGCATTGCACAAATATTTACCAACCACCTACTGTGTGCTAGGCACTGGCAATTGATGCAGAAGCGAACAAAAACTGACAAAGGCTTTTTCTTTCTTTGGTGGTAGTGGGGTTTGAACTCAGGGGTCTCACACTTGTTAGGCAGGCACTCTACCACTTGAGCCACTTCGCTAACCCTTTCTTGTGTTGGGTACTTTTAAAGTAGGGTCTGGCGAACTGTTTGAGTGTCCTGGAACCTTGATCCTCCTGATCTCTGCCTCCCAAGTAACTAGGATTACAGGGGTGGGCCACCTGCGCCTAGAGAGGACGGCTCCTTTGATGGAGCTTGCATTCTGATGGGAGGAGATAAACAGTAAGCAACAAAATGCAGAGAATGGCAAAGGATACAAAGTACTATGGAAAGAATTAGGCAGCCAGGCACAGGTGGCTCACGACTGTAATCCCAACTACTGACAAGGCAGACATTAGGAAGATCATGATAAAAGGCCAGCCAGGGCAAAAAGTTAGCAACACCCCATCTCAACCAATTAGGTGGGTGTGATGGGAAGTGCCTGTCGTTACAGCTATACAGATTACAGTCCAGGCCTGCCTGGGCAAAAATGAGTAACTAAAAAGAAAATAAGTAAATAGAAATAAAAAAGTGCTGGGGCATGGGTCAAGTGGTAGAGTGCCTGCCCAGCATGTTCAAACCTCAGTACTGCCAAAAAAAAAAAAAGCACATTCTAGTTAAGTTTAAATATTTTTTTTAGCAGTGCTAGGGTTTGAACTCAGGATCTCACACTTGCTAGGTAAGCACACCACTTGAGCCATTCTGCCAGCCCTCTAGTTAAGTTTAGAATCTTTAGCTTTCTGTCGTCTTTCAAAATATTTGCCAGATATAATGTTCAGAACTGTGTAAAAGTTAACACCCAATACCACATTTTCCTTTTTTTAATAGTACTGAAGTTTGAACTCAGCGCCTACACTTGAGTCACTCTGCTAAGCCCTTTTTTGTGAGGGAATTTTTTTTTTTTGCAATAGGATCTTGTGAACTATTTGCCCGGCTGGCTTCAAACCACAGTCCTGATCTCTGCCTCCTGAGTAGCTAGGATTACAGGCATGAACCACCAGTGCCCAACTTTCCTTTTTTCTCTTTTTTTGCAGTACTGGGCATTGAGCTCAGGTGCTATACTGCTTGAGCCTCTCTGCTAGCCCTTTTTGTGTTGGTTATTTTTGAGCTAGGATCTCACTTTCTGACTTAGTTGTGCTTTTCCAGATAGCTGGTATGACAGGCATGTACCACTACACCAAGGCATTGTTTGTAATGGGGTTTCATGAACTTTGCCAAGGCTGGTCTCAAACTGTGATCTCCCAATCTCCACTTCTTGAGTAGCTGGGATTACAGGTGTGCACCACCATGTCCAGCCTAACATCACGTTTTCTAAGAAATCCTTGAAGGCATTGGTGATTCTAATTTAAAAGAACTTTAATCATCATTGGAAATCTAAGTGACAATGGGGGGCTGATGGAATAGCTCAAGTGGTACAGCACCTGTCTAGCATAGCAAGCATAAGGCCCTGGTTCAACCCCAGTTCCACCACAAAAAAAAAAAGAAAGAAATTACGTAAGTGTCAATGTATTTCAAGAGTTAAAAATCACAGCTCTTTTAGAACAATTTTTTTAATTTCTGAAGAACTCATCCCTGACAATTCCAATTGAACATACTTCCCAAATCCCAAATTATTAAATGCATTATTTCAACTTCGAGGAGGAAAACTATAAAATGGAATTTATAAATTACTACATATAGGGTAGTAAAGTGAATATGGTGTAAAAACTGTGTACACAGGTATGTAAATGCAAAAATAAAAAAAATTTAAAAATTATTACATATGTAAATAAATACACTATTTTAACTTGAGAAATTCTATATTCAAGGTACAAATGATGAATGTTTTTCACTGTTCTATTTGAGTCCATTCCATTCTTTATCATTTTTACCCCCATATTTTAAAATTATGACCAATCCATTAATCTTAACTGAACAGTCAATTGGTACCAGTCCTGCATACAGTATGTCTTTGAACAAGACCAGGACTCAAAAGGCTGGAGTATTTATAAGAACATCAATTAGAAACACTTTAGAATTTGAAAGTGGTTTTTTGCCGGAGGAGGGGCAGGAGAGACAAAAGAACATTTCACAGAAAAGACTTCATTATGATTTAATGTAACATCTTCATTTAGTCTTACCTGACAAACTTACATAGCTACATACTTACCAGAGTGGTTTTTGTGGCTTTTTTTTTTTTTTTTTTGAGGAGGGCAGTACTGGGATTTGACTCAGGGCCTTGAGCTTGCTAGGCAGGCGTTTTTCCATTTGAGTCTCACTCTCAGCCCTTTTTACTTTAGCTACTTCTTGAATAGGGTCTTGGATTTATGCCAGGGTTGGCCTGGTCTGTGAGCCTCCTATTTACACCTCCCTTGTAACTGAATACCCTTGCACCACCATACCCAGCTTTTTATTGGTTGAGATAGGGTCTCGAATTTTTTGCCTCATCTGGCCTCAAACCATGATCTTCCTGATTTCAGTCTCCCAAGTAGCTAGGATTATGGTTGTGAATCATTGCCGCCAGCCAGAATTGTCTTTTCAAAAATGCAAAATCTCTGTTACCATTTGATTAACGCCCTTGGATATCTGAGGATAGAAGCCAAATCCTTTAGCAGAACCTACCACAACTGCTCACTTTACTTCCAATGTCTGTGACTTGGTGTCTCAGATAAAACATCACTTCCTCCTGGGTCCCCTCGGGGTCCTCACAGCATGTGAGACTTCTCCAGCACTTCTCTACAGTTGTTCCCAGGACATTTGAACCTCCCTATGACCCAATCTGCCTCTTCTTCCTCCATACCCTGCCACAGAAACCAGCCTGTGGGAAACTGATGGAATACACCGATTACTGATAAGATACAATGATTATTAAAGAAATTAGACACAGCCTCATTATAGATGGGGTACATGGTAAGAGTGAGGTTGAGCTCAAAATGTACAATGGTGGAACTTAGGTAACAGAATAGGCAGGAGACAAGGGAGGTGCTAGTGGCCTTTCTTTGCATTCTTCCATTCATTCTACTTGCTGCTCTTTTTTTTTTTTAAGCACTGGGATTTGAACTCAGGGCCTCATGCTTGCTAGGCAGGCACTTTTACCACTTGAGCCGCTCTGCCAGCCCTTTTTTGTGATGGGTTTTTTCAAGATAGGGTCTTGTAAACTATTTGCCCAGGTTGGCTTCAAACCACAATCGTCCTGATCTCTGCCTACTCAGTAGCTAGGATTACAGACGTGAGCCACTGGTGCCTGCCTTCACTGCATCTCTTACTTAGCCCAAGTTGCTTCATGGTACCCAAGAGAGGTCTGTCCTTCAGTCCCACTTGGATCAAAAGCCACAGAGTAAAAACAGCCTACATGGGAGTCATGGCAAGGAAGTGGGGAGCAAGGCATTTCCAGATCCTCCCCTCCCCCCCGCCAGCCTGCTCTGCAGCCACCCTCTCCCTCAGCTTTCTAGAGTCCTCAGCAGTGCCGAAGCTCCAGCCTGGTGTCCAGGCCTGGAAGACCATCTAGCGCTGGGGCTCCTGGCCAGGGATCCAGGAAACCCCTGAGTTTGTTAGAAGGTGAATTGCCTCATGTTCTCTAAGGGGCTCTTTTTTTTTTCTAAGGGGCTCTTGACTCCAAAGAAATTTATTAACTGCTAGAGCCATCTCCTTTCCCACTTCTCAGCTGGAAGGACCGATGCCAGAAAGGAAAAGGCCCAATGACATGTGACCAAGGAAAACAGAGCCTAGAATTGTGGAATCTTGTTTCCAGGCCAGGGCTTTTCCCTCAACGAAAGCCCCAGGAGACAGCCTCAGGCCCTGAGCCAGGGCCTCCACCGGGACCCTAGGACAGAAGTCAGGTGTACTGGGGTTACAAAGTACTTTGCACTTCTCATCACCACAACTGTCTAGGCTAATAGCCACAACAATGAAAGGGGGACCTCACTGATCCCAGAGCAGAGAAGGAGGCAGGAAGTTCAAGGACCTTGGCCGGGAACTGAACACCCAATCCTGGGTCAAAGTTTTCATGCCTTTGCGTGAGAAGCTCTTTGGCTAGGATTCCCTAGTGATCGATACCAGGAGTTCAGGGGCAGAGGGGAGGAGAGAGAGCTCTGAGCTGTAGGGATGTAGATAGCTGAGAGATTTGGCCTAACAGAGTCATCCAGCCTAGACCCTTCAATCAGCACTGCTATGTAGCAAAGGGATGGGAGACAAGCAAAACCTCAAAAATCCCTTCCCCCATGGTGGAGTCAGGAGCCACACCTGAACCAAACTTGTGCTGAACCAGAGAAGACTGGGGAAGGGGCAGAAGTGTCAAAGGGACTCTCTGAAGTGTGGAGAGCTAGAGAAGGGTCACAGAGTGTAAGGAACATAAGAAGAACATTCCTGGCATGGACAGAGGGCACAGCTTGGACAAAGAGTAGTAGTGGGAGGTCCGGGGAAAGTAGTTTGGGAAAAGCAAAGTTTGAGTAGGTGTGGGGAACTAGGACTGTCTCTCACCCAGTCACCCTCTACGATGCCCAAGATCTCAGCCCCCGTGCCTAAAGAGCCAGAGAGATTCAATTGGCAAGAGTCCAGGGCTCAGTTGGGCAGCCCTTGGTTCCTTGGCTCTTGGCAGTTATAGTTAAGGTGACAATACTTTCCCAGGACAGTCTTGGTCAGGGCTTGTTGTCCTGCCATAATTATTAGAGTACCCTCTTGCACTCTCAAAAGATCCTAGAACAGGAGGCATGGCTCAAGTGGTAGAGCACCTGTCTCACAAGAACAAGGCCCTGAGTTCAAACCCCAGTACTAAAAAAAAAAAAAAAATTCCAGATTAATTTTTTTTAATTAAAAGTAAGTTATAGCTGGATGCCTTGGCTCACTCCTATAATCCTAGCTATTAGGGAGGCAGAGATCCAGAGGATCACGGTTCGAGGCCACCCCAGGCAAATAGTTTTCAAGACCCTATCTCAAAAAAACAGGGCTGGCGGAGTGGCTCAAGTGATAGAGCACCTGCCCAGCAATTGTGAGTCCCTGAGTTCACTGGGTACATGTCCCAAAATGCCCTGCCCAGGCTGGACAGAGTCATAAAAGAAGTCACCCTTGCCCTGCAGCTTCCCGATGCTTTCCCCTGTGCCAAAATGGCCCCCATCAGAACCACTTGTGAAGGCCAACTGTATCTCCCAAAGTCCCCAGGAAGGCGTGGGGATGTTGGGAGGTGTGTGCTTCTGCAGAGTTGATCAGCAGGGCAAAATCACTGTGCTGTTCCTCACACTCTCCCAGTAGTCTGGGAGCACAGCTCTCACTACCATTGTTGGCTGGAGGCCTGTTGACTGGGACTTGGGTCATTAAAGACAGTTTAAGAAAAGAAGTACTCACAAAGATATGGGTGGAGTACAGAGAAAGCAACACAGGACAGTATAGTAACATAGGCCTAAGTGACAGAGAACAGCCCTCACCACCTTAGCCCAAGTCATTTCCAAAACTGAGAGGGACTGTAAGGACAGGAGAGCTGCCTGGAAGCTGTCTTCGCAGGAGGGATGGAGGGGTGAATGTACTCTTCATTCTGTCATCGGCTCCCATCCCCCATCCTCCAGAGCCTTCCATCAACTAAACCCAGCAAGAAGCTAGAAGGTAAGGAGCAGGGGCCTCAGCACACAGAGCATGGAGTGAAAAAAGCATTTTCAGGCCAACCTGGGCCTGCAGTTATCTTATTTACCTGTTTCCTTATTTTAAATTTGATTTTTTTTTTTTTTTGAGACAGGGTCTCATGTTCCCCAGGCTGGTCTTGAGCTCTTGGGCTCAAGTGATCCTTCCTGCCTCAGCCTCCTGAGTGGCTGGGACTATAGGCTCATACCACCATGCTTGGCTGCTTGGCTTGTTTCCCTGCTATTGTCCCCATCTCCTCTGTGAAGGCACAGACTGCCTTCCTCACTGTTGAAAATTTCCTGTTAGAACAATGACTCCTCTTATATATGCATTTTATGTATTTATTTATTTATTTATTTTTGGCAGTGCTGGGGATTGAACCCTGGACCTCATGTACTCACTCTACTACTGAGTTATATCCCCAGTCCCAAGTGGCAACATAATTTATGCTCAAAGAGTACAGCTGAGCACCCACTATTTGACAGGAAGCGCAGTAAAAATCAGGAAGTAAGAGTATAGTGTGCCTCAGGTTGTTCACAGTGTAGAGAGGGAGGACAAAAATCAAAGCAATATGACATCATGGTGTTCATACCATGAAAGATCTGTACCAGAGCAGGGGCCAAGCTGGCCCAGTATTTGGGGAAGGACCGGCTTTAGTAGAGAGATGAGACTGTTTTATCATCAGTGCTCCATAGCGTTACACTGTCTATGCTGGAGGGTGTTTGCTGAATGAGAAGAGGTGAATGGGAGGCAGGTCAGGTGTTCCAGGCAGAGGGAACAGAATGTCTGCAGAAAACAAGAGGAATTGTAAGGTTTTTCCTCTGGCTGGGAAAGTTGTATGAGGGGGAAGAATGGGTGAAAAATGAGATGAGAGCTGGAACTTGCCCACCTGCCAGACTTGTTTGGAATGCCTTGAGAAATGGAGCTGACCTTGCCCAGATTTGCAATTTCAGAAAGTTCTCCTAGGGGGGAGCACAGAGCACGGACTGGAGGATGAGAAGGGCACCAAGCCTAGCGCTGCGGGTGGCTGGTTAAATTTAAAATCAAATTGGATCAAAACTTCAGTATCTTGCCTAGCAAGTGCAAGGTCCTAAGTTCAAACCCCAGTTCTGCAAAAAAAAAATCAGGATCTCAATTACATTATCTACATTTCAAGTGCTAGTGGATACCTTCTCAACAAAACAGAGAATCTCTTTTCTTTTTTTCTTCTTCTTCTTGTTTTTTTTTTTTTTTTTTGAAGTTCTGGGGATATAGAAAGTGTGCTAGGCAAGTGTTCTACCACTGAGCTACGGCCCAGCCTTATTTCCTATCGTCTCAGAAAGTTCTATTGGCCTAAAGACAGTGAAGCCAAATAGAGCTCCTGCAAAGTTGGCTGTGGGAAGCAATACTGACAGCCTGCTCCAGGGCAGAGGCCACAGTAACGGAGAGAAGGGGTCTGACTTGGAGTACTGAGTTGGAGTACTGACTTGGAGTACTGACTTGGAGTACTGAGTTGGAGTACTGACTTGGAGTACTGAGTTGGAGTACTGACTTGGAGTACTGAGTTGGAGTACTGAGTTGGAGTACTGACTTGGAGTACTGAGTTGGAGTACTGACTTGGAGTACTGACTTGGAGTACTGAGTTGGAGTACTGACTTGGAGTACTGAGGAGGTAGAATCTTGAGAATTTAGTGGGCAGTAAATGAGACCAGGTGTCTTTAAAAATTCCCAGGCCAGGTGCTGGTGGGTCACGCCTGGAATCCTAGCCACTCAGGAGGCAGAGATCAGGAGGATCATGATTAAAACCCAACCTGGGAAAATATTTCTTGACACCCTATACCAAAAAATATCCAACACAATAAAGGGTTGGCAGAATGGCTCAAATGGAAAAGCACCTGCCTAGCAAGTGTGAGGCCCTGAGTTCAAAATTCCAGTACTGCCAAAAAGAAAAGAATTCCTAGGCTTCTGGCAGGGTGATGACCCAGAGTGCAGTCTACTAGGCAGGTAGGTGACCATTTGTCCATCTGGGCATGATGGCAGGTACCTCCCGTGAAGTCTGGGCAGGAGTTTGGTGATAGGCCAGCCAAAAAAAAAACTACCACTCCTTGTGACTGAAGTCATCACAGGTGAGGAAGAAGCGGTGACGGGCTGCCCATTACAGGTGCATTGATGCAGGCTTGTACTCTTGCTTGTAAACACTAATCAGTCAACAAACCTTTCTCTGAGTGTGTGCTGTGTGCCAGTACCAGTGTTAGAGGCTAAAGATAGGAAGAAAAGCAAGGGCTGCCCCAACCTCTGTGACAGTCAGCTTTCTGTCATTGTTAACAAGTACTTAAGATGATGACTAATAAAGAGAAAAGGTTTATTTTGGCTCATAGCTTTAGAATTTTCAGTCCATAATGGGTTGGCCCCGTTGCTTTGGGGGAGACAGTGCAACATGATGGGGAGAGTGTGGCGTAACAAAACTGCTCACTTCATGGCCAGGAAGTGAAAAGAAAAGAAAAAGGAACCAGGGTCCCACACTCTGCTTCAAGGGCACTCCCACTAGACTTCACCTCTCAAAGGTTCCCCCACTTCCAATAGCACCAAGCTGGGACCAACCCACTAACACATGGGTCTTGAGGACACTTGAGACCCAAACCATAGCAACCTCCAAGGAACTCATGGTCCTGAGGGTAGACAGTGTGACAAGTACTGCTGAAGAGGGCAGTATGGGGGCTATAGGAACTCAGAGGGACTCAGCCAGGGTGGTGACAGCTGAGCAGGGTATAAAATGACAAGCAGGAGTTGGGCAGGGATTGTAGGGCAGAGAGCAAGTTTCAAGCAAAGGATTCAGCATATAGGGCTGGAGGTGTGGCTCAAGTGGTAGAGCGCCTGCTTTGCAAGCATGAAGCCCTGAGTTCAAACCTCAGTACTACAAAAAAAAAAACCATCCAGAGATGGTAAGGATGAACAGTATCAGAACCCTCTGACCCAGCTGGTAGGAGTAAAAGTTGACTCAGCTATTTTGAAAAATTGTTTGGTAGAATCTATTAAAGCTAGTCATTTACCTGTGACCTACCAATCCTAGCCCTAGGTCTATACACATTGTGCTGGGTGTGGTGGCTCACACCTATAATCCTAGCTACTCAGGAGGCAGAGATCAGGAGAATCAAGGTTTTGAGGCCAGCCAGGGCAAAAAGTTATTGAGATCACATCTCAAACAATAAAAAAAAAAAAAAAGAAAAGAAAAAAGCTGGGTGTGGTGGCACAGGCCTGCCATCCTAGCTACTTGGAAAGCAGAAATAAGAGGAAATAAGAGGATCACAGTCCAGGCTGGCCTGGCATAAATGTGAATCCCTACTCAAAAAATACTTAAAGCAAAAAGGACTGGGGGAGTGGAGTAAATAGTAGAGCACCTGCCTGGCAAGCACAGGGCCCATCATAACCCACACAGAAAGTAACTCAGAGGTCAAGCAATAGTCAGTCAAATAGATGAGTAAGCACTGGCATCCATATTGTAAAGGAACGTCATTTATGATAATAAGAATGACCCTCATTGTGTCATAAAAAAGAGTGTCAAATAACAAACCAGATTCAAGCCCAGGGAATTACATACTTAAACAAAAATGGTTAAGGACTGGAGGTGTGGCTCAAGCAGTAGAGCAGCTGCCTTGCAAATGTGAAGTTCTGAGTTCAAATCCCAGTACCACCAAAAAAAGAAAGAAATTTTTAAAAATGGTTAAAGCAGCTAGGCCTGGACATGCACATCTGTAATCCCAGCTACATGAGAGGTTTAAGTAGGAGGATCAAGGTCCAAGACTAGCTCCAGTCCAGGACCCTACTCAAAAAATAAACTAAAGCAAAAAGGGCTGGGCATGGTTTACACTGTAGAGTGCTTGCCTAACAACCATGAGGTCCTGAGTTCAAACCACAGTACCTCAAAAAAAGTGGTGAAAGCAATGTGTAGTACCAGAATGCCAGAAGCCTGTAATCTTGGCTACTTGGGAGGCAGAGGCAGGAGGATCTCAAGTTCAAGACCAACCCAGGCAAAGTTAGCTCAGGGACCTTATCTCAAAAACAAAATAGACACAGAAAAGACAGAGCAGTGTAGGGAGCTCAAATGGTAAAGTGCTTATTGGAGCCCCTGGGTTTAGGGTTTAATCTCAGTACCACAAAAAAAAAGGTTAAAATGGTAAATTTCATGCATATTTTACCAGGAGATATATATATATATATATATATATATATATATATTTTTTTTTTTTTTTTGTACAGGTGTTTGAACTCAGGGCGTCATGCTTGCTAGGCAGGCGCTCTACCATTTGAGCCTCTCCACCAGCCTCTTTTTTATGTTGGGTATTTTTAAGATAGGCTCTCATGAACCAATTGCCTGGACTGGCTTCAAACCGAGATCCTGCTGTTCTCTGCATCTTGAGCACCTAGGATTACAGGCATGAGCCACTGGCACCTGGCAAGGATTTTTTTTTAAATAAAAGGAAAACCACTGAACTATATAACACAAAGAGCACACCTTAATTTAAGTCACAGAGGGTGTGCTTGCCTAACATTTACAAGATCCCGGGTTCAATCCCCAGCACACACAAAGTAAATAAATACAGGATGGTTTTCAGTGGATAATACATAAATATTCATTTATCAGTTGTAACAAATACACTAATGCAAGATGTTAACAACGGGACATTTCAGACAGGCAGAGTGGCTCAAGTGGTAGAGCACCTATCTAGCAAGTATGAGGCCCTGAGTTCAAATCCCTGTACCACCCCAAGCCCCAAAAAAAACAATGGGGCACAGTGTCTCTATAGGAGCTGTCTGAACTTTCCACCCAATATTTCTATTAATCTAAAACTGCTCTAAAAAAATAAAGTCTATTAAGTTAAAACAAATTCCCTCCAAAAAAGCACACATCATGTGATTTTGTTTATATAAAAAATAAAAATGGATCAGAAAAATCCATGCAATTAGAAGTTGGGGTCATGATTACTTTGGGAAGGGAGCACATGGGGGCCTTCTGATCCTGATTGGGTTGCTCATGCTACCACATCTGGCCTATTTTGTTCATATGGGGTCTTGCTAAATTTTTGCCTGGTCTGGCCTCAAACCTTGAGTCTCCCCATCTCTGCTTCCCAAGTAGCTGGGAATATAGGTATGAGCCATTATGCCTGGCTACAGAGCAAGATTCTACCCTCACCTCCCCCACATTTTCAGGCTGAGCATGGTGACCCATGCCCATAATCCCAGCTACTTGGGAAGCTGAGGCAGAAGGATCAAGAGTTCATGGCCAGTGTTGGCAAAGTTAATGAGATCCTACCTCAAAAACAATACAAAAAACAAAAAGGGATGGGGACATGGCTCAAGTGGTAGAGCTCTTGCCTAATATTCGTGAGGACCTGGATTTATTGCCAGTACCACAAAAAAATTATTTAATATATACACCTTTCTGTTTCACCTCTTAAAGTTTTAAGAAACCATTAAAAAGAAAAATAATCTGTCATAGAGAAATGTCCAAATATTTATGTAAATACTCCCCACTTCTTGGGTGTGGGCTATGCATACTGACTTCCTTCCAAAGAGGCAAGGAGTAGCTTTACGGTGGGAAGCATGACAAACACTGTTCAGTCAGCTGGCCAAGGTCAACTGCAATAGTCCTGTTGATAGTGTGTGTGCCCTTGACACGAGAGGGTGTGATGAAACTGATGCTGTACCCCTGAGGTTTTCCTCCCAACAATCCACAACCTTGAGCTTACCAGGAGAGAAACAGCTGGCAAATTCTAACAGCAAACATCCTACAAAACACCTGGCCAGGACTCCTGAAAACTGTCAAGGTCATCAAAACCAAGGATAGCCTGAGAAACTGTCACAGCTAAGAATTATACAGAGACATGATGGGTACTAAATGTCCTATGGTGTCCCAGAGGACAGAAAAAAGGCATTAAATAAACACTAAGGATATCTAAATAAACAATGGACTTTAGTTCATTAATGAGAGAGAGAGAGAGAGAGAGAGAGAGAGAGAGAATGTCAATTTTCTATAAAAACCTAACCCAGCTTCAAAGTTGACCCTTGAGTGAGCTGAACTTACTGGAAAGGCAGACAGGAAGCAGTTTTCCTTTACTCTCAGCAGGTATTCAAGCCACTCTGTCACTCTGTCAGAGTCCCCTTTCTTGCTCC